>NC_071289.1:78822674-80219758 GCF_943734705.1 Anopheles coustani
TCGTCTGCGGTTTGGTAATAATTCAATCCACAAATTGCTACACAATCACTTCCCAGGCCAGAACAGATAACTTTATCCGTTTTTGAACGTAACGAATTAACGCGCGAGCCTCGCACCCGAAGCGGGGTTCCGATCCGTTTGTCCTCAGTGCGTGCATGTGTGTGTGTGTGTGTGTGTCCTTTTAGCTGTAGAAGGGGGCATGCCCTTCCACTTTATCTAACCACCTCCCGCGGTTTGTAGGACCTCCATAAACCATTGTTTACTAATGGCGGAAGTGTACCCAATAACACCAGCAATCCGCGTCGATATTATCTTCGAGCCTCATGGGTGGTGGAGCAGGGGGTTGTTCGGTCCATGTCCTCGTGCTTCATTTTGTATCAAACACTGTGCCGGTTCATCACCTCCGGTGCGTTCATGTTTCCTCCCTGCCCGCATCGTGGAAAGTATTGTTTTTCCGTTCCGTTGGACAGTGTCAGAAAAGAGGCGACCCCATTAGAGCGGTCAGTAGATGTTGGTAGAGGGTAGAGGGAGTTGCTCGTCTATATCCACACCCTGCCCCCATCTCGCTGGACACGATGACAACTGACCAAGCAACGCACCCGTCGGTGCGTGTTGAGTTTCGAATGAACTTACGATGATTTATGTTTCGATCGCATATTGGTTATGGAATAATAAATTAACTTCCAGCCAGCATTTCAAGTTCCGACCGCGTCCAAAACCGGCTAGGTTTCTGGACGTCCGGGCCCTTTCTTCCGCGGCCACTTCGAAGGACCTTTCGTACCGACTTTCGGCCAGTTCGCTGTTCATTGAGTTTATTTTTCACTCTCCATCTCCGTCCTGGTACAACGTTTTTCCAATTTCACTCGTTTCGACCTTTTTTTCCTCTTCGCCTTGTTTGTCCCATTTTGGGAGCAAATAATCCCATCGTTAGTCGACGTCGAATGTCAATGCCTACCGGAAACCCGGCTGTCCACCCTCACCCAGAACTTTGGTGTTTCGATTTTTGGAGCCCGGTTTCATTTATCATCCAAAAAGGAAGGGGGCGATGCGAGCTGTTACGTCGTTAACACGAAAGTACACTTGAGTAGTGTTTAACAAGGGCTCTAGCCGGAACCGGGAACGTGATGGGTAACGGTTCATGTTAGTTACGTGCATTTTAATACACCATTTCAATTCTTGTTTTTTTTTTCTCAAAACATTTTTCATTAGTTGATTTTAACATTTATTGCATTTACTCACGAAAACGCTCGTTCCGAGTAGCTCTATTCCGATATTAAACTTCAACGTAGCAAAAACTACATCTAACGATACATTTGTCAAACTTGCTCTTGTGTTCTGTTTTGTTTTCGTGTAAAATTCAATTTGCAAAATTAATTTTCTTTTCGTCGAATGGTTGTCACTAGAAAACTGAATCCCATTTTCTCTTTCCAACTTACAGAAATATGCGCATCACAGTTCGCTGGGAGCAAAAGGTAAGTTTGTTTTCCACGCATTTCTCATATCGGAAAAATGAGCTTTTCTGCAAAAAAGGTTTATCATGTTGTTTTCTTTGATATTCAATGTTACAACAAATTGAAGAGAAAGAGCATCCCGTAATATTTTTTCTTCTCCGTTTTATTTCCAATCCAATTAGAGCAATGCGATGGGTTTCCCTTTTTGTATACAAATTTGATTCATTGATGTGGTCGTCGGGTAAAAACTATGCAAATATAGCGTTTGCTTTCACTCATTCAAAGCATTCAAAGCTGTTCCGCTCGAGCGGGATCGATCTAAACGATCCAAAAACGAACGCCAAACGTACGATTGCGTGTCAGTTGATTGAAATCGATTACATTCATGTACAATGGCTGGCTCCGTTGTGCAGCATGTCAATACAAAACGAGACACAAGGTACATCGATATAAATCCAAAATGGCTTTGCGTGCATCAAGTGTTGCCGATGGGGATCGTTCAGCAGTCAACGATGTAGAATGAAGTTCGAATTAACCCCCGGCTAGATTGGGTAGTCTTTTTAAAACGCGTGAAGCAATGCGGATGATTGTATCCTTGTAATGGGCTTTCGCACACACTCCAGACTGTGGCCAAGTAGGTGCATAAAGCCGATGTTAATAAAGTACATATCCACCCGAATTACTACTGTAGCTAATTTCATCCAACTGTCGATGAGGTCCTTCCCCCCCATGCAATGGCTTTTCGGTTCCACCCCACCACGGTATCCAATAAACACCATTAACCGAGTCTGTTACAAGTTTCGGCACAACACTGTTCAAAATGGTTGCCACTGTTGGCGAAATTGTGTACCTCGTTACCGGAGTGTGCGGTTCGTAAATTAAATTGTATTTCGACGCGACCGCACGTCATCCCCTCGTTCTCGTTCGTCGGCAGTAAGGTGGCTCTGTTCTACGGTCGAAGCCTATTGGCACACCATTGCGAGGCAAGTGTGGAAATGGAAACAACAATCGGTACTCCCACGCAAACGGCAGCAACACCCAATGGTAGTGGACATGAGTTTCATAATAAAACCAAAATGACAACCCACCCGGCACGGTATGTTGTTTGCCGTTCGGTACATGTCGCGCGGTGTCATTGCACTGTTTTCCCGGGCGTTTGGGTGACAAACGAGGCGAGGGTGTATTTCCATCCCCCCCCAGCAGGATGCATGTACAAGAGTACAATTAAACAGTTTTTCCAATGTCCCTATCACCTGCTTGCGAAATGAATGAGTTCGTTGGTATTCATAGCTATCGCGTTGTTTTCCGCATGGAAATACAATAGATTAAAGAATTCTCCCAGGTGGGCATTTGATATTAATAAGGTGGAGTAGGAGTACTAGTTACCCAATATCATCACTTTGTTCTTCGTTTATACTTATGAAACTATCGGTTGCGTTCAATTTATTTGTAAATTACTCAGGACTTTATTTTTATTACATGTTCTTAACACTAGAATACATTGCTTTGGAAACTTGCCCGAATGGTTTTTAGGGGTCATTTTGAGCCCTATTTTGAAAACGCTATAACTTCACTATTTCTGAAGATTTTTGCAAAGCCGTAAACTTTTACTTTTTAGTATATTTGTTGGCTTTTTGATCTTCTGGCGTTTTTGATTTTTTTATGTACCATTTCATCATTCCGCTAGCTCGGTGTAAAGCAGAAAAGAACGATGTAAATCGAAATTTAAAAACATCAGACTGTATTATGTAAATTCAGAAAAAAATGTGCGCTATAACGTTTATATACTAGGTCACCTTTGAAAAATAATTTCATATTTTTAAGTTATCAAATAACGCCACAAATTGACTTTGAAGATGTTGATTTTAACATTTTCCATAGGTAGTTTACGTCCTGAAAACTGAAATTTTTGTTGGAAATCTGAAAGCTTTGGAATTTTAAGAAAAGCCTTATTTTTTGTAAAAATATTCAGCCGTTTCTGAGGTATTCAAATCGAAAACTGCGTTGGGGTCTAAATGACCCCAATTAGGATTACAGTGTTAAAAGTGTCTAACAATACGATAAATTGAATATGTCATTCCTGAAATTAAATGCCTGCGACAAAATTCTCTAGAAAAAGGTGATTTGTTCTGTTTGTTCTAATTCCAGTGCGAGCCATTTTCTGTCCTTTGTTTGCAAGAAAATTCCTTTGCTTCGCGATGAATCTGTTCAAATGTAATACAGTCTGTCTTCTGGGCGTCGCTTGTCGATGTCGGATGACTTGGCTGCGAGAAAGACACACTGCGCTGGAAACGGTTCTTGCTCGAGCTTAGCTCTGCCATGCAAGATAGGAGCTCTGCTCTAGATAAGCAGATAGTTCACCCAACTTTCCCCCGAACATGTTCCTTGTTTGTAACACAACCAGGTCTATAGGAATATGGCAGGTGAAAACCAGGAGGAGGTTCCTTTTGGGTTGGCGCGGTGTAAAGTAATTTACTCACGCTTGGTCTACCCGGTGGAACGGAGCAGAACGACACGGCAGCATTTCCTTTCGTTTCCTTTTGCTGCTGCACCTGAACCGACTCCGTCCGGGTGGCGTTTGAATCGCGATGCGAGTTCCTCGGCACCGTTGGATTTTCCAGAAAATAGAGAGGGACATGGAACAGCTTGCCGGGAGATAAAAGTTAATGCATCGCTTTCCAGCGGAATGGAACTACACTACCGTACGGTGTGTTGTATCTTCCGGAGTTCAGGATATTGACGGCTTATTTACGTTCACTTCTTTGCTCGCGAGTTCCGGTGCACCACGCGCGCACGAGGACACATCCGCGATCCAAGAGTAATCCAGCGAACCGATAACGTCGGGTGTACTGGGCTGTTGCGCAGGAAACCCAGTGCACCCCGGCGGTCTAAATGGAAGTTCGCTACCGCCACGGAAGTAGTAAGGATACATTATTTGTTCCACCGGCACCGACAAGACACCAGAGCTTCCGGTTGCACGGTGCAGTGTCTCCGCACGCTGTCTTAATCCAATCGAACGTGTGGAAGTAACTGCCGGCAGGTTTTTGTTTGCCTCCCCTAACGAGGATGTCTTAGGAAAAGCTGATTTTCGAGGCACTTGTCGTGAAACCACCCCTTCGGGAGCAATTTCCTATCATCGGCTTGTTTGCCTTTCCGGGTTCTATGGAAGTTCATGTTTGAAAAAACGTTTTCATAACGAAATAATCTTTCACTTAGGTAAAGGAACTTTGATTCTAATCACACCTTCATAAGGCGTCAGTTAAAATTGGACAGATGCTTCGTGCAATATTTGCCACTGGCATTCATGAAAATAGTTGAGATTAGAAACTAATGGGATTCAATTGAAACCCCACACCAGCAGCGATAATTTACAATCCTTTGATTAATGGCACATGATCAATTCTGAATTCCGATAAACGATTATGAGGTACACCCTGGAGATACCTTTATGGTCAATTTTGACCAGCTGCGACCAATCCAAAATATGTCATTATTATTTTACTGATATTCGATAAATTGAAATCCAGTTTCATTCACTTAGAGGAAGGTCATAACATGTTTGTAGAATCGCTGTTAAAATGATATTATGCCTTAACTTTTTTTTATAATTTATTTCAATAGCGTTTTCGAAATGTTATAACAGTCCTCCTTTTGACTAATTAATGACATTATGGTGTATTTATACGTCCACAGTTTTGTTTTGTGGAAAGTTTGATCGATTCCAAACGAACTTTTCCATGTCCGGCTTACGTTAAGGACCAAAGTTCCCCTCCATAAAAGCTCCAGCACACCACAACCCAAGTTTCGAGAAGTTCCCCGCGTAAAACTGATCGTTTATCTTGCTAAATGCCTTCTCGGCTTCTTGGGAAACCTAGCGCGACTTCTCACCTTTCCGCTTCCAACGTTCGACGAGGGCTAAGGAGTTTGGACGAAAACGAAAAAGTTTATTTTACCTGCCAGTTACGAAAAATTGCTCCACCGTTCCCGAGAGCTTCTCCAGCACGTGGAATACTCTAAAGTAAGTTCCGTTCCGGTGACTCTTGTCGAATCCTCTTCAAACTTGGCGCGTTCTCAGGGGTTTTGTTTTCTACCGTAAGTAATTGATTTCTGCTTTTTCTCGGGTTTTTCCCGCGGACGCGCTCGAATATTGGTTGCCCTGGGGTGGGAAACACTACCAGGAAAAGGTGCCCAACCGTTGACAGAACCACGATGCAATCAGGCTCACGAGGGGGGAGGGAGTGTTTGGTTTGTCGCACGGGAAGCTGATTCCGTTTCGGCACGGGGCTGTTGTTGTCCTTTCGGGAAAAGTTGGGCACGATTGCACCGGAGGCCACAGCTGGTGACGGGGTTTCGCAAACGAGTTTCCTATCACCGCGTTTCGTTGAAGGGTTGACATTTAAATGCTGGACGTAAACACGTTCCTGGACTTACTTCACTGTTCCGCGCGGTGTACCTTATTTCTTTTTTTTATTCTTGTTCAAATGGGCAAGGTGCTGTTCGTGGCGGAAAACAATACCGACAAACAAAGGAAGAGAATTTAAATTGAAACTAGAAAGAAGACGACCTCACTCTTCGGCTCCGGTGGGTTTGAGCATCATCGTAGAGCACAGACCAACATGACATGTCCATCTTTTGCCGGTTAGGTTTGTGTCTGCTTCACGAAAACGGAAGAACAAATGGTTGGTTCACAAACCCCGGAACAACTCCCGGGTGCTGCCACACTTTCGCCACCTCGCAGGAGCCTTGGCGAGGCGGGGGAGCTCGGTCGGAAGTGCCATATTTCGTGAATTGTAAAACTGCAATTGCGACAAACGAACACGGAAATGGACGTGACGTGCATGCCGGAGCGCGCGGAAGTAGTTTGCAGTAACCGACTGCCAACTGGGACCCCCCCTTCTCGTTTGGGAGATCGACGGACGAAAAGACGCCTTCGCACACAACGTTGACATTCGGTAGAAAAAAGGAGGCTGAGCCGGGGGGCGGGGTTGGCTTTGTGCCGGGCAGAAGGAGGAGATTATGAAACAATGGCCGTTTCGCCCCGAAAGTTGGCCCCGTCAGCGTTGTTGAACTTTTGCGGTAGCATGGGAAGACTTTCGGCGCTAACTTTGTCATTCTCGATTCCGGACGCTACACCCTCATTAGGAAGCGCAGAGGGCAGGGGAGTCTTCAGGGAGGGGGGTGGCGTTGCTGAGACGATGATGAAGCATACATAATTATAACCTGTGCACTTTTGGCTAATGAGCTGTTACATCATCTTGCTGACAGTGCCAACGTTGATTCTGTGCTTGGGGTTTTCCGAGAATGGAATGAACTTTTCATTATGCGAGTGAAGAAAAAAAATTACAATATAATTGTTTAATTTTATCAATGGAAGTTTCCTGTTTCAATGATCGTAAACTATTGTACTATACGTAGCCTTTATTGTAATTATCGTTAGGAATGAAAAGGAAGCAGGTTCCGACATATTTAATTTTTAGAGATGACTAAAAAGTCATCTATCTATCAATTATAATTCTAAGAATCATGAATCTTATACATGTTGAATAAGTTCCATACTTCTTGCATAACTGACTGACTAATTTTTTTTTTTTTCTTTAAACCAATGATGTCAAACTCGTTTGATCTCGCAGGCCGCATTTCCTCCCAAAATAGGTTCGCGGGCCAAAACGTATAATTGATTGGATTGATGAAAATATATTCTTATCAGTGTGGTTTTATCTTAACAGTCAATCATGTTTTACACTTTCACATTTGTTTTTGTATTATATAGCTTTTTTATAAAATTTACAATTTCAAGTAAAAGTAGGTTTCTTGATCAATCGTTTTCCAAATTTAAACGAATTGAAATCAAGTTTATTTAAATATATGTTCCAGTTCAACTTCTGCATTTTGTTAAAGATTTTAGAAAAATAAAGGTAATAATACACCTTTATTTTTATTATATTATAGGTTACTTTTTGCTCCACATCTGTTATTTTATTTAGAATGCTCTTGCAGTTCATCACGTTTTTTTCAACCCTATATACTTACTTGTCTACAAAAATATGTGTAAAACCTTTGCTCTTGTCAACTGCTATATATCGGCGTGATGTAGATCAATGTTGTATATCACTTTCTTATAGAAATTTTTTAAATTGACATTCGTTCAGTTCTCTTGCAATTCACAGTTCGTGAAGCCATTCACAAACAATATCTTGCTATTCAAACGAAATCTATACTCAAGGATCCAAACTTTCGATGTATTGTTTCAAAGAAGTGGCGGGCCGCATGTTTGACATCCCTGCTCTAAACTAAAGAATACTAAATATGCATTGCGGCATAACAATATTGTGTTTGATTCCGGATGTTTTGGTATCGATAGAAATGTTTGCAAAATAGAACGAAAAAGTATAAATTAACCTTAAAATTTGCTCATTCAACTGTTTACCTGTTTGTATAATATCGTGCCACGTCTCTCTTTTTATTTCAATTTTTCTTTATTCGATTGTTTCTTGGAGTTGTATGATCGGTGTATTGAATATTCACTTCACAGCTACATACTTTCTTATTCCACCCTCTTGCTATACACCAACACTCTGCAGAAAGTAATGATGCTTAGAACGAGGAACGATCCACTGCATCCCTGTTGCTCAAACGTAGCGCAGCTGCCACCGCGAACGAACGGGGACCGCCCGACAGTTGCACTATTCATGAGGGACTCATTTATGATTCAAGCGAATAATGGAATGTAGATTTTGCCCAACACCGCAGCCCGGCTTCCGTCGTGCTGGCTCGGCGCTGGGCTCTGAACTGTTTTCCCGTAACCTTTAATGCTAACCTTATGCTGCCCGGGTCCTCCGGTGAGCTGGTGGTGTAGTGATTGTCTTCAAGACTTTCACCCACGGGTCGACTTATTGCCGTACATGAAAGGTCTCTCGCTCGAAAGGACACGCGTCAGCGTTTCCATTGGTGCAGCTAAGAGTGGCGGTGTTTGCCAAATAAAAGCGATTGCACTGGCAACACTGTGAAGGTTATCCTTCCCTTGAACGAAGGGATACGCCTTTCATGCCAGGGTTGTACGCCGAGGTGGGTTGACTTCACGTTGCGCAGTCGTTTCCTTTTCTTCGCCTGGAAAGTGCATAAAGATGCATTGCTTCATTGCTATGTCTTGTGGACGATGGCCAACATCAAAAGACCATCGGAACTGCGTCGTACAAATGTTGGTCCTGGTGCGGTTCCTTGTTAGTAAAGTTTCCCGAGCACGGTGCCCTGTTGATGCAGTCGATGCGCTAATGAGGAGTGAAAGTTTTTCGAAAGAAAACACATCCTTAAAATCAGAAAACTAGACAGATACTCAAACGGAAACGGTCGGGTGTGTCCTACGACCCAAGTCTCACTCTGTCACATTAACGACATCGTAGTTTTCTTGTTCGAGAGAAGTTGCAACATATCAAGATCGACTTGGAACGTACCTGTTCATTAGTTTAATTACTCAATATCATGATGTTCTCCATGACATCATGTTTATTATCCTTACTTTCATTAGTACTGGAACATGTTGATTCATTAGAAAAGTTCTTGAAAAGTTCGGAAAAGTTAGATACTAGATACAACAGTAGAGACAGTGGCTCGTTAAAGTTCCGTTCTTTGATATTTACAGTGTTGGCTCCCAGATGTATATGAATAGAATTCTATGAAAACGTGTATGTGTTTGTATCGTAGAGGAACACGATACCAAGATTTTAATATAGATGCTCATGAACAACGGTAATTATTATAAAATTAGACATTAACCATGTCTCCTATTCTTTATCTCCCTTTAAACACATACTGTAGGTCTTTGAAACTTTGCATTGGAATCATCATTATATGCTCGTCGCTGTGTACGCTTGGATGTTTAATAAGATTTATTTAAATTGATAAGCTGGATGCAACATAATGAATCTAGTCCGTTTCTATTGGCCAATAATCAATCGTCTTTTCCCCCAAGGGTGTCGTTCCAATGTAGACTCAAAGCTATTTGTAAATAAATCATTTCTTATGTTAACAGTAAATAATGCAATTTGTTATCTAATCCACTCGGCATTCCAACTGTCCCACTCGTCTTTCTGATGCCCTCTGCTCATGGGGAATTTATAATTTAATTTGTATCAATCGATTTCCACCGATGGATTGTTTGAGAAAAACAACAACAAATATGTTCAATAATATTGTGAAACTAAACGTATGCAAGTTTTTTTTTATATATGGTTACAACATTTTTTTTTTGTTTCTGTCAATGGTATGACGTGTTCTGCAATGTTTTTACAATACAATAGTCAATTTTTGAATTATGTTTTGTATTTCCGTGCTCAATAAAAATCTAATATTTTCAACTATAGACACATCCAAAGTTACGAAGTTTATTTTAAAAGTAATCTTTTTTTGAACACTGCAAAACAGTATTTTGTCCACAAGGATTTTTTTCCGTCGATATCGACAAGGGTTTATATTAGTTTTCATGAGTACCATGCTTTGTAAAAAGTGCATTTTCATGGTGTTGCGTTCGACTGCGCTACGCTACGAAACTTTGTCCATCCAGCGGCAGATTTTGATTGGAAAAGCAAGCTCTTGCTCCCCATCCAGTCTGGGTGACATAAAGGTCATTCTTTGTTATTTTTCACGTGAACGCGTCGTGGCTATTTTAAGTTGTTTTTAAAATTTTAAATAAAGGAAAAGAAACGTTTCTTGTAAGAAATTCACAACCAACCGGCCTTAAAAGCTCACTCCCAAGACAAAATGCTGAATCCAATAAGTGACACTGCGGGGAGGCCAGATGCTCAGGAGAAAAAACACTGTGAACACTGTCCGAGATGAAAAAGAAACAAATAAACAAAATTGAATGTTAGAAAGTGGGCAAAACCCGGCACCAGCCAAGCCCCAACCGGCTCGCCACGGCGCAACAGGAGCGTCCTTGAGGACAAAGCAAACGAACAGCGAACGGCGGCTGCGTTTCGGAAGGAAATAAAAATGACGCGAGCAAGTCGCGGACAACTTGTTTGAGCAAGCGATAAAACAACAACGAGGGGAAAAAAGGGGCCAAGTAAAAATAATCCCATCCCTCTCACATCCACCCGGAGGAAGTCCGTTTCTCCCCCACCCCGGGTGGAGAAAAGCTTTCCCCACTTCGCGCCAGCTCAGCGGAAATGGTGGTGGTGGTGCGTAGGTGGATGAAAATGAAATTGAAATAAAAGTTGCCGCAAGTGACACCGGCGTTGAACGGTGCTGAAGCTTTAGCGCTTCCGATGGCGCATGAACAATCGGTGGAAAATTGGGGATTGAAGATGGGGTGAAGGGAGGGGGCTCTGAATCCTGATAGACAGCCAGACAGACAGGGCCCCGGACAACAACCAGACGGCGAAAATGGAGGAAGCCGGGGAAAAAACAATTGTCGTGGAACGTGCGCGGGTGGGAGAGTGTTTCAATTGGAAAAAGCACTCGTCATGTTGCATCGGCAGAAAAGGACGTTCGGTGGAAAGAATTAGATGGGAGCTTTGGTGGAAAAACTGGGAACGCCAGCGGCTGATGTCTCGGCGGCGGTGCGAAGGAATCGATGTGTTTGTTTTCCCGACGGTTTGCAAAACCAATTCCGACGGTGGTTGGGAAGAAAAACTCACATCGCTGAAAAGGAGGTTGACGGGGGTGAAAAGTTTTGTGTAAATAGAAAATGGAGAAAATCATCCCCCCCTTCGCACTTACCACAAAACCAAACCGGGTTTAACGCACACACACACAGGCGCGCGCGCTTGAAGGTTTGTTGTGGTTGTGTTAGGTGAACTCCTTTCCTTTCCGAGGCTTAGCTAAGGAAAAACGGGGTAAAAAACAACACTTTGAGAAGCTGGGAAAAGGGCTGTCACACACTGCCACGTTAACGGATAGGACAAGTGAAGGGAAGAGGAACAATCAGCAAACATGTCATATGCTATGTGCCCGACGGACGGAGATGAGCGCACGAAAGAAAGCAAGAATAAATCTTTCGGAATGTTGAACACTTCGAGCGCTCTCGAGTTGTATTGTCGCGGTATGGCTTGATCCTTACGCTCATGGAGCATCAGATGGGGATGATTGCTATTTTTCCTCATGTGGGCACCACCGGCGCGCGCCTGTTGTCGTCGTCGGATCAAATATACGGTGCTTCAGGCGAGACATCACTGCAAATCAACAATCGGGTATGCGTTGTGATTGGAGGCACTATGCGTTGAAATGTTGTTTGCACAACATTGAAGAAAATCGGTTTTACTTCGGGAGAAAAATATGTAAGCTTTCCATTAGTTTTGCTTTTCTTTTTTTGTAAAATATTTTATTAAATTAAATTTGAACGGCCATATTGTTAACGATGCTTATGCGGTAAAACTTTATCAATCTTGTGTAAAACTCAGACGAATTTATTTTACCCTGCTTTCTTGCGGCTCGTGGTATTTTTTTCGTAGGAGTTCATTTTATTTATTTTCTGTTCAAGCCATCCATCTTTTCCTTGATTGAAAGCTCACCCATCTTGCAACCATCTCCCCTGCCCCATTGAAGGATCAACATGTCGTACCGAATTACGCTGATTGACTTAGAGACCGGCACGGGTACCAGGATTGACTGAAAGTGACACCACCTTGATGGGTGGAAAAGTTTCCAATAAGGCTAAGCAGAACAAAACAATACCGAAAAGTAACAGCAGCTGAAGTAACTCATTCATGCAGATTGTTTTTTCGCTTCTCTCAATTTACAACCTGTCCGTTTACCGAACTGTTTTATTTTATTTTTTCTACAATGGTTTGTCTCCATGTTAAGTGACTGTTGGGATAAGTTTTTCGACCAAAGTTACCTTGCGTTTTATTCTCCACCGATGAACTGCAGGAAACTCCATTTTGGAATCGGGAAAAAACGAACCGTATCCAGGGGTCGGCAATTTTCGGCCCACCAACTGATTTTATCTGTCCCTAAGGAACATTTTAGTGCCTCGTTAAATAAACCAATTTCAATTTTCTACGGATTTGTTCACCACGTCAGGTTTGTTTTCTTCACAAGAATGAAGATTAAAATATGTCAATACCAGATGACTTCCCCGTTTACTTTTTGGAAGTCTTTTTCTATAGTATTTGCATTATTGATCGTCGAAAAATTTCCTAGTCTCGTGAGTCCCGTCCAATATCCTGCGGCAATAATTCGTTTACTTTGGATCCAAAATAACTACATTCAAGGAATACAATTCCCAAAAAAAACTGTAATAAACAAACAAACAAACATACATACAAAAACATCTCAAAGCTGAGTTATTTTAATTACTGAGGGTACGCCAGGAAAACCAAGATACTTAAAAAAAAATTGTGTAGAAGATTAATAAACATAACGACACAATTTCAAACATTTTATCTTTTATTACTGTTTTATGTAACTTTACTGTTTAGAAAGTTCAAAAGCGAAGCTCCATTCAAAAGGGTGCCAGTTTAAAAACTTTAAATCATTGTTTAAGGTATCCCCTTCATTCGGATAATGCTTTTTAGGAAATGCATGCCGACCCCTGGTATAGACGTTTCGATGTTACCCTTACCTTTTGCCTAAACTTTATTGTTTGTTCAGCTTTTTGCCGGCGCTGCCTGGAAGCTACTCGTTAAACTTTGATTTTTCCCCAGAGCTAATGCGGTGACTGATGCGAAGCGAAACCCGTCCAACTACGACGGTGCATTTGGTATGCGTCGTGCGAAAGGTATTATTTAACGGCAGTGTGTATCGGCCATCCTTCAAAGGTTATTTAATAGCGCGCCAAATTCTTCCCGAACCCCAGGATGGCGTTTTCGCTGGCGCCAGATGCAGATTTGGTTGGTCGCGTCCGCTGCTCTGTGCTTGTGTGTGTTTGGTTGTGTTTTCGGCCCGAGAGGAGACTGTTTTGAATTTTTGATTGCAATCATTATCGTCAATGTCTATATTCCTCTCACTCTGCACGGGCTCGGATCATCGGACAGCGGGTTCCGTTTTTGGATCCGCTCCGGGATTCGCTTCGGCAGCGCATATCCTTTAATGGTTTATGTATAAAGCTGTCCGGTTCGGGCATCAACTGGCCATTAGATCCGCCGAACCCCCCAGCAGCGCCCGTTTTCGGCCGCAAGGTGGGTGGATATGTGCGCTGTTCCATAATTTAACATTCATCCATTCGACCGTCTCAGAGCTGCCCCGAGCTGGTGGGCTGACGTGAAGTGTGTGGTGTTTGAGCCGTGCCCGGTCACCGGTCACCGCTACGTCATATCGCTGATAGCAGGCCCGCCCACATCAACGAGGAAAACGCAAACGGTGTTTAGCGTGTGCTGATCACGTAGCGATCCCATTTTCCATCCCATTGCTGCCTGTTTCCCGGCGTTTGGCTTTTTTGGGTTGCATCCCCCCGCCTCGCCAGTTGGAGGGAGGGAAGAAATCGAACGATTCCCCCACTTCGGACAGTAATACTGCAGAACCATTTGAAAACGGAACGCTCGAACCGGAATGGTGTGGCGTTCTGCGTTCCGAGAGCCGGCAACAAACGGTCTCCGGCAGTTATCAAACACATTTTATGTGACAACTGGAAATCGTCAACCCACCACCACCTGACCTTGGCGGCAGCGAGTGACTGGAATGCAAATCACACTACAGGGAGTTAGCCGTGCGCGGCCAATCCTACCTGCCGCTTCGGAATGGATAGTTTAAGGTGTGGGTCCACCTCCCATTAGCATATCTTCGTCCGATAGTTTTCTGTTTGTTCTGTTTGTGAATTTTAAACCATCCCGATGGTCGATTCGCAACGAGGGTGTGGAATGTGTTGACCAAAACATCTCATCGTCATAAATTGGTTGCCTATTATTCATTTTACGATGCTCATAAAATTTCACCGTGATCGAGAATTAATTTTACAATTATTTTTCGCCTATTAATACCTTTTTATTCTCTCCCCTTTTCTTTGCAGAATCGCGAAACAATTCCTCACACTCATCGAACGTAACGGCAGCGGCTCCGGCAACAAACTAGCAACACGAGCGTTTGCATGACAGAATCCCACCTGGGCTCGAGAATTTGCCGCATTTCACCGTCGTCAGCAGCAGAAACCTATGTACAATGTAAAACTCAAATAGCATCACGTACCGCGCGAGTGCATTCGATGCACGTGATTGATGCAAGCGAACGGGAAATAACGAACGCGAAAGAGGGAGTGAAAAAGACGTAAACAATCCCACCCTGCAGCCTGGCCCGAGTGGTCCGGGAGTGAACCATGTGGCCGAAGTGCACTTCGGAACCTATTAAAAGGGCCATTGTTTTTTGTTTTAGAAAGAACCACCTCCACGCCATTGGTGCCAGTCCTGAGAGCGCACGTCTAGTATAGCTGTTTAGTTTTGGGTAAAGTCGAAGTCCCCGTCCCCGGGAGGTGGATCGGATCGGGCGCACCGTGTCTCGCGACACATTCCATCTCTGGTGATTTTAATTGCCCACCGCACTGTGACGAGACGTGCGTGTGTGTCTGAGTGCGTGATTGCGTGAAGGAAGGAGAAAAAATACACCCATATTCGGACGTGCTAGAACCTGAGAATCGGGGAAGCGGAGAAGCGAAACGAGGCGGTGGATACGACTCATCATGAAAGCATCGGACTCCACGGTGCAGCTATGGAGTGCCACATCCTCGCCGTCGACCAGCACCGAGAACCTTTACGTGGGAACGCACAGTCAATTGCCATCAGCCGGTCAGGTAGCGTTAGGCACTCTCGGCAAGAGCAGTGGCAGGAACTTCCATCAGCAGCAGCAGCGATATCCAGCAGCACAGAATTGGGCCCGAAGTGGAAGGTCAGATCCGGCCACCGGAGGACCGCCACCTGCACGTCAGCAGTCCAAGGCAGCACACGATCAGCATCGGCTGCTGCCAGCAAACGGTTTTGGACCGCCCGATCACACAGCGGCAGGCGTGGGTGGTGCTGGCCAGCAGCTAATAAACGAAAACATTACACTAACCCTTGCCTCAGCTGATGGAATGATGAAGGGGGTCGGATCGGGCGAAACGGTGACCGACGGTGGTGGTGGGGGCCTGCGAGTCAGCAGGTTGGACGCCGGGTCAGCCACCGACCACCACCATCATCCCAGTGCCATGCAGTCGTCCTGCACCGTGTACGGTTTAAGTAGTGTAAATAGAATTAACGGCGGAAGTAGTAGCGGCGGTCCCACGCTGAACGGCAACGGTAGCAATCGCAGTAGCCGGCTCACCAGCAGTAGTTACAGCAATGGGGGCCTCACCAGCTTCAACGGTGGCGGCGGCGGTGGAAGCATCAGCAGCAGTTGCGGTGGCAGCTGGGTACCCTGCCTCCCGGTGCTCTCCCGGTGCTATATCGGCAAAATACGCGTCTGCGTTGCGGCGCTGTTTATCGTGACGGTGTTGACCGTGCTGTCCTTCGCCTACTACATGGATAGCTCACCAATCACTAGGTAAGTACCGGGCCGTTCCACTGCGTGCCGGCGGTGGTAGTATGTCCAACTGCACGCTACAAACGCATTCCAGCTCCAGGGTGCAGTAACGGTTGTGCACTTGCAATCCATCAGTCAGTGTCAATTCGCTGGGATCTTTTGCGGACCTCGGGACACTTGAAAACAGAAAACTTTTTACGAATTTGTCTTGTGATGCTATTTTTCTTTAATTTTCCGCCTCTCATCAGAGTTACATTGAGTACTTGCTCGCAAAATAGCTAAAGTAGTAAAAGTTTGCAATAAATGATAACATCTTTAAATTATCTACATTCTTAACACGTTGACTGCTCCGTCACCCATTTCACGAGTGACAACAACAATCATTATCAACACGTTACACTTATATCATAGTGAACTCAAACAGGTTTTGTTTGATTTCCTAACGACGTTGGCTTATTAAGTTTTAAAACCAATGTGGTCAAAAATTGTGTGCTAAAAAGAGTATTGAAACAGTGTGGCAGTCAACATGTTGACGCTGCTTCGTCATATCGAGACTTGCTACCTTCTGAAGGAATGCAACAGTCATAATTATTCGCTTCAATCGAATTTCAAAACACTAACAAGTAGTCAAATTTGATAAGAAAAGTCCGAGAAAACATATTCAGTCCAAAATATAAAAGATTCAGGGCTATGCAAAAATTAACCAAGTCGGGGAGTGAAACGAAATAAAAATTGTAGTATTGAAAGATTACACTCTCCCATAGTAATTTGTGTTTACAATCGCTTATTGGAGGATCATATTGCTTTCAACAGTCAACGTTAAGTGATATAAGTTTCTTTAAAAATTGTGTAAAAGGAGTTATTCAATGTTACTTTATGGTTTCTGCTAGTGATGTGCCTTATGAATGTTTGAGCGAGATTCATTCGTATTAATCTTTCGCCTAAGATTCATCCAGATTGATTAATGAATCTTGCGAAACCTAAATGAATGTTCATGGATCTTTCACGGATCTTTAGAGTTCATAAATCTATCTGTGAAAGATTCATGATTCTCTAAAACGATGCAAATAATCATTTAGATTCATGAATCTGAATGGAAATTTCACAACTCTAGTTTACCAGATGTGTTTTGGTTGAAGATCAGGTATTTGACCCATTTTGCCACATTCCTTTCACTGCAATAACTCTTCCCAGTTAGTGTTCTTTTACCGAGAATCACCCCGGTATGAACACCTAGGATCGTAAATTAGCACCTTTGTGCTGAGACGAACCTTTTGCCATTATACAATGCATCCGCTTTTCCGGCTTCCGAGAGCAGTCCTGTCAGTTCGAGGCAATTTGGCACAATTTCGTCAGCCCGTTAGCACCCGTCCAGTGACGAATGGAGAGCCCGGGAAAAGGTCAGTGTAGCCTACGGTGCACAAAAAGAGGGCAGTCCGGCGTGTCTGTTTTTCCATCACCAACGAACGGAGGCCCACCATGTTGTTAGCTATGGAACACCTCCCCCTTGATTTCCATCATCCATGTCCCCGTTGCTTCCGTTTTTGTGCATTAGAAGATGCGGCAGCACTTGATGCAGTTTTCCGGTGATGACCTGAAACCCGGTGTATGTGTGTGCGCCCCCTTGAACGTTGCGTTCTGCCCCTGGTTGGCTGTAAACTCCTTGCCCTCCGATCGACACTGCATCCAGCTACAGGTGGAAGAAAATCGATGAACTGTAAATTATTCCACTCAGGCATTTAATTGTGTTTGCACGGAACGGGAGGCTTGCCCGGGCAGACCGGGATAAGAATTTAATTTACGCCCCGTCTTACCGGGCCCGGAATGTTCTTATTAAGTTCCGCACGTCTCCCGCAGACGGGTTTGTCCTAGGTCGTGGGGGTTCGGTTTAGGTAGGTTCCTCTGCTGAAAGGACACATGCATGCAAAAGGCACCCGATCTGGCCGATTGCCCAGTCGGGAATGAATGTTCATCGTTGAAATGCACAATATGCTTCGGAGAGTGGACGATTTATGTAGCCGGGCGTGTATGTTTATAAGATGAAATTATCCAGCATAGGAGAAGTCGTTTGCTCGTCCAGTAGCAGTAAATCCGCTTCGTTATTGGAATTACATGAAACAATGACACTTACCGAGGGTATTTATGTAAATGTTATTAACATCTACACAACCGTACAAAATGGGTAATAACACACAAGAAAGGATTGTGTTTATGAAGGGCTCATCCTTCGAAAACTTGTTTTGTGCTTTTCAATTGTTATAATGCAATGAAACTCGATCTCAATTGCGTTCTATCCAGTAACAAGGCCAATCGTGCACTGAGTGGGTAATCAACCTTCAACTTGTTCTTCCCTTCGCTCGGCATCGTGTTTCAACCCGTTTGTTATCTTTCATTTAATTTTATGTTTGACATGCCAGCGACACTCATAATCCTGCCTGTTTACTAGCCCCGACGAGCAAAGGGAAAGCAGGAGAGTCGTTGCAATTGAAACCAAACTTGCTTAATCTTCGTCCCCGTGTCTGTGCATCCGGTGAAAGTCGGGCTCTCGGTTGTCTGCAAGTTTTCGGAGGTTTTTTTGTTTTTGAGCGTGTTTTCTCTGAAAACGGTAGGTCAGATTTTTGGCCAAAATGGAATTCCTTACTACAGTTTGCACACACACAAATTTCCCCGCGCTTTCTCCGCCATCAAGGATGTGGCAGAATGTCGCTTTTGGGTGGAGAGAGTGTGATAAAATCTAATTAAATTTAAACTTTATCTTAATTTCAATTTCAATTTTCGACTGCGCCGAGAAGGGGACGGTTTTCCGGTTAGTATATCCCCGCGCTTCCCTAATTATTTTCCTACCACGAGAAAACCGGTCGGGAATAACGTTGGAGTATGTTGCACTTGTGTGTGTAAAGAAGGGAGGGACGAAACTTTCAACCCAAAATTGTGGCTCAGATTTTTGCACCGCTTGAAAAGGGACGAATGTTTTCTCAAAACAGCACAGCGATTTTGCATTCTGTTTTGCAAAGCGTGCGATAAACGTTGTTATCTTTAGCAACTTTTGCTAAAGTAATACGAAGATTTTTCTTTCCAAAATTGTTTGTTGGAACGTACCGTTTTCTGCTTTTTTAAACTCAATGTGTACCAGGGAAAAAACATCTACCTTCCAGATAGCATCGAAAGTTAATTTTAGATGCTGCAAAAAAAATGGTGGTTTAAGATCTCTGCCGAAGTACGTAGAACTATTTTCACGATACCATTTCTGGTGGCCATTTGGGTTGTGAAAATTATGATTAAACCGGGATGAAAACATTTTGCATTTCACTTCCACCGTGTTTGTTGTTTTGTGTGTTACCTCCTGTTCCGGACAGAAGACTCAGAGAACGAACTCTTTCCTGTAGATTATTTCCCGTATGATTGTGCAAAACTCAAAACAAAGCACTATGTTTGTGCGATAGCTTCTTCTGGAGTGGTTCGCTCGCAAAAACCAACCAGCCATATCTTGAAAATTTCAGGAGTTTGCTTGCAAACCGACAGCTCTTCAACTCTGAAAGATCTGTTGCTTTTGTGGGGAGAGCGGGAGAGTTGAGGGTATGCGTTTTTTGGGCCACACTTTGCCTAAGCAAACAAACTATCCGCCATTAAATCTCCTGCGCGTTGCTTGGGGGACGTTCTAGCGGTGTACAAACCGTGTGAGGGTGTCAAAAGTTTTAATGAATTAAATACTCCATCCAAAACTCCGGACCAAGCCGTTCCCGAGGCCCAGACCAGTTTAACTGTGGCCGAGATTGTTTCGCGGGGAGTTCTTTCTTGCAGCGAAATGCTCCGCTAATGAACTTTTCAACTCTCTGTGGTCTTGGTATTTCTCGTTCTTATTTGGGTCTTTATCATCAGATGGCCTACACCACTCAAATAGACCTGCAGCAAATTGTCCCGAACGCCCTTTTCCACTCTCGCGTACAAGTAGGCGCGCCGATGAAGACTGAATACCGATCACTTAACCACGCGGTATCACCACTGCAGTTCTTTATCACTCCAGAGCCCGTATCATTGTTGAATACCGCTCAGTACCGCCGCACACCAGATCCCGCGGGGTGAACAAGAAATTATCTGTTAGAACCCAACCGGCAGAGAGCAGGCCAGCCGGGAATGAGTACAGAGACGCCATCCCTTAAACGCTATCTTGTCCCCCGATCGGCAACCGGGAGATGGCCCTACTTTGTTTGAAGAAACTCCGTCATGGCTTATCTGGTCTTTGCAAAGCTCAGAACACTCACCGAGGAGATGTGTAAGCATCAGCGGCTATCGAGATGCGCTTACGAGATGAGTGGTGTTGGTAATGCCAGCTGGGGATTTGATAAACCCCGCGGCAAACAATGATTGTTGTACCAACCGGATCCGTGCAACCCGTTGTCAACCCTTTGGTTCCTAAGGAATTTTCAGGAGAATTTAAATTGCCACGGAATAAACCTTTTAAGTCGATCAGTAGCTAATGAACGGCGATGTTTTGATTCGTAGTAAATCCTAACCAGTTGTGGGAATGTAAGTAATCACTTTCGGTCGAAAGCGAAACCTTATTTCCCTACAAGGGTGAGCTATTCTGATAGTGCGGCTTTGCACGGATAATAGGAAGCTGATAAGCTTCCTAGAGCTGATAAGCTTCCTAGAGAACGGCGAGACACTTCGGGCTCATTCGATTGTGTGTCGCGCAGCGGTGAGCATCTTAACGCGGTTCGGTGTGTGGCGTTGAACTTCCATCCACTTCAGTGTCGCGTTGGATTCGTTCGATGGTGGAGAAGCGCTGGGAACTACCCGACTTTGTTGCTGCTTTGAAGAGTACCTCGAGGGAATATCGTGATAATGTGCCGTCCGTTTGAGATACTTTCGGTGTCGCTGGTGGCGCTGTTGGCGTTAGCGGTTCTTCCACTCGCAAGTCCCGCTCCCGGCCAGCCTAAACAGTACAAGTGTACCCTCGTGAATGAGGATGGTTTTTGTTTCGTGGAAAATGTACTGCTCGACGTAACGGTCAACGGTGGTCTGGATCCAAATGTCCAGTTCCCGCAGCATCCGACGGTGTTGATCAAATCCGGTTCGATACCGTACTTCGGGAAGGATATCTTCGCGCTTTTGCAAGGCACTCGTCAGTTGCATGTGTACAACAACACCTGCATCAAGCGGCTATTCATCCCGGCGACGAATCTAACCGAGATCAACGTGCAGCGTAACGGGTTGACCGAGCTGGAGGTGGAAGCGACCGAAAACCGCGAACTCCGGATGCTCTCGATCGTGCACAACGCAATCGCGAGTGTTCCGCGCAACATCCGATTTCTGATAGGGCTGGAGAAGCTCTACCTCTACAACAACTCGATCGAGTACCTCGACCTGGAGCTGCTGGCCAACGCGTCCAGCTCGCTGAAGATCCTCTCGATCTACGACAACCGCATCAAGACGCTTGACTCCCGGGCCGGTCTGCGGTTTCCCAAAATTCAGACACTCTCGATGAGCAAGAACAAGATGTCGTTCGTGCCGTACTTCGTCGAGGCGTTCCCGGCTCTGACGGTGGTGTCGTTGCGCAAGAATCCCTGGAACTGCCACTGGCTGCGCACGGTCATGGGCCACATCGAGACGCGCAAGATCCAGGTGGTGCGGAAGGATGCGACCTGCCGCGATCGCTGGGTGAGCGAGATCTGCTGTACGCACTCGCTGATGGATTACCTGTTCAGCTGGCAATCGGAACAGCTGGAACGCGAGCAACAAACGGTCCGTAACCTTGCAGCCGAAAACCAGCGACTGGTGGAGACGGTGAACCGGCTGAGCGGTGACGTACACATGCTGCAGGCACAGTTCCAGCAGCTCCAGCCGCAGCAGAACACCTCCAGCACCGTCGCTCCGTGATGATCATATGGCGAGAAGAATCTTATCTTTGAAGAATAAAGCGAATGACTGTACAGGAATCTTTTATCTTTTCTTCTTTGTTCACGTGGCTTGTGATAAGCCATGAATTTCACAGCATTGCTCAGTGGGATTAAACTGTCAAGTGAAAACTGTACGCCGTTCGTAGGACTGAGGTCACTAAACTTTTTCTCGAAGGAAACGTCACAAGTAGTGCTGTGCTTTATGAATCTTGATGATTTATTCAAATCAATCTTCTGAATCTTTAATATGAAGAATCAGACTCATTGGTTCTTTCCAAAGATTCATTCCGATTCATGAATCTGAATCAGATGCAGACACCACTAGTCATAAGCAATCTCTATTTCATTAAATTGTATTTTCTATGTTCCAAACTCTGTGCGTCTGTTGATTTTTTTTAAATATTTTCCAAACAACTAATGAGGACGGTATTGAATGGCAATACTTTGCGTTAGTTGCAATTTCCTGCCAATGTTACTTACTCTCTTGTTTCGTTTTTTATGTGATTTCGATTTTAACTTCATTCAACCACATTTTTTATTTAATTATTCTGCAACAGTTTGTTTTACAAAAGCCATTAGCTAGAACGTGGAATTATTAAAATCTAGCTGTTTGCTTTCCTGACTAGTTCATTGGAACTAGTAACCCATTACCGACCGACATCATGCAAACAATTACAAGCTACGATTGCTCTGAAGTGTACATCCGTTGTTTTGTTTGGCGTGTTTAATAATTAAATATTGATACCCCGGAAAAATACAACACCGCCGCCGGAATAATGAGCTCGTTCGTATGTTGGTGTGTTGGAAGTTGTTTTAACTCGAAAAAAAAAACCCCTAGCAAACCCATATTCCATGCGTTGAAAAACCGGGAAACGTCACCCTCTCTCCGTACTAGGCGAGGGTCGTCGGATAAAATTCCCGGATTTCCTATTTTCTATTTACGCCTGAAGTATTTATTAAAACCGCAACGTCCGGGCGCAATGCACTCCCCGCTTCCTAATTTCTCACACCGGAAACCTCACAATCTCGTTCGGTTAACCACGACCAATCCCGGGCCGAATGGAACGGCTGCCACGCGGATGTGAATACTATATATGCTCTAGCCAAAGGATTCAATGGAAGGAGGAGTTAAAGCGATTGCCAACGGAGGAGAGGGGGTGGAGGACGAATTGCAAAGGACATTTCTATCGTCCTCGGTTGGCCGCACACATCACTCGTGCGCTGGACGCAAATTCATTATTCAATCATTGTCCCCATTCCTCGTAGAAATAGTCAAGCTTGGATCGATGGGTAGGATCTGAAGCGCGCGAGTCGGGGGTGAGGGAAGCCAAAGAGGACCCCTCACATATATATTCTGCGTGAAGCCGTAATCCCCTCGTCCTAGTTTCCTAATCTCTTCGCCTCGGGTGAGCATAAAAGAGACTATTCACCAGACCCCTACGCACCATCATCGCCGGTTTGGAGCGATGATGAAGGATAATTAGCCGAACATTTCCGTCCGTTTTGGGGCCGGGTCAACAATGGTGGCACACGCACCGCATTCGAACATGCAGGTGAAAACAGCCACCCAGCCCAACCGAATGCCACGGCTGACGAGTGGATGTCACATTCCAGATTTTTGATTGAGACCGACCGCTTGAATAATGCATGAAAATTCGCCTCCGCTCCAATGGATGGGGATGGCTGGAAAGTAACGGGAGGAGGAGGGAAAAGAGGAAAATAGCACGAGGAGTGGAATGCTAACTGGATGGCTGGACTAGGTCCGTTCTGTTTTTGTTGCTAAACAATGAGCTGCTTTATTGAAATTCCATCCCAGTTGTTAATACGAAATAGCGGAATGAATATCCCAATTATGATAAGTTTGTTTATTAAAAAAGTTCAGCGAAGTTGTTGAAGAGCATCTAGGAACATTTGATTTTGCTTTCAATACGCACACATTTTACTCGCAATTTTCCCATCCATTCAATGTTTTATGCTGAAGAAAGGAAGAAAAAAACTAAATCAAGCGTTGTCCAAATTTCTTCCAAACGAAAGTCGAAAAGTAGTTCGTGTTGTGCAAACAAACAACACCGTAAATATCTCTCCCTTTTGTCCAGCGAACCAAAAACGCACCACCGTTGCAGCATGTTTTACCATAATAGTGCCGGAAGTGAATCTGCATCAGTCAGAAGTTTGGAAAAACATGAAAAGCAAAAGAAAGACAACCGAATAAAGCAGAGAGAACCCGGGAAGACAAGTTTTCTAGTAAGCAACTCTTGGAATGCATTTAAAAATTGCACGCAAAACTCGCCAGCAAACAACAGCGTTCTGGAAAAGAAAACTTTCCTACCGGAACAACTAATGGTGGCTCCCGGGCTGCTGCTGCTGTGGCGAGGAACTGTGTACCAGCACCGTTATTCCTCATTGCTTTCTTTATCGTTTCCGGTCAAGGAAAAGATGGGGAAAAAGGTGAAAACATCACACGAAAATAAAATAAAAAACACAACGTAAAAATGAAGCTCCGATTGTTGACGTAGAAGAAAGACTTTTGCGCCCGGTTGCAGTGGGCACTTCACTTTGAATACACCACAAGACCGCCGTCCATTCCAGCTTCAGGAATCCAGGAATTGGAGGAAAGTATGACTTTCGGATAACTGCAATCCGGGAGGCCATCAAAAAGAGCATCAAAAACTCACCTTCTTCAGCGGGAAACGAAGGAGAGGATCCTTCTCCGAGCTGCCCGGGAGTGCAAATTGAAAATCACGTGCACTAGAAGCAACAAACGATCGTCCAGACGAGGGGGTTTAGAAACTTCAATTGCACTTTCGACTTCAACAACGAAATCGTTGCGTCTTCTACAATGCAATCGGACCGGAGGCCAGTCTTGTGGCCTTCGGGGAGGGGTTTTGCACGAGAAAAATAAATTTTCCCAATGATTTTTCTTTTCGGTACTTGCTCATTCACTACCTTTTTCGCTTTTTTATTTTCTTGTTTGGCATCGTTCATATGAAAGTATATGCCTTAGATTGAACCCATCCTTCTTGCTCGTCCCGGAAACGGCTGGCGGTGTAGCGTTGCGCATCTTGAACAACCATTCCCCCCACTTCCGATCCGATTTTCATGAATCTCGTGATGAGCTTTTCCTGCTTGCTCCGTTCTCACCTGAGTGGTGCATCATCGAGCCCACTTTTCGGGGCAAGTATCGCTTTCTCTTTGATGTCGAAGTGTTGTGGCCACGCCGTGAATCGGGGGTTTTCCCGGTGCTTATTTTCCTTTCCTTTCTGGAGATGTTGTTTTCGCCTTTGAAAATCCCGCCGTATCCTAGATATCGTACCCCTTGTCCGTGATGCGATTGAAGGTATTTCACTCAAATAAAGACGGCGAGTGAAGAATGCATGCCACCGTTGTTGGGATTTTTTTCGTTCCGGCACTTTTCGGGAGCGCTTTAAGAAGCGGAGCGTTTGGTTGAAGCGTTGGTTTCGGTAACGGGATATTGTGGAATTTTTCATCCAACATCGGGACATTTGTTTTACTTTTCTTCTCTGCTACCGTGAGTTTTGTTTTCTTTCCGGAAAATCAACCATGGATTGAAATGTATAACTGTTCGCTTGCCGAAATGCATGCCGCTGAGGAATCTTTTAACATTAACCCACCCAACAGTCCCCCTTTCAATCCCTCCAATCCACATCTAAATATACGCAAATAGCTGGAGGGTGAATATGGAACGTGACCGAAACTGCTGCCCGCATGCCTACCATTCCCGCGGGCCGGTTGAAGGGTCATGGTTTGTGACGTTTTAATGGATCGAACAAATGTTTGAGCATTTCCCCGTCCCCGGCGGGCGAAGGTTAATTTCCTGCTTTGAATATCAAATTCCACATCGCTACACGTGTTGCAAGATGTTCAACATGGTATAACTGGGCTCGGTATCGCTGTGTTTGGCATTCAAAAACTTCCCAAAAACGGCTAGTGTTCCTTTCTAGTAAAGGATAACGTAAATTCTACCACTTTTCGATTAATTTTTGAAAAATTTAAAATCAATTTGTTCACGGTCCATGTTTGAACGGCGTCTCTTCACGTGGGAAAATCCTTCGGCAAATACATAAATCATTGGTGAGCGGATTAACAAATATGAAAAAAAAATTGCCTGGCAAAAATGTGTCCCATAATATTTCCTGTATCGAGCGCATTCCATTCCGTTCCGCTTGGTAACGTTCGGCAGGCAAGTACTTTCCCGAGACTCTAAACGATAAAAAAAGTGTATGTGTTGGAAGTGACAGAAAAACGTTCCAACCATGTGGATCTATAAAATATATACATTCATGGCCACACATGGACACACCCACACGTTGGTCCTGCCCAGCGCAAGGATACTTCCTTGGAGGAACAAAAATATTCAATCAGAGCTCGCTGATCGGGTCGGGGAACGGGTCTGGTTAACCTTCGAAACCGGAAGAGAATCTCCATGCCGCAGAGCTGGGAGTGTGAAAAAAGAGCTGGCAAACATTCATAACTCCATCCTTCGATGCGGGTAGGAGTTGAGTTTGGAGTGGGGTGAGCCGGATGGTACTGAAAAGTTCCATCCTTCTAGTACTCTCTCTATCTCTCCCTCCCTATCCTTTGGCCACCGGATGGAGTCGAACCGAAAGTGAACCCGTTCGGGAGTGCACGGAACTGACATTGCACACCCGAACATGGCCGCCTAAGGCACCGCGCGGATGGGACCCGGTTGCACACACATGGCATGGCAAACGATATGTGCAATAAATGTTCTTTATGCACCAGATCATCCCATCCGTCCGCCCCCGGTGGCCGGCAATCGAGTATAATATTCTTCCCGCGATACGATGCTCCGGCGCCGTTCGTTCGTGGGGTGGGTAAAAATCTCAGTTTATTGTAATGGCCACTGGGTTTTAGTGGAACCGATGTTGGAGCCGATCCCCCCATAGGGAATCACCCAAAAATGTTGTCTCCATCGCCAGAGGAATTTACCCGACTGGATCGATATGAGAATCAACTCGGAGGAGTACGTACACGCTTCTTCCATTGGGGAGAAAGGGTTGGGCAAAAAGTTGTCCATTCCAAAATGATCCGACAGCGTCCCAATGCTTATTTCGTTTGCCCTCCGAAGAAAATCTGACTCTGAGGTATGGGTCTCCTCGATGATAAATAATAAATAAATCCGGCCACGTTTGATTGCCCGGTCCATTCCACGAAAAGAGGCGACACGAGATAGCCTGGCGCTAAACAGTTTTCCAGTAAGAAATATTTATTTCGTTGCCATCTTTTTTTTTTCGCTTTTTGCGCAATCAATAACTATCCGTTAGTGGAACTCTGCTTTGTGTGGTGAGTGAGAGTTTCCCCTTTTTGGTAGTGGAATGAAAAACTTCTGTATTTTATTACTGTTTTTGCGCTTCTCGCCTGTTTTTAATTACACTCGGAAGTTTTTCTATTATTTACAAAACAGCTTTCATTTAGATATGAAGTGGAATTCAGTTTAATTTATTTATATTTTTAAATTCATGCTCATATAACGATAGATTTTCACATTTATTTTTTTTATATATTATGTTACATTTACTATACCAATAAAAAATACACTGCTTTACATTGGCTGAAAATTATTCCTTCTTTGAATGGAGCATGATATAGATTTCCGCATTTTTTCTCGTTTTTATTTTTATGCCTATAGCTGTTCACATTTTTTTTTTAATTTTGTGTTTAATTTACTTCAAAAAATTCCTTACTTTACTTTGACTGAAATTTATTCTTTATTTGAATGAAGCGTGATACAGATTTTCAAATTATTTCTCTCTTTTTTATGTTTGTGTTATGCTCTTATCTTCTCTCGAGGATTCTTTGGAAGTAGACTTATCCGCAGAACACTTATTTTAATTTATATCAGTCTTAAGGGTATTTAATTTTATGTAATACTTGACATAATATTGTTTTTTATACTTTTTTTGGCTGCTGAACATTATCTTTCCTTTGATTGGAGCATGAAAAGATTTTTTTTCCAAACTTTCCCCTGTTTTCTTCCACCCTTCATCGCGATTCGGTCGTTGCATAATTTTGCAAATCTTTGCGCCGCTACGAAAAGGAACGCAAATTGCATTTTCCCAGATAAAATCGATGAAAGGCTCGTCCTTCCATTCCATTGAAGAGTGGTTTTGAAGCATTTCCTCTTACATTTTCCGTCCCGAAGAACCGCTCCGCTATCGGAAGCTTCCACTGTTTTTTTTTTGCCTTTACTATTTTCTTTTTCACTGGTATCTTGCACATTTTATCTTTCTCCGTCGGATTCGAAGTTTCGAACGAGAACTGCGAAAAACGCAATTATCTCTCTGGTGGGCGCAACCGGAGTGCGGTATGAAGTGGATGGAGCGGGTGTTCATCCCCCCTTCCCTTGTGTCGTCTCCCCGTTCCGGGTTGGCCGGACCAGATAGTGTCGATGGTTTCGCTAATTGCTTATTATTGCACTGAATAAGGCATAAATTTAAATTAATTACGTTATAATGGAGCATTTCTCGAACAGCGGGAGAACTGGTGGAGGCCCACGTCGTACCGCAACCACTTAGCACCGCGGTCGGTTTTTCCCAGCATGGAAAAGCGCCTCGCTCAGACGCATCGCGGTTCTACCGCGATAGTGCAAGAAGAAAGGTGAAAGTCAAGCCACCGAGAACGCGGACGATCTTCGCGCTTCGCGAGGTTTGCAGCGGTGAAGAATTTGTCTGCAATTTGGTTCCCGACCCGCCGCGCGACTTCCGCCGTTCTCGACACACCGCGGAAAACTTGAGTCGATGCTGGTGCGGGCAAATTGGGCCAAAGTGATGTGCATTTACTACATTCTTCCCACCACCACCACCATCCTCCGAAATTGGTGCAATTTTCCTCCCGGAACGGAACATTCCTTCGCAACGCGCCCTGTCCTCCTGCATCCGGAGGCATCCACGGAAAAAAAATCTTTCCCACAGCGACGGCAACTTCTTATCAGATTTTTGATGGTGCTTCCGAGAACGATTCGGGGGAAAATGGAAAAGTGGCCACCAGTCCCTTCTTCCAGTTCCTCCCCTACTTCCTGTCCCTTTTTTCACTCACCGAAGATCGCGCAGGAGATATTACGCAGCATATAATTATGCCTCTCGGTGAATCATTACCGTGGCGCTCGCCCGCCACTAATCGATACTTAATGACCGTAGCAAACTTTTCTTGTAAATTACCTTTCGGAATGATTACCGGTACATGCTACCAGCAATAAGCTGCGCAATAATAATTATCATTACTATACTGCCGGGCCTACGCAGCGTTGGGTCTCGTTCTGGAAGTATTTGAAGAGAGGGGACGTTTTAGTTGGAAAAATGCGCCAATACTCAGCATCCATGCCCTAATTAAGAAAGCGCCAAATTATTCCGTGCTTAATTTGAAGTGTTCCTAAAACGGTCTTTTAATGGGTATTAAGAATGATAAAATTAACGCGAGATAGCATTGGAAATGGAAATCCATACACTTTCTGTCGTGATACAGGGCTTCGATTCATGTAATGGAATGTTTCAATAGGTAGCGAGAATATTTCAAAAGCATAGAGTATATTTTCAACCGGTTGAGAGAACTTTGCAATCATATAGGGGAATGTTTTAGACAGCTAGGGGAATCGTGCAAATCCACCGTGGAGCTTTGCAACCGCTTTCGGGACCAGGCTGCTTACTTCACAAAACTCATCGTTTTTATGCCAAGGGATGGTATAACTTTGGATAATTAAATATTTGAAAATCGGATAAGTTGTTTTCACCTTAAATACAACAATAATATTCTCCGATTTATCAGCATTTTCTCAACTTCTTACGAACGGTTTGGTCAAACAATCGATACGCTGAGGTAAACGTAAAGTGACAAATCAATGTGTGATATTTGAGGTTCTCCGCGTTTATCGTACCAAACTCGTTACTTGACAATCGATTGTAAAATAGTTGATGCAAAAATCGAAGACAAAATTTTCAATTAAATTATACACCAATAAAAATACACAGTAATTATATTACTTTTCTTGCGTGAACGTACAGGGATGGACCAAAGTAAACAAACAAATTACAACAAACGAGGACTTGTATGAGGTTAACAACTTGCTCTCCTAACCGGTTGCAAAGCTCCCCAGTGGGTTTGCACGATTTCCCTAGCAGTCTGACACATTCCTCTATATGATTGCAAAGTTCCCTCAACCGGTTGGAAATATCCCATTTGCTTTTAAAATGTTCTCTCTACCTATTGAAACATTCCATGATATGGATCGAAACCCTGTAACACATTTATTTGTCATGAAGAGGAGACGATGGGTACCTTAGTTTAACTTAACTAAATTGCAGTTCAAAACTATCCCAATAATCAACAAATAAAATCAAATTGACTATTTCAAAACAAATATATGAACCAAGCGGTGTAAATCCGGTGAATGTTTCAAGCGGTTCAATCCAATTTGTCAATTGATTGCCCAATTACACTTCACTTCTATCGGACCAAATTCCAATCCCGATGATGGAGAATGGATCCTACCCTTTCCTACCGGGATTGCAATCGGATTTGCATTGTTTCACTTTGCCCCTCCTCCTGGGTCGTCCTTCACCCCGCGAACCCGATCGACGATCGAACATCAATTAATTATCCAACACCACAACCGCAAGTGAAAACCCGCTAAATCCCACCCAAAATGTGCTGTAACAAAATTATACTCCCGGAATTGAGTGTCACGGCAACAGAAACGTGTCGTCCACGCGTCGAACTCCCAGTTCGGAACAGTTGGAATGAAAACGGGATGCCAAAACAAAGCTCACGAGTGTTGTCGATTTCGCCCAAGGGTCCTAAATGATGGTGGCCGGTGGCCCAGAAGGGGGAAGCGGGCACACAAACAAGCGACGATTTGTTTGTGACAAACTTTATCCTCTTGACCGCAAAACCGATTACTACGACGATGTTTGTTCCTGTCCCGAGTGCAGAAAGATGGAATGCACTGCACAGGGATTTGGATGGGAAGGAGCAGGGGGTATTCCTGGCAGAATGAAGAACCGCAGTCTAGTCTACCTTGTTCATCGGTTCCTCTTGCAAAAGCGTTCGAACTCACTCTGCGATGAGGATGCGATTCGGCAAATCACTCACCACTTTACTTTCGTGTTCGCTTTTCTACTTCAGAGTGGTGTGTCTCCGGTATTGGCCGGCATTTAAAATATCGACATTTCTAGGTTCGAGACCCGAACCGTCGAAGCACAGAGACAGACGGACAGACAACGGCCAATAGGTGTGATGGGAAGAGTTTAATACCATTGTTTTTTCTTTTTCTCTCTCCCTCGACAGTCTTATGCATCGTGATTCTCGGCCGCCGGCGCCACAGATCCACTGCCGGATGCTCAGCGGAAAAACCGCAATCGACGGAGGGCTAGCGCCGGACCACCGGTCCGAGGCACGGCTCCGCATCGACCCGAAGGTGCTGGTATTCGTCGAGACGACCTACACGCAGCTGGGCAAAAGCATCACCGAGCTGCTCGTGCACAATCGCATCAAGTAAGTACTCAAAATGGTTGTCATTTAAACATTCTTTAGAGGGGAAAATAAGGATGCTTCGTTCAAATCGTCGTACGATGTAGCTTACGAAGAGATGAGAATGATTCCCATTAGCTCAATCGAGTCGTAATGAAAAGTAAGTAAGATGGGAGCGCTCTCAAGTGGTTGAGCTTCAGAGAGTACCTAAACGATTCGATGAATTAAGTTATCCCCTTCAAAAACTACTTACTGCCAGAAGGAGAAGTACAGAAAATGTCCCTTTGTATTCACCAAAATAATCCGTAAAAACTATGTTTTTGGGAAATGTGTATGTTCCGGTCATGCTAATGAATTTAGGATTATTGAAATAGCTTTCCGATCGTTTCAACAGAACATTTTAGGATAATGGTTATGTCAGGTTGTACTATCTAACCACACTGGCGTGGAGGATGGATTCCTCCAGATTTTATCGTACAGATACTTGGTTACACATCCTGGTTACAACGATATCGGTGGACCTCCCGATACAGCCTTACTTTCCCTTCAGCAGCCTAAGGTCGTACTACGGATTGGTATCTTGTTCGAAGCCTCTCCTAAGGCTTTGTTTATGAATGGAGTTGATTGCTTTTTGGGCTAGTACTTGCCATTGTTTGTTAATCTGACTGCACAAATATACACACACACACACCGCTATAAGACCGAAAATTCCACGACCCGTCTGAGCCGATTGGAGTACTTGTCGAGCGAGGCGCAAATCGTGCCCTCCAGGCTACGGGGCAGTCGCCCGTCCTCGCTGTGTCCGCATGGTTTAGTTGATTCAGCATCAAACCATCTTCCTCCCGTGCCGTGGTTGCCTTTGTCTGGCAATTTTCCCGTTAAACTTACAGGAAAATCGGTTCCGGTGGGATGTAACCACCCGAGCAACGGTAAACACGTTGGCTTACCCCCAAACCAAGGCGGAGGGGCATGCGTGTGTGTGTGTATACGGGTACGGTTGTGGCCAGTCGAGTAACGAAAATTGAGACACACGTACAAACACATACACATACGCTCCAAGAAGAACCGGTTCGGTTCTCCTTCCTTTCGGCGGAACAGGGTAAGCCAAACGCAAGGATGCTGACCACCGGTTCCAAGTGCAGTTCCGTTTTCCGGGAATCCCGGTGCTTAACAATGCCAGTAATTTACTTCCGGCCCGGGTTTCCGGCCAAACCTTCCCGCTTCGGACTCCTTCCAAGTACCATTTGGAAACATTGAACAGAGTTTTTGGACAAAAAGAAGACTCCCTTCGTGCCGCAAGAATGGAAGATATGACCAAAGAGAGAGGGAGAGAGAGATAGGACCAAAACCTTCATGGATGGGAACGTAAACGCAGACACACATATGCAAATCTCTGAACCGGATTAAAGAACCATATTTTCACTTCCTCAAGATATCCTGGCCTTCGGTCGGTAGTGGACGCCGCTTTTAGGGAATTCGCTTGCAAATACCAACCATCGCATTCATCCGACATCGAGAAACCGAAAACCTGCCGGAATGAATCTGTGACCTTCGGCAAATACTAACCCGGCGGGGGAATGTGCACTAAACATGCCCAGCCAAAACATTCGTCGACATTCCCGACCGCAACGCCGAGGGGAAAAATGGAACCGTGCCAGGCGCGGAAACACACGGGGTGTGTTTGTTAAACAGAGAATTGAAATCGCTATTGGATTTCGATTTGGAAAACGGGCGCATTTCGAGCGATCCGAGTGCACTGGAGTGCAGTGGTCAATATCAACAGATTTCACAACAGGACCTCCCCGGACACCACGCCGAAGTGAACGGGGTTTGGTCCGCTGGGATATGAAGTTGCTCAATGAAAGATTCAATTTTTCAGCCCGATCCGGTTGGCAACAGTTTCTGTGATTGTGTCATTTCAGCCTTTCGAAGGAGTAAACTATCGTCCTGGACGTACAAAAGTGGTTCGTAATATCGGTCCAGGGCTCATATCCGTAACAAACAGATATGTAGTGCTGTCTAAAGCACCCGATGATAGCATGACCATCACAGCCACAGGTAAATGTTTTCCAAAGAGCACTGCGCCATCATTGGTCAGTTTGGTTTTTCGCAGCACCAGATATCCGGTGCTATTGAGAGTGATACCTCTGCTGCCGGTCTTGGATAAATGTCCCGGACAGCATTAGGAACGTTAAGAAATAGGTCTGACAAATCAAAACAGATTATCAAGCTGCCATCGACTACGCTTTCCCTCGGTCGAACGAGGCCGATTGAGTTTCTTCTGAAACATTTTAATTGCAAACTAAGGTAATGAATCTTTTACCCGGTTCATTTGAAAAAAAAAAAAAGATATAACGCAGCCGTTCAGTTAAAATATTATCTGTAAACAGTTTTGCCTCTAGCATTTAATTATGTCTAATTTAAAGTATGGGGGGTGCCCATGGCGCAGCGGTAGCGCGAGGAAACACCACACCACAGGTGTGGGATCGAATCTCGAGTCTGGCACCCTCCGGTATTACGAACGGCTGACCACCGATCTATAATATACCGTCTTTCGGTCACACAAACTCTCTTCGGAGGGAGGCCTTGTCCCACTAGGGGATGTCGTGCCACTTAAAAAAAAAAAAAAAATTTAAAGTATGTTCTTTGGAAACCATTTTTTTGTGTTGACATAAGGAAAAATAATTTGCTTTATACTCAATGTTAAATAACATAACATCGTAATAATCGTAATTTTGAATAAGGGTAAAATTGGAATACAGTTGGTCCTCGCAGTACGCGAATGTTTGGGACCTCATACTGAAGAGGTGACACTGAGAGGGAACCGCTTATTTAACATATCTTCTATCCAAATCACTAATAAGTGTATTATATCTCTGTTAAAAAGTGCATATGGTTGGTTAGAAAATGTCCATATTTGGAACTCATCCATGGACTGTATCATTTTACAAGGTTGTTCAAGAGCAGCATTTTCATTGTGCTTGATGTACGTTAAGAAAACTATAATATTTAATCACTTTCAAAACTCCGTTTCACACATATAAGGGTTGATTAACTTTCAACAATCCATAAATCTTTCACTCTCCTCACCTACCTTACCGTGTGGGAGGGGTAAAGAGATTAAATTTCCAATACAAAAGCCACTTCAGTACACATGAGGTGCTGCACTATAAGGTTACGGATAGTACGCCATGAATCTTCTCCACACCTTTAAGTCTGCCTACCTGTCTCCATCTGCTCCCGATCCTAGCTATGCAAGATCACTATCAGCGAAGTCCTGGGGCAGTGCCGTAGCGTAGGTCAAACCATAATGGCAAGCTGTTTCACGGCGCTTAACTATCTTTTTGACTAGAAGAAAATAATAGAAAAAAAGGCTTTTGCTTTGAAACACTGCTCCACGTGTTCCCCCCAGGAGTGTTTGTGGCGTTCGGCGAGTGACCGGGAAAATTGTGCGGCTAAAGGCTATAAATTTTCCACCCGCAGGCAAAATGATGATCCGCAGCGCGTCCCGCCGTCGATGATGGTGATGGTGGCGGTGGTCGCCTGCCATTACTGGAATCAATAAATTCCAAAATAATGAACCTGTTTCAGGCTATTCAAGCTGTCGGGTGATCCATCATGGTGTAGTGTTCGTTCGTGTTTGGAGGGCGTGTGTATGAACCTTCCGCAGGATGTGCTGCATCCTAGCGACCGTCGGTTGTAGATATCCTTCCGGTCCACTCTTTTTCTCTTTGTTCCAGCAAAATTTGCAACCAAATTGCATTATGTTGGTTGCATGGAACTAATAGTGAAGTTTTCCGTTGAAGGATGTGAAGAACATTTTTATTTGATCCTCCTCCTCTTTCAGTATAATCCTTTCCGTTTTCACCTTTTTTCTCTTCAGCCATTCATCGCCCGAAAGATGAGGAAACTTTTGCACTCTTAATCTCACAATATGTATGGTTATGGATTTGTTTTCCCCTAGCACATCTGACGGGACACGATCTGAGCTGATAATAGTACCTCTGACCTAAAATTTCCTTGGGATGTCTGGTTTCGAGTTAGAAACAAAGTCTTGATCAACGAGATAGGCATGTTTTTTTAGAAAATGTCCCTCCGTAGCCCCCGTACGAGCCTGTGGAAATGCAGCCCAGCACAAGAACGGATTGTTTTCCAAACCAACAACCGGAATAAATTCCATGCCACAATCTCTCTCTCTCTCTCTCTCTCTCTCTTTCTCTCGGTTTACCTTATTCCTCGTTCACTCAAACATTAAAATGGGCAGCAAGTGGTTTGATCGGGTGGAGTAGCCACTCAACAGTTGCTCATGTTTGGTCGGATAAAAAAGAAAAACTAGAAAAATGCTATCGTTTCGGGCACCTCTGGGGGTGTTGATAATCCGGGTTAGGAACGACATAAGCTGCAAATGATCTTCAACCTCTGGTTTGGTGTGCTTTGGTTTCTTTGGAACGAGAAAAGGGATGAATGTGGAGTAGCAATTAGGATCATTTTAAAATCATTGCCAAAAGTATTTACCAGCATTAAAGATGCTCCTCAATAATCATTCCTATCAATTTACTCGTTACTTGAGAAGAAATACCTGAGATAAACGATGAGTTTATGTTGTTGAAGGATATTGTTGGTGTTTGATATTTGCTGTGTATTTGGTAAGCAATTATTGATTATGTTCTAACGTTAATCCGTACACTTTGTGCTTGCGAAGGAATTTCCTTTGAGATACTTTTTTTTTTATATCACAGATTTAATTGATTGTGTAAACCAGTGTAATTGTATCACTTATTCATTGAGAAGGTGGTATGATATCATGGAATTCAATTTGGTAGAATATTCAATCAACCTCAAACATAGTTTTTCCTGGGTTTTCTAGAACCCTAAATGGTCAGTCGTTATGGCAGGAAAAGAAGGAAATCTTTCCGATGCCGATGCCATCCCCGAAAAGGGGATCACTAATCCAAGATCCACATTCTTCCATTGTCATAAACCATATGCATTCACGACGCTCCGGGGATGCGGCTCGCTTTCCCTTTGGCTTGTGTAGAAGAATGGATCTGATTAAATTTTTGAAAAGATCCCTGAAGAAAAGGTTACATTACACACCCACGCTCCACGGCCCGCGTGTCGTTTGAACCCGATGACCGTTTCGGCCAATTGTGTACGAAAGAGTTCGTGCATCCTAAATGAAACGACCCATTGCTGAATAGCGGCGCCCTCCATGGATTCGCCGTTCGTTCAGTGGAATGCCCGGGAAATCCCCTGACAGCCATTATCAATTCGACCGACCAGTCCCCCCTCCGAAGCGGTGGCCCGGTTCTCCGGTTCCGGACCATTGCCGAAAGGTTGACGAACGGGCTACAACGGGCTGTCCTTTCGCTTTTCCAGCTCCCTGCACTCGATAAAGCGATTGCTTCGCATTTCGGTGCCCGTTTTCTATTGAGCAGCTCACTTTGCTCGATTAGTCCATAAGGATTTGTTCGGGCAATGGATAAAAATTTGATATCTTCTGATTGTGTTTTTTTCGGGTGGACTGGACGTGGGATTGGAAACGAACCGACTCGGCCGCCATCGAACCGAACAAAAGTTGATCATAAACTAGATCGTAAAAGCAGCGCACAAACGCTGTGATTGTTGGTTGGAACTGTTGATGGCGAACGGTGGTTTATTAGAAATGTTTAGATCTCTACCGAAAACTTACAAAGAGTCCTTTTGCAAGTTGTGCGTCTTTAAAGCTGATGAAACCACATTTATTTTCATTTTTTTTGCCTACACTTGTTGTACACTATCAATGGCTTATGTCTTTTTCAAAGTACTCTTGAACAAACATTTAACACAACGAAATACTGTCGTATTGAATACTTTTTACTTAAATTCGTGGAATTAAACCCTTCGTTGATCCGGCATTCACTCTGTTTGTGAAACCCTACGAAGCAAACAAAACCACTTTTCCGGTATCTCAAGTTTCGTTTTTTTTTAATAAATCCTTACAAAAAACACTACCAAAAACAAAACGGAACCAAATCCCCAAACATTTTCGTTGACAGAAGCGCTACCGCGTTGAATTAAAATAAAAAAAAAATAAAAAAAAGGAAACCCAGAACAGAAGGAGCCCGAAACGAACCGAAAGCAAAATCCCAAACTTTGCAAAAAGAAGCCGGAAAAGTGCTCTCGCTAATCCGAATTAACTGCTCAGCGGCAGTAAATTCATCGCGTACCCGTACTAGCGCCATGGGTATTGCGAATTGGCCGTCCCCGACCCGGCACATGTAAACGCCTTATTTCGCCGGGTTTAGTTTTTTTTACTTCGCAAGGATTCTCCCCCTTTTTTTGGTGTGGGCCCAACGAACGACAGAATTGAATAGACAGCTGACAGCAAAGGAGGGAGGGATGGGTGCGGGTTGCCCTCGATGGGTTGAAAATGTTTCGCCCCCAAATTTCCCCCTGTTCGCGCTTCGCAGGGGAGGAGGTAAGCCTACGAAAAGCGCATACTTGAGATTCACACAAAATAGTTTCGGCGTGTTTTTCGGGCCCGAGTTTTTCCGCAACCACCATCACGACCATTTTCCTGCTTTTTCCATGACCTTCTCCTGGGTTTCAGTTACGATGAGATTGAAAATATACAAACGAGCGGCTCCACAACCTTAGGAGAGGGGGAAGGTCAAGTGTCACACGAAACGGGGGAGCATCCGAATAGAGGAGGAGGACGCTGAGAGCTGAAATAATCGTACGGCTTCAACAGCTCCGGGTCTCCGGGAAACAAAACTCTGCGGGTTGTGGATGTAGCACCCTCCGGTAAGCTCATTGAGCTCCGCTGGGAGAAAGGGCCGTGTACGGGTGAAATCGAAAAGTCGACTCCAAAAACATGGCAAGTTGCGCTCTTGCCAGTAGAGGAGAAGCGGGTGAAAAATCGCAAGCAAAAGTTTAATCAACAGGAAGATCTTCTTTCATGCTTCATTCGGTCGAATAATGGAGTGGTGATGGCGGAACGGAACACCAATAGTTTTTCTTCTAGCTATTTTTTTTTTAAAGTCGCTAGTAAGGACGAGAAAATGCTGTGTTAGAAAATGGGGGAGAAAAAAATCAGGGACCTCGGGGATGAGAAGGAAAATCAACGAGTATAACTGGATCTCGGGGTTGGTCATTGGGCAGAAAATGTGGGAATCGAGGATCCGTGGTGGTATTTCTGGGGGTTTAGGGTTGGTGGGGGGTTTGTGGGTCGGAATGAAATCCCATCATTGTTTTCCCACGCGTCTCACGCTGAACCGCTGCAACGCTCCCCCTGGCCATAAAGATCCCTGGGCCGGAAGGGAAGAAGGGTCGTGCGGGTGGTAAAAGTTGTTCACTTGATTTAGTGTAAGTTATTTCCTTTGTTTGTTCCATCCGAACGCATCAGGAGAGCGTTTTGGTTTATTTTTTTCTTTTTTTTTTCTTCAACCGTTCCGGTCGCTTTCGTTTTTCTCTTCGGTATTTCCCATCGGCGTTCCGGTGCTTTTCAACTCTTCCGGTTCGCTTTTACCGAAAAGAAGGCATTTTCTAAACGATTAAGTTTTTATTCTCTTTTTCTTTAATTTTTAGTTTTCCAACGTCGATCCCCGATCGGTGAAGTTTTAAATTTAGTTGAACAATTCTTTTCCTGGCCAAAATGGCCGAACTTGAGGTGGCAAATGAAATGGAAAACTTTCGACACTGGCCGGCTGATCCACACCGGGACCGGCCGACCAGAAACAGTGTAACACCGGAATGGGGAAACATGGGAAATATCGATTGTTTTGGTTCTTTTTAATTCGACTCAAGTGAAGTGGGAGCAGCAATTGATCCGAATTTCTTTTTAAAGCAATTTAAAGTCACAACATTTGTACGGTGAAGAATTTTCGTTAAATCTTTAAATATTACCATCTTCAATGTACAAGCACGTCTAAATTCCATTCTCTTCATGGGCGTTACGATGTATTGTTATGTTTAGAAACGAATCGATAAACAAGAACATTAGAAAGCTTTTTGTAAACAACACAGAGATGCATGCTTCGTCTGACAGGATTCCATTATCCATCATTTGGACCTAACCAGCAATTCGTCCTCGGTAAAGTGTTACCAAATGCCGGTAAGTCTACACCACCAAAGAAAATCTTTTGGTTTTCAGGCTAAAAAAAAAGGATCATTGCATCACCGAGTAAAGTGGTTTTGTTTCCGTTTTTGCACGTTCGGTTAGCAGGTCCGCGTTTGTCTTTCATTAATCAACGATGGAAGAGAAGACAAATCGTACAAACGGAGAGATGGATGAATACCAATGAAAGGCTTCCCTTGGGAAAAGCTCATTAAGCTTTATGTGGCAAAGGTTTTCTTTTTCACCCGATTTTTTTAAGAGTCTTCAATATCTTTGAGTTTTTTTTCTCAGTATATTAAACCTTGAAACAATATTCATAATGTTGCGTAAAGTCCTTAAGACAAAGTTTCCATCGATAGACACCGACAAATGAAACATGAAATTAATATCCCCATAAGACGCTCTTTCTATTCTACTTCTTTCACCATCCTTCGATGTGAACAAAACTTTGCGAAACCATCTGTAATCTGAGCTACTTAAGTACGGTACACGCACACACAAACAAGCACACCCTCTCACTCGTGGGCGAGGATGCAGACATTTTTGTGAAAGCATTTTGTAATCCACATCATTCTTCCGATCCGTCGAGTATTATGATGCCTACTTTTGCGTGGTACAAATATATCTCTTTCCACATCAGTTTAAGGTTGTTTTTCCTCCCTCCCTCTATCCTACCTTGAACACTCAAGCAAAGTGTTTCACAACGACATGCCCGTCGTGTGGAGGAAAAGAAATGAAAAGTGCGTTGCTGTATGGTGTGGAGAATGTTTAATCCCCGAGTGCAGGGTTTCTCCTGATCAGATTCCGCCGAGTGCGCGATCCGTAATTCAACTTGGTCCCGGAGTTGGCGCTGGAGGAAAAGCGCCGTAATTCGTGATGCTGCGTACAAATTTTTGAACACATCAAAGAACCCGCAGAGTTCCCGCGTTCGTGCTTGCGCTTGGTCATGTGGAAGCTCGCCAAAAAGAAAATCCTTCCCCGGGAAGTTTACAGACGACCGACGGAATCTTTCTACCGTGCGTTGTTCCTGCTTCCTTTTCGTGTTGAGCTCCCCAATTTTCCACCTTTCCATCATTGTTACGCCCAGGCCGCGGGGTAACAGGGGGAAAACAGGGTCTGACAAAGAAAAGGAGAGCACAATTTATTGTTCCGCAATTTGGTTATTTAACCCCCACACGCGCAGGAAGCAATGTAAGTAGCTGATCCGGAGTAAGAGTGCTACCGCTTCTCCTTGGGGGGAAAAAGGCTTCGCAAATGAATGTGTGCTGGGTGAAATTCATACACCACCACCCCCGGGGGGGAATCCTTTTCACCTTCGGGTCGGGAAGAAGGGAACATTTTCCAGGCGTATGTGTTCCGGTCCGGTGGGAACTGCAAGTATTACACGCACGGAGCCCACAAGTTCGGGCTTATCAAACAGGGGGTGGAAAAAACAATCTTCCACCATCTTGAAACCATCGCAGACGTTTTGTTTGCATTGTGGGGTGGTTGGTTTTTTTGTCTACCCTTCGAGAAAAAATCATCCCCTCTCGGGCACTCATAATGGCATCATTTTCCATCCCCCCCGCCCACGCGCACAATGTGTGTGTGCGAACTCAAGTTTCCAAGTGTTCACCGATGTACGCCGGCTTGTGTGTTTGTACGAAGCAGGAAAGGCGTAGGAAAAGTTTTCCTACTTACATTACCTCCTCCACCTTGGGTGGGTCCCTTTGTCCCGAATAAAGACAACGTTCCGTTTCGCGGAAGAGAGGGAACCCGAGAAGCTTTCATCGTGAAGCTTGCGGCAACGAACAATCATTTCGCTTGTAAGATGCAAGCTTCGACGTCGACAAAAGAAAAGGAAGGACGGAAAATGGACGGAAAAAACGACGGGAAAACCACACGGCACCGGTTTTCCAACCCGGCAGAGTTCCCTGCCATAAGTTGCCAGGTGAATGAAAAATTAATGGGGAAACTCCACTCCCCACAGCAGGCCACACGCACGGCCTCTGTAGAAGGTAGAGCTTTAGAGAGAGTTTCGTGGAGGACGATGTAATTATAATGGTGACATGAGTAATTTTTTTTTGCGATTCACTTTTTGCTTGTTTGCAAACATCCCCGGAAATGGGGTAGTCTGGCATAATTTGTATAATACCACTAGATATGCTTTTAATGATGCAAAATGGTTGATCGGAGTATTGGAGGGAAAATAATGATGAGATTAAACATATGTTATAGCTCACTTGTGTTTACGTTCCTCCAATTTTGTTCTAATATCAACCTTATTCAAACTTTTTAATAACTGTCAGTCAAAAATACGTTTTAAATCCTCGTTTAATGTTTGGTTATACTAAGCACCATATCGAGTCAACTAGCCACGGTATCATTTTATCACTACATTCAACGAAGGAGGATTGCATTTTACAAACTTTTCTTGTTTGATTGACCTTTTTGGTCTTTTTTTTATACCATCTTGCCATCCGTCTTTTGCAGCATTATGGTTTTTTATGAATCCTTTTCAAGATGCTTCCGGAGCGGTAGTCGTTGCTTACAAGCGAACCATTATAGTCAACCGGTGTACTTTTCCTTTTTTGTCCTGTCTCCCCTCCCCCCGTATCATTGGGGGAGAAAATGGAGAAGCTTCTTTAGATGATTGTTATAAAATTGGCGCAGGTAACTTCAAACTGGCGGGAAAAGAAAATCTTCTCCCCCCTTTCCATACGCTTTCCACGAACGCGTTCCGGGTTGATATTAAAAGTTATTCTAAAAGTTTTGCTTGTCCTGTCCCCTTGCTGGTTTTTTTCTTCTTCTTCTTACGGGTGGAAGCAGTAAGGCAGCCAAGAAAAGCCACAAGATGAAGCCGAAGCTGTCAGTGTCAGAACCAGCGCGACCCCAGGGCGGTGTGCCCGTTGCACCTGGGATGGCGTTTGGCTGAGGAGGAGCACAAAAAGGCAACCAGCAAAACTGTAGGTTTGCCTTCCTCCCCTTCCCCCCTCCCCAACGGTTTCCGTGGTGCGCAGCAATCTGCGGAAGCCGTCTCAATCTCACCTGACAGCTGTCCGATTTGGTTCCGTGCGACCTGTTTGTGTGTGAGCGTATGGGGTTTTCACTCATCTTTTTACGTTTTTCGACTCACTGTTCGACCGCGTTGTGAGGAAAACTTTTTTCTACTGTGTCTCAATGCATGAAACGCACACATTGCACCTTTTGCAGCATAATGATGAGTTGGCGCGTATTTACCGCCGCACTTTCGCACTTTACCTTAACTTTGTCTGCTAGGGTTTTCGGTTCGCTTTTTCATTTATCCACCAACCATGCCGTTGAAATCGATTGTAAACATCGTGACGGAAAATAAAATAAACAAATTGGAGTGGAACACTGCAGCGAGTTGAATGAATTCGGCTTGGACAGTTCCTTTCTTTCCAATCACTCGTCGGTAACTCGCGACGGGAGGTTTAAGAAATTCATTCAAACCTGAATGGAAGATTGTTTATTTATAGCTTGCTTTTCCACCCCCTCCACGTTTACGTTCAAGCGCGATGTTTTTTGAACGACCTTCATTTTAAAACCAGCGATTTGCGAACCTGATCAACTTATTTCACTCGAGTTTGAAATGGCGCTGTGAGCAAGTTAATAACTGTTTTCTTGTGACAAATATTTTTTTTCCTTCAAGTGTACTTAAAGTACATATGCTCACGGTTATTTTTAATTTAAAACCTTTATTTGGTTATTTTTGTTACATTAACTAGTCAACTAAACAAAAGCGTGCATTAGTCATGCATTTCTTATCACCAAGAAATGTTAGAAAATTTAGTTTGAAAGTTGACTAAGTTCAACCTATCATTGCTATGTTGTGGTACGCTCGTTCCCCACTTCCATATTGTTCATGCATCGTTCCAGTTTGGTGGGGACCATTCACTTGAGTCAGTTGTTTTTCGCTGCTCCCCATTTCGCGGTGGGGTGTTTATTGAACCGATTTTCGTAAAATTGAAAAGCTGGAGCTTGCATTTTAGCTTTCTTTTTTCAAGTTGCCCCAAACAGCCGTGATCGTCTAGTGGTTAGGACCCTACGTTGTGGCCGTAGTAACCCAGGTTCGAATCCTGGTCACGGCAGTGTTACATTGAAAAAAACACTGTCACGGAATGGGGGGAGCCATAGTGTACTATTTTTGCTTATGTAGCATTAAACCATTGTCGAGTTTTTGGAAATAAAAATCTGAACCTACTGTCCCTAATTAATTTTAAACCGACGTAAAAATACCAATGATGCCTCTAAATTCAAAGGGTCTTTGTCATGTTTAATTTCACATGTAATAAATATTGTTTGGAATTACTCATGTTTGGTTGATTTAAGCTTTTCATTCATACTGCTTTGAGCCATTTATTTTAAGCCGCTGTTGTTGTGTTGGCGTTATTATTCGACGAATTTATTTTGCTCATACAGTTTTTCGATTGCATTGCTGCCTTTCACTGGAATCCTGATTATGGCAGTGGTTGTACTCTCTGAAAATACTGTCATGGAAGGGTGTGAACAAATATTATTATTGTTTTTAACCCTAAATAATCGTTTAGAATATTTGTTGCTCGTGCCCCAAAACCGAAGTATAAAATCCAAGTCAAAAAAAAATGTTTACTTTAACAACCTTCCGTTCGAACGATCCTGTTCATATTATCCAATTATAAAGGTGGTTCAATTGAGTTATCATTATGAAAAGTGTTTTGAACTTCGTGTGTTTAGAGTGGCAGCTCGTTGCCGTGGAAAATGCATCGCGAAACCATATAAAAGTCATTACTTTCAACTTCACCGATTAATTAATACCACACACACACCACACGTACTGCTCACTGAACATATTTGTTTATTGATTATTGATTTTTAACCTCGGGATGTTGGTTTTTTTTCCTCGCGAATTTTATCGACGGCAAAGGCCTCTTTTCAACCCCTACAATGTACGCCCTTTGATGTCCCACTCCCGAACCATCAACGCGTCGCATCCGGTCGAGACCTTCCTCTGTTCTGCTAAAAACACTCAATTAAGCTGCACGTTACATGCCGGTGGCACACATTGTACACTCCATTAACAGCATTGGTTGGGATTTAATTTTGCGCCCATCCAAAACGAGACTCCTCGGTCCTCCCCTTGTGCCATCGTTCGTTGGGCTTGTTCCGTCCTCTCGTTGAATTTTAATTCCGATTCATCAACATTCCGTCGGACATCATCATGCGATGGCAGCCAAGAATGGTCGTACATTACGATGGTCCCGAGCGTTCCGTCACAAGGATTGTCGGGCGGGGGTTTCACTTGCTTATTAGCATCATAATTATTTAATGAAAATAGAAAGGATTTTTTTTGGTTCGCATTTGTGAATGCAGAAAATTCCGTGCGTTAATTGTGGATAATAAAAAAAGTTTTTAGTTCTCTACGAAACTATGACCTAAGTATCACAAAATTTTGTCCCTCACTGTGGTTCTGATTGATTTCATAAACTGCTCCCGCGGCAAAGGAAATGCAAAAAGTAAAACACCACTCTGCCGGCCATCATCATCACGCGGTCATGTGCGGGACGCTCCGAAAGGAGCTTAATAAAACTATCCCTGTCATCTTATTACATGGCAGGCTACGCGATCGATATATCGACAAGCGCCTGTAATTGAATTGTAGGCAAACCGATCCCCTAGCCTTACAACCACCACCAACCGGGAAGGGTCGTGGCCGCGGTTGCATTAATGCATTCCATTTATCCCGCGCCATCGGGGCACGTTTTTCACGCGAAAAAAGCATGAGGAAGGCGAGTGAAGAAGAGGGTGGATGTCATTCCGGCTGGCTCGACATTGGACATTGTCCGGTCTTTTTCTCGTGTCCTCGGACAACTCCGGTTTGTTAACCACGACAAAAGTATCTGCTGTGAAGGGAAAATTGGAAACTCACACTTTATTATAACTTTTTTTTTCGTTTGCATCCAGTTGGTTAGTGAACAGAAGCAAGAGTATAGGAATGTCAACCCGTATAGGAAGTAACTTTTGTTTTAGTAATAAAACAAATACTCATAATTGTTACTTATTTTATCTATCAGCATAAAACGTTCTTCACAAGCTAAAATACAAGTCAATTCAGTTACATGATTGGAAGTCAACTTTTTGGTATTTAAGAACACAAGTTACCTGCTTTGAATAATTGAGATAGCAGCGTTTATAATCAACCTAATACACACACGTCCGTGAGGAATTTTTCCAAACAGAAGTCAATTGTATTTATTAGGTACATAAGCAAACCATAGAAATTCTTGGGCGAATTGGTCAATAAGGATGTGAGTGTTAGTTCTAAAGAATTATTTAACGATACATTCTCCTTTCTTTGCTAAATTCTGACAGCTAGCGTTAGTGAAGGGATATGTTTGTTACATTAACAAGTGACAATAACTATGGATAAGTGAGGAATAGAAAAGACAGGCATTCACATAACTTAGTAGATAAATTATGATAGAACAGACTTGTTTATGAGCTCGAGCTTACCGAAAACACCTTTTTTTTTTATTTCCCCATGACAACTGTCACTACATTACCATACCCTAGGAATGTATGTGTGTGTAGGTACTCCAAGGCAAGTTGTTTGTCAAGCTTACTTCTTCTTAGGCCAGGCACCTCTTTTCACGACAGTATTTAACCCTCGTTCACTCTGAAGTGTGTCGTTGCTGGCAGAGGAATATATCTTTCACGGTTTGGTCCCTTTGCCACCGGAACCGGCCAACCCAGCTTGGCCAACAGTTCCAACCAGACGAGACTATCGGATGTTACTTCATACTCTTCTATTTGTATTTTTTTTTTTGTCCCCGTTGCCGAAGATGCGCCGGACATCGTTTGTCTTCTCGCTCTCCACCAGTTCATATAGTGGCGCAATAGCGAAACCACGCGGCGACAATAACCAAGCGCAGCACGACGGCGATAACACCCCACCCTGCTCCGGTGGTGGAAAAAAGGACCTCCGCATCGCAGAGATAGGGAAACGAGGAAAGAGGAAAGACGACGATGTACGAATCGTGAACAAGCGTTTGCGTTGTTTATAGATACGTATCAAATCCATGTTCTTATGTCTGGCGCGGTCTTCGGTCTGGGTGGGGGGGATTGCCCACCCGGATCGGTGGCGCTTGATGCTACCGGCGTTACACGACCACACGATCCTCTCGGAGGGAAGACTCTTGCCCGGGAGGTTGGTATAAATGTGTCATGAAAAATGATAGGCTTGCCATTTTTCAAATTATAAAAGGAGCCACCTTCGTTTCGGACCGAGGTGGATTCCGTTCGTGTCTGCTCTCGACGCTTTACTTCCTTCGTTTTTATCTTTGCCACTGCGTGAGTTGTGTGTGTGTGTGTGTTTGCCCGGGTGCGCCGTCCACGATGGATTGCCGGACGATGTTGGATGGACACGGGATACTGTTGACAGGCGAAGCGACCGATGGCGAATTATTCATGTTTATGGCATGTAGATTGGGAGAAGTTTTCCACTAAAAGATGACCAAATGGAAACGGTTTTATTATTCTCCTGTCACTCGTTCGGAATGTTTTCCGCGCACCGAACAAGAGATTGAGTGCGTGCTCGGAGGCTTCGGGATGTGAAATAAATATACTTCTTTTTTATAGGAAAGAAGACGAACATAACTGCCCGAAACTATCGGCTGATATGTAATAAAAAAGGAAGTTATGTCCATATCCACTTCCCTTTTCATTGGTCGACTATTTACGATAGGCTTATCCCAATGATTCGCAGCTTTAAGATCTAAATAATTTAAAATTTTATTACTTCGACAGTAAAAAGACTCTCGTTTTGCGACAGGACCTTTGCGTTGGCCATTAGGAACAAAATTAGAAAAGAAGGAAGCACTCACGCACAGAATCGTAATGGAAACTAATGGTGTTGATCTTTGTCTTGGAAGTATAAAGAAGTGCTTTTAAAGGAGCGCGTTTGTAGATCGTTCGCTTTTTCGTCTTTGCCTGCGGAACACGCGATCCGCGACGTTCCACTTCGAGGGGCAGAGGTTGGTCGGTAGCTCGCTAGCCGGGTAAAGAAGAAAACCCTGAGTGTGTCCCAGCTCATCGAAACGGGTAGAAGAAAATTATAAAAAAAAAAATAACAGACGCAACGCCTCGGGAGTAGCTTTTGATGCCCTTTTTCGCGCGGAGGTGTGATTAATTACGAACTACTTAATTAACATAAATCTACCTTTCGCATGGATCAACCGCGTTGAGGAAGGGCTAGGGAAGTAGATTGTGAGTGGAGAGGGGTCTGAAAAAGTGCTCCCTTTTATCATCCCTTAGTTCCACTCCTCCCCCGGGGGGGTGACCTTACTTTGCATCATCATCATCATCATCATCACCATCTTCGTCCTTTTTACTTACCTTGCGCTCCGGTTTCCCTCCAGCGGTAACTCCTTCGTTGCTTGGGCAAGGATGGATGTACTTTTAGCTTAATCATCGCCACCCACCACGACGTTGGAAAATCATCGCCCATCGGTATCGGCGCTTCGGTGGAGGAGGTAGTTTTCCCTTGGGTGGGAAAAATTGCACCAAAAACCCCCGTTAACACTTGCGAAAGAAGATGGACGGGTTGGGATCTGCGTGACAGCGAGGTGGGGGAGGTGCTTAATAGTGTTGGAAAAAAAACGTGAAATGCGCGAGCACTCAATTAGCATAATAATAAATCAAAACTTTCCCATTGACACCCCGGCGCTGCTGACCGGCGAAAACGTCCGGAGCTGTCAGGTTCATTTGAAAGCTTTTCCGTTTTTGTAACGTTTCATTTGCATTTCGTGGGCGGAAAGGATGCAGCACATCGGGCCGAACACTCGTTTTGATGTTGGTGGTGTAGGGGCAGAGGGTGCGGTCGATCATTAGAGGATATGTTTGCAAGCGTTTGAACATGTCCAACGGTGGTGGATGGGTCTCTTTTGTTTTTTACTTTACTATTTTAATATAATGCACGCTGTTGACGCTTGTCGAACATAAAAGCCCCTTTATTACAGCGATGTTGTACATGCAAGTATGCGATCGGCGTTAATTATGGTTTATGCTGTCACTGTTTGATGACCGCGTTTTTTTTTTGCAATTTGTGTTTCATTTAATTGCTTGTTGGGTGGTTGTTTATTGGTGAAATCGGATATAAGCGTTGTAGGATTGTCTACTAATTATATTGAAAATTTATTGTTAATGAGCTAACAAGCTTTAAAAATTATATTTCCTTTGATCACTTTGACGTAGAATCGCATTGTTATTCGCTTGGAATTAGTATGAATTTTGTTCAAAATTATGTCAGTATAATGATCGCTTAAATTAATATGTGTTCGTTATCGTTGAATTTTCTGACAATCTCTGTTACAGAAAAAAATAACCAAATTACGAAAGAACCATAAAACAAATTTGATATTTTCATACTAGGTTTAATAAATTTTCATACTAGGTTTTTTTTTCAAATTTAACACAAGATTTGCAGCGAGTTAACAAATGTCGTTAGCGAAGTAATCAGAGACCAAACTCCACCTTTAAAGTTAAGCTTTGTACAAACTTTAACGCCCGGAAAAACTCCCGATGGCCTACACACATTCTTTACGAAGCTTATTTATTCGCATACATATGAGCCGCCAGGGTTTGTCCTTCAGCCCTCAGCCCTTTGCGTCCTCTCCGAGCGCATATGAAAACTGCACGCAGTTAATCTGCATCGGCTGGATTTATGGCATGTTTCCATCCTTCCAACCCCGTCATCAGCTTCCCTTCTCTTGACATCGCAACCCGTTCTGTTTACGGTGGCGGTCTTCACCTGAATTATGGTCAACCGATGGCCTCCGGTTAGCAGCCTGGTGGGCATACTGTATGTTATCCTTGGGCTCATGTTGCCTACCGGCGCGGGATAGTGGAACCCACCGCCCAGAAGGACTTCAAAACTTCCGGGCTAACAATGTTGATTTGCGTGCCTCGCAGGCAGCATTTCGCTGCCGAGACACAAGGCACAAGGAAACCGAAACCAATGGGGGAGGGAGAGACACCAGAGACGGCGTGAGAAGAAGTTGCGGGAGATGAAACATTTTAATGCCGACACAGACATAATAATTTCCAGACCGGCAAAACTCCTCGGAATGGGGAAGAAATGAACAGGAGTTCCTAGTCGCCACTAAGTGTCGACCGGAGATGAAGTGAAGACGCTCCCCCCTCCCCTCTTGCCTGCTTCGAAAGACGAGACACATGTATGCGCAAAAGAAGATCCTGCTGAATTAATTGCATACACTGGCGTAACCCTCTCGACGGGCTAAAGACGGACCACGACCGGAACGGGACTGGATACGGAATGGAGATTCGGAGAAGCTTTTGTAAGCTGCACACACACACACAAAACACACAGCTGGGTACCGCCGGGTCTGGGTTGGAAACCGTTGTCCGCCGGGTAAGGATATGACAGGCGGAAAGTAATTTTGAGTTGGGCCAGCTCCGGTGAAAATGTCATTAATATTCGAGCAAATGGAAAACATCCCCCATCGTTGAGGAGGGGTTTAGGACGTCGCCTCTTCCAGTTGCATATCTATCGTTTTTCCCGAAGACATAATTCATCGTCCAGTTACGGCACTGACCATAAGAAGAATGGAGATTAATCTCGTTATGTCTCCATTGCCGATGGCGATGTGTGTGGGTGTATGTGTGTGTGAATAGACCGAACGGGGCGTTGCGTGATAAATCATTTCCCAGAACTGACGGAATGGAAATGTAGGGAAATTGAAACGTTCAGGTGTAGTGACATATTTAAATACCTTTTACATGTGATACGGTGACCGTCATCGTTATCTTTCCGACTACCATTTCCCGTTCGTGGCGAATCATTCTTAAAACGGAACGGATTCGAGATTCTGCGAAGTACTTCAATCCGTTTATGCGACGATTTTCCCTATTTAATACGGTTTTGTTTTTTACTTTAAAATGCGATAATAAAAGACTGATGTTCCATTCAAGCCCAGACTTGAAAGTACTTTACGCTTACAAAACTAAAGAGCAGTGCGTTATGGCCATGCTTTTTCGTTTTAAAATTTTCACTTTTCGAGAACACTTTAGAATACTAAACAACAGGGTTTCATTATCAAGCAGAATTATTCAGTCTGGGTAGCAAACTGTAGCCCCGTTACTTCATCATTTAAAATGTTTTGAACTCCTATTAAATAATGAACAAAATAAAACAATAAAACAAATTTGTCAGGCTGCTTATGCATTGCAACAAAATTATCAAAAAACGATATGTGCAACAATATATGTAAAACATGAGGAAAAAATCAAAATTAATTAAAATGATATTTTAATACCTTTTTGACGGGGAACGGACATTGCTGAACGTTGCTGATGGGTTAATGGTAGCGTTAAAATAATGATTCACAAAAACTATGATTCGTAATGATTCGTTAAAACTAAAACATCACAAGTTCATACGAAAAACAAACTGTAAAATATACAATAGAAGATTTATTCTCTGTGAAACAAGAACGATGTAACATGGGCGGCCAAATGGAGCAAATAAAATTCCTCATTTCCCAGAAGCATCCTTGAAGCAGAAAAAAACCATTGAATCAGTGTTCAATATATTAATTTCAACATACCGGAGCAAAACAAAAAAATGCCTACAAAACCACCGGATTGTGGTTTCCGGTCCGTCGAATCGGTGGCCACCAATCGGTGCGTTTTGGTCAACGCCGCCCCGCAAACGACGTGCGTAATTTCCCCCATCGGCGGGAAAAGGGGAAACCACTAATTCATCCCACGTACCGCAAAACATTCCTTCTGAAGTTCTATCCGATCGTGTTCGCTTCATGGAAACCATTGTATTGCGTCATTTAATGTGTTTTTTTCTTTATCCTTTTTTTCTCTCCTTCAAAGGTACAAAGTGGAAGTGGCTGGCAAGAGCCTTCCAGTGCTGACGAACCAGGACAAGGGCCGGTACGGTGTGATCGTGTTCGAAAACCTGGACAAGTATCTGAACATGGACAACTGGAACCGGCAGCTGCTGGACAAGTACTGCCGGGACTACTCGGTCGGCATCATTGGGTTCGTGAGTCCGAGCGAGGAGACGCTGGTCGGGGCGCAGCTGCGCGGATTCCCGCTGTACGTGCACACGAACCTACGGCTGCGGGACGCCAGCCTCAACCCGGGTTCGCCCGTGCTGCGGCTGACCCGTGCCGGCGATACGGCCTGGGGTCCGCTGCCCGGCAACGATTGGGCCATCTTCCAGCACAACCACAGCGGATACGAACCGCTCGAGTGGGCCCAGAAGAACGTGTTGGACTACCCGACCGATGGGGTCGCGCAGCCACCGCTGGCGACCGTCCTACAGGATCACGGCCAGCTCGACGGCATCCAGCGGATACTGTTCGGCTCGGGGTTAAAGTTCTGGTTGCATCGGTTGCTGTTCCTCGACTCGCTGTCTTACCTTAGCCACGGGCAGCTCAGTTTGAACCTGGAACGGCGCATCCTGCTCGATATCGACGACATATTTGTGGGTGAGAAAGGCACCCGGCTTAAACCGGACGATGTGCACGCGCTCATTGCAACGCAGAACCGCATCGGTGAGATGGTGCCCGGGTTTCGGTTCAACCTGGGCTTCTCCGGCAAGTACTTCCACCATGGCACGCACGAGGAAAATCTCGGAGATGACATGCTGCTTCGCAATGTGGGACAGTTCAATTGGTTTTCCCACATGTGGAACCATCAGCAGCCACACCTGTACGACAACGTAACGCAGCTGATGAACGATATGATGCTGAACAAGGACTTTGCCAAGGAGCACGGCATCCCGACCGATTCGGGGTATTCGGTGTCGCCACACCACTCGGGTGTCTATCCAGCGCACGAGGTTCTCTATACCGCGTGGAAGAAGGTGTGGAACATCAAGGTTACCTCAACCGAAGAGTATCCACATCTACGACCGGCCCGGCTACGCCGAGGGTTCATCCATCGGAACATTATGGTGCTGCCACGGCAGACCTGCGGTCTGTTTACGCACACGATCTGCATCGACAGTTATCCGGGCGGTCGGGACAAGCTGGACGAGTCGATCAGGGGTGGCGAACTGTTCCAGACGATCGTGTACAACCCGATCAACATCTTCATGACACACATGTCCAACTACGGCAACGATCGGCTCGCATTGTACACGTTCGAGTCGGTGATCAAGTTCCTTCGCTGCTGGACCAACCTGAACCTCACCTCCGTTCCGCCCCTCAAACTCGGCGAGCTGTACTTCCGACTGCACCCGGAGGAGCGTGATCCGATCTGGGGCAACCCAGCGGACGATCCACGGCACGCAAAGATTTGGGCTGGCAATAAGCGGCGCACTACGCTCCCGAAACTGCTCGGCCTTGGCCCACAGAAGACGGGCTCGACGGCGTTCTACACGTTTCTTAGCATGCACCCGGCCGTGGCCAGCAACCTACCGAACTCGGACACGTTCGAGGAGATACAGTTCTTCAACGGGAACAACTACTACCGGGGGCTCGATTGGTACTTGAACTTTTTCCCCCTCCAACCGAACGACACCGACGATAAGTTTATGTTCGAAAAGTCGGCCACCTACTTCGACGGTGAGCTGGTGCCGAGGCGCGCCCACGCCCTGCTTCCGAAGGCGCAGCTGGTCACCATACTGATCTCGCCGGCGAAGCGAGCCTACTCCTGGTACCAGCACATAAAGGCGCACGGTGATCCGATCGCAAACAACTATAGCTTTTATCAGGTAAATCGCTTCGCAAAACCTTCGTTCGATTGTGTTCTAACATTCGCTTTTGTGTCTGTCTTTTTAGGTTATCACTGCCTCCGAGGGGGAACCGAAAGCCCTACGCGATTTGCGCAATCGATGTCTCAACCCGGGCAAGTACGCACAGCACCTCGAGCGCTGGCTAGCGTGCTACCCCCAACAGCAGCTGTACATCATCGACGGCGAGCAGCTCAAGTCGAACCCGGTTACCGTGATGATGGACCTGCAGCGCTTCCTAAAACTGCCCCTGTTCGACTACAGCCAGCACCTACGATTCGACAATAAGAAAGGTTTCTACTGCCAGGTGGTGTCGGAGAACCGGAACAAATGTCTCGGCAAATCTAAAGGCCGCCAGTATCCACCGATGGACGACCGGAGTGCTAAAATGCTGCAAAAGTGTGTAGAATGAGTTTTACGCTACGAGTCGATTTGATTATCGGCATTTACCCTTCCTTCCGTTGCAGGTATTATCGCATTCACAACCAAGCGCTGGTGAAACTGTTGAAAAAGCTCGGTTCGCGACCCATTCCCCAGTGGCTGAAGGAGGACCTTTCGGTGACATCTTAACGAACGATTCGATGCCGACGGGAGTCGTAGAGGAAAGTGAACATTGGACTGTACTAGTGGCCACATTGCCGATGGGAATGGTCCGGTGTGTAAAGTAACAAAAGGGAAAGGAAATGCGTGATAGATGCGGGTAACCGGTGGTTAAACATAGCATCCATTAGCGGAAGGGATATGATACTGTAAAGCTTGTAAAAAAAACACTGTGCGTAACGTTTCAAACAGGTACTACTGTAGGCAAGTTTAAGTTAAGCGCAATCGCCCCGATTAGTCAAAGCCGAATCATTAGTAGGATTCGCAGTGAAATATGGTTTTATAGTATTGACGATCGATGCCTTTTCGAGCGTTAGTTTTGTTTTTCGGTTAAATGACTGATCAACCTGCCAAACCGCTCGTTTTACACAAACCATAAAATATTAGTCCTGACGATTCTTTGTCGCGTGAATGAAGAAAATTAGCTTTAGCTACAGAAATAACGCATACTGACGGGTAAATAGCTCAACAGAATAATTTTAGTTTACAAGCCACTTACAAGCGTGTGTAATATGTTTTAAAGCACACTGTCGACCATTCATATTGTTTGAACCAAGTGCTTTACCTACAGCTCACACACTAAAAGCAATCAAAGCAACCGGTACGGTGTCCTGGATCGATGTCCTGGAAAAGCTTCGAATGAAAAAGCTTCTTCAAGTTCATACAAGCTTCGTAAATGCGTCAGCGAGACCGGAAGCTTTGGCTTGCTCCTTAGCCATAATTTGTAGCGGTAGGATTTTATATTATTTGTTAAACTCCACTCGTTAGTATCACGGTTCAATGAACTTATTACTAACATTAAACCAATCAAATGGCCACTATTTGTTTAACAAAAGTTTAGTTTAAACGATAGTTCGTTGAGGGGCAGCTTTGACCCGTCATGCATTACTGTTAAGGCGAATGCATCGGAATGCGAGCAAAGCGTTAGTACTTAGCGTGTCACGATAAAACGCCTCGTTCCATTGATTTGTTTCACCCACATCTAAGATACTTAACAGCTCTTGAACAGTGTTGGTCAATAAATAGAAATAATGCTAGCGGCGCAGATATGTCCAGTACGAACAACTACCTTCTTCACAAAGAATGAAAATATAATGCTTTAGGGAAGAAAGAGAAAAAAATTCCCCAATAAAACAAAAAAAAACTAAGATATCAATTATAAATGCTTCAGGATTTATGTGAGAGGGTGAACTTTAAGAGAGAAGAAATATACCAAAAAAAAGATTCAACAAATCAGGACCTCGTCAGTCTGGAAAACCTAAAGCAAATAATCAACATATCGAAATTCCCAGCAACACACAGCAAGAGAGTAAATAATTATATGTCCAAATTCCCGTACACCGGTCAGAGGAAGGAACAAAAGCAAACGATTTTGTGTTGTGAGTCAGATGCTAAAAGAGTTGATAGTAAATCAACATGAATTATTTCGGCTTGCAGTTTCGGGTGCTTGATAGTGAAGATGGTTTGAACAGAATCTAATGCTTGTAAGCAACGCATTGGCATTGAAAGGGCCATCAACCTACAAAGAACGAGAGAGACAGAGCTTTTAATCGCTGTGGAGGGACGAAGTTATTTTCCCGGAGTGTAGAAAAACGGGATGAACGATCCTTGATTACTGTTCCGTGATGTGAATACAATAATACAAGTATTGAACTAACATGTAAGCGTGTCTCCGCAATGGTCCAACCGCGTTACGGTGAAGCATGTTGTTATACGATTTAGCGAACTTCCTGCAATGCGAGTGGCGAGTGTAAGTACTAGATAGGATCAAATGAAGTGACCTGGACTAACGTGAAAAGCATAACTAATGCGCCGGAATCCGATGAAGAAATGGAAATGAAGGATGGTTTAATTGAGCTATTTATAGTTAATTTTAAAATGCTTAGTAGACAGTTGGCAAACATCGAGACGCGAGCTGCAAACGGTCCCCGTGAACAAGTGAAACATTCATTTTGGCACCAGCAAACAACAAACACTTGTAAATAATGTCCAAAACAGAAGGCAATGCCGAAGCACATCGGGCGTAGGTTAAAGGCATCACGGTTAGCGGATGTTCCTGGCAGCTCCCAACGCGTAGATTGTAAGGATAGCGGGCGATAGTCAGACGCAGGAGTAATACGAGATTAAAATGCGATGAAAATTTAAAACAAGTTCAATCTTGACTTGAAATAAAACCTTAACGAAACCCGTGAATGTGAAAAGCGTGCATTTTCTTCTTTTCATCACCTGAAAGAACTGCATACTGTTAGGCCATGAAGTGGCCGTATCTTAACAATATTTTTGTTTCCGTTTATCCTGAACAATGTCAAGATTTCTGGGTGACGAAAAAGGCATAATTTTTCAGTTGATTTTACAGTCAACATGTGAAACGATTGGCTAAGGTAATGCATGAAGCTAAATGGGAATCCAATGTGGACCATGTGCTGGTAAAACAAGTAACCTAAAAGTGACTATTTTATGACTAAAGAGATTATTTTCCGAATAAATATGACGCTCCACGAAAAACGTGTCTTCTCGAATCATCGCTCTACCGTATCCCTGCTGGTAAAGCGGTAACAATTCAAACTGCCATAAACGCAGGTTAGCGCTGCACCTTGCACGGCAAGTTCGTCCACGCTTCAACGCTACCGTATAAACGCGCCGCACACCGGACGAACAAGCTGTCAAAGGGGCGCCCTTGTAAAATGTGCTAAAATAGCAAAACAAATCGTGCTGCCCAATCAGTACGGTACGGTGTTTAGCGCAGGAAAGGTCGTTCGAGGCGACCACACCACAGCAAGTGCGATTGCTTGTCAAGCAGGAGATTCCCTTGTACAATTTCACCTGAGCAGCGCAGGTGGTGTGAGAGGTGGGTTCGAGGGGCGAGGCAAAAGGTATCCGCGTTTTCACAGGCTCCGTAGCAGGTGTTGTTCCAGGAGTGTAGGAACCGGATGTGTTTAGGAGCTTTTCGTCCTTCCCGTGTGGGTGTGTGTGTGTGTGTGTTTTTGTGAATCAAATATCCTGTGGAATCCTAGTGTTTGCTCTAACAGAACGACCTGTAACGTGCGCGGTTTGAAGCGCTCCCATTGACCGTGAGTCATAGCTAAATTTTCTATTGCCATTTTGCGTAGGTGTTCGTTCGGGGGATACCAATAGTTTGTGGAGCAGGGAAGTGCGTTGTGCGTGAGACTGGGTGCAAACATTCTTCTTCCTTATGCGAGGCAGGATGGGCAAATCGTGGTCTGACATCTTCAACGTGAAGTAAACAGAAAAACCGCAGAACCACCACCAGCGGTAGTAGGGAAGCCAGCATCCATGCGCCGGGCACCGTCAGGCCCGCACCATCTTTGAATGTCTTTGTCCCGGGCAAAAAAGCCGGTCGCGCGAGGTTGTGCGAGCTCCCGACTGTCAAAACGGTTTGCTGTCCCGGACTGAAGTTGTTTCCGAGTTTGTGCGCGGTGCGGATGGTGCGGTCGGGTTTGTTCTTTTGGTTTGGGGAAGAAAAAAAACCAACGTGTTCGACGCGGAAATAGACAAAACTGGTGGAGATTGGGTAATCGTAGCAATCATCGACACACCGGCACAGAGCAAAGTTGGCAAAGTCGCCCTTGCGATAAGGGTGTGTGTGGAAGAAGGCATCACGACCGGGTGCGGAGAAACATCGTCGCCGATTGAAGCGGCTAAGAAAATCATGCTCCGTTACTCCGACGACGCTGCGGCAGCTGAAGAAACGTAGAATGTAAGAATCCCGCGACCGGTTTTTCGGCCGTGCGTGTTGGTGTGCGACCCCGCAGGAGAACACGCGCGACTTGCCAGCGAGAAATAGAACCGCGGAGTATGTATGGAGCGCAGAAGTGTTTCAGCCGAAAAAAAATAAAATAAAACCCCCCGGAGGAAGAAGGGAATGAAAAAGAACCATCCGCGGGTCGCATAGAAGTTTATCATGGGGCAGTGTGCGCGTGTGGGTATGTGTGTTGTTTTGTGCTGCGAGGTCAAATGGAAAGAAGCGAAGAAACAAGTATGCTGCCCGCGAATGTTTTGCGATGCGTCGTCTACTGCGATTCCGTCATCGTGTCGATTCCGTAGGTTCCTACAGACGGCTTCCCGGGTCGGTTTCGTCAACATTCACAGAGCGGTGACCGCGACTTGGCGCCTCGTAGGGTAGCCCTTGCGGAGGGATGGGGTTGGGGGTTCGTGTGTGCAGTTATCACACACAGGTGAACATTTTCGACAGGTTTGGTCCAGTGTATGCGGAGGTGTTATTTCCGATGGCCAAAACGCTGGATCGAAGGAAAATGAAACGTGCACGTTTTGTGTGAAGAGCAAGCTGTGAAGGAATTTGAAGTTTGCTAATTTCTAGTGATATTTTATTTTCTAATTATCGTGTGTGATGTCAAGCCCCTGTTGTGCAAAAGTTACATTTTAACACATTCAATTAGATTAACATTTCATTATAAAATACCTTCATCAATTTTCCATCCAAAATCATACCTCCAATATTTTACTTACCCGCGTCATTTCCGCGTAGACGAAACACGTTGCGTTTTGTTTATCTTTTCCAATTCATAATATACCCATTTATCTCCCAGCCGATGCTAGTGGTGCAGTGTTTTCCACTCTACTAAAGTGCGTGGTGTGTGTGTGCGAGTGTGTGAGCGTGTGTGTGTGTGTGTGTTCCTGGCGCCAATTGTGTTTTTAAGGGGGAGGGGAAAAGTTTTTGTGAGTTTTTAAAGGGAGCCACAGTGCGCCACCAGAGTGTTGTGTTTGTTTGTTATCAACGGCGCGTGATTTTTCCTGTCATTCCTTCGCCCCTTTTCCGTGATTAGTGATTAGTTTCCGATCGGAGGAAAAGAAACCCGACTAAGCATCAGACGCCGGCAAAGCTTCAGCACTACTTTAGTACGGTTTTTAGGTGAAGAGAGCGCGCGAGAAAAGTAGAAATGGCCGCACCGAGGGTAGCCTCCACCGGGGGATTTTTCGTGAACCAGATGCTTATGTTCTGGCCGGAGCGACTGGCCGCCGGTGCAAGCCGGTCGACGTCGAGTACGTTGCTTGCCAGCTTAGCTAGACATCAATTGCTGCAAAAGGTAAGTGTCCACGGTAAAGCGGTTTGTTGTAATGCGATTCCGGTTGGCACGTGCTTCAGTAGCGGCCTCCAATCGGTTATGATGTCATATGAAGCACCAGACCATAATCGCATGCCCCTGTTCAGCATTCTTGGGCCCATTCCTTGGCACACGATGCGAGACAAGCAAAACAAAACAAAATGCTCTATTGGCGCACGCTGCTGAAGTGGGTCGTTTTACAAACCCAACTGACAGACAACAATACGACAGCTTGAATGTCAACTGACACCGGCGGGAAACGTTTTCACCCTGGGATAAAAAAAAACGTTGGCGACAGGGAGAGGGAATTTGATCTTTTCAGTGTCTGTACATTCTTTTTGCTGCTTGTCGTGGAAAAGGGTTCACTTTTCATCCGGAAAGCTTTTTACCACCCCTGGGTAAAACACCCCTTGGGACGGTTCAGGGTGCACCTGCTGTGCAGTTCGTGCTTCTATGCGTTACTAGAGCTAATTGCTTTTATTTCTTCTACACACTTTGATGCAAGTACTATTTTTGTAACGTCTTTCACGAGCCTGTGAAAGATGACGGGAATTCCGAGAACGGTTGAGGAGTGAAACGTTTTTTTGACTGTTTTCTTCGAACAAATCAAATCATTTTCTTTCCTCTGACACCGTCAGCTTATCTCACTTTTTATTATGTACTTTTTTTTTTTAATTTTTACATAACAATACATTCTCTTTCGGATACCCAAAGGCTAGTTAATGTGTATTATAATTAACCCTTTTTTCTTGTTTAAAATACTGCGTGTAACAAAAACCTAACATAAACAAGTGCAAGCAAATGCCCAACGAGGGTGTAAAAATAAAAATAAACCAAGCCTCCTTTCGAGGGGCGGAACGAGAAAAAGAAAAACCTCAATATATACTAACAAACCGTTTTCTACGCCGTGCATAAACACTTGTCAAAATCAACCAGCTGCCGGTATGTTCAACATTTCAATAACATTTGGTTAGCGCGAGCAAAACCGAAAAATCGCTTTCCCTTTTCTCCGGTTTCTGGTGGTTTGCGTCATATGGAAATTAGCATACGGCCGCGCAAACACCCAACACTCAACCCATCTCCAAGAGCACACACATGACGCTGGTGGATTAGTGTATTTTCCTAAATTTACCCCGAGGCCATTCGGAACTCGCTGGGAAGTTTTCTCCCCCTCACTGTCATTCCCTCCCCCACGTTTTGGTGTCCGAGGTGCTGGATAAGTGTGTGGCGGAAATTGGAGTGACATTTTGTTGTAACGAGTTTGTTGGATCGTTTTTCCTTCCGATGCATGTGTCAAATTTGGGACACAGTATAATTTAAACTTTTCGACACGGTATTTGTTATGTTGCTGGTTTTTTTTGAAAAATAATTAAAAGAAAAATTACAACTTCAGCATCAATCAGTACAAACGATAGTTATCCCAAAAAATAATGCATGTTCAATGATGGGGTGTCCATTTTTAGCTTCAAAATGTGCTGTATACATTTAGCAAATATTTGCCAAATAAATCGAAACATAATCAGGTTGAAAACATACTTGTTGATCGCTATGCTACCAAAGCAAATACTTCCCCGAAAGAGTAAATGTTTGAAGAACGACACTGTTGACTGCCAAACATTTGCTATCAGAGTTCGTACGTTCAGTGTCCGAAACATGTGATTGCGTTATCAGTACAATGCTTCGATGTTTCGGTCTCTCGTCAGTTGCTTGTAGCATGGAAGAAAAGAACAACGTGGCATGGAAGAAGATGAACTGGGGAAAAACGATGAAGTTTGATTGTGATGCCATAACAGATATGGATTTCACACCGTTCCGTGCCACGTCACTCATAAGTTGGTGACGCTATTATTTGTGTTAGACATAGATTTTTCTATGCTCCATAATTTTTGTTTTCTGCGTAAGATATGGTTAGTTTTGAAATGGCTTCAATGTTAACAGCTACAACTGAATTATTGGTTGCTTTAACACCTTTCTTCGTTTATAAAAACGATGCAAGACTCGTCCTATGATAGTATTATTTTTGGTATGGAATGTGTTAAACCTGTAATCAAACGGAGCGGAAAGAAGTTCTTTTCTTGTGTAATGCTGATGGAAGCTTCAAACGATGCCATGGCTTTGGCAACTTGTTTTTTCCCATGACGAAAAGCGCCATTTCACCCGCTCGTTTATCGAAATTAAAACCAAAGATTAACATGTTTGTATACTGCTTTGCTGTTTATTCACCGGCTCTAATCCTTGAAGATTACTACCGCTTTACTGCTGCCACCGGTCGGTCAAACATGCATTGATTAACGGTTGCGGTTTGACCTTTTTGAAGGTGTCGGTCTGGGAAAGGTTACCAGACAGTGATATTTCGTGAATGTTTTATATGCTACGTCCGCATTCCCTCTGGCTAAATAAGGTGTTGAGACGGTTCCTGTCACCATGGTCATTAAATGGGCCACATTTGCGCGACTTTTTTTCAGCGGAAAAATTTTAATTGTAAACGATGCACGGTGGTTGGCATATTCATGCACTAAACCCACATCCTCCTACGTCTGGTGGTTTTTGTCTGAACGAGCTAATCATTTTTTGAAAATGTCAGCCCCGCGTTTGGCGTTTGTTCGAGGAGAAAAGCCACATTATAAAGTGCGCCCGTGGATGAACAATTGGGCGATGGCGGCGTCGTCCGGATGGCGCCACCCGGCGCTTGTCTGTGGCGGCAGCCTTGAAGAATTATTCACGGGTCGGTAGCAGCTGCTGTCAAACATTTTTCGATCCAAGATCGGGCGCCATCTGGTTCCAAGGGCCGCACTTTACTTCTTCACAACGCTCGCCGTTTGCCAAGTGCTTTCATGATTCGGCTTGTGAAAATCTCGGCCGTTCCATCCGGGGTTTGTAGTCGATTTAAAAAGTCGCACTGGCTTATGCTTATGCCCCGGCGCCGGGAAGTTCTTGGAAGGTAAAAACGAATACTCAGTTTTATATCGTCAATGGATGTTTTTCGGTCATCGCAACTATTTGGAGGCATTCCAAAGTTTTTCGCTGATTTCCACATTCACTGCACCAATGCTGTGCGTCATAAAAAGACATACAAAATAGGAAGATTGTTGAGGTAAAATATTGGATTTTTCCGCGATGTTAAAGCTTTCAAATGAAATAGACAAAAGTGTCTAAAATGTTTTACCAAAATGGTTCCAATTAGCTCCATCCATCCCTTCACCTTAAAAGTTTTCTTATTAGCAATGTCCGACCCCGGGTGTAAGATGAAGGATAATTTTCCTTCGAAAATGCCTAAACTTCTGGCAGGCGGTGGGTGGAGGCAAAAGCTTGCAAACGTCAACTCTATCTCGGCCGATTCTAAAAGCATTAGCTTCACTCTCCGTGTTCAGCGATGCGAATGTTGGTAATGGATCAAACACCGAAAATAGACTTTCCAGGACAACACGGCACTTCATCCGACCGCTGCCTGGGCATCTCCATCTCCAATCCGAAGTGAAATAAAGGTTTCTCTCATCCCATCGATTTCCATTGGTTGGTCAATAAATCATAAATTATTCATAGGACATGATGGGAGGGAAAGGATGTGGAAGTGAGGTGAGGTTTTCCGTTCTTCTCAACCTTCCCAAGTGTCCACCGATCGCTATCGATGTGTTTCGAATTTACCGGTAGCTAACCGAGAAACCCCGGACTGGAGTGGCTTCCCTACGAAGAGCGGAACCTGACGCTCGGCGCGATGTTGCCCGAGATGCCACGCCGTCTATATCAAGTTCTTTTTGTCGTGTGGGCGCCAGAGGCGCGAGCGGGGGGATACAGTTGAATTAGTGTGGATTGGTAAAATGGAAAATTGGTCCGTCGATTGTGCCACGTCGACGATTGACGGACGGACGGATGACCACCAGGACACACGGGATGACCAACCGTTAAATCGAACCCAATCGACGGCCGGTGGTGGGCAACACAATGGCCACCATCGTGCAATCGGCATGAATAGGATCCTTACGCTCGAATCGGTTCGTTTTATTTCTTCCCTCTTCCGCTGACACACGATGACACGACGAACCAAACGCAAACCAATGTGACAGGGTATTTGGGGCGCATGGTAATGAGAAAAAAAATTGGACTTCCTGTCGAGCTGCGCTGTGCCACACGAATTTCCACACTCTTCACGAACCACATTCAATGTCCTGCCAAATTGGGAGCCGTTCGAATCAATAAATTCATTACACTCGTCCGGGCATGAATGGAGCCGAAAAACGTTGATTACAATAACCTGTCTGTGTGGGTGGGTAGTGGTAAATGATGGGAAATGGAAAATCAATTTTCCTCTCACACGATCCGCAGGTGTGCCGAGCCGCCAGGAGACTCTATTTGCCATTCAAATGGAACTAAATATTGTGCTCGTTACGAATCGTCGTTATGGTATTTCTTGGCTCGATTTGGTTCTCTTTTCTGTTCCTAACTTTCATACAAAATCTCAACATATGCTAGTCTCCCAAGCATATGTACATTGGTGCTTTTATTTAGCACGAGGAAAAATTCCGGTCCTAGCCGGTGCGAAGATGATGCCTTCTGCGTGCACAACAACGTTTTACTGAAAGGATGGTAAGTAAATATGGTACCTTACCCTCTGACGCTCGTCGATCCGAGTATAATCATTTCGCCGGAGTGACATCAAATCAAAACAGTTTTCCTTTTCAATTTCCGCAGCATTTCCATCCTCCGTTAGGGGTGGTTGTGTGTTTGCAAACGTGCTCGTATCGTGTACGGCATATGTACGCCGGATTCGGACGAATTGTAGATAAACTTGTTATTGGAGTTTTCCGGACCCGGGGATCCAAATGGAAGGGAAAACCGGTACAGCTTTCCCTCACGCACGCATCCATTTTGAGCTCTCCCTCGGTGGGCGTTGACGGGAAGTGATTTTCCTGTAGCAAATAAAAATATAAAAGGAAATAGTTAATAAATATTCATGACCACAATGGCGAATTGTGGACGCGTGGTGTTGCAAATAATCCTGGATTATAGTTTTCGGTTTTACTTTTCGGCTTATTGCAGAATGTATGAATTGGTTGAACGTAAAGAAAACCAATTGCAAAATGTGTGTGTGTGTGTTTTTTTTTGTCTATTCCTATTAAACACACCTGGAAATATGTCTTTCGGATAAATAATGCAAATTAAATCATTCAGCATCCGTCGCAAAGCCTTGCGGATGGTGGTGGTACGATTAAATTGGAATTGTGTCCCAGTATCGATGAATCTTGTTGAAAAAATAATAAATTGTTCAATTAATTAACAGGCTAAAGTATATCAAACAGATTGAATTTTAATGAGCAACGTTATTTTCATCCCTTTGCGTGTATTATTTGCGCAACCCTCTGCCATCCGGAGCCGGAGTTGTCCGCATTGCATTGCTGTGCACAATCGATTGAAACATGCACCGAAACAAGAGCGGTCGGATTTTTATGGGGAATAAATGCACCTCTGGCCCCGATGCTGAAGTCCGATGTTATTGGCAGACAACACCACCTATAGTGGTTTGTGTGTTTTCGCTCCTCGTTCTGCCGTAGTGTGGACTCACTGAGGCGGAGGAGAGGCACGTGTTGGCCGCGCCGCGGATTCGTAATTTAATTTCAGCCAATCGTGTGAACCGGACGGGGTGCAATTGAAGCCAAAATTTGATCGACTCTATTCGTGCTCCCTCCCACTGGTGCATGAAAAGTGATTTATTTAAGAGCGAAACATGATTGGATTAGCGTATTTTATTTGTTTGTTTGCGTTTGTGTTTATCTTTTGAATGGAGCCACCTGGAGCGATTGTGGTTGAGGAAGTTGTGATGAGAAAATCTGATCCCAGCTGGGACTCGAGTTAGTCAATCCGGAGCTGACTTGGGAGTGGTCTTCTGGATCCGAATCCGTGTGTGTGTGCCGTGGGATCAAGGTTGCTGGAACGAAGCAATACTTGCATCGAGAGGTTAGATCGCCACAACTGTTTATGTCTCCTTATCTTGGTGGAACCGAGTCCAAAAATAAACCAATTCTGATGTTAGAATCGACGTTTGAAGTAGATACCCAGATAGGGTTGTTGCAAGGATAGGATTGTATGTATTAGGATGTATTCGTTGAAGTTTTTTTATAGTTTTTGATCATGAATTACATGCACTACAACTAGTGATGGGCACTCCGGAACGGCTCCACAGCAACGGTTCCGAAGCCAGCTCGGACATTAGTCCGGAACCGGTTCCGGAGCATGATTTGTATTAGGATATATTCTTTAAATTTTTTTATAGGTTTCATCAATGAATTACATGCATTACAACTAGTAATGGGCACTCCGGAACGGCTCCGGAGCCGGCTCCACAGCAACGGTTCCGGAGCCGACTTCGGCATTAGCTCGGAACCGGTTCCGAACTACCGGCTCCGAACTAACGGTACCGGAACATGATTTACGCCAATGAAAGTTTCGTTAGTTTGTTAGTTCGTTCGATGAAAAGCATTTTTTTCAGATATCATACGGATGGTTAGTCACTATGAATGTGTTTTAAAGCATGGTACATCTATATAAAATTGATTTCCAACGTTATTTACATATGTTTGTGTGGTTATCATAAGTTCCAAGATGACGATATGTTTACTGTCAAATTGTTCTACAGGACTCATCTTTGGGAATAACCTTGCGTAGGATCTCAATAACGGATTTAAAATATGACAGTTTCAGATTCTATGGGAGCTACACGATAGTAAGGGATCTAGGACTCTAGACATGCATCCCAAAGAATCCGAATACAAAATCTTGAACTGAATTCCAATGCTGGATTCGGATCTAAGGAGCACGGATTTGTGATCGATTTCAGATCGAGTCCCAAAATCATATCCGTATCCTTTTTCCCAACACTTCGCGGATAGGCTATTTTTGCGATATGGCTCAAATATCATCAATGGACGGTTTTGGTAGGCATCATCCGACGTATTACGAAAAAAGCATAACAGAAACACGACTAGCTCCATTGTACATCAACCTCATAAACAACGTCTCTGATTGCTCGCTTTCAGTCGCTGTTGTGCCTGCCAGTCTTAAAGCCAGCAAAAAAGAGCCTGGCTTCTGTGACATATCGGCCTGACATGGTGCTGTTTTGTCGCACTTCATTTCCAGCCTTCCCGCCACGTTGATCCTAGGCTTGAAAAGTGAAACTGTTCGACTGTCACCGTCGTACGCCATGATGTGATCCTGGGAGCGTAAGCCCGTGACGGTACGATGATGCCTCGTTGCGTCTCCTAACGCGAGACAAGCTTGCTTCCTGTACGGCCGACTTGCTCTTTTCGCTTCGCACACGCTTCCCCCCCTTGGCTAATAATTGGCCTGTCAGGCACATCTGCGTCCTCGTCCTCGTGTAACGGTCATGTGCTACAAAGCATCATATCCTTTGTTAGAAGAATTTCGAAGACGCTGCGGTGTGGTTCTTTTCGCCTTCAACTATTCGCCAGCGAGCCCATCGAAATCCTTTATCGTTTTTGTTGGTATAAAGCAAGTGAATTCTATCGTAAATCTTCCTAAGTGCTTCCTTACACGTGCTGGAAATGAATGAGCCCGTACAACAGTATCTTAAACCGGTAGCTTATCTGCCACGTTGTCTAGCAAAATGGAACAGATAAGATACGGCACCGATAAGATTGTCTTCCGAGTTTAAATTCACCGCCTAGTCTCGTCGATAACTTTGATTATATAAGTACGATGACGTTCCACCATAGGGAAGGCGTAACCGACCGTCTTATCGTTCATAGATTAACCTTACCGGCATACCTACTCCGGTTTCTTGTGGGTCGCATGATGCATGGCCTAATCTATGACACGTTTTAAAGCTGCTAGTTCTTGATCTTCCTCCCGCCCCCGAAATCTGTGGGCGTGCACGAAAGTTTGCTAATCTCTTTTTCGCCCGACCTTTTTGGCGAACTTCGTCTGGCCTTGGCATAGTTTTGCTCGCCAAAGTTTTACCAAAGTATGCTGTTTTCCCCCTCCGGGGGATAGCATTTTTAAGTTTGGAAAAAGTATTTTGACAAGCTTTTTAGTTCTTTTTTTCCTCCCGAGTTGACATTCCACACCGTTCGCTTCTGCGATGGAATTGTGTTCGCCCAAAGCTGTGCTTTGATCGTGTGAGCGTGTTTTGAGTGCTTTCGCTTCAGATGGGGTTTTCCAGCGAATAATTTGTAATATGTCTCAGCCCAGATAGTTTTTCCCACCCTGGGAGACTGTTGGTTGTCTGTTGTGTTAGTTGTTTTATTTTTACTTCGGTAGAAAATATTATTACGGGAGCAACATTCCCCCGAACCTGAGCCTTTTGTTTCTGTTTTCAGTCAAAGTTCGTGCTGGAAAAGTGGTTTAAAAAACCCAAGGGTCCCGTGTTGGACAAAACTCACTTTGCCACTTCGACGCAGTTCGGGTGGAAAAATGTAATCTGGACGACATTCTGTAACCGATCGGATCAAAGGGAGACATCGTTGGATCGTCCTCGTTGTCGTCGCCCAAGCCGAAGGGCGAAGGGAAATGAACTTCTCTTCGGGCGTGTGTTTCGACGCTTTCGCTGGTGCGAAATCCTTTTGGGATTTCATTATCATAAAAGCAGCAGAAGTGAAGATTGTTTGAGCAGCAGTTCCCCCCGAGCGTGCAGCAGCTGAAAAGTGCTGCTCACGGAAAACCGAACCGTTCGGAGGATGGTTTTCTTTTTTTGTCGTTTATTTTTATTTTACTTTTTTATTTTCTCCGCCACGTCCATTTAGTGCCATCCGAGCACCCGTTCGCCATATTAAGTGGCCGCGGCGAGGGCGCAAAGAGCAGAGCACGGCTGCGACAAAGGCGTCGTCCTTCGGTTCGTGCTTGCCAAAGGTCTTCGCTAGGAGACATCCAGTCTGGTGGGATCGTTTTATTGTTTGCAGTCGGGTGCGTTTTGCTAGCGCCAAATCATGCCGTGTTCGAAAATAAAGTGTGTTTTGTTGATACCTTTGGAGAGAAGTTTTCTCGCCCATTTGTATGCTTTTGAAAGTTATCTTAAGGGTAGGAAGGGAGGGAAAAGAAGGTACACTGGTTTTCTCCTATGCCAAAAAAAATTTTTACACCAAATCGATTATGACAAGTTCAAGCGATGATGCAAGAACTCGATAAAAGGCAATGTTGACATTATTTATTTCGATTTTCAATGAATTTCGAACTTAGGGCAAATGAAGGTAATTCCGTTTGCCCTCCTCCTCGCCCACCCCTCGGTGGGAACTGCGTGACTTGCCGAAGTACCTTCTTAAAAATATCTCGATCAAACAGTCCGACCTCCCTCCTCCTCCTCTTCGTCCACGTCGCTGCCGCTAAATGGGCAATACATAAAACGTACAATGACGCTCGGGCCCATTTTTACGACTGCCGCCGCCGCCGCCGCCGCGACGTGCCTTTTGCGATGTTCGCCTCCGTTTCGTCGCCTCGGATGATCCTGTATTGCTCTTGTGCAAACTCGACTCGGCGGAACGCATGATAGAAAAGGCACGGACATAAAGTCTTACACTCGTTCGAAAAAAGACAAACGAAACCAAAAAATAACAAAAAAAAACAATCCGAGCTTCTCCGAAAATAAAACCGTACTTTTGGCTACGATCGGCAAATCACGGCACACCGGGCGCGCGCAGACCGGTTCTTCCAACATAATCTGTGGGGGGACAGAAAATGGAGCGTCGGATGGTATGTGGCATTCCATGATAGCGTTTTTTTTTTGTTTGGTTCCTTTTCGTATGCTTGTGGAGATAGCTTTATGAGGCACCTTTTTTGACGACCGAAGAAAATCCAACCCAAAAGAAAGATTAACAATAAGGGAAAGGTGATAAAATTACCGGTCTAGAGCAGAAAAATATCCACCCGAAGAATATATCGTTGGCTCGTGTGTCACCTTCAAACAAATCGCTTGGGTTTTTTTCATGCATTTCTTTTTGGTTGCATTGTTTTCGGTTTTCTCTCAGTTGAGCGAATTTTTACTTACTTGCTTCGGCGTCTTCGATCTCGGCGAGATTGACGATGAGTTCGAGCAATAAATTAACAAATATTTCCATTCATTTGACTCCATCGTCTTGCCCGTGATACATTTAACACGATGACTGCCATGTCACCCAAAAGTGGGAGACAGCAGAAATCAGTTCTAAAAAGTTTTTGACCCATAAATAAGTGAAAATACAACATAAAAAGTATAGTAATATTTAATATCAATTCCTTTGGGAAGCTAAGTTTGTTCAGTCTTCAAAAATCGTTGGAATAATAAATGTTAGAAATAAATTTTATTGAAAAAGTTTGTACTAAAAAGGTGTGCTAAAAACGCTTGACCGTCAACGTGTTAATGTGGTTTTTCGCAGTGTAAATAAGTATCAGTATTTGTATACAAATATTAAACTTTGGCACATGATACTTTAAAAAAAGATTACTTGGGTAGTACTTTCAATATAAATCGATACTGCTTATAAATCTAAAGAAAATATATTCCTGAATATTGTTCCATCATCTGCTTCTGCTACGCTTTGAAAATAAGCCCGCATCCTTCAGCGGCACTCTTCCACAAAGTATTAGGCGCCTCCATAAAGGCCCGTAACTCTTTTCATCCGACGGAACTTTCGGCTGAAACAAAACATGCTGCATGACATGGTGTGGCTCTTCTCACCAACTGTGGGGCGAATTCGACCTAGATTAAACGCCGTTGTTCAACAAATTGTACCAAAGTGTCCTACTTGAGGCCCTTTTCTTTTCCGGAAACGCATAGAATTAATTCTCATCAGCCGGGGGGAGAGGTGGTGAAGGTGCTTGGTAGCGGAACCATCGAAGGACTTATTCCGTTCCACCTAGTTAATTTCAATTTTGTCCAATTAGTCCAATACCGTACCCGAAAAGGACGGGAATAAAAGCGGATGCGCGGTGATCGAGAGCTTTTTCGAGCGCTTACATGTTTTCCCGACGTCCGACGACGAGGAGGGAAGTGCGAAAGAACTTTGGCATTCTCGCAGGCCAGGTATTGTGCCGAAAGGGATTCACCTCATCAGCGCAAACAATGCAGCCCACCAATACCATAACCACCACCACTAAGAAGGGTGCGCCAAGGACGAACGCTGCGGGCGTAATTTAGGTGCGATGGCGCCGGCTATTGATATTCAAATATTTAAATTTATTCATTGCCTGTAACGATATAGCTGCCACGGTATGTGTGTATCCCGGCACATGAGACAATACGCTGTGTTGTGTGCTGTGTGCCTTTTCTTGCTGTTGTTTCTAGCTTCCCGGGGAAAATGCGTATGTCGAAGGAGAAGAGTACGCTCCCCTTTTTGGACTCGCCCCAAGAAAGTATCTCCATCTTGATGCCCATTCATCGGAAGATATAATAGGGGGCTTTACGTGGGGAAACTTGGTGCGCAAACAATCGGGAAAAGTAAGCCCCATCTTATTGGTTGCCATTTCGTTGAGGTTGACCTTTCGATGGGCCACTTACAATCTGCTCTTTCGAGTGGTCTAGTTATTCTCGTTCGTGTTCTTGAAAGATAATACAACACTTGTTAAAAATTAGTTACGTAATTTGTTGTCTTAATAAACACCTTTTTAAAGTAACGATTATTGATTATACAAGAAGCTGCTGATCGATAAATGAATCACGTCCACAAAACTCGTCTGCCATTGCTTATTTTGACGTAGCAAACATTTCTATCGATTTTGTGCTGGTACGATTTTTCATTCGATCAAAAGCCCCAGACCGTAAATGGAAAATCTCGATCCACCTTCGGTCGGTAAGGATTGTAAAATTCAATTTGCACTTTGATCTGATACGGGTGTCGGTTTTACTGACAGCTTCCGTTATTTATGCGTTAGCCTGTGGGAGGTGCGCGACGCATAAGGCATTATGGATTGTTTGGTGGTGTTTTTTGGCGCATTGCAAAAAAGCAATTGGCTTTTAGTACATCGAATCCCGGGGCGTAGCTAAAACTTTTCGATGCTTTGGAAAATCAATTTTATGTTAATGTCAGTCTAACTCGTTTATCAATAGTTCTTACTTGCTTGACGCCCCGGCGTTGCTCGGTGAGGTTGAGAAAAGAGTTATGGGTTTACTCGTTACTTGAAAGTTCGATTTAATTTAATAGTTACAATAACGGTATATTTAAAATGGTTGATATTTCATCAATTTCCCCGTGATGTGTAAACCTTGTTATAGCTATGGTGGATACACTTTGACATTTGTTAACATGCTTGTTTTGTTTGTGTTAGTAAAACTGAGTTTAAATTGTAAAATTTAGATGATTTTATAAAAAAAAAAATAGTGATCAAACAAACCTTCAACAGCATCTACAGTGTTTAAACTTAGTGTGTGGCATGTTTCAGAAGCGACAGTTCAGTATTGGTCGAGTTTTTAGTGTACACGAAACTCCATACATAAAAAAAAACTAAAATATATAATAGATACACATCGCGAAGGTGTTTCACGTTTTGCATTGTATTTCAAAATTGATAAACTAATTGATTTACTCTTATTTTAACAAGAAATAAGTACGCCAATTTGCTTTATAGTAACTGTTATTTAGAAGCGTTCTTTTATATCCTTCGTTGAAAAAGATCCTAATTCAATTGTACTATTTGTTCATTTTCATGACTCTGGTTTTCAACTTGACTGACTCCTCATCAAATCACAGCGTTGTACACAACTTCCAAAACTATAAAGCAAAAAATAAAAAAAAACAACCTCCCCCTTCCTTTAACCACACCCTGTACTACCGCCCATCGCTAGATGGCCCATTTTCGCCAACGTGTTTGTGTGGGCCACTTGCCGACCGGAAAGCTTACTCATTCGGAAGTGAAAATGTTATGTTTCGGTTCGTGCCAAATAGCTCGTTTCGGGAGTGTGACAAGACGCATGGGGCGGCATACCGGTGTGACGGGTTACGGGTTCGCTCAGCCTTTCCAGGGCAAAACCAGTAGGTAGACCATCGGACCAAAGGCAGCGTCGGAAAAACATGTGCATTGACTTGCCCGAATAGCTGAAATACCGTATCAGCTCTCGGTTTATGCTGGTTTCGAACATTTTTATCCTTGCGGTTCGGTTTTGCGGCTTGGCAAATATGCTTTTATGATCTCCTCGACATCATGCTTACTTTTTTTTTGTTTTTTTGTGAAATAAGTTTAAAGTCCGTCGTATGATCAACTGAAATTTAGTCTTAAATAAAACATCACTAGCCGAATTGTATGTTTAATGAGTAAACAAGCCTGAAAGCAACAAGCATTGAAAAAGATACCCGGTGTTTGCGTTAACAATCTTATCTGCCAAAATTAAGAGCCATTTACTAAACCGGATTGATTCGAGCATTTCAGTGAATCTGGAGAGGAAACCAGCGATCTTATCGGCAAACGTAAAAGCCATGCAATATTTCCGATTGCAACTGGAACCGAGCGCTCGCTTGAGCGTGTGTCACGCAAATGACCGATTGTGCCAAACTTGCCTCGTACCTAACTTCTACCGCTCGCTAACACCAAAGTGTTTGTTTGTGTCAATTCCAACCGAGCACAACTCTCGGGCAGAAGATTTATAGATGTCGGCTATTGGGAAAAAGATTGATAAACATTTATCTTGGCTCGGAGATTGGTCCGGCACGATAAGCAAAGCTAGGGAGACGCTCCTTCTTGGCCGATTTGTTTACATTATTGATTGCCCAGTAGGTAAACGCTGGTCGGTTGAAGTATCTTGTTTGTCATGGATAGTGTATCTACTTGCGCTTAGTTGAATGACGATAGTTTGTTGGACGAACTTTTGCTTTTCTCTTCTGTTGTATGTTCCACAAAGATTCATTTAACTTTTCGTAAAGATGTTTGCTCTGACGTAATGTTCATGTATAACTCACTTCTCCATACTTTTAGTTATGAAAATCTCTTCTCTTCTCTTCTTCTCTTCTTCTCTTCTTCTCTTCTTCTCTTCTTCTCTTCTTCTCTTCTTCTTCTCTATATCTATAAAAATGGATGTTTGTTTGTTCGTGATGCTAAAACTCAGAATCGGCTGGACCAATCTTGATGACGTCTTTGTATGATTTGTTCCTTTTTACCCAAGAAAAGTAAAAAAAAGAGAATTTTAAAAATTCCCAAGTAAAATGGGAAAATTCGATAAAAACGGCTTTTTTCCATATCAAAAAGAATATTTACCATCTATATTGAAAACTAGGGTACGGCTGGATTTATCCCAACGAAGCCTTCTGGTGATTTGTTCCTTTTGTTTTATTTGATTATTAAGTCTTCTGATGGTTTGTTTCATTTGACTTAATTAAAGTGTTATAAGAATTAATATTTTTTTTTAATTTCAAGAAAAAGGAAGAAAACCAGAAAAATTGCTTTTAACATACAAAAAAATCATATAAAAGTTAATGTTTGTTTGTTTGTAACGGTAATACTCAAAATCGGCTGTGCCAATCTTGAAGATATCTTGGGATGATGCGTCTTTTTATCCAAAGAAGTGTTAGAAGAAGAGGGAAAATTCCCTAAGAAAAATCCAGAAAATGGGAAGAATTGTAAAAACGGCTTATTTCCATATATTAAAATCAAATATATAATTTACAACTAAAACTAAAAAAATCAATCTTAACGATGCTGTGAGATCAATTGTTCCTTTTGAGCCAAACGAATGCCTTTAAACAATTGATGCCATAGGGCCATTGCACTCAAATATATTGTTATAAACATTCTTTGGATTTGCCTGATATGTCGTGTCTTAAAGATAGATCTATTTTTGATATGTGTCGACATCACCGAATATAAGCGGCTTTCTTTAAGTTCCAATGCTTTGTTATTTCAATATTAGCATATTATTAATATTGGACGAGGCGAAGTTCGTTGGGTCAACTTGTATTTGATAGAAGTGGATATGATTGGAACCGTCTATTTAAAAATCTTGTAAAGTTTCATGTTCTTCTACGTGAACAGTGATTTACAGCCATTTATTATCAACAATCCCAAACAGGAGCCTTTCGCAAAGCTAATTTATGGTCATCTCGTTTTCTAGGCGTGCTTCATGAATACTAACTCCAAAACTATGGTAACAAAAGGGAAGGAGTCCATGCCAAAAAAAAGGGGACCACACCGCTCTGGTCTGCATATGTTTTTGTTACTGCCTTTTCCAGCCGCTTCGTCTCCAAGAGGGGGATCTTATTTTTATGACGTGTCTTTGTCCCTTTGGGGGTATTTTTTCGTCGTCGATCCTTTGATGGTGGCACGGAAAAAGGCTCGGCTAACCCCGGGGGGCTGTATGGCGCCTGGCAAACCTTTCGAGCACGATGTATTCTTCAGCGTATTGCGTCCCATCGAAAACTGCCCCCACCACTTGCTCTCGTATGTTCAAAAGGATTTGCTGACTCCTCGCTGTGAGCCTCAAACTAGCTGGGGCTAGCAGTTCTGGGCTTCGCCCTCGAGGCAGCGAAGAACGCGTGACTGGTTTTAATCACGATTACGCCTAGATTAGTGACCGTAATTTGTTTTATGTTTCGCTCGCTCCAACCGGTCGCGCGGAATCAAATGAACTAGCTGACCTGAGCAATTGTGAAACAGCGTTCTTACTTCCACATTTTCAATGTCGTTAGGGGGTAGCATGCAGTCTACAGTAACATCTTTTCTTCTGCTTCATTGCGGTCAGTATTTTGTGCCATAAAAAAACGGATTAGTGGGCGCCATTTGTGCCATCGCATAAGGTTAAGAAAAGTTCTCAACAAATTATGAAACTGTTATCAATGTTTTTTCTTGTTCTATATGGTAAAGAAGATTTTTACCAACGACAAGTTTATTATTTCTATTTTTGCATAATTCATTATTTTAAACATAAACCCATATCCTCTTCCTGCGCTTTCGCTATACTTATATCATATCAAAGAAGCGAATTTTGAATAAACCCTGTATGTAAGCCTTGAACAAAATTATGTCGGGCTTTAGAAGTAATATACACCCAGATCCCTACCAATTTTCCAGTAATCCGTTCGCGTAAGCGAATGTTTTATGATGCAGGTGGATTGGCTACGGCGACATAGCCAAGTTGGTTTGTTTCGTTTTACTTCGGTATCCACCGGTATTATTCAAGAATTGTGGGTAATTTTAGTCAAAGTACTTTTTACATATTATATATCAGTATATTATTCAAATTATAAGGCTTGCAAACGGTTTTGTTTTTTTCAAAAGAACATGTAGATTTATAAAAAAGCGATGAAGCATATCATCAGCAAATTAGGTTCATTCATTGTGGCATGGCCTTCGTGTTCAACTTAACACGGGCTAATTCCAAGCAATTTATCTAAAGGTATTTATTTTTTCAGCATAATGGATACCTCAATTTTTCTGCAATTTTTTTTCAGTCCGTCTTGGCGGGTTTTCTCGGTTCAACCAAAATAATTTCTTTGTCGAAACAAAAAGTAAAAAACAAAAATCGGTCTAATGAGCTGGTTTCTATAATTAGGTTCGCTCGTTCTACGATTGCTGTGGGTTAACACGGGTATGACGATAATATTCCGCGTGCATACTAGCACACCGAAAGAATAAACATCTGTCAGCAAAGATAAATGAAGCGTATGAGTTATCACCTCGCTTAAACCGGTGTTTGCGAGTTCGTACAGTAATTTTCGTTTGATAGAAACATTGTGTGTAGCTGAAAAGCTAAATGTAGTAAATTAATATGATGTAAGTAGAAAAATCGTTATGGACGGTAAATGTATTTGATTGGATTTACACCTTCTCTCAACTAAGGTGGAAAGCGAGACAACACAAAACAAAATACCTCCCCGTTTGACAAAACTACGCAGCCTGACACTTGCGATGAGCACGAGTTGTTTGGAGTAACTGAAAAAAAGTTTACCAACCTTCTTCCGTGACAGTGTTATTTCTAGCACTGCCGTGACCAGGATTCGAACCTGGGTTACTACGGCCACAACGTAGGGTCCTAACCACTAGACGATCACGGCTATCGAAGGCTGTTATGGATGGCGTTCACAAGTTGCGGCCTTTCTGCTTTCGCTCGAATAAAATCGCGCGTCAGCTCGAAACATGTATGCGTCAAGCGCGCAAACCAAACCAGCAAACCTCCCTCAGAGATAGCGAACTCGTATTTCCCATACCATTGCATTGCAATCGTTGTAGGGCTGACGAAATATGGTTCATGCCTGCTCGTTCCGCAAACGTTGGTTCATCCGTGATGTTTCATTTTGGTTTGGCGGTGGTGCTTGTCATAACAGATGTGTTCGACCCCGCTATAGATGTTCATACAATCGCTTCAACTGCGCAAAGTAGCCCTATAAACTACCAAGAGTTCGGTAGATAGGACTTGGACCATTAACAAACTGTCCACCTTGATAGAAAACTCATTTTTATAGAGGAACCCACCACTAAGCGCTTTTAATTGTATGCAAAGACCACAAAAAAATACGTCTACTCTCATGGAAAGTGGAATTTTGTGTTGAGTTTGGTTGAATTGCTGGCGAACAGTGCAGAAACCATCTCAAAAACCCTTAACGTCCAAAGTTAATCCCCCACCTAGAACTCTGGCGAATGGGCACCATCCTAACCGCAATGGAACCTCAATGTATGCTAGTGTTAGTGGCCAAGGATGTCGATGCCCGGTCCGACCGTGCCGCGTAGAGCCGGTGCGTTAAATGTAGCAAAAGTTTATCGGGCTAATACAACGGGACGTGCCCGGCATACTGCCACTAAAGTATACGCCGTAGAAGCCAGCATCGAGCAAACCATGGTTGTCCGCTATGGCCACCGCACAGTACGTTCTAGATTGGATTGTATTACTAGCTGGCAGGCAATGCCTAAGTGAAACGAGCTCGAAGGATTTCGTATTGTGTACGTGTTGAGGCTCAAAATGGCTCGAACTGTAGGTTTGAGGTTCGCCATGCTTTTCTATATTTGTGCTACGTCTACTTGACGGAAAAGATGTCTTACTAAGCAGCAGCCAAACACTAATAAAATTTACTTATCACAAAAAATTATTACAAAATCGGTCAGTCATGCTTACCATGAAAATCAGATTTAACACTAGAATACATTGCTCTGGAATCTTGCCCGAATGCTTTTTGGGGGTAATTTAGACCCCTGTTTTTCACTATAACTTTATTATTTTTGAAGATTTTCCAAATCCGTAACCTGAACTGTTTTAACAGAAAAATCTGAAATTTGTGTTTTAGATGTAGCTTTGGATATTGAGAAAAACCTTTTTTTATTGAAAAATATTCAACCGTTTTCGAGATATTAAAACCGAAAATTACGTTGGGTTGAAACAATTTGGATTCTAGTGTTAAAGATGTTGACTATGTTCGTTTTCAACTGAAGACCAATCACACCGATGTTTCTTGAGGTCTAGAATGGCCGTGCGCGTACACAGGTACTCTTTTCGACGTTCTGACCTCTGCTGCGGGGGATCAAATCCTGGTCACGGCCTTAGAAGATTTTCATAAGTTTAAATGTTGAGATTTTTGACAAACAAAAGAAGTATCTATGTTTTTACAGGATTGTGTGTCACTTCTTCTTATACTTTCTGATATTTGCTCCTCGGGTGGTACTCCGTGGAGCCGCTAACAATCACAAGTGATTTCAAATGGCCGTTTCAATTGCTCTCGTGAGCTTCAAACCCAATTTTGTCTGCAAATATTGACTTTCGCGCTTACCAAATAATCTCATGTTGTACAGCTTGCTAAATACGATGAAAAAATACAGTTTATGGTTCACACCTTCCTCTGGGGAGGCAGCTGTAATCATCTTTTAACGGGGTGCGGTGGTTTTTATAATCTTCTGATTTCGCCTCCTGGCACGTCGCGCTATTTGCAAGCGACATTCTTGTTTATTCATGGTTAAACGAGGTGTGTGACAATCATGTTTTGTGAATCTAATGTATCCAATCGTTTGTTTTTAATCAACTTGTCTCTCTTTATACATACATTTGTGACTCTATATTGAAATTGAAATCTTTCTTTCCCAATGTTTGCGTAATTCGTCAACAGCATAGTCACAAAAAAGATAGGCTGAATATTGTATAAAGAAAGATTGAATAAAGCGAATCAAACACATACCTCGCCATCGATGTTTAAGTGTTGCCAAAAGAACTTACCCAACTAAGGAGAAGCATTGAAAGATTGATTAATGGTAGTTGTGGTAGCTGGAGCTTCAAACGGCGTCCCATTGTGGCTTTGTTTCGAGAAAAGAAGTATCAAGAAATATTTCTTTGTACACCAGAAAGGATTGCCAAAGATAAATGTGCATTGATGTGATGGGATGGCGAAAAGTTTTTTACTTCTGTTGACCAAACTGTCAGAATGTTTCACGGAAGATAACAAACACTCGTCCAAAGCAACTCTATGCTCATCATTTATTTTCTTGCTCGTCAGAACGCTTTACGCGGTCGGAATGATTTCTGTCGGCTTTACGGCTGTCTGGCTGCTACATCCATCTTTGGCCAGCTCCGTGTTGTCATGTTGGGTCGGTAACCCAGCGAATCTCGGGACGCGAATTGTGTATCCTGCCATATCACGTTGTTCCCTTGCTGTTGAAGTTTGTTTCGATCGTTCGGTAGTGTATCATTTTTAACGGTTGTTGACGACATAGACACACCGTTTTTATGTCCCTATTCATCAGTGGTTGGGAAAAAAGCAATAAAAATAAAACCTACCGTAACCACCGCATTTGCTATTACTTAAATTTTATAGTTACTTTAATAGGAAAGCGTACGTTTAAGCTTCTGTTTGAGTTCTTCTATGAACATAGCTTACGTGTTTTAGTATATTTTTTAGAACACTTTTATGTTTTGAAATTTATTTTTATAAAGCGAAATGATGAATTGAGCCAACCGTTTCCGTGGTGTAGTGGTTATCACATCCGCCTAACACGCGGAAGGCCCCCGGTTCGATCCCGGGCGGAAACACTTGATATTTTTGTTCGATTAAAGTTAGTATTTATATTTAAACCTAAACCAAAAGCAATATGAAACAGTGTTCGTGTATCATAGTAGTACACATTTCAATTTTTGTTTGTGAAGCAAAAGTGTGGCCGATAACCCCGCTGACAGAAGTCCATATAAAAAAACGGCTTTAACTCGGCTTTAACTTGGCTTGTAGACAGTCAGACTATAAGCCAGAAGAGAATGCACGCTGTGACGTCATCGCTCTCTGCGCTTCCTCGCTCACGCTTCGCTTGCTCTCTGCTGTTTCTTCTCCCACCCCATTTCTTTCTTGTCAAATCAAAGCATGTGGTTTTGGTATCTTATAAAATCGCGAGGATGACAATTTATTAAAACAATCAAATACAATACAATATTAATACAATATTTTACTGCTGATATTGTTTAAATACTTATCCGTTAGTTTTACCACGATCGCCATTCCATCCATGGTGGTGCAGAAAAGCCTTCATTCTGCTTCGAAGCCGCATCTTCGCCGTGGTCCATTTCATACATCAGCTGCTGTTTGTGCCGCCTGACAATCACTTCTTTCACACTTCACTACTTCAATTCACTTTTAAGAATACAAAACTACACCTTTGAAGATGTGGAATCACGAAATTTGTTGAAGACAACATCGGATAACATTTCCCGTGTTGTTTACAATCCTACGCTGGCTGCTTTGACAGATTCGCTCAAAGTGGACTTGCAACCGAGAGTGCACTTGGTGTACTAGAGCAAAACTGATCGCGTCCAAAAACTAACACCCAGAAAAGGGAGAAAGAAAATTTTTTTTCGAATGTTGGAAAGGGATGACGGGATGAAATCGAGAGAGCGTAAGAGACTCTGTCAGCGGGGAACCTAAATGAACTGAATCATCCCGCGCAACCGATTTCAATTATGGCGTAAGCTCCAAGCTCTCGACGTTACGTTTCTCTTATATTTTGCTCTCTCAATCGTGAAACCGCTAAACTCTGGGCTTACCGTTCAACGTACTTTCACTCCTGCTCTTGCCGGGTACACTTCGATGCTCTTTCTTTTACACCATTCAGCGGGGTTACACATTCAACATGTTTATCAAAATTTTATTCGCTGCAAGTCAGCATCTACAGCCGTGATCGTCTAGTGGTTAGGACCCTACGTTGTGGCCGTAGTAACCCAGGTTCGAATCCTGGTCACGGCAGTGTTGCCATCCTGGTATGGAAATAACACTGTCACGGAAGATGCATAATCTTTTTTACCATATACATATTTTATTCACTTATTGATACATTGAAATGCAGCTATCAAATGTGTCAACTTTTTGTTACATGTTTAATTTAGCTCATCAAACTCTTCTGCAAAAGTTGTTTTATAAAGGGCACGGTAAACGGCAGCGTAATCCCTGGTTTCTCATTTATCGTCGATATTTGGGCCAAGCGTCATCTGTGCTTTGTTTATGTTTTGCAATTTGGTAAAAGTTGCAACATTCCTTGAAGATACGGCTATCATTTTGTGGTGTATTGTTGAAAATCGTACCCGTACCCTTAACGCTCACCACTTCGAGGGCGTGGGTTCGAATCCCAACCGAGACCGGACCCTCCCCTGTACGAGAAGACTGACTACCCACGTACACATAGGGTAAAAAAAAGCCCTTAACGGGCAGGCATGACCAACAAGGTCGTTACGCCACGAAAAAGAAGACCCTTAACGCTGAAACACGTGTGGTAGAACATATTGGAAACAATGTTTCCACTTCCAACCTTTATCTTTCAACTGATTTGAGCAAAGTCTGGTTGAGACCTCAAGCCAGTATCTTTTTATGACCCCTAAAAACGTGCAGAGGTACATCTTGGAGGGGATACTTTCACTTCAGGCTTTGTCTTTCGATGCATTTCTGGGAATTGCATGCTTGTTGAGACCTCTGCTAGTCAGCATCTACAGCCGTGATCGTCTAGTGGTTAGGACCCTACGTTGTGGCCGTAGTAACCCAGGTTCGAATCCTGGTCACGGCAGTGTTGCCATCTTGGTATGGGAATCACACTGTCACGGAAGATGTATGTTTATTTTTTTGTCCTATAATATATTCTCTTATTGCAATATTGAAATGCAGCTATCAAAAGTATTCACTTTTTGTTACATTTTTAATTTACTCTATCAAATTATTCTACAGAAGTCTGTTATGACCCCAAAACATGTGCGATCAAACCTTTTGGAAGCAATATTTCCTCTTCCAACCTTTGTCTTTCGACTGATTTGTGCAAAGTCTTGTTGAGACCTCAAGCCGGCATCTGGCGTTCATCTAGTGTTTTTTTCCACAAGCTTTTTTGTGACCCCTGAAAACGTGCGGAGGTACATTTTGGAAGGGGTACTTTCACTTCAGGCTTTGCTTTTCGATGCATTTCTGGAAATTGCAGGCTTGTTGAGACCTCTGCTAGTCAGCATCTACAGCCGTGATCGTCTAGTGGTTAGGACCCTACGTTGTGGCCGTAGTAACCCAGGTTCGAATCCTGGTCACGGCAGTGTTGCCATCTTGGCATGAAAGTAACACTGTCACGGAAGATGCATAATATTTTTTTCTATAAAATAAAATAATGTATAGTCGTGATTGTCTGGTGGGTAGGACCCCCCCACGTCACAGCCATAGTAGTCCATGTTTAATCCGGCCCCCACAGTGATTCCATCTTAGTAGGAAAATAACAACGTTGCTTTATCCACTGATGTTTTGACAAGCTATCCTGGGTGTTCTTTTAGGCTTGAATAGGGAATATAAATAAAAAACCAACCAAAAGTTCGTAAAACTAGTGCACGTAAACCTATGGTAAAATATCATTTATAATTTACTTCGATTCATTAATCTATGTTTATACCTAAAAAGTGCTATGGTAATTGCTTCACAACGGAAAACAATTGCATAACGAATAATTTATGGTCGATTAAGTCCGAGCTTACCTTACCAGAGGTGACCATCGAACCGGTCTTCGCTGGTGTGTTCTTTCCAGTGACCGAAAGCGCCATAGTTCACTGATCTGAGCACCCTTCGTGTGTCATCAAAACTTGGCCTTTCCAAATTCGATACCAGACTTCCTTGAACAATAACCTCCAATTTATCACTATTAGGAACTGTCGGTCTAAGACGGAACGCGCCAGTGGGTAGCGATCATAGAGAGGGTAATTATTATCAATATTTCATACCTCCGGGTTCCGTGTAGGTGTTACGAGGATGACGTTTATAAGTGGGAAAGTTAAACTTAGTTTGTAAACAAATAACAGTCGTGAAATGTTAATATTCCCGCATTGGCAGGAACATGGAATATTTATATGGAACAAGCTGACCCAACGAACTTCGCCTCGTCCAATAATACACTAATATTGAAAATAAAACAAAGCATTACAATTCAAGGAAAGCCCCATTGATTTGGTGTCTGAAGATGTCGACACATAACAATAACAGATCCATCTTCAAGTCGCGGCATATCAGGCAAATCCAAAGAATGTTTTAAAATTCCAGTGAACGATTCACGGCTTCGTTTTCATTTTCAATACGATTAATCAATTTATATAAGCGCGATGGTCCAACCGGAGTCATTAGCATAGGTAGGAGCTGCTAAAATTGTACGTACACTCAACCAATCTTAGTTTCGATACTATGGGTCATAGTTCACATAAACATTTGTGATAAATAATTTTTAGTTGAAGTGAATTGACAAATAGCAGGTTGCAAGCCCATGTTACTATTCACGAAGCAGAGGATTTTTAATTGGACGATTGGTGCTGGCATTTGCATTTAAGTCAATAGAATGCTACTCATATGCAAACTCACATTTTCAATCAACACCAATGCTTCATTGTAGATCATTAATTTTTTATTCAAAATTTTCCCCAAAATACATTCAACGTCTATCAGAACCTATATCTAGGCGATCGCTTGGAATTTCCTTAGGCAATGTTAAAGTTGTATTTTCTTGTTTCCATGAATAAAAATGAACAAATAATTTGATTACATCGTCAAGATTGGCTCAGTCGATTTAGAGTTTTAGCGTTAAAGACAAATGAACACTCATTTTTATAAGTTTCTGGCTTTTCATACGGATTTTTCTAACTTGCATTGTTTTTATTGGGCCAAAAGAAACAAAGCATCAGAAGACTTCGTAGGGATATGTCCAACCGTTTTCGCTAGAGAAGGTAAATTTTATTTGTTTTATATGGAAAAAAGCCGTTTTTACCGAATTTTCCCATTTTCCGACTTTTCTTTGGGAATTTTCATATTCTCTTTTTTCCTAAACCTTCCTTGGGTAAAAAGTAACAAATCATACGAAGATGTCATCAAGATTGATCTAGCCGATTTTGAGTTTTAGCATCACGAACATACAAACATTCATTTTTATAGATATAGAGAAGAAGAGAAGAGAAGAGAAGAGAAGAGAAGAAGAGAAGAAGAAGAGAAGAAGAAGAAGAAGAAGAAGAGAAGAAGAAGAGAAGAAGAGAAGAAGAGAAGAAGAGAAGAAGAGAAGAAGAGAAGAAGAGATTGAATATGAACGGTTCTGAACGTGTATCAGAATAGATCGATTCAAAGTAAAAATATTACGTGTGATTATTGTATATAATATATCTGTAATAAGAAAGTATCTGTTACGATTGCTAGTGGACTATTTGATTTATTCTATCCCTGGTTATATCCTTCGTTCCAGAAACCACTGGTTTTGGACGTAAGCCGTCGTTTCTCCACCGCCGCCGCAGCCAGTGGATACAGCAATAAGAGCTATAAAAGCAACCGGAAAAGCAGCATAATCCACGGAGTAGGATACCGCGAATACAACACCTCTAGCAGCCGCAGTGCAAGCAGCAGCGGCAGCAGCAACCTCAGTAGCACCAGCACCGGTACCAGCAAAGCCGACATCATCTCCCCTGAAGGTAAGCAACGGCAGCACGTCTGCACATTGCCGCATTTCAGGCGAAATGCAAATGCTTCCGAACGGGGCCGAAACCATCGAAAAGCCACGGAAGTTGGGGGCTGATCGCTTTATTAAAATGCGACCTCGACCGCTGGCCTCTAGTTTTGTCTGTTCACTTTAAATTAGTTTGCGCTCGACGCAGCGGACTTGGCAAACGCCCGGGAAACGCCATCATCAACCGGCCCAGCTGCTCGGCATACACAAAGTGCCCGTGTAGTGGTTGTCCTTCCCTAAGTGGAAAATGGATCCGTTTATGTATTTTTCCGTCTTCCCACCCAGTGATTGTTGACTCGTCGACCCGACCAGCATGACAAATGTATTGCGTACTTTTAGCTTTTTCTTTCTTTCTTCTCAGATAATATCATAACCTGCTGTTTACAAAAACTCTGCAAAGCGAGAGGCCCCTGAAAAAGCTTATGGTTTAACCATTATGTACTTTATTTTCAGATAACTTTCGTTTTGATAACATGTCATACGGGGTCCTACAACGCTACATTGTTTGGATTATTTTGGATGAAATAGTTAGAGGCAAGAGCGCGCCTCTTGTTTTTCGCAACAAACCGATAGCACCATTTATTTGGCTCGTCTTTGTTTTAGCAAATCCATTGTTACGTCGTGTTTGCGAGTCCAAGGATACATACACTTGCACGTCCTTCGGTCCTTCTCTTCCATCTTCTATTTTCGTTATGCACTGTTGTATCTCGTTTAGGTTGTGTTTCATTGCGGGGAAGATTTACGAATAAGTTACCACTGTGTGTGCCGCCCGCTGAAGATTGCTCTCTCGGGGAGCATTTAGCAAAAGCACGCAGTTCACGTTCGTCTACTGCTCGTTTCAACTGTCTCGTGAACATATAATACCCTTCATTGGCCACTCATTGGCTTCCGATGACGGGTACATTTGGAGGGAATGTAACAAATTTTGGGTAAAACATAGTATATACATGAAATGGGAGATTTAAAATAGTTAAAGCGAATCTAAGACAACAACTTCGGCCGCTTTCGTGCATTGCGTAGTTTGGAGTAGGGATAAGGATAAAACATACGAGTGAGGCAGGTATTATCAACATCACCAACCATGCTCTCCACTGCTTGGATACAATAAATAGGATAAAACCGGGACACTTGCCCCGGGGTGAATAAAATGGGTATAGAGATGTAACTGTTCAGGGCACGGTGAAATAAAAGTACTGACTAAATGGCCAAAGGGTGCGTCGAGTGTGTGGCTATCTTGCGTGGGATCATCCCGGTCGGAGAGGGCATACTCAACCATCGCTGGTGAAATACTACTAGTAACATCTTCTGCTCGGCGGCATAAGCGTCTCTCAGGAATACCAACTAAGAGAGGTGCGGGCACCTCGTACTACTTGCTGCTGTTGAGACTGTCGTAGTGTTCTGTCGAGGGTGGCGCGTTCGGATCGAGCACCTCGAACTCCTCGAACTCCATGTCGTCGTACTTGCGCTTCTCGATCAGCTTGCGGTCGTTGGCGAAGTACTGGCGCTCGTCGAACCGCCCAACGGTGCTCCAGTTGACCAGCTTCGGCGACGTCAGCTCGTCCGTTTTGCGCTGCTCGGCGATGGCGCTCGGGCGGAGGTTCTCGCTCTGGTCCACCGCCGTGGTCCCGTTCGGCTGTTGCGTCGGTTTGTGTCCCTTTTCGCCCGCCATCACCTGTCCATCGCCCTCAGAGGTGGTGGTGGTGAAGTTGAAGGTGACCGTTTTGGTGACGGACGACGCACTCTGCGGGGGTGACTGCGCTCGATCCTGCAGTCCTTCGCTACCGCTCGCCGACACTTGGGACGCCGACTTGCGCACGGCCGACGGGGGCCTCACCACCGTACCGTTGCCGTTCAGCGTGGCAATCTGTCGAATGGTGGCAGCAAATGCTAGATCCACGTTCCGGTTCCGGCACACCTTGGGCGGCCGCTCGGCGGAGGTGGTGCTGAAGGTGGACACCGGGGTACCGATCGGTGTGAGCTGCTCGGCCACCGGTTTGCCCTTCACCACCACTGTCGGTGATCCCGGGATGGGCGGTGGTTGTGGAATCGTGGCGCCATGATGGACGAAGTTGATGTGATTGTTGACCGTGACCGGCCCTAGCTGATCATCCGCTCCCGAGCCGGGTTCCACCATGGCGGGGGACTTCCGCCCAACGACCTCGACCGTCGCCGTCGCCTGACTGTTGATCGTAATACCCGGTTCGGGCTCATACTTTTCGATGCACTTCGACTCGATGATGCGCGGTTTGCTGCGCGTGGTGAGGGTGGCGTGGCTCTCGAGCCTGCTGACCATGTCCCGTACGGTCTCTTCCGGCTCCTCGATCATCGTCGCCTCGGCCGTGCAGCGGGAGTTCTCCTCAAGGATGTGGCGGCCGCGCATGCGACCATTCGGTCGCAGCAGATCCGGCGGAGTCTTACCGGTTCCGGCCAGCTCCAGCCGGCTGCTGCAGCTGTTCGATTTGACCAGCTTAAATTTAACACCTGCAACGATTGCGGACAAACGAAACGGACGCTCCATTAGGACTTTTGTAAAGAACATTCGAACCTACGATAGTTGTTAGTCACAAGTTAATATGGTTTGGTGTGAAACTAATTGTCGACTCTAACTACATTCAAACATTGGTACAGCACGCTGACACTTTTCTTCTGGTGTACAAGCCTCGAGTGAGATATTATACTTCCGTTATGTTATACACTCTATAGACACTACCCTTAAGGTCAGCAACTAAAGCAATATGGACGAAACTACTCTCATCAACCCTTGGATGACAACACAGAACAACCACATCAACACAGAAACACATCGAGTTTACCTAGTCCACCGTCCCGCTCGCCAGACACCAGTGACCGTCGGCTACCCGGGCACCCGTTCGCATGCTCCTCACCATACTCCTCATCCACTTCCTCCTCATCCTCCACCTCATCATCATCATCATCATCATCCACAACAACGCTGGCGCAACCGTGCGGCTGACAGACGCCACACTGGCGATCCTGGCCCCGGATCTCCCGCATGATGGCGCGGGTCATCGTGCTGATGTGCTCGGTGCGCTTGTCCAGCACCCGCCCACCATAGTACGTCACGGTCGAGCCGCACTCGCGTATCTTCTCCAGCACGTCCTGGCTGACGTAGTGCGACTCCAGCTCGTCGCCCTCGTGCCCGGTGGCGCTGGCGTACAGGTGTTCCGCGCTCGCCGCACCCACCGCCGACGCCCGCAGCGCCGCACTCTCGTCGCAGTCGCACGGGGAGCTTAGGTCACCGCTGGACGATACACCGCTCGACAGGCTGGCCGAGTCCCACTTGCGGATGCCTACAGGGACACAGGGTGGTGGGGTTGAGGGCAGCGTGGGGGAATTTGTGTGAAGGAGGGTGGGAGGAAGGGTGAGGAGGAGGTAGTCAAGTGGAGTTTTGGAAGATCAAAAGAATAAGCACGGGACCAAAGAGTGTAGAAGGAACATAGGCGAACGTGTGGAGAAAGTGGAAATGAAAGAAAGAGAGAAAAGATATGTGAGGTTAGCGTTGATGCAAGGGGTGGGATACGGAGGGGGTGGGACGTAGTTCCTTGGAGGGGGTTTATCTTCAAGACTCGGGGTCAAACGGAATATCTTGATCTTTATAGTTCCGCTGACTACTCGTGAGGACTTTCAATTCTTCTGGATGTACAAGGTGTTTGGTCATATCTTACAAGCGTACCGATATCTCGGACATACTATCTGATCTCTCAGTATTACAAGGACAAGACTCCAGGCTCCGTAAAAAACACTCACCTGCCGTTCCATTGGCCTTCGCGTCCTCGTAGGCCTGCTTGGCGGCAGTTCCTAGGCGCAGCGTACCCTCGAACAACTTCCGGACATTGCGCACCGTGTCCGGACTGGGCAGTTCCTCGTCCAGCAGCTCCTTGTTGACGCGTATCGGATGGTAGAAGAAGTGCTTCTTGATCCCAGACGCCGTGGACCCGGTGAGCTGTTGGCGCTTACCAGCGGCCGTCAGTGCCCCGTTCGTGATCTTGCACATGCCGGCCGGCATCTGCGGTGGCTTGTCCGAAATCTTCTCGATCTTCGTACGGACCGGCTCAATGATTACAACGTTGTTGTGAGCTAGCAGCTCCTGGAAGCTGTAATCCTGTAGGTACTGCATTAAACCATCGAATTGAGCCGCCTTCCGATGGTTTACCAGCAAGTTTTTTTGAAACATCTCCGACTTCATCACCTTGTAGCGCACGTGGTCAAAGTCCAGATCCTTGGCGTTTTTCGGCTTGACCAGGGCCGCTTGCTTGTGCCCGTCCAGCTCGATGATCTCGACCGTCGGGCTGAAGCTCTGGAAGTGCAGCTCGTCGTCGTCGTCGTCGATCTGGTACGTGGAGTACTTGTTGCGGGACGCATTGTTGTTGACCGACGTGTGGCGCGACTGCTGCTGCTGCTGACCGTTCGTTGTGGTTGCGCTGGTGATGATGCTGCCATTGCTCGTCGACGACGCCGCCTTGGTAGAGGTGGTCGTCTTCGAGCTGTCCGATGCTTCCGAGGTAGCCGAGCCGATGCTGGATTTCCGCTCGGCGTTACCGTTTTTTGACTGCGACTGCGATTGGAGGATGGTAGCGCCCGGTGCAGCGATCGCAGAGACGCACAGTCCGCTGCCCGCCACCAGCTCGTTTTTTGAACTCCTCCGCAGTGTGTCATCGTCCGCCCGGACCGCCTCACCGCCGTCCGCCTCGAGCTGATCGACCTCGTCCAGCATCTTCGACCAGTAGCTGCGCACCGAGTCCACCTTGTGGAGGAACTCCTTCTGCGTCTGCTGCCCATTCCGGGACGTCTTGCGCAGCGTGTCGGCCCCGTTGAGGGCGGTCTGTGCCATCTGTTGCTGTTGCTGTTGCAGCTGCTGCTTGCTGGAGTCGACGATCTGGATCACCTGTGGTCGCGGCATCTTCGAGCGGTTGTCGCCTTGCGTCTGTGGTTCCACGATCAGCGAGTCGAACGACTTGGTCTTTACCTCATTCGTTTTGATGCAGTTATTGAACGTCTTCGTGACGATGATCGGCGTCGAGGTGTAGATGTTCTCGGTGCTATTGAACCGCCGTACGCCCTTGTACAGTGGCCGATCGTTCACCTTGTTCTTGATCTCCCGACGTGCCGCCTCCTTGAAAGGATTCGTCTCCTTGAACAGGCTCGAGTGATCCACCTTAGGGCTGCCCTGTTTTTCCTCCACCGACTGCCGCTGTTCGTCCGAATCGCCCTCAGCTATCGGTTGCTTTGCGTTTACGATCGGAATCGGCACTTGTCTGCTGACGGCCGCTAGCGGTGCTTCCGAAGCCTCTTTCTTTGGTTTGCTTATGTCAGTGCCAACCACTGTCGCTGTCTTCAGTGGTGCCTTCTTGAGGACCTGCTCCACGACTCCAGCGAGCGTCTGCGCTGGAGGAGTTATCTTTGGGAAGTCAACCTGCTTCTCGAGCTCCTGCTTTTCACGCTTGGCCGCCTTTGCGGCCACCTCGTCCACGATCACCTTCTTGCCACCAAGTTTTACCGTAGGGGCAAGGGCAAGCGGAACCTTGGGCGGTGTTTCGGGCTGTACCGGGATCGGCTTGAGCTTGGTGCGTACCTCTCTTAAGGCGTCCGGTTCAGGCTTCTGGCGTTCCTTGCTCTCGAAGTTGATCCGATTGGTGGTATGCTTGCCAACGGTGCTTGCGAACGTGGAGTAAATCACCGACGGCGATGACGATCGTTCCCGATGGTCCGTGTCGTCTCCCCGATGTCGGCCGGTGACTTCTTTAGCCGGATGCTTGCTGCTTGGTGGAGGAACAAACGCACTGCGGCCAGGTTTTTCAGCTGGAGTCACCACAATCGCTGGCGTTGGCACTTCCAAGTCTTCCTGCGGTGCGACGATGGTGATATCGCTCTCCTGATCGCTGTTGGCGGTCACGACCGAATTCTCGTAGTCCAACTCCAGTCCCAGGTCCTTCAGGTACACCTTGCTCGAGGCCTGGCTCAGCACCTCCTTGGTGGGCGTCTCGACCACCTCGATCGAGGGAGCTCCCTTGTCCGACTCCTCAAGCGACGTTTCCTCGTCCGATGGGTGTCGCGTGAGATTTAGGTTCGCCTTGTGGTGAAGTCTTGGCAGCGAATCAAAGTCGCGTACACGGCCCGACGCGTCTCCCCCCGGTCCGTCGTGTCCACCAGCCGCGTGCTCGTTGTCGGCGATGCGCCTTAGCTTTGCGTCGATACGCTCCGAGTTGCGCAGGATCTTGCACACGTCCGCATCGGGCAGTGAGTTGTACTGGTAGTCCGCGTCCGAGGCGGGCAGCAACGGTTGCTTGTCCTTCCGGATCGACTGCGTCGGATCGTTTGCTCCAAACTCTTGCCTCAGCTTCAGGTTCGAGATCAGCGACAGGCGCTCGATCGTGCTCCGGCCGGTGTTCTTGATGAAGCGCCGTAGCGAATCGTTCTGGTGCACCTTCGGCTCGACGGCTACAACCTTTGGTTTCGGTTTCGTCACCTGCCCGTACAGGGTGTCGATGGTGCTTTCCGCGTGATCGAGATCGTCCGGGTGGAACAGTGCGTCGTACTCGTCGAACTTGATGTCGATCAGATCGTGCGCGTCGTCGTCGCAATGTTCGGCGTTCTTGTTGCGCCGACGTCTATTTCCCTCCGGTAACGGCGGTGGTCCTAGCAACGGATCATCCAACAGTTCCTTCTCGTCACTCTCCGAGGACAGATAGATCGAGTCGTACGAGATGACGCTGGAGCTCTTGTGCGACACCTGGCTGTCCTTGATCTCGATGATCGTAATGCCACTCTCGTCCTCCTCCCGCGGTCCGTACTTTCCCCGTCGCTCGTCGTGGCGTTCACCAGCACCGACCGTCCGCTTCTTGACCGTATCAAGGGTTCCGGTTTTGCGCGCGGGGGGTCCCGCTTCGTCCTTAAGCGACAGATCGTCCAGCAGCTTCAGGTCCGCGTCGACGCCCGTGTCGGATTTACTGCCACTACCGGACACGCCCGAGTACTGACTGTGCACCTCAACCTTCGACACAAACTTCGTCGAGTCGCTGCGTATCGAGTTGTGTCGGCTGCCGTCGAAGCTGTTCTGCTGATGGAGCGAGTGCTTGAAGATGGATGAATCGATCGAGTCGAGGTCGCTCTTGTCCGTGTGCCACGGAAATGGTTGCTGTTGGGTTCCGGTACCACCTCCGCCGTTCAGCTGCGCCGAGGAAGAGAACCGTCTCGCGAGCGTATAGTTGGCGTCACCTTCCGGTGCCTCTGGGACGTCACCGTTGTCGTCGTAGATGTAGCTAAAGCTGGAATAAAGGGTCCGATTAGTATTTGAGTGGGGGAGGGTGATGGACAGAATTGTAACCGCTCGCTTACCGTTCCTTGAAAAAATTCCTATCGATCAGCTTCGCCTTCGGAATAAGCTGAGATCGTCTAGCGCCGCCACGTCCGGGTAGGTGCAGATCGTTGTACGACTCCTCGCGGATCACGGCAAGGCTGCGGGTACGGCGTAGGCTGCACGCTTCGTTGCTGTCCGGATTGTAGAACTGCTGCAGCTGCTGTTGTTGCTGCTGCTGCTGCTGCTGAGTGCCACTCGAGCCGTGATGATGATGGTGATGATGGTGATGACTGTGGCCGTGTTCAGAGGCACTCTTGTCGTATGCAACCACCTCTTGGCTGCGATGGTGGCGCTTCTTGCTGCCGGACTTGCTGCCGCCGTTCACCGAGGCACCGCTGTTCGTGCCTCCACCAGCGTTAGCGCTGCCCGCGGACGAACTGAGCCCGTTGTTGCCACCTCCGAGGGCGGTGCTGCCGTTCGCCCGTGCCGCCTTCGGATTGACGCCGTACAGATCTTCGTACTCCTCCCGGCGGCTGTCTATGCGCGAATATAGATCGTACAGTCCTGAGTCATAGTCGCGGTAGCGAAACTGACCAGCACCCAAACCACCGCCAGTGATGCCGCCGCCGGCGATGCCACGGTAGCTCGTCGGCAGATCTATATTCGACAGGGACTTCTGACGCCACCCGGATCCTCGGCCCGGCCCTCCGAACGAGTTGGACGAGTCACGGATGCGCACGCGGTCCACGTAGTTCGATGCTGAGTCGGAATTTCTGCAAACAACCCGAGAGGAGTATATTTAAACATTAGATTCATTCGGTGTGTGTCTGGATTAAGCTAAACTCATTCAACAAAAATCTTTTTTAGGTTCGCGCGCTCATCAACATTTGGATGATGATGAACTGGTTGTTTGGACTGACAGCAAAAGACAAACAGATTGACATGCAAATTTGCTCCCCTTTGTCACCAACATTGTCCCAAAATACCTCCCATCGACCTTCGGCGAGGTCTTCCACACGTAACCGGAGTGCCATAATAAAACCCGGTTGCTCATATCTCTGTGGCGGAATTGAAATGGAAACAAAAACACACGAACTCGGCATTCCAAGCTCTCGGTAGCGAACAGTGGCGGCTGTCTCTCGATTAACTGACACCGACGATACAGCCACTTCCGACGCTGGCTTCGAAATTGCGCCCTTCCGCCAAAAGCACACCAATAAAATGAGACAACCGTCATCGCGGACACAAAAGACCGCACGCAAGCAGCCACCGGACGGGAACGTCCTCGTGGAGGAAACATGAACACTGTGACCAAATCAAATGCATTCACAAGACACGCTAGGGGTTTGTTTTCCCTCCCATTTGTTTTTTAAAGCTCGGTTCAGATCATGTCCCATCAGACAGCGTCGGTGCAATTGTTTATGTTTTGCCTATGCTTGCAAACGTCGTGCTAAGGCACAGTGGGTTAAGGTAGCACAATCAAGCGAACATTTCACAATATTGATGAATGTTTCGACGATGTTGATTGTTTTTAACCGAAACTGATTGAAAACATTTAAAGAATCAATTTTTCCATTGGAAATCCAGATGACGTCAATTTAGTATGTAAATAGCTTGATACTAGAAATGTATGCACTCAAGTTCTAGCAACTGTTCATCGCTAGAAGACGAAAACAATGTTACGAAAATGAATGAAATGAAATGAAGTAAAATATGACAGTTCAGTTGAAAGTGACAGTCATTCCAATATTTCCATACGTATTTCATTAAACATATATTTTAAAACGATAATTTTGTCACTTTATCAACATCGGCATAACACAACTAAAGCATTGAGCAATGTATTGAGTTGATAATAAGACTTCTCCAATTCGGCAATTCTATCCACGAAATTTTTTAATTCGTTTTGAATTGGCCACAAATATTTTTAAATTGTGGTAAAATGTAAAAAACGATGCTTTTTGTATGTAATGTAAAAAAACGATTTTTTCAACATTGGCATATCACAGCTAGAACATTGAGCAATGTATTGAGTTGATAATTAGGCTTTTCTGAGACAACTATCTGACTATCGTTTAAGCTTGCAACCACTAATATACAAACACTTCGATGTGTTTTCCCAAATGTCCGCATATTGTCCCATCGTGAGATGGTGAGTTTGTGAAGAACCAGCCACAGAATGGCTGAATGACGTGGAATCGGTCTGTGTGTCTGCAATCCACCGAAAAATTAAAGCACGATGCCGTGATTTTTCGGAAAACGACCTTTGCTTGGGAATCGCTCTGCAACATCGCTGAAAGAAGTGCATTTTGACACGCGATCACTTGCGACCGAGGGTGCTACAACCGGGGTGCACCACCTCCGTGAATTGGGCAACATTTATCATGCACTTCTCCCAGTCAGCTGTGCAGTGGAAGAAGGGCTGTTGTTCCATAATTTTCCTTTCCTTTTCCACCATCAACACATCCTTCTCGAAACATTGAACTCCTCCGTGTGGTTGCCGTGTGTGGCTGTTGGTGGTTGACCACATCGACAACCGAACGTGCGCATCGACGTCCATCAGTTAGTGCCGCGCGGCGTACGATTGCTTTTAATCACGTTCGGGTGGGAATGCTAACTACCACCCACCGGGTGCTGCACCGGAATCGACCACAAGGAGCGGGTATGCACATTATGTTGGTGGCGCCTCCGTCGGTCTTCGACTCCAACCCGGCCCGGAGGCGGTGGCCGGGCTTTAATTGGACGGAATATAAAGTGCACGAAAGCCACCCGATTCGATTGTTGTGTTGTCGGGGCCGCTCGGCGACGTTAGTGAAAGTGGTCATCAACGGGCGGCGGTGCAAACCGTGCGCGTTATGGTTGTGAATTTATGCTCCACCATATGAAGTGGCGTTTATGTACGTTTGCGTTTTGTTTACCGCGGCGAGTGGGCGAGTACATACTTGAGCAAATACTTTGAGCGTACGATGATCCTGTTTGTAATGTCCACTCCAATGTTAGTGGAGGACGGTGTTGTTGTTTTCCTGAAGACGAAGAAGGGCAGGTCTTGGGGGGGCTGCTAGTTTCTTGGGCTAGTTTCCGTACTTTACGACACTTTTTTAATGGCATTTGCTTTTCAACTCCCAACCAAAGCCAAATTCAACGAATGAACTTTCCCACGCGATATGCGAGTGAACCGGTTGTAAAAATACAAAACATTCATGTTTTAACCTCAACCGTACGTCACTCAATGTAACAATAATCACAAGACATGAACACGCAATCTGTGCATGCACTTTTTTTTCTCCACCCACACCGTCGATTAACATCTCGTTGTCAACAAATAAAATGCATAATATGGAACGGGGACTTTTTTTTCGGCCGCCGGACGCTCGGGATGGTTGCCTTTTGCATTCCGTGATCATTGCGCCACACGAAAACCGTATCTCCAAGCCGGCGGAAAAGAGGTTGGCCGGTCTATGTGTGTGTCTGTATGCATGCTAATAGGAATGTTTATTTTGACTCATCCCTCGGTTGGATGTTGTTTTTCAACGTTTTGTTTCATTTGCAAATACCATTTAACAAGTGGTTGCGTTCCGTCGTCGTGGAATGCCGGGGGGAAATATGTTTGTGTAAAGGAAAAAAAAGGGACAAATACAAATCCCACCGGCAAACACAATGCCACCTTGCCAGCCAGCCCCGGCTTGACAAGAAATGAAGCACGGCAGCAAAATATGACTTTCACTGGGTTTCACCGGGTTTCGTGTTCGGACGTGCGCGGCGTTGGAAGCCGGTGACACACATTTCCGACGTCGTCGTCTTATCACGCGCGTTTTGTCGAAACCTTCGGACTCGGAGCTCGGATGGTTCGTCTCCGGACCGGCGTGTTCATAATCGATTCGTCACGAAGCCGAGCTAAAGAAGTTATTGCTGACGGATGGCTGGTGGATTCCCTTTCCTTATCTCGTTCTACCATTTCCTCACTCGTTCGACCGTGAGCCAAGGTGTCAGGTTGGAGTGCGCACCTTAATTACACTAATCATCGACGTCCGAGCCATGCAAATGACAAGATCAAACATGAAAATCTCTCTCCTCTGGCTGGAGTTAGACAGGTTGGATGCTGGATGGGAAAGTATGTCTAACCGGACCTGATGGCGATCGTTATCATTATCATCAGCCGTTCGTCATCTTTCTACCGACCGAACGGAGGACGGGTTCACTCTCGTTAACCTGCGAAGATGATGATAATTTTCAAAAAAGCTTCACCTTTACGATTTTCCCCGACGGTGTGGAGGCTTTTCCTTTTTTTTCGAGCCCTTCTCCCAATGAAAGATGGGAAAGCTCAACCACCCCCGGGGGTTGCCTTTCATTGACCCTTTCGGTGGCCATCTATTTTTAGCGCATGCGGAGGGGGTTAGTTGTGCCGTCAAGCGACCACCCAGTGTCCCATAATAAATGGACGTAAAGGACGAACGTAATTTAGATACCAACTCGTGCTCCACTCCGGAGCGAGTTCACCGGAGCGAGCTCTATACGGAAGGGAGGTTAGTAAACTCAAAGGAGGAAAAACCGGAGGGGAGATAATTTATATTTCGGTACGTTCCAAATTTTACTCCACATTCCTCGGACATGGACACCACCCTCGCCTAGGGCCCCCGGGCAATGTTGGCCCTCCCCCTCCCGTTTTTGGCCCTTAGGGAAAGTCAGCTGCACCGTTACGATGGTACTCGGTATATGGCTCGTTAAAGCTGATTACGGAACGGGAACGGTGATCCTTGAGGAAACTTTTCGACGTCAACTACTCCACCTTACCCCCCCCCCCCCCCCCCCTCCCATTTGGTCAACGGGGGAGGGTGTCCTCCCGAGGGGACGCGCAAGTTATTCTCGGTTTCACCGTTACCCGGAGCAACCTTGGGACAATTCAAGACCGCTTCCGGGCGTCTTTCGGCTCGCTTCTGGTTTTCCCAAAGTGAACTTCTCAACCGAATACTTTTGTGTAACGGTGGTTGGTTGGTTGGTTGGTTGTGTTGGTGCGCCTTTACAACATCTCCACCGACGCGCGCTCGCTCCCCGGCTGACCTTACAAGTGCACAATAATCACTCCATCTATTTCCGGCTTTCTTCCACTTTCCACACTTGCCCCGACGTCAAACGAATGGTAAAAATGATAGGAAAAGTTCGTCGCTATTTTTTTTATCTTCCTGTCCTTCCTAACGGTCCAAACAGTTGAGCAATAACTTTTGAGCAGATAAAAGAAGGTTTCGGTGTGGTTTGTTTGTGGCGTTTCAGTTTTTCTTTTTGTTTTGGATTTTTCTTTTGCCACTTTACTATTTCTAGGTCCTTTTCGTATTAATCCGATATTTATGATGGGCGGAAATTTTGACGGGTCGTAATTTATGTGACTTTAGTGTGACGTACTTGGTCCTTTTTTTTTTTGAGTTCGGCCATAATTTGCCCAACTGTCCTTCAGCCTTCAAGTCGCGGAAAACAATTGTTTGTTATCTGTAATCTCTTTGCGATGCCTTTTGTTCGCACTCAGTATAATTATAAAAGTTTGTCTCACAATTTCTTCGAGAAACAGACCTTTCCTTTTGATTTTGTTCTGTCCCTTCAAAAGCTTTTTTATTTCTTTCATCTAGCTATTATATTCCTTTTAACGAAATGGTAAACAACATGGTCATTTTCAACCACACTGGCTGATGGCTTTGCGTGACGTTAGGTTTAGCATCCTCCAAAGAATGTATCACGGATTGGTCTTAAATTGTGGAGAGTGTGGTGCAATACGCGACCTGAATATTGAGCCGGTCGATCCATTTCAATCAATTCACCACGAAACCATTCGTCGAGCGTCAGTGGTTTGTTCGTTTTTCTTGTTCAATGTTCAAAAATCTATTTTTTGTGTGTGTGAGTGTGTTTCCAAATGCTCTATTTCTGCCTTTTGCTCTCCTATATTTTATCCTTTGTCACACGAGACTTCGTCGACATGAGTCGCACGCAATCGACCGCGTTGCGGGTGAACGCTTTTCATCCCACCCCTCGCCCAGTCTGGGCATTCGGCGTCCAGAAAAATACCGGAATGCCGCATCGAAATCGGAACTTATTCACCATGCAATCGCATCCGTTCGATCCGGATGTGCGGATTGGCAAAACGGTTCATTCCGCATTTCGAGCGGACATTCCTGGACCACAGAGTGGGGGCGGGAAGGGGGCCCGGGGTTGGTGGGGTTTTGTTGTGTCTACCACCCACCGGCATACAAGCGAGTGAATTTTCCATCTCAAAATAGCGTGGCCAGCCAGTGGACTGGTCAGATGGGGTTTTTTTCACTGGCACTGGATTTTCGTCGCCCCATTTCACACAAAAATAAAAAAAATGAGTTGAAAAAAGCATAGTGGAAACTTCGAATGAAAACGATTCATAATCAATTCAAACCGGGAGGGGATATTTTGTGGATGAGCGTTTCCAGAGTCGCCTCCGGGAGGAACCACCGCAGAGGGGGAAAGTGAAAAATCTCCAATTGCTGATGCAACTTTTTTCCCCGCCCGAGCTTATCCCGAGCTTTGCGTCAATTATTGAGGCAGGAAAAACGTCTCATTTCGCTTCGTCGAACGCGAGCGAGGTGTCGTTTCATTAACTTCTAGAGGGCACCGATTACATGACACCTGTACAACCCGTACCCGTGCGTGGCCGGAGATGAAATGTTAATGAATTCTTGTGTGTGTGGTTTTTTTTTGTTTTTTGCTTGCCAAGGTGCACGTTTCTTGGAACTCATTTTTCAAACGACTCGAATTGCCGCCGTGGATGGTCACGATTTTATGGTAATTTACTTGAAATTGAGTTGCGCTCAGCGGATGCGAAAATATAGGGTAAAGTACACCAGAAAGTGACACAGAAAAAGTGAGGCTTGCAATCTATTACGGGGTTTACATGCTTCGATGTCATAAATAGATAGGATAGGAAAGTAAATTGAAATATATTTTGTTTACTTTTTCTCGACAATGTTTCTGCTTGATGAGCCTAGACTTGTGCTTTTTTTAAATCTATGAGAATGAATATTGTTTCTTTCTTGTCATCGCTCGTATGTAATCAAATGGCTTTCATAAACCTTTTTGTGACATGTTTTCGTCGTTTTATAATTCTTAACCTTCTTCCTTGACCTGTTGTTAGTTCCGTATACGTGCCTCGCGAAGACACCGAAGACGAATCAACAAGACGAATTGTGCAACAAATGTGTTTGTCAACGTCGTCAGGGGTCAGGTGGCGAGCTCGACGGTAACCGTACAAGTGATGTGCTCCGTCCAAAGGACGTGCTCATAACCCCCTACCATCACACGATGGAACCGTAAGGAAGCACCCGGAACGCGAAAAGGTACTGATAGCGCAACCAGCGCACGTCAAAAAATCGTCCAAACGGCGGAACGTGATTGCACACTTTCGCACGAAACCCGACCGAAAGGGTCTTGTTCTTAGTCGTCTTCGAGAACCGGACACGTTACTCGAGCAAAAAAAAACATGCACAACCATGACAAAAACACTAGGGCAGAGAGGAGGGGATTTTCGCTGTCGATCGGACATTAGTAAAGGTTATCGTGACAGTTTTCGAGAAGACGTTTACGTTTAAGTCTCGCAACTATAATTGAAGGTTGTGTGTTGGATCCGCAATGAAACATTACGACGTAAACGACATCTCCTCTAGTCGAACTTGGGCTTGGGGATTGTGGTCTGAGGAGAGGTGAAGATTTACTGTGACCTATTGAAGGATGGTATATTCTAGATCGTTGTTAGGTCAGCCTGTTTTTGTTATATCAGACTCGAGATTCGAACCTACACATTCTAGAGTGTGGTGGGTTCTCACGCTACCACTGCGCCATGAGTATCTCTCAACCTATACCGGTTGTAAGGCGCTTTTATTTCCACTCATAGATGACTGCCTATGCATCCTCTCTTCTGTAATGAGAATTCAATCGGTTTCGTGCGAAAATTAATTACCATCTAAAAGCGGTTATCCGCTTGACTTGGGTTACGCTTATTTGGATGTGGTTTAAATTGAATATTGGTTTAGCATTTCAAAATCGCATTCAATTTACCAACCGGCTGCAACCGGTTCCATAGGCCATACCCAAACACCGATCGATACCTAAACCCCCCCGAAATCCGTTCACGGTGGATGATGCAACTGGAATACCATAAATTAGAGGGAGCCCCTGGTGTTTTTTTTTTTGCTGCTATCAATAAACAAAACTGCACTATCCAACAACAAACCCCCGGTCACCACCCATCCACCCCATGGGGAAACGGGACAGGACAGCTAACAGCACCAGCACCAAATCCGCTACAGTTTTTCAATCGAACGGTTTATACGATTTTTGAGCTTCGGGTGGCCGGTCGTCACGGTTTTCCGGTACCGTTCGCGCCCAATTATTTTGCACTGGATAGATTTAACTCTCCACCCAAAACAGTGCGGAAAGAGCCGGGTTCGGTTGGTTTTCCATTCTACGGGCCACGCGTTCGCGGTTTTGCTGTTGTCGCCATGGCATTGGAAATGGTGGTTGCGCGCCGTTTTTACTCAATCCCCCCAACCGGGCTAACGCTGGCTTTAGCTTAGCTCTTGGGCCCCACTGTGGCCTGACCTTGCGGACGCGCGGAAAAGTGCACGGGAAAGCGCCTACCAAAGGAACCTCCGTAAACAAATATTGAAGTGGCCCAAAATCCCGAAACGATGAAACGGAAAATCTGCATTGACGGTTCGAAGAGAACAAAACAAAAAAGGAAAACCACCGGTGGACCAAGTCGACCGTTAACACCAGCGTCACCATGGCTTTTACCCAAAGCCACCCAAGGGTAAATTCGGAGAGGGTTCCCCGGCAGAGGAGCGGTGGAAAAGCTTATTCAGCGGAAAGGTGGGCTTTGCACAGCAGGTGCAACAGAACGCGCGTGCACAACGTTTGTGTGTTTGTGTGCTGTTTGCAAAAGTCTCCACCCCTCCCGCGCACGAGGGCGGTTGGAAAAACGAAACCCGCGGGAAAAGTTCGTTAATTACCGCACCAACCTACATTACGTTTTTGTTCACTTTTTCACTTGCGTTCTGTCCGAATGCTGCTGCTGTACAAAGTGCGTTCTCCATTCTGGCTGCTTTCACACGGCATTCGAATTGGCCGGTGTTCGATGGTGACGTTCCGTTAGCTTTTCCATCCCCCCCGACCCCCTCCCTATGCGAGTCAAATTACTACTGGAACTGGGGGTATTTTTTCCACGATCGCCATGCCATGTCGCCTCTTCTAATAATGACAGGTACGGGTGCGTTTGGTGGTGTTCGTTTTATTTTATTTTTTTCGTTTTCCATTTGTGCCGCTGTCTCAATGTTTTTACGTCGCGAAATCCCCCGCCATTGGGGGGGACAACCACAAGGTGGAAATGGATGTTGCCATGATTGCCGTTCGTGCAAGTGTGGTTCTCCAATGCAGTTCCAATCGGCGGAACCGTGACCATGATCTGTGTTTTCAGTTGTTTTTTTTCACAACATTTTTACCCCCGGTGATAATCATGTTTACACGTGACTCATTGATTATTTTTTCCCCAGCCTGGAGGCTGTATTGCAAAAAATAAAATTCATGGTTTTTCACTAGATGAACGAATGAAAGGAATTATTTTTTTTAAAATAGCAATGCCTGCATGGAACTGTTTTAATTAATGAAGTTATCTTAAATTCGGGTTGGTTTGGGTTCTGTTCATTCACATTCTTCAAGTGCAAGCAATTTTAAATAAAAACGAACGCACGGTGCATCATTGAGGACTAATTAAAATGCTTCCATACATTCACCACAAAATCACGTGCGCTACATGCTGTTAGAGAGAGTGCATTACAATTAAAAGCAAGCGCAGCATTGCATCGATTTTCTTGTTTCATCCTTCTGATTTTAATTCACTCAAAAAAAAATTCCCTCCCAACGTCCGGTAAATGGGCGAAAGAATTCCATTATGTTCCGAGACGACGCAGCTTTCCAGCGAAATTTTCCTTCCGTTAGTTCTGCGTCCCAGTGGAAAAGAAAAGCGGCGAACCGTACGGGTTTTCGGCGACGATCGCGCAAAAGGGCTTTGCGTTGTGGGAAATGTTATAATGGATGGCAAAGTTAAACTCGCACCGTTAGTCGTCCCTTAGTGCACGCGATGCACCAAGTGTTAGTGTGTATGCTCCCCATGTATCGATTCACTACGAGATCGCACTAGACGGTCCATCGAAATGTCGGCTTCGGACAAATTGGTAAAGGCAAATCTTTTTTTTCGTTTCGTTCGCCCTTCGCCGGAAGAAAGAGAATCGCGGCAGCCTTTCACTCACATGCGTGAAAACTTGGTTCCTGTACTTTATTTCTTTGTTATGTTTTTTTTTTTTTTAGTTTTTCCTCTGTCCAACAAAAACCCTTCTGCTTTCGGGGGGATTGCGTTTGCATTTTTTTTTTTTTGCTTTTATACTCGCACCGCTGCGTCGGTCGCGGAGGGGACTTCACTTGTTCACCGTTTCGAAAAAAAAAATTTAAAAAACGGTGGACCGCCTGTGTGTGTGTGTATGTATTTTCACGCACGGATGCACCGGAGCAATGCACTTCCTCCCGTGGCCGTTTTCACCGTTGCGCATTGCGCACACTTTCCATGTTTCGGCGTGTCGGGCTTATGAAGTAGCGGGTGCCGGTGGTCATCATCATAGCCACTGACAACGGGCGCACGACGTCCTACACCAAGTACACACACAAACGCACGAAACATAAAAACCGCAGGACACACGCTTTTCCTTCCCTTTTCATACTTCCCAATACCTCGATCGTGTTTCGTTGCTTTTTGCGTACTAAAAGTGTGAGGTTAGTAATTGCTAATTTTTCCTATTTCGCAAAAACTAGCTCACTTTCTGGCGCGTGCACTTATACTCACTTTCACAAACAGGGCACTTTGCTTGTCGGCTTTCCACCCGCTGTTTTCTTCCAGAACGGCGCCCTATTTTCTGTTTGTTTTTTTTTATTTGATTTGTCAGACACAATATATTTTCCCAACAAATTTGCTACGACGACACAAGCTGCTACTTCCGATAAAGTCACAGCTAAACGCACCGGTTAGTTGAGATTCACTTTCGGTTACACGCTGGATAAACCTCTCTATCGGCGCTTTTCCGCGAGAAACGTCCACTACAACTCAGCGTCGTTTTTCCGACGCGACGAACCCCGAACGTCTTGTGTAGGCTGCGCGCGTCCTCTTGTGTAGGTCCGCTGCCGCGCAATGCTGATCCGGTACTGACGGCGCCCACGTTCCACTGGCGCAGCTTAAAGCCCGCTCCACCCCCAGTACCTCCGCCAAACAACCCGATGGCCGTTTCGCTCGTGCGCACGGACCGGCGCCTAGAGGGGTGATTTTTTGATAGTCCCGCTTATGGTTAAGGTCTCTCTCGCTGGCCCTTTTTTTTCTCGCTCGCTCCGTGCGCTCGGCTGTCGGTGTGTGGGGAAGGTATTAATTTTCCACCACCCCTATGCGGTGTATCGCGTACGTGCAAATTGAAAAGACGGCGACAGAGATGAACAACCATGATGAACGAGCACGAGCGAGATCAACGCACGTTCGAATTGTTTTATATTCTCGAAAAAATTGGAATTTGCTACATTTTTTTTAAAATCAGCTTTATATGGGCTGTACAAACTAATTGAGCATTTGTTTTACACTTTAAATAAATATGTTCGTCGATCGAATTTAAATATAATTTTTTTAAAACATATCTCATCAAAACCCGAAGCTTACTGTCTCAAAAGGAGGGACATTTAAGTCGCTTGGTTACATTTTCTCTCATACTATTTATGCCCACAAACAAAAATACACACACACACAAAGACCGCAATAACGTCCGTCAGGTGGTGGCGGTCAGGTGTCGTCGTTTCCGTTCCGGGCCACCCTTTCAACAACCGTCGCACGCTGGAGGGGAATCGGTTCACCCTCGCCGGTTCCAGAACGTTAGATAGCACGTTAGGAAGGTTAGGTCGTCGAATACGCACCGAACGAATCCATGTGAGCGTGTGGTTTCGCCAGGGCAGGTATTGTTATTTCTAATTCGTTAGGAAAATAATAAAGTACGTCAACGTATGGCCAACTAATGCTATGTTCAGTTATTTTCGAATAATGATTGGTTGTCGCATGACACGCGGCTTCTTTCGTTCTGTTGCGTTATTTGATACAATCATTTAGATTTAGTGCTTTTCAAATCGCATTTTTTTATCACTTAGCTAGTTACATTTATCAACATCTAATACATGTCACATTTTGCTAATAAAAACATTGTTTCACTCTCACTTCCACTTTTGAATATGTTTGTCAATTTCCCATAAATTTCAATAACACTTCCACGATGGTTTCCTCAAGTTTGCTTATCTTCACCTGAAAATCAACGGTGCTATGTAAATCAATCAGTCTTGAAAACAACATCTCTTATCTAGTTTGTTTTCTCCCATACAACTTCTCGGATGTTTGATCACCCGTTTCAGTGCCACGCTTCCCACAGTTTACGGAACACTCCGATAAACATCTAATACCATCATATATTCCCTACCGTCGTCTATCGCCTCAACCAAGCCAGAAGATTTCCATAGAAGAAAACTTCCCCACTGGGCACTGTGTCATGTGGGGTGGACCGATTGCGAAACCGTAAATCTACGAAGTAACTTTTCTCCACACTCTTGGCCTGCGGCATTCTTGGTTTAAGCTGGCAAGATGCGCTCGAGCCGCGTCACGTGACCCAAGAAGCTCGTACCCTAGGTCATCATACCCCCTCGGTGTTAGTGGTTATATGTGTATTCCGGCGGCCCAACACTGGTGTCTTGGGAAGGAAGAAAATTCTGCAGAAGCTAGATCAAGCGGAAAGAAAAGCTCATTTTCCACGATGCACGAGACCATAAGGAAGACGACGATGGTGGTGGAAAAATCGATCCTTTTCCGTCGAAATGGAAAACGAGCGAACGACCTCGCTCAACGAGCGTCAGGGAGCCGATGTGGTTCGCCAGCCAAAAATAAACGAACACATCCAAAAACAAACGCCACAAAGTACACCAGGAAGGGCTGCTTTGCCAAAACCGGAAAAGAGGACTGCAAAAGTTTACGACATTCTTCAACTCGGTCGTTTTTGATTTTCTTTTGTGAGGTGGGTGGAGGGAAGGAATAAAATACGAACGGTGGCAGAAAAACCAACCATACGAGACATGTATTACCGGAACGGGGGGGAAATGTAGGGAGGGAAAAACATAGGTTCGGTTCGATTTTTCCGAGCCGAGGCAGAAATAGGCAAGACGTTTCTACGACGCTCTGCTCGAGGCTCTTAAAATGTCGTTAAAATCAATTTGAAGTTAAAGCCTTTTTCGCTCGGAACATGCTTTGTTTGTATTCGTGTTCGTTCGAATGGAAGCCATTTTTTTCACCAAGACGTCACCTCAGAACATACTTAGCGGCTTTGGTGCTTGTTTTAGTTGCTCTCCTTGCCATTCTTTAAGTGGAACTACTTTTCAAAGTTTGTGAAAATTTTTGAAATAGAAAAGAATTTTTAATTTATAACAAAATAAATCATGGAAGCGGTAGACACAGTTCACTGTCTAATTTCTAATTATAATTAAAATAACACTAGCATTGGATGGTGCCTACATTTTTTCATACTCTAAATTTGAACATTGAATACATTGCGCCACGCCGTTGGACGTTGCTACACTTGCGCACAAGCATATTTATTTTGCGCCAGTTTGCCGCACTGAAGACGCGTCTGCTATCAGAAAGCAAATGTTTACAACCTCGGAAGATTATGGTAATCTATCGCGTCGTGCTCGCTTTCCCCTTCCCGAGTTTGTCACTTCCCAAGCAAAAGGTTTTCGTTCAAGGGTAACTACATTGGAGCCTAAAGTAAGACGTGTAGATTTTTTTCTCCATCTTGAGAATAATGGCGTCTATCTGGTGTCGTACTCGTCAGCATGTAAGAAAGATGTTCTGCCTTTTCGGTAAGATGTAGCATGATTGCGCTGCGATCTGTCAATAGTGCTTGTCATCGCTGGAAGATTACCCTTGCTTTGGTGAACGAAGGGAAGAAGCTTCTGCAGAGAAGAGTGCACCTGCAATCATAAAAGCTCTTGCAAGAAAAACAGACAATCCATCCATGTCCTGGCGTCATATTAAATCATACCAACCAGAATAATTAATTTTCTCATAGCTAAACGGAGTAATCAGTTCGTTTGAAGACGTGCATTTCTGTCTGATTATTGTTACTAAACTTATTACTTTGATAACATATTTTTCCAATTTTTATTTATTTTTATCTGTTATGTTTTTAATTGGACATTCAATTTTACAAACCCATTGATAGGGATATGTTTTACCAAATTTTCCACAACAGTTACGAATCTGTTTAATGTAATCAAAAGGATAAACAATTAATATCCACTACTGAAAACCTCTAAAACATATCAACCCTCTTAAAGTCGCTATGATTGCCTTTCTATGATTCGAGAATGTGCCGAATGGTCTGAGTGTGCAATATCCAAAACGCTGGTTCAAGGCATTTTCCCGCAGAACATTGCAGGATGCTACCCACTGCAGTATATCAAATCTCTACCACCCAATCCACCTACTCCACCCACCCTTACCCTGGTTGAAATGTGCCACCAGGGTTTCGCAAAGCGATGACGAGTTGTGGGGATGAAAATAAAACGTAAATGTATGCAGAAACAAGTGCAATCCCGAAAAACCCCGACTCCGAATGCACCGACCGAGGGGCAATCGGTGACAAAAACGGTATGCAAGTTTAATTTAATTCAATCGCATGTACACCGATCCCCGTTTGTTGTCGGCCGGAACACATCATGGAGCCGGGGAAAGGCGACGGCTAACAGGGAAAATCTCTTGCGGCCGGTTAACCACATCCCGCTCGTCAGCTTCCCGGTACCACTACATCTCTCTATTATCATTATTATTTTGTGTGATGTTGTTGGTAACATCGGCATGCCCTGGTTGTAGACTGAAAATCCCATTCGGTCACAATCCCTTTTCCCCCCCGGTGGAAAACGGCGGAAATGGGCGTTTGGCAATGTTTTGCTATAATATTATTTTGCTAACAGGAAAACCAAACCAAACTCTGGTGGAAAGGTTTTCGAGAACAAGATGACCGCCTATTGTTTTCCAGCATCCAGTGTGCCATAAACCAGTGCGGCGTAAAACAATCTTACACACAAACATAGATAAATTGGATGAAGTGCATTTTGAAGGAGAACATTTCGAAGAGCCACCGGAAATGCAGTTGGAAAATAAAAAGAAAATTCAGTACCGCCCTTGTTTTTTTCCAATTGCTTCTAACGTAGCAGAATGTCTCGCTTTTCCTCCATTCGTGTTTTGAAATGCTACGACTTCGGCCCGGTTCCATTTCTTGCGCTCGTCCGAGCGTTCAATCTTTTACCACCACTGCCAACTTTTTCCCGACGACCGCGTGGAAGGGCTGTTTTCCCACTGCCGTGTGTGCGGGTCACCAATTCATTTTTTTCGGAGACCGATCGCAATGGCGCAGCAGTGTCCCGCAGCGGAAGCAATTTTCGCGCAGCAAGCATTTCGGCGCCGGGCGGGAACGAGGTTTTATGACAATTTTTATTGTCACTCCGAGTGAAGATGATAGCGCAACTGTTATGATGGAGGCTCACACACACACCAACACACCGGGAAATCTCGTCGGATGTGTGTTGTCGCGGCATTGACGACGCCATCTCGCGGTGGAAAAACTGTGAAAAGCGGTTATTACTCGCGTTCGAACGATGTGATGATTATTGCGATTGCAGCCGCGCGGTTTGTACGAATCTTATAAATTTCGTTTTATAAACTCATCATCGTTCTAACTGCTAACGAGTTTTACGGGAACGATGGACGAAAGCCAGAGTGGTCTTAAATCTTATTTCCCTCCCCCCCATTGCTGTATTTATAATGATCCTTTTTTGGCGGAGGGCGATCAACGATAAACTGCGCGATCAAACTGGCAAATGATTTTTAATTAGAGGATAATGAAATCGTTACGCACGGTCACTCACACAAAGGCGAAGAATTAAAAGCGTCGTAACGGAAATTGTGTGCCGGCCGAGAACACTTGACTCTCTTATGACTTTTTAATGCGCTTTATTACGACGATCCAAGAGATGGAAGAGATTTTATCGGGTAAACGAAGTTTTCACGCCGACAAATCTGACTCACAGCGAAAACTACTAATGTTTGTTTTTTCCTTTTTTAGATTGCCGCAAAACCTTCACATACTGCCACATCCAGGTAGTGCTCGGTTAGTCACACGAGCTGCAAAAAAAACGAGCAAAGGAAGAGTTGTAGGTCACACACTAACAATTCGTGTGCGCTTATCTTTTGCCGGAATCTTATCCGCCAACACGGCGGATGTTCGCGTCGGAGTAATTATTGGCCATTCCGTATGCAAACGCTAGAGATGTGTGTCGCCTCACGTCGCCAATGCGCGCTCTACCTTTGGTGTCGTCTCTAATGAGGGGGAGAGACAGATTGGATATAGAATACACCTCCCCCCCCGATGGTCCAATTATTGGTTCGGCCAAGGTTCGTCCAGAGAAGCGGTGGTTTCCGGATGGTGCGATAATAAAAACGGCCGGTTGCGCGCATATCCGGCAATCAAGTTTCCCACCGTGTTTGTGCAGCCGATAAGGATTGGAAGGCCCCCTGGCTGTATGGCTTGGTTATACGAGTTGCTTCCGCGGGGAAATATCAATCTGGCGTGCAACAAAACAAACATGCTTCGTCATGCTATATGAGATAGACACGGAAAAACAAGCACCCAAGATCAATACCTAAGCCCGGTGCAAAGATCACGGCTCACCGTTGACCCGACTGAGGTGGCTTTCCATTCCCATTCTTCCCCCCATGGGTATGGGAATCTCTTATGAACTCTGAGAGGTGCGCACTTTGAAAAGAATCACCAGACCGTGAACTTGACACTGGAGCAGAGTGTTTAATAGTGGTGAATGTCGCCCCGGCCCCTCTAAAACAACACGATGGCCTGCATGGAGGCCATTTGTGGAACACTTCCGGTTTTATGCTGTGCGGATCAAAACCCCAGGTGTAACTGTATTGGAGCGCAGTGTCCCAGGGTTCCGTCACTAAGCCCCCGTCGCATGTCCAGGCGGCTTTCAAGTCGGCGAGAGCCGTTCACGACCACAGTGGCAAACCAGGCGGAAAAAATGTATGTAGCTTTCCGCGGGACTGGGAGAGCCATCGAACCGGCGGGCGAATGACTCATATTTAATGCATCGAAGCGTACGAGGGGACCTTCTTTTCGCCGTTACGCAGGACTGCATCCCAACCGCGGCGGAATGCTCCATCGAGCGAGGGGTAACGCTGGTAGTCAAATAGTTACCCGCACACAAGGTGGGATCCTGCCGGTCCTGTTCAGTTTTTTATTTCGCCTCCCACCTCCCAGTGCCATACCGTCGGCCGGTCGGCGGGATATCTAAAAAGGAAAAGCATCTGAAACCACCTAGGGCCATTACAAACACGACGTCGGGCACAGCAGTAATTAAGGGCTCGCTGGTTTTAATTAGATGTTGAATAATTTATAAACAACCTGCGCCGCCTGCGGTGTGGGCTCCGGAGTGTAAGGGTGATGATTAGGAGAGAAGCACCACTGGCCTCACCACTTTGGAACTGATCGCATTTCTCGTTCGTTATTGTTCTATTGCGAGCGAGGTGCGCTTTTCAGCTCGGTCAAATCATCATCATCATCAACATCGTAGAGGAGGATGGTTTACCCTTTTTTTTTTGGGAATATGTTTATGTGTACGTTTCGTACATTTTATTCCACCCCGTTTCACACCATCCTTCCCCTTTTTTGTTGGCTCCTCGTTGCGGTTCTTCCCATCGCCATTTACTCTAGAATGTGTAATGCCCAAGGAGGGCAGAAAGGAAAAGTTGCATAAAATATGGGTGACGCTTTTGATGCCAGGGAATGCAGGCAAACCGGGCAACTCCGGCATAGATATGCAGCACTGGGAATTCAGGGCGCTGCCTAACGAATGGCGCTTCGTTGCAACCAAGGAAGTTCAATAATATTTCATCTTGCTTTACGACGGTCGTTACTTGCTAGGGGAAACAATCGTGTTCATGAACCATGTTTTGGAGTTTGTCTCATTTAACATTTTATTCATGTGAAAAATTCGTTAGTTAAGATGTGATTCTGGGGGATTTTGTCTTAAATATTTGATTTCGTGATTGTCACAAAAGTCTAGTTTTTAAAGTATTACTTTACAAAAATGCTAATTTATCCACATCAAATTTAAACGTATATTCATCTGATACAATTTCAACTCAATGACAATCTTAACTACAGACCCTCTCCCGTTTTCCTCACCCCCTACTGAACGCAAAGATGAAAATCACAGCGCATAACATTTTTGCACTCCGTCGTAAAAAAATAAATTGCTTATGTTCGCGGCAATCGTCGCACGAATCGGAAAAGAACAAAACCAAATGGTAAAAAAAGCCCACCAACAACCACCTTCGAGATCAAGTTTCTGCAACGCGCATTTTCCTTTCCCCATTGCCGATCAATCTGCAAATCAGATTTTCAATCGATCGATTTCATCAATGGGGGAAAGGTGTTTGGGGGGTTTGTTTGGTTTTTTTTTTTCTTCTTTCCTCTCCGGGTAACATAAATCAGCTTATAGAGAGTGCCCGATGTTACGCCAGCAAGGAAGGTCATCGTTGCTTCAATCGATGGCCAAGCCGAAATGAATGGAGGAGGTTGTAAAAACGCCTCGGCGCTCGTTAGGTCATCAATCAGCGGGGGTTGGTTGTTTTTCGCTTCCCTTCTTGACCTCCATAAATTAGGTGCTAATTATTTTCGGGGACGAACATATCCGCTTAGAAAGGATGTTTGGTTTGCTGTTCAATGGTTTAATTGTTTATTCATGCTCGATGGCAATTCTGTGGTTTGTTAATGTTCAGCTTAACATATTTACTCAAATTGTTTAATGCAATTGTTCATACAACCGTATTTTTATTATATTTCAGCTAGTCCAAAAAATCCTAAATAGGCCAAGACACGTTGAAACAACATCCGATAACAGAAACCAATGGTTCCAAACCTTAGCTACAGGTGTAACATCGGAAGGCCAACCCTTGCCTGATGGCCGGTGGTGCATTATGAAATGGCAATGAAATCGATCGCGGCAACGTACGGCCACCTTGGGCGCCTTTTAATTTCCCAGCTCGCGCAGCAGCAGCTCCGTTGAGCATAATCTTATTTCGACGATGGTGTGGCGTCTTGCCGTCGTTTACATCACTTCGGGCAATTATCGTCACCGGCTGATTGGCGTTTCATGCGCGCTCGGTGTTGACGGTGATGTCATCCACATTCCAAATCAAAATTTACGAAATTATCGTCCGACATGCAACAACATTCAACAGCGGGGGGTTCGAGTTTTCCTCTCTCGTTAGACGGAACATTCCTCGAGGTTGAAAAATATTCGACCCACCAAAAAGGTTTCACCAAAATTATGAAAGTGAATTAGTTGCGAGTTGATTGAATGTGCGATGCTTACCGGGAAACGACTGTATCATAACAATATCCAATACTTTTCGCCATTTATCATCAGCAAATGTAGTGACACGCACGAACCCCAGCCTTCTTCCGGCCGCTTCCGTTTTGGCGTGCAGAAAGCAGTGCAAAGCCCTTCGCTAGTGGATTCGTTTCCCTTCCGGACGTCGTGCGTTTGATGGATGAACAACCATTAGCTCGAAATCGGTGCACCCACACACACATACACAAATTGGAAGGATCTTTCATATTTCGAGGTTCCTTTTTCGTTTGCGCTGAAGGTAAAACAGAGGGTGGCTCTCGTTACGGCGAAAGGAAAAATTGCACGATAGTGCTCGCAAGTCACGCAAGAAGGAAAACGCCGAACCTGGGGTTCAGTTTGGGCTTTCCCTTCGCCAGGGCGGGCGGGCGGTCCCAATCTTCTAACTTTTTCTAATGACCCTTTTTCGGACAAATTTATATGGTCCACTTTCTTCCGGGTTGCAATGGTTTGGTCTACCGTTCGAGTGGATCCAACACGTTGTTGGAGTTGAATGGTGCATAGTTTTCTTGAAATGGTAGTCCCAAAAGTTTTCCCATCCATTCCCTTCACCCCAGCGCTCGTTTGCTTCAGCTGTCATTCCTTGCTGTTAAGGAATGAAACAAGACTTTTCTCTTCTGTTGGGTTTCGAACGGGAAGACAGAATTTCCAAAGTGGTGTGTTTCAATTGGAGCAATACTACTTTGCTCGTTACTTTCTCCATAAGTATGTATGATCTTCCGCAACTTGTTTATTTGATTTCTGTTTTCCAAATGAAGAGGGAGCTTTTAATTAGTCTCTCGAGTCAATATAAAACATTTTCAACTGAGGGAAAATAAATAAGACATACGAAAGGAAAGTTTCGCTTATTTCCCACTGCTACTCAAAAATAATCGCAATTTTTGTTTTCAGAACCATGTGACACATTCGAATCAGTTTGCAAATGGAACGGGATTGATTTAATTAAAGAAGTTGTTAGCTTTCTCGCTTGGAAGTTTCAGCTGGCTCGCTATATTTTGCTTTTTCTTTTTTTTTACCCGGGTAGGTCAAGATGGCAGACTTCTGGGAGTGTTTACTTGAACGCCTTCGAAAATGGGATCAAGGATTAACGTCGCTGTTACCAGGCCCGCTGCAGAAAGAAGGCCCGTTTCCGTTGCGCATTTTCCTTTCAACGTCCTCCGCTTTAGACACTTCTCTTTAATTAGCACTCTCAAGCCGCCGCTGTAACGCAAGAATTATGCTTCGCTGTAATTTTCCCCCGTGTCCCTGACCCGAAGGAAGCAGCCGCGGTGCCCGGTTTTTCCAACGAAAGTTGCCGCTTGCAGCTATGAAAAATGGAGGATTAATTTTTTCGCTGCTCTCCAGATTTTATGTCAGCCTTACCTTGTAAGGCTTTTTCTACTGCTATTCAGTGGCGCGCTTTTGTGAAACGAATTTTCATTTCCATTTGTCGCGGGTGTCATGATTAGTGGGCGCATTGTTCTAAGCCAGCCACTCGCAAAAACGGCCAATCATACACCGCGGTGGTGTTGTTGAGGGGGTGAAATGGAGACAATATTTAAGGAGAAGCGTGATGTAACCGTTCCTCCCGGTAAGGAAAATAAATTACAAGGACACAAATTACAGCAAAAACTGGAATTTTTTAAATTAAAATATTTTTCCTACAATTTACAATGCCATTTGGATCGTCCGTGACCAACTTTAAGGTGATTACCTTTAAATATCAGAATAGAGAAGAGAGTTCGTTTATAGAAAACTTGTTTCTTTATGCGTAAACCAATCCATGGATACTTTAAATAAAATATTGCTCTGGTTTTTCATCCTTACCGTTTCTCAAACTCGTTTCGTTCTGGTACTTCACGAGGCAACGAGCTACAGTTGATGCCGTTTATCAATTTTCCGCAACCAGCTATCAAACGTGTGGTTTATTTCCCTCCCGGATCGTGCCCTAGCGATACCGATCGTGCGCAAATCATACGGTGAAATATGACAGCGGAACCAACACGTGGAGTAACGTTACTGCAAGGTCCACGAAGAAGAGGCAAAAACACAACGCTTAAACCCCGTTTAAAAACAATAAACCACGGCCACACCACGCCTCAGCGCCGCCGAAAGTGAAAGCCCTATTCCTTCTCGGCGAATGAAGGAAGAAGTTACTGTTTCGGAACAGATGCACGAAACACACAAAAACGTTTCCCTGAATATGCAGAGGCGGCAGCACGCAAAAATCATGCGCGTGAAGCAAGCCTCCAAACTAATGGAAAACAAAAAGGGCGCTCATAAACATCGCTAATTCCCGCCTCCAAAACCATGCACAGCTGATGAGTTGGGTCGTCGTTTTTTTCCTAGCGTTTTCCTATCACATGTTGTTGGTGATCATGTTGTTTGGTGATAGGTGATGGATGGATGGCCGGATGATCACGCCTGCATCGTGTGTGTGTATACGAACGGAAACTATAAACCGAGGAGCGAAGGTGTGGTGTTGGAGCCGTCCGCTCGGATGGATGAATTATTACTCTTTCCTTTCCACACGTCATTGTGAAAATCGTTTTTCATGTGTTTTCAGTGCCGCATGGTAACGGACGGGGGGTTGTTTTCAAAAGTGTGCCTGATTTACGGAGTGTAACTAAAGTGTACCGCTTAACATGTGCGGTTCGTTAGTAGCGAAGCTTAAAAGTGTCCATTTCCGGACCGCTCACCATCTGATAAATATTTCATCGGCTTTCTAACCCGTTGAAGAGTGCGTTACTTTCTCAGGTATAACTAAATTTTGCAGAACTATGTTTTCCTAGCCGTTGTGTTTGGTGTGAGGTAACTTAAGCTGCTCTAGCATCAAGTAATAATGTTTACTCTCTTCACTTTCAAACTCAATTGTAGGCAGACAATCTTCCAAAGGGTCTTTCCCCACACATTTAAAAATGGTGGCGTGAAAAACGGGCGCCACCATTAAACGGGGGGATCATTGTCACCAGCCGAGCATTCCATCCAATTATTTTGCACGCCTTTCCTCTCAAACCTTCCTGCGCACGGACACGGTCCGGGCCCGGTAATAAATTGCGAAACACGATTGGCGAGGAGGATTATGGCTCAATTTAATTGACGCATTTAAATCGCGCGCTTGCGCGCATGTTTTTTGACTCCGGACTCTGATGATGTTACCCGTTTTCGCTTTCGCTGCGTAAGTACAAGCGATTTTCATTTTTTCCTAATCCGACCGCGTGAATCTACGCCGGTGCAAAACGTTACTACACGCTCGGAATGGGGGAAAAAAACAGGTTCGTTCGCATCATCAGGTGTGTTTGTAACGTTTACTTGTACAACGCTTTCACAGTCTTTGTCTTGGGCATGTCGGAAAATTTGACTATGTCAAGATGTTTCCGCTTTCTTCTGTGTCTTTTTTGTTTCGCCTTCCAAAATGTTTCCTCCCCGGTGCTCGGTTTGGGCGTCACCTGCAGTTCACGAAGAGAGCCCTCCGTCAAATCGTGATCTTATTCATGCTGACACATTTAACATTTCCGCGCGAATGGGCAAACCGAAGCTGAACGGTGTCATCTTTGGCCGCGTTTTACATTCGTCTAGATTGTTTTGACGGAGGCATTTTTCATTCGCACGCCATTATATCTGCTTGCTATCCCTCCAATTCCCTCCCCGGGGAGGGGGGAGCGAGGTAACTGTTGTTGTTGATTGTGTTTTCCCTGGTATCATCCTTCTAGTTTCGGCTTCCGCTATTTTCCCCGGGGTTGGCATATAAATAAATTTTCAACAAACACACACACCAAAGCCGGCGGAGGAGAGGTTCCCCAGTAATGGACATATGGCGTGGGTAGAATTATGCATAATATTCCAATAAATTTCGGCGCTGACTGTAATGAATATCCAGTGCCGTTATAGCGTCGGCCCGGCCCGGAACCCTGAAACACTGCAAACGCATTTCTGGACTGAAATCATTGAAATTGAAATAAAATGTAAATCCCTGGCCGATTTTCGTCCTGACTGCGCGCTACTGTGTGTTTGCGAGTAACAGAGAGAAAGAGGAGTCATTCCGATCCGGTGTTACTTTTTCCAGTGCGATGGCCGCAAATTGAACACGGCGCGCGCTCGCCCGGCAAAGGAGTCCCGGAATGCTTCCTAAGCCCATTTAAATTTTATGAACTGCGTCATTTTGTTGTGCACCGTAAAATCGGTGTCTTCAGTCGCTATGGCAAACAGATGGCGGTTATCCGGGGGCTTTGCCTGGTACACGGGCACTAGTACCAGGCAAGTCGCTGTCCAGAGCCCCAGCGTTGGTGGGTAAATCCGTCCCTTTTACTGCTCAATTTACACGCGGCAAAAAGTGTCCCGTCTTGGTTGGCCTTTTTTGGGGGGAAGGACTCCATTAGCTTAATTTTCACGGCACGGAAAATACCCGGGACCACCAGGAACACCGTTTGTCACTCGACTCCACCGTGGCTATTAAGTTACCCGCCGTAGTGTACCGTTCGGCAATGGCCGACGTTAACTTCCCATTATTTGCGACCGGCTAGCGATTAATTAATTATAATTGAGTCAGCAGCGGGAAAAACTAGCGAATACAAAATAGTCCACTTTAAGATTCTTTAAGGTTCCCTTGTTGGCTTTTTTCCGATAGAACAGCTTGTAAACGTTCTGCCGGAAACAATTATGCCTCTGTTCAGGACCAACGGGACAAGGTCGACAAGCTTCTTCCAAACAAGATTATGATAGCACCGATTAATCGCATGTCCAATCCCAACGAATTGAACTCAAAACTCTTCGCCATCGAAGGTGAATAGCATGTGCCAAACTGAACGCGTCAACATTTCACCGGAAATGCTAAAAACCTGCTAACCGACCGGAATCAATTGCTCTCACAGAACGAGTCATCTAATCCGACGGGCAACTGTCAGCTATGGTGGCGTAGGTTCCTGCAGGTCGACGTTGTTGTGTGACATTCGCAAAACAGGTAAAACACGGAATGCATTGCACGTCCGTTAAATCCTTGTTCACGCACCGGAAAATACGTTTGTTTTCCAAAACGCGTCCGGGCTGTGCGGGGGGAACTTGTTGAAGCTTTCCGCATCGGTTTGACATCAGTCTTTCTGAACATCCCCGGTGTCCTAGTACGTGAAAGGATGTGTCCCCGTTCGGGGACATTAGTCGATACATCCGTACCGTGGTACGAAGCCAGCGAAGGAAGGCTTGGAATCACACACACACGGTTGTCTTATTTACTCTGCCCTGGCGACTGGTTGGCGAAACACGCTGCTGCCAACGGTGCATCCCAAGTAGAACCCATGTCGACCTGCAAGGATGTGCTTCCGGCATCTGGTGACCGAGTGAGTGCTACTTTCCCTGTAGTGGTTCCCATATTGTCAAGCTCCTCTCTACGAAGCTTTAAGGCTACCGTTCAAAACCGGGATGCTACGCCAGCATCAACGTTCGGCGGGTAAATATTGGTTTTTTGCTGAGGATAATTCAAAATACACTCATCCACACTTCTCAGCCTCGCCTTGTTGTGCATGTGTTTTCCGTGGCGTACAGATGCAAGCGTGGAAAGCTTGCTTCTATCCGTACCTTTACCTTCCTCCACTGATCTTTTCTTGTCGATGTTAATGCACCTTACCCACCTGAACATATCCCACTCCAGTCGGCCAAGCGAAAGTCCTTTGAAAAAAGAGGTCTCAGCCACATATGCAAACACTTTCCCGAAGCCTACGGAAATTCTTTTGCTCAACGAACAATGTCTACCCAACGACTCCGGAACACCCACTTCCTTACGCTGTCAACCTTTTCATCGTCATCAGGAAAAGTTTTTGATTGAAATCCTGAACAAGTGGGAAGGAGTTTCGTGAAAAAGCTTGCTGGAACTTCCTTAGCTTTGTCGCTTACTTCGTGCGGGAAAGGGTGGCAAAAACACTTCAACCTCGGAGCTGCTTTATTTCGAGCTCCGAGAATGGCAAACGTTGCGCCACTTCGTCAACGTACATAAAGAGAACCGTTGGAAGTTTACCTTTACCACCTTTTTTTTCTTAAATGGAATTTTCCAAAGGCGGTTCTGGTGCTGCTCCGTTAGCGGGAGTAAGGTTTGCCGTTGTTATGTACATAAGTCTGTTAGCTCAACCTATTAGACCGTTCTAATAACTTCATTTTTAGCTGAGCAAAAGCAACGTACCTTCGCATGGTTCGTGAGATCATCTGCGTTGGTTTTATTTCCAACAGATCAGTTCTAATTCACTTGTTACGCGATGGATTCTTGCTCTCGGTCAATTTTTCCTTTTATTCCATCTATTTTTGAACCTCATTTTCATCACCTGCGTACAATAGGACCTCGGTCGGTGTACCTTGAATTGATTTTTCTCCATTTTCCCCCGAACCGGTTCGCCCGCCCCTGGTCAAATTACATGAAAGCATCTGGTCGATGAACGCGCGAAAACTGAGCCCATGACATACAAAACGCCCATCACTTGCCAGCTGATGCAATCGAGCGGGGGAGGGAGGGCGTGGACCGGTGCAACAATGAGTGTCCAACAACCCCGCCCGTAGAACAATGGGGTGAAAAATGCTGTCAAGAAAAGGCTGCCTATTTTTTTTTCGTTGCCTCATAACCACCAATATGATGGCGGAAAAACATCACAAGTGCGATGTGGTTTAAAAGAGAGAAAGAGAACAAAAAAGGTATTGCACCACGGATGAAAATGCACAAGTGCACTCACCGTGTGCACATGACACGATTGTGGTTGCTTCTGCACCCGATAGAAGCCCACTAACGTGCCTGGTACATTGTAAGCAGTGGACATGTTCATTCGGATAATCTTTTAATATACAGGATATTTTATTTTTTTATTTTTTGGGTAACACGTTAGCGCGATGGCAAAAATAAGCAGAAAAGACTTTTTTTTAAATTTCGTCAACAAAAGGTGACAATGACATCTCCTATGATTTATCTGCCAGTGGCAGGTTTAATTTCCGGTACCTTTATTTAACTGTCATCAGCATTGACCCTGCTGGGAAATAAAGTATGACCATAACTAAATTGAACCAAAGAAAGCGCGCTACTGTGGCGCCTCTAGTGGCGTCAGCCAGAAACGAATATTTTTAGTAGTATAAGTAAACAATAACAATGAAGTTGTGAAAGTTTCAGACCTGTACTATTTTTTTTCGTGAAATGCCGAATAATGGAAATTTAACGACCAAAAATGAGCCCGCACAAATCACTGGAGCGCCGGTGGACAGATTGACAAGGCCTGGAATCCATAATAAAAACAAAGAAAAATAAAAAGTATTTTTCTTTTGCACAGTTATACATAAGGTTAGTTTTAAAAATAGGTTTTTACTATTTACATGTTCCCTGTTCCTATAAATTCACATGAAGTATTTTGCTGATTTTTCGACCTGCCATTATTCCAAGGTGGTCTTGGAGTGGTACTGGACCAATAAGATCCACTTGGTACCAAAACCAAATTTCCCAGAGTTTCACCCCATCGAAAAACTCTGGGCAATCACAAAACTTCATTTTAGACGAAGTGTTGGAACAGTTAGAGATGTTCTTGGCAAGAAGAAGTGAACGGACGTTGCGAACGGTGTCCCTTTCCACGATACGAGCGCTAATGCAGGAACCAAAACACAAAATACGTGAATTTATAAGAACAGTGAACACTAGAATACTAAAAACCTATTTTTATAACAATCGTTATGCATAATTGTACAAAAGAAAAATACTTGTCATTTTTATTGTTTTTTTTTTATGGGTTCCCGGCTTATTCAATTTGCTCAATTGCCTTGGTTTTCCAGTTATTTGTGCGGAGCTATTTTTGGTCGATCAATTTCCATTATACGGCATTTAGCGAAAAAAAATAGTACAGGTCTGAAACTTTCACAACTTCATTGTTATTGTTTACTAATACTACTAAAAATATTAGTTTCCGGCTGACGCCACTAGAGGCGCCACAGTAGCGCGCTTTCTTTGGTTCAATTTAGTTATGGTCATACTTTACTATCGACAGATGATGCCAAAACAAATTACTCGCCATATTTCATGATTCCTAGAATATTAATCTTGCACCTCAATGTAGACATTGCGAGTTTTGGGAGGTGGAGATGAGTCTGGGAATTAGAATTGTTGTGCCATTTTGCACATTAAACCGTCAACTGGAACAATTTCAGCAGCCACTAAAAGTTGTCGTTCTGTTGTTGCGCCCTTCTCATATGCCACAGCTCACGTGGCCATAAATTCTCCCGATAAGGAAAATAAAAAAGCAATAAACGGTTATCAGCCCCGGGTCGCTCTTCAGGACTCCCAGAGCATGATCGAGCGAACATAAAGAACAAAAGCAAACGTACACACACACATACTCGTACTTGGCTGTGTGGGAATGGTGTCTATTGTGCTAAAACTATTAGTTTAATTGAATCATAAATCTGGGATGATGTTGCGCGGCCGGTGACGCACGGTGCACATAACTCTCCCCCTGCATGTTTCACATTTTTCCCTTTCGCTCCTCGACGCTCCCGATAATATCACCTTAAACGCTCCGGTCGGGTTCGATGTGGCTTCTGACCGACTTTGGCAAAGGAAAAATAAGTACAGTTCCGAACTGACCTCTAACCCCCTTTCCCGTTCCCCGGCGCATCGAGTCTCATTTCTAACCCCCCCTTCCTAGGTAAGCCCCCAGGTTTTTCTTCAATTTCTTTCTATTTTCCGGTCTGGGAAATTTGTGGAGCTCAGATTGTGTTCCTTCTCTCTCTCTCTCGGCAAAGGGTGACGGGAGGTTAGAGGAATTTATGATGCTCCGGTTTGTTCCGGTGCAATCCGTATGAGATGTGTCCGGAGAAAGGCACTGGCCAGAACAATTTATGTGGCCTTTTTCCGACTTGCTTTCACCTTCGGTTGGTTGGTGGTGGAAAATTAGAAAAAGTGATTAGACGGGGGAAAATGGCGGCGGGAAACTGTGAACGAACCATTCTTTTCCTCCGAGAGCGTTGCGGGCGGTAGGAACCCTGCCTTAAACGTTTCTAATGAAGACACTCGTGTGTAATTAATTTTGCATCATTTTGGCCAAAATGCTGACCATGGTACAGCATCCCAACAACGGGATAACTACGTGAATGGACCGGTTATTTGTTTTTTTGTACACTTTCCTATGCGCCATTGGCTCATGTTTTTATCGCATTTTCTTTCCCAAATCCAAAGGAGAGATGTGTTGCTATGGTTCACAGTTTTTTTTCTGGAAGACAAGGGGTTGAATATCTACTTCTTAATCCTTTCAGGATGTAATTAAATTGTAAATTTATTTTTTGGTTTAAAGTGCAAGCTTTTTTTGTTGGTGGGGTTTAATTTTATCAGTAAACTTTATTAAACCAGTAAACTTTATTAAATTAAATTAAAAAATACAAAAAGTATTAAAATATATTGCTATGTTGCTTTCAGTTCAAAATTGCTTTTAGTTTTTGAAAAGGACTTGTTCAATCATATTCGTATAGATTTTACATTCAAGTTACTTTTTAATATAAGGTAGTCTTAAGTTGTCAAATACATCTGATAATAATAATAATAATAATAATAATAATAATAATAATAATAATAATGATGATAATAATATTGTACACAATTTTATTACATCAATAACCATACGGTGAAACCTTGCTTGAACAAAAACGCACACCACTGCTTGTTATTGTTACACAACCATCGGAATCCTGCGTCAAGTCCTTTCAAGCGACATCAAAAGATTGCGATGAAATTGCTGTAGCAAAAGCAATAACTTTGAATTTCGATGTTATATTGAGCTAGCGCACGTCTGCTGAAGGTTATTCTTGTTGGCAAACGGTTTCATATGCTTTGTTCTCGCAAAAATGTTCGTCTTTTTTTCCAATGTCGAAGTTAAAATCCTTCGCAAATCGGAGAATGAAGTCCTTTGGTAAACCTCTTAGGGTTTTCCCTCGCGTTCAAGATTTTCCTCTTATGGTTTCTAGTGGATAACATGAATTATTCATGCTGATACATCGCTTGCGCAATTTCGCTAATGACACATCGCTGGAAGACATTTACATAGCGTACAATAATTCCTGTACTCTAAAGGGTAGTACTCTCTTATCGCCGGTTCGTAATCAACTTCTCGAGCACATGCATCGAATGCGAACAAGCTACCATGTTCGTGATCTAACTTTTTCGTCCGGTTCTACTTGTCCCGCCTATGCTCTAACGTCAAGTGATGGTTGGTTAAACAATGGTTAGAATGTGTTACCCTTCTTTTACAAGTTGTTCAACTTCAATTCTTTTCGTCTCTTCTGCTGGCAAACGCGAGGACATGCCACCGCGTTTGGGCACCTCTTCTCATATGGTGGAAGTCACACGTGCCTCCGCACAAGTGGCTTCCCCCCGTTGATTATTATCCAACGCATGGGTTAAAACTTTTCAAATCCAATACATGATGAACTTCGTGAACCGTGCGCACCCTGGTTGGACCAAGTTACAAGCGTGCTATTGTAGACCGTGACGTGTTTTATCGCCGATGAACCGCTGGGATCCTCATTCGGTGAGGCTTTCCGTCCGGAAGTGTCGCAATTAAGCCGGCAAAGCCCAAACACATACACGTACACCCACACGCGATAGGACTTATCGGGCTTCACACGTTCGTCGTCGATGCAACATGGAAGAATACGATGTGTATTTTCCGGGTATGTGCCACAATGGACCACTCCAGAGAGCATCCTTCGAGCTGGTATGGCTGAGAATCGAACGTATACCAATCAAGCTTTTCCTCATCCGCACTAGGGGACGCGGGTATGCAAGCGGAAAATTGAGCGATTGAGGGGGTGGGAAAGCTAATTTCGTTTTTCCCCGAGAGGGGAAGCTTTTCTACACCCAAGCGATTGCTTATCGCCGTTTGCCAATACGGTACGGTGGTGCCTTGCCGTTCTAATGCTTCTTCAAATCTGCAAAAATCAATCATGTGTGGAAAAATTGAATTTTTCTCACCACTTGCCCCAGTGGGTACGCTTGAAGAGTCCCTTCCGAGTGTGCCGGTTGTGAAAAGCCAATCGACGTTTTATGGTGAAACTCGAATGACATATTTCCTGTCGATAATTGGGCGGTAATGCGCAAGTACCTTACGAATGTGCCGGGTTTCACCATGTATACACCGTTACACATGAAGCGAGAATCGAAAAGGGTACACGATAAGAGTACTTGACATCGTGACAGTTGCGGCTCCACTTTTTTAAACCAACAGTAAAAAGTATAAAATATGTTTCAAATGCTACTTAATACAAGTATGATTTTTATTTTAATGCAATGTAACCACTTCTGAACTCAACGATGAAGTATTTTATCCAGATTAGATTTATGGGTTGCCATTTTTATAGTACTTTTTACATTTCTGCACGTTCTGCCACTTATACTTTTTTGGTAATTGTTTTCCTTTTCTTCTATTTCCAGGTATGGATTTCAAATGCTGCGTATCGTTGTTCATAAACTTTCAGGCGCAACAGCTGTAAGTTCCACTTAAAATGTTAAAATTCATACACCTTTAAGACAACGTTGAAAGGATTGGAACGTGGAAGACAAGTTTCAATGCGCCCTGCCAAGACGATGGCTGTCAATAATGGAAGATTTGAAATTCACACCTGCATTTGAATCTCAAATCTGCTCGCTGTACTTCCATCTGGCCTGGTTAACCACAACGAACGGAGAGGAATTTATCGATTTCGAGGCGCTGCTGATCGATCTGCTAGTTTCCATCGCGAGCTTCCTCCGAGTGCGCTGCCAGTTGCCTACTGTTAGGCGCATATGAGTACCAGGTCGTGCCTTGCGGGATGCATAACTTCTGCCGAACGGAGATAACCGAGCGGAGAAAATTTATTTCCTACCACACCACCGTGGAGGTCGTTTCCCGCCAGCGAGCTGGAAATAGTTTTCCATCGGGTGTAAAATGTGGCCGTGATTTTCCAAAAGCTACGGGGCACAGTTGATGATGATGGTCTATGCTCCCTCCCCCCCCCCCGAGGCATGTTGCGCTTATCATCCTGCTAATGGTCATTTCGATTGTGTTGGCCTTCCCGGGGGCATCATATGGTGTGGAGCATAAAACCTTCCATGGGGTGGTTGATGGATCGATCGATGGGCTTGTATTTATGATGAATTATTATCATGAGTGTTTTTTCTGACACTGTGTAAGCTTCTCTTACGTTGTACTGGCAGTGGAAATCAATCAAAAAATATTGAAGTTCGTATTTATACATGACATAAGCATAGTTTTGGTTGGACGGAACACAAACTGCCGATATTTTGAATGCAAAAATACTTATATTTCTCGGTCCAATTATTACACCCCGCCTACATGTTATTAATCAAAAAGTTCTGTAAACAACTACTTCCAACAGCGACCAACTCGAAAACTTCTCAAAATGTCGATGTACATTGTTCGAGAATCCTTCCGATACGGGTGAAAAGTTTCATGTAACATCGTTTCCCCCCCCCGACTGCTAGGGTCGCGCCCAGGACTCCGTCTCCTAGTTGCGCACCGAAGCATCACACAGGGCTTGCTAAGGGCGCTGGTGGGACACCGGGAGGTGCATTTAAATAATTGTCAATTAGTGCATATCATAGCACACTCAAGCCGTTCGGGCCTCTGAGTAAATGGTGGTTGGATGCTGGCGGTAGTACGAAGCATACGTACGAAATTTCTAGCGTCATGTCGAATTATTGCATTTATTGTTCACGCTCGGTCGTACGTGATGTGGCGGCGCCTGCGAGACGTGCACTAATTGGCAAAATGTGAGTTGGTTAAATCCGTCCGACCACACACACAAACATAGTCTCCCCATGCAGAATGAGAGATCCTGTGTACAAATCAACTTATCAGCTAATGCTGCACTTAATGGAACGGAGCATCGAACACATGCCACCCAATTTCTGCCGATTACGCAACTTTCATGATTAGGTTGATGTTCGCGATGTATGGCTTTGCATCGCTTTCCGATAATTGCAGGAAGATCTATCGATTACCATCCGAACTTTTATGGTTTGGAAGATGTTTTAGTTATATATTCGTGGACAAAATTTTCTTTAGTTTTTGGGCTCTACTTTATTAAAGTCCGAGTGCAACCAAATAATCAACAATGCAATTTATGTGTCATAGCTTGATTTTAATATTTCGATAAGAACGAAAAATTCCTACCCAAAACGCGTCGTGTCAAAAACACATTTCCCACAAATTATGCCATCGATTGGCTACATTATTCAAAACGGCGTGTGACCCCCATTGCGATCCAAACGCCAGCAATTGACATTTCCATTTCATTTTCGTGCCCCGTGCGCTCCGATGAAAACATTATTTTGTCGCCATCATAATGATTTCCATCAGCGGTCCCGGGAGTGGAAGGCAACAACGGGGGTTTGGAGTGAGTGAAACCGTGAGTTCACGTGTTAATGGCCCCGAAGGTTACGAATGCCATCCCGATAATCAAGGTGGACGGGAAGTGGGGATGGAAAAAGAAGAAGGAAGGTGTACCAAAGCCGCTCGGCCGCCGCAAAGTGTTTGTTGCCGGAAAGCGCGCGAGATGTCGAAAAGTGATGTCGGGGTCTGGTGGCGCTGACGAATTTCCGTGGCACAATTGTGTGACGGGAAATGTTTTTCCCTCCCTTTTTTTGTTTTCTTCATTTCTGGTAGCAAAAACAAAGCAGTACAAGTAAAACAGAAAAATGGAGGGGAAGAATCCTCAACCCCGTTGGGAAACGATTTCGGGGCAGAGACAGTTCCATTTTCATCGCGACCCATTTTTGGTGCCGCATGCCCGGTGGAACAACGCCGAGTGAGTGAAAGTCACCGAGAATAAGGTGTTATTAGTGTAATTACGGGACGCGACGTCGCACTGTTACTTTTATTTCGTTTCCGTTTAGTCACGCGGGGCGGAAGTGGATTTTATTGCTTCGACACGTCCGTATTATTTTACACATGATCATGCGCTTCGCCGTGATGACAAATGAAATTCTTCAAGCAAATGGTAAATATTGAAAGCAGTGATCGATGAGCAGACCGAAGCAAATTTTTCCCGTAACGGTTTGTTGCGTGAGCTATGTGTGCTTTAAACCTCACAAATACAGGGGTTCGAATCATTTATTTAATGGAGCACTTGAATCAGTTGGTGGAATGTTTCAAATCGATACAGGAATGGCTGTGGAAGTTTGCAATCAAATAATGGACCTGGAGGTATGCATTTCTTCTCTAGATTACGTTTACGTAAGGTTCTGTAGACCTCTACAATTGTAATGTGTCAACAAGTCTTCATTTGGTCGGTAAAAAATGATCGAAATGGTAACAGCAAACGCAAAAATTACATAAAAATTCAGTTTAATTCCCTCTTTCTTCCCGTGTATGAAATTGTACCCGACCGACTTTGACGCAATAAAAACATACAATATTCTTCTTCTTCTTCTTCTTGGCGTAACGACCTCTTGGTCATGCCTGTCCGTTAAGGACTTACGAGACTTGTTTCCCTGTTGTACGTGGATAGTCAGTCCTCTCGTACAGGGGAGGGTCCGGTCTCGGTTGGGATTCGAACCCACGCCGTCGAGGTGGTGAGCCCCGGCGCTCATGGGCCGATTTTCTAACCGGCGCTACCGCTCGGCTGTCGCGGACCCCGGATACAATATTATAGCTTGTTAAAACATGACATTCGTAGAGTTCCACAGACCACTACGTAAAACTTCACGTCACTGTTTGCAATGATCCAGAGAAGAATTGCCTACATCCAGGAACTGTATGCAACATTCCATTATTTGATTGCAAACTTCCAGAGCTGGCATGTACTGGTCCAGTACCGATTTGAAACAATCCACCAACTGATTCAAGTGTTCCATTACATGATTCGAAACCCTGTAAATGACAAATTCTATGTTTAAGTAATAACTTAGCGAGTTCTCACACAATGGAAGCGTTCCCTACTCATTTTCGGGAACATTTGTCGGTGCCTCGCCGAAGGATAGTGAAACCGTTTTGGGGGAAACCCGGGTGCCACCGAAGTAATAAATCACTTCATCGAGCATGTTTACCTCTTCTTCCTCCTCTTCTTCTTCGTCTGGAGACCCGTAGGCCAGTTTCTCCCGTTCGGCTCCGGAACGTTGATGAAAACGAAAGACCCTCCGGAGAGAACGGTGGTGCGTGCCGGGCATGAACTGCGTACAAATGGTCCCACTAAACGTGCCGGCGTAACGAACGAACCTGACCGTGCGTTTGTCTGCCTCGTCCGTGTGCATGCCGTCTAATAAGCTTTTCATCCCCCGCGGCACAATCGGCCCAAAAAAGCAGCACAGAGCCCTGGCCCAAAATGGCGGACTCTGGACCGGACCTCATCATCATCTCGCACGCCCGAAGCTGTGCGACACGCTTTCTGGTGCAGTTGCTTTTTGCACGACACATACACACACACAGAGTTTAGGCTCGCCGGCGCCGCAAGCACGGCGCTGAAAAATTATGACGAATTGTGCGCGCTAAATTATCAAAAAGTCACTCGTGAGGGGCCAACACGAGCGCGGAGGACTGATGTTTGAAAGTGTGTGCCGCCTTAGAAAAACCCCTCGGCGGCACCCTTGCGGGCGCGTGCTTTTGTTTTCATTTTCCCTCCCGTTCCGTTCGCATGAAAAGTGTGCGCCAGAATTGGCACGTGAGTTGATTTAATAAATCGGTGAAGATCACGATCTTCGTGGGTAAAAGGGAGGAGGGTAGTGGAGGGGTTGGTAACAGCAGCAGCAGCAGCCAAGAGCTAAATTTCACACCGTGCGCGCGTGTACGAGCGAAACGAAACGTAATGTACCATCGGTAGTTTAATTAGCAATCAGAGCATCCCCCACTCGTCCGACATTCGTGCCTCGCCCGAGTGAAAAATAAAAATGGAGGGAAAGGAGGGTTAAAAATGACGCTTTTACTGGGCTTTTTTTCATACACACGTCGGGAGGAGGGGTTGCTTGGTGTAAAAGAAAGCAATTGATGCTGTGCTTGAAATATGCTACCGAAATGTTGTAGAGCGATGGCGACGTAATCGATTTGCTTTCATATCGATGCCGTTTGGGCTAAGCAGTGCATTTGTGAAGATGATTGAGCAAGATTAATTGATGAATCGATCGACGCATTAACCATCAATATGTGATTACGATTGATCAGTTTCCGAAGCGAAACAATCATCTCATAAACTCATTATCACGCCTTTTGTATTGCTTTGTAGACTTTTTTCTTTGTTTTTGTATCTTATTATCTCATTAAATCCGTTTGACTTGTTTTGATTTGAGTTTGGACTTTATGTTGCTTCCTTATTTTTACTGTTCGAAGGATAATGGTTTAATGATTTTACCTTTCTAACGCCACGTCCTTTTTTTTTATTCAATTAGTCGTTCCCAAATATTCGCAATATTTCAAATTCTCCCAACGAGTTGACATCTTCGGTTGTGTTTGCAGTTGTGCGGTTGATTGAACAGTTTCCGGTGCGAAACAATCATCTTTTAAACTGATTATCACGCCTTTTGTATTGTTTTATAGACTGTTTTCTTTGTATCTTATTATCACATTAAATCCGTTTGACTTTTTTTGTTTTGATTTTGGACTTTATGTTCCTTGCTTATTATTACAGTTCGAAGGATTATGGGCAAATGATTTTACCTTTCTAACGTCACGTCCCTTATTTTTTTATTCTATTAATCGCTCTCAAGTATTCATAATACTCCATTTTCCCCAACGAGTTGACATCTTCGATTGTTTTTGCAGTTGTGCGGTTGATTGAACAGTTTCCGTTGCGAAGCAATCATCTCATAAACTCATTATCACGCCTTTTGTATTGATTTATAGAATTTTTTCTTTGTATCTTATTATCACATTAAATCCGTTTGACTTGGTTTGTTTTGAGTTTGGACTTTATGTTGCTTCCTTATTTTTACTGTTCGAAGTCTAATGGTTTAATGATTTTACCCTTCTAACGTCTTCTTCTTCTTCTTCTTGGCGTAACGACCTCTTGGTCATGCCTGCCCGTTTAAGGGCTTACGAGACTTGTTTCCCTGTTGTACGTGGATAGTCAGTCCCTCTCGTACAGGGGAGGGTCCGGTCTCGGTTGGGATTCGAACCCACGCCGTCGAGGTGGTGAGCCCCGGCGCTCATGGGACGATTTTCTAACCGGCGCTACCGCTCGGCTGTCGCGGACCCCCTTCTAACGTCACATCCTTTATTTTGTTATTATATTATTCGCTCTCAAATATTCACAATATACCAATTCCCCCATCGAGTTGTCATCTTCGGTTGTTCCCACGCCGAATGTGCGCCCTGAGCTGTAATCGCAGGATAATCGCGCTCGTAAGTAATTCTCCTCGGGGGAATTATTACGGCATCAAGAATGCTTCTGGAGCAGATCCTGGAGTCTGGAAAAGCCTCCATCCTTTGCCTCCATCCTTTGCCTCCATCCTTGCTCCTTTATCTTCATTAACCGTTTCCCTTAATTTCGCATCGTTTCGTGCGTAGTGCGGTAGGGAAAACTTCGTACGCATATGATGATGGCCTCTTGTGAAGCGAAGGTCACGCAAGGCAAACGCAAAAAGGCGACAACATTATTACCTTGGGCACCCGAACGCTAATCTGATTTGGTTTGTTGGTGTTTTTTGTTTGTGAGGGAGACGGCGATTCTGAAGCAACTAACTTGCCTAGGTCCTTTCGGTTACAAGTGAAGGAACGCAGAATCAGCCTTTAGTTTCTACGAAACGGTATCAAATATTTAACGAAAAAGAGAACAACCCTTCGATGATGCCTACGGCCGTTCGGCTTTTGGGAATCGTTGGTCCCTGCTCCCGGTTTTCTCCCCCTCCCGCTTCCAGTGAACCAGAAAATTGATCTTGGAAAGGTGCTGACCGAAGGAAGCTGCAGAGTCCAGTTGGTTGGTTTTTCGTTTTCCCGCGGTACTGAGCCTTTCATTTTCTGCTCCCCTCCCCAAGGAGTGTTAGGGATAAAGACCGAATGACCTCTTTCCGAACCAGAGGGCGCCCTTCGATCAAATATAGCCCGAGCTAGGTGCCGAAGTAAATGTTTTACTGCTCCATTCATTTTTCCTTCCTCTAACTTACTCCGCAGCCCCCGGGGAAGCTGCGAAGTTGGGAAAACAGTACCCTCCCGACCGCGCAGGGAAATGCACGTGTCGGTGCGGCCTGGGGCGATTCGAAGAAAACGGGCATCCGAATCCCGCCGCTCGGTCCAACTTCTGTTCATCTCTCCCCCCCGCTCGCCACTTACCTCCGTCGGCTTTTATTCTGGGAGCCGCGTAGATTTCCCACTCCAGCTCCTCCATGGCAGAGCGAGTTACTCTGGCCAGAACCTATGTTGAAGAGCGGCCGCCGCTTGAACCAGGATAGCCCGAAATGGAGTCGGTACGGTTTCTTGTGTTTTCTCCGAATTTTGCACGTTTTCGCGGAAAATGGAGAGCAGCGCGGCGCGCCTCTGCCCGGTCTCGCTTTCTTTTTTTCTGCCTCGTGTTCGCGGCGTCGTCGTCGTCGTTGACGTTTTGATGCTGGCGGTTGCTTTCGGTTGTGTTTTTGCTGCCTGTGCTGCTGCTGTGTGCTGTGGCCGTCGTTGGGGGGTTTTCGGTGGGGTGTGGGGGAGCGAGAGAAATTCTTTTACGGCGGCGTCCCGCTGGCAGCGAACGGACGCGGGTTGGTGACCTTCAGGTTATTTTTCCTCCTGGAAAAGAAAATAAATAAAGGTCGTTTAAATTTGACTTATACCATCAGACGAAAACCGTTTTTCAAAAGTTATTGTCATAATGGATAATATATAGTAATGAACATATTTAAGCCCGACAAAATCCAGTCCAAATTTAATTATCTTGTTTAGAGGTTTTAGTTCGTCAGAGTGTCCTTCTACTTTCTTGTGTGTGCAAATAAACAACTGCTTCCCCAATTTAATTTATTTCAACCAAAACATAAGGAAAAATAGAATATCGACTCCTTCATATTCGATTAGATTTCTTCTTTTATTTGGTCATTTTTTTTATCGACAAATCTCGGCAGTAAGTTCTTACATACTCAGCAACAACCGATCCCATCAAAGTCTTTAATGCTCGTAAAATATGATCGTGAGCTCGTTGGTCACAAAAATCAAACGTTTTACGATAGGGCGACATCATGTTGTGAGGTTTTTTGATATATCCAACGCAGCACCCACTCCGGCCGCAATTTGCAAGCCAGGGAATAACATGAGATTGACGAACGTTTCATTTACTGAGACTCTTGTGCAGCTTGTTTGAGCGGTTTTGTTTTTTCCTTTAGACCAACGACGATTACACTTGCTTTGCGAACTCTTGCCATCTTGGCGTAAAAGTTCTCTCAAGGAACCGTGTGTGTCCGATTTTATTACCCCGTGGCCATCTTTTACAACGAAATACGGCCATCGATCACATCCTGTGCGTGTGCTATATGGGGCCGTCCGGTCCGTGTTTGTGGTTACCAAATCGCCCTCTCCAGTGTGGATCATAAATGGCAACCAAACACGCTGCTCGATGAAGCATGCTGCCGTGGGGGACGGTCGTGAACGATTTAAAAGTTGCAATAAAAGTAAACCGATCAATTTTTAAATAAGTCCACAATCGGATTATAAAGCGATGGCAGCGATGGTTTCTGTTTTTTTTTTTTTTTTTTGCAAATGCAGATGAGTTAGATCAAGGTTCTGAGTATTTTCAAATTTATGATGCTATGAGCGAATGGGAAATTACTTTATTACAACGCACATTCTAAAACAGGATTTCACGCATACCCAAAACCGTAGTCTATTTGAGCAAAATTATTTCCTTATTTTTATATTTTTCACGAAACATCCGATACAAATTTTTACATTTTGTTGGTTTTGGTTTTCTAATTTATTTTCATGGACCACAAAAGTACATCTCATTGTGTACATATCTTTTTAATCTACTGTTTGTTTCTATAGCAACAGCTTCTAACTTTTTACTCTTACTGATATTTCGTTTTATAAGAGTTCAAAGAAAGAAATCCTTCACAAATCGTAAATTAAAAATTGGTTCGATTTCTTTTTCCCATTTGCATCTAGCCAATGTAAATACCAGTGTGCCGTAGATTCACTCTCTAATCCTGCTGATATAAAATCAGTTCCTCCACCGGAAAGTATGGAAAAATAATTATAAAGAAAAACGAACTCAGCTTGCTACCGATTTGATCCCTTATTTCCCGGGGCTTCTCGGGGAATAAATTCTTCCAGCGCGAACCGTTAGCGAGGGAACGTTGCCGGGAAATATCAGGAAGCTTTCGACCGATATCTCATGGCTCGCGAATGGAAACTATAAATCACGAATACCGTTCGTGCTTCCAGACTTATTTGAAAGGAATGTTTTTTTTTTTTTTTAAAAAACAAAATCCGTAAACCACCGGGATGAAAAACGGGATGAGTTCGGAAAAATTCTGCAACAACGCAGCAGCCAGCATCAGCATTATGCCTTCGGTAGATGGGGAAGATGTTAAAGATTCATGCCAAAATGAGAATAGTTTTTCTATGGCTTAGCTTAAGCTTGGGCAGGAGCATAGGAAAGTTTATTCAAGCAATTTCCTTTTAGCTTCATTTTAAAATCCGAAACAGTCTGTAAACCGCTGCGAAACTTCTTGAGCAGAAGTTTGTATATCAGCTTTACTCTCTTCGGCAAACCAATAACTCTCCTTTGCGCCACCATAAGCACCACCCTCGTTGCGCGTGGATGGCGGGAAAATCTCGTAAATCCCTCCCGGTGGTTTGCCATAATCCACTTCTGGTAGCAACAACAGGGGTTCGGTTTTCCACCCCGGGGGAAGGAAAACTAGTCGAAGGAAGAGAAAAAAAGCCTGGTCGCCTAATTGAACGGGCGCATGTATTAATTATGCTCGGAAGCTCGCAGAGAACGAACAAATACCGGGCTATGTGGAGCCATCGGGCAAGGAAACAACACTGTCCCGGAGGCGGGCTTGCGGGCGAAGATGTTTGGGGCGAAATGCACGGAAAGCACGGCACACAACCCGTTTCGTTGCGTTGCGTTTGGTCAGTGAAGTGCGTCGAATTAGGGTGAAACGGAATCGAACGCGAACGCCCGTTGGAAACCCGCTCATTCGCGGCGCGCAGATGATGGCGTGCAGCAACGATGGAGGAAAGAAACGGCAACGACAAACCCATGCACCCTCCCCCATGGTGGGTGGGGAGGGGGGAGCGGGCTCCCAAGCAAATGAGGAACAACGCGGGCGCGCGCCCAGAAGTCCACCGTGTTTCGGTGGTGCTGCTGCACGCAGGTTATGGTTATTTTCGCCCGCCCCGATCCAGGAATGGCGACGAAACCTCCGGGCACTGGAATGGACCGGTGGAAATGTAGCGGAAAACGAGGGGCACCCCAAAGAGAGAAGGATTGTTTTATTGGAAAAATCACTTTTGAACCGATGCCAACAAACGAACGATTCAAAGGCGAACGTTAGACAGACCCGCGGGGAAGGGGGAGGAAGGGAAAAAAAGGGTGTGAAATGGAAAATGTTGGAAAATGCCCAGCCAACCGGCCAACCAGTAATTGGGTCAACCGTGTGACGGATGTGGACGGATGAACGCGCGCGCACCACGTGACGGCGTCTTAAGTGGTTTCCATTCGTTGTCTGCGACGTATGTTTTTGATAGTGCGTTTACTTTTGTCTCAAGTTTAAGGTTGTTTTTTTTTACAGATGCGGGTCAGTTTACGACGTGGAAAGTGAAAATACATTATTTAAGCCCGATGTAGGACGTGTGCTGAAAGGCTTTTGTCGGGCGATGAAGAAGGCAAATAATAATTTTATCCAACTCGAAATAATATGCACTTGGCTGAAGCTCAACGTTTGCAAATCTCTGCCTTTGAAATACTTGCCAACGATACAGGAAAGCTATTATCCTTCCGCAAACGACCCGCCCGGGGAACATGGATCGGTACAAGCTCGCACAATATCTTCCCGGGGATCTAATTTATGTGCGCCAAGTTATACCGAGTCCATCGAGCGATCCCTCCCCTGGGGTGGCGACGAAAGGTTTGTGCAGGCGGTGAGGTGGGGGGAAATCAAGGCTTTCGATGAAAGCCAACAACCGCTCGGCCACCGGAGACGGCCGCTTTCGTGGCGCCGTTGGATGCGGCATCAGTATGGGAACCGGATGTATTGAAGGCTTTGCTTCTTTTCATACCGGACAGCTTCTCTCGAACCACCCTTCCTCAAGATAAGGACCGACCGTCCTCATCCATGCCCCCCCCCCGGGAAAGCGGATGATCCCCCCGGGGGTTGATTTATGAAAAAATTGTCGACAAATTGTGTGCCGCCTTTCTCGGTGTGCGGAGAATAGAACAAATTTCGAATGGAAGCCTTCCTCGTCACCAGCCGTCTGGCGGCGCGTTTACAATGCACCTGGTTGGTTCTCGGGGCTTATGAAAAAGAGTCCCTTGTTGTTTGCGCAAGGCGGCCGAGGCTGCGGGTTTACTCAGGAAAAATGCAATCAATTATTGTCGCAAGAAAAGCTTTGGTGAGGTGGTGAGGCAACATAAAGCGAAATACATTACTTTCTCGCAGTTCATTCAAGAAATACACTTGAAATGCTCTCTCTTTGGTTCTCTGATATCTTTCCTAATATATTCCAACTTCAAAAAAAAATTGTAAAAAGTCGTTTTGTTCAAAAGAATTTTCTATTTAATTAAATTAGCTTGCAACACCAAATACAATTTGAAAAAATTGTTTTGATGAAACGAATTCTCCATCGTTTCTCAAAACAAAATTCTCAAAATTAATTATTTGTGAGTTACAAATACAGAATATATAGAACCACACGATACGAGAAACACAGTTACTAACATATGTCATTCCTCCAGCCGTTTCCAGCCGAAACTAGGTTTGCATTCAACGGAAGACAATTTGCTCTTGTTGGCAAGGCTCGGTGACACATTTTGAATTGGTTCTGATTTTCTCTACTTATAACAAGTTAAATTTGATGGAAGGTAGAAGAACACATTTTGTTGCACATTCTTTACTAATACTTACACAAAAATTAACTGTTGTATTCAGTATTATACAGTTTATAATTGAGGATCGGTCACAACTCTGATGGTCACTTTTTTGTTTGCACACCACGTTTGTCACTTGTAGTCCATTGAGCTCACAAGTTTCGGATGAACACTGCACTTTTTTTGAAGTCCTTCCGATGACACTTTGCCTGCGGGACAATTAGTGTCGTTGGGAGCAGGTAAAGGTTCTATACTATACCCCACATATCACAAAGTGGTCCACCCCCAACTAAAATATAAATACACCAAGTATTTACACCGAAGTATTTGAACTTCTGCCACAAATGATTTGACAACTCTTCCACTACAAAAGGTCCACTTTTAGTAAAATACCGGATTCGGAATCGTAAGCAACCACAACCACACACCAAACGCCAACAAGGATCGTACGAGCACAAAGCGCGAGACTCACGAGTGCGCGGCACACACGCGGGCGAGAACCGAGAGAACCGATCGGATCGAATAGTAAACATATACTAAAACCGCGCATCGGCTCGGCGGCCGGCTCGAGCATATGCGGCCACTACTTGCGCCGCGTGCGAAAGCGTCCGTCACGGAAGAGGAGGTCTGTCTTCCGTGCGCGAGTGACGCTTTTTCCTAGGCCCACTTCCCGCCACCTCTTCTACCCAACCCAGTTCGACGGTACGCTTTTCTCTTCCACCGTTTGTTTCACTCCCTTCGAAGGCTCCCTTTCTCGCGTACAAATTCGTGTTACCGGAGGTTTTGCTTTTCTTCTTCATCGACACCGATCGAGACAGACGTCGATCGTGCACTCGCATGTCAAACTTTGGCAAATCAGTAAGTTTAATGTGTGTGCTTGGAAGAAAACCCCCGTGGGCGATACAAGATCTACGTTGAACGGTGTTTTTGGAGTAATGGAAAATTAAATTCTAAAACTATTTGAACGTAGTTTATTATTCCCGCACGATTTAAAGAAAACAACTCCTCTTGTGGCACAAACTCAAAGCTTTTACGTTATTTTTTATGTAGTATTTTCCAAAGCGTATTCTCTTCCAAACACTTTTCAATTGATCGCAACAAATTGCCTTTGTTATTTCCATCACCGTGCATTGTAACAAACCGTTTCGTTTTTCGATGGTGGTGGTATCACTTTTACAGCAAAATGCCCACATACATCACAACACACGCCCCACCCCACCCTCCTCCTAGCTGGCCACTTATCTTCTTCTCCGTATCCTTCCGAAAACGGATCTCTATGTCTCGTCTGGCGGATGTTGGATTCGTCCAGACTCTTCGAAATGGCATGTGATGGGGGGAGGAGAGAGGGAGGGAGAATGGAGGCGTGTTTAGCAACCACCCACCCGCCTTAGCGCCTCTTCGATCGTTTAATTTATTAACCCAGCGAGCGAACGTTTTCGCGGCGGCACTATCATTTTTATTTTCCCTTCTATCGCTTCAGCTGCCCGATTACCGTTGCGCCACACACATATGGAGCGAGGAGCTTTTCTCTTGCAGCAAAAACAAAAAAAAACAAAAACAAATGAAAAAGCAACCGAACGTGTTGTAGAAATGCAGATTTCTGGATGGGCGATGCATCCTACAGTCGGTGCGCATCGAGGATGCACCGCTTCTGGTGGGCCAATTCTTTATGGCCCCGATCAGGCTTGTTAGGTTTTTAGAGTGTGGCGCTTCTTTTTTTTTGTTTTAGTGTTGCAGACGAGAGTGAAGACGTCGTATAATGTTTTATTGACTTGTAAATGATTGCATCGGTATCAGAAATCAATCCAGCAACCGTTCGAAGGGGAGAAAGTCATTAAACAAGACCGCTCCAGCTTCGCGGGGAAGTAGTAAAGCTAGGTTTTCATCTGATTTATCACACAAATACTTCATGAAAAAGAAAACACACAGTTTGTTTGAATCATTTTGTTTTGCTATCTCTTTGGTCTTTTGGAAAAATCTGTCTAGAACTTGGAGAATTGGTCTATTGGATCTCTATCTAGAAATGTTCTTGGAGTTCGGAAAACTTCTCTATTTCCTCATGATTTTTATATCTTGATTTCTAACTTTTTGCTACAACTTAAACTTTGTAATGTTATTCTTTGATGAGAGGCTACCGACTTGCCCCGCGCTTTAAACAAATTCAAGACACAAGCATCTTGTGTTTATTTCGTGCCTTAATGATCGACATAAAGCCATTAAAACAATCACTTCTTTTTCTTCTATTATTGCAGCTTTAAAAACCCTCTGCACGCTACTTCGCGGCAAATGGGGAGTGAAATTTTGTTTCTCAAAATAACAAACATTAAAATGCTAATATCGGCCCGCAGATGAACCGGTACAAACACCCATTCGGCCGTGTAATATGCCGCTTCGTGTCGTTCCGTTGGCCTGTACATGCCCAAACATCTTTTATCTTCTTAATGGCCGGCCTTGCAGAAGATCGATGCACGATAATGGAGAGGAAAAATAGTTATTTATTGTTGTTCACTGCACCAAAAAAAAAAAACAAAAAAAAATCGGAACGCCATGTGCAAATGTTAGTTTTCTGTGCACGTTTGAATAAATCTGTGGCCATCATCTTTGGCGAATGTTCGTAGAAAGGGTAATGTGCATTTTCTACTACGTATGTTTAATTATTTGAGACACGAATGAAATAATAAATAGAATAGCGATAGGAAAACGCATATGGGAACCACTTTAGGTTTTATCTAAACGTATCGCACACTAAGCTTGATTGAAAAGACAAGCTTTAGGGAACTTAAACCATAAGAGAGGACAAACCATGCTGCCGGTAATGACACAATTAAGCACAGCATCGAACGACAAGTGCTCGACCGTCAGAAGAAGGCCCCGTAAGCGTCCCGTGTTCAACCGACGTCATAAGTGCTCACGAAAGCGCATCTCATCATGCGGCGGGAGATGAATTCCTTTCACCGGTTGATATGTCGGCTCCCCAGTACCGCAATTTTCGGCTCGACACTACCGGGCGACAACACGATGGTATGTGTTCGGTTAAGATTAGCTGCCTCCGCCATGAAAGACGATTCAAGCTGTAGCGCCTCAACCGAGTTCCGAGGGCCTAAACGTGCACTTAGCGAAAGTCAATCAGTGATGGCAAATTTACACAAATTTGTAGTTTATGCCGCAACTAGGCTCCCCCCAAAGAGCTGCTCTGGGGTACGGGTTCAATTAGCCAGCCTTTTCCCCCTACCACTCAGAGACGTATGTCGCTTTCCCCTCGGCGTCGTCGTCGTGAGAAAAACGGGAGAAAAGGGTGTGTATGTGTTTTGACGATGTTAATGTTGGTCGGAATGATGATCGAAACTATTTAAATATTACACGCTTTTTGCGTGTCAAAGGGCCGGTCGGGAACTGTTTCTTTTAATTGGATGTCGTTTTTGTCCCAGATTACAAAGTGTTCTCGATGTTGTTTTTTTTTGTTGGTGTGAAATTGATGTTTATTGTCAAACAAATGGAACGAAATTAGGAATCGTTTGAAACACTTGTAGAGAGTAATAGGATAGTCAAAAAGTGTTAAAGCCTTGGAGTAGTAAAACATTTCAAAATTCGTATGCCATTTTCATATTTTATCTTTCATATGAACTTGTTCCTAATGTCATCCCTCATCTCATTCGTGTATACTAACGGTTTGAAGTTGACGCGTTGAAGCATTGTGCAATGATGGAACAATCTGAAAATCGGGCTGTGATTAAATTCTTGGCTTTGAAAGGTTTATTGGTGACTGAGATCCATGAAAAGATGATAAAAGTACTAAAGGAGTCTTCTCCAACTCCAGAAAACATTGGAAAAATACAAGATATGGTTATGAAAGATCATCGAACGAGTGTAAATGTGATAGCTGTAAAGTTGTGTAAATCTGATTCAGACTCATGAATTTGAATGAATCTCTGCCTTATAAGGGATTCATGAATCTTTCGTCGAGATTCATGAATCCTAAAGACACACCAACTGATGGAAAGTCACCAGCCAAAAATGGGTTGAAGGATCCCTTATTTTTTATTTTTTTGTCGCATTGTCCACGCCTATGAAAGAATCGGGGAGATTCGTGACAGATCCATGAAAGATTCATTAAGGTTTCGAAAGATTCATGAATCCATCTGAATGAATCTTTGGTGAAAGATTCATATGAATGAATCTCGCCAAAAGATTCATTAAGCACAACACTAGATAGCTGACACCATATGCGAGTTTCTGAGCAACATTTGTAGCGATTTCGAAGGAATAAAATCGATTTTTTACGCCTATTTATCACTATGGATAAGACTTGGATCTATCATCACGATCCTGAATCAAAACAAGCTGCTAAAGGAGTGGTGGAACCAGGCTTTTCGTGTCCGAACGCGAGTTTGTGTTCAGAAATCAGCCAAGAAGGTGTTAGCGTCAGTGTTTTGTGATTCAAAGGGGATTTTGTTGGTAGGTTATCATCTTCAAACTGATAAAACAATCAACTTTGACTATTATTGTAACCTTATGGACCAGTTAAATGGAAAACTTCGTGAAAAAAGATCCGGTTTGTAAAAGAAAAAAAAAATTTTTCATCAAGACAATGCGCCAGCTCTTACAGCTCAAAAGATCATCGCAAAAATCAGTGAATTGAGCTACGGATTTTTGCAACATCCACGTTATTCGTCTAATCGTCCATATGACTTCTGGCTGTTTTCACACCTCAAATAATTCCTTCGCGTAAGGCATTTTTCAACAAACCGTCGACCGGGTTATAGCCGTCGTCAAGGAGTATTTTGTGGGCCTGCCAAAAAATAATTTTGGTGTTGGCATAACAAAGTTGGGAGATCGTTGGACCAAGTGCATTGATCTTCTGGGAGACTATAATGAGCGATAAAAATGAAAACCTCCAAAAAAAGCTGTATTTTCATTCCCGCTTTCGAAACTTATTGACTAACCTAGTATTAGGTAAAAAAACTCTATTCCATTCCATCGACGTCCCAGTTCTGAGCCCATCCGAGGTCATAGAATCAACTGTCATCTCGTGTCAGCAGCTCGCCTCTACTCAACGTTAATTAACACGCAACCCGGAGTGGGACGATGAACGAAAAACACTCTATCAATCTAACCAAGATTAAACCGAAATTGAAGTGAAAATCACGACGCGGCTAATGCTTTCTAAGCACACTCTCTCTCTCTCCAAAAACCCCCGGCGTCTTTGATGAAGTATCCTGCTTGAGGATTTTGAGGGCCGCCTTTTGTCTCGCAAGGCGGATGTTCTCGGCCGCAAAGATCCGCAGGAAATTGGGCTCCTTCCGCAATACTCCTCCCATCGTAGGAGCGATTGTGATTTATGGTGAAGAAAATGAGGAAATTTGCCTGTCCATCAGCGATTTTCAACACGTGACGTCTTCGTTGAGCCGACAAAGCTCCTCGTCTGAGAGGCATCACCGACTTCGACCGTCAAGTGTCTGGGTATTCGTCCGAAACGCGATGCCGTTGGATTGATAGGGACGCGAACGGAAGGAAACAACTTCAAACCAGCCGCATGTCCTTCCGGCCGGCCGGGCCAACTTAAGCGATTGATATGCGGTTCCTATCGACGCGTAGGCGATTCATCATCCTCGCCGGGTTGGATGGATGTATGTTGGCACCGAAAGTTCTAGGCCTAGAGTTTTCGTTTATTCACCATCCGCGACTGCTTCTGCTAATACTACTAAAAACCGTTCGGGCCGGGTAGTTGCCGTTGCTGAAAAGTTGTTAATTAGTTCTTCTCGCTGTTGACGGAACTTTTTGTTGTTGCTGAATGTTCGTTGAATCCCGTCGAGGGTAAAAAAGACGAGACTCGACGAGAGACAGCCGGCTTGTGGTCCAACATGAAAAGCTGTTCGGTTGAACCGTTTCTTCCACTCGTAGGCAGATAAATAAGTTTCAACATGGGACAGACATGTCCGACGACGGCTGTGTAGAGTTGTTCTGGAAGTGACTGAACATGATAAAGAAGACCACAGCCAGCTGAAAAGAAGCAACCCACCGCAGGCTACGTTTGTTGTCCCATCTTCCCAAGCTTCTTTGGCCCTGTCCTCGGGTTTTATAAAACCGTTTTGAAAAGTAATTCCACGCCGACCGATCTCATTTAATTAGAAACTATTTACCGACACAATAGAAACCGCATCAAGCGCCAATCCAAAGACTTCATTTTATGTTTGACTCTAGGATTAAGTTTCAGCACAAGCTGGAAAATCAGCTCGATACTCTAGCCAGGGAGGTAAAGTTGCAGAACGATTAAATTCTTGGCAGCGGAAGGAAAGAATATTTCCCTGGTAAAACCTTTAACCGTAGGGGAAATAATGTTGGTCTGATTTTCATCTAATTTGGTTAATTTGTTAATGCACACTATTTTGATCGAAAGCCCAAACGAAGGCCTCGCCTTGTCAGCAAAAGATAAGTCCTTTCCTTTCATCCCGTAATTAGTTTTCTACCTCCCTTTTCGAAACACAAAACATCTTCTCCGTCGCGTCGGGATTTGTAGCGTAAATCTGTAACATCGTCCCGTTTAACAACCGAACGCCCCGGAGCCGTGTTTTCGCTTAGTGTTAAAGTGGGCTATTTTCCGGTTTACTACTTCTTTCTCCCTCCATTCGTCCGTCGTTCCTTTTTCAAGGGTTTCGGAGGATCAATTCGTTAACCACTTCGCGCACCAGTCCCGGGGACCCCATTGCCGGATTTACTAAAACGGAAACGCGACGGGAGCGACCGAAAGGCGATATCATCTGGTGTGTAGGTGCCCCAGAATTGGCGGAAACAAATGACACAGGATATCCGCACGGGTCAGCACGTTTCAGCACCGACCGGGCGGTCGTCGGTCGATAGGGAAAAGGTTCACCATGGCCCGGGGCAGAATGAAGGATATATCTGGATCCTTTTTTGGGGAGTAAGAGTGTAGTCCCTCTCCGGGGAATCGGTGAGGCTTCGCTGAAAAGAGTCCAGCGGTCGGTTGTGTTCTAATTTAAAATTATGGTTGATCAGATAACGCTAAACTTTAAATAAAGAAGAACTTGTAGAATTAAGCTGTTTACCGTAATATAATGCATTTATTCCATCTAACTTTGATGTACCACATTGTCGAGGGAGTAACTCACAATGCGGGCTGGTAGTACATAAGTTTGTAGTACTTTTTATCGTCTCCTCGCTACGTTGAGCTCAAGCCTAGAAAGACGTGGCAAAGGCAGCGAATCTGCACGCAGTTAACCGAAACTTTGGCCCAACTTTGGCAACTTTTCGACCCAATTTCCGCCCACACGTCCCGGTGTGTTCCGGTTCGGCACAATGGTTGGCGTCCCCGGTGCCGTTATGTGCTACTATTTTCTATCGGCACCATCGTGATAGCAGACCGGTAGGGTCCGGTTCCCTCCGACAAGGGGTCTGCCGGTCGCAATAGGTGGAAACCTAATTTCAGTTGTCATCGAAGTTTTTTGTTGATTTAAGGCTTCCTATATCGCACCGCAGCGAGAAGAAGGTCCTGCACCGAAACGCTCCTGTGGACGTAATGAAAATGTGGCCAAATCGCTATAAGCGAACCTCTCCCAGAGTTTTCGATGGCTTGAATTTGCTTTTACTTTCAGTGTACACAACGCAAAACATGGGGAATATGCAGTATCGTTTGGTTGGGCACACAAAGAAATTATCATCCAGCTGCTTATGCACCTTAAGGAAAAAGAATCCAGCATTCAGACAAGTCGTTGGATCAACATGGAGCGAAAAAACGGGTCAGTTCCGTAGCCTGCTGGATAAAGGTTTTGCTAGAAGAAGGAAAATTAAGCACAATGCATACAACTAGGCACGATAAGAGCGAAGGCCCCCTTACCCTCCCCAGAAGTTACGGGTACGGCGGGAACCTCAAGAAAGCAAACGGAAACGCCATAAACAAAAGGGCTTAAGATGGATGGACTGTTCCGCTTTGTGCTTTTCCTTACGCAAGCAAAATTGGGTCGAATCCTTTTAGAAAAGAACAGGGCAAACGAATAACACAACACGGTTTTGTAGGGCTAAAATGGAGCTCCTATGATCGAGGTCCTTTTGTGTGTCTGTTTGTTGGGGTCCAGTTGTTTTTTCCCTTGGTGGAGTCGTCCTCCAATCCCATGTGGCTTTGAGTAATGTTTGCTGACTTCGCCGGGCGGACTTAATCCTTTCCCCCCGGAACTTACTTGCTCCAATTGCTCGACCGTCCGTTTTTGAGCCCGAGCTTCCTCTGATAACAGCCTCTTCAGATGTGGAGCTGCACTCGGATCGACCAGTTGTTGCATTATTTTCTCGATTTCATTCTCTCTCTCTCTCTCTCACTTTCGTTGCATGCAGGAAACGGCACTGACTGTTTCTATAAACAGGACCATCCTTGGCGCTTCCTTTGAAAGAATCCCTCGTTGAACGTGCATCATCTACGTGCAGCTACTTTACCTACTTTACGATTAGCGCCTTACTTCCGGGCAACTTACGGGCACACCCCCCCCGGGGGCAAAGGTCGCGCAGGAAAAGTGGTAAATGCTCTCGGATGAGACCACTCGCTCGTCAAGTGGTCCACTCTTTGACGTTCGTTTGCTCCCGGGGAGGCTAGGGAAAAGAAATCGTCAGCCAAAAGCGTTCTGCAGTGCTGCACATTGTTTTGTTTCGCTGTGATCTTGGGTTGTATGTTCCAATGGTATACATCTTTCTTAAAATTTTGTTTAAAAATACATACAAAAAGCGAATTTTCTTAGAAACAATTTAATTTGATTATGAATACTATGGCCTGTACAATACGGCCTGGCCGTCCAAATATATATAAACCAAAATAAAAAATACTATGGCCACACTAGCTCCAATTACAGAATCGAACAATCACGTGAGCTCTATTATTGAAACAATTATATGTCAGCTGTGCTTTCGATCTCCATCTTTAAATTACAATCGATACTCGAACAGCATGCAAAAATCACACAATACAATTGTTATTAACAATCTTTCACATATTTTAGCTTTTTTTTGTATGGAGTTGTTGTGTACACTAAAAACTCGAACAATACTGAAAAGTCGATTCTAAAACTTTTCACATATTAAGTTTAAGCACTGCAGATGTTGTTGAAGATTTGTTTGATCATTATTTTCATATAAAATCTTCTAAATTTTACTATTGGATCTAAGTTTTACGGAGACAAACAAAACAAGCATGTACACATATGTCAAGGTGTATCCATCATAGTTATAAAACAAGGTTTATACGACACAGGGAAATCAATGAAATATCAGCCATTTTAAATATGTCGGTATTGCAAATTTTAAATTAAAATATAACTCTCAAATAAAGAGTTACAACCATAAATATTTTCTCAATTTCTCTTTCATTAATTACTAGTTACTTAAAAAATTACAATCGATGCCACAATTACTCGAAAAGAGAGAAATACCCTTTAATAATCTAAACATGAAACATGTTTGATAGATTACTTATAACTTAAGTTTAATCAATCGTTTGACATCATTCTAACAAGACGATTTAAAGTTGCTGTAGTTTATTTATTTAACAGAATATAGCAAAGCAATGGTATGTCCGCAACGTAGTGAAACCTTTCGAAGTAGTCTTTTATTGACACAAAAATTGCAACTATTTCCTCGGGTTCACATCATTAAGCATTATAAGCCGCAAGAAATGTTCCACTGAATAAGGATAGCTTCAACAATGGAATGTCAATGGTACTCTCGCTAGATCATTATTCGTTCTCGCAATGCAAGAAGGCAGCGTTTGCTGTCATTTGATGCCTTTCACTTCCGCCCATACCATAAGCGGAATGCATGTAATGGAATTCGGCGGAAACGAACCGTCTTTCTTGTGACCGCCCACGAAAGGAACCGTCCGGAGATAAACTACTATTACTGCGCTTTCAGGTCTGCGTCCCGGTCCTGGGTTTGCACAAAAGGATGAGAAATGTGTTCCTGCAGCGCGGTGCTGCAACTTGCATCTAGCGCCAGTTTCTTGACTCCCAGCTGAAGCTAGAATCTCGCCCGATTGGAAAGGATAAAGCCATCGGCGCATTCCACCAACTGTTGTCCGGAAGTGGCTTTCGCCAAATGGCCGCGACAGATAGATAAATTAGACATCCTTCGCAAACGGCACGGATGGGTCCTCCGGTTGGTAACGAAATGGAACTTGCGATTTGAGAAATGGTGTGTTCACGTTGGCTTTGGTCCGAAGACATCTGCTCTCCTTCAGGGTTGTACAGAGTTGCCGGTAAACATCGAGTAACATACTTCGTAGCGTTGAGTTCATCAGAAAATCCCAAAAATCAATGCTTTCAACAACTTGTGCTGAGTGTTGTGAAGCATACATACGTTTTCTTCCTTGCTAGAACCTACTGATAATAAATATATGAATTGAACTAGGCCACCTGGTATCCCCAACCAAATACCAACAAAGAGCTTAAACTATGCAAAACTAGGAACCCTAAACAATGCCGAATACTGCCTCCTTTGGATGGAAAAGATTTCCCCGAAAAAAGAGAAGCCATAACTATTTACCGAGGCATTGCAAACATCCACCAGCCAGCCTGTACAATGCATTGCGCATCAGCGCCACCGATTTCGGAATCTGGGTGAGTACGGCTCTGACGTGTGCATCGGTGCACACCCCAATAGAACGTCCTTCTCTCCACCTCCCCTCAAAAGATCCTTCCATCGGCAAACAGAGTGGGCAAGCGAGTGTAGAACAAAATGCGAACCGGTAAATTCCGATCGCAAAAGCCTTGCCTCCCGGTGGATGTGATTAGTGGATGCCCGGATGCCCCAAGAAGTGCCCTTGTGCATCCCAACGCTAGGGCGCATTTGGTCGGAACGTTCATCCGTTATCCATCCCGAGGCTGGCTGGCTGGCAGGGTATTTGCGGCCGTTCTCTGCTATCGAATAGCCGGAAAGAATGCCGTTCTGGTCGGGCGCAGGTTGGGCATGGCTTGTTAGGAGGGAAGGACCGTTAAGTCTAGCAGCAAATATGTTGATCGTGGTCCGCTTTGTCTGGCTGATGGGAACAGGCTAGAGGAATATAAGAACCGTTTTGTGGTAAGCAAAACCAAAATTACAATCACCCGTTTTATTAATAAAATTTTCAATACAATAAAATCTTCACATGTTATACTCTCAAGTCCCTGTGTGTTTATGAAGAACTAAACTTCGTTTAAGGGCACGTCAGAAATGGATCGCTTAGAGACGGTCAAGAACACTCACCCGGTACAAATCAGCGTCCCGTTGCATCAACCAACGGAGTTCCCATTTCTATTCCAACCGCCCCAGCAGGGAGGCCTACTACCGTCCTTGCAGGTATTTTCCCATCCCGGGGGTGGAAATTTTCATTTCGCACAGATTCCCCCCTGAAGGGCGCTTAGCTGCGTCGAGCACCATCGTGAAGTAGGAAGCTTTTCTCACCATCTTTCAATAACTCTACGGCTGGAGACAGCAATTGAATTCCGTTGTATTGTGTTGCACACCACCCGATGCTGGTGAGCGTTGAGCTAATATTTCTTCACACACGAGAATAACTTTCGTCCTGTCCTGTCCGTCGGGGAAAGTTTTTTTCCCGGTGCCCTACCGGCCCCACAGCGAATCAAGTGCAGTCCTTCAATGGGGAAAAACTTTTAATTGTTTACCAGACAAACTTGACAGCAACGGGAATATTTGTCTTTACGGCAGACGGGTCGGTCGTGTCCGTTCAAGTAGTTTGTTTGCTTTGACTGTTTCAATAAACAGCCAGAGATATGGTTCTTACAATTTAAAATTTAATTTGGAAACTTTATTCTTTATCCTTGAATAATTTTTACCTCACTTCGTTCATGTTGCATGCAGGATTTATTCATTTTCGCTTTTTCATTCAACTTAATGTTGGATAATGATAATGACAGCAACTTCTATTCAGAAACATTCATTCGGCTTCATTTCAGTTGACTGAAAGTTTCCAAACTCATCATTTCAGTTCACAACAAATTAACTGTCAACCGGCTTTGATGAGCCGGTAAACAAACTATGCAGAACTGTAAATGAGCTATATTTATCATTAAAATTTATGATAATGCTCATTTATAGTGTGTTGTGCTTAATGAATTTTTCGATGAGATTCATTCATATGAATCTTTCACCTATGATTCATTCAAATGGATTCATGAATTTTTGCGGATTCGAATCTTCAAACGGTAATGAATCTTTCGAAACCTTAATGAATCTTCCTGGATCTGTAATGAATCTCCTGGATTCTTTCATCGGCGTGGAACATGGTCTTTTTGATTCATGAATCCCTAAAACTAAAAGATTCATTCAGATTCATGAATCTGAATCTGATTTACACAACTCTACTCATTTAGCGCTGTGAACAATGCGTGTGAACTTAAATTGCATAAATCGACGTTGTTTATTTCGTTTAATGATCATTTTAAATGGTTTTATACTGTTTACTCCTTCTATAGCTGTCAATTGAGCAATTTATCAAACAAATTTCATTGCTGTGAAAGCCTGAGCCTTTTTGGTTACGTTAAATGAAGTTTTAGCTGCGCAACAAATATTGCTTGTTTATTTCGCGTTTAGACAAGTTAAGTTGGGTTTCACAAGAGTTAAATGAGTGTGTGACAGTTGCTGATAAGTGATAGAGGCAATCGTTAAAACTCCTTTAAGTTTGCTTTACCTTTCATTAGTTCTTTATTTGTTTATCGTGTTGTAATATTCCCTTCGTTATGTGACTTAAAAGAAACATGGTTCAAATCAATTTCGACAGCCTACACTTCCTGTTCAATGGTGTTGTGTTACTCAATGGTGCATTGCCCGTCGAGGTTTCTGCCGATGTTTTGCATTTACTTTTCCATCACATTGGTTTTACTGTGAATGGCCATAATCGGTGCCGCTTCCTCTCGTCTTCTACTCTCTTGCCGTCTGAGGCGCAGTCCCGCTCGAGCCGTCCGGTTCCGGTTCGGAAAGACACATCCCGTTCTATCCGCCTGAAGAAGGCACCGGCTGAAAGGTGGAGGAGTGAGACACAGTTTTGCAAGGCTGAAACGCGGCGTGCATACCGAAGCATCATCACTTGATAATATCTGCAGCTGCGGCTGCAGCGTGCGTTCGTTCGTTATCGCCTTGCGCCTCGCAAACCGACGCTGCACCGAGGGTGGAAAGCGGGCCTCGCTTACGGTTTATATGTGGCGATGCATGGGTGTGTTATATGCGCCATGCTGCATGCACATCTCGTTCACTGCTGTTATGGGTAAAACATCAAATAAACACCAGTGCCCTAGTGCGCGAACCGGGTCCGGTACGGAGAAGAGCTCTTGCCCTTTCACTAACTTCGAGCAGTCTGTTTCCTTCTCTCTTATCTTTACGATCGCTCATTCTGATTTCCATTCACATCCAATAATCACCGCCCCCCAACTTGGGGCCCCCTCCGCCCTGCTCGTTTTCTTGAGAGGATACACTTTTCCTGCAAATGTGTGCGTCTTGTTGTTGCAAATGCTTTCGCCCGCAAATGAGGGAAGCTTTTTACCGCCCTTGAACAGGGCCTACATGCACTGGTAAACAGTGGAAATAGAAAGAAAAGAAAATCACAGGAAAAGCGAGAAGAAACGATGCCTAAACCGATCCCGACCAAGTACAGTAACGTACGGATAATGTTTTAATTGATGCGCCTTGCCTTATTGCTATCAATTCGTCTTCCTTGTCGGCGCTGGGAATGTTTGCAAATGCAGCTATTGCGAGGAGTAGTTTTTCAAAGAAAACAAATCACACATTGTTATAGAAACAAGTAATATATTATTACAGTAAAAAAGGAAATTTTGAACTGACTTTTAGCTAATCTTTTTAACCAAGTATCTTTCATCTGCTTACACATGTTTTGCTTTACATTCATTAACTTGCGATATTTTTATGTGATGGTATGTAACATTCCACATTTCCCATTCTATTTTATTTATTTTTAAGTTATGGCATCGATCGGTTTCTAACTTCCACTATGCAAAAGTGCCCCCATAACCTCAAGCTGTTGAAACAATTTTATTAAAAATTATTCTACACATCCGCCCTACCACTCGCCTTAACTCGATGCTCCACGTTAGTGTCGGCTCGTGGTGTCGTACTTTCTAATTTAATAATTGAACACCTCCTTCCGCAAGCAGCACGTAAGAAAAAAAGGGAAAAGCACACGCTCGTCATACTTTTCCAATTTTCTACCTCACGTCCCAGCGATGACAGTGTGGAAGCTTGTTCTGCTGCAAAAGCATTTACATGTGTTTCGGAGCCAGAAGAAAACACCTACCTCAAGGTACATCGACAGATCCCCCCGTCCCATCCCCCCTGCACCAGTCGCGCACTTATGTGCTAAGTTTTCTCACCCTCTTACTCCGTCCCCTGTTTGGTGACAGTTTTATCTTCTCCAGCTTCCGGGCGTACGGGTTTCGTACGCCCGATGCGATGAAGGTAGTTTGAGGATAGTGCAAAATTGCTCCGGAATAACTGTTGTAGGCCCTCCGGGGAGAGGGGGGGCTTCGTCTCCGAAAAAGGCCCATAATCGCAAACCGTCCGTTCTGGCGTCAGTGTCTTGCTATGGGGCGCACGTTCGTGCCTCAACATAACCACCGATGTTCGTACATGACGACGAAGAGCACACACACACACTCCTTCGCCCATCCGGGAAGACAACTTACAAGCTCCAGTTTCGAGTCATTGTGCCTACCATCTGCTGCCATTTTGCTCCCCGTAGTAGTTATGATCCTTTAGGGTATGCGGTTACGGTTTTCAGTATTTGACGATACATTTATCACGAAGAAAAATACAAGGGTGAGGCGATGTTTTACATACCTTACGTTCTGAAAATGTATGAGGAAAGCATCATTTTAATCCTTTGCTTTTTGGAATGTGGAAGTGGAAAAATATTTAGCTTTTCTATCATTTTCTTACATTTCTACATAGGAGCTTCTCATAATAAAAACATATAAAGTGTTGTGCTTAATGAATCTTTTGGCGAGATTCATTCCTATAAATCTTTCACCTACGATTAATTATGAAGGTTTAATAAATCTTCAGGGATTCGAATCTTCAAACCTTAATGAATCTTTCGAAACCTTAATGAATATTCATGAAACTTTCATGGATCTCTCACGAATCACCACGATTCTTTCATTAGCGTGGATCATGCGATCAAAAACAAAAAAGGGGGTTTCTCTACCCATGTTTGGCTCATCACTTTTCACCAGGTAATCTATCTTTGGGTTTCATGAATCTCTCATCGAAAGATTTAAATAGGATAAAGGATTTTCTCAAACGCAAAGAATCATTCAGATTCATGAATCTGAGTCTGAATTACACAACTCTTCATTCAAAGTTAACTAAAACCACCTAATTCTTTGATAGTTATAAGTCTCGTTAGCATTTTCCACTTGATACTAACGTTCTTTACCGTAGTTTTAAATTCCTATCCATCTTCCTCGCAGTGTTTCCACCCTTATATCACAAACACTATGTTCCTTTTCAATAAAATTATGTCCATGTTGATAGCCGTGTTGATTGCACTATCGCTCATCGGTAGGAAAGTACTACGAACCGCTTCCTAATCAGCGCCGATAATTAGCCCTCCCGGCTTTGCGCACTGATTTATTACCGCATTTTAATCTGTCCCACATCCCCACCCCCCAACCCCCTCTCCCTGGAAGGTAAAAAGGGGTCCGCTTACCGGATGATTAATAATGTCGTACAATTCGCTCGGTCCCAGCGCTTGCTGACCGCAGAACTCAATAAACCACTGCCGGCGTAAAGGATTTTCTCAAACTTCACCACTTTTACGATGATTTGGCAAAAAGCGACTGTCGGCTCGAGGCCGGAAAGGTACCTCGACCGACCAGTACCGGTAGCAGCGTCATTAAAAGTGCTAAATTTATGCTCCGAAACACGTTATTTATAACTCCGGTAGGGCGTGAGTAACGCTGGAGAAAGTTTAATTTCAGCACACGATTAATGTCGGAAAGCATGGGTCGATGTTGTGCGGACAATTTTCCATCGAAATTAGAAGAAATTTTGAGCTACAGGGTGTTAGGAAATTTTTTAAGGAATTACTTTTTTTATTTCCGTGCACTTCCAGGTTAGAGAATTCTTTGGACATTCGAAAGCCGGCACAAAAATTAATGTTTCAGTACAGGCAGGTTACCTTTTTTGTCTGCTATTACTCCCCATCGCTCCCAGTCTGCACGGGTGTGGAAAAAGTTTTCACCTCTCTTCATTCCTTAGAGCTCTTATTTCTTTTTAAAAGGAACCTCCTCAAGAAAACGGGATCGCCCATTCGCCGGGCGGGGTTAATCAGCCGAATAGCCACCAGATTAGATTGCCTGATAAAGGAAATAAAAACGCCACAATGTTGCTCTCCTGTCACGCAGGTCGGGAAACGTTTCGCATTCGGTCCCCGGCGATGGCTCGAATGACTGGAATGCCGGCAAACGGGACCGATGGTGAAAAAATGAAAAATGACCCTTGATGTCGTGCGGCCATCAACAGCCCGGGAACATTCTTCAGGTGGATAGGCATTATTTTCTTTTTTACCTATCCCAAGCTTCTGATTTGGATCAGTTTTCTTTTCCACAACTAACCCCGACGGCTGGAGGATGGGTGGGTGAGCAAGTGAGCGTAAGAAAATGGTTTGTGTAAATACGAACTGAAAGGGAAACCTTTTTTTCCAGGGGTTCCACATTTTCTTTCGCATCGCTTTTTTGCGTCTTTTTTGTGTGAGTGTGTCACAGTCATGCAAGGGGGGGCCGGGTGGGTCCTTCTCAACCAACCTTTAGAAGGTGGAGAAGTTATGTTTTACGAGCCCACGAAGGTGAAAATGAACCTTTTTTTTATGAATGATGCCGGATATGGTTGCGGTGCGATTAAAGTTCGGAAACTGTTCTGGTGCGGCATTCCTTTCAAAAATGGTTTTGTGGAAGGAATTTTATTATGAAATGCGTTTAATTTGATTTCTTTTTATATTTGTATGTGTTGAAAGCGTTCCCAGGAGAAAAGTAAGGTATCATTTCTATAACGCAATTATTTATTACTTTCACGAATATTTTAGTCTACAACATTTATTAAAAATACGTTATAAGAAGTGGGTATTCAATAGCTTAACAGGAAAGTAGACAAAACTATACAGAAATAATAATAATGTTATTTATATCTCCCCGGATATGTTAATTACTTCAATCTATCTAAGTACATTCGTCAACATGCGCCTTATCATGCGTTCGTTTTGTCCCTTCCCTGCTCTTTTTTCCAGAAGTAACCGTCCGGTACAATCGAGGGTTGCCCAACGTCACCGTGCCACTGCCATCCCGGAACGAACGCTGCCAGTTCACGCTGCGACCGGTGACGCACTCCGTCGGCGACTTTCTCGAGATGCTGAAGGTGGAGGACCGCGGCATTGACCGGGCGGCCGTGCTGAACCGCGAGGGCGTCCGGATAGCGGCCGCCTGCTCCATCGAGAACCTGATGGCCGACGATTTCTGGTAAGCGAGCCGCACGCAAACTCTTCTCCTCGGTAGGGTCAGCGAATGTAGAAAGAAATAGAGTCTTCATCGGTAAAGGGTCTTCTGTTTTTTTTTCCACCCATGTTAAAGTGTCCTTGTGGCGTCGTGATAGTTGGTCGGCAGGAAGTCTTGTGCTTCCCTGTCGAAACATCTTCGAGTGCATTTCGTTGATTAAATTTCACGCAAAACGACATCGACAAGAGGGGACGTCAGTTGTGTGTGCTGTTCGTGCCATCGCTTATCCGTTCGATCGGCTGCGTCTTGTTCGATTGCACGAGAATGGGACTTTTTATCTCGTTTCGAAACAATCCTCCAGTCGGTCGCTCGTGTCAAGTAGCGATTGCAAGGACACCACCAATGTTCAAGCTTTTTTGGTGCTTTCTGTACTTTCCTATCGGGATCTATCGTTTTCTACAAGTTTGTATTTTTGTCTGTCTGTAAAGCAAAAACTAAAATAGTTGTAGCTATCGATTTGAGGTATAAATTTGAAGATGATAACGCTCGATTTTTTACGTTCCAATGCATTCCTAGTAGTTTTTCGGCAGTCCTCGTCCTGTTTTACAACACTGTGTTGTAAGTTTTCGTTAGTTTTTTGAGTTTTAATTTTAGTTTTTTGTTCGATTGACTGTGTGTTTTCTTTTTTATTGCTTTCATCACTCACATTCACGAAAAACGATCCAATTTCTCAACTTAGTTGCTGCCAGACATAGGATCGATAATTCAATCGCTAGAGACTTCTTGAATCCATGACGTATGGTGGATAGTTTATGGAATCAATGGAACAACAAAGGCCATTGAAAATCGATTGGAGTGCTTGGAAAGTAGGAAACTTTTTCCGCTTTAAAACGTTCTGTTTCGATCAAACGATCAAGCGTTGAGCAAATGGAATAGAATCCAGTTGAAAGAATTAAATGAACATACTACAACCTCAAATCCGACCAGAATCCACGCCATCGATCGACGAAATCCAGCCTATTTTATCAACCTTTAACCGATAGGGGGAATCTTTTTATCCGTCTATCTCTTTATCTGCTCCTCGGTTCTGTGCTGCGGGCTCGAACCTACACATGGAAGGACGCCGGATGGAGCAAAATGGCGACATTTGTTTGCATTTAAACTGGGAATTTCTACCATTTCATGCCCACCGTGTATGCCAACCTCCGGACCATGAAATTATCGTCCAATCGAGTGGATCTGTGTCGTTTGCATGGAAGTATCATCGATCCCCCGGGAGGCCCCGGAAGGACAGAATGGAAGAATGTTTGCATTTCTGGTATTGTGATTCTATATTGCTTCCTGTTTCCGCAAAAAGAGGGAAGATTTTCCGGAACCGGCGCGTTATCCTTCCCATTCAATTTAGAACGTTCCCCCAAGATTTCAACTGCGAACCATCAAAAGTGTACATAACGATCGGAGTGAGAAGAGGGACAAAGCACTGGAGGTAGGATCGACCGGGCAAGAAATTGTGCCAAGATCGATCGATCGAGAAATTCTACCGACGACCGAAATTGGATAATTCAACCGTGGCGCACCGACCCGGTGCCTTTTCCCCGCCCCGGTGGGAGTGAAAGTCAAAATAAGATTGGTTTTTTGATTGGACCCATGGTTAGTTAGCCCAACCACCGACCACCCCTCTCGTTCGAGGGTGGATTAATTTCGAACTTATCGCGGAAAAGCGTCGGCACCGATTGCACGATGAGTATCCAACTCCAAAGCCCACCGCAACGCCCATCATATCGAAACGTTTGGGGCACGACCTGGGAGGGGTGTGGGGGATCCCGCCTTTCGATAAGGACTCACGGGTATTTTTACCCCCCACCGGTTATCGGTTTGACTTCGTTTTTCGCCCGCCACAATCCCTTGCTCGAGCGTGCTGGGCGCGCAGGGTTTTGTGTAATTTGTCCGTGCCCTCACGGGACACGGCCCCCGGTTGCTTCTGCCCGTCAAATGGCCGTCAAAGGTTGTTTTTGCGTTCGCGTTCGATCGAGTGCGAAAATTAGTTTACCCTCGAGGTTGTTTTTTATGGTGCAAACATTATCCAGATTATTATTAAATTAAATATAAGTATTTAATTCCTCAAATTATCGCTGCTGATAAAATCATTCTATCACTAAAACTTGGTTGGTCTATCAATAAAACTTGGTTAGTCTATCTATAAAACTTGGTTAGTTTTTTAAATTAAATTTGTTACAACATTTATTATACTCATTACATATTGAATAGACTCTAGAAAGTAGAACGAGAATTTTTAATTAATAATGTTTATGCTCTGTTAACTCAAAATAAGCTTTAAAAGCTATTGAAAATCAAAATCAAAACATTTGCTTTTCATATTTGACAGCAAAACAAATATCCCTACAAATCAAATGCTAATGAACTCATTTAAATCGTTAAGTCCTATGGTTCATTTTTTCGACTCTCGCTCAATTCAAATGCCATGTAACGATGAATCCATTTAAGCTCCAGAATGGGCAATATCATCAACGCGGATAATAAGCTGCAATAATACTCACTCGCAAGTGACACTTGAACGTTCCCCGGTGCCATAATCTTCCCTCCCTTCCTTCCCTCGTCCTCTGGATGAGAGTTTATTTAACGAGCCCGGCATCCGGGCTCCAAATTCAATCATGTATTAATTAGCTGTCAACGCCACTGGCTAATCTTTCACTTCATTTCATTGGCAATCCGTCCTTCCCCTCATCCATCCCGTCCCGACCCGGCCGGCTTGTGCATACTTTTGCTGAGGGTCATTTATTCACTCCACTTGATCGATTACTTCCCTTTTTGCCCGACGGCATGTCGTTGGCGAAGGATATTGATGACATAGATCTGTTTCTGCCTTGCATGCTGCTGCCTTTTTTGTCACACTCCAACCGATAATGCAATTAAATGATTCAATATGTTGACAGTCATCTTCTAGGAAGCGGATGGTTTGCTGCTGCTCTTTCTAGTAGAAGGAATGGCAATGATTTAAAATTGCACTCCATCCTTCCTGTATATAGATTCTTCGAAGTCATTATCATTGCATGAACCCCACCGTCATCACATGCCAGTAATTACCTATGGAACTCTTCGCCCCGTCCATCCTTTTATAAATCCAACAAGAACCTTGCACACGGACAAGCGGGGGGTTTCCTTGGACATAAATCTCAAACATCCCGCCGAGCTGCACACCGGAGGGCACAAATGCTAACTTCCGAATGGCATATTTGTCCGTCTGAGGTTCCGTTTCGATTGGTTCGATCCGTTTCCGGAACTTTTGCATCGATCGGTTCAAGAGCCACCCGTAATTGATTGCCGGAAAAGTGGTACATAATTGACTGATTCGGGTACGATTCGGTGCAGTTTTGGCCCTCGGAGGAGAACGTGCACTAGGCTGGGTAGCGTGTGATCTAAAGCAATCTATCTCGGGTGCTTTTAGGACTTTGATGTCAATTAAAACACTTAATGCTTGTTTGATTGCAACAGAGTTAAAATCTATCTGGATGATTTTTTATTGACAATTTCTGTTATGTGTACAACCAAAACGCAATGAAATGGAATGAAAAAAGCAATTTATGAAGAAATATTGTTTACGTCAACAATTGTCTTAAAGTCTCAAATTTTATAAGCAAACACTTCCCCTTCCCCACACTTACACAATATACGAAAAAAAAACTTCCGATCGATACGTATTTCTATTTCAATGTACAACACTAAAACTTGCAATCGATTTTATGGGACTTTTCCGAAAGCTGTAGAACAATTTTTGGCCATCCAAAAACGAGAAAAGAATCATAGCGCATTCGGTTCACGGCGGAACGGAAACAATTATCTCAAGAGTTTCGGCATCAAGCGCCGGAAGCGAAAAGTTTTTGGGCAAAACGAACCGCTCACCTGTGTCCATTAAGGAAACACCGGGCAGGAAATGGACCACGAACGAAGAGAAAAGCTCTTACGAGCGAGCGACAGATTGAATTTGTTTGTGCAACAAATCCCGATGGAGGCGCCTGGTGGCTCACGACCGGTTTCGGCCGAAGCGATTAAAAATAAATCACTAACGTGAGCGTTTCACTCGAAGCATCACGAGTTTCGGGTATTCGTCTCACGTTTTGAGTGTCCGGAGTGGTACCAGGCAAGGGTAGGAATTTCCGTTTCGTTTCGGGTGAAATGTTTTAGCAGTTGATTATTGTTTAATTGTATGGAGCATGTGTTTGGTTCCGGTTTAGAAAGAAATAAACAGCAATACGGAACCTGCCCAACAGCTGATTGCTAATGGGGTTTCGATCGAATGTCTTAAAAAAAGCACTCCCACGTGGAATAATTTTTTTTATCACCGGTAAAAATAGAATTTCAACTTCCTTTACAAAAATTCAAATTCAACAACCTTCCTTTACAAAAATTCTACCTCTGCTCTCACGAATTCTGTGGATATTGAAATTACAGCATTCCCTTTCTTATTCCACCTTTTTACAGGCTGCATCTGAACGACAGACAATACTACGTTAAGCCACCGAAACGTGAAAAAATTACCTCAGAAGAAATCACTAGACTAGGGGACGTCCAGGCACTCGTGGCGCAGGTAAAGTATTACGTTTTGTTTCATTTCCCAGCGCTAATCCCTCAAACGTGAAGGCAATAACGGTCAAAAACGTGGAACATACAGCAATACAAACGAATGCAAAATCCATTTCATAAATGCAACACAACACATTGTGCAAAGGTTGGTCAGGTTGACAGATTGTTTTCCTCCAAATCGGAAAAGTGAGGCGGGTCATATTCGGATGCGCTTTGTTTCGCATTCGCGTTCCAAAATTGGCTTTTCGTTTCCTGTCCTTCTTTTCTCCATGAAGTGTGCCAGAAACTGGTTTCCACTTTTGCATGGTTAAAAATGGAACAGAAGTGTCCTCCTCCCCGCGTGCGAGCGAAGAAGTTAAGCTGGCGTTCCTGGAATACCGTGCCGCCGGTTCGTTTGCATTTTACATGATACTTGAAAACCTGTTATTTTAATGCCATGTGGATGCCGAAAACGAGTGCATTTCTCTGTTCACTTCCGGAATAATGCATGAGTGTTTTGTTTCGTACTTGTCAACTCGCCTCAGGCAGTTGCCTTGCCTGGTGGGTTGTTTTTAAATCCTCCCCGCGTCATCAATGTCTCTCGGTGGACGATCTTCCCAACGTCTATTACAGGTCGTGTAAAATAAGCGTTAAAATTATTTCCGCTTTAAAGAGGAAGTATTCCCCGAGCAGCTCCCATATTTAATGCGTCCGTGCTACAATATAAGGCTCATGAATTTATATCTTTTAGCGGTACAGCTTTCGTTGCTCGTAAACGTACCGCGCTTGCAATACCTTTGTTTGTACGCCAGCAAGGCGAACACCATAATAAAAATAAACCCATCAAACCCTCACACACGTGCACACAACACCTTTCTCCCAATTAAACTTTGTGCCCTTTTGTTTTCCGACCCAATGCCCCCTCCCCCCCGAAAAAGGTGGGGGGCCACAAACGGCGACAGTCAACGGTGGAAGGAAAGTACACCAAAAACTCCAATTTGTAGCCGTTACTGTACAAACAATGGACCCGCCCGATAAAGGGACGGAAAGCGAGCGAGCACGTGTATAAACGGGTAGAATCCTGCCTTCCTGAGCTGTGTGGGTCATCGGGTTGTTAACCGGGTTCGAGCTAGAGGATGTTGGCTGCTTCATTTTCCCCCTTTGTAGTGACCCGTAAAATATAGGATCGTGTGAATTGTACCACATCTTCCGTGTCTTGAACCTCGAAGCTCTGAGTGGATACCCAGACGAACCGGAACTCAGGGGTTATACGAAGGGTCTGACGCGGCTGATAGCACCCGGGCGTTGCTTTAATCGGTTCCTAATTAATCGTTCTCTATCGAATAAATTAAAACACCCTTGGGACGGGACGAAGGGTCACGCATACAAGATGTTTACCCTCACTCAATTTCATTCTTTCGTTTCGTCCGTTTTTCTCACCAGCTCTACGAGGCCCTGCACGTGGGCGAACATCAGATTCACAAGGAGCGAGAACTGAACGGCAAGCTGGAGGAGCTGACCGTGAAACTCGGACCACTGGAGGAGGTAAGGTGGAGAGGGGTGTGATGGGCAAGACTCCATTTGGCAATGAGGTCCAATTCATTTATTTTCTTTTTTTTTTTTTTTGCAGAAAAAGAACGAACTGGACCAGATCGCCGCACGGAAAACGAACGTTCTGACCTGGGTCGGTCTGGGACTGATGTCGGTACAGTTCGGTGTGCTCGCCCGGCTAACGTGGTGGGAGTACTCCTGGGATATTATGGAACCGGTGACGTACTTCGTGACGTACGGTACGGCCATGGCTGCGTACGCGTACTTTGTTCTCACGAAGCAGGTAATACGATCGTTCGAGCTTCGATAGAGTACAAAATTGTCGATCTTTTCCCTTTCGATTGATCCCCCACCCCTCTGTGGTTTACCATTTTAGGAGTACCTCCTGCCGGACGTGAAAGACCGCCAGCATCTGATCACGCTGCACAAGGCGGCAAAGAAGGCCGGCATCAATCTGGCCGAATATAATGACATCAAACGACAGATCGCGGAAATCGAACACGATCTACGCCGGCTGCGGGACCCCCTGTACATGCATCTGCCGGCGCCACCGCCGAAAAGCAAAACGTACAGCGCGACCGAGATCGCACTCTCGAAGAAGCAGAAGAAGGCCGCCTTCGAGGCTTCGCTGGGCGTTCCCGGGAGCACCGGTCAGCAGTAGGAAGCTGAATGGTTGACTTTGCAACACGGCTACTAGCTGCTACTAGACCGCAGACGAACGACCAGCGATATTTGTGGTTGCGAAAACAAACAAAAGACGCAGGATAAAATGTCCTTTCGTCGTACCGTCGGTGGGCAGACGGAATGGAAGGTGAAGAAAGGAGAACAAAAAAACTCAAAGCAACAGCAGATGATAGAGAATAACGATTGAATCGAAAGTTAGATAGAAGGATTATGACGAGCTGAGCAGATTTCATCCTCGGTCCAAGGATGGCAACGGTTGTAACAAGTGGGTTCGGTGCAGCACAATCCAAAACAATCAATTTCTTCAACCCATGAACAATGGCCGAACGGACAGAAGATTACTACAAGCGCACAAAAATGCAAAAGTCACACAAAACACATAACACTAAGCGCAATAGCAAAACGTTTGATAACATGAAAACAGCAAAACCGAGCAGGAGACAAACCGTCGGCCATCGATTGTGAAACCTGCCTCCAATCCTCATCCCTAAAACAAAAGAAAAAACCTAATGGCCCGAGATTCGTTTCGTAACCATCGATCTAGCACAAACTGACGCACCCCGCAAAATGTAAAGAAACGCCTCACTTTCTCTACTTGTTTGCCGTACTAAAACCATGTGCACCGACCGGAAATATTTACGGGTTGCCCGTAAGCTCAAGGTTTTGTATCGCTAATGTTTTATTTAATACTTACTAAGCCCGTACTTATGGCACAACCACACCCTGGCTGCTTAAGTTGATAACAACGGCAAAAGGGGTTTATCCCCGTCGACACCTCCCTCGGACGTTCTTAACTATGTAATGGAAATTTACGTTCTCAATGATGTGTTGTTATCGTTTTTTAAAAACGTTTATCCGAGCCCGGGCACAAGTGCATTTTCTTTGCCGCCAAAACGTTCGCGAAAAATAAGTTTTTGCAACGGTATGCAACTGTTTACTTTTTAATAAGGAATCTCATCTCGCCCTGCAGGAATGTCATGTGTGTGTTTTGTGAAAGGTTTATTTTTCTGTTTTACTAATGTCTTTTATTTTGTGTTTAGTTTGTAAGAACACAGCAGAAGGCTCTCACAAAGCCCAAATAAGTTACCCTCACCAACAGAAGTAAACATGGTGTGTTCTATTGGGAGGACATCAATCATTACTCTAGTTTGCTTATGCTTCTGTATACCTTCAGGTCAGTGTGTGTTAAATTGTATGTTATCATTTTCAGATGGTTGCAAATAAACGATATTATAATCATTATTTTTCTATTTTTTTCAAATATTATTTCTTGAGGTTTTTTTTTCATTTTCAATATCCTTTTATTTTTAGGGAATTATTTAAATAAACCTTTAAGTTTCTCTTTTAAGAATCGCTAATAACAAAACATAAGATAGTATATAAGAAACCTCGGGGGAGTTTTTCAGTTGTGTCTGATAGGGTCTTAAAAACTGCGCTCGTGAACCGTGAAAAACAGTTAACGTAAACTTTTGAAGTAAAAAAAAATAAATATTGTTATAGAGGATAGTGAGAACATGCTACGAGTGACGTGACCACTAAAGAAAAAAAAAACCCTCATCATCTTCGACTATGCCGGGAGGTTCAAATACGCGCCTCAAACATATTTCAACATTTTTACACTCCAATTCTCACCCCAAACTAATTCTGCACCGCAGTATATCGTCGGGCTTCAAATTGTGTTCTTATTACTACAGCTCGGGGGTAGCCTTGCCCTTGTTTGTTTGTAGTTTTCATTTGTTGGACTTTACTAGCAAAACTGAACCGATCATTAGATCCATGCGGGCATGCTTTAATAAACTAAAGAACGAGCTTCTCTTTGGATGCGATCAAAATATGAAACTTACAAGGTCGACAAAATCTTTCGCTAACAAGCGGCTAGCGCTATCCAATACCACTCTGCTCTGCTTACTCTTGTTTGCAGCTCACGCGTGTTTGAGGATGCTCTAACATAATTGATATTAAATAAGCCTTCGAATAACCGTTAAGTTTTTCGTTACGATCTCGTTAACGTATCCAATTCTCTTGGGAAAAAAAATGAAAAACCCTCTCCTCTAAGCTTTCCACTAGCTAGTGCACTAGTATTTACCTCTGTATTTAAAACTGTTTAAAAATCATCTCCATAAATAATGCTAATCGACGAGAGAAAAAAAGGTGGCATAAAAAACAAACTACCGATCAAGAGTGAAATCGCGTTGCAAAAACTACAAATGTAAAACCTATCGTTAAATATGACCAACCGAAGCGCGACTGACGGAGCCACCGGAAACAATTGTGTCCACCACACACAATTGGTTTAGGTATCCAGGCAAAAAGCAATTTGATAAATCGTTTGGGAATCCTTTTTAGAGCCATTTTTAAATCTACTTAAATATAAATCGCAGTTATCGGAATGTTTAGTGAAATGGCGGTGTAGAAGGTAGCGTTGCCGTACATACAAACAGACACACGTACACACACAAACACTAAGGTCGACCCTTCCCCTTCTTATCACTCGTTTCATTAGAGCTTACCTCATATTCATTGAGGTGCGTTCTTTGTTTGGATTGAAAGATCAGATTGAAAGCTTGTATAGAATTAATCGCCTCCAAACGAAGCTGCATTCCACACTTTAATCCTACTACTAGTGCTAGAGTTCCTTCACTGTTTCTGCATCTCCTGGTAGCATCTTTGAAGTACTTTAAATTGGCTTCCGCCTAGGAAATAATCTGCACCCCCTAACCACTCACATATCTCACCCCTATTTGCCGCGTGTTGATTGTTTAGAAACGTTTCCCGGATGATAACAAAAAACGCCGGTTTGCCTTTGCCTTCCCTACCTTTAGCTAGCAAAAGAACTGATAATGTGTACGATTCTTTACTTCCTCAACCTCTTAAGCTCTTCTACAATCTTACGTCAAAAGGTATTCAAGATGCCGTACGCTGCAAGCGAGTATTGAACGGATACTGGCGATGAGGAGAGGAAGAGAAAAACCTATATCAAGTGCCAATTTACCTGCAAACTGAAAACACGAGCAAACAATCGACCGATCACGGCGTTCACAGGAAGAAGGTGCAGGAAAACGGGGCAGTTGGGTGCAAAAAATGCCCGTTCTAAACTCGTACACTCCTTTGCATAGAGAACTAATCCTCTCCAGTATTTAAACTTACTAAACAAATCTCATTATAGGGCATGATGGACACTCCCACGCACATACACACAAACAGACACAAACACAATGCTACTTACCTTTCCAACAATCTTCTTACTAGAGATCAAATGTGAAATTTATAAATACTGCAAGTGATTGCAAAATTATAACAAAAAGAACCTAGCATCTAGCGCAAACAATGAAATCGAAAATCTACCTGTCTTCAAATAGCGAATAAACAGCAAGTGTCGGAAAGGGATTCACGTAAAGAAAAAAAAATATTCGAAGAAAACGGAAATTATGTATATTTTACTACGATTGCAGTCAGTGGAAGCCAACGGATCGGGTCTCTGCTTCACTAAACCGTTTCATACAGTACAGTAAGCCATAAATACATACATATAAAATTAGGGTTTCTTTAACTTTGAACAAACCATAACAGGATGTTGATAGCAAAGCAAAGTAAACAAACAAACAAACAAACGAAAATTGTATGACCATACACCATAGCAAGCGATCCGAGACACCATAGTAATGATAGAGTACATAAGAAAATTAAGTACCCCCTGGCAAGATGTATGGTATCTGCAAAAGTATTATGAACAAACCTGGAATTAAATAACTAACACTAAAACAAAAACAAAAACTAGGTAAATTATATTACATGCGCCGGGCAAGTACACGATACATGAACGGTTTGACAAAGACACGAAAGGAAATAAGCCACGTGTAGAGCAGACGAAATCAGACGAACTAACAAATTATCAACCGTAAAACCCGTACCAACGTGCTACTAATCCCCGACGTGTGTAGGTCCTACAATGACGGATGAATTGCATTTGCAGTAGTGGTTTTGGAAAGGATTTAGAGTCGAAGCAAGCAGTATTCCGGTTCCGTTGTTCCCGTAGGTAATTTGTTGAAAATGGAAAAGGAAAACATTTGTTTGTACATATTTCATATAGGTGTAGCTATTGTTGGACAAAGCTCGAGCTGATAGGTAAACTAGACGATAGGGAATAGACACAAACGAAATCCTATGATCGTAGGAAGTCGGTCTGCCGAGGTAACATCGAAGACGTTGTTTTTCATCCTCCTCTGTAGGCTAGCGTACGATGAATGATCTTACCACGCGCAGCAACAGCAAATGTGCTGCGCAGGAAACTAAAACGAGACAAGAAAACGCAACCATTCATTAACCTAACAACTATTATATTAAAACTAATACTAACTGCTGCTAACCCTTCAACATCAGCCGGTAACACAATGGAGGATATTTGAAAATTTTAACGATAAGCAACCAACAACCGCGCAAGCAAAATACTAACGAATTTTTTAAACATAAACATGCTGTTGTGAAGCTGTGATTTCTCCGCACTTTGCGCCTGTCTCTCTGGTGGTAGTGGTGGTGGTGGTGGCGGTGGCTCGAGGTTGGCCACAACTTGGGGTGGAGAGGAGGCCAGTTTTTGAACTTACGTGCCTACGGTTTGGTTGGAATTGAAGCTGCTTGTGTGTACCCAGCACTCGTTGATTATATGTTAAGTCCCCCTGGCGCCGGAAACATGCCGACCAGAAGTTGGTAGTGTGATTGTGAATTCAAACATTCGTTTCTAGTTCCATTTACTTCCATACAGCGTACTGTTGCCCAGGGGCCTGCAAGTTTCCTTCATGCTCTAGCGTTGAATTGAACACCAGTTTGCATGTTTTACGGATGAAGTTTGGATTTGAAACAATTGTAAAGTTTGGTTATGTACTATTGTAAATCAAATGCTATCTAAATGAGAATAAAAACATGAATAAAATTGATCAAAACTTTCTCTATCAGTTGATACAATAGCATATCCGTACATAATTTATTTGTGAATTTCCTAAATTTCGATAGTTAAACAGCTCATTGTTCTGTGCATAATAATTTAAAAATTTTCAAAATTTATTTGTCCAAAATCACCAACGTCATCCAGGCGAGTAAATTCGCAATTGCAATTCCACTTTGACAGTACAGTCTGTTCTCGAGTTACGCGGTTCTCGACTTACGCGGATTCGGAGATACGCGGTTTTCAAAATTTGACAGTAGATTGGGTTTATTACATCGATTTAAATTCCTGAGATGTACAACCACACGAATAAATATGTAAATTACACATTTGCATAACTTACGCTTTTTATTTCGTTTGGTGAAATTTATGTTGTTAGAATACGCTTGCATTGCATTCATATTAATGATCAAAGAAAAATTTTGAATATTCTATGATACATGTACACAAGAGCTCGATCTCTTAACTCCTAGTATAAACTATGTGTCAAGCAATATTCGAGATACGCGGAAATTCGAGATACGCGGATTTCTCTGGTCCCCATTATCCGCGTAAAGCAACCCGTAGACGTTGCGAACTTGTACGCGCGAACAATTTGACAACCTGGCATTGCCTATGTAAAGGAAAGGAAAGGAAGATTTCCTCTTATATCTTCCTTTCCTTTCCTTTACATAGGCAATGCCAGGTTGTCAAATTGTTCGCGCGTACAAGTTCGCAACGTCTACGGGTTGCTTAACTCGGGAACAGACTGTAGCTAAATGTTATGGCTGTCATTTTCATCTCGTCCGGGCGGTGATGTCAGCGATTTCGCTCACACATAGGCCCTCCTGCGACCGTGCCCAAGCTAGTTGGTTCGTTCGCGCACACGTCTGATGCTGCACAAGATGAGAAAAAAACCTAAGCTACCCGTGCCTTCCGATGGCAGTAGTAGTACAGCAGTCGCAAGTGGCAAACGGGTTCGATGTCGTGCAGACGAAAGATGACGACCAATTGCCGTGCGGTGAAATAATGGTGGACAAGTGCTGAGAAAAAAGTAATTTTACCGTTCATCGTCCTGTGTTGCGTGGTAGATATCAGTCCGACGGAAATGCCGTGCCGTTTCCCTCCGGATACCAGTGCCTAGAGATACTGTGTGTGGTGTTGTAGGTGTGCTGCTGTGTGTTTTCTTTTCGGCTTGCCGTAGTCTGGCAAATGTCCAACGTCGACAAAAGCGAATGAAAGAATTCAATCAAACGCACCTTTCTGCGTGCAAAGAGTGCAAAACGATCCGCGGGTCGATTGTGAATGGTTGATGCGGCGTTCCAGTTGTGTTTAGTGGCGAATTTGCGGAGCAATAGATAAGATTGCTGTACTTTTTAGTTGCTTCTTGTTCATCGCTCATTTTCCACATCCCACCCTCCTCTCTGGGGGGGTCGAAAAAAAAGCTTCTCTAGCAAGAGCTCCAATGTGGAGCCGAGCAACGAGATTGTTCAGAATGTGTCGTTGTGTGTGTGTGCGTGTAGGAGACGCGTGCGAACATGTTAGTCCATTAAAAATCGCTTAGCTTCCCGACAGTTCAATTGCGAACGAATTACTGGCTGTCGAAAGATGCATAATGTCTCGATATTGATGGAAACCATGGTGAAAGATCTATTCCATCTCCCCCAGACGGATCGTGTTCTTGTTCTTCCGGATGGTCTTTTGTGCAGAAAAGCGGGTGTTGTGGAAGGTGGCGAGACGAGATGAGAGAGATGGGTGTTTCCACGGCTCCCGTCGAGGGCGGCAGAGACGGCGATAACGAGATGCGCGATGCGAAAGAAAGAATGCGAACATAGAATACGAGGAGCGTTCACCGCACTATGGGGAAGAGAAGGACAAATTCCAAAATCTGAACTTTTAGCAGTTGGAGATAACATAAACGATGGGAAACTGCATGACTAGAAAACATAGTTTAGAGAGCCTTTTTGCATAAAAAGTTCGTTCGTTTCCTTACACCAGAAGACCCACAAACAGATGATCGGATGGGATGCTAAATTATATTTTACATTCATGAACTTATTGTATTGTTAACTTTCTTTATTGTAGTATCCTCTTTTCTATTACGGAACCCATCAAATTATTTATGACATTGGTTCTAAGGAATTCCCCATAGTGAGTTGAAATTCAGAGATGGGCGTGAAGAGAGAGAGAGAGAGAGAGAGAACGATTGAAAAGCGCAATGATTTAACAAAGCAAACGATGCTCTTAACTTCCCTATTGAATACGCACACTTGCACACTCCTGGCGCTACCAAACATATACTTCCAGAGCGAATGAGCCTTTTTTTCTTGTAGTCAAGTTTTGGAAAAAAAATCCAAAACCTCATCTCCGTGTGTTAGAACTGTCAGTTCATAAACGACTGTGCATATTTACTCATTATCTGTACTTTCTAGTTAGTACACTTTACGAAGTTTTTCAGCAGCACAGTGGGAAGGAAGGAAAAAAGGTAGTTTTGAATGAGAACCATTTTTCCACCAAACCTCGTTCGTCCGAAGGAAAGAGAAAGAGCGAGGCACAAATGTGCACAATGTGAGAACATTTTTCTGTATCGATTGATCGGTGACGTACAGTGTCGTACCGGCGAATGTTGTTGTTCTAGGCAACGTTTGACCGGTAAAGGCCAGTAAATCAATTGAGTCATTGAGGCGAGCTACGGTCTTCATTTCCGGGAAAAAGAAACTCGTTTTCTTCTCTGGATCACAGTTCCTTCGTAATTCATTTCCTTCATCGTGGCATAGTGTCATTCGCGGGTATTTTACGTTCGATTTTAAAGCACAACCGTGTTCCATTCATTCTCCAAAGCCCTCTTGTTTTGCGACCAAACCGGATCGTGGTGGCAGTGCATTGGAATACTTTTCTGCATTGTTCCGACGAACAATAGGAACCGCCGCACATGCACAGACGCACACTTCGCGCAACTGCAGAAAAAAGGATAGGCGTGTGCTTGCGAGTGTGTCTGTGCCTTGTTTGTATGTTTGGTTGTTCCTAAGAAGTGCACACCCGCGAGCTACTGAGATAGTGTTGCACTGAAATTGTTCCTTCGTATCGCGTTGTTGGTGCTTCAAGAATCCGTCGAGTGTTAATCGCACACAGAAACTCCTGCGTCGTGTGTCCAGAGGAGGAGTGTTTTTATTCCCGTGCTTCGTCACTGATGGTGTAATTCGAATTTACTTCACAGCAACAAACGCAGTCAAGTAGGAAAGCAAACTAATCAAAGTGTGCCGCTGAGGCTTAGTGAGCAGCACCAGCAAGCAAGTAGCAGAAGCAGCAGCAGCAGTAGTGATCAAGACAGCAGCGCAGATAAGTGGTGGAACAGATACCCGGCAGGGTACGTGTAGTGGCCAAGTGCAAGAAGAAGTGAACTCGTCCGACTGTGCGAGGGACAGAACGCCGGGACGTCAAAATGGCGCACCAAATGATGGCCCCGTCGGTGAACTGTTCGCTGGATGATATCGATCTGAACGCACTCAAGGTAAGTGTGTGTTGGGTTGCCAGCTCGTATGTGCTGGCGGATTTGTTTTGCTTTCACCATCCTATCGGTGTAGTGTTTCCGGTGCGCCGGCTCCGGTTTTCCAGTCCCCGCAACCGCCAGCCGCCCGCGCTTCTTCCTTCGCAGCATGTGTTGTCTGCTTTCCGTTTGTGACGGCGAATTTTAAGGTGTGGTTGTCGTCGGTGTCCCGTTTGACGTCCAGCGCTGACAGCTGTCAGAAGCGTGACAGTCGCGGGGCGCGGTGCACCCACGAATATTTTCCTTCGCCCAAATCAATCTGATTAATCAAAGTAGCGCCGGCTATCAGTAGCAGCAGTCAAAAAATCATGTTCAACAATACCGGCCATTAGCAGAAAAAATTCCATAGCCTTGGACAACGGACGCGCGACTACTTCCGGGGCGGAACCGGTCAACGGAGACACATATTCTTGGCACGTCCTCCCGCTGCCGGAACCGGTGGCCCATTAGCGACCTTGAACTCGCCACTCGTAGCGCATCGTATGCCGATGATGGATTGGTCCGCAAACGAATTTCAGTTCCGAAGCGTGTCGGATGGCGAATCCGGTCGATTTAAATGGCTTTTTTTGTTTCGTTCCCGGTTGGTGTTTTGCTTGTGCGTTCATTAGCGCACAGTTGGCGTCATCATGTCTCAATTGCAGGATGTTTCGTTGATGGGAAAACATACCCGAAGGGTGGCGTAACGTTTTTGTCACATTGCTCTATCCATTTTGTTTTCCCTCTAAATCGATCATTGAACTCCAGTGGGAAAATAGTTCAATAATTGAAAAAAAGAGTTTTATTTCAATCCATCCTTTGAGGCCGGTTTGTCTCCGAAGCGCATCGCTGCCGAACGGGAAACCTGAAAAAAACAAAAACAAACCCCCGTATGGGTAACATACTTTTTTGTCGTTCAACGACGTTATTTATGTTTACCGGCTAAGCGCAGAGCTGGCCTCAGACAAAACAAATTGAAAGGAAGATCAACGTAGCCGGGGGTGGAAAACTGTTGATGAAAACAGACACACGTGAAAGCAAAGAGGACGAAAGTGGTTTGAAGGATCGAGACGAGCGTGAGGAAAAACCGATCGACCAAAAAAGGGTTTGCGCATGCGTGTATGTGTGGGTTTGTATGGTTGTGTCAATGTATTGCGCATCAACAACAGCTGGCCAGGGTGTGCCACGAGCCACAAACAAGCGACCGAAACGCAGAGATGAAGGATTTATGGGAACTTTTTTTCTCAACACACACACGCACACACATTTCGGTTTATTTATGTTGCGTCCCATAACTTATCCTAAACATGACACAAAAACGTGGGCCACAAACCGCGGCCGGCGTGTTTTGTTTAAATGGTTTAAAATTGAGGAAACCGTCCTTTTGTCGTTCGAGTGTTTGGGATTCGTTCGTCACAATGGATAACGTCTCTGTCGTAAAGGGGTTTCGTTCGCTTCTCATGCGAGAGATGTAAACCGTAAAACCAAAACCTTTAGTATCGATACCAGGCAGATGAGATCATATGTTTACAGTCGGCCCATCCGCACGGCGTAATGAGCCGCATTGTCTGCCACTAGCCTGCTCGCTACTCGAAATCTTATCCATCGAAAGGTAGAAAGCGGAAAATTTCTCACCGGAAATGAGATCACGCGTCGTTCGCGCACGCGGCTTTCATTAGGCCGTAGAAGAAGAACCGCAGCTAGGGAAATACGTTGTTGCGGGGTGGTGGGGTGGTGGTCCCGATAGGCCAAGAGATGATGTTGGCTTTCTGAAGTACCTTTAGAGTCGACGCGATTGGTGAATGTGTGTGTGTTTTTTTGCTTCTTCTCGCAAACACAAACTAGCTAATTATTACGAAACTATTTTCCGTGCAGAGCGTCTCTGCGGAGATTGACTGATGTGGCAGACGACGGAAAACCTCTGACCTGCGGCGCGCACCGGTGAGAAAGTCGTTTTCCCAGCCATTTTCTTCCAAATGCCGGTCCCGGAAAAAAACTGCTATCACAAAGATTGTTGGTGGAGCGCGGGGACACTCCGCGGCATCCGGGCTCGGAGGTCGTCGTGGTGAGTTGGTTGCCTAAAACTTTCCCACCACCCGATACCGGCGCAATGGCCATTTTGGTTCCCAGTGCGGCATTTTCTCAGTGCATCGATTAAGAGTTAACTAAGGAGAGAAGGCGCACGCCACGGATAAACAGAAGAAGAAAAAGAAGAAAAAAAGTAATTATGTTTTGAGAAAATTCCGTCCGGCACAACCTTCCTCCCCCCCGGGGGCCGAGATGAAATCGGCTTCCATTGAATTAGACTGTTTTCCCCTCCGCGCTTTTCATTGCTTCGGTGGTGGCGGCGTTTGAACTTTTGACGAATGCGCGAATATTTGTCTTTGGGTTTTTTATTTCTCTTAATTTTAATAAATAAAACCCAGCTGGCATGAATTATATCGGACGAAATATTTGCCCCGGCAGAGCCGGTTTTCTGCTGGAGATTACATGAACGTGGACAAAGGGACACTTTTCATCTTACGTTCCGAAACGGTGTTTCGCTTATTTTTACTTCTTGTTGCCGTTGTTGGCACACCCTTGCAATGGAAACAAACGAACGATAGCGAAAAGTTTGTGCTGCTTGAATTAAATCTACCACAATGTTTAAATGCGCCCGGCCTTAAATATATTGTGAGAAACTTGAGCTAATTTACACTTATCACTCCATCGTTTCGCATCTGAAGAATTGGCCTTTTAGTTTCAAGTTGGATGGTGTGTGTGTGTCTATGAATTATGTCAACACTTTGAAGTATAGTCCCCCCCAAATCGTTGGCAGCACTGCGTGCCGGAATGAGGCGCTAATTAATTCTAATCATCGTAATTGGAGAACCAGCTCTCTTCTGTGTCCTATCAATTATTATCGTTCGACTTTCCCGGCCACTTAGTGGCGTAAACAAGCTTGTAGAGAAATTATTTTTATAGGTGACTTGATTGATTGTGAACGGGCCTTTGGAAAAACACTCCTTATATTCTCATCTAAGCCGTATTGCAAACACATTCCTTTTCCCCATCGGCCGTTGATCTTCGCTGGCCAGTAGGGGGTATCTTGGAGAATTGGTGAAATGAAAACACCTCGTAGTCTTTCGGTGAAGTCAGCCAGTCTCTCTTTAAAAACGATGGATGAAGGCCCCCCGCGGTTCAACTGGTCTATCGTTTGTTCGGTTTTGCCGTGCGTTGAGGGACTAATTTTAACCATGACACTAGCATATGTGACACATGCACAGAGCATCCACCTTGTTCTTCTTCTTCTGCTGTTGCCAACATCTGATCCGATATCTGTTTTACCGGTAGCACTGAGATTGCATGATTGTTGTTTTCTTTGCATGTTCAGAATGATTAGCACGTTGAAACATTCACGCTTGAAATCTGCGTCTCACTACTGTCTCAACGACTTTGTTTATATTTTGATTTTCGTTGGCAAGAACATGGGCCAATTGTGCCGTGTTGATTTAGCTATTCCGCTAATTTATTATGTCCGTGAGTCAGGCATTTCATCGGCGACTTTAATTCAACACACACCACACATTGAACCAATATCACAGACACTTTCGTGCCGTTTTTCTTATATGAGTCTTATGACGAGATTGATTCATTTGAATCTTTCATCTAAGATTCGATAGACATGCATCTTTTGTGATTCGTGGAAGAATAAAACTGTAAATATCCGTCGATGGAAAACAAAATCGCAACTGCCCCGAAACTACAAATCCTCCAACACAAATGAAACAGTATGCTTGAGGAATCCATCACGCATTATCCAGTTAATGATTCATTAGGATTCATAAATCTGAATCCGACGCAACACTGGTAGTAACTCATTTCTTAGCGAGCGGGATCGATTTGCTTAGCTCTTTTATCAAATGTTTTAATAAAACTAAGTTACAACACTGCTTTCGACCCCAGCACCCAATCTATTTTCACTGCCGATAAACAGCGCCAAAAGGTTGTTGTTGTTTGGTTGCGTTTGTTTTCGCAACCGCAATTATACGACCGTATCGTTATCAATTTCTCGCTTTAGTTAGTTGCTGAAAGTTTATGACCTGTGAACCTCTTCAATTGCCATCTTACGAAATGGGAAATTGGTTATCGAATTGCGTGCCATGCGTTCGTAACGGGCGGCGTAATTTTCACTGGTACTATAAAAACGCCGTTTTGCAAGAAGAGTCGAACTTCCCCAGACGTAATGATAATAATGTTAACGTTATGTGGTGTGTACCTAGCGTCCTTGCAGCAGCAGCAGCGTGTGTTGTTTGTTCCGAAGGAGCAATTTAAATTGCTTTCAAGAAAATCGGGGGCATTCTTCCAGCATATTTGATTTATTTGTTTCGATTAATTTAACACTCACCCAAATCATAAATTGGACGGTAAGGCCAGCCGTCGCCATCGCTTTTAGGGGCGCCGTTTCATTTTTATGATCTCAAGTTGTGTTTGCTAAGCGCAAGTAAGTTTATCAATTCGTCGGCTTTCCGCATCGTTGCCGGAAGGAAAGATTGTCCCATTACCCAGAATTTCGTGTGCATTTGAGGTAATGATATCTCTCGGTGCCGTTAGTCACATTGTTGTTGTCCTCCGGGGAGGGAGGGGGGAGCCAAACGCTCTGCTAGTGATTCACGTGTTCTGTAAACAAATCCCACTGGACAAAGGCAATGCTGTGTTCGCTGGTACGCGGAAGGCGCGATGAAAAACGCTAAAGTAGAAAAATAAAAACACAAAATGTGGCGTTATCAGTCGCGATAGTAGTAAACACTGACTCTCAGGCGTTCAAGACGCTAAACCACGGAGGCACTTTAAACTGCCGGAACACTTTTTCTTTCTCGACACCTCTCGATTCTCTACTTGGTTTGTGCCTGTGTTGGGGAGGGTGAGTGGAGGATAGCGGGCACTATGCACTATGGAGCGTCTAGTCGCGTTCCGTGGCGTTACAGTCCGATGCATTCTCTGATAAAGAGCCAACCGCTCGGCCGGCCTCCTGACGCTCTGATTCAGCGCAGCTCGCCATAGACCGGGTTTTGCTGTGGTGTGTTGTGTCCGTGTGTGTGTGTTTATGCGCGCGATGCCCTCCGCCGACACCAGCCGCGGGTTGTTGCGCCATTTATCATCCAAGGTCGATCGAGCCGCGATCCGATGCGAATATGTTTTCGCTCGCATTCTCTCGCCGCATTCGGTTGAGGCTGTTTTTCTTTTCCTGGGCCAGTTCGATTGCATTTACCATCATCCGGATGCCTACCCTTCCCCCACGATCGTCTAGGCCGCTTCGTTTCACCCACCGCCATTTGAGAGATATTGATGGCGGTTTTTCATGTGTTTTCTTCACCGACATTCCACGAGAGGAAGGCAGCCAGAGCTCAGGTGTGATGCAGAAGGTGGTCAGCCTTGGACAATTTTTTTTCTTTCTTCTCCATCTGATATACATGTTGCTAGCCTCTAGCAACATGTGATGTGATGATCAAGGTGTTTTCTGACGCTCTGGTGCATATTAGAATTCGCAGCACCAGCTTTGTTTCGTTCGACCCTGGGTGGGGTCCAGAATTGGGTAGGACCGACGGCATAAAGACAGCCTCATAATTTCGTATAATGTTTACTATTGTTTTGCCTCAAAAAACGATTGAATATGTTTCGCTTAACTAGTGTTAGCAAATTGAAAATTATCCACTAACATAATTAGAAAGTTTTAGAAACCGTTCTAACATGTGCAAAAGGACAAAGAAAAAATATGAAATTAATTAGGATCCGCTGTGCTGTGGTACGGAACTAAAAAAAAAATATTCCAAGGGTCATCGATTCTCCCGATCAACCGACGCGTCAGCTGTCAGCTGATCGATGAAGTTCCCTTTTCTTATCACTTTTGTTCGGGCTGTCTGTTAGCCGAATTGACAGCTGGCGTTAGAAGCAAAAGTGTTTCAGAACAGAAAGCTTGACACAACATAATTATCTAACTACTTGAAAAATACCTATAAACTGTTCAAAAAGAGAAATCCATCTCCATCAGCTCCATTACGTGAGTTCCCAAATGTCAAGAAAGTAATTTTACCCTTGTTGAACAAATCTAAAATACCACGATGTCATATGACAAAACGATATAGGTCTGGAGCGAAACGACACTAACGATATAAAATGTTTCCGAAGGCATTGTAAAAATGAAATTCTGTTCAAAGCCAAAGTTCCATCCCTTTGAGGAAAGTTATTATATTACTCAATTGCAATAGTTTAATGGCAACATTATTTTTCTTTCCATAACAAATCCTATCCTTTTTTTGTTTATGTCTACCGTCGGAAAGGTTCGTGTTGTAATCTCGGTTCGTTTCCAATTTTTTTATTTAAACTTTATCGCAACGGAACCGTCAACGAGCAATCACCACGTACTTTACTGCTTTTTGCTGCTCGCCAGCACTATTTTCGCAGTATTGGATAGTGTGGTGATTATACGTATTTTGCGTTGGAATTTAGATCGCATTCCGTCCGCATTGGCTTGCCAAGTTAAGTTTCCTCTTTTTTTGCCAATATCCTTTATTACACAAGCGTCGAAAGAGTTACGGCAACGAGAAAGCCGATCGTTTGGGTGCGTGCGTTTGCGTGTGGTCCGAAGCCAACACGGCTTGCGGATGATTTATAGCCGTGTGTCGTTTGTTAATTGTTGTCATATTCTATTTTCATACCGTGTGTGTCATTTGTGCGGTGTCCCGAGCGTCAACGGATGAAACGTATGGCCAATAAATCTGTTAGTTTGATGGTTTTGATGGTAATATTTAGGCGTTTAAAATCCATGGGTTTTTTTTCTTCTGGTTAGCAGTTACCTTTGTGCCAGTTTAATGAAGCATTCTTTCTCATTCACGGTACGAGTGATGGTGAGAAACTAAGATAAGCCCCAATTCGTTGAACCCAAAAGCTCCCCGTGTACATTTCATCTACGGGCAAACATTTGCCTCTAATATTCAAGAGGGTAACACAAAATCAACACCATTCATTCATCTCTCGCTTGCAGTGCTTTCGTTTATCTTATGTTAGCATGGAAGTGAAGAGAACCAACCCCAGAAAAGGAAAAAAAAAACAACTGCATTTTTCCCGTCGTTCTTTTGCTTCGGGAGGCAGTGGCGAATCAGCTGAGCCGCGGTTTTCCCGTCCATTTCCGTGATAAGGCACAACCGGCGGGGAACCACACGAATGGCCGGAATGGAATGGTGTGGGGAGTGTGCGTGTGGTAGCGTGCTGGATTTGATAAGATGCCCTCCCGAGAGGAGGAAGAAGAGGTTCGTGGTGAAGGAAACGTGAGAACGCTCGAAACGTTCCACCGGCACGTCGTTTGTTCCTTTTTTCACTACGAACCTCTCGACGACGACGACGACGACGACGACGCTGCATATAAAGATACCTTTTCAGTGTTTGCGGCGAGGCACAAAATTCACAAATGCACACACAAAAAAACGAGAGACGTTTTTGAAGGTCTTCAAGTTTTGTTTCTTAGTCCGGATTTAGCTGTTGTTTTTTCTTTAGTTTTTTGCCGTTTTCATCCGGCTTTGAAGCAGTTGCGTCAAACTTTCGGTTCGTTTGCAGCGGTTTGTAAAATGTAGGACATGGAAGAGAACAAGGAAAAAAAGGCAGTGTTAGTTGGAACGTGTGTCCTTCGAAATGGATTTTAAAGTCCTAGAAATAAATAAAACATCGACCGATGGTATTCCCTCAAACTTTGATATGGTGATAGATGTGAATATATTTCGCATTGGCTTTCTGTCTTGAAAAAGTCCCGTTTTTTCATTATGTTTGTTCACTCCCATGTGTGTCTCTTTTACCCAATACCTTCCGTTTGTTGATTGCTAGCAGCTGCATAACATAAGACGTTTCGATGCGCATATGATTCACTCCGGTGTTGGTTACGTTTGTAGGCCTGTGCTGCTGCATGCTGGCTTTCGTATTGCGGTACTCGAGCAGACGCGGGAATGCAACCGCAAATAAATAAACGAACCTGCTGGTCTTTTTTTTTTGCTCGTGTTTATGCTGCTGAGTGTCTCTCGGGGCAAACAAAATCCCAGCACAGTCACCTCTTCTCCACGGCGTGAATCATTCGTTCGTCCGTTGGCCTTTCGTGTGTGAAGTGTGTGATTGTTGTTTTCATCGAACTTCTTCGTTCGAAGCAGGTCGAACTATTTATGCAAATAAAATGGCCCACGATATACTATGTCGTTCGGTTTAAGAAGACGTATAATCGGTCACCGAACGATATGGAGCCTTTTTTCTTCGACTTTCCTTCGCTTAGCTGAGCGTTCTGTGAGTGAGGTGATAATTAGTCTTTCCTTCTCTTGCGTATTCCGTCCCGATGGAAAACCCATCTCTGCTTCCCCGAGTTGACTCACTCAGTGGAGGGACACGAAGAAAGTTCATTTACTCGTCGCTTATCCGTAAGCGATAGTTGATGATGTCACTTTCGATCGTTATTTCGGGAAGCAATCTTTGGGTTCCGTTCGCTAAGATGCAGCCCTCTTTCTCTTTCCTCTAAGGGTCGTTGATTGAAAATTCAAAACGAGCAGCTTAAATTGAACACCAGACTAGTTTAAATATCGGGGCAAGAAGACTCTGCTGCGGGTTGAAGCTAATCTCTTTATCGGTCCTTTTTCTTTTCCTCCCCAGTTTCAACGTTATTGATTTATTGGCCAATGTAATACGATTAAGATTTTCCCGCAGCAAGCAAGGGTATTTTCCATTTTTTTTTCTGTCGTAAATGTGTTTCCTTTGGTGACTTGTACGACTAGTGGGAATATTTTAATTTGACACCCCTTCTGGTTAATTCGGTATCTATTGGTCTATTATTTATTGACGTGTTGATTAGGCACACTATTGAGGGGCTGACTTCGAACCATCGATATTTTCCATAATAACCATTGCTGAAATTGGATCTTTAAAGTGTGTCCCTTTTAAAAAAAGGGAAAGGAACTTCCTTAAAAGCTGGTTTATTTAAATTTAAATTACAACCCCAAATTAATGTCGTAAACAGAGTGCCTCTGAAAAGCAAAAGTTTATCCAAACGACATTAATTTAATTTCCTTCTTGACCTTTAGCTGCTGCCGCCCTGTCCAAGAGTCGCAACTGAACGCATCCAAAAAGGCGTCCTCCCAGAGGCCGACCTGTGTTGTACACCGCCGTCCATCGTGCCTGCCCCGTTTTGGCACAACATGGCCGCGGCGTTGTGGACGTTTGGAATTCCTACATATTGGGTCAAGCTTTTTGTTTTTCCACCCGGAACGAGGTGCGACGACGACGACAACGACGGTACCTTGACCCGCCGGTCCGCCTTCGGCCGCTGCACCCTTTTGCATTGCTGCACTACACACAACAACAATACACAGCATCCCCCATAGGGCGGGTGGCGGAAGCACGTGAACGGCTTGGGCGTGGGCGATCGAATTTTATTTTTCGGATAATTGTTGACCCCCGCCCGACCCGGTTTGAAACTATAGACTGCCCGCCGCCGAGGGTCAGTAAGGTGTTGTGTGGGCACAGTTGGGGTCAGTGTCGGCCCCGTACACGGATCTCCGTTCGTCCATTCGCATATGGTCAATCTTTGAACGCGCGGGTGAGAGAATTTGGGCACAACGCGGCCAGTCAAAGTCCGGTGGTGGTCGACATTGGGATGTGGATTTATTTCCGCGCAGGTCCAGATCGACACTTCAGGTGGTCAGTGGCTGGAAATCCTTCGGAACTTATCCTTCATCCATAGCCGCCATGTGAAGATGCGTGGGATGGCAATGCTTTTTTGTGAAGAAAATATGGACATATTGTATTAATAACTCCTAGGTTCGAACAAGCGACCATTTCTCAACGATCAACTGGACTATTCAATGAAGAAGTATGGTTAATAAATAATGTAATTGTCCTGCCGACAGGACAAGTCCAATTTGGAAGTGTTGAAATCTCGATCGAAATCGAATGAACAACTCGGATTAGTATCGATTCTGCGTTTTTTCCTATTCCTTTAAATTAATGTATATTTCCTTTCTCAACTCACGTTGAAAATAAAAATCAGGCCACTAGAAGTTCATTGTTAAAAAGGCAACAATTCTTTCAACCCCCAATCGAACCAAAACACTATCTTTTCAAGCAAGTGACGTCTGATGCCATCACCATAACCTTGTCAATCGACTATTGAGGCTAAGGTACTTCAGACCAAACCCTGCCAGGCGCTGGTATTTGGGGGTCGTTTGCAATTTTTTTTTCGGTGCGTCGGTTATTTGCAGTTCCTAGCATTAAACTAATTGATTCGTCTGCTATATGTTTAATGCACACCTTGTTTTCGGCCCAGCCCAGGCCACTCCAGCGTGCCGGATATCACGGACATACCTGCCTACAAAGAAGTGAACTAGTGATGAGAATAACTATTTTTAAAGATTGGAATCAAAGTGAACAATCATCACGATGATCCGAATCGTTAAGTCACACTTTTGTGATTTGAAACATGTAAAATGATTTATTAGTCGTCGAGGAGATTTGAATCTTTAACAGGGATTAGAATCCCAAAAGAGTGAATGAGTGAGTAAAGAGTTGCTAGAATCCTAAGTAGAGATTAGAATCTCAATTAAGGATTCGAATCCCAAGAGTGAGTAAAAGAGTTATTAGTCGCTACAGAGAGTCGAATCCCAAGATTGAATTCGAATCTCAAATAGGAATTCGGATCCCAAATTGTATGTGTATTCATAGATAGTTCGTATATTCAGTCCCAGTTTGGGATTTGGCCTCCTATTTGTGATTCGAATCCCAGTTTGAGATTGGAATCTCTATGGCGACTCTTTTAGTCACTCTTGGTATTCGAATCCTTATTTGGGATTCAAATCTTCACTCGGAATTTGAATCTCTATGGCGACTAGCAACTCTTTTACTCACTCATTCACTTTTTTGGGATTCTTATCCCAGTTAAGGATTCAAATTAAAAAGGAGTAACATAACCTATTCATTAGGATTCAACCAATCCATCTATCAATCATTCGTTAGTAAGATTCAAATCAATCACTCATTCTTAATCCGTACGCACATCACTAAAGTGAACGCACCGAACTAGGTCTTATCAATTTCCACCTATCGACTGCTTGGGGCGACTGAATTTCCAACGCTCTCGATCGTCTCGATATCTCGGAACCCCTCGGTAACAAAGTTTCCGATGGACGACCCGTCCCACAAAGTCCTCCCACAACCGCTCACTAGGGGTTTTCCACGGGTTTTTGCTTGCTGCACATCATCGGGTAACCTCTCGGAATTGGTTGGAAAATTAAATTTTTCCTTCGATTTACCTTTTGCCACCACCCGAGGGGTAGCGAACGCAGCGAGGTGAGGTGTGGGGGCTAATAGTTTTTCCATACCATCTCCATCATCACCACCTGCCCACCCACTGTTGCTGCTGGCTGGATCGCCCGAAAATAGCACCCGATCTAGGTTACCGGAGAAAAAAGGTGAAGCAAAACCAACCAACCCCCAAGGGGAGGAAGCGAGCCAGGGGAAACGTGCGCGGTATCAGTGGTAGTGGGCCACGCAAAAATACGTGCGGAGTGTGGAAAGTTTTGCATCGTAAAACCACATCCTCATCGGGCGATCGAGGGGCAGGGGTTGGGTTTTTGGGTGGCTAGCGGCGGGCAAAAGCGGGCTGGCCGCGGAAAATTGCCCCAAGTGGATGTGCGGGGTTTGGGTGGAGGGGAACGAAGTTTACGATCAACATTGCTTCCGAACTATGTGCGCGATTTGGGTGCATCTCCAGAGTCGTCGTCGTCGTCCACCCATCTGCTCTCGGTGCCATTTAAAATCCAATCCCACCCCAAGGGGAGGGAAATTGCGATGGAAATTGCGGTTTCACTCCTCGTTGTACGCATTTGCGCAGTCGTATGATAACCTGATAAAGTTTTACTAAATTTTAGAGCTGCGCTTTGTTGGCGAATTTGAGGATGTCGAAGAAAAGCTTGTGTTTCCAACTTCAGTTAAATCGCCATTTTGTTTACTGTCACCCATTTGTGTTGATTTATATACTAATCAATCTTTTTCTTTCTTTTTCAGGATCCGGCTGGAATCTTTGAGCTGATCGAAGTCGTCGGAAATGGAACGTACGGACAGGTGTACAAGGTATGTCGACCTTATCACTTCGAAACCCTTCCGAAATTGAACAACTTCTCAAACGTCTCAATCAATCCACATCAAGTTTATTTGGAATGTTGTAAAGTAACTTGTTCAGGTTGAAGGGTCGTTTTCATAATTTTATTCCCTCCCCCACCCCGGGGTGGAAACACAAACCCCAGATGAAGACGCCCGTCGCTCCAAACCTATTAGAACCCGGTGAGGGTGAGAGATTGTTTAGATTCTGGAAAGCGCCGCGGCATACTTAGCGCACAAGTTTACGAGATTCGGCAAAGCGGTTCTAACCCCCTGCCATAACGGACGGAACGATGGTGTACAAGAACGCAAGCCAACTTCTTACGGATGGGCTAAATATAAACTACCGTTTGCTGCCGGGAACGTGTTTTTCCCACTCCTTTTCCCCCCGTCCAGGCCCGTGAGAGCAATCGTTGCTCCAGGGCGCGTGTACGTAGCTACATAGCCTTTTGCATTCCTGATGCTGATCTTTGTCTCTGTATACATGCACACACACACACGCACGGACTCAGAGCATCAGCCCGTTTAGTCGATGCACCTTGGAACCGTTTGACATTTGATCGTGGCATCTCTACTGGATGGGGGGGGAGCACTGGAGGAGAGAGAAAGACAGCGGGGTAAACTAAACTGAACCTGATGGAGCTAAACATGAGACAGTAGGAGGTCAATATAACATGCATACATGAAACGTGAGACTCGCGGGTTGTCCTACGGGCGAGTTGGAAGATTTTCTTTCCTTCACTTCGAAAGATGCAACTTCAGCGTGAGACGAATGTTGGTGAGTGAACCACAAGCGGCGATCGGCCCAAATGAACACGATCGAAAGGCAGCTGTAGGGTTTTGGCGATGATCACTTCGCTTCTGAGTTGCATCGCGTGACTCATCAACGCACGGTGGGATGGGGTGGGGTTTGTTGATACTTTTTTTTTGCCGTGCGTTGCATCGTTGCAGCAGGTAAACGATTTCGATGATTCACTGTCTTCGGGCTGATGACAGTGTTTTTTCGAGTTTCCAGTGAAGTGGTAGAAGGCTGAAAAATTAGTGTTGTGCTTAATGAATATTTTGACGAGATTCATTCATATGAATCTTTGACCTAAGATTTATTCAGATAGATTCATGAATCTTTGCGGATTCGATTCTTCAAAGCTTAATGAATCTTTCGAAACCTTAATGAATCTTTCATGGATCTGTCACGAATTTCCACGATGCTCCACGGAGCATGCGACCAAAAAAACCCATCACATTTTTGATTGATCATTTTTCCTTAGTTGGTGTGTCTATGGGATTCATGAATCTCTCATCGAAAGATTTATGAATCTCTCAAACGCAAAGAATCATTCACATTCATTAATCTGAACCTGATTGGCACAACTCTAAAGTTGAATCTACTCGAGATTAAACGACGTAGATCTCACTAGAGCTTATGTTTATTTTTGTTATTTTACCAATATATATGGGATTCCTTTAATGTTTGCAAATGAGTTAACCCTACGAAACTGATGTCTAGAGTTTATGTATTTTTAGCGATGATGAAAATATGATGAGATTGCAACGCAATAGAGTGGAAAACAACAACAACCTTCCCGTTAACTGTCGCCATGCTGCTGTTGCTGCTTCTGCTGTGTGTGTAGGCGCACTCTTCACAGCAGCATAACCCAATCCCCCACACCGGGTTTGCCCGGCACGGGAGTCATAAAGCCGTGTTGTGTGCAGCTTGACGCGGGCGTTTCGTCCAGTTTGCTGCCGAACATGGAGCGCACGTAGAATTTTCCCGGACAATGAACTGTCCCGCGCGAATACATTTTCATCACCACTCTCGCACTCTCCCTCTCTCACTCTCTCTCTATCTTTTATATGTTGAGGCGAATATGTGGGGGGGAGGTGGGATAGCGTAACTAACTAGCAGCATCCACCACCACCACCACAGCGTTCTAGCATAACCCCGTTGCGTTGTGGCGTGGCATCTCCGTTCAGGTTTCGATCGTTTTTTAATGCACCATTCTCGTATGTGTATGTGTGTATGATCAATCCTGTTTTTGCCGTGGCCAGATTCTAGCACACCCGGTTCCCGTCTACGAGATCGAGACCGATTCGAAAAATCGTTGCGTGTGTGTCTGTTGTGCTCCATCAAAAATAGTATCATCATTTCGTCATCAGCGACAACAACAACGGCCAACAACTTTGACTCTACCCACCTCCCCCGAGACCCACATTCTCCCTCGAGGGTTGCAACGCAACTCTCAACACATGCACATCTATTTTAATGGACGCACTTTTTTTTACGGTTATTGCCGTACCGATAATTTATATCGACCAGAGAAGGGCGGCCCGGACGAGCGTCCCAAAAACACGACGAGGTGCGAGAAGTGAAGTGGAGTTATTGATAGTCTCTACTGGGGAGGAAAATTGGGGAAAATGTGTGGGGTAAGGCTCGCGTTAAGAATGGCTTCAAATAAATTGTTCCAAACCGGTTGCTTCGGTTCTTTTATCAACAACCTCCTGCTAATTTATTTACATTCCAAATTCAACCAAACACTTGTTTGGTGCTTTTCATCTAAGAGTCTAGTTCTAAGGCTGACACACACTCTTCTCACCTGTTTCGAATGGAATGCACATTTGTGTCATCTTCCCGGTCCGAAGGGAAAACCCACCGGTTCAGCCAACAACCAGTTTAGATACCTTTCCCTCACCAACGACGGTTGGAAGAAGCAACACACGTCGTATGATTGGCCGCAAATGCATGTTCCTTTTTCTTTTTTTATTCCTACTGCTTATCCCTTCAAACCCCGTGTTTTGGTTGACCATGGTGGGGAGGGGAACAGAACTAGCCAAGAGTTCGGATTCGCTGGAAATATGGCTCCGTCTTCAATCGGAGTCGCCCTTTGGTCTCCACGGTTATATTTCGCCCTGGCCAACCGACGCCTGGTAGATTCTTGGCACGCTGTTTTCGCCATAAACGGGCGGGCGGGTGGTTGGTGGGAAGGTAAAGGTGTAAGGTCTGAAATAAAAATTCCCCCACCGAGATCTGGTCGAGACCGGTTGGCTGCGGAGAGTAGGGTTATAATAAATGCAATATTTTGCCAGCACGGCGACGACGTCCATCCGAGTCCCTATTTTTTTTTTTTTTGCCACGTATACCAGCTCCCGGTGAGGATTAGGTGTGAGACATGGGCTGCCGGTGAGCTCGTCTTGTCATGTTGACCCCACCGACTCGCCATAATTTCATCCCTCGGGAACACGAGCCATGGGGAAGATAATTCTGGTGCCAAAGTCGGTAGAAGTTCAAGAAGTCTGCCCACAAGACACACCAGAGGTTGATTTATTTGACCTTCAAAAAACAACCGTCGGGGTTGTTTGGGAAACGGTGATGAATCACTGCAAACAGCAGCAAGCACAAATGCCTGTTTAATGTCGGGATTACTTACGAAGCTAATCGAAAAAAATCTTTTATAAGGAATTTTTCAAATCAAAGTATTTGGTCCTATATTGATCTCCTCGTACTTTGGTTGGTGAAGCGTATTTTTCTACTTGTAAAAGCCCATTTCAATCCCTCATGCAAATATCTTTGTTGAAGCAAGTGCGCGTCTCTGTTGGTAACGGCGTCTTCTGTGTCATTTTTATCGTCGCGACCTTCACAAAAAAAAAGGAAGAAAAACAGAGCTCTTATACATCGAACAAGTCGATGGTACGAATAAACCGACCACCAGACAGACGATTCAAACTTGCTCAAAGAAGAAAACTTCGTCGGCTTGGTCGAGCGAATTTCATTTGCATTTCATGGTGCATTTATATTTTTACGATCGATGACCCCTACAGGCGTGCGTTTCCTCCGGCCTTTCTACATCGAATGGGGGGTGTAGGAAGCTCTTCCGATGGGTGGAGCGAGCTTTCTTGCTCAATACCGTACGGGGGACTCGACACTACACTTGGCTGCATCGGATCTTGATCATACTCGATCGAGGGTTTCCGTCCGATTTGTCCATGCTCCTCCTTAGTTCGATCTGCGTCGGTTCCAGACGAATATACGTGACTCAACCAAGTTTGGTTCTGCTGCAAAACACCTCCAAACGGACACAAGATCGCGATAGACAGAGAAAGAAAGGAGAGGAAGTGCATTTTTGTGCATCGAAAACTCGTGCTGGAAACTCGGGCATGATTGGAATGGCCGATTAATGTTTTGCATAAAGCTAGAGGTGCGTGCGTATTATTCTTATACCCTTGATTCATATCTTTTGTAAAGAAAGGCAAAATTGTGTATTTCTATTGGTTAGGTAAGCGATTAAATTTTCTTATTCAAATATTGTTTGAACTGTGTAGTTTAACGCTTGAATTATTCAATATGAAAACATTGAATAAAATTTAATCAAAAGCAAACATCAAATAATAATGATTACCTTCATCGTTCCAACAAATATCCAACTTCTATCTATTCTCTTTCCCCCGTTGTTGTATTGGTCACCAGCGAAGGGACGATTCAATTTGTATATTTCATTACGTTGCTGACCCTGGAGGTTACCTTTTCCGGCGTCTTGTTTATTCTTGCCCGATCTTGTGTGCTTCCTATTTGTTCCCATCGAACTGGCGCTTTGGGGGGAGTTAAAGCGAGAGAAAAGAGAAAGCAGCATACACCAAAGCGCACATACAAGCAGTTGCGGTAGAACAACTCCTCGGCACAACACAGTGAGGTCCAAAAGGTCAATTGATGAGGTTCGGTTCGGAATGACATTTGTTCGTCTTCCTCCGAGCAGCAAAAAATGTCACTCTTTTTCGATCCTCTATTTGTTGGTGGTGTTACAAATTTTCTCCCTTAGAGTCAGGGGGCTTTTTGACAAAATACTCCGTTATTGTCATGCAATCCATCACATCGTGGCTTATGTGGGAAAACCACCGAAAAATGAATACATTTTTAGCATCATTGCAAAATGTTGGCAGATTTTCATTCCAGAAAGAAGGGTATCTGTTTGAATGTACAATTTTCTGAGCTGTCACTGGAAATAGAATCTGTTTTATTTCGTTTTCTTCTCGGGTTTTGTTTGCCTGACAAGCGATCTCCAAACGAATGTTCCTTGTGTTTTTTTTTCGTTTCGTTTTAATCTTTTTGGAAATTCAAATCTTCTCGACTTCACCTAATACTATTAAATGGCACTGTTAAATTAACCAATAGAAACCCAAGGCTACAAAACCGTTCTTCATGTTTTTCTGCAACAAACCAAACGCCACAACACAATCATGAAAAACAGTTTGCAATATGTGTTTTTCCAAATGTATCTTCATAAGAAGGCAGCCTAACGAACCTAATTCCAATCGACCTCCCCCTTTTCCATCGTGTTTTCTTGGCTGGCGCCAAGCATTAGCACAATTATCCGCACTCTTCGCTTGGTGATGCTCGCCTTCAGAAACAAGAGTGAGTCAGGAGGACAACCAAAAAGCGCCCATGAAGCCTTTTTTTTTTGGTTTTTTGCGAACGGGAAAACGAATGCTCTCTGTGCGGCGCCTTTCCAAAAACATGCATTGGTAAAAACAGTGCGCGCCAAACGGAAAAACAAAACACAAAAGATGGATTGGGCACGTGCATGATTTCTTTCCCTCCCTCTCTCTCCCTGGGACGCTTCGTCGCGGCACGATGAAATTAAGCATAATGATCGGAAATGCTATTCACGGCTCGTTTTTCAATCCGCCCCACCGTCGTGTGGGCAAGTTTGGAAAATCGTTAGCCATCGCGGTAAGTGCGTGTGTGTCTGGGGCGTTGTTTTTATTTCGGTCTTGCTCAATATCGCCACTTGAAATCTCACGGCCAAAGGACCCCGTGGCCTTTAAGATGTATATGCCCCCTTGGAAAGTAAAGTGAATTCAAAAACGCAGATGAAAGAGAATTTTCTCATGAACGCCGCCCGCTCGCGCGAAGGTGACGAGGGCTGCTTGCCGAATAGAATTTTCGTCCCTAATTGTGAAACGATTTGCTCGACCGTTGTGTAGAGCCGCAACCAATAAAATTAAACGAAGATAAAGCTCGCTTTATTTCAATCAGCCCAGATTTCCCGGCAACACTTTACACTCTCCTCGGGGAGTGTTGCGAGACAAACAGATAAATCTGGGGAGCAGTTTAATTAACTTTGGGTTTCTTCGGTTCGAGAGTGTATGTACGTACCGATCGAACGGGGGGAGTACATTATTGTGCCAGAAAATGAAGTCAGCGTGTGTTAGATAATGTTTGCCGGTAAAGAGTTATTCGCTGAACAAACATTTTGGGTAAATACTTTGTACTTTAAAACTGAGGCACACGCTTTGCTCTATGCAAAACATTCATCTTCCATCCAGGCATAACACTTTGATGATGACCACACTTGACCAATTTTCCATGCGTAACGTTTTGGAAATTTACCCTTATGCACATCAATGGAAATCCCACCTGCAAGTGAGGGTTTTCTACCGCTGTCATCATAATTAGTGGGAAAATGCATCCACTGGAGGACATTTTATAATGAACGAGACACAAAGGAAATGAAATGTGAGGGAAACAAAGTGTATTGATTGAAATATTACGGTGGCGCGTGCCTATTTGCATGAGTCATTGGAATTTTCCTTAATTTCATCCGGATTTCATCCGTTGCATCTGTGTAACATTATGAGCAATAGTGAAGTGAGGCATATGTTTGCAAGTTTCCAATAATTTAGCAATGGACATGAAAATTGTTGCAAACCATGTATGAATGAAATCATCGGTGCACTGAGGGCGCACGAATTTTCCTCATTGTTATTCACCCGATTTGTTGCACATCATCCGTGCATTGGTTGGTGGTTGTTTTCTCCGAATTAAGGCAATAATCATTGCTTTCTTATCAACGTAACGGCAGGAAGGAAAAAAGCAAAAAGAATGATGCATTCACCACGGTGGATGTTAATTACGCCGTTCGGAGGGGGTGTACAATTGGCGCACAAATTCAACCACCCAACCACCCAACACCACCATCGGATCCTAATAAATTATTTCATTGCCCTGGGTTGCATGTTTAGATCACAATCGCGTTCGCTGCACACGCAGCCTCGGTCCCCATCCTCTTAAGGCGATTTAACGCCATCGAATCGAAGCGAAGAAGCTGCTTTTGCTGTCATTGACTTTTACTTTTCAATGTCAGTCTTTACCGTCGTCCGCGGCGGCGCCATTGCATACAAAGGCGGAAATCCGGACACAAGTGAATGAATTGTGGCAACTTTTTATCCGCGGTTCCATGTCCCCTCTCCTCCACTGTGCCCTTTGAAGACTAAGAAGGCGCATCTCGCGATGCTTACTATTGTTCCGCGTAGGAGGCGGGAGGGAAAATTGAAAGATTTCACTTTTTTCTTCCCCTGCAATTACAACCAGTCCATGGGGAGGGGTTGTGTATGTGCGTGTGTGCCGCTCGCAACGGTTACGGAGGACTGTCGATAAAATTATACCGCACCTGATCTTCCTTACCAACTCCCATCGTACGATGGCCACAAAACGTCAGCTTCAGCGAGGCTGGTCCGGTTGGCTTTGAGCGCTTGTGGCACGACCAAGTGGACTCCGGCTTTAGAGACATTAAATTTCAATTTAAATGTTATCCAAATGATTAAAAGATAGAGAACCGGTAGAAACCCCAGGCGAAAGTAATCTCACTTTTAATGGACTCAACTTAAACAGATGAGTCCGTGGTATCACCGTACATAATTTCTTGTGCGAGATTGATGTATTTGTTTGGTGTATTACAAATGGAAAACATATTAGCAATCTGACTGACGTTCCAATTTGCAGAAACATTAATTAAAGACCATTTTAAAGATTTATCTTCGTTCGTTTCATTAAAAAGAAATGCTGCAAATGCAGTATTAATCATTGATGGGATTTTTAAAGGAAATGTTTGACCATGTTAATATGGTTGACCATGTGGTGCAAGCATAAAAAATATAAATATGCTACACGTGTTCCAAACCCTATCCCCAAACACAATTCCGTTAACTCCTTTCATCTGGGGCTGTGCTATTTATTTTACTTTTTTGTCTGTTCTTGTGTTTTCCCTTACTACAACCATTCATTCCCAATTTTACCCTCGACGCGCGCTGTTGTTTTCCGACATCTGTTTCATTTGTTGCTCTTTCTTTGAGCTATATACTTTGTTTTTTTTTTCTTCTTTCAAATGTTTTGCTTCGCGAACATGAATGAATGAACCTCTGGTCTGTTTTTTTTTTGTTGTTGTTGCAAGTGAAAGGGAGACACGGCCCCGTCTCGTGGTGATCTTGTTCGTGAGCTGACGAGGCTGACCGACCGAGTATTGTGCTTTTTATAGAATTGCGTTTTCGGCGGTGGTGGTGGAAGCCTTTCGTTTCGTCTTACCTCGACGGGGTCGGCGGCTAGGGTTTTTCAATTCAGTAAAACCACTGGCAGCTTGACCTGGTTTCGTCGAACCGCGTGTTGCTGTTGACGCATGCCCGTATAGCGGTTTCCGTGGTGTAGTGGTTATCACATCCGCCTAACACGCGGAAGGCCCCCGGTTCGATCCCGGGCGGAAACAGGCTGAATCTTTTTTACATCTCAAATTCATGCTAAGGACACACATTTTTAATTTCTCCCAAATTTTAATGCGCCCGATAGAAGTTGTAAATTGTAGGAAGATTGTAATTCTACCATATTCAACTGAACGTGGGCGCCACTGGGTGGCTGGGAATCGCATGCGATTATGCAAATTATCACACGTTTTTTCGCTGCGCGTAGGTAGTGTCACTAAAACCACCCACCTGCAGAAATACCAACGCCTGTGGCGCGATGGCGTTTGTAAGGCGGGCAGACACAGGCCCGTGCGTGGGTTTTCCTTCGAGCCACCAAACGGACAGCTTCCATCGAGCCCTCTCGAATGTTGTACGGTGTATCCTTCGGCCATATTTTACCAAAACAGCTGGCGTTCAAGGCGTGTTTTGAGTTTTAATGTTTGATCAAATGTAAGCAAGGCAAACAAAAATTGTGAAGTGAAAATTTTCACTCGCCACATGTTGTTATTTTCATGCTGGAAAAGCGAGATGATAGAAGAATAATATTGAGTTTTCAAATGTGGGGCACACATGTGGTCAATGTGGTGTGTCACTACCCGCATTTGGATGAAGTGAAAATCAGCAATAAAGTGCTAAAGTGCATTACGGTACGCGAACTTGTGTTTCCATCCGATGCAACCAGCACCTTCCCTCCTTCGGTTCGTCGGTTGATCGTGGACAAGAACCCTCCAGCGGGGCCCAGGATCGATCCCTTCTCGCGTGCCTCTACACGTGCGCGACCTGGTTGCCGAGTGCCTGCTGCCATGGCCAACTCGCAGGAACAGCGCAGCGCAGCGCAGTCATCATCTACGAGCGCGAAAATTGATATTGAAGTAAATTGAATTAAACTCCGGTGCTGCCTCCGGGAGCGCGCATAATTAAATGTTTCCTCTTTAAAGTGAACCTGCCCGGGGATGGATGGTGGAATGTTTGTTGCCACTGCAATCTCTGGTCGCACCAAGTGTGTGTGTGCCCCATACGTGCATCGGGAGATGGGGAAACAACACACAAGAGCCGGGAAGGAGGAAAGGCCTCAGCGTCGTTGGAGTGTTCTATTCCTGCATGCATCAGCAACATCATCATCGCCATTGCAACCGGGCGTACACTTCATTCTACACCACACTCACCGTGTGTGTGTGTTTGGGCGCATATTTGTGCATTTTTCGCCGGCCAATCTATCGTCTCGCGTTTCCTCGGCAAGGGATGACTGAAGGCACAGTTTTGGCCCCGCTGGAAACCCTCGGAAACCGGGAGAAGAGTTTTTCTAAGAGCTTGAAGAGTTGCCCAGCGATGCGATGGTAAGGTTCTTCGTGATGGTTAAGGCGTGTTGATTCGCTGCCTCGGATAAGGGTTTGCTTTTTGCAATGGCTTTCGAAAGGTTTCATGGGCGAAAATGTTAGGAACAACTTCGTTTGTTTGAGTTAACCACATCCAGTTGAGAGTTGACGTTCGTTGAAAAAAAGGATTCGTTTGATTGGTTATTATCCTGCAAACAGCACTCAGCAAAACCATTACGGCTAACAATTTAGAGCGTTCAATCTTAAGCACAAATTTTGACAAATTGCAATTTGGTAGAAGCCATCTTTCTAAATAAAGCACACTGATTAATAAAGCGGCTTGGTTTCGCCAACGCAAGTGGAAAACAACTCGCATCCGAGGCTCCACAGAAAATGGGAGAATCACGAGAAAGTAACCTGTCGCGACGTGCTTTTCTTAGGGTTGTCGCTCCTCTTCTTCTGTCCCGTGGAGGAAAGCTTACCCCGCTCCTGTCACGAACCTTTGATGTAGGCGTTTCCCGAGCTTCGGCGTCCTTCTCATCAGCCGCGCAGCGGGCAGAGATTTATACGTATTTATTCGACTATCAATATGAATAATTACGCGTGGGTGAGAAAGGTTCCCTAGTGGCCCTAGCGCCACGACGCCACCGGCACCGAGGGATAAATTTCGGACGCTAATGAGACATAAGGATCGATGTGGGCTTTGATACGATAAGCTTTTCGATCGAATGGTTTTCGTGAGCACTCTTGGAGAGACTTCTCCTCGATCGCGGTCACACGTCGTTTGCGGCTGTCGTCTTAAAGATTGCGCCCACGTCCGATCTTTCCCATGAAACTGTGCCAAATTTGGTGAATCGAGGTTTTGGAATATGCCTTAAATGGTATACGTACGTTGTGTAGAGCTGCTAGAGATTGACGTTTGAGCAAACCAAAGTCTGATCGTTAAATGTTTGTTTTCCCTGTGGACAGTGTAACTCATTTTGTTTTTGTTTCCCTTCCACCACCGAACGCAGGGCCGGCACACAAAGACTGGACAACTCGCTGCCATTAAGGTGATGGACGTCACCGAGGAGGAGGAGGAAGAGATCAAGCTCGAGATCAACGTATTAAAGAAATATTCCAACCATCGCAACATTGCCACGTACTACGGTGCATTTATCAAAAAGACGCCCGCCGGCAAGGACGACCAGCTGTGGCTGGTGATGGAGTACTGCGGGGCCGGTTCCGTCACCGACCTGGTCAAGTCGACCAAGGGCCAGAGCCTGAAGGAGGAGTGGATCGCGTACATCTGCCGCGAGATTCTGCGCGGCCTGAGCTACCTGCACACGAACAAGGTGATACACCGCGACATCAAGGGCCAGAACGTGCTGCTGACGGACAACGCCGAGGTGAAGCTGGTCGACTTCGGTGTGTCGGCCCAGCTGGACAAAACCATCGGACGGCGGAACACGTTTATCGGTAAGGGGAAGGAACGAATCTTTTCCACAATTGGGATAGTCACTAATTTTTTCTTTCTTTTTTGCAGGTACGCCCTACTGGATGGCGCCGGAAGTTATAGCTTGTGATGAAAACCGGGACGCCACTTACGACAACCGGTCCGATCTCTGGTCACTAGGTATTACCGCGCTGGAAATGGCCGAATCGCAGCCGCCGCTGTGCGACCTCCATCCGATGCGAGCGCTCTTTCTAATTCCGCGCAATCCGCCGCCCCGCATGAAGTCGAAGAAATGGTCCAAGAAGTTCCACAGCTTTATCGACACCGTGCTGGGTAAGAGGAAATGATACGAAACGCAGGTTTGCCTGCTGGTCAGCTGGATTCTCATCCTTTTTTTTCCTGCAGTGAAAGACTACCACCAACGGCCTTACACGGAGCAGTTACTGAAGCATCCTTTCATCAAAGAACAACCAACAGAAAGACAAGTTAGAATACAACTTAAAGACCATATCGATAGGTAAGAAGTGTGCCGAATTTTATGCCGGTAAAAAGGTTACTAAACTCCTGACACACGCTTGTCTCTCGTCAGGTGTAAGAAGCGCAAGCAGGAGAAGGAACGCGACGACTATCGCTACTCGGGCTCCGAGAATGACGACGACGATGGTCAGACGGCGGGCGAACCTTCTTCGATCATTCAGGCACCGGGCAACGACACTCTGCGGCGTACGTTCCACCAGATTCAGGAGGGTCGGATGCAAAACGCCGAACAGCAGCAGCCACCGAACCGTAACCAGAAGCCACAACCTGTAAGAAAGTGAAACTTCCAAACCCTTTGTTTCGAACGTGTGGTCACTAACCGTATGTTGTTGTTTCGTTTTTGTGGCGCCCTTCTTCAGCGAGACGAAAGAAGTAAACCGCCTCCCCCAGTGGAAGAACCGGGGCCACCATCACGACCTCAGTTGCCCCAGCGGTTGATAGTGGTACCGGATCCGCCGGCCAACAGCAACGCCAATCGACCCCTGCCGCCGACACCCCGCAGCAGCAGCGGCTCCTCCTCCCAGCAGCCGCAACAGCCATCGTCCCAGACGCCGCAGCAACCGGCACGCAATCAGCAGAACTTCTTCAAACCGGTGGTAAGTAATCGTCGGCACACATATCCGCCCACGTCGTGACACCAACCTGCAGCTAGGTAGGATACACCGTGCGCAATAATATGTGTATCCACAATAATATCCACAAACTGAACGAAACGTAAACGGACGAAATTGACGAGAAATGAGGACCCTTTTTCTATGGACGCTTTCTGATGATGCTGTTACTATATCCTAGTGTTAGTTGCTGTTTTATTTCTGTGTAGTCTTGTTGTTGTTTCTCGCTTCAATGTTGAATGGTGTTACACTTTTTCGTCTTACATTCGATCGGTGTACATTCTTCTGTTTTTCTTCTCTGTTGTTCGTTTTATATCTTTTCTAGTCTAGTCTATCAAATGAAGATATTTTCCTTCTTTTTTTTTTTGCAAAATAGTATATTTTTTTTAAATGGTTTTTTTCACTTATTTCTGTTTTTAACAAAATCACCAAATTATATGCAACTTATTATTTAAAACAAAAAAAAATGTATAAACACCTATCGGCACTGTTTCAAAACTAGCAATAAGCACCGATATACGTAACACAATGGACACCTACTACAACAAGCACTTACACACAAAACGAAACAAACAAAACAATTGACACGTATCTTCTATAATTCTGTTTGTCCGACCTTTGTTTCCTGTTCGTTCGCTAAACATTGTTTGTTCGTTCGTTTATTTAAACATATATTCCAACAACCAACAAAACCCAAAATCTGTAAATATGATGAATTTGGCGCTGGCGTGGGTGCATTCGCTTGCTCCTCACGCTCCGTGTGTTCACTGGCCACTTCACTGGTTCGCGAACTGCACTAACTACCGGCTGGCTGACTGGCTGCGTGTGGCGCCTGGCACACGTACGATTTTGCACACGATGAAACGACGTTCCCGACGATGATGGCCGCGCCCGCTCCTTCGCTAACGGCTTACTGCGTCCTATTGTTGCCTCACGCAATACGCACAAACAAACAACACCAAACCACGGCTATCATCTTCCTCCTTCCTGCCTGCAGCTGCCACCGAGACGACCAGAGGTAAGCCCCGCTATCGACACTCGAATCGCTTCTAAACCATCCTGCGCGTTCCCATTTCTGTCCGTTTTTGTTTTGATGTCGCTTTGCTCTCCTTCCTCTGCACTGTTGTATCGTCTTTTATCTGTTGTCTGTTTGTTAACGCTTCCCGCTTTCTATGTACGTTAGATATATAAAGCCTATATAGCTCTAAAGTTATTTGCGATATACCTTCTATACCACAATTTTGTTACGATAGTTTTCGACTTTTGACGATAAGGAAGGTGTACGTAGACGACATCTTCGTCTTTTAGCGTGAGAGAAGTGACGATGACGACCTTCAAAATACAACTGACACAATATTTTTACAATGCTTGCTATACTCTCTGGCGTACTGACAACAAATGAAGTTACGAATCATTCCACTTTTCGATCGTTGGACGTGCGTGCATTCGAGTGGAATTATTAATCCTTACGTTCTCTGTAACCCTTTTCCCCCCCCTTTCCAAACTTTCTGTAAAAGTTATGCTTCAAAAGAAGATGTGTTTTGGTTTTTAATAAATGCAACGATAAAATATCGTGTTGTTTATGGATCGCTTGCAATGTTTAACCCGCAGCTCTTGATTTAACCCTCAGTTTCTCATGCCATTTTTCTAAAAACAAACTAAAGAATCGATAATGAAATATCATGATTATTTCATCTGACATGTGCATCCTGTTGAACTAATAATAACATTTATTAATGTGAGTAGGTTACATTAATCTAAAGCATTTTCTTCGAAATTACAAAACAGTTTAACCAAATGGATAAAATAGATTGTGTTTCGAAAACAACAACTGGATTATACAACGCGATTCTATTCGCGATTAATTTCTTCTTATGTTTCATCTTTGAACTCTTTCGATTGTATCCTTACTTTGTGTTTTACAATTGAAAGTATTGATTGTGTTTTGCTTGTTGTTTCATTGTTCTAATAAATAAACAAATCGCTGAAATTGATGAAGTAATCGCTTTCAGTAATGAATAATTAACTCTAGAAATGCTCCTAACATATAAAAAAAACATTCATTGCTGCATAATTATTTGCAGCCAAAGTTTGTGTGGCCTATGCACACGTACACGAGAGTTCAACATTAATCGGTGATCTTTTCTACCATTTTTTTTTCATTTTTTCTTCCACCCAAATATCCCCTATCCTAACGTCTTGTTCAAACTTCCACCGAATAAATGCTGGTCCATGGTTTCGAAATGGAACTGAATCCCTTGTTTTTGCTACGGGGAAATGGCGGATGACGATGATGACGAACAACAACCTACCTACCTCCTATCGATAATGGACTTCGACACTTATATTTGACAAAATGGCAACATGAAAAACAACCTTCGTATATTCCCTCTCGATGAAATGGATTGATTCGCACTGATTCCAACATTGCATTGAACACGTAACGCAAAAATGTCCCCACGCACCACCATCCGTCTCGGTCGGTCGGCCCCCCCAAAAAAGGATTTGGATATGCTGGCCGCACAGCTTAATGAACTGGGCGTCTCATCAACCTCCTCCTCCTCCTCCCCGCAGCAGTCGCAGCAGGCGCAGCCGGAAGCGCCCCCGCGGAACAATCGGCCCCAGCCCGGCCCGCCAGTGCCCGGCGGTGGTCAGTCACACCAGCAGCAGCAGCAACAGGTCAGTGCAGTCGGTGGCGGCGGCGGTAGTGCCGGCGGCGGCATTGGTAAGTCGCCCGCCATCGCCCCCAACGGCAACAATAACAGCAGCAATGGGGGCGGCGGGGGCAGTGGCAGCGGCGGTAACATCAATAACAATAACCATCATCCGCAACCGATCAATCCGCTCGATCCGATCGAGAGCTCCGACTCGGACTCGGAACCGGAGGAACCGAACGGCCGAACACGAAACGACGGCACGCTTCTGGCCAGCGATCCACCCATGCCACTGTAAGTATGCGCACGAACTGTGGGCCCGTTGGCCGGCCCGCACGGAACGACAGGGCTGACGCACTCGGTAGCGTTCTTCAGCTGTTTGTTTACTGGCAACGTTCTATTAAGTGCGGCAGCCTTGTTTCAATTCCAGCAATTTGTTGTCTATTTCTGTTAGATTATTATTTTACGAGTTTTTAATGGAAGGGAAGGCGAAAAGCAAGGAGCGTTTCATTCATCATTTTAAAAGTCATTCAAATCATTGGTTTTGAAACTTGGCATTGTTTCACCATGTGTTTTGAACAGTTTCTCTTCTTGTAAAATGAGGAAAATGATGTTGATTTTTTTTGTTTGATTTCAATATAAACAATTAACAATCATATACGTTAATAGTAAAAATGGAAAGTAAAACAAGTGCCATACTTCAAATGCAAAGGTTTGATATTACGTAAAAGAATAAAGAAGCTTCTTCTTTCTTCTTCTCATAGTGATAATATTCTTAAATCCATTGCGATCATTCGCTCATCACTAACGAATTATCATTGTTGTGTCTATCTTTTTCCTTTCTGCCTTCAATCTCTCTATATCGATCCATATCCAATCTACTGTTTTTTTTATATTTTCTCCTCTAAACACTCATTGATTTCTTTTTTTTGACGCACTTTCAATACCGGATGAAACTTATCATTTGCGTTTGACACTTTCCTCCTTTTGATCTTATCTGATTCGTCCGCATATATTTTTTTATTCTCGTGCACTCGTGGCTTTGCCTTCCTCTGGCTGGCTGTGTGTCATCCTTTTTTTCCATTTCTTCATACGAACCCATCCTCCCGTCCGCTTATCCCGTCGGTTTGTTTTTCGCCTCTCTGTCCTCTGTTTTGTTTTTCGTTTTCGTTTTTGTTTTTGTTTTGGTTTGGATTTCCGTTATGTTCAGTCCCGAATTTTCCTATAGGACGGGCGGTTTGGGAGTGCTCGCCGAATCCGACCAGAACAATCAGTCCACGTCGAGCACGCCGGGCGGCGGGGGTGGCGTCGGCGGTGGCGCCGGGGTCGCCCTGCCGCCCACGAGCGGGGGCAGTAGCGGTGGCGGTGGCGGTGGTGGTGGAGGTGGACCCCCGAATCGACCGTTACCTCCCACACCGGACGACGATGATGCGCAGGGCGACGGGACGCTCATCAAGCGGGTAAGTTTTTGCCTACAGATTGTATACATTAGCGTCCCTTCTCTTTTTTTTTCTTTTCATGCCCTCCAATCTCTGTGCTATCAGAGGCAGTTGGTTTTAGTTTTGCCACCCTTTCGCTATGTTTATCAGTTGTGTTCCGCGATTTCTGCGTGTTTCGTTTCGATTTGCTCCTTTTTACTCTCTGTCATCTTTGTGCCAACACATTACTATACACTATACATTTGGACGGCCCATGAAGAACATGTCTTGGTTTGGTAATTGGAAGTTTCTATATTTTCATGTTTAATGATTTTGAATGCGGTCATCGATTGTTGCCATCTCTTTTTGTTTTTTGATCTCTCTTCATCGTTATCGAACGAATGTTATTCCCTGTTATAACACTATTACCCTTTTTTCGATTTGTGTCTGATACATCATTTAATTTTAAAAGTATTCATTTCAATGTTTAATTTAATTAATTTTGAACAAATTTCTACCAAAATCATCATCACTAGTTAATAGTGTTTTCGAAATCCAACAACTATGCCCTTTTCCATTACTCGCCTTGTTTCTACTTCAGTACCATTTTGTTTGCCATTGTTCGTTCTTACCTTCGTTTTCACCCGTTTGCAAGTGCAAGTTCCAACCTTATATAGTTTACTTAAATTGCATTCGTTCACTATGTTAGACAGCAGACTTTTGGTTTAAAAAAAAGTGTATGTATCTCGTTCATGATACGTTCCTTTCTCTTTCTCTTTCTCTCTTTTTTATCTGTCCTGACCACCAACCCACACGCGGGGGGTTAGATTTTCAATCTAAAGTGGAAAAATTTCGAACTGCAAACCGTGAACTGTTTAGTAAATTGAACTTTTTTATCATTTCACTTTTCTGGTCGCATTATTACTATCTCGAGCAAAATATTATAGAGCATCTTTTAATCTTTTGGCATATTTACCCCCGTTTTTCGCACCTTAGTTTTTTTTTTTTTGGTTTGACAGCGAAAATTTTCTGTTATCTCCTCCCTTTCTTGGTACAAATAGTATTCTCGTTCTTACTTTCTATGTTTCCTTCGTTCGCTACTTGGTTGGCCTGGTAGAGAGTAACGTTGTCACCGTATCGTTATTGTTCGGTGACCAGTAGAACAGGGTTCAGTTGGTTTCTGGTTACTTTTAAAATGTTCATATATTTTTACCGGTTTGTTGTACTTTTGTATAAATGGATCAGTTTCTTACTTCTTCGTTAACATGTTTCCTGAGTTTTTATTTAGAATTGTTCTTCCTACGAAATTATTAGCTGGTTGGTTACGGTTACATGAAAAAATTGTCATTAGACCTCAAAATTAAAATATGATCTCTTTTGATTTTACCTTCCATATCCCTTATCCCGTTGGTTGATTTTGGTTATTCTACTTCAATTGGAACATTTTGACGAATAACGATCAACATGGACAACCGTTTTTGTCTTCTTTTCATTTTGAGATATGCACGCTTCGTTCTTGTCGTTCAATTTTGGGGCTATTGAAAATGTTTCTTATCAAACAATGTTCTACTCAATGTGCCTAGTTCAAGCTCGACGGCTCAAATCTCTGCACTCCGAGCTAAATTGCAAAGAAAAATTGTTTTGCTTACATTATTAATCCACGCTGGTCCTGCGATTCGTGGTCAGCTTCTTCACTTGAGAAACGCAACTTGCCGCTACGCCGCTTATACTGACTTTTCTGTCACGATAAATCGAGATAACCAAGTTGTTATACCAGTCATCCTCACACTCATGACACACTGCTTTCCATATAATGCTGCCACTGCTGGTGCCGCCGCTCCTCCCTGCCAAAGATCCGGAGCCCATGAACAGCTCCTCGCCGAAAGTGTCAGTGTTGTTCCTTGTTCGTTTCGTGTAAGCTTGCTTAGTCCCGCTCTGTGCCATGCCCCATTCCTGTTCCGAGTGTCGAAACAGTGCGATGCAAATGGTAGTGGTTTTAGGGGTGAACATGTTAGTTGCTTGAAGAAATTACTTTTCGAAATTTATTTACTTGCTGAACTTCTTCGCTTGTTCATTTGTTTTTTTTTGTCTGACGATCACCCACCAACATTCCTGGGGGTTTTGATGGATCATGCTAGGTGTATGATCGTTTACAAAATCATATTTCCACCCTCTCGGTTCATGAAGGTTCAACCTACAGTTGCACAGTTCTTATAGCCATTAGAATGATCGGGATCATACAACATACTTCCATAAAACATATCAAATTCGTAGTGTAGTGTTGGGAAATATCATACGGATAGGATTCTGGGACCGATATGAGTCGACTCGATCAGTATTTGATCACAAATCCAAGTGCCTCAGGATCCGGATTCACGATGGGGACTCAAAACCCCTCGAGAGTCCTTTCCGTAGATCATATTTAACGCGGTTCTAGTGTTCACAAATTGAACTGCATCATCAATCAGTTATTGCACTTTAGGCATTAGATGTGTTTTTGTTGCAATATATGCATCCATTTCTTCCATCATTCATCTGTTTTCGATGTTAGTGTAGCGATCTTAAACTGTTTAGCTCCGCATCCGTCCTTAAACTGCCATGCTGTCATGATAATCGCTTTACATAATGTAGGTGCATTATTTTCTATACGTACGGCGGAAGGTTTCTCCCAAGTGCATTGTAACACCGATTGGTCGTGGGGACACGGAAGGTTTGGGCGAGTTGTGTCTGGATCTATGGTTCTTCGCTCCTTTGGTCATCCATCATTAATTGTCGTGCTGTGTTCTCACATTCCTCACATCAGTAAACTCTAGAACCGGTGGAAAAAGCACAACATGTCACACACATTCTTAGATGAGCCAAACCCCCCTTACCGTTCCCCTTCCCCCGGGAAGTAGACGCAGCGTCCGAGCATGTAGTAAATTTTTGGACTGTAGTTTTTAAGCAATCATTACATTAGCCTTTAGTGTACCAATCGACAAACAAACCAAAAAACGTTCGCCCTTTCATATCGCGGCCGACAGAACTACGACAATAAGTCATCCTCGTCGATCGGCACGGCCACCACGTCGTCCGGCTCGACGACGCAATCGGAGAGCGACGAGGCGATACTGCGCGACTGGGATTTCGAGCGCTTCTTCCCCGCCAACGAGCGGCCCCGGCCGTCCCAGCGCCACTCGATGTCGGACAAAATGTCTTCCTCGGCTGCCGGCTCGCCGGCTGCTTCCGATCCGAACGGGCGCTTACGCGTGCTGGACCATAAATCCCGGAAGGAACTGGTGAACTCGGCCTCCTCGGTTAACCTAAACCTAGCGTTCGCCGAGAAGCGCAAGGTGGAGGAGATGAACAACAAGATTCGGCTGGAGGAGCGCGTCAAGAGTGAAATGTTTGCCCGCCAAATGAACAAGACCCCTTCGGTTGTGCCCAGTGCCAATGGCCAAAAGGGGGCGGCTCAATTCGCTCCGCAGCAGCAGCAGCAGCAGCAAGCGTTGGCTCATAAACGCCAGGAGTCGGATTCACGATCACCGCTCAACTTTGCCCGTGCGTTCCGGCGTGAGAATTCGGACTTTTTCCCACTGCTCAAGCGCCACTCGGCCATCATGGGTGAGCTGACGGCCGGAGGTTCGTCCGATGACGGCGGGAAGCTGATGCCCCCGGGAGGAGGGCTCGGACAGCAGGCGCAACAGCAGCGTTCCAGTGCCATCTTTTCACGCAGCAGCCGCAACAAGTTCGAACCGATACTGACCAACTTCTCGCTGAACAATCCGTCCGGCAGCGACGATGAGCGGCGCTCGTCCCGCGCCACTCCACCCCGTCCGGGGCAGGCCACGGCGGCGGCGACAGGAGGTGCAGGATCATCTCCGGGGATCGGTCCCGATGTGGGTACCGGTGGCAGCAGCAGTAGTAGTAGCGGCAGCGGGGGCACCGGAACCAACAACCATCAAGCGCATCTTCGACAGCAAAGTCCACTCGCTGCTACTGGCCGGAACATGGATTTCCTGCGGCCGCGTCGCGAGAAAACCGAATCTGTTATCTTCGTTCGCAATTCACCCAACCGGCAGCAGCAGCAGTCTTCACTGCTGTTTGACGGTTTACAGGTAAACACACACACACACACACAAACACACATACACACAACCCACAGGATAGGGATTACAAAGAGTAACGAGTTGAGCTAACTGGAGAACCGCGTTCTTCTTCATTCGGAGCGAGTTATCCTTGATGAGCAGCAAGCGTACTCCGAGCGATCCGGGTGTAAGCAAACGGTCCCCAACGGTCCCAAACGGGTAACTAAAACAATGGAAGAATTATTAATGTTAGAGAATGAACAGGACGTACTATTACGTCGTTATTGAAAGACTCTTCTACGTCAATTCAAACTGTGTTATGTTTTATAGAGATCTTATTAAGGTCCTCTTTGATTCTCGCGAAGTATAAAAAATTAAGTTGGGTAATTCAGATTCAGATTGATAGGATTTGAATGATTTTTCGCATCGATTTGGAGATTCTTGAATCTTGGAATGAGTGATTCATGCATCTCAAAGTGTCATGATTCATAGTTTGAATAACAGATAAATGAAGCTCCAAAAGTAACCAAATTAGGAAGAAAAGACCCTATTTTGTTGTTGCTTCATCAAAGAATCATGAAGATTGATGATTCATCAATGTTGTGAGAATCGAGTCCTCAGAGATTCGTGAATCAATCGGAATTAATCTGGGGTGAAAAATAGATGTGAATGATTCTCGTCAAAAGATTCATTAAAAGCTAAGACTCAACCCTAGTACAAATTCCATTGCTTTACCCCCGTTGGTGCCGGGAACATCGATTGCATCCCTCCCCGGATTGCCCTCCGGGTATGAGTGCTGCTACGATCAGGATTGTCCCAATTCACAACTCCTCCCCTCGGCAATACCACACGTCAATTGGAACGAATTCTTCCTGTCCAACCGGAATCCTCCATCCACCCCACACAAACACACACGACGCCCGCCGTCTGCAAAGAGCGATCGACCACGATTTACCTCAAAATTCCAAAATATGTGCCAGTCTGCTGTTGTTGTCCGTTTTGTAATAACAATACGTACGTGTGTTTCTAACTTGTCCCCAGTCCCATGTGTTTCACTCGCTCGCTCCTGTTGACTCATCATCAGTGATAATAATAATAATAATAATAATAATCTCCATTATCATCATCATCATCATTATCTCGAATGTGTTCGCTGCATGAAAAAGAAAAGAAGATACTGCTGCTGTGTTTGTATTGCGTTAGTTTAGCAAGAAAATTGAAAAAAATCATTTTCGTCTCCTGCGGAAGGAGCCAAATCGATCCAAAACAACGTTCTCTTCTATAGTTTAATATCGTCGAAAGTTCTCTTTGGCAATTTAATATTGGAAATCCCCTTTCTAACGCACAGTGATTAGATCATTTTTGATACAAATGAGAGCCAACATTCGATGCTTAAGCGGATGTTTTTATTTCACAATCGTTCTCGCATGGTTCACTAATTTCATTTAATAAATTTCCTACTTTTACCAGCTTTTCAGCAGTTTTATTTCAGGCGATCGATTTTCGTTAAGCGATTTACAGCAAGAAAAAAATGTCTTCATATCAATTCACACTCTATATTATTACCAGGTTTTGTAGACAGACGATAACCCTTCAATCTCATACGCAACATTGTACCGTTAGTGAGGATTGTAAATAACTGCATGTTGTGTGTTGTACTGTCATGGATTCCAAAATGATATTGCTGCTCCCTGCACCCTGTTTATGTTTTAAGCCACCCCTTGTGACATGTGTGCCCACGTTGTGTGTTATGGTTTTTCTTTTACTGTATGTTTGTTACTACTTTAGATGACTAACACTCAATAAATATGTGTACAATTATATGTTCCCCAGCCCCGCCTGTACTCACGTTCTGTACAACTACTAACCACTATCACGAATCACTACCGTAGGGTGAAGAGGGCAATTTTGTATGGGCTATGATTGGAAAATGCATTTTTCTCTTCCTTGCACCCGGGGAGGGAGGGCTCCGTCAGCAGCAATGCTATGGAAAGTTAAACTCAATCGATTCTTGTGTCGTTTCAGCGATATGTTGTTATCCACGAGGAAGCTTCAAAACTTTCATCACCTTTGTGTTAGCCCGGGTTTTGAAGCGGGGTTTGTTGACAGGGGTGTCCCGGTGGGCCTAGCAATTGTGTTCTTCTCATGATCATACCCTTCAGTATCCAACGAGATCGGAAGCCAATTATTTCCTCGAAGTTCACAAACCAACCCTCCAATGTATCTTTCATAGTACCACAATAATCACACACTTTGTGTGTGTTTCAATCTGGGTTTGAGGATGTGCTTAAAGTTTTGTCGACAGGAGAAATGAAAGCACCAAAAATAACTTTTGCTCGTGCTTTGTTTTCCATGTGCAACCACAATCTTCGTTTGTGAGATGGCTTGAACAGAACAAAACCCCAAGTTTTCTGTTTTTTTTTTCCCCGAATGAATGACCGAAGCGTTTTTAAACTCATATCTCACATGCCCCCTTCCCTGAAGCTACACGTAACTGACCCATTAATTTACATTGCATACCGTTGTGTACTACTCTTTCGCTTTCGTTTGTTTTATACCTTACATCGTTTCCTTTAAACCCGTTTGCCTAATTTTACGCTTCTACTACCACCAACCTCCTCTCTCTAGTGCCACAGTAACGTTCTAACGATTGACATTCTAATGGCAAATGCACTCAAAACTTTCCTCCCCCTCTCTCTCTCTCTTTCCTCTACTTCTCGATTCGTTCCGATTTCGTTTCCGTTTGCGTTTATCGTTTTCCTTATCGGAGATCTATTTTATCCGAAGTTACCAAAGCAATAATGTTGTTTTATAACTTTTGTTTCCTTCCTTTTTCTCACTGTTCTTTCACACCATTTTTCCCGCCATTTAGTCGATTCTTTCACCTATTCGTTCTGATACTACTGAACGTTGGTTACTGATGATTTTTCTTCTTCTCTTCCCATTTTGTGAACACGTGTGTTTGTTGATTGTTCTTCGTTACGGTAATACCACACTTCGCCACCAGAAGAACCGTTCCGGTGAGAACAGCAGCCTCGGTACGCCCGGTCAGCGAACGAGCAGTGTCCTGCCGGATCTACTTAGTCAGGCATCGCCGGCAACACCACCGAGACATGACAAATCGGCCAGCGAGGAGGTGAGTTGTTGGGTTTTGGGTTCGGTAGGTTTTCAGCATTTCGCTTCCCACATACGCTTCCCCCTTACGCCGCTACCCTTCCAGCCGATCCGACATTTACTAACAACACGAAAGAAATATGACACAACCACAAAGGGTTCCATCCATTCAATTTCCTTTCCCGGAACACCATGTTCGGCACAGATTCACACCTTATCCCTATGCTTTAATTTATCCTTCATATACACCTCTTGCCTACCCTCTGCATTATTGAAATCCCATCCGCAAAATATCATTGCTTACGATCCTGATGGAGTTTCGTTTAGTACACACCTTCCTTCCCCATTTAAATGCATTTGGGGCTCGTTTTTGACGGTGGGTTCACTCCGCGGTTGCTGGTGGCAATGGTGCGTCGTTACTGTGTGTGTATGTCTGTACCCTTGTGTGTTGCTTTTGACTTTGACTATGAACATTAAAATTTGTCCAAAAAACATTCGAAGATAGTTTATTGCCAATTGATGGCTATCCTGGAGAATACATTTTTGTAACGATGTTTCTCTTCAAATTAATTAATTTAAAAATTGTAAGTATCTATCTTTCATGATGTTGGATTTAATGTATTGTCGACTCATGCAATCTAAAACGCTTACCTAATGTTTCCCCCAATTGGAATGTTTTTTTATGTGAGATTTGACACGCTTATTATTTCATTTGCAATGTTTTATTGTAAATATACTGCATTTAATTTCCCTTAAAAAATACTCTTATTACCACATCTCACAAGAGTAATTTTTTTATAAATCTGTTCAATGTAACCGTCTGGTGATGGAATCACCCTCATAGCATTTGGTTTTGTGCTCCTAAACAATCTCTCCCGAGTTGGCTTGTTTTTTTTGCTGTTCGAAAAATCTAAACAAATTATGCTTCTTAATTATTGATGGCTCAAGTTCTACCACACTCTGTTGCTTCATTCATTTCGATGCTTTGTTGCTTTGTCGATCTAAAACATAACAGCATTTATTGTTTCCGTTTTCTGTTTTCTTCATTTTTTTTCTTAAATTACTGTTAAACATTTATTGTTTGTACTAATTTTATTTTCTTTTACTTTTATTTTACAAAACCTTACCTGCCTTCTCTCACGCAACCAATACGTCATCTAAACATCAATTGCAATTGAAACGAAAAAAAAAATGAATTAAAACGTAACAAAACTTTTATATTTATTGAAAACTACCTAAAACACTAAATACCACCACCGCCATAACCCGATAACAATTCGATACGTAAATTCGGAACCGGTACGCGCAATACCCCCACCGGGATTCGAAACAGTACCGGGCAGCCGTCAGCTCCTCCATGGCCGCCTCCCCCGCCAGCATGCAATCCAAGTCATTCCTTCTTGCTCAGAACAGTTCCAACGTAACCAACAACATCAGCAACAACAACAACGCCATCGTCATTGGCAACCCGGGGGCGGGCGGGATCCGAGGCAACAGCTCCTCCTCGCCCCACTCGACGGTGTCGAACTCATCGTCGTCCTCCCGCAACAACAGCCCCAACCACTCGATTAACACTAGACTCCTAAGCAGTAGTAGTAACAACAGTAGTAGTAGTGTCGTGGTCGTCAATCATAAAAGTGTCAATAACAATCATTTACTACCTCCCTCCTACCACCACCATCAACAACAACAACAACAACACCACCACCATCAATACCACAACAACCATCATCAACTGCATCATCTGCATCCTTCGTCGGGGCCGCCTCCGTTAACGTCGTCCTCGTCTTCGTCCTCGCCGATGGCGACCATGCCGATGCATCTGCAACATCATTACCAACAACATCAACCACAACAACAACAACCACAACAATCGGCCCTTCCGGTGTCGCCGTTTTCGCTCGCCCTACAACAGAAGCAGCGGAGCTTCCTGACGTTTGGCTTTGGCGCCCAGTCGGACGGTTCGGCCGCGTCCCGGCGCGAGAGCCACGTGAACGTGAACGTTACGCCGACGTCGCACGATGCCGCCAGTGATACGCCCGAGATTCGCAAGTACAAGAAACGCTTCAACTCGGAGATTCTCTGTGCGGCCCTGTGGGGCGTTAATCTGCTGATTGGCACCGAGAACGGGCTGATGTTGCTCGATCGTTCCGGCCAGGGAAAGGTACTATATTTGTTTTTCGGATGGTTATACAATCTTGAAATGATCGAGCGTTTTGACTAATGCGTTATTCTCCTAATCCGCGCAAACACACACACAGGTCTATCCACTGATATCCCGCCGGCGGTTCCAGCAGATGGAGGTACTCGAGGGCCAGAACATCCTGGTGACCATCTCGGGCAAGAAGAACCGGGTCCGCGTGTACTACCTGTCGTGGCTCAAGTCGAAGATTTTGCGCACCGATGGCCTAACCGACGTAAGTGGCACCGAGGAACTTGCCGTTTCAAGCTGATACATTTCCTATCCTTCTGCCTCTCCGCGTGTGTAGCAACAAGTGGAACGCCGCAACGGCTGGATCAATGTCGGCGATCTGCAGGGCGCCGTACACTTCAAGATCGTCAAGTACGAGCGCATCAAATTCCTGGTGATCGCCCTGAAGGACTCGATCGAAATCTACGCCTGGGCCCCGAAGCCGTACCACAAGTTTATGGCATTTAAGGTAAAACGAGTGTAAAGAAATTGAGAAAATGAAAACTAAGAAAATCTGTTGTCCCCTCCCTTTGCAGAGCTTCGGTGAGCTGATGCATCGTCCGCTGCTGGTCGATCTGACCGTCGAGGAGCAGACGCGGCTGAAGGTCATCTACGGCTCGGCGGAAGGCTTTCATGCGGTCGATCTCGACTCGGCCACCGTGTACGACATCTACCTTCCTAAGCATGTGAGTTAGCGATCCGTCATTACCGTTTGTGTCGTACCATTGTCGCCGTGTTTCAATAATGGCGCTCTCCGTTTGCCTCCACAACAGACTCAGGGTCCAATTTCGCCACACTGCATCGTGACGCTGCCAAACTCGAACGGCATGCAGCTGCTGCTGTGCTACGACAACGAGGGCGTCTACGTCAACACGATGGGCCGGGTGTCGAAGAACATTGTGCTACAGTGGGGCGAAATGCCCACCTCCGTGGCGTACATCGGAACCGGACAGATCATGGGCTGGGGTAACAAAGCAATCGAGGTACGTGTCCCTGGATCTCTAAGGGGATATAAAGATCACGGTTAGTAAACGTTCCCTTTTGGTGGTCGGTGGTGGTTCCCCTATTTCCAGATTCGTTCGGTCGAAACCGGCCACCTGGACGGTGTGTTTATGCACAAGAAGGCGCAGCGTCTCAAGTTCCTGTGCGAGCGGAACGATAAGGTTTTCTTCAGCAGTGCCAAAGGCGGCTCATCCTGTCAGATCTACTTCATGACGCTGAACAAACCGGGCATGGCCAACTGGTAGATCCCGCACATCCTACCCCCCGCGGTCAAAGCGGAGAAAGGAGTGGAGGATAAAGCGGTAGGACGGACAGCAGGGTGAGTGGCAGCCACGAATCAATGATGCGCGAATAAGGAGCGCAATAATATTAGCAACAGTAGTAGCGTGGTTAGAGGAGAAGTGGTATAGCATAAACAGAAACGACAGTAGAGAGAGAGAAAGAGAGAGCAAACAGATAAATGGAAGCAGCAGTAAACACACTATATTATAGCCGTAACGTAAAACTGACGGGATGTAGAAAACGATTCTTTCAACACAACAACAACAACAACAACAACAACAAATCGGAGCACATTATTTCACAAGTATGTGCCGTTAGGTAATAGTAAGAAAAAACAAGTAACATTAGCAAACGCGTTCTGTTGAAGAAGCGCACATCTTTCCACCACACGCGGAACAGGAAACACAAGTATACCCCTCCTGGCTCCCCAAGGACATACACAATCATACACATTCATGCAAACACCCTCAGACACACACAGTAACATAATTGAACACATAAATCGTAATGAGCAGGAAATCTTTTTACTCTAGAAATAGTAGCAATCATGTAAACTAATTATTAGCAGCAAAGTAAAGAAGAAAAGAAAACAAGATAGCGAGAGACGCCGAGGCACAGAGTAAGAGAGCCCACGAAACAAATCTTTTTCGCAAACAACAAACGCACCCCCAAAACGAACAAAACACACACGATCGATCCGGTCGGTGGTCGGGTTGTTGGAAAAACAGTCTAGACTTACCAAGTAGATAACGGGAAATACACATATGAAGTGCACTGGCAAGGTAAGGTAGAAGTAATAGTGGACCTAAGGAACGATTTTACACACCAGCCAGTGTTTTTTTTTTTCCTGGTAACGAGAACGTTTAAACGAAATCTTGTGAAAAGTATCTCGCTGGTGCGCGGCGTGTTGGTGGCAGGTTGCTTCCATTTTAAACCGTTCACACTTAGGCCTCCTCCTTCTCCTCCTCCACCACGTCACGTTGGTTTTTGGGATAGCATTTTCCCGTGTGTAGAGGGAGGTTAGAAAAACGCATTTTTTAAACGAGCATCATCTCCCATCACAGGGCGCGTGGTATATATTTATTATTATCATCACGATTATCGCCCCCGGCGTGCGGCGGTATCAGGGGGAGATAACGAACAACCGACTTGAAACAATCAATTATTAACAGAAAACTTCGGGACTCGAACAAAGCAAAGCAACCCGAGCAAAAGCAGTATTAATCGATTAGATTGGCTGACATTAAATTTCATCGGTTTACCATGGCAATGCGTTCTCGATCGAGAACCGTTGCTATGGGTTACGGAAAAGAAATCGATCACCAGCTTTTTCGATTAACGCTGCTCGGGGAAAGATAATGGTAAACAGATAGTCAAAAAAAAAAAAACGTGTCGCGTGCGATAGGAAATGAAATGTTTTGAATAGAACGGCGTAGGTTGGGTTTGTGAAACAGAAAGATCGTGCTAAACAAAACACTTCCCAGAAAAGACCTATCAGCGGGAGAAACCATTTTTCTCACGAGGAATCTGAAGAATCTAATATGTAGGAAACAAGTCGCTAAAAACAACGGCAGGGCATTTCAATTACGGCCGCCGAGGTGGAGTATGTCTGGCAAGGTCGAAGAAGAGCAGAGGAATTCTGCCAACGAAGAAGATGATGGGTGGATGGTAGATTATGAGAACGTTATGCTTTTCTGTCGTAGCATTATAATTTGTTGATACTCTGTCCTACATTTTTTTAAACAATAAATCAATTTGAACTCTCTCGAAGGATATAACACACTATATGTATTGGATGAAGAACAAATAAACAAGTAATGGGAAAGCCACTTTCCCCGAACCATTTAGCTATATCATAGTGAAACACGCCATCATTTTTCAGACTTAATCAAAAAGTAACAACCACTGCTAATGTAGAGCGACTACTACACACGAAAAGCACACTGTTGCCTCCAAGCCGTCGTGCTCCAAGATTAAGAGTTTTCCCATTTTTTACCTTTCATATACGGTTGCGAACGAAGTTGCAGCGAGAGGAAGGAAGAAGAACAAAGCTAAAACACGCATTAAATATACACTCTGACAGTCTCTGTATTCTATTGTAATTTAACTCGTCTATGGTTCTTACTTATCGACTATCGGTGCATAACACTTCGAACGGCGGGGGCATTCGTTTGTACACGTCCCTTTTTTTTATTTAACCCTTCCCGCCCTACTGGAACCGCGAACGACGAATGGAAGGATTTTTTATACAAATACGATCGGACGACGGGAAAACTGTTTGTAAAAGGGAAAAGACGATCGTTTACACAGAACAATCTAACCGCCTGTTTTACATACCAAGGCGAGAGGGTTTTGTGCGTCAAATGTGACACTTCCGTGTGCTTTTGAACACCATCTAGAGCATAAGAGTCAGAGAAAACCCGTTTGTGGCCATTTATCTTTCGTCGATAGAATCATTTACCGTACCATCCGGGTCATGGTTCGTTTACATTGGCTCATGAAACGCAAGAACGGTATCGGTATAATGTGATTATTTAAGACGCGTTTCTTTTATTTTACAACCTTTTCACTTCTTTTATTGTAACGGTCGTTCGTGTGCTGTATTTCCTTCGATCAAGCAATATAGAGTTTATGATACATCCCCGGCAAAGTGCATCAGTTTTAAACGTGAAGTGCGAATCCTCGGCGAACAGTGGGGCAGTTTTGGCAGTTGGATCAAAATGGTATCTTTCCAGCTGTTCGGTTGATGGAGGAAATGTAGGGGAACGAACCAGGCCTTGGGAATACGGATGAATCGAAGCAATGATCGCGGAGAATAGAATGGAAGGTTCGTTTAAACTTTTTAAAAGTATATTTCTTTTTAGTACGATCTTTTTCCATATACAATATAACAATGCATATATCTACACACGGCGAACAAAAACACAAACACACACACACACACTTCGTAACGGTATCGAGAAGATAGTATTTTATTTTTTCTCACTTATATAGCTCGAAGTATAAATGCGAAAAGAAAACAGGAGGACCCCGCAAGGAGTCGGATTATTGAGCCAACCTAGTGTAATGTGTGTCGGTTTGTTTGTCGGTATGCAAGTAAAATGCGATCAGAACAAGAGACGAAACGCGGGCACAAGCATAAGTGGGACATAAGAAGAGAGAATTTGGCTAGGGATTAAACTGCACTTTGAGGATAAGGAGAAAAAAATTAACAGAAACAATAGAAGAAAATGAGCAGTTGGTTGAAGGAGCGTAACGGTTAGGCGTATAAGCAGTGAACAAAATATATATACCGAATGTGAAAACTAACGGCGGGAGTAGTGTTCACTATTGGGGTAACTCGATCAATCTTCCTGTAGGATTTAGTTTAATGTGGTTTAGTTTTTTTTTTTTTTTGGTTTTAAATCCCAACGTTTTTTAAAGCAGCTTAAGCAAACAGTGAGATGACTGCTATTGCTCCATTAATGATTCAAGCGAGCGACGGGGATGATGTGATGCAAACACAAGAAAAAAGTCACATAAACACTAAACAAATCGACAGACGAAACATCCAAACACACAAACGAGTAAACGACACTCTATCACGAAGTCATGCTATCTCTCTATCTCTGTTTTTTGAATTAGCAATCCGTAATACGTAGCCTGTAAGATGATTTGAACGGAACACGGAACGTAAATTGGGTAGTAGTTTGTGCATGATGCAGCCAGTAAGAAGTGCTCGCGGAAGCTGTTGCGCGGAGTTTGGTAAGGCAGGAAGCAGGAAGTGTGTGGGGTTTGGGGGAGGGAAAAGATATTTAGCTAAGATCACCTACGAGCGGAAGGCCAACCGCGAAGAGACCGAGTGCAACAACAAAACAAGCAAGCAGAAGCGATACGACGAATGAGTATATATGTGTATAGAACAGCTGAGAGTGAAGTGAAAATATAAAATTATCGGCAAGAAAAAGCAACTTGAACTTGATGGTTTTTGGGGTAGCGAATTTAATTGAAAAGTAAAGAAAATTAAAAATGATCAAACTTATCAAATTTATCTATGAAGTCTATAGAAAACCTTTTAAAGTCCCCCTTAGCAATGTTATTTTGTGAAAAGAAAGCATTTGCCTTCTAAAGTATTTTTTCCAGAAGAAAAGTGTTGCATAAACTCCACGTAAAATGAATCTTTAAACCTGAAGGAAATTGATAAAGCCCAAAGTTTGCCGAAAAAAATATGGTAAATTTGAAATATTGGGAGTAATTTAGTGTTTATTATACTTTTCCAAGTCCAAGATGAATAGTTTGATGAAAGAGTGCAATAGATGCAACTTTCAGGACGTGGGCATGAACTTTTCCGGTTAAGAGAAAGCCTCCTGCAAAAGCAGTTTTGCTTTTGGTGCTTCTTTTTCGGTGTTTTTTTCTTTTGGTATATGCAAAATAACCGACGAGGAGGAAGGAAGGGAAATGAAACCAACCAACCGGTGTTATGGGTCAGTGGCCACGATTTTGGCAGAACCGGTTTAACCGGTGGATGGGTTTTTAGGAGAGAGCTTTTCGCTGTCTTTGCCATTTTCGTTCTGCAAAACTCGGGTTTGGTGCTTGCGGGTTTGCCTTCCACTACTTTCACTTTCATTGTCTGTGACGAGAACTCCCAGTTTTTAAATCATTCAAATTTAAATCAGAGCTCGATTATGCAAGCCAAGTTCCCATGTCGTTCGAAAGAGAATGTTAGATTCTTGTACTAACTTTTTCTGTTTGTTTAGACATTTAAAAAAATAGCACATAAATTTCGAAACTGCAAGAAATAATTCCCGCAGTAGAAATCAGTTAACTGGTTGGTTTCCAGTACCTTTACCCACGGATTTCATCAGCGCTTCCTTCCGGTAAAACCATATCTGTCACCGTATCGTAGCAATTAGGTGTGTTCCGACCTGCCAGAGAGGTGCATTCACGGGAGCAAAAGAAAACGCGATCCACAAAAGGCAAGGCAAGGCAAGGAAAAAAGCAAACCCGCTCCGATCCGCAATCTTTTTCCGATTGTTGATAGTAGCAACGGCTGGTCCGTGATCATCGTGCTCCATGGAGGGGGGGATGAATACTGCTCTGTTCCGTTTGTGCGTCAGCTTCGTCATCCCAGTGTCGGCGCGCGCAGTTTCGAGAGAACCGTCTAGCGTGACAGTACGAGATCACGACCGAAGTTCGCTGAAGTGCTCTCACACAACGCGTGCGCAACTCCACGTGTCCGTGACCGTGTAAACTGGTTGATCTTGAAACACACTCCAGCGTCATAGAATCGATCTGAAGCCGTACCTGGTTATTGATAAAGGGCGTTGGATATTCTGGTGCTCAACCTGCTCATCACCACCACCTTTTTTTACCCGGACCATGAGTGCTTTGCGGCGTGTTCTAAAGTTTCTGCTCGGCGCGATCTTTCCAGCCACCACCCCGCGATCAGGTGCTAATGCGGAAGAATGCCAAACGATCGAGCGGATTGTTGGAGTACATCGGTTTTCGTAGGACCGCTGAGATATACATCCGTCTATGAATGTGTTAGCATATAATTTATAAATGTAGTCTTCAACCCATGCTATTTGGCAATCAAAACAGAAAAAAAGACAGTGAATAGATAATTCTTACACCACCAAAACCACGCGCTGTTCGTGTTTTTCTAAGCACCCGAACCTTACAGACCGATACCGTTGTTTCTGCTTCTGCTGTCGATCAATTGACCTCCAGGAACTATACTTAAACAAGTCCTTGAAGTACCCGATAGAAGTAATCCTTGATGTACATATAATTGTCGGTTACGTTCGAAAGGCAGGAGTAAAGAATGTTAGAACCAGTGAAGGCAAACCAAAAAGCTGCTCGCCTTCATGCCTCTGCTGGAACACACGGTGGTGGTACGCTTGGTTCATATCACCGTGATGTCATAAAGCGAGTGCTTGGATGATTGTAAAACCAATATTTTTCACGGAATGTCCTACTGTTGAACATCTGTTAGCCTACAAGTGTAACTTTTTTTCAACAAGCAAGCCAACATATGTTGTTGTTTGTTGCCAAGGGAACAAAGCATGGATTGAATGCAAATGAAGTAAAAAAAAATATTTCTAATTTTTTTACAGTGTTTTTATTTTCAGAAGTATCTCTGTTTCGTTTTGATGTATAAAACACATCGAAAATATTTCAACTCCTCACGGACAGGCGAGGAGAGAACGTGCATGAAATCCCATCGCAGAATAAGAAGCCCATAGTCGGTATCTTGCTCTACAACAGTACGTTTATTGGAAGGACATTGATCGCAGGGTTGCTTAGACGTTTGGGTTGAAGCGCGCCCAGTTACGGATCTCGTTGAAGAAGGCGTTTCCGGGGCAGGCGGTGGCCACGGCCTGACGGTGTCCGATGAGCCAGTAGTTGGAGGCGATGTGTCCGAGCGACACGCCGCAGCTGATCAGCTGCTGGGCGGCGTTACGGGCGGCGGCGTTCGGGATGCCGTTGGTGAACGTTCCCATCACTCCCATGCCGACCGAGCGATCGTTGTATCCGGGCGCGTGGGCTCCCTGGCGACCCCAGCCGCGACCCTCGTAGGCGGCGCCGTTCTCACCGACCAGGAAGTTGTAGCCGATGTCGGCCCATCCGTTGCTGTTCATGTGGAAGTTCTGGATGTTGCGCATCTGCGTGGCGCAGGCGGCGTCCGTCGTGCAGTGCGCACCGGCGGTGTGGTGCATCACCACCCACGGGGCCGGGCGGATCGGCAGCTGGGCGGTGGAGGCGGCGCGGGCTCCCCACTGGGCGCGGGTCACGATGCGCGGGCACTGGGCCGACACGCTGGCCAGGCAGGCCACGCTGGCCACCAGCAGAACAGCGGCGAACTTGTTCATCTCGAATCCGGTAGATGGGTGTGCCGTACGTACAATTTCAAATGGTCCCGAGCTCCCAATTGTACGCCGGTTTTATAGAACACCTCCCCCCGGGGTTCCCTTTTGCCAGCTTTTAGCGCCAGATATCGAACAGCTCGTGGCAGTCCCGCATCTAGAGCGTGCCGTGTGAAAATGGATCGATTTCAAGTCACGCTATATTTGGCAATTTGGAGGAAAGCAAAAGGATGAAGCAGAAAACTCCAACCTTATCGCGCCCGCGGATCAGCTATCCGATTAGGTCGTTAATCGCCCAATTGCTCCCGGGACTCCCGCGAGGACCGTAAACACGGGAACCATCTTTCACGCGCTACCTCACAACGTTCGGTTGATAAGCGGCGATAAGATACACCAAGCTTATGACGTTAAAATTGGTCTAGATTTCTTCAGACGATTCCCCTTATTTCCTTCCTTTTGGTTTGTTTGATTTAAAACACAACAGGGAAACGATCTAGAAACTGCCACTGATACGACGCGGACCGGTACGATGCCGTAGGCCAAAAATAAACGTGTACTGAGCATGTAATTTCGTTTAGCAACACGTGCCGAACATGGATTATTAGGATGTTTGCAGAACTTTGACTACGACCCTGTATGTTTTTCTTTATCTACCAGCGATATACTAAAACATTATCAGAGCGGTGTACTTTACGTTCGTTACTTCCTGATATAGATGCTAGGAACAACTCTCGTGGCGTAGAAAAAGAACTCAGAAGTCCAGCAAAGAATGTATTTTCCAACACCAGCCCATGTAACCGCACAATGCCATGGCAACGGAAATTTGGTTTGCTGCCAATTTTATTCTACTGAACACTCCGATTTGGTTAATTTGGTCTTGCTGTGGCTCTTTCGGTTTATCTTTGACTATATTCCAGAGTTCTTGCTTAAGAAAATTACGTCTCGTGTCAAAAAAACGGCGTTAAGAATTTTCAAGTCAAGGGCAACTAAGATCATGGAAATCTATCGATCCATGAAAGGTTTTTCCATTGTAAAAGGGCGTAAATATGTCCATTAGATATGCAGCTTTCGTTGTCAGGTCAATGAGAAGGCTTCGTTAGGATCAGGCTCCGATGAGATCGATCTAGCAATCCAGGATCTGTACATCGACATTGGTTAGAAACGGCTTACTAGATCGCACAGAATCAAAAATTATGTAACAGTGAGTCAGTTCGAGAAACCCCGTTTCCCATTTTCCACGATGTACCGAGGAGTGTGAAGTACCGCCTTCAAGAGCAGGTCGTCTTTAGTGGCATCGTTAATTGTGGTGCTTCAGATTTTAAAGTATCTGGTTGTAAGAATTAAACGTACTTAATAAGTGAGTTACATCCAAAGCCAGTGTGCAATTGAATGTTCCAATTATGTTTCCTTGCTACGCTTTCTTGCTTTAATAACCATTTCGAACATGCTAAAAGAATGTGCATGTGTAATCTTTTGAAAAGAAAAAAAACTACTGATTTTCCATTTACCAGAATTGGTGTTTTACAACCGACCAAAAATTGTCCCATTTGTGCTCCAGCAATCTTTATATGCAAACTGTATGTTCACCTAATCTTAGCTAAACTGCGCAGTGATGAAGCGTTTTTTTTTGCTTGGCTTGGCCGGCTTGTTCGAATATTTTAAAGTACGGATTATCATAATTCGCTTATCGGTGATAAAGTGAATCAATTCATCATCAACTGTTCCATCCTTCATCGTTGGCGTCACCCCTTCCCGAAAACCGACCCCGACTCCGCGTACACTATCTTATCGATTTCGTCTAAGTCGACGTCGGCGCACATGCGTTGTTGTAACCAACAGATGGACACATTCCGAGGTGGTTAGATTTACAAGACCCACCCCGTGTAGTGGTGGGGGTGGGGAGGGAAATGGTAAATAGCTTTGCACGGGGATTCCTTTTTGTTTGCTTCCGATGAGTTAGAGCGAGCCTGCCACCTGTCTGTCCGTCGGTCTGAGGTCGCGCTTCGGAACACCTTGTTTCTTTTCTACCGATGGGACGACGAAAGGTCGGAAGCAGCCTCCGCGGGAGGACAACCCTACGACAATTTGCTTGGGGAAATCCACGTACTTATCATGACCCTTAGCGGGGGCTGTAGAGAGGGGGGAGTTGTGCGTAATTGATATCGATCGAGGTGCGCTATTTGGGGGTTGGATTTGGGCTGATTTTACAACCGTACAATCCATCGGCCACCCTCGCCCGGTGAGAGTGTGTGGTTGGTCGGACTACGGACCACGATAAGGAAGCAATCTTTCGGCAGCTCCTAACGCGGTTGCGTTTTGGGCGACGATAAGGAGGATGGCCGGTATAAAACGCCCCCGTAGGTCAGCGCTGCTTCACTCAGTTCACAAGGAATCACAAGGATGAACAAGTTCGCCGCTGTTCTGCTGGTGGCCAGCGTGGCCTGCCTGGCCAGCGTGTCGGCCCAGTGCCCGCGCATCGTGACCCGCGCCCAGTGGGGAGCCCGTGCCGCCTCCACCGCCCAGCTGCCGATCCGCCCGGCCCCGTGGGTGGTGATGCACCACACCGCCGGTGCGCACTGCACGACGGACGCCGCCTGCGCCACGCAGATGCGCAACATCCAGAACTTCCACATGAACAGCAACGGATGGGCCGACATCGGCTACAACTTCCTGGTCGGTGAGAACGGCGCCGCCTACGAGGGTCGCGGCTGGGGTCGCCAGGGAGCCCACGCGCCCGGATACAACGATCGCTCGGTCGGCATGGGAGTGATGGGAACGTTCACCAACGGCATCCCGAACGCCGCCGCCCGTAACGCCGCCCAGCAGCTGATCAGCTGCGGCGTGTCGCTCGGACACATCGCCTCCAACTACTGGCTCATCGGACATCGTCAGGCCGTGGCCACCGCCTGCCCCGGAAACGCCTTCTTCAACGAAATCCGCAACTGGGCGCGCTTCAACCCGAACGTCTAAATACAGCCCGTTTCTTAATTTAAGCGAATCAAAGTACTTTTTACTTCCCGAACTCACTTGATGACATGACTTTGTGACCCCATTTTCAGTAACGGTTTGAGGTGAGGTTTTCAAAAGTATTTTATTTTACTTTATCATGTTGAACCTATTCTGAAAGAACTGAAAAAATCTTTACTTCCTAAAAACATTTGATGACACGACTGCTTACACACTTTCAGTAACTTGTTCCGTTTGAAGTGTGGTATGTTGAATTCTTTTATTTTATAATATTGTTGATGATTCTCGAAATTAACTTTACTTCCTAAAAATACTTGATCGCATGACTTTTTGTACCCATTTTCATTAACTTGTTCCATTTGAGATAAGGGTAGCAAAATGCTTTTATTTTGCATGGTTGATTACTCTCCAAATTAAAATGGCGTTTAATCTTTTCTGAAAGAACTTTACTTAAAAACCTGAACAAAATAAAAATATGTATGATAAAAAAAAAACACTAATTCGATTAGCTTGTTGAAGCTTTTACCTTTAAGTATAGTCACATTTTTTTCTGGATTCATGCACAACTAGTAAGAGAGACCAGGGAAGCCTGGGTCCCGCTGAACTTCAAACTGCTTGGAATATTAATCGCTAAGCTAGTTTAAAGAATCAAATCTGGTAAAGAAAAAGCAACAAAGGATAGTAGAGTAGTTTCCGCTTTGAGGCATGGACAGCATGCGACATTTTCTTTTAAATCATAAGATTGAATGAACAAAGTCCTTGAATTACTATGTTTGTTGTAAGTTTATTTTCAGGTTTTTAGTATTTCATTTGCAATGTTAGAATAGGGAAAATGTTTGTATTCAGTCAAAACTAAGCTTCCTAAAGCTTCCGTCAGTTCCAAAAGAATCTTCTATGGAGCGATTGATCGCAGTTGTACCAGAAGATGATGAAACTTTTTTTGAGCTCATTGCAGCCATTTCCAGCAGATATAAACGATTATCTTTCAGCTTATTCTCCCACTGCTTTACAATATTGTCAATTGACTCTAGATTACCTCCATATTCTTTTGGAAGCAGTTGGGGGGAAAAATGCTGATGTAATGACTTAAGGCCGTTGTCATGAGAAAAAATCTGTAAGAAAAGACATATGAGAATAATGTTAAAGCGCTACAAATGCTGCTGACACTTACTCTTTTATGGCGATTTTTTTCCGAAAGAAGCCCGTTAAAAATATTTAATGCAATATTAGCCCCTGTTGGTGGGTTCAGTATGTGAATTCCCTGCATTCGAAGCGGTGAAGCATCTTGGTTCAGAATGGCGATTTTTCGTAAAAGTTCTATTTCTAATTGCATCAAGTGACCAGCAGAGACCCCTTTGAGATCTATTATAAGGGTCAGGCCGCAAATTACCATCTGGTCGTCTTCACGCATCAGAATATCGTTGATCATAGTTCCGACTTTCATAACGTCTGCAAAACTGCATTGCTCGGTGTTGAAATGTCCAACTCGAATGATAAACAGCTTTGGATCGGTGGGCTTTGTTGTGCTAGGGAGAGGCACAGCAACGCTGTAAATTAAAAATATAATAATAATCCTAAAAAGAGAGGTTGCGGAGTGGAGCCACATCCTCACCCCATACGTATAACTTTGATGGTCTTCTCATCCTCTGGGTCACGATTTTGAATTACTTGCGGTAACTGGTAACGGATCTCATGAAATAGAAGTATTTTTTTCTTCACCTTTTCTAAACTGAACTTGCACCCACGGAGGAAGGCTATCAAAAACTGATCATCAACTATTTCGCACTGTAGTCCACGTTCAACAAGCCACGTTCGAATTACTGACAGATGACTCTCGATCTGAGATTCATCCTCGTTGAGTTCCCGTTCAGCTACTTCCTTCAATAGCGAGGACACGGGACGAATTTGAGACATTTTAGTAAGGCGGTGTACGCAATCCGCCCAACGATACCCTAGGTCAGTCGAACTTCAAATAATACTTTCATAAGTGCCGAGCCATAAGCTCGTCGTTCAGCCCCAAACACCTACAAATACACCCTAATAAATAGATAACGTGCTCCCGAATAAACCGTCGCTATCGTTGATAGATCATTGATTGTGACGATTTCGATCATTCGTTGAAGGTGCTAATAGGCTATTGTTCATGTACGTCACCTGCACTGCAATATCTGGCTAATTTTGAACACGCTGTAAGAACGCCTAGGAGATGAAATAGATTGTACGACGACATAGAAGAATTTGATAAGCTGAGACATGCCCTTCTCTTATGAACTACAGCACTGCGATGAGATGGATCTAGTACTAAATACATAATTTTAAATAACACCGACTCAGTCGATTCTTAAAGAACATTAGATCCTGCAACTCCAATTTGTAATTTCCCTTTATATTTGATTCGAGTTTTGTTCCAAAAAAAAAATTAGATGATCACTTACGCATTTTCATTAACTTTTTCGTTTTAGGTTTCTAAAACTCTTATATTGTAGTTAATCTTATATTAATGTTGAATCTCGTAATTAAGCTTTTCTGAAAGAACTTACTTGCAGGACTTTTCACATTTTGACTAACTTGTTCCTTTTGAGGTGAGGTTGGTTAAACTTTGTTATTTTATAATATTGTTGATGAATCTCGAAATTGAATTGTGTTGCAGCTTTTCGAAAAGAACTTAATGAATTTTGCTTCCAAAAATGACTTGATGTCTTTTCGATCCTATTTTTAGTAACTTAATCCATTAGAGATAAAATATGTAAAACTATGTTATTTTATGATGTTGTTGATGACTTTATAAATTAAATTGTGTAAATTCCTTAGATTAATTGTGTTAAAATTAGTGGAACTATTCTGAAAAAGCTGTAGAATTTTACTTCCTATGAAAATCTGTTTACGCATTTAAACTAGCTTCTTCCATTTGAGGAGAGGTTTGTATTACACTTTTATTACATTTTATCGTATAAAATTGTATCAAACAATAAAATGGTAGATGGAAATGCTTAAATTTAAATTTACCTCCTGCTACAAGGCAACTAGATCTACCAGGAGGCAACCACGTTGCACATTCAGTCACAGGCGACTAGATCTACCAGGAGGAGGTAGCCCGAAATCTCGCTCGCGCTGGTTCCAGTTTTCATTCCCTTTTGCGTCGAATTTCATCTTCGATACCAGGCGATCATGACGATCCAGGAGGTTTCCTCGAGAGCCTGGTAGGAAACTAGGTTGCGCTCTTTCTCACCGACCTGTGCGCGAGCCTGGCGTACGATTGGGATCTTCCTATCTTTATCGCACCGATCGTTGCTCGGCGGAATGTGCTACCTGCTACTGGATCCTGCGACCCTGGTACCAGTTGACCATTTTCGTTCGCTTTGCTTTGAAAAAAGGAGGACGCTGGAATTTGATTTTACGAAGCAACCGAAACGAACCCTCACTTGGCTCCATAGGTTGCTTTTCCTAATCACTTGTTAGGGAGGAAAATTGCGGTTCCGTTGCATAAAGAGACACTTTTTGGGTAGAATATTTTCCCATATTTTAATTTATTTCCATTTTTAAACAACAATTCTAAGTTAAATCCTTCGAAAATGCATAAATGAATACCAAGTTCGGGTGCTTTTGGAAATATTAAATATCTTTATTAACGGCTTTTCAGGCGATTACAACATGGAATAAATTTGTAAATATCGACGAAAAAATTTCATCCACTACAACTTTGTGTACTTTTAACGTGTTTCATTATATGGAAGCTATTTTTATTGTCCTTAAACTGTTGTCATAAAGTAGACTCCCTTCGCTAGAGCCGGGGGGAGGCCAAAAGCTACCGTGTTTGCTTGCCGGAGTGTTTTCTATCATTATTGTCATCCTCCTTGCTTCTTATAAATGTAATAAAGTAGTTTCAAAATGGATAAACCCCGGTGTGAGGGTAAATATTTTTGAATGTTTGTTCAAGCGAACTCCGCCAAACGCGTGGAGTGTGTTATTGTCCTTACTTGTCTAGAATTATTATCTTCGTTACTTTTTTCCCCCATTTTTAACGATCCCCGTTGCGGGACGAGGTTTAGTTGCGCTTTTTGGCTGGACTTGGTGCTGGTTTGGCCACCGACGACGGGAAGATGATGAACAGGGACAGCTGCACGGCACCAAGCGCGAGAGCCATCAGGTTTTGGACCTTCAGGAGGGAAAATGAAATAAAGAGTATTAGATGATATGTTTGTTCTGTGTTTCATTCGACCCCATTATGTATCGAAACTTACCACAAGGAAATTGCTGCGAAGAATGATTCCATACAGCAGCCAGCAAAACGACACGATCGAACCGAGCAAGATGATTGGAAAGGGAAGCCCTTCGGTGCTTTTTTTCTTCAGAATGTCACCCTAAAAAGGAGCCAAGTAGAGTTTGATTTACTTTTCTTTTTATGAAACCGGCTTGGGCTGTTTTCCACTTACCAAACCAAGCAGAGGCATCCCGACCAGTGTCCACAGGATCGCCGTTAGAATGACACCGAAACGGAACTCGACCACCTTCGGATCTTCGTACTGGACGTACGATAGCACACCCACGGTAAACGCACCAGCCAGCCCAATCTGTCCCCAGACGGCCGTCTTCTTCGGCCCGGGTGTGTACAGATAGAAAGCGCACACGTACAGCAAGTGTAGGGCGAGCCCGATGAAGTTTACCCGTATCATGCCGTCATCCTGCAGCATCTGTCCGAACTGCACGTTCAGCAGGCAAAACACGGTACAGGCGAGGAAGGGCACCGCCGAGAAGCCGTCCGTGCTGCCCCGACGCCGGATCTCGTTGACGACCAACACTCCACTGAAGAACTGGACCACCGTCACGAGGGCCGCCGTCTGGCCGACGGTATCCTTGTGCGGTTGCAGTGCGACGGCGATCGATTCCATTACGACGATCGGACGGCTAACAACGATCAAACTTCCTTGCACGTTACGTAAGCAGCGATCAACGCAATCGTTTGCATCCGATCGCGGGGCAAAGGAATCGAATGTCGTCACGCACACACGATCACTAGGGTGTCGTCGATCATTTATGGCTGCTTCACTGCGCTGCGATAAGAAAACTCCAATCGAATCAAAGTAACCACCACGCCGGGTTTCTTTAGGACCAGTTCTTTGGAGTGGAGTGTTGGCCGTCGGACGTTGTTAACCCGGAAGAGATAATGGGCAGCACTTCAAGGGGCAAATCAATCTACAAAAGATAACGGTAAATGCTGCTGCATCGTATCACAACGATAAAAACGGAACTTACTTTGAAGACTGCCTTTACAGATCTAGGTTTGTTTATATTTACATGTTTTTGTTTTGTTTTCATTTCATTTGACATAGACAATTGTAGCTCAGTTCGATTCCACTAGGTGGCGCTGTGCGGCGGTGGTGAATTTCTTCGAAATTTAAATTTAACGGACACATCCATTACGTTACGTTTTCTTTTAGAAAACATTAAAACTACATTTTCTTTCCCATTCAGCTCGACACACCGTTTCGGTAATACAGTTTTTCAGTTATATTTAAACTTCAATCCATTTTCTCGTTCATTCAGTTCATTCCCGGCCCAAAACAAGACAAAATGATAAACAGAAAATCTAATAATAAATATGCTTCCGCTTTCTAATAAACTTTCCTATTCTACTGCTCGTCATCTTCAGCCTAATTCATCCCTTGCATGATGAATTCTATTAAATCACGGTATTTAGTTTAGGGGTTTTGGTCGCCTTGGTTCAGCAGGGGGTACAATCTCCGCGTCCGAGGGGAGGCAAGAGTTTCCCTCTATCTTACTGTGGGGGAGGAGATATAAGAGCCGTATGTATACACCGGCAAAGGTCGAAAGACAAGAATCACTTCTCATATCGACAGTCTCTCTATATCGTGAATATTGACTTGCCGGGGGGAAGAAATACTTGAAATTGATAAGGTTTGATCCACTAATTCAACATGCTTGCGAAATTTGCTACCACTCTCTCTCTCTTCAAACATTTGCCTAACACGTTTTGTTGGCGTTTGTGCCTTGCCTTTGCTTTTTTTCGCCGTTTTTTTGTCAGTCAATTGCAGCTGTTGGCCGCCAATTTGTCAACTATCGGTATTCCAATAAACACATTCTATCACGCGAATAATTTAGTCTACCCGGCAAACTCAAATGGCCCCTTGTTCTTTTCCGCTTCAGAGTTTATGGACTTATATACCAATCCTTTCGTATCTCCGTAGTTCCGTATTTTGCCTTACTCTAGGCAAGGCATTCAATGCTCCCTTTTCCCTATCGTACCGTAGTGTGTCGTCGTACAATTATTCAGAATCACGTTGGAACATGTGGAAAGGGCGGGTTTTTAATTTACAACCGACCTTTATGGTGATGACCTACGTTTTGCAGAAGAAACGCGTTACGTTCGCGTACTCCTAAACTAGAAACAATGTCCCTGAACAGCAAAACTGCTATCAATCCTATCTTCCTAATGCGTGTGTTTAGGGTATGCGTATTTGAGTGTCTAATTGTTTTGGGTTCTAGAGTAGAGTAGTTCTATGTACACACCCTGTCCTTAAATTGCTAATGCTTTCCCAACCAACCGCAAAAAAAAATTAATTTTAAATCCTAAATTTGATACATAACCGATCATCCGCGATGCGTGATCGTAGGATAAACCGATCGATTGCCTACAGCTTTTGGGAGTTTACTTTTTGTGGTTTTTTTTTGTTATGTGTGTTTTTGATATTTTTCTACATTCAGATACATTTTCTTAAACGTATCTATTGATTGGTAGGGATTTGATTTGCTCCATTTTTTTTAGGTTGAGAAAATCATTACCGTTTCCCTATGCTAACCGAGCTGAAACGGTGTGTGATGTGGTAATGTGCTCCTAGAAGAAATTGCGAGAGCAGCGAATGACCGAGGAGGTCACCGCAAGGAGGACCATCTTCTCACGCGCGGTTACCTCTGTACGCGATACTCAGTTCTGTTTAGTTCTCTATCCTTAACCCTACCGCGATCGAGCACACTTGGGAACACCCTGGGTTCCCCCCGTAGTATCTTTGCGGTCATCGATCACGATCATCCTACAACAAGATAGAACGGTTTTGCTCGTCTCACTTTGAAATGCATATGCCAATCGCTACGTGCACGGCGGGGACGTTTCTCTGTTGGACGAGGCGGGAGTCTTTTGTTGTTCGCTTCCTTCTACACGCGGCATTTTATGGTGCGCTTGGTAACGTGTCTTCCATGTCGGAGACCGAGCCTTCCAGTCGGTGTGCGGAGGCACTGCTCGATTGATTCGCTGTTAAGGGGATGAGATTTGCATCACAAAGGTAATTAATGTGGGACCAACAATAAGGACGGTTAACATGTAGAAGGAAAACTCGTTGTGTTAAGAACGCAAAAGCTACCGGCGAACACGATTTCAAAAGTTAAGCAAGAAAAGACGTAAAAAAACACAAACTAACAAAACAAACGACAATCTGGTACAAAAAGAAGACAATAAGATTCAAAAGAACGAAGAAAAGAATAGAATCACCATGCAAAACTTGGCAATATAAAAATGCTATGCAGCATTTCTAAAACCAAACAAGAGTCCAAAAGGATGAAATTAGAAGAACAATCAAACCTACGAACAAAACAGAAAGTTGACGGAAAGATTGAGAGCAAAAGGGACACAAACTACTAAAACCGAATTCATTCTACGCACACGGCACACATCACAAGAAACCACACGGGAAAAGAGGGAAAACCTTCATGACCGAATGCAATGTGGCACTGACCTAAAGCAAGTGAATGGCAAGTAAGAAGCGTCTAACCAGCGGGTATTGTTTCGGAGTGTCCCCCGGGGACACTCAACACAACCGCCTTCGATTCGTAACGTGTTTTCTTTTTGGTGTTGGGATTATCCTTTTTTCCACAGGACGGAGGAAGGGGATGGCAAAGGGATTACAGATCACAGACTAGCACGGGTCGATGGGGGGAACGGATGGATGGATGATCGGATCCACTCGGGATGATGACGCTGTTACGAACCGAAGGACACCACCAATTAGATCACTTCACTTGGTTGCCGGCGCCGTTAGGAGGTCGCAGCAATGGTGCTACCACTGGCCACCGCCGTCCGCAGCGACCGTTGACCGTCGTCCGTACCGTTGCCGTCCGATCCGGAGCTTTCGCTGAGCTCGAGCTGACATCCTGTGACAAACGAACGCGCGTGCCACACGCACAAATGTGTGATAATGGATTGAAGAAAATCATCGGTGACCCACAACAGGAAGGATGTGCGGAAACGAGCGAGATGAACCAAAGAACGCATGAGAGTGAAATGGAAAAATGTGTGACGAAGAAAAGACAAAAAAAAACGTTGCAGCAAAAAGCGTGGTAAAGGGTTTTATCTCGTTAGGAAACGTTCGTCCAAGCGAAGTGAGATCAACGGAACTAGCAGCAAAAGAGCGGAGGAACCACACGGAATGGAACGGTTAAACTGATCCTTACCACTGATCGCCTGGTCTACGCGTTGCCGATCGCGCACGATGTAAATGGCGGTCATCATGAAGAACACTCCGCCGAGGATCTCCACGAAGCAGGTGGAGAACAGGGCGTACTGGAGGGCACGGAACTTTACCAGTGGCGAGTCATCTTCCGGGTCCGGCACTGTCTGATCCATCGACGGTGCTAACGTGGTCGTCGTCGTCGTCGTCGTCGTCGTCGCATTGATGACTTCCAGTGCAGTGACGGTAACATTTTCGGCCAGTTGCGACAAACTGCGCATGCTGATCGCTGGCCGTACCATTTCGAAGCCGGAGTACGCATCGGCGGACAGCCGGATCACTCGCTTGATAGCTTCCGACATCTATTAAGAACACAAAAGAGACGAAAAAATTAAGACAAATTCGAGATGATAGCACGTAGTACAAGAGGACTTACCAAACCAACAAAGTAAGGACTGCCGGCGTCTCCGAATGCATGGGAGATCAGAATCTGGAAAGCTTCAGCGGTTGATCGTCTCGTCGGTACAACGACATACTGTTGAAACGGATAGCGACGACGGGATAAACGACAAAAAGACACATTATTAGTCGGTGTTCTTTTAAGATGGTTTGTTATTAGTTGATGAGAAAAAGGATGGAGCGTTGTTCCGGTACCAACTGGGCTGATTCAAACATGTTTATATGATGTTAATAACAAGATGCGCGAGTTGCTTTCTCTATGTGAATTGTGAAATTGATGAAATAATAAAATAACTGTAGAAACCAGTTTTGAACTATTTGTCGTGCGTGCCGATTGCATACATTCGTTTGCAAATGTCATTTTAGATAATTGCACTACCTTACAAGAGAGGGCGCTACTTCCGTGAGAGAGATGAATTAATTCAAATTTGCAATCCGTTAAAACAAAAGCAATGGACCTGTCGACCAACGCTTATAAACGCATTCGTGACAGTTTGACCAAAAAATAAAACAAAAACTACAGATTTTTAAAACCAAAACAAAGGCCTTTAAAGACGGAAAATTGTGGGTTATAACCACGTTTAAGTTAATTAAACAAGCCACACTGATCTATGGTTGGTTTTTTTATGTGCGGCTTGTGACAATCTATACATCCGATTTATTTAAAAGTAAAATCTATATCATGCCAGAGCATGATCCAGAACTGCCGCGAACAACACGTTTACGTTTGCTTCACGAGCACCGAATCGCATTTGGGATTGTCTGGGCCGGTGCAGATATTTTACGGTACTGTACTGCGTTGTCGTCGGTTTAAGTAAGTCTGACTGAACGTTTTGGTTACGTTTTGCTTTGTTTTAAATTGATCATTTAATTTATCTCTCTTTTCGGAAGATGCCCTGTGTTTATCGTCGACAATTTGGAAATTATCAAAACGTTGAAGCACCAGCGATGATTTTCTTTTAAATGATAACCAAAAATTACACACACGCACACTCACACAAACACAAAGAACGTGGAAAAAATTAGGAAAGGGAATGTTTAAATTTTTGTCTGGGGTAATCCAAAAATACACAAAAACGGGGAATGTGGTTGTTTGAGAGAGGGTTGAAAAATTAGGACCCTCGTTTAATGCGGGTGGTAAGCCACACACTCAGACATTTGCAATTTGCGGTGGTGGGAATTAGTAGGTGAGGATTTACACTTTTCCCCGATGACCGAAGCATTGGTGGTAAAATCACAAAAGAAAAATCAAATGGGAAGTCTATCGAACGATAGAAACACGTGTCCGGAAATTAAAATTTCCTATGCGCGAAAGAAAAGCCACCCAGACGGGATTGGAGAAAATTGGCCGGAAGTAACAAAACTAGCTCCCGACTGTCTGGCGGCACGATTTACGCGAAACTGTTACGCGAGTTGATTATTACTTGCAGTCACGAAAGGACCCTCCAAAGGGGCATTACTGAGAACGTCTAGTAAAAGGGGAAGTGTTTCAATGGACTAGCGACTAGAGTAGCCACATTGAAGGTACGAAATGTTTACTGGAAATGAAAAAAATACAATTGAATGAGTAGTTCATTCCGTTGGTTTAAATTTTGTCGGCAGCTACATGAACATTTTCTTAAAAAAATCATCATTAAAACTTTATCGGTAAAACACAAAACTTTGTACAAATTATATTCAATTTCCAACACCATCTAAGAGAAGTGTTTTTGTAGCTCACATAAGATCCATCACCATTTCCACGATCACCATCTATCACGGAAAGAGAATAAAAAAGCCAAAGCGTGCATAGGTTTACGGGTGTTCAGGAATAGGAGGTAGAGTTTTGGGAATTCAGGTTTAGTAAAAGGATGGTGCTGTGTGAGAGCTTGTGTGCTCAAACGGGGACGATGTTTTAAAGAAGCAACAAACAGAAACAACAAAAGCTAACGAGTGGTAGTAGTAGGTCGAAAGGTGATAAAGTAGTAGTGAAGAGTAGTAGATACACAACATTGTTTGAAGCAGCTGCAGTTGGTTTTTAGGTTTACGCCAGAACAACAGAACAACAACAACGGAGGGTGGGTGGTAGTACACAACAGAGTGGTGATGGTCCGGTTTTCGGTTTGTTCGGGTTTTGCTTGCTGTCTCTTACCAGTAAAATATCCGCCACGATCGCCCAATTGAGATTCAGTGCTAGTTCGGCGAAAAAGATAAGCGCGTAGGTCGCGATAATGTTCACGCGTGCGGCGAACAACACGCCGAGCAGGAGGGGAGCGCTCACGAGCAGCCCGCCCGCACAGATGTACGGGTCGGCCTGCGGGAACTTGATGCTGAGCCGCGTCGACAGGTACGAACCGAGCGGTACGCCGATAATACCGGTCGTCATCGTGATGGCACCAAATATGAACGACACCCTAACGGACGAATTATGCATAGATTGTCACAAAGCCGGTGCAAGGAAAGTCGCACGATTTAGTACAAATCAGTGAACCAGCGTCGCCACCAACCAAGCGAACAGGTGGATGGAGTGGAAGGAATAGAGAAAAAAGAGAGAGAGAAAGAAGAAAAATAATTGATTAATTTTGAAGAAACACAAAAAACGAGTAGTGCCAAAAATATCTTGGTAACATCTAAAACGAAAAGCTTTGAGTAGTTTAGTTTCCGCCCGATCCGGATTACGATCTTCCTTAACCGATGACGGTGGTGTGCCGCTTTTTGTCCAATGGAATCCATTCCATCCTTTTTTGGTTCTTTGTACAACCTTCTCCAGGCTTCGCGCCCTTCTTACCAGCAGCATATCGGCCACGATGGGCCAGGACAGATTGAGGGCCATCTCGGCGAAGAACACCAGCGTGAAGCACCAGGCGCCACTGTACTTGATCACGACCAGCGCCAGATAGATTAGCGGCGAGCTCGTGATGAGCCCGGCGGCGCAGATCAGTGGGTCGCAGTTGGCGTACCGGGGCCGTAGACGCGTTGCCAGAAACGAACCGAGCGGAACGCCGATCAAACCAGCCAGCATCGCCACGATGCCGAAGCGCTGGGACACTCTTCAATGGTGCAGGCAAAGGAATGATTTGTTAGAAGAGGGGGGTCAGATAACTAGATATAGGGGCTCCTGGGAAAGAAACGTTAAACATCGCGTCTTGGAGGACGACGCGATGGAACCTCCTCGTCGATAGAATTTCAACCGCAAGTGGGTTCGATACTTACTCGTTCAGTGTGACATGCTCGTTGCCCGCCTGGGATGTCAAACCGAGATGGATGAACTTCGGGCCCCACCAGGCCAGCGCACCGGCCACGAAGGCAACGCACGTGAAGCCTGCGGTCGACAGCATGAACGAGGGATTACGCATGACCGCCTTGATGTCCTCACCGTACGAGGTGGCCTGCATATGATGCGATCCTTCGCTCTGTCCGCGTTCCGGGTCCCGCAGCATGATGATCAGCACGACGGCGATCAGCCCCAGGAACGGTGTCACCCGAAGTGCCCACACCCACGAGTTCATCAGACTGGCCATCTGCGCACCGATGATGTACCTAAAAGAAGAACCATAAGCATAATTAGGGGGGTCATTCAGGAGGACCACGTCCACGGCAAACACCTTACCCGCATCCAGACCCAACCGGGATCGCGAAGTAGAACAGGGCGAGCATTTTCGAGCGCATTTCGCCTACGAACAGATCGGAGATGATCGTCGGTGCGATCGTACTGTACGAGGCCTCCCCGATGCCGACCAGCGCCCGGAAGGTGATGAACCAGCCGAACTGGTGCATGTACGAGCCGAGCAGTGTCGTGGTGCTCCACAGCGACACACCGAGCACCATGATCCACTTGCGGGAGTACCGGTCGCCCAGGTACCCGAAGAGGGGCGCGCAGATCATGTACGACAGGACGAAGGCCGTCTGCAGCAGGCCGCCCTCGTCATCGCCTATCTTGAAGTGGTCCTGTATTTCGGTCAGCACACCTGCAAAGGGAAACGGCAAACAAACGGAACGAAAACGGAAAAAAGAGGAGTTAATCAAACTGCCCAGATTCACTTCAATTCGTCCCGTCGTTAGACGCTGCATGCGAAAAGCAATTTCCGGCAAACAAAAAATAACTAAAACCCGTTCTTTTTTACAACATCTTCTTGTGGCACGGCAGAAGGTAACGAAAATGGCAAACATGGGTCTCGGTACACGGACAAGGTAAGTCGTCATGAGACAGCGTACGTCACCGCAAACCTCACCTGATGGAAGGCTGTAACGAATTGGCTTTTGTTCCGGTGACGTAAATTTGACCTCTCTTGTTTGCAAGACGAAGTTTGGTATTTTTTATATCATATTTCACTAGTTTTCCTGAAGTTTCATCTTCTTAACAACTCTAGACTGATAAAATCATTCCAGTTCTGTCTTATGATAGGTACAAACTCATAGCTTTTGCGTAAATTCGTATATTGTTTTCAATTGCATTTTGTTAACCCACTGTTTACAGCTTGATTTTGCCAACTTTGTTTCTCCGATTGAATGGTGGGTTCAACGAGATGTTAAATATTGAAAATAAATGCTGCTGCACTTTTCTTTAGGCAGTTAGTTAGTGGATCACTTTCTTATGCATAATAAATAGGGGCATTCGATTAAACTTTGGCAAATTGCGGTGTTCCTCTTGTTTATTAAGCAGTTTCGTACGTTCGCCCTTTCTGCGCCGAATAGAAGCAACGGAAGTGTAAATGACTTCACGGCGCGTCCATAACCAATTAGCACCGATTTGCAAAGCTCAATGGTCACCCTCCCGAGGTTTCATGTCGGTGTTGGTGCTAACCGAGTGACTTTACAGGATGTTGGTTGGACAATGTATTTCTTAACAAAGTACTAACCTATTGCATCATTTAAACGAGACGATTTAAACTTTCTTCTAAACCACTAAGCACCCTCCACCGTCCCATCGTACGATCCGTGAACGTGACGTACACGAAGGACATCGGAAGATCGCGGTTCGCGACTTTGAACCGTGACACGGCAAGAGCGTATGTGGCATGTCGTTGTTGTTGTCTTCCGATTCTTACGGTTGTTGAGCGCTGATGTCTAAGCGCCATCGAGAAGACCAAACAACACATTGGCTTTAGAATAGTTTATTTTTACTTCCGTTCGGACCGACGAGGAACGCTGAGGGACAGTTGAAAGTCGACAACAGAGTGTTATGGTTGCATCACCGAGGAAAGCTGTAATGCGGATTGACGGTGATGAGGTGCATAGCAGTAGGAAGTAAGTCCTTACCGACATGGCAACGACCATTTTTGGAGGTTATACCGTGGTTAATACCACATACACGTTAGGAGGGCTTTAAAAATCATTGGTTAGATTTGTGGATCATTTTGGTAGACTTTTTTAGACATTGAAAGAGTCATTTATTTTGCTTTTTAAAGCATTTCTTTTCGTAATTTAAAACATGAATCAATGAAAATTCTATATCATGAAAACCTGATGTACGTGGGAAAATTACCTCTGAATATTTTTTTAAGTTTTCCCAACCATAACTCACCAATCCACTTGTTTAATGGACGTGAGACTTCAAAACCTGTCTGATGAAAAAATTGTCCGCGCGATCTTTAACGACATGGGCGGGCCACAGTCAATTGACATTTCATCAAATTGATCTCACCGTTTCCAGGAGAGTTCAGTGTCAATTTCGACACTGGACGCGGGGCAAAAGATCACCCGCCAAATTGACGGTAAATTGGCGAAATTGATTGATATCGGTGGCGAAGGCCGGACACTTTCAAGCGCAGGGCGTGTACGATCACGGGAGTCGATTGAGTTACGATCGTGTGGAATCCACCGCAACAGACCGATGGTTTTATAGTGGAGTTTACAATTCGAGCAGATGTTTAACTCTTGGGTTGGCCTTGGGAAGTTGCTCTTGAGCGATCGGACATGGTCAGACTGTGGGGCAAATTGTTTGTCGAAGAGGCGATGGGGAAGATGTTGCTGGAATGCAAAAATCTCATTCAACGGTTTTGTTTCATTTACATCGGGTGAAACTTCCATACGAAGGCCGAGAAATGAAATTCATTTCAGTCCCACCCAGGCGCTGCAGGATCCTCATCATCATCATCACGATGACAGCACGACGATGAGAGACGATCGCATTAGTCATCGTTTGATTAATCCTAATGAAACCGAGATAAACAAAACGTCAGTGCGCGTCGGGGTGATGATCGCGCATCGTACGATAATTTTTGGATCTCGTTTTTTGCGGCAAAAATATCGTCCGAACGATCGAGCTTTTCTTTTTTTTTCTTGGCACAGCATCAAGCGACGTAGAAAACGCCAAAACACACACATACTTTGACTCTTGCATTGGGTGAGGATCGCGTGATCGCGTCGGCATATGTGCGTACTTGCAATCGACGTACCATGAAGGGAGCATCCGGGAATGAAAAAAAACGGTTCGTGTGGTATGTTTACATCGCATTTTTCTTTTTTTCTAAAGAATGCATTTTCCGTTCGAGATGAAACGTCGGAGGAGTGAAGAATTATATTCCGCACTTAAATCGAATGCTCCAGTATGGATGAAGTGTTGTGTTTGTGAATCTTCCTACCGAATTCACCTCGTATTTTGTAGAAAAAATCCATTAATCTCGAAGGTGAAGAAACATGTTGAAAAGAGGAAATGAATGACGTCTAGCCCTGCATATTCAATCACAGCGTGATGATGCACTCGAAGGATCTAAACAAACAACGAAGAATCTTGCTGCGGTTGTTTCTGTGGCGTTGGCGTTAGGTCCACTTCCCCCAAACACAACATATCTCCTCCGCCGTCTAAACACACACATTCATTCAACGGCACGCTCCCGCGATGGTTCGATTTATTGATATAGCCCTAACCCATCAATGTAAACATCCCGCAAATGGACAGGAAGGGATCAAAACACCGGCCACCGGGTGACGTTTCGGTAAGCAGCAAGTCAAACCCCTCTACCACTTCGAATGCCGACCGGCATATCGGCCCTTAACCTTTAGGGCGATCGCCCTCAAGCCTAAAGACATGATCTAAGCTGATCACCCTCATTCTCTGTGGTATGATCCCCGACGCGGTGATTCCTCCCAGCTTGGGGAACCCTTTTTCTCAAGTAGTTTTCACTTTTACACCCTTTTCTGAGGAGAATAATCCTACCGCCGGAGTGGGTAGCTATAACCGGTCCTAAAATAAACCTTGCGGCGGAGATGATGCGATCGGTCCCTCTGACATCTTTGTGCAGCATGTGCAGAGTATAGCGCTGCAGCTGGAATCCATCAAGTGGCATAAAACTTAACCCCTCTAGCACTGCATTCGGTGATGATTGATCGAACTCAGCCGCCCTTAAAGTTCTCGATGCTGCTACTGACTTATCGTACCACTCTCACGAAACTGGTTGGGCATGATATCCGTACTATCTGCGGCATGTCAACTTTTTAACGGCGAACACCAGTTTATGGTCTTCTGACATGTTTACGATTCCCCGATCGAGTGGAAACGGTGGTTGCAAGTTGGATGGAAAAACATATAAACTCACACTTGCCGAAGTCTTAAAACGGGATCGTTTTCACGGCGATTGTCTACGGGCCATAATCTCTGCAGGTTAATTCAATTATTCATTCCACCCAAAATGCGTGGTGCTAGTGGCTGTCTTCAATGACACAGTCCTTGAGTACGAGGTGTAGTCACACGACGAGTATGTATCACGTGTTAAGATACGGTCAAGTGCACCTCCATATAGATAGTGCGCGCCGAATAGACAAATAGACAAACACTCCAAGAAGCGGAGAGCGCGCGCCGGGCGCACTCCCTGGCGGCCATGACTCAGTTCCTGCATTACCATTTGCGCGGGCCACTATTTGCCTCCGTAATCAGAGACGAGAAGTAGTTGTAGTCATCCGGAGCAGACATCGTAGGTCAGTTGAGAGCATCGGGACCGGTTTTGGATGTTGTTGCCACACCAGTGGAGAGGTACTAGCGTTTGATAGGATGGAAGAACTTTGAGAGTGCTAATTGAATGGCACTTCAAAGTGTCGCAGTTATTCTACAGAGAGCTAGTGGAATTCGTTTTTTTAAACATTTTTAGCGAGTTCATATACTTCATTGCAGTGAATTCTCTTCACCGAGAGTTTGTGGTAATTAACACTCTACTTTTTCGGTCCAAGATTTACACCATAAATGTGAAATGGGTTTGACCTTTGGAGTACCAGGAGTTAAATGAAAAACTCTCCCATTCGTGCCATGAAACACTCGATCTGAAGGAGTTTGAAAACAGATAACATTGTTCTCCATTGCTCGACCATTTAGTTGTTATAAGATTGTACCGCGAAACATTCCTCGTAGCCGCCAATCGCCCCTCTGGTACTTCACCCTAGAAACACATAATTTATCGTTACGACGCAAAGGTGACACGCGCCACCACCTTTCCGATGTTGAATCTCACAATCTTACATAATAATGGTCATCTTTTCGTCCGCAGCAGAGAGAGATTGCATCGCAAAGTACACTGTTGTGCGTGAAATGGACTTGGCCGCCCGCGTCGTGGAAGGGAGAAATAAGGGTAGCAACTTTGTATAAATAGTCAGACAAGGCCCCCACTCCCCCCCACCGTACTCCCATACCGATACGAGAAGCAAATTTCACCACGCTGGTGGTGCTGGCACATCAAGTTTGTGGTGACGTGAAATGTTTGGCCAACCATCATCCGACAACAAACCAGCGAACCAGCGAACCAAGCGGGCGAAAGCTGCAGTTTGCAACGGTGTGACCTAAATAAGGTGAGAATAAATTTGACATAACACCAACTTTCGCCAGCCATCATAAAACTGATCCGATACGGAGGAGGTCTTGGAAAATTGGATTTATTCACTTATTTTTAGCTGTGCGATCGTGCGTTCGTCGGAGGTGTTTTAGGTAATGATACTAATGTTTGCCATTAAAACAAACGGTGTGCCGCTACATCGGACGATAAATCGATTGTTTGTTTTGTTTATGCGTCATTCCTGTACCATAACCAACGCAGTCTGGGACTGTTTATCGTATAATCATAATCTCTGCCGACTAAAACAACAAATTTGCGGGGTGCCAAACCGCCTCGATCCGGCCGATCGTACCGAGGCAACGCTCTGTATTCTTATCAGCAAACCAAGCCATAACTTCCTCGGGGGATGATGTTGTCATCCTGCGGCAACGTACTGATACGGTGGCCTATGTGGAATGCGTCCAACAGCGTCTAACCCACCACCGTTACCGGTACGTCACCAACCAACCGGCGTGGCATCTCTTTGGCGGATGGAGAGTTGGATACGTGGTAACAACGGGGTGGTGGGGCCGCGAAAGGGTGACACACACACACACTGACACGTAATGCTGCCGCGTGGACCTGGCAAACGATGCTTTGGTTAAACCTGTTTCCCACCCCTTACAGGGTTTTTCTTTTCTGAAGAAGAGCAAAGTACAAACACGAGCTAATGGGAGGCAACGGTTGAGAATGAAGCAAAAATTAACGACCGGTTCAAACTGGCCAGTTCAAAATAACAACAAAAAAACCCCGCTCATGCAAAATGTAGCCAGTGAAAATTCAAACGACGCCCCAGTATAATAATAGTAAGGCAGCTCCCGACGTAAGCGAAAGAGCACGCCTTTGCGCATACATAACGGACACACTTCACCGTCCTCAGCCCCCACCACCCCTTGGGGAAAGATACGCATACCGTCTGTCTCGTGGCCACCCCTCTTGGATCTTGTTTCCGCCGGCTTCGCTCGGCGCGGCACCCCCAAGGGAAGGACGTTGGACGGCCCCTAGCAGTGACGTCACATCGCATCGACAGCTAATCGTGCGCCGATTGGTCGGTTTCGGATCGCGCCACTTCTTTCATGTTCGCGAGCCGCAGCCGCAGAAGTGGGAAGCGTACGCGTCACGCAGGGGTCGGCAAGCGGTTTGGGGAAAAGGGCCAGATGATAGCAAAATGTTAAGACTAAGGAAAATCTTAATGAAATATATAATGTAGTTGCTACGAATGATTACGACTTTATCTAGAAACTACAGAAAATTATATACAATCTTTAGTTTGTACAACACAAATAAAGATCGTGTGCATTTTCATAATGTGTTGTTTTTTGTCAAGACCTGTAGAATGTGATCGTGTCTAACGTGAACGCTAGTCTTGTTTATCATCGATATCATCTGACAATCTCTGTAATATGTTTAACTAGCTTGACGCCCCGGCGTTGCTCGGTGAAGAAAAGGTTGAGAAAAGATTTTTGGTTTTACTCTTTACTTGAAAGTTTGAATTAATTTATTAGTTACAATAACGGCATATTTAAATGTATGAAATTTCATGAATTTCCCCGTGACGTATAAACCTTAGGGTAACTATGTTGGATACACCTTGACATTTGTTTACATGCTTGTTTTGTTTGTGTTAGTAAAACTGAGTTTAAATTGTAAAATATAGATAATTTAATCAAAAAATAGTGATCAAACAAACCTTCAACAACATCTGCAGTACTTAAACTTAATGTGTGAAAAGTTTCAGAAGCGACGGTTCAGTATTGGTCGAGTTTTTAGTGTACACCGAACTCCATACATAAAAAACAGCTAAAATATGTAGTAGATGTTTCAAAGTCGACGGTTCAGTATTGGTCGAGTTTTTAGTGTACACAAAATTCCATACATAAAAGGCTAAAATGTATAATAGATAAATAAATCGTAACACGTTTCAGTTTTCAAGAGCCAGTCCGAGCAAGAGAAACAATGTGTCGCTTCCAACTACAACTTAAACTCTACGTTTCATGAAACATTTTTACAATTCATTGATATCTAATCTCAACAAAAGTTACAAAGAAATCGTCAACACACATTTTGGGAACAAGAATGTCACCCACATTTGGGTGACGCAGCGTAGTATCATTTGAAATTTCTCAGAGACAATGCAATAGATGATTATTATATATGTTCTATAAAAGTGACAGAGAGACTTTTATAGATGTTCTATAAAAGTGGTTCGATGTGTACAAAAGAAACAAATAGATATAGTGGCATTGTCGCCCGCTTTTTATTCTCATAAGATATATTGTGGAAGCACTGATACCGAGTCAACATTAAAATATGGAAGTGAGGTTTCTGCGATGCAAACCAGTTCAGGGCGCGGCCCAAAGCTTGCCAACCCCTGGGACACTGCGTCATGTGAAGCAGATGCCGCCGATAGAGTAGCTCCCACACAACACCACGTACGAGGTCTCCCCAATAGGGAGCCTCACACACACACACACACACTTTGGGGCTTCCCTCCACCGTGGAGCCACGCCAAACGGAAGTCGCTTTAGCATCGGGTGGAGGACTTTTAAAATGTGCGCTTCTGCACGTTGCAGTAGATTTGCGCGGTGCACGGAATCTTCTTCTATTCCGACTGGGAAAGGGTTTTGCCGATTTTTCGTGCGTGGTTTGAGGTCCACCGGGTTAAAGAGAGTGGGGTGACGGGGAAGTGGGGTGATGAAACAGAAAATGCAAAGAATTTTGCATTTAAACGACGGGTGATCTTTTACATCGGCGACGAGGGGTAACATTTTTTTAAACGACGTTTAAAAATAGTACCCGGCGTACGCTGTTTTGGCCCTGGTTGGTCGGTTGAACAGGCGATCAGTACTTTACACAGGAAGGTGTTGCTGATGCAATCTGGCAAACGCCGGCAACAAGCGTAGTTGTTATTGTGACTGTTGGACGGTTATTAGGTGGACCTCGTTTTTGCACACCGTACGTAGGATTGGGAAACGAAAGTTGGAGCCACCGTGGGAAATATGTTGGTTGCACTGGTGTGCGAGGATCACCCCGTAGGCTCCTTTCTCTAGCCTCAAAGCCCCCTCCTTGGAAGCGGGTCAACAACACCATCGAAGCAAAGGTTATTGAGATGCACCGATTAAAAAGTAAACATCATCAAGATTTGTGGGATGTTCACAGCCGTAGCTCTATTTTTGTAGAAGCCGCACCCTCGACCGAAGTCTCGTGTAAGAAACAGAGCTGATAAGACCGCTCCGCTCTCCGTACAGATGCGGATCCAATGTTCACATCCTGGAGCAACGTCGAGGTCAGACTGTCCGTATTGACCTCCATCGGCGGACGGACATTGCTCATTCTCAAATCACTCGCCTAATAATAATAATACTGACCCGGTGACGTCGTGCATGGGGCAACAACACGGACGAATCATCGCGTGATTCAAACGTTTGCTAGTAAACAAAAATCGTACGACCAGCGCCGCGCCTCATGGTCACCGATACTAAGCAAACGTGCGCCGTGGGCCTTTAAAATATGTGGCTGCGTCATCCACGAGGAGGGTGTTTTCCCAGAACACGTGACACGATTCAAATTTATTATTACTTTGGGAAATACGGCTACGATAACTGACTAAACGACTGTGTGATAAAATGAAACATAAAAACAGGAATTGTTTAAGCAATATGGTTGAACTAATGAAGTGTTAACAAAACAAAACATGGCACAGTAAATGGAATTTCCTATCGTTTGTTAAGAACAAAACAATGATAAACATTTAACATGCTATTGGTATAGGAATGTCTCCTTATTTTTTTATTAAATTGAATATTAAATTATCAACAACAAAACAACTACGAAAGCATAAAACAAGCCTATTTAAAATTGACATTAATTAATTAAAAATTTTAATTTAATTCAAAGCGATAGCATATAAAAATAATCCTATTCAGCAACAAATAGAATAAGAGGGATGATTATTTGATGGTTTCCATACTTGAGCAAGATGTTTAAAATAGAACCTGATTGCATTTGCCATAAATAATGTGTAGTGAAATGAAATGAATGTTCACAGCACCACCACAAATTGTCTAGACAGCAGCAAAGGAGCAGCAAAAGAATATTAACATACGGCGCCGCATCCATCTAAATGCAGAAACAATTGCCTGTTTGTTGGCCACCCCTTTTCCGGAACGGGTCGGTCAAGAGCCTTGGTGGACAGAAACCCTCACACCGAAACCTGGAAGTCGGCCACGTCATGGAGGCAACTAAAACATTAGCATAAGCCATAACATATGGTTGCGACTGCGCGATTTCCGATTGGCTTCCCATCGTCCCGTGTCGTACGATGTTTGATTACAGAGAGAGCCCATATCGGTTCGCTTGCAAAGGCAACACCCATGCCGGTCGCCTGACCATCACCACCCTCCTCCTAGCCCGTGGTGATGTTGAGTCGCAAGAATGTCCTTAATCTTGCCCAAGTCGTTGAGAGGGACGATTAATGCGGTTTTGAGACAGTTGGTAACGAGTTCTTGGGCAACCTGTCGGGGGATCTGGGTTGATATGTCGTGCACCGGAAATGATGTAAAATGTTGAACACCTCCACCTTAATACTCGGGGGAGGCCCTTACACTTACGGTATGCCACACTGTTGAGATGGTGGTAAAAGGTCTTATCTCGAAGTGCACGACTGCACTGGAAGACGGCGATGATTGCCAAGACACAACACCGGTCCTGCAGTGAAGCAGGCAAATTGTCTCAATTTACCGATCTTGCTGGCGAAGGGAAACCCCCCTTGTCCGTTCAATTCCCCGACCAAAAGACACATCATTATCTCTTTCGCTCTGTTGTACAAAACCACGATCATGTTGGAGGACAACATGGGGGTGTTCTTATTTTTCTCTTCATTTTTGTTTATTGAACAAAAATGTTTATTCTTGCCGGGGATCGATGCCGGAGCCGGGGTGGGAGGTGGAGGGTTGCGCCACCCATGATATAATTATCGCTAATTGTCCGCCTGAAACGCGCTAACGCCACGTTGCGATACACACGTACACAGTGTGAGTTGTGTGGTGTGGTGTCCCGCTATCACCATCGCTGGCGTCATCTATCGACGAGATATGGCGCGTGATTGCGTGATGCGCAGTGGTCCAATCTTCGAAGCCGCGTTTGGATGGAATGGAGCAAAAATAAACCATCTCGTATCAGACCGCTTCGATCACTTATCAAACGGCACTTATTGGCAGCGAATCGTACGATCGTGATGCAACAAAATTTCTTCTTTCTTTATTGCAGCTCGAACGATTAAACGAACCCCGAACAATTTTGGCCACCCGAAGGAGCCGATATCAGGAGATAAAGAAGTTGCGACAACCCTCGTTTGCAGAATTTCAACGCGATAATTTTAAATGTTCCGTTTACACTCTGTTACTCTGAGTAATGCCAATTGTTGATTAAAGGTAGTAGGGGTTCCATTTTTCACACATTTAGTCATATGTTGTTTAGCTTGAATGTTAGTATAATAATTCAATGCGATAAAGCCATATATGTGATAAATGTGATCCACGATAAAACGAACGAAAAGAACAAAAAACTAACAAAATTAATTTTAATAACAATCACAACTGAAAATAGAACAATTGGTATGGAAATCCCTAAAATATTACAAAAAAAAACTACCGTTCGAAAAACTTGTAAACAGCACACAATAATATGTAAGAGGTAGAGGAACAAAACGAAAATAGAAAAAATAGTATTAAAATTCCGAAAAAGTTTTTATAAACACTGTGATGTAATGTTTACTTCACTTAGTGTTTAACACTAGTCGTACTAGAAAAAAAGTCTACACCTAATTATACCGAGTGCGTCAAAAGGACGCATCTATTCTTACCCCTGTATTACAAGGGGTTATTTATCAACTGAGGATATTCTCAATTTAAAATACGTTATTCTCATCATAAAACATTGTTTGAGTATTGGCATTTGTTTTATTAATTTGCCAAAAAGGACTGTTTCTCAAGTATTACCAAAAGTAATTATTGAATCGTATCTTAAAAGTAAGTGAAATTAACGCGATAATGGTATTATGAGTGCTGAGAAAACAGAATTGTGCAAATGATATTCAAATTGACTGACGTTTTCCATTGAACAGTTAGACTATAATTGCTTCTTGCATTAATTTATGATATTTTACATTCTGATGATGATTTATGGAAATGAAGGAAATAGAAACATGCATACTTATTAGGTTACTTAGAGCATACCAATACTATCTGTACCGTTGTAGGTACTGTATTTTAAAATTTTATTGCTTCTGGATGTGCACAGCTTCGCTTCCTGGTCCACGTGACTCGATGCACAATGAAGTAGGTGCGTTTAATTTTCGCCACGTGCGACAAAAGGTGGAGAATTTTGTCACGACACCCGAAGTGTACTCTCTAAACGTAACGGTATTTGCTGCGACTGGATGGAATGTAATTGGGTCCCATTACATGCCCCGTCGATTGGAATGTAAACACAGAATGACTGCGCCTTCGTCGAAGCGATCGAAAAAACAAAACTTCGTTCGATAAAAATGCATATTAGCTCAATAAACATGTCAGACCTCTCACGTTGTTGCAGGGATTTGTATATCTGTTGTTTTGTCTAGCTTGTTGGGGCGAATGGAAAAATTATTCCACATTCCACTTTTTGTAACACAATACCGAGAGAGCATTTAAAACTGTTTATTTTTGTGTCACCGCTGTAATGCAGGGAAATATGCTACTAATGCAAGAAAGAAAATGGACGAAGCGGACGATCAGTTTTTTTTCTTCCTCCCCGCCCGATCGATGTGGAATGTAAATGTGACTCACACTTGACGCCACCGGGCGGTGATTGATTTGTGTTTTTCTGTCTCCAAGCTCGAAGCTGTCATTCACTCTGGGGGAAGTGATACCCAAGCTGGGGCGCTTCAACTCCCGGATTATCACGCCATCCGTCAGGCTTTGAGAACATCTTCCAAGTGCGTCCCGCTGGATCTTGCAGCAACATCCGAAGGGATCGACGATCGGAAAAACGATGAGCTTGTTACGCCCTGATGTGTTCTAATGATCGCAGTTTGAGCATCCATGATGGATTCCACATTGCCTCGAAAGGTATGGGTGGGCAGGGGGGGACAACGATGGATTATCGCCCGAGGGTCACCAAGGGCTTCCAATTCCGCCCCCAAACGTCAGCCCACGGGAGGCAGAGTTTTAAATTGATCGCCTATTTGGAAGTGGTTCTCCCCCGCGTGGAAAATGCATTAGCCACCGAGTGACAGCCAGTGCGCGGGTGGAAAACCCCCACAGGCACACAGCTCTTCTTTAAAATCCATACGTCCCACACCTTGTACCACCTCCTTCCCTGTGGTGAGGAAATTTAATTTAAACCGGAGATAATTTATGTTGCATTCTTTCTATAGGGTGTTCCCGCCCGCCTCCCGGTGGTTTAACAACTGCATGTGCATCCCCATCCTTCCATCCGATGCCGCCCGCCCACGTTGGCCTATCGGGAAACGGGCCAGAGTGCAGCATAATGGAAATGTTATCGCCCCCCGGTTGATGCCTACCCCTTTTTATCGTTTCCATTCTATCGAAAGTCGAGCCTTGTTTGGGTTGGTTTGGTTGGTTTTTCAACTAAATTCTACCCACACTTTCTCCGTGGATCGTGAAGGTGGCGATCACATTAAGAAGATTATATTTATTAGACTTTCGAAGACTTGGTCTCTGAAAGCCCACCTTCGTGGAATTGATTTCGAGAATCTTATAGCTCTTAAAGGTAGAGTTTAGTGGTGAAATCGAATTCACAGGAAAATTATCGGAAGCATACAATTTATATTTCCCCATCCAACCGGTAGAAGGAGTCTGAGGAAAGTGTCGATCTTCGATCGTACGATACAAAGTAAACATCAACCAACAAAACTCGCACACCATCGCAACCGTTATGTTTGCAAAGAAATCGAAGCCGGGCTCTTCGGACACACATCACATTCCTTTGGCGAACGTTCGCTTCTGGAACGTTCAATTTCAAGGAGCCGCACGGCGGCAACAGATGTGGTGTTCGGTGTGTTTGGTAAGCAGGCAAGAGGCGACGCACACCGCCATATGTGCGTACAGTTTCTGCGTTTCACAAACGCCCGTTTGTCCAATTTGCGAAACACTTCTTCACGGAGCTTGGGAAACCACGGTGGGCAAACAAAAAATGGAGAGCGTCTTGGCACAGACGTTTTTTTTTATACAAACACCAGGAAGCACTGGGCGCAGATGAAGGCAGAAAGGGCAATCTTCGTCAGTATAAAGCCATCAAATGTTTTTAATGAATTACAACAACAACAAAAAACATACATAAAATAAAAAGAAGTGAGAGAATGGTACTGCTGTTGGATATCCCTTCGTTCGTTCTGGGGTGTCTTGGGATACTTTAAAGTGTCTTTATTTTGGAAATAAATGGCACATGCATACGGTACAATAAAAAAAGTTTCCACCTTCACGCTTGGACAATTGTGAAGAGAAGTGTTCTCAAGAAGAAGGAGAACGCGGGACAGAAATAAAATCGACCTAAGAGAAGGCTCTTTCTTGACGACGGAGGTACGATATAAAGTGACGTATTTCAGAATGAAGTATGTTCTGTGGTGAGACTGTAGCAAGTAAAAAGGGAAATATATCATACTTCCAACCAATAATCCCCGAGTTCGAAAAACAAAATTCGCGAATCTATAAAACAAAATGACATACGTCGCGTAAATTGTCAAATTTGACATCCCCAACCTATTGCGCACGTTTGGACTAGAGGGGCCTTATATTTGTGACCGTGTTGGTTGCAAATAAAAATGAAATTTTTTTTTTTATCGTTTTCATGTCACCTTCCGCGAGAGGGTGGGGACGACCCATTTTCCACACCCCCTCCGGAGAAGGTCGCCGCCCATGAATGGCCAAGACATGTTAGTGGGATTGGGTTTTTTGGTGTAGGTTACCTTGAATGTTGGATTCGTTTGAACGTACAGGTGTTTATGATGTTTTAAATTTCATCTTTTATTTTATATCGCCCAAGTGCATCCAAAACAAAATCCTCCCCAAAAATCCATACCACTCATCCGCGATCGTCCCGCTTGAATGCATCCCAGCTAAACCGAAAGTTGGGCACCTACAAACCGCTACCGCCATCTGCACACCGTAAAAGAAAGTAAGCCAGCAGGAATTCAATAAACGGAGGAAAAATTCACATTCCCGCTCTCACTACGACTAAACGTGTAACATCGCGGTGACGGGATCTACGGCGCGGCTCGGCTGGAGAAATTGCGCTCGATCGAAACACTTGGGCGCAGAAACAAAATTCACTCCGAAAGTGCTGTTTTTTCCAAAATAAAACAACCCAAAAATGGAGCACCAGGGTGTGCTGGGGTCTGGGGGGGTTTGTTGCCGGTAGAGAAATTGAAAAGAAAATTTGATTCCAGTGAAATTGCTTTTACTTTTCGAACTTTATTTCCTAAAGGGAGTCAATCAAGGGGCAAAGAGAAGTGGAGCGAGCGTTTACGAATGGGTTTTTGCAGATGAGTCGTGTAACTTTCGATTTTTTACTTGACGCTTGACTGTCTTTTCAAGTTTAAAGGGGAAAAAATGAAGCAGTACCATATTGTACGGAAACTAAGGTAATTATTCAAATGGTGACACAGCTTCGACGGTAACCAGTAAAGTCCTAGTTCCACCAAACAACAAACTCCCGAAGTTGTTGGCAAGTTATTTTACAGATTATGCCACAGTCTAACTGGAAAATAATTACGCTAATGGTGGGCCCAAACAAGACAGACATTCGAATCCGAAATGTACGCCGAAACACGGTGACACATTTTCCCTCCAACCCCAAGGCTGTACGACCCGGGTATAAGTAATGACTCTGAGTCATCTTCAAGCCCCCCCCAAATGTGGGAGGAGTAATCAATTTTGTTCTGCCTTTCTCTTTCAATATTTACCCAAGTTGCAATTCCCAACCAAAGTAAAATGTTTGCATTTCTCCTGCGTCGTTCCAAGATTTCCAAGCGGAGCCGTACGGTTGAAGCTTCTGTTGAATTAAATGATAAAAAAGGAGGCAAGAACAAGTCAGCTTTTTTAATTGGACATGGCATCGGGTCGCCACCAATTCGAAGCGAATCTTGTGCGATCGTAATACCAACACACAGCTCCAACAGTACGCCCTCTTACGATACACGAGACGAACGTCGGAGCATGGTTGGGATGGTGTATTTCCTTTGCGGGACTTGTGGACTTTACTTACGATCTGGAGAGTAGGATGACTAACCGCAAGCCAAATAAGAGGATGACGGTACGCAGAAAATAATTTTGTAAAGTACATCCATTTAACTCGACGCCACAATGAAAAATTCATTCATGAAAAAAAAGGTAAACGAACGAATGACTTGTCTCAGATTCTTCCACCGGGGAACTAGGAAGGGTATGAATGAAAGAAGAGCGCCTATTATTTCTGAGCTCGAGTGTAAAACAATTCCGGTTCTACCCGCAAGCGATGCAGCTCGAGTTCCTCCATTCAAGACCATTGCATAAGAACCCACACATCGTGCCGACGGGGTGGACAAAGCGATCCTCGGTACCAATTATCGCTGCCGTTGCCGCGGGTGTTGGTTTATTCATGGCATTTTTCTTTGCCCTATTTTCTCGTAGATGCAGTTGGAGAAAGCGAACCACTACGAAGGAGTGAAAGTGAAAACTGTGAAACTCAATTAGAACCCTTCAAGAAGGTACGGCGAAGCTATTTGCTGGGGGGCGACACACGGGAGAACACGTGTTTGCTTCTTGGGAGAAAGCCATAGAGAGGGTTTTTGGATGTCGTCTATATTTTGTGCTTAGTTACGATCAAACTGGAATGACACACAATATTCTATATTACAAAATATCTAGCAATCCTGACGGTTCTTTCTCTGCAATTTTTAACAATGTTTTAACACTAGAACCACCGGACCAGTCGTCATTTTGACTTTTGGTCAGGTACTTTTTCAATCACGATAATTTCTTAAGGTTGAACAATTCTACCAAACGTTGATGCACGACTTTCACACACCCAAAGGAATGTTAATTTTTATGTATTCAAAAATTTTCTTTTTAATAATGAAAACAATTTGCGCTAAAGTTTCAAGCGTAAAAATCGCGGTTGTTCTAGTGTTAAGGATCTTATGGAGCATCTTTGATAAGATGTAAAAACACCCCACCCTTCGTTCGTTTTCTTTACAGGCTATTTTACCTTTCCATTCGTCTGTTAAACTAAGCACAAAACAATACAATTACGTGGCACGAGCAGCACAATTTCTGCGATCTCATACACACCCCCCCCTGTCGAATCCCACACCCTCGTGTAAAAGCGTTCATTCTGGCGCTGCTCGAAATATAATTGAATTTTACTCCCCCGCAGTTAATAGCATTACCGTTCGTTCTGCTTTAACCGGCAGAGAGGCAAGGCAGCACGAATTAAGATTAGCTGGCTGGCCACCGGTTTCTTGCCTATCCGAAACCGTAGAACTCGCACTCGCTGCGCAACGGAACCTTCTTTCGCGAAGACGCGTGAAACGATGGTTCGGTTGGGGAAATGGGGGGTGGTTAATTTGGAAGTGGTGGCGCATAATGCCCAATCAACTGCAATCATCAACCGCGCCGGTCAAAATTATGACTGACAAATGGGTTTTCGAGTGTTGGAGCAGAAGCACCGAAGCCGAGCACGGCCTTTGGCTCGAAAATATTTCAACGACCTCGTGCCGGAGGGGGAGGATGCCCCCGGACCCGGAAAAAGGGTTGAGGGTGGTGGACGTTGGTGCGTCTACCGAGTGCGTCTGTAAAATGTAAGATGCACTGCGGGCTACCGAAAGTAAAAATCCTCAGTCCTAAGAGGATCAAACAAATTCCCTGCTGGTAAAGAAATATTACCTTAATTTATCTTTTCCCAAAAAATGTTCACCCTTCGGAGGGTGTTTGGGCGTAGCAAATAAACGAAATTAAACATTTTTGAACGAAGGATAACCGCAGGGGAGGGAAGTAACCCATCCTGTACCCTGTTTACCAAACAGGGGAAAAAGGACATTGTGGCGTGTCAAAAGTGTCTCGATCGAACCGGGACGATACGGGACGACCACCACCAGCCGCTAAGGGGACGAGTTATTGGGCTGGACAAATTGTTCGATACGTGCACGCACGTCAAACCCGCCGCTTTTCCGGGCCGATGCGGTCGATGCGGCGCAGGGAGGGAGGGCATTATTATTTATTGTAACACACCATAATCAAGCGCATTATTTGCCCAACGAGAGATATCGCGCGTCCCGGTGGAAGAAAGTGCAGGAGGGTGTGCCGGCGATTTGATTATTCTCGGGTTTTTGTTGATTTTTAATCTGGATAAGGAATCTCCATCATTATTTCTCACTGCATTCTCCGGAGGGTCCCTTCACGGAGCGAAATGCAATAAATAACGTCATACATGAAACTTAAAAAAATGACTTACATTCACTTTTTGTTCATCCTTCAGCCCATCCCACGTTTGACAATATCGAACATAACGTTCGTTCCATTCCTTAAGCCTTCGAAAATGAGCCGATAGTGTGATTGTGGAAGGATTATGGGAAGATTAATCGAGGGACCTAAGGGTGCTACCAAAAAAAAAGGGACAATATAGGGGGAAAAAGACATTTTTCCTTATGGTGTTAAATGAGCGTGTAGATCGCAAGCCCATAACAAATATGGTAGGTGGAAAATATGTTGAAGTGAGAAAAAAATAAGGCTAAGGGGTGTTTGATAGATAAGAAAATATGGAACGGCACGTTACCAAAATTGGAAATTTAGCATGACTGACAAAACTTATCGGCTGATCGAAAAACCACTAGTCATAAGTGTGTTCATGGATGATTATTATTGTACCAAAGCGTGTTTCGATGCGTTTATGAATAGTAAAAAGGATTTCATATCTATAAAATCAAACAAAACTAGACTTTGGGAAACCCCAAACAGAACAAAAAAAATTAAAGACAGAAACGAGACGAATATTTTTCCCATAGAAGATAAGTTTTGACGGGCGATTTGTATTCATTGCTTGCGTCTCGGTAAAGATAAGATGCCTGCCCAACGTTTCGTCGAAGGGTGTTGTTTCCGAGGGTGACTTTTTCTCTATCATTCGGGTGATAACAAGAGGTTCCAGATGCAGGTTCCCTCAAATTGTAATTTTGTAGGGTGATCAACATTGGTATTGATTCTTTCCAATCAACAATAAAAGAACGGATGATTTAGGCTTTTATTTTTATGAACCCACACAAGATTTGGTATATGTACAACCATTCAAAGATGTATGCTTCCATTCAAACCGACGTGATTAAAGGGCAATACCTTCTCAATGCCGCTTACCACAATTAACCGTAGAATGCAGTCAAAAGGTGCAGCGGGCTGTACTTGCATTCTCCGTTCGTGTGTGAAACGATGAAATCAGGAGAAGGAGGAGCAAGAGATTAAGAATTCATGTACGTAACCTTTGGGGGTCTTTTGCGTTGGCGTGTATTGGGTGATGAGAATTTTTCTTTTTTACAAAAACCCTGCAGTGGTTGAATACGTGCATCATTATTATTTAAAATCCCTGCGGCGAAGATACCGACGTTTCCGGCCCAAGACAAATTGCGATGCATTGTGTGGAAACTTGAAGTGCATGTTACAGTGTAGGGAGAAGATTCCAGGAGAGCAACCTGTTGATTATTCAACAGGCTTTTTGCGGCCCTTACCAAAGAATGGCGCACAATTTGGGGGAACGCCATGCGGGTGAAGTAAAGTGAGCCACATACCTGCAATCGTAAACCGGTCCATGTAGTTGATGAGGTTGACGAAGCAGAGTACTCCAACGGTGAACCAAGCGTTGGCCCCTATCGAGCCAAACGTTGTCGTGGTCGTCGTCGTCGTCGAATCATCTTCGTGCCGATGGGTTCTCCGATGGTCTACGTCAATGTCCGCGTCGTCCAGCGATGACGACACGGAGTCCGAATCGGTGGGCATGAGGCGCTGCTGTGAGTTGGTGGCCGGTATTTTGCCAGCCGGATTTGACTGAATTGTCCCGCTACCGGTCCCACCCGTCCCCGTCACCATGGCGGAGCCACTGTTACTATTGCCGCCCGGCATGATCGTGCTGTTGCTGAGACCGAGGGGCGTTGTTCCGGTGCCTCCCGCTTCCACGGGATCGATCGGTGGCTCCGATGCTACTTTGTGATAACCCTGGCTGGACGGCATCCGAATACGGGACCCTGGTGTTTTTGGAATCGATCGTCCAGAAGAAATTACAGCTTCTCCTAACGCCGTCGATCACGCCACTCAAGACAATGGACTGCTTTCCGTCACTTTCTTTCCACAACCGGAATGGTGCTGTGTTGTTGTGGCACGTGGACAAGGTAAGTGGTTATGTGGCAACGGCAAAATCGTACGATACGCTACGCGGCGTTACTTTCTTCCACGCGGGCGCAATGTAAACATACGCGACCTGCGATCACAATGCACCACCACACACCAGCAAACGGTGATCATGCGATCATACGTACAGACACACACAAACACAAACACGCACGATCTGCACTTGCGAACTGATGATGTATGCCGCTCGTTGCAAATGATGGCGGTGATGATGCACCACCATAAATACGTGGTAGCTAACAAATAAATACAATACAACTGGCCACGATTGGCACACCGCGATGCACAAGTTCGTTCTTTTATTTCCCTGCTGTTGCTCGCACAATCGCCCAACGATCGAAAAACGGGATCTCGAGTAGAATCTTTCCTTCTTGCTGCTATTTATACACTTTCGAAGTGCTTTTTCGCGAAGGTGCCGCTACTGTTTGCGTACGTACGTGAAAGATAACTTCGGACGCTTGGAGGTTAGGTTGCACCACACAATCAGTCCTTTTAGCTTCGAGTCTCTGGAACACTGACCAGTTTCGCGGAAAAGTGCTCCGTCAACAGGGCCGGATAAAGATCCGCCAATAATGGACGAGATTGATAACGGAGCTGCGAAAAACACGTCTGACTGTGGAGACGGTAAGTTGTAAACTGACGTCTTGTCGTTTGACAACCGACGAGCAAACGTCACAAATTCAAACGCGAGGAGTTGGTTAACTCCAAATCATGACTCGGAATGAGTCTTTGCTTCGTTTTTAAGATTCATGAATCTTTTGATGAGCGATTGACTAATCTTAAAATTACAGGAATGTAAAGTATGAAAACGTAAAAACAAGGAAAGAGAGGCCGATGTTTTTGGTCGCTTGATCCACGCTAACGATTCGAATCATGAAAGATTTGTTACAAATTCATGAAGATTCGTTAAGGTTTAAATAGGTTCATCTATTCGAATCCAGAAAAAATCATGAATCTATCTGCTTGAATTTTTTTTACAGATTTTTCTATCTTTTGCAGTTTTTGAGAAAATATTCGGAAACGTTTCCGAACCGGTAATTGAAGCGGTAATTTAACGAGTTTACCGTTTCGATAACCTCTATTGGCCAAGATTACTAAAATGCTGTGCCCCGTGAACCAAGGGTTAGATAGACGGTTGAGAAAACAAGGTGATTAAGACAAAGATAAATGAAAGATTTGAACGAGACCGTTAAATTTTATTTTTCAACTATTTCATAAAATTTATTTGATTGTAGTTAAACATCTAATGGCTAGCGGTTACTGTAAATTTAACTTCTTTTTTCAAAACAGAAACGGTACTGTGGATTTGCAAACTGACAACGAGTAACTTGGAGATCCCAATTTTTTTACACAGAGTCAAATGTTAAAAAACACCCATGTACGTATACTTTCCGTTATGATCATATAATTTATTCATACATTTTGCTTTAATATGATTCATACATTAGTTTGAGGGTTATTGTTAGATGCCTAGAAAAATACTTCTCATTAAATACAATGACTTTGGTCAGTGGCATGTTCACTTGCTTCACTTAATTTCTGTATGCTAGTCCCCGCATTCTTTGAGCGCTTAATGCAGAACTTATACGACCATTCCATTTCACATTTGCAATAGAACTGTTATCTGGTTGTTGTGATTATCTCGTTTGCAGTTGAGAAATTTCCGGCAAATCCTTACTAATAACTAGTGTGAATAGATCAATTCAAATATCAGCGCGTACCTAGGCTACATAGTTTTTAATTATTTACTTCTTTTTTTCTTTCTCATGATTTACATAGCTGAAATGAAATTAAAATGTAAAATAAGTTCATTACAAACGCTCCGGTATGGTGATATGTAAATGGGGAAATTGATGTTTTCGTAGCAATTCGATTTCGTGCAGGTGAATAATAACTAATTTGCCCCCAGATGGAATGGTCGAAATAATTGCCCTTATAAACTAATTTGTTTACAACGAATACTCATGAATGGGGCAGAGCGGCTGGCTCTTGGAATTCTCCAATGTGTCGATTGCACTTTCGGCCTTTTTTTGCTTCAAAAGCCCTTCACTGCAGGGGCTCGGGCTTAGATAATCTAGTCGATAAATCCAATCCGAATCGCAACGTTTTTCCGATGCAATTTTACACCACTTTAGCTGCACAGGGTTAATGAAATAATTACTAATTGCCTTGTCCAGCGGAGGGTGTAAGCTGCGATTGCAGTGTTTCTAGTGTGAGAGAAATAAATTATATTCAGTTGCAGAATGCTCGAAAAGTTAGCCCGGTATTGTAGCGACCGGTAGAAAACAGTTTGGCAGCCTGATTTCCCAATCAGTTCGTGCATCCTGCAAATAATTGCTTCGTGAACCAATTGTCGCCAATCAATTTAATACACAAAGCATTGTAACCGATGGTGCATCGCCGGGGCTGCAACCATTTTCCTTTAATTGAATCCCTCCCGTTCCCAGAAATCCAGGAAACGAGATACCGGGAAAGAACCGAAAGGCCAAACCGATGACAATGAAACCTCAAACGGACTTTCAAACCTCAGCTTTGACTTCCGGGAGCAAGCCTTGGGGGTCGACGAGCGGTTTGGTTAACCACAAATGCTGCATTGGAAGTAGTCGGTGAACCGGAAATTTGTCCATGTCACACAAGGCTTGGCGTATCCCGCTGTTTATCCGGCAGATGCATTTGGGTGAAGTTTTCACTGAACGTTCGGGGGTTGGGCTTTTGTTCACTAGCTTATAACTTTTCGTGTGCCCTGATTTATGGAAAACAATCGACTTTAAATTGTTTGACTGCCATTTTAATGATAAGATTCGCGGATTCGAAGTAATGCTTTTGCTAAAACGAAAGAGAACTGCAGATGAAATTAGGACTCTAACCAGAAAGATGCTAAATCCGTTGGCTTCCGACGCCATAGTGCCTAATCATTTTGATTTGTTCGACTTTTCGACCGCGTCCTCATTGTCTTTTTGAGTCTGTTTTCCCTATCCAACCGGTCCGACGGAAGGAATCTCGATGTCGCTGATACTTTTCACCCGCCGATGCTGAGCGTACTTCGGCAGGGTGGAGTGACCACCGGTGTCCATCGGGGGCGCACTGACCCGGTTGCTTGCCGTATGTGGCCGTTCCGATGGTCCCGGCTGTGGATCGAGCTTTCGCATGCCCATCCCACTGCCCAACGGCACCATGGGGACGGGTGGTGGAGCCGACGTCGGCGGTGGCAGATGGTGGAAGAAGGCTGGATGGCTCTGGAGTGAGCCGACCGTCGCGTAGATGCCACCTTCGCTGCTGCTGAACGACGGCGTCGGGGAGGTCGAACTGTAGACGCTGTTCTTGTCCGATCCGGCACCGCTTCCGCCTCCGTTGCTGCCGCTACCGCGCGGTTTGTAGCCGGAGCTCATCCGGAACGCCTTGGTAAGGGAGCCCTGTGGTGGTGGAAAACGTTAGGTAGAGAACTCGTTAGGCAGTGAGCTTTAACTTTCGACTGTTGATAACTTTATCGAGAACATGCGGTTCAGAAGGTAAAAATGGTAACATTAAATTCTTAACATGGGGTTTCTAGTTTGACTGGCATTATAAATCGTTCCATAGTCATGCGAACGTTTGTAGCTTTTTGATGATGGAAATTAGGAATAAAAATCTGGTATAGCACGCTTTCAATATTATACGAAATGTTTTTTCTCATAAAAGTGAGATGGTACTAAACGGTGCTAATATATTCTCATACACTGATTTCATAGAGACGTTACAGTTCATATGCTTTCTACATATTTTTTGTATATTCTTAAGAGATAAAAATTATTCGAATTAATTAGAAGATAAAAATTGGTGTTTATTTATTGTTATTCACTGTTCATATTTAATGAGAAAAGAAAAAATCCCACGATGAGGTACATCAATGCTTCCACGGGACGCTGACAGAACGTATGTATTTACAATCAAAACTATTTGTCCCATAGCAGTTCTACGCTGTTCAAAATGACAAATTGTGATCTTTTTAACTTAAGGCCATTTATAGAAAAATGCTTTGGTTTCAAAACCCCGCTTTAAGCTCTCTTTAGGTTTATATTAAAAAATGGCAGAAAATCTCTTATAAGGGATGTTTTTGTAGGATGTCGAGAAATACATTGATAAAATTAAGACTTTTTTCAAAAACCTTTGCACCTGGTTAAAATAATAAGTGGCGGTATTATTTCAAAATAAATGCTATAATTGATCTATGAAAAGATAATTTTGTATTATGAACTAATTGATGTTTGAATTTGTGTGTGAACATATTTAAACCGTGTAAAAGGTAATTTATGTTGCAGTCTTTAACACACCAGTCAATTTAGAATGAAAAATTTAATTAAACTTAATTACGAGATCTACTTCAATGTAGAGCTACCGGAAACTGATTCGAAGGCAAACTCGTTCGTTAAAATAATTTGTACTTCAAAGGACAGTCAAGTGGAAACAAAAAATCCAAGAACTAGTAAAACAAGTGTTCTATCTACCTGCGATCCTTTCCAGGCGGCAAACTGTGTCGAAGATGACGAGGTTGAGTGTTTGGGGAAAGTCACAAACGTATCATGCATTGGGAAAGTCAGGCAAACAGGGAACATCTCCCCGCGGAGGACATCGTGGTTAGTGCGACGGTTCACCGAAGGGCAGGGCGGAGGGGTCGGTTTGGTGGAGACCGACAGAGGAAGAAATGAAATATACAGGGAATGTATGGTAATTAATTCCTGCGGTTCGTATCATTCACGATCGCTTGCAGATGCTAATTTATTACAGGAATGCACAAAAAGCTACCGAACGTGCATACACACATACGCATTCGTGGGATGCACACACCAACCTCGTGCAGTAACTTTACCGAAGCAGGAAAACGAGTCCTTCGCTAGCAGAACTAATCGAATGCAAAGAACAGTCGAATGGATTATGCTAATGAGCAGGCAGGTTGGGGTGCTGCAGCCGGAACACGTGGACGGAATGGTAGAAGTGAGGGTAAAAATATGGCACAAGCGTTACCGTTACCCCGTTGGAAGGTAGTAATGGAAATGGAAAGCGCTCTGTGGAGTAAGGGTGTTAGTTGAACTGCGCCGGATTTAACTTACGGTTTTATTCCAGTTCTTCCTTCTTCCAGCAGGAATGGTTTGATGACGTGAACTTATCCCTAAAATGCGGAACCCATGGGATGGAACGTGCGAAGGGGTGGAAAAGGTCGATCAGAGAAACTAACCACGGATGTGGAAAAATAACCGTATCTCCCCATCGTTCCGTTGACGATAGTTAATGGAATCTATTTGTTTTTTATTTTACTTTTAGAACTGGAGGATTCATTTTTTTACCATACGTTGCCACGAATTTTTATTGACATTCCTTATAATGGTATTCATAGTGTTCTTGACTGTGCGTGGAAATATCCTTCTGTTTTATAATAATTCGCTAAACGAAAGAAGCTGCTCCCGCATGAGTTATGATTTATCTGATTTTACTGGCGCTACGATTTGTTAGACAAATGGATTCATTATATACTCAACCTTTCGTTTAAAGATTTTGTTTACAAAATTATTGTATTAAAAATAGATCTCTTTAGAGCATTTGTTTAACGTGATTTCATAGACGATTCAATGTTGTTTTTTTTTCTTTAGCTATGATCACCCTCTATGTAATGGGATCTTTTTGTAGCTACTATTGCGCTAACAGTAATGAAATACTATATTAAAATGATGATTAAATCTAGAATTTTTTCTAGATCTTGCTTCTTGTTTAACGCATTCGTGTAAAGACGAATCAATTTAGTTAATTTAACTGAATTAAGCATCAAACTCGCGTGAGGCTGGTTTTGATTCGTTTAATATTATCATATAGTTTGATTAAGTGTTTGATTTTCGTATCATTTTCTATCTATCCAATGTGGTGGTACTTCAGTGTTTGGCTAGACAAAGTTGGTGTCACTTTTACGTTTTAAAAACCAATGAAATAGCTAACTAAAGGATTCTTTAATTTGAATAATAAGTAACATAATCGTGACAAAATAATGCAGAGTAAAATATGACAGCCAAAAACAATCTCACAAATGAAAAACAGCTTACCCCGAAAAACAACACTCCGCCAATAAAGTTGATAACATCGCAACGGCATAAGCGGTGAGATGCTCCTCACCAGAAAGGAAAAATCGTCCCGAATCGAGTAAAAGCGGTGACTACCTCTCGTTACGGTAGGGTGGAATTCCATTCTTAAGATGCGACACTAGGGCAAAATCACGTTTCGCAAGCAATTTGCCCCTTCTAAACCCCTCGCAATATTGTGTCCTCCTGTGCAACAAGGAGCTGCTCTGCACTCGGTTCGATAAGCCCCGTTTGCTGCACGTGGTGGTTGTGCAGTACAATTTTCCCTTCCCATTGGGTCGCTCCTTTGCACCGCTGGCTTTTTTTTATGAAAAATAATACTCACAACAGAACACATACACACACATACGCTCTTAATGCCACGTGCAACAGTAGCAATTTTGATGATTTTTTTCCCCCACGAGGCGAGGTGTGTTGTTTTATTTATTCATTCGTCCGTTCCTTGCCTTACAGTGAAGGGATGAAAATGCACGTTCCGACGGAAAGAAACGCGTGGCGAAGGATGATGGTACCGGTTGACGATGCTGGATGGTGCGGCAGATAAGACCGGCGAACATTAAACGACGAGCCGATGGTAACGTAGTGGCATTAAATTTAATTTCGTCATACCTCTGCCCGAAGGGTGGAAAACATGTTGTGAAAGCAGCAAGGTGAAGGGTTTGATTGCATTTCGGTAATGATCATTAATGCGTTCACCGTTTTGTGCATGCTGAACAGGACGCCGGTATGCAGTGTTTTGCAGAACCACCCACCATCTTCCAGATGAAGGTGAGTAATTTCCATTCAAAAAGCCATATTTAGAGGAAAATCACCCATCCATTCCATCCTTTCATCTTTAATCGCCTCTCGAAGCTCGCTCGTATGCAACCAATGGACCGCAAACCGTAAAGTGTACGAAAAGTAGGCCCCGTTGTTCCAACAGAATGAACATGACGGCGACAATGTTATCTGTCTTGTTAATGACTTGTGAATTATGGCTATCAGCATCCCGGAAGCGTGTGAAAAAGCAACCAGCAGCATAACCTAGCACGACACCAAGACTTTAAACTGGAACGGGAAACTCCTTCCCGGGGAACCTTAAAGGAAGTTAAGGATGTACTTCATTTCGATTGATTGATTCTTCACTTTTTGATCTTCCGGGCAGCGTTTTGAAGCAGGGGAGATTAAATTCCGAGAGAATTAATTGGTACCAGGAATGACACGAAGTATTCTTCTAAAGTACCCAGTGCTTCATTTCCAATGTTGTCTTGGTGAATGATTATATTGTCGAGAGGTCTTTACAGACTGGATTTTACTGCATCCAGATAACTTCTCCGTTTGAACTTAGCGACTCAATAATCGACTTTGGTCGTATGGTAGAACTCACCCGGCAGTGTTTAACCACTTGAAGTTACCACGGTAATTTCCATACATTTATCCCCCACCCCCAAGGCAATCCAATCAGTCCCGGGGCCAGGATCGGGGCTTATCGGAATTTTCCTCCGCTCCAAGTGTGTGTGTGTTTGGGGAAGAGTGCAATAAAGTCGTATCAAATGGTACTCGCCCAGTGTGCCTTCGCTGATGGGGTCGTAATGGGGCTGACAAATGCAGTCTCGATTCCAAGGTGCACACATCTTTCTGCCAGACTGCGGTCACGTCTGTGCCTTTGGATCTATTTCCGTCGGATGCGGCCAGCTTGGTTTCAATCGCATATTCATACCAAACCTAGCTGCATGCCATGCACGAGGTCTTCCTTCTTCCTGCTGTGAGAATGTGTCCCTCAAAGGGACCGACACAAAGTGCATGTTTGATTTCGCCACGATGCAACGGGCTGACCCTTCTGGCTAGGAGGATGTCTTGGCTTTAACGATGCTGCATCCTTGGAAGCAATGGCAATGGGATGAGGCTTGAATTAAGATGCAAATGTCAGGTGGGTTGACCCCGATATTTGTTCCGATTTGTTGATAGTGACTGTATGTGTGCTCCATGAAATGGGATTTCTACTTCACAAGTGTGCTCCGGAGAAATAGGTTGTGTCGAACGAAGATGCAGTGTGCAATATAATCGACGTTGACGTTCATTTGCCTTGAACTGTTTCGAATTGAAAAAAAGGGATTTTATAGTTTTGCTTTCAGCTTTCCGTTTATAGCTTCGAATTAAAAATACAAGTTTTAAGAAACCATTATGTAAACTAGCTTTCCGAGTGATGTTTGATGGCAAAAGCGTGCAGGAAATATATGATGGAAGTGAGAATGTGCAAATAATAGTTGTTCGTAGCCACGAAATCGGTCTATAAACCTTTTTTCAAACGAGTTGCAATACAGTTGCAATCGGCTTGCAGTAGTAATCACGCGGAAATAATAGGTCATTGCGAGCGTAAATCATTTAAATAGCGCGCCAATTAAGCCACACGGAAAGTCTTTGACCAAGGCCTTTCGTCCTCTGCTTTACCTATTACGAATGGTCAGCTTTGTAAAGTGTTTTACGAGATGGTGGTAAAATTATTTATTGGTAGCAACAATGTGGTATTCTGTAAGGTGGGGCTAGCTCAGTAGATCCATTTGTGCATTGGTTTCGTGTTGTTTCGAGTGCAATACAGTGGAATTAACGATGGGTTTCACGAGGGAGGAACTTTGCCTCGCAATGGAAGAAAATTTCGCGCTTGTTATCAGACATTTTACGGGCGTCTTAAATTTGATGTAAATCAAAATCTGAGTCGACGAAAGTACGATATGAAATGTAGCTCGTAGTGTCGTAATAACTTTACGACCATAGAATCCTTTTTTTATTAGTCCACGAATAAGCCATGAAGTTTATGGTTACGTTTGATCGGGTTATTTATCTCACGGCATAGAGAAGGTATAAATAAGATAGAAGAAGTCATTGCTTTCTTTATATTTCATTCTGGAACCAATCTTGAAACTAAATGTTTTTAGAAAAGGTGTCTTTTTGCGATTACCTAATATTCATCGAGCAGATTTTGATCGAAAAACTGAGTTAGAATAACCTTTACAGGGGACATATAGAAATTTTTCTACTTTCTTAAACATTTTGAGACTTTATTTATTAAAATTAAATACTTACAGAAGGAAAGCTGTAAATGGACTTCCATAGCACATTTTGAAAAATGTCAAAGTGGCACCATTTAAAGTTAAATATTATCTAGACTCATTTTGTTTTGACTAACACTTTTATAAAAAGGATAAACATTCGTCTCGAAAACGCGTAATATGTAGGCTACGTTAAACTCACTAATTAAACAAACCAGCCTTCCCAATAGCCTAGAGAGGAACAGTATAGGTTGAATAAATATCTATACGTCGCAACAAGAACGCGTACGTTGCACCACCCCTTTCCAACTGTTTTATCCAGTGTTTATATTTTGCATACAACCGTGTGCGCTCCGTATGCCTGGACACAGGATTTATGATGTTTGCGTTCGTTTTCGGTTCACGTTCACTTGAGCTTTCGCCTTACGGTGCATCAACCCGTGCGAGCCATGGGAAATATTAATTTCACGATACCGAAAGTTTCGACTCTCCGTGTTTCGATAGCCCTCGTGGTTTTTGCTGCTGCCACGAGCGGACACGGTAGAAACTTAATTGGAAAAGTTGTTGCCTGTTTGTGCTACTCTGGAGCCAGAATTAGAAACAAAAACTGAGGACTAATGTTGGAGGTTTGGAAATTTACTTCAAAGCTGTTTAGATTTAATTGAAGGTAACACATAGCAGTTGCGAAATGCGGATGAAAAAAAACATATACACCAAAGTCAATCAACAGACAGGTCGCAGCATACCATGTAACGAGCCGAAAACCGTGGGAAAATTTTTGACAGTTGGTTAAAATTTTGTTTACCTCTCACGAACAGCGAAGGAAGTGGGGTAAAACTGCAAATTTGGTATGTTTCATCAACAGAACAAAGAGTTGAGGCGTTCGAAATATGTTCTAGAGGAAGGCTCCGTATAAGGCAGACCAACACAGTTAATTTCGGCAATCACGGCGAGCAAAAGGATCCATATCCCATGATTTCACACAGAAGAGCAGTTTCTATCAGCAAGACCATGGATACTGTGATCTAGAATTACCAACTACCTATTTCGCGAAGATTTTAGTGGAGATCTCCCACAAGTATGCTGGAATTTTTTGTAAACACTTTTTTAACCAACTGTCACAACAATGGCGGAGGAAAAAAAAGCTTTGACCCGACCTGTCTGTTGATTGTCTTTGATATACACCCATCAATTTACGTTCCCATATTTATCAAAGTAGGCTATAAATCTTATAAACGCAGAAATTAATTACAACTTTTTACAAAAATCATTTAGTATATTAATATAGAGATTTGAGAAGAAGATTCCCTTGGTTTATTTTCCCTTGCTAAAATCAATTATTCATCGTTTCAAGTTTATCCAAATTTGAGTTTTTAAGGCATTTTGAATCTTTCATTTCCGGCCAACAGGTGGTGAGTTCACAATCAAGGATAATTTGACAGTGTGTGATATGCCCGAACTCTCAAATGTCATTGTAGGAAAATCGAAATAAAACGATGGAACCATTTTTCCAAGATGCTTTCAAAAACCCACCAGGTTCGCCTTGGAAAACCAACGCTTGCCACATCCGGTGACGCCCGTCTGTCGGCGTAAAACGTGTCGCTCAAACAATGCGGAAAGCTGTCAAACAAAGCGTGCAATCTGCTCAGGTGCCATTTCGGGAGCGTTATCGCATCGGATCGGATCGATCGATCGATTGCTGGTCGGCGGAAGTTGGCATCGGAATGCCACGGCCTCGATGGGCGAAATTCACCAAGGAAACGTCGTTTTCCCACCGTTCGGAGGAAATTGCTTTCCTTCACCGTTATTTGCTTCTTCTGATGGGTTTCTTCGGCACGCGAGCAATCTTAGAGAAGATTTACAAGTGTTTCGAGCTCTCGCAACTTCAGAGGACCTTCATAGAGCCCACCCAAACTGTTGAGGTTCATTGAAAACTTTATTTTATCTTCACCCATTCTGCTGAAGGGAACTTCTATTTTATCTCATCTCCCGCACCCTTTTTCCTTTCTTCGTGGTCCTTTGATGCAAACAATGGCGCTCTACAATGTAAGGAATCGACACAAAAACGTAGCGGTAGGAATGTGAACATACTATTTGTTTTATGGGAAGGTTAAATGTAAATAATTTTTCTGTTTTAGGTCGTCGTTTCGGAAGTGACATAAGGTATCTGCGTCAAACCAGAACATATGACGGGTTTTTGATGAAATTTGATGAAAAAGGATAATTTTTATTCTTTTTCAAGGATGAACGCGAATTACAAACTTTAGGATGAAATGTAAATAATCTTACTTGAGCTCCTTTCATCAATTCGAAAAACTCTTTAGTATCAAGAATGATTAAAACCAATGTTTAATTCAACTTCATAAAAACATTTACCACAATGTTCAACGAAATTTCAACAACGCTTGTCGTCCATTAACCGTAACAAAAAATTGTAAAAAGCTTTGCATTTTGATGCACTTTTTTTACATTCACCATCAATTTCATAGGTTTCTCCGAATGCTAACACGAACTGCACCAGTGCCATACGATTGCGGAAGCCACAAACGGAAAGAAAAACCGTTGATAAAATTGAACCATTCCATCACGGATTGCAGTATGCACTTGAGAGCAATAATGGGTAGACACTTTTCATAGTTGTGCTGTGCGCAGGCCACCATTAGCTTGGCAGCGATGCAAACAATATGATTGCTTCTGTCGTTGCCAGAAACGGATGCCTTTATTGTGCTCTAGGGTGTAGTTGAAGGAAAAAAAAGTCGTAGCTTTGACATACTTGTACGACCATGCAGCTAAGTAGTTGAATTCATCCCGAGATTGCATCGTATTTCTTGATTTACGTAGCATTTTTCATTGATCAGTGGAACTCTGGTTATTTACCCGGTAGGATTTTATGCTCGTGAAACATTTACTAAAGTTCTTAACGGTATAAAAATGTATTGATGAATGTTTGCTTAATATGAAAGTAATTTCACTATATCGTTCACTTAAATAGTGAGTTTTTGGTTTCGGCATCCTTCATACACGCCTTTATATTCTCTATATCCTTGGCGTTTCTTCTTGTAAAATGAACTTTTGACGCGTTGACCGACTTTTCCGTCACGTAACTCACGGTGGCATTATCGTGGTTTGGCTTTCTTTCGCGGAGAGCTTTTGTTCGACTTTTCTTTTTCAGCCTCCTTCCCCCAGGATATAATTTTCCTGTATTACTAAGCCTTAGCGTCTTCACATGGGGATCCCATTTTGCATAACCATGTTTGAAAAGCGCCTGGGTGTTGTTTTTTATTCCCCCTGCTCCGGTCAGGTACGTACCATCGGCTTCCCGTTCCGAGCAAAGCTGGGTGAATATGGTTTTCTTTGTACGAAACATTCGCTCCGGCGGTACCGGTGTGCCGTCTTTCATTTCCGGGAATGCTGCACGGTTGCGCGAAGCTCCGTGCTGATCCGCCAAAAAGGATGTCAGAGTGTGAAGCGATATTTTCAGCCATTCGGCGGGTGAAGAATAGTGGCGAACCTCAACCGCTGGGTCGCGAGGGTTCGGGAAAACTGCTTCGTACCTTCCTGCAGCATGCCGATTTTCCGCAGCCAGGAAGGCTCCGGCCCCGGCCCGGTACATCGAACGCGCAACCCGGCGTACACTTTCGCAGCGGCAAAAGTGGATGTGAATATTTCAAGAAAAAGGTGTAGCTCATCTAAAATTTACATAGCATGTCAAAACAAACAACAAGTCACATAAATACAAATGCTGCAAAATGTTATCTCTCTGTTTGACGGCGGCCGTATGTGGGGGGGGAGGCCGGTACCGGAAGCGCTGGAAGTGCGGTACGGGAGGGAGCGGAACACACGGGGGTTCACCCGGTATTCGCATGCCAACACGCTTCGGCATCGGGAGACGGATGGATGGCTTTCGGTGTCGTTTGTGATGAGGCACAACAAAAAAAGGGCAAGAAATATGAAAAAATAAACATTTCCCTTGGTCCCATGTCGAACCTGTCTATGAGGTACGTCCGGAAGTGTGTGTGTGTATGTGTACGTGTTTGTATATAGAAGCAGGAGGGATAAATAAACCGGAAACGTTAGACTAGGATAGGGAAAAACCCACCTCAATGAGCGCTGACGTGTACGAGGGAAAATAAAATCCACGATCCTTCGGTGTTGCTGGGTCACTTTTCCCCGGAAAGATCCACGTTGCTGGCGCCGAGTTGATGTTTGACGATGCTAAGTAATATGAATGTCGTGCTACAATTTGCCCCATGAAGTGGGGGATTCCAGAGTTCCAGAGTTAAAGAAATGGAACCAAGTTGGAACCCTTCAATTTGGCTCCGTTTCAATAGATTTTATGTTTACTACTGTGCTTAGGATATGGATACAATATCATTGAATGGCTTACATTACTTACAGACCCTTGGAAATCCTATCATTCGTAACTCCGACCTCAACTACACCTCAATGAAATATTGGTTTTATCCAGAACCGCACAAAACAGGATTAACTTGACTTCAAATCTATCCTACAGCTAGCGACCTAGGAAGCAACCTTCCGTAAGTTATCTAGGTGGGATTTAGCACTCCAAACCTCTCGATCCCAGAGAAGTCAGAGCGTTTGGAATAGCGGGCACTGATCGTCATCCTCGTGGTAGTGGCGATAGGACTTCTTACTCCTCCAGGCGAAGCTCTGAAAACAAAGTTTTTGCTTGAAATTTCTTCACAAAAGTTGTCCAAGAAGTATGTAACCATTTTAGTGTCCGGCTGGATGGGCGTCAGCCGAAAAGTGGAACGCTTTCTGCGGGGGTGGGGTAGAGATTAGTGCCAACTTTACAGCGTTCGTAATTGTTCCGCCGTGTAGGATTAGGCCTTTGATGGATGAGAACGGAAGCCGGAGCCCGGTCTAATGAGTTTGTGTAATTGCTGCTAGTAATTATGTTGGACCTTTAAGGCGGTTCGGCAGCGGGAGTCGAAAGCGGTTCAGCTTAAATACACGTTAGCCGAAATGGGAAGCGTTTGTGGTGGGTAAAAGGTTTGTACGATTTTTATATGTTCAAACAGTAAAATGTTTTGGTATGTTCGGTGATAAAGAAACGTTCACGAATCATGGCGAGTCGAGAAAGGAATTTCTCAAGGACTCCGCACCCGATGGCGAAGGGTCGCTTTTCCGTTCTATTCCGATCCGGTGGAGCACATGCGGAATGTGAACGTTTCGATGAATGCCCAGCATTATGCAAGCGCGCCTAGCACGTGACATTGATGGGGCCAGATTTTCCTTTCTTCACGCCTTGTTGGCGCGTAGGACCGGTTGACACATGGCTTGACACATTTTGGTATCCTTTTCCCTATAGTTGATGTTTCTTTTTTCGCTTCGTTCACTTTTGTCGACGGCGACGTTCACATCGGAATTCAATTTCTCGTACATAAATCTCGCTGGTCTCTCGCCGAAAGATGTACATTATGTATGGCCGTGTTCGGTTGACAGCTTCGTCGTCGTGTTGAGTAAAAGCTGCCCTTCGTGTGTCCTGACCTGTGGTGCTTGACGGCGGCGAGGTGTGAGAAAGAGTGGCTGTGACGAATCTTGCCTCGAGTGACGCGAATGGAAAAATACACCTGCACACCGATGTCATGAATCGTCATAATCTCGTCGGAACGGGATTGCCTTTGTACATTTCATTCTTCCCGACGAGCTTCCCGGGGAGGGGGTACAGGAAACCAAGGCTTTTGGCACAAGTTGTTGGCGTATTTCGTGATTGGTGTTGATAAGGCCGGATATAGCCTTTCCTTCTAAAAGAGGTTGATCTCTTTAAAATACATGACTGCAAGGTTAGCTTTGAGGGTAATGTGTTCAATTGAACGATAATTCTCTCCGAGACCTGAAATCATCTCCTCCTTTATCCCCTATGAAAACCCATTTGTAGTAACCATTCAATTTTCTTGAATGAAAACAATTAAAAAACAGCGAATCAAATACCAATTTAATCGATAGCTCTTGCATTTTGTACAGTTCATTTGCGAATACATATTTGATGACTTGTTTCGCTTGTCTGGGCGCACCGTAACAATGTTAGCTCGCGACCAAACAACACACCATATTGCAGGATGTGAATCGAGTCAAATTGCACAACCGATTGCAACAAAACCGCAGCTCGTTAGGTTGCATCTGGTACGCTCGGCACTTCATTAAACAACGCAGTACAACGTGCCAAATCGATTTACCATTCCGTGCGCAAAAGGAAAAAGGTTTTTCACATTCACTCCATTACGCACAATTGCACGATTGGACTGAGTATTTGTGTGAGTGTGTGCTTGTTACCCTTGGTCCTTGGTTTTTGTACAATGATCCTAATTGGAAGACCATTTCGTCGTTCGTTTTTAATGGCCTTAAGGGTGTTTTAACAAATGGAGCATTTTGTGGCGTTGGTTGTTTGTTTTAAGTTGCGTAGTTTAGCTGGTTTAGTAGAGAATGGAGCAATCCAATTGGATCCTTTATTTAGATTGATTGTTCGTTTTTAGGTGAAAATTTGTTTTATACAGTTGCTGTTATAGTGTGTTTGTTGCAACACTGGAATAAGTATGATAATTTAACCCATATGTTTAGCAGTTTGTGGTTGCAATTATTTTTTGAAGGTGAAAGGAAAACATGCCAGAAATAAAAGAAGGACAAATTAACTGTTGATTGCATCACATAACCGTTTACACGCGTGAGAAATCAATAGAAACGACACGATTGTTAGTAAAGCACACGTACTAAAGCATAGATAAAGCTAGGAACACTCGTTAACGAAAAAAAATGGCTACCAACAAGCAGGAATCAGGAACCGGAAGACCCGGCTGGTACTTACGCGCAAACTGCCCGTGTTCCGCCGATCGTTGGCCTGCGCGGACATCATGCCGATTCCGCTCGCGATGGGAATTACCGTGCCCCCGCCGGTCCGTATACCTTGGCCCATGGTTGTTCTGGGGTTGTTTTTTTTTATTCAGGGTTTCGTTTGTTTGATTTGTGTTTCGGTTTCGTTTTCCATGGAGTCCATTTCATTCCCCGCCCCCCAGGGCGACATCGCGTGTTGTGGTGTGGTGTGTAGTGCGTGTTGTTGTGGTCATTGTTGTTGTTGTAGCCCCCGCCGTGTTGCATATGTGTTGAGGTCGGTTGATGCAGCCGTGCAGCCATTTGTTGTGTTGTTGTGTTCCCATTGCGTGTCGTAGTGTTGTTGTGTAAAAACCGTGTGCAGGATCGAAAAGTTTTAGGTAAGTGATTTTGCAATATCATTTTTGTGGTAGTTTTCAGTGGTTTCGGTAGTTTGTTCGTGTTGTTTTGTTTTTCCCCAAAAGTTTTTTTTTACGAGCAAAAGATTTTGAAAACAACAGTACGATAAACACGATAAATGGAACCACAAAGTGAATATGAGTGAGCGAGAAAGTGAAAGAGAGAGAGAGGCAGGGGAAGAAAGTGGGAGAGCATAAGAGAAGAAAAAAGAGAGAACAAGAAAGAAGAAAGAGAAAGAGAAAAGAAAAAGCAGACATGGATAAAATAAATTACATCAATCAAAACATGTTAAAAATGTTCAAATCAGCGGAGAATCATATAAAAAATGGCAGTTCGACTTAAGCCTAAAACGATAGTTTTCATGTTCCGTCTTGTTTGGAAAGGAGAAGAGATGTGTTCTATGCAGCTGTCGTATTTAATACCTTAGAAGCATACAATTTTAGGAAACGGTAGGTTATAAGAAATTTTTAAAAATAGTAGTCTTGCTAGGTAAGGACGGGAAGCTTTTCCTAGTAGCTAGTAGAGTATCTATATTAGTTTCACTGTGAATTAGAATGGTCTAGTTAAAAACTCATGTTTTATGCTGCAAAAAACTAGCGATGAAATATTGGTACAATGAAAACTCAAACACACAACAGTGACACATAGAAACATAGATTGGTGCACACTGAAGCATAAAGCTCGACATGGAGCCCTTCCCAGTGTGTGCACACATCGAGGCACACAGTAGCATAGAACACAACGAGCATCCGAAGTTTATCGTGCGCCGGAATGTGCAATGAGTGTAAAACGAGAATCTTTTGGTGTCAGATCAGAAGAAGCGGATTTAAGGACTGGGATGTGAGACATGGGCTAAATCTGTACCAGGCACACTCCAGGAAGGTAGGTGAACCAGAATGAGAAGGAAATTTTCAAAGAAAAAGTTCAACTGCATGAAACAGAGCACCACATTCGTAAGCATTCGGTAGCATTCCGAAAGAAGTGAAATCGGTGGACTATATGAAGTGTTGGATTGTGAAGAGCACAAGAAGCATTATTGAAACAGCCAGCCAGATGAGGGGTTATGGTGGGATGAGTGATTGAATCGAACATGAGCTGTAAATGGGGCCACATCGGAAAGCCGGAGCCCAGATGAAGGTTCCGATTCATCGTACTTTTAACTTGCTGAAACGGATGAAACTTATAGTTAACTGGCATTCATGATGATGACACCTTACAGCCATCCATACAGCTTAATGATAACTCGATACCTGCGGGCACAAGAAAGGCTGGGAGCCGAATTGGTGGAGGATGCGGAGGAATGCTGTGAGTGAAAATTGGAAGTGCCTTCGTGATGTGTAATTTTTCTTAACGGATTTTCAGATTCCGCAGCGAGTCCACGCTTCAGTGACGCTAGAGTCTGCTAGGAAATGGGATAGTTTTCCGATGGAAAACATTCTCGTTCATCCGTCTTTGGACCTGTATGAGTACGAGTGTGTGTGTATGAGTTTGTGTGTGTAGGTGTAGCTGTGTGCTTTGCTGGTGATAGAGTTTCTCCCGTTTTGTTTCCCTTACTTTCACGTACTAAAATACTCCGTAATTGAGCTCAGATTGTAATTTCTTCTTGTATCAAGGAGAAATGCATCTTTGAAGTTATTTTAAAAAAAAACCAAACATTTTCAATTTGAAATAAACGTTCTACATAACCATACGGAGTTTCTGAAAATTGAAAAATGGATTCAATTGAACAGCTTGCTATATTTCGCATGTTGGATTACTAAACTGTTTTGACCAGTAGAGCACGTAAAATTTATTTTGAAAAGTTGCTTAAAAAACGGATACCACTTTGCATATTATGTACCTCAGAGGCAAGAGTGTATAGTGATATTGAACAACAATATTAAATCCCTCCACTAAATACATTTAGTACCAACAACTAAATGTCGGGGCCATTCAATAACATAAGCTCCCATCTGGACTGTACACGTGCAAAGAGGAAATCAGACAAAATGACATTCCGTTGCACACAGTTGCCAGTACTTTTACTCGGCTATCCGGCATACGGTTGAGAAGCACTCATAAGATTTATATTTTTCCAACATCCCACCGTGCGTGCAGGTGCAAAATGGGTTTACCACGATGCGCAAGCATGCACATGGGTGTGGCGTTCCATCGAGCACTCGGTACGAACGTGATTTCCAGTGGAAAATGTTCCATGGACGGAACCCGACGTGTGCGCCTTTCCATCCCACCGAAGCAGAGTATATCATTCAATTAGACAAACTATTAGTAAATAGCGTCATGCCTGGTCAAACATTTATTTTAAAACCGCTAGAAGATCGGTGTTAAACTGTTCAGTTTGATAGCTTATGTTTAATGTTTTTGTAATCCTTCATTTATTTTAAAATAAAACAACAACATTTTCACTCAAAACAGGAATATCTGTAACGAACCATCGGTTTGCAAACGCTCCAAATTGCTTGCCTTGTTTTAGATTGCAAGTGTGATGCTTTAATATTAGAATGAGTCACTTCTTCTTCTTCAGGAACAACACTATACTTCATAATTCGTTCGAAATCTGATACTCATCAACCAAACGCTGCCATAATCGACTGAATCATAAATAATTTGCTGAAAAATGCACTCCCAGACCGTGTCACATTTATTATGCACCCTGGGCATCAAATTATTAAAACCGGACGCAGCAAGAGGCGTTTGGGTCCAAAGTTTCGTCCTTTATTCAGCACCGAACTCGGACGGTTCGGTGGAAACTTTAAGCGATAATGTTCGCTCGGTTATTATCTGTCGCCATAAATTATGCACCGCAATTTCGGGCGATGGCGCTGCCGTGCCGACAGGGTTGCCGGGAGCCGCAGGAACACGCACGTGCCCATCTTTTCCGGCCATAAAGGTCAGCTTTATTTCGGTTTCTCACGCGAAACGACTAACAAGGACGGAGGGGCACGTAGGACACCCTTGAAGTCGGAAGTTTCCAAGTGACAATCCGGAGACCGGGGGATTTGGTTGTTCAAAAGTTCGAAAAGCGAAAGGCAAACGAAATACTTTGTACTTCGAGGCGGTACATCATAATAGGGAAGAATTTTGCTTTATTTTACAGCACAGGAGATCAGCTGAGAATGTTACCATATGTGCATTTTAGTTTCTTTCCTCCGGCTGATTCACGCCAGAATGTATCGTAAGTTCGTGAAGATTACTCTTTAACGACCTTACGGTGTGGTGGTTTGGCGTTCTATTCCTCGAAAGTGTTCATGCTAGGTCACGAACGCACACTACTCTTTAAGGACACTCCGAGTGAAAGTTTCGTCCATAAAACGAGGGTTAAAACTTACGCAACCAAAAGACGCGCTCGTTCTCATATCCGTTAGCGAATTTCTGTTGAGCAAAATGTCTGCCACCGTTAGCTGGTTCGTGTCGAAATTTACGACCAAACGGCCAAGCTCCCTCCCCACCCCAGCCACCACTTTTTGAATCACCCCCACCTCCTCCGTGGACATCTTAACCCTTCGAGTGGTGGTTTTATTTCAACGTCTCCCACACTTTCCACATTTTCGAAGGAAAATCTTCGGTTATCCAATTTATGATCCACTGGAGCAGTAGAGTTGCTCGAGCCAAGCCCGGCCCAGGACCGTAACTCCCGGGGTCATAACTCAGTGGGCACAGTCCGCCTGTCAGTCTTGTCGCGCCAACGGGGACGCCATCCATTCTGCCATCTTAGAATGCGATAAAAAAACCCCGCTTGTCGCGCGGCCGAGAAGAAAAGCGAAGAAAAATTGCAGTCCAAACGAAGCGCGCAATTCCATTTCACACTCTATCATTCTCGGGGGAGTAGTAGCTCTTGTAGCTCCCTTCTTTTTCTCTTGGTTTCTCAACATTCGTCCCATTTTACTTAAGTGAATAAATTTAAACCCACGACCGTTTCACGAGCTGGCCAACCGTGAGCCCGAGCAGGCTTTCATACCGAAATAAGAGGTCGAAAGTTCGCGACACTTTCCCGGACGGTATCGGTGCAGCGGGGTATATCGTAAAAATTTGACTGCTAGTTTTGCCGTCGCTCTAAAATCACCACTTTCTCAATGGTTAACGAGCGCCTTAGAAGCACACTTTGTTGCCCGGGTGCGGCGTAATTTGTTGACGGTGCCAGAAAAGTGCACCGCATCACGACGGACGGCTTAAGTTAAACGGCATTTTCAAGCTTTCCACGCCCAACCCGCGTGCAAAGCGGTACACGATGCAAAAAAAAAACGGGAGGACTATATTGTCGAGGTTTGGAAAGAGTGAGCAAAACATTCGTTCTTTTATCCTTTTTCCGACATCCTTTTTCCCATTAGATTATTCTATCCTTTGCCGCTTCAAGCTGACGGAAGAAAAATTAGCAAAATAAATTATAACAAACATCTCGTTCATTTGCAGACCTAATGTTCGGAGCAAACAAAACTTTCCCATTAGCGCCTTTTCGAGTAGAGTGAAGTGAAACGGAATACATAAAACAATTGAACAAACTTATCGCAAGCAGCAAAATGGACAATGTTTCCGTGACCATTCGATGCACGCCAATTTCGCAACTTTCCCAGATAACCAGGGGATGGTGGGAGGCAACAGATGGCCATGCAGTGTCGTGCGGCTCTCTCTTTTTTCTCTCCCGGTGACACTTAACATCAAATATTTAAGCACGAAATGTCACTTCGGGCCCCACACCGAAACGGCTTCCTTCCGGTGGTCGCACAAACTTGTTGACTTATGGCACCGGATTATCACATAGAGGTGATTATCGTTTTGTAACAGTTTCGAAAAGAACACATGTCGGACATGTCGTCCCGGGCAAGTAGAGTTTATTGCCGATGAAAATAATTTATTCAATCAAAAGTTTGTGAAAAGGAGAATCCATTGAATTGAACGTTGGTTGAGTTGGTCAAAGCAGACGGCAGAAATGGAGATTGGTTATTTTATGTGAAAGAAAATTGTGTTAAAACTGTTCCTTGTTTTGTCCACTTAGCAAAGAAAGTTATCCCATCGTTGTGATCGATAAGTTATCATCTTTTGAATGTTCATCCTACAAAAGATGACAAAATGAGACACTCATCTAAAAACGAAGGAATTACTCCGACGCTCGGCAACTGGTTAGCATCGCCATAATGACTATTGCCGATACCAAGACAGCGTTTGCCAAAATGCTCGCATAGTTATTTCTCAGCCGAACGTCGGCACATTTCCGTCGGCGAGAGAAAAACGCAATTTGATGGCTTCGCCTAATGTTCGCCCTAAAGCACGCGGTTTTATTTCCCACACCCCACCCACAAGAAGCGGCCCACTGGGAGGGATGAAATCTCTGCGCCCACTTGGCGCGTCTTCGCCACCGTCGCTCGGAAAAGCCACGACCTTGGTGGAGCAGGGTTTCGATCGGGGTGAAGCGATTCGCTTTTATGTTTTGGGATGCGATGGATTTCCGGCAAAGTGGCAAGCGGCGGAGCCACGTCGGTCGGGGTTTTTCTCGCAGCCATCTGCCAGGGAAGCCTATTTTTGGCACACCGAGCGCTGAATTTTTGATTGCTCCTGCGTACGTCATTAACAACCAAGCTCTCGAGTTCGAGTTTCGGAGTTTTCCCAGCTCGCCAGCTCACCACGCGCCAGTGGTCCGGGGGTTTCCGGGGTTGGTGTGGTTTATTTATTTAAGCGACGGATAAGGCCAGATCCTTTTGCCAGTGCTTCACCTTTTTCCCGCTATGGTGTGGTCAGCTTTGGGAAAGAGTGTTCCTATCTACAGATGGCCGGAAAATTCAGACGTTGATGACTATGGTGCGTCAAAAATTAGACAACTTGTATTTTTCGTTGTTTCTATTCAACCGAAGGTAGTAAAACGTGTCGCAGAACAAGCAATCATTTGATTTGGGAGTGTTTTTCGTTGTCCGACAAAATTTACTGACCACTAGTGTGTGGTGTGCGTGAATGAGTTGGCCTAGGGTGTGTGTGTCATGGGGGTGCACTGAGGTCTAGGCCGTACGCTCCTAAGTCCGCAGTGTGCCAGCAATTGTCGTGTAGGCAAGCCGTGTGCAGTAACAGCCGGGTCGGGTGTTTCCTGCATCATTATAAAGTCACACAACTAGGTGTAAGCAAACATCCGTCTTTTTCGAGTAGGAAAATAGTATAATTTATGATCGCTTAAAACTCCATCGTACAATTCATCTCTTTATCAAGCTATTGAAACCGAGCTTATCTGGCGGATGGTTCCGGTTTGCGGGGCCGTAAATAGAAAGCCAGTCCGATGTGCAAATTTCATTAGCTACTCCTTCAACCAGAACGACCCTCCACTGCCCAAAAACACGATGGACACCAAGGTCCCTTACTCCGGCGTGGTCGTGGTTGGGAAAAGCAATCGAGTATGGCAATTTCCCTGTGCACTGAACGAATTTAATGAGCTAATAAACGAACTAATCAACCCCGACCGGGAACCTGTTGGCCAAACGTGATATTGTGTGGGTGAAATGTGTGCCTTGTGTGCATGGGGCACCATGGAGTTCGTGCTGTCAATAATAACGATATGGAAACGGTCTGGTGGTCGAGTCCTGGGGCTTTCCATTCGAACTTCGACCGTATGCATATGGACGGGGTTCGAAAACGGAAACGGAAAGGTCCTCGTCATAGAATAGCAATTGCCGAGCAATGGTTTCCGTCTTGATCACGGATGGACAATTTTCACCAGTCGATGAATCGAAAAGTGATTAAATTGAACTCTGTAGGTTCATTATTCAAAGTGAGATATTGATTCATGTAAAACCAATATCTCGTTGCATCTATAAATGTATGTCAATACCAGGCAATTCAGGGGGGGAAACTAAAATTTTCCTTCGCTTGAAAATAACACGCCCGGGTACTTTACGATCGAACCACTAGACATATCAATCTCCCAGCCGGAGACGGCCGCACGATGGACATTTCCATCGATGTGCGGACTTTTCCTACGTCAACACCTGTGCGACTGCGTCGCCATATGCGGCCCATCCGATGCTCGGACCATCTCACCAGATCCGGACCGGTGAATAATGCAGCCGGACACAACCGAACTCCATCAAATCGCTTGTCCCAGACGGGGGGGGCATTGCGATAAAGAGTTTGGGGCGCTGTTTATTACACAGGAGAGTGCTGCATGCAGACGCTGGATTGCATATTTAGATGATCAATATTTGAGCGATGCACAAGTGTAGGGAGTGGTTGTATTTGTTCGAGTAAATATGGTGGGTTTAGTTTTTATCCATACTTTCAGTCTTTGTTTGCCTTCGGTTCGAACAAATAAAGTATGATTTAAATGGAACCTGTTTTTGACACGATTTGTGTTTTCCCATTTTGGAGCTGTCAAAAACTTAAACAAGCTGTTCCTTGTCAAACGTCCTGATTACACTGAAACATGGCCACAACACACGGCACCGTGTGCAGTTCGGCAAATTAATCGTTGGAATTAATTGCAAATCTCGATCGATTCCCTTTCCGGTTTTTCTCCTTACGCCTGTCACTCGAAATCGATTCTTCCCCAAAACAAACCAAGCCGCAGTTTGAGTGGCTTTCACAACCTCCACGCTTAACGCAAATGATTCTGGAGAGCGTGAAAAGCGGTTCCGCAACCCAGGTTGAACGGAACGTTCTGGTAAATTAATTTAAATCAGCGGCCATAGTGTCAATCAGGCATGAAAAATGCATCAGCCCGGCTAACTGGAGCCTCGGTGTGATGCGGGACGTTATTAAATTTTCCGATCAAAGCCGATTAATTATTATGGTCAGTGGAAACGTCATGAGCACAATATTCATAATTGTGTTTTTTTTGCCCCCGGTTTTCAGGTTTTCCGGCCCGTGTACACGCCATTGGCAACATGAAATCATGAGGCGTAATGCCCGAGAGCCATAATTTGCAACCACCTCGCTGCCACTGCAGCGTCCGGTCGGGGGAAAGCAGAGTAGAAAGAACATCATTACGCTACAATGTTCCGTCCAGCCCAGGCGAAATGTTAACCTGTTTCACCTTGTGATGTTTTTTTTTCGATCCGGCTGAAAAATTGACCTACTCGAAAATGTAAGCTGCGGAAATTATTTACCTCGTTGGATCTCGTTAGTGTGCGCTCCTTTGCGCTCCTGGTGAGGCGCGAACGCTCTCGAGAGGGTGCACTATGGTTATATGATTTTTTTCCTTCTACCAAACAAGACAACATTGTCGTCAGTGTCGGGTCCCATTTCGAATGGCATCTGGTTTCCGTCCGTCGGGCCGGCTGCAGTTCGTGTTCGGGCTGGACAACATTTTTTCCCAAACCCCTTTGGTTCGCAACCCCGGTGGGAAGGACTCCCGCAGGACGCCTGCCCTCGGCGCTCGGAAGGAAAATTATCCTGTAGTGGTTGGGCAGGTGTAAAGTTACAACACCGAACCGGGGGAGGGGAAAAAAACCCGGTCAAAGTGTGGTACAAAGTTTCGGGACACACCGGTTTCGCTTATGCCTCACGGTGAACTGTAATGAACAGGTGAGCAGCTTAATGATGACGGCTTCATGAAAAGCGCCGCTTCTGGATTTCCGCGACAATTTCCAGATGGCTTTTATTCTTAAAACATGAACATTTTAAAGAGCAATTTTTTCATCGTAAAGCGCTCCAAGGAGGGAACCTCTGTTTTCTCCAGCCACCCCTTCTTCTAGGGATGAATCCACCGGGCACCAGTGAGTCGCATAAAATATGTCACCTTTAGAAGGCGCCCCCCTTGGCTCAAAACTGCAAAAGTGACGCTAAGGGTTCCATAAAAAGGCATGACACAAAATGGTTTACCGGGTAACTTTATAACTCAGGTCCGCGTGACACGCGTGGCTCGGGCGGACGCGACGGACGCTGAAGCAATTACGGTGACAGATGATGATAGTTGATAACGACGGTCCCCCTCCACGGAGAGGAGGGAGGGGACCAGGCAAAAGGTTGAGAAAAGAGATGACGAAAGTTGGCGTACTTTTGCGCCGACGTGGTAGCTGTTTTGGTTAAAGTGGGTGAACAAAAAGTTCATGCCGTCGCAGAGCAAAACGTCTTCCACTAAATGTTTGAGTTTTCCGCGTGCTGGTTATTTGAGCAGTGGGTGGGTGGCTGGCGTGGAAAACGCTAGGAAGCCCCTGCGCGGGCTGTTGTGCAGATCCCATCAGGTGATGCCATTCTCACCCCGAGTTATGGCGAAGCGAGCCGTGACGTGCGATTGCACAACGGCGCGCTTTGTCTGGCAGTTCCGACCTCCGCCCGTTTGAAAACTTTTCAAGCGTCTCGGCGAAAGGGGTTGAATGAAAGATTACTTGCGGAATCGCGACCAGAGCGAGCGTATCATCAAGATCAAGGGCTTGAACCACACGGGGGGAGGTTGGATCGATATGGTGCTTCAAGAAACCGAAAACATGAGCACGAGGTCGTACGTTGAGAACGAAAATTTAACATTCCTCAAAAAGAGTCAAAATAAATTAGATACAACAAATAAATATCCATATCTCATCATCAGGCACACAAACACCAAACACAGCTAAACAAAAAGAACGAGACGACATCGATAAGGAAAACCAACTTACGAACCTTTTCTTTTCTTCAAGCCTTTCAAGGTGCTTACCACCATTCGAATTGAACATTCACGCGAGTGTTAACGGAATAGAAACAATTTTATTGTTGATCTCTAATTCAATCATTGTCTCAGCGGATTAGCGTGGGTTGGATTCGGGGCTACATTTGTGCTTTAGTTGGGTTCTACTACGCCCTTCTTTTTTTTTTTTTAAAACGGTCGATTTTGATTCTCGTTGTGTTGTGTTTAAACTGTTTGATTTTCAATATCCCTTTTTGCTGCCGGTTGCATGATTAGTAGTCGTAGTAGTAGTATGAGTAGCAGTAGTAGTACAACTTACAGCTGGCTGTATACTATACTAACATAGATTGATTTGTTTTATCTTCTGTTTATTTTGCGTGTGTTTTATGTCGTGTGTTGTTTATGGTTCCCTAGTCGGCGGACCTGTTGCGCGGTTTTATACATAGAAAAAGCTATCATGCTTACATTGTTTTGGCGTTTTGGCGTACGTCGCGTTTGGTTTGCTCGGTTTAAATCGCGCCTTCCCGGTGGCCATCTGGGCCCACCAGTCCGAGTTTCACTAGCCTAAGTGGGTTTGGAAAGCGGGGGTTTGTAAAAATCAATATTTCCTTCGCTAAAATACCAACGGATGCTCGGGGGCCGCTGACCTTTTTCCAATGGTCTTCCGCCACCTCACTGGACACACGCGTCCTCCCCTACACACACACAGACACACACAGACAGATACGACAGAAAATTGGCTTCTATTTTCTTCCCACCCGTGGAACATACATTTTCCGGGCAAATGGGAAATCGGTTTTCCTTTTTGTTTTTTTGCGGTGACTAGCGTGCCTCGGCCGTGCCGTGTGACATTAGTGATTATTGTTCTAGCGGGCTGTTGCGTGGTGTCGCGAGAAGCGTTTCTGGTTGCACCCCCGAACACGTGTGTCCGTTCCGTTGTTTCCCCCCCACAAGTCCCTCATTAGCTACGAGTGTGGATCATGTTTTTGTTGGTACCTCCGCCCGTTTTTCGCGGGCGTCTAATTTATCTAATCGAGCTCTTGTGCAGTGTGGAAGTGGCTCGGGAGTTGTCCATGGGATACTCTTCCATTTGGCAGAATATCACGTACCTGTGGCAATGGGTAAAACACAAAACCGATCCCATTCCCGGTTCCGGGTGGCAAAACGTGGCCCACGAGCACGTGGGTCAAGGAATACGTTTTCCAAATTCCACACCCCGGTCAATGTTTGTTCGGGTGACAAGAGTGGTTGTACGTAAATTAAGAACGGGGAAAATTGGGTTTTTCGTGGTGTTTGTAGTGTTAGTAGTTTTTTTCCGAGCCGGAAAATTCGAAACGGGGCAGGAAGGGTGAACGAAAGGGATCGGTTGGTTGTGGTTATCGACCACATCGAAGGTTAACACCCGGGGAAGGGGGTCCAACATTCGGACGGTGGGTGGGAAAAGATATCAATAGAAAGAGATAAGAAGAGAGAGAGAGAAAGAGAGAGAGAGAGAGAAATGGGAAAGAGAAGAAAGAGAAAAATATGTGATAAGATGATCGATCCCCAAAAGGCGGACACGACATGAATATGATCATCGATGGTGGCGGGAGGAAAATGGATAATGTGATGCCATTTTATTTTTTGACGCTTGATGCTGACGATGAAAGCGGACCAGAGGACGTGACCTGGTGGTGGGTGGGTGGTTGTTTGAGGGGGTTGATGATGGTGGGAAGACGGCGCAATGAAGGGATGGCCGGCGATGGAGAGTGTAGTCTCACTCTCTCTCTCTCCCTCCCTCTCCCTCTCTCTCTCCACTCGCCGGCGATGATAAGACACAACCAAACATAATAATCGTTCCGTCCGCAAGGAACGGACGGGCTTTCGCTTACCTTGCCGGTAGGATGAGTGCCTCGAACTCGGTCGCCAAGTGGCGCCGGATGATGTTCTTCGATGGCGGAATGCCGAGCGCTGTTGCCATCGTGTCTCCGGAGAAGGACGGTTCCAGCACGACCAGTCCACCGTGGACGCCACTATCTGCAAAACGGATAATGGTTGATGATAGAGATGAAGGAAACGATTAGCGATGGGCAACGAACATTTAGTAGTAAGAGTCAAAATATAGGCTATGCTAAAAAAAGGCAACGCAATTTTCGACTTTAATATCTCAAAGTGGCAGAATGATGAAGTGGTACATCAAAAAATTAAAAACGTTAAAAGATAGTCAACAAATATACTAAAAAGTAACAGTTTACGGATTTCAAAAATCTTCTGAAATAGTGAAGTTATAGCGTTTTAAAAATAGGGGTCAAAATGACTCCCAAAAAGCATTTGGGCAAAGTAATCTATTCCAGTTTTAAGTAAGTAGGAAGTAGTTTGTGTAAAACGCTATAGTTTCTTAAACGTAAGAAGTATAATTTTCGAACAAGTTCCTAACCAACTATTTGTATAAGGTGTGAAGTTATGAATTTATTTATAAAACTTTTAAGGAGCGATCAAAAGATGATATCTTACCCTTCAAATTATCCGCATACTCGCCCAAATCGATTGACCGAGCCCAACGGATGAAGCGCTGATTAGTCCACACGATTGGATCGGTGTCGACATTCTCCGATTGCAGACGGCGCATCGCAATCGCCTGGCGGTCGTACTTCATGATGCGGAGCACATGGATACCTGGAAATACCGCAGGATTCGTTTAGAAACTCCCAACACCAAAGTTCTCGTATCTCATCAGACGTACCGTGAACTATGCTCGCCTGGTGAAATTTCCTGGTCACACCAAGGTACTTCTCCAGTTCCTTTTTGGAAAGCGTATCCAGCATTCGGGCGTCCACGAGCGAGTGCATGAACGACTCCGAGTACTGGGGCAGTCCAATGTCTGGAAGCCACTCCGAAGCGACCCATCTGTGGAAGGACGGAAGGTTTCAGTGGTATTGGGGCTCAGTTTTCAACTCTCGGTTGGAGGTGCTTACGTGTGTCCCAGCTGGCCAATGGTCGGATAGCGCACCAGCTCCGGTCGACGCTGCTCCTCGATGGCCAGCCGTAGCTTCTTCCGGTGCATTGGGTGCGTCGTCCCGAGTCCCGTCTCCAATTCCGCATCGCTCAGCTCCAGCAGCACCTTTCCACTCTTGACGTTCTCGGCACAGCGCCCACTGTACTGTGGCATACCGAGCGCCACCTCCAGCCAGGCGAGCACCTGCGAGGCACGCCAGCGCTCCATCGGCATCGAGGAAGCTTCCCGGAGTAGCCGCAGCTTTTCCGCGTACCCTTCCTCCGTCAGCGGACTCCACTGGAAGTCGGACGCCTCGGTGTCGATCGGGGCGTTCTTGTTGCGGTTGCGGCTGCGGGCAAAGACGCGCGATATGCTGCCCCAGGTGCCGCCCCGGCCGGTCCGACCCGTCAGGCCGGAGCTTTGCGTCTTAGTGGATCCAGATGACGACGCTCCGCCCGTCGATTGTTGCTGCTGAAGTCTTCGGGCGAAGGTTTGATTTTCGTTGTCCACCGGCGATCCGAGCTGCTCAACGGACCTGTAAGAACTGTGGCAAGCGTTAGTATATGCGGGGGTGGCGGTGTGTTGACTCCGTAGTACGTACCTCGAGAGTGCTGCACTGTCCACGGCTCGGGAGTAAGCGCCGGCATTCAGTGGAGACAGAGTCGGACTCCTTTCTTTTGGTGTTCCATCTGAAAGATACCTTCGGGTTAGGCGGGTCTCTCTCACTTAAAACCGCCGTAAGGACCTACACTTACACTGATACACATTGTGGTGGCTGGAAACCAGCGACACACTGTCCGAGTCCACCTGTATGCAGGGTCCGTTCTCGCACGGCCCATCGCTGAGGTTCAAATCCCCCGCGGCGCTCTCCCGGTCGCTGCTGCCTGCAACAAAGTCTAGGTTTTGGTAAGGCAAACCATCGTTCCCGACCCCGCCACTCCAGGGGTCACCGTGTGGGCGAGCGTCTTGGTTAGCTTACCTCTCACTCCCGAATCGGCACTGCACGAACCGCGGTCTCCGGGTGTCCCGCTGATGTTGCTGTACCCGGCGCCCGACATCGCCGTCGCCGCATTGTGCGCCATCAGCCCGGACGGGGGCGTCAGCGGGGCGGCCGATACCAGACTCTCCTGGTCCGAGCCGATGCAACCGGACAGCTGTCGGCGGGCTTCTTGGAGCTGCTCCTGCGTCTGCTGGAGCTGCAGATCGCGCGCGTTCAGCTGAGCCGCCAACGCAATCGATCGTTCGGCCTCGTCGCGGGCGTGCTTCAGCAGAGACCATCTTTCCCGCTCCCGGTCCGTGTTCTGTTTGGCGGAGTTGGACTCGGACTCGCGTATCCGCTGCTCGTAGGTGCGTATGAAGTTGCGCAGCTCTTGCTCCTTGTCTTGCAGGGACGAGCAGAGTTGCTTCACCTGCGACAGAAGATCGTTCTTGTCCGCACGGAGCTTCTTGCGCTCGAGCTTTAAACCTAACGGAAAGGTAGATGGATTTGGAAGATAGGTAGGTTATTGCTCTAAATCAGTGATGTCTAACTCAGTTGACCTCGCGGGCCGCATTTCCTCCCAAAATACGTTTGCGGGCTAAAACATAACATTGGTTTGATTTATGAAAATAGGTTCTTATCAGTGTGCTTTCAACTTAACATGTATGATTTTGATTTTTGGTGTATTATATTACCTCTTTTAATTTTGCTATCAATTATATCCATCTTTTGATTATGACGCACACATATGGCGATGAACAATAGCAAGGGTTTTACACACATTGTTTTAGACTAGCAAATAAATAGTGTTCATGGAAAACGAAGCTGGCGAAAAAAACTTATTCCGAATTATTCAAATTTAACTGAATTCGCCGCAACCATTTTATCGATTTTTGGGAAACAGCTTTTTATCCTGAGCAACTTTTTTTTACAAATGAATCAAAACTAAAGGCACGGATAACTAACAATCATATTTGTTGTATCGAACTCAGATTGGATATTGAAAACGCGAACTTTGATTTGGTATCCCTTGCACGTCACGTTTTAAACGCGATTCATTCTCCGTAACAATTGTGGTAAAAAAAGAAAGTATTTCAGGTTTTTTGGAACGTTGCTGATTGTCACAGCCGTTGCTTCGTCACAGCCATATAATCCTTTACACTGCTACATATCTTTCACTTTTCTCGAAAAATCTGTGTAAAACCCTTACTCATCCACCGCCTTATGTATGCAGCGTAATATGGAACAATGATGAGTATGGCTTTCTTATCGAATTAAAAACAAAACTTATGGTGGTTCAAGAGGACTAAACGCTCGTATGAAATTCTTAGTACGTGGAACCACGTCCACAACATTTTTTTTTCTCAAATGATTGCCAATACTTAAGGCTTAAAACTCTCCATATAATGCTTCAAAGGGGTCGCTGGCCGTATGTTTGACATTTCTGCTTTAAATGATTAGTCACTTCAGGTATTGGTCAGCATTTTTAATGAAGATAATCCCTAATGGCGTTATGCGATTTAAGCGCTTCACGAAAAGGGAAAACGATTTAAAAACTTCAATTTAGGTAAATTAGCATAGCGCCGTCTGTGCATAATATTCTTCTTCGTTAGAACTTCCAGAGGCTACTGGTCTCCTTCTCCGAACAGAAATTACATTTAAATGCTGGAATGGCCGCCAATTAGCGGCAATCGGTTGCGTCATCAGAAAATCGGACTTACTTTGAATCAGCTCCTTCGATATTCGCAGCTCGTTCTCCAGCTTCTCCATCCGGCTGCCGCTGTCGTCCGTCGAGTGCGCATCGAAGCTGTTGCTATCGGAGAGCAGATCGATGCCACCGACCGCCCCGGCCCCGTCCGGTGAGCATTCGAGCAACTTTTTCAACCGCGTAATCTCGGCCGACAACCGTTCGTTTTCGAGTCGTATCTTGGTCGTTTGTGGAGATTCTAATTAGTACGGAGAAAAGTAAGGGAACAGATAGAGTGAGAGAGGGGAGGGAGTTACTAACAGGAAAAACGCTCCGGTTGCGGATGCTGTTGACGTTGCTTCGAGTGCGCTTGTACCTACCCAAATCGCTGACGCCGTTCTTGAAGAGATTATCGCCATCTCCGGCCGCTCCGGCTGGACTGGTGTCCTTGTGCTTGTGCTGCTGCACCAGGGCGAACGCTTTGTCCGAGCCGGAGTTCACCTGCGAGCTACCACTGCCCGAGGGTGAGGTGTTCGGAGCAACACCCTCGGCCACCGTCCCGTTGGCCGCCGTCACCGTCGCCATCGCCTCACCGGAAGAGGACGACGAGCAGGACTGCTGCGGGTTCGATGGTCGTTGTCCACCGACGGTGACGTTGCTGGTGCCGCTACCGCTTGCCCCCGGCTCGGAGGAGGCTCCGGCCTGCTCTGACCCGGAAGCCCCGCCGAAGGATACGGCCGGTGCCGACGTTGGCGTACCACGCTCGGGCGCATCGAACGGTTTGGACGTCGGTTTGGCATTGTTGTCGAGCGATAAAATGGGCCGGAAGGGGCGACCACCGTTGCTACCCGAGCCCGTGACCGCCTGCTTGTCCGTGGTGTCTAGCGAGCGAGTTTTCTGGGAGGGAGAAAGGGAAAAAAGAGGAAAAAGATGCTTCAGGTGCAACTGCGCGATACGCCATTGTAGAGAATAGAATAGATATGGATCAAAGCGTAAGTAGGAATTAATAAGTAATCACACTTCATCAAATACATATATTATGGGAAGGGTATCCAGAGAGCGTTGGATCACAAATAGAGAGCAAACATAGGTGAGAGAACTGCGGCATGTCCTTGTAGTGAGTAGCTGATACACGAAAAGGAGAAAACATACGAATTCGGGAGAACTGCGACACGCATACAGTAAGAGATCGAGAGAGCAAGGATCGGACCAAGAACGGCACGATCGGGCAGAAGGACTGGTCAGGAGTCAGTTTTTGGACGAACGTTAAGAGGAACGGATTGTGTGTCAAAAATAAAAGTACATATTGTATATTGGAATCATGGCTTGTAATTTCGGCGGTTACGACAATGGCGCAAACCACGCTCCCAAATCGTAAGTATTTACGAGTGAACCAACGGGAAATTGAAATTTGCCGGGATTCGTAGTGTCGTGTACGTGAAAGCTTGATAGATTGTTGATCGCGCAAACCATTGACGGCGAGCGGGGCAGTGCTTCTCACGTTCGATCATGTCTCGACATGTTTGTGACGCGACGCGTGTTATAACACGTTGGGTGCTGCGCATGATTTGCACTCCGTACCGTTCTGCCGGCGAGTCGTAGCAAACCGTTGATGGCGAGCGGGGCAGTGCTTCTCACGTTCGATCATGTCTCGACGAAACAGAGCGAGGCGAAACGAAAACTAAAAATACGGTCAGACTTAAGCATGTGTGACATCTGTTTTCTTTGTTCGTTCTTGTGATTTGGCATGTTTGAAAATGCGAAACTACGACATGGGGCGAAAATAGCATTTATAAACTTTATATTTGATAGCGATATAATAGAATCGGAGAGCATGGACGCTTCCAGTTTCATGTACGTTATATAAATGGACGCCTCTGGGAGGGCTACATTATATATAATAATCGGAAGGCATGGACGCTCCCAGTTTCATGTACTTTATAAAAATGAACGCCTCTGGGAGGGCTACATTATATATAATAATCGGAAGGCATGGACGCTCCCAGTTTCATGTACTTTATGAAAATGAACGCCTCTGGGAGGGCTACATTATATGTAATAGAACCGAAAGGCATGGGAGCGTCCATGGACCTCATTTCATGGACCTTAAATAAATGGACGCCTCTGGGAGGGCTACATCATATATATAATAGAATCGGAAGGCATGGACGCTCCCAGTTTCATGAACTTTATAAAAATGAACGCCTCTGGGAGGGCTACATTATATATAATAATCGGAAGGCATGGACGCTCCCAGTTTCATGTACTTTATGAAAATGAACGCCTCTGGGAGGGCTACATTATATATAATAATCGGGAGGCATGGACGCTCCCAGTTTCATGTACTTTACAAATTTACGCCTCTGGGAGGGCTACATTGTATAATAGAACCGAAAGGCATGGACGCTCCCAGTTTCATGAACTTTATAAAAATGAACGCCTCTGGAAGGGCTACATTATATATAATAATCGGGAGGCATGGACGCTCCCAGTTTCATGTACTTTACAAATTTACGCCTCTGGGAGGGCTACATTGTATAATAGAACCGAAAGGCATGGACGCTCCCAGTTTCATGGACCTTAAATAAATGGACGCTTCTGGGAGGGCTACATTATATATAATAGAACTGAAAGGCATGGACGCTCCCAGTTTCATGCACTATGTATAAACGGACGCCTCTGGGAGGGCTACATTATATGTAATAGAACCGAAAGGCATGGACGCTCCCAGTTTCATGGACCTTAAATAAATGGACGCCTCTGGGAGGGCTACATTATATATAATAGAACTGAAAGGCATGGACGCTCCCAGTTTCATGCACTTGAAATAAAAGGACGCCTCTGGGAGGGCTACATTTCACAAATAAAGAAAAGAAAGACATGGACGCTCCCAGTTTCATGAACCTTAAATAAATGGACGCCTCTGGGAGGGCTACATTGTATATAATAGAAAAGAAAGGCATGGACGCTCCCAGTTTCATGCGCTATATATAAATGGACGCCTCTGGGAGGGCTACATTATATATAATAGAACTGAAAGGCAAGGATGCTCCCAGTTTCATGTTCTTGGAAATTGACGCCTCTGAGAGGGACACAAGGGTATGAATTGGAATCAAAACAAATATTGAACGATCTTTATTTTCTTTCCCAGGAATCCTAAGAAAACAAGTTGAAAGGCTCTTGAGGCGGAGAGAAAGCGAAGTCTCATGCTGACCGCAAAACTTCATAGAATGAAGAACACAAGCAAACGGATTGGGCAGATCAGGCCGTTTCAGGAAATTTTCACCACATAATCATTACATTCAACGGCGATCATTTTGCAAAACTCCACCCTTTCTACTTCCATGAATTCCCTCTCAACCGTCTCAATTAATATTCCGGTTTGTTAACTACGATACACAATTCGGAGGAAATCGACTGCAAAACTTTCGAAGACTGGAAGGAGCTATTGGTACAGCGTTTGAAGCCTGGTACAAGTTGAATATGTGAACGTGGTTTGAATCTCTTGTATTAGCTGTCCAAAGTAACGACTGTTTTCACTCGCTGCTTGAATAAGACTCAACTCTTCAATGCAAACTAAGGCTTCTATGATTGCTTCTTCAACACTCCCTCTCTATCATAGCCTTTCTAACAATCACTGATTGAATGACGATCATCCATGTTGCTACCCCAATCTGCGTCAGCAAACCCTAACATTGGTTCGATTCAAGCTTCACGATATTCCAAACAAGAATTCTCCATTCCTTGTAAATGTAGTCACACACGTTTCAGATAATTCCAATGTACATCAGTAGCACCTCTCTGGAAACGGCTTAAAATATTGATTGCCATACTGATATCGGGACGCGACGTTAGCATCAGGATCCCATACTCGATATGTGTTGCTTCCATACCCGGACATATAACCAATTTGGCTTTTGGCATCAAACTTCGTTCGCTTTGCTTTAGTGTGTGACAAAATGCCTTACTTCCGAGAATTTTCAGATGAGACACATTTGATTTCTCCGCGAACCACATTTCATACGGCGTTTTATTGTTTGGTAGCGCTGAAGTTGGACTGCTATTGATCAGATATACTGCAGTCAAAACTGCCTCGTTCCTCATTGATCGTTTGAAATCTGAATCATCTAACATTGACCGTGGACGTTCTATGATAGTCCTATAACAGTACAGCGTTTGAAACGTAGGAAATTGAACCAAGGCGTGAGGAACCCGACTTAAAATACATGAAGCGGGTTCTAGCAACGGTCTAATTGTGTGACTTTGACTCAGGAGAAACATAACGTAAGCGTAACTGAAGTAATACAACAACACGCGCTCAACGGCAAAATGCGGGAAACGGGTCGCAAGATTCTGCCTAACGGCACTTGTGGAAAAGATTCGGAAACCGATAGACAATTCGCAGGATCATCATCATCATTATCATCATCATCATCAGGAAATCGACTTCAAAACTATCGAAGACTGGAAGGAGCTCCCAGTTTCATGTTCTTCAAAATTGACGCCTCTGAGAGGGCTACAAAGGTATATATTAGAGTCGAAACAAATATTTAACCATCTCGATCTTCCTTTCCAGGAATCCTAAGAAAACGTACAAGTCGCGGAAGGCTCTTGAGGCAGAGAGGAAGCAAAGCCTCATGCTGGCCGCAAAACTTCATAGAATGAAGAACACAAGCAAACGGATTGGTCAGATCAGGCCGTTTCAGGAAATTTTCACCACAGAACCATTACATTCGACAGCGATCACTTTGCAAAACTCCACCCTTTCTACTTCCATGAGTTCCCTCTTAACCGTCTCAATTAATATTCCGGTTTGTAAACCGATAGACAATTCGGAGGACATCGACTGCAAAACTTTCGAAGACTGGAAGGAGCTATTGGTACAGCGTTTGAAGCCTGGTACAGCGTTTGAAGCTTATGTCATTGACCCAAGTAAAAAATATGTAAGGCGGGTTATAGCAACGGTCCAACTGGGTGATTTCGACTACGAGAAACTTAACGAAAGCGTAACTGAAGTAATACAACAACACGCGCTCAACGGCAAAATGCGGGAAACGGGTCGCAAGATTCTGCCTAACGGCACTTGTGGAAAAGATTCGGAAACCGATAGACAATTCGGAGGATCATCATCATCATTATCATCATCATCATCAGGAAATCGACTTCAAAACTATCGAAGACTGGAAGGAGCTCCCAGTTTCATGTTCTTCAAAATTGACGCCTCTGAGAGGGCTACAATGGTATATATTAGAGTCGAAACAAATATTTAACCATCTCGATCTTCCTTTCCAGGAATCCTAAGAAAACGTACAAGTCGCGGAAGCCTCTTGAGGCAGAGAGGAAGCAAAGCCTCATGCTGGCCGCAAAACTTCATAGAATGAAGAACACAAGCAAACGGGTTCGGCAGATCAGGCCGTTTCAGGAAATTTTCACCACAGAACCATTACATTCGACAGCGATCACTTTGCAAAACTCCACCCTTTCTACTTCCATGAGTTCCCTCTCAACCGTCTCAATTAATATTCCGGTTTGTAAACTACGATACACAATTCGGAGGAAAACGACTGCAAAACTTTCGAAGACTGGAAGGAGCTATTGGTACAGCGTTTGAAGCCTGGTACAGCGTTAAAAGCGTATGGCATTGACCCAAGTAAAAAATATGTAAGGCGGGTTATAGCAACGGTCCAACTGGGTGATTTCGACTACGAGAAACTTAACGAAAGCGTAACTGAAGTATTACAACAACACGCGCTCAACGGCAAAATGCGGGAAACGGGTCGCAAGATTCTGCCTAACGGCACTTGTGGAAAAGATTCGGAAACCGATAGACAATTCGGAGGATCATCATCATCATTATCATCATCATCATCAGGAAATCGACTTCAAAACTATCGAAGACTGGAAGGAGCTCCCAGTTTCATGTTCTTCAAAATTGACGCCTCTGAGAGGGCTACAATGGTATATATTAGAGTCGAAACAAATATTTAACCATCTCGATCTTCCTTTCCAGGAATCCTAAGAAAACGTACAAGTCGCGGAAGACTCTTGAGGCAGAGAGGAAGCAAAGCCTCATGCTGGCCGCAAAACTTCATAGAATGAAGAACACAAGCAAACGGATTGGTCAGATCAGGCCGTTTCAGGAAATTTTCACCACAGAACCATTACATTCGACAGCGATCACTTTGCAAAACTCCACCCTTTCTACTTCCATGAGTTCCCTCTTAACCGTCTCAATTAATATTCCGGTTTGTAAACCGATAGACAATTCGGAGGACATCGACTGCAAAACTTTCGAAGACTGGAATGAGCTATTGGTACAGCGTTTGAAGCCTGGTACAGCGTTTGAAGCTTATGTCATTGACCCAAGTAAAAAAATATGTAAGGCGGGTTATAGCAACGGTCCAACTGGGTGATTTCGACTACGAGAAACTTAACGAAAGCGTAACTGAAGTAATACAACAACACGCGCTCAACGGCAAAATGCGGGAAACGGGTCGCAAGATTCTGCATAACGGCACTTGTGGAAAAGATTCGGAAACCGATAGACAATTCGGAGGATCATCATCATCATTATCATCATCAGGAAATCGACCTCAAAACTATGAAGACTGGAAGGAGCTCCCAGTTTCATGTTCTTCAAAATTGACGCCTCTGAGAGGGCTACAATGGTATATATTAGAATCAAAACAAATATTTAACCATCTCGATCTTCCTTTCCAGGAATCCTAAGAAAACGTGCAAGTGGCGGAAGGCTCTTGAGGCAGAGAGAAAGTGAAGCCTCATGCTGGCCGTAAAACTTCATAGAATGAAGAACACAAGCAAACGGATTCGGCAGGTCAGGCCGTCTCAGGAAATTTTCAGGAGGAACCAACAACCGCATGGAGTATTCGGTATTCGGTGCTAATGTGACAAGGTTCTAGGTAGTTGTTCAAAACGAGTGAGCCACGCAATATTCAAGAAATGTAGTCGATTGTAAAAAAAAAAAAAGCGTTGGGAACGGATTTACTCTCTTCAGAGGCAAATAGAAACCAGGCGTTATTGCCCGCACGAAAATCATTAGAGAAGGCAATAAGAGTAGACAGGGAGGAAAATTTAAAGGAGAAAATGCAAAAAAAACGGGTGGTCAAGAAACCGGAAAAGTTAAAAGATATGGTACTCTTTCATATCTATCAGTAGACAATAAAAGTAGACAAGGAAGAAAATTGTGCGGAGTAAAGGCCAAAACAGGGGCTCAAAAAGCCGGAAAAGTTATAAGATATGGTATTGTTTCATATCTATCAGTAGAGTAGGGGAAGGGGTGAATGTAGAGAATAGAATAGATATGGATCAAAGCGTAAGTAGGAATTAATAAGTAATCACACTTCATCAAATACATATATTATGGGAAGGGTATCCAGAGAGCGTTGGATCACAAATAGAGAGCAAACATAGGTGAGAGAACTGCGGCATGTCCTTGTAGTGAGTAGCTGATACACGAAAAGGAGAAAACATACGAATTCGGGAGAACTGCGACACGCATACAGTAAGAGATCGAGAGAGCAAGGATCGGACCAAGAACGGCACGATCGGGCAGAAGGACTGGTCAGGAGTCAGTTTTTGGACGAACGTTAAGAGGAACGGATTGTGTGTCAAAAATAAAAGTACATATTGTATATTGGAATCATGGCTTGTAATTTCGGCGGTTACGACAGCCATCTGTTAAACATTTCACATTCCCGTCAGGTATTGTACTGTCAGGTACAGCTAGTTTTCCACCTGAAAATTGAGGACACATTGCAATTCCGATTGGGTTGTCGCTTTTGTATGGAAGGAGCTTACGAAAGTCCAATGGACTCTTCGCCGTTCTTACGTCATGGCGGAAAATTATAGTGTTTGACCGTACAAAGTAAAATTATACAAAATAATATAATAATATAAGTTGTATAATTTTCGACAAACGCCTTACATTTAAAGAACCTATCGTAAAGGTAACTCACATTGTGAAAAAATATTTAGATGTATTAGCCTTCTTCTTCTTCTTCTTGGCGTAACGACCTCTTGGTCATGCCTGCTCGTTAAGGGCTTACGAGACTTGTTTCCCGGTTGTACGTGGATAGTCAGTCCTCTCGTACATTTATTAGTCTATATAGTTTATTAAACAGAACATCCAAGCTGAATCTGCAAAATAAGCTTCTCTTGTATAAGTCCCGACTGATACCAATTAAAGTTTATGCAGCTCCAGTGTGGAATTGTTGTACAAAAACTCATAAATTAAAATACAAAAAAACTCATTCAGCAAATTCTTAAAAGCTTTTCTGAACGTGATTCTTTGGTTTCGTACATAAGTAGTATAAGTAAATAAAAGAAACATCATCACATCCAAATACCCTATTAATAAATTCCCTTCGACTTCCTTCTTCTTCTTCTTGGCGTAACGACCTCTTGGTCATGCCTGCCCGTTAAGGGCTTAGGAGACTTGTTTCCCTGTTGTAGTACGTGGATAGTCAGTCCTCTCGTACAGGGGAGGGTCCGGTCTCGGTTGGGATTCGAACCCACGCCGTTCGACTTTCTTAAACCTGGTGAATAGCTTCAAGACAAATCCACTAGCCTCTATGTTCCTTAAATCATTGGCCAATAAAAAAGCAAAGTTGAGGACAACGCGCAAATCAATCAATCTTAATATTACAAAAGATGATTATAAATTAGATAGATTAGGTTAGTTTTCTATTTTCTATTCAGCACCCTTAAATTAAGCACTTATTATAGGCTTAATTTTTGTTTCTTGTTCTGAGCTGGATTTTTAAACAAATCCAGAAATCCCGAAAATTTTCCGCTGAAACCTATCGGCTACTAATAAGAAATTATACATTAGGTCTGCCATGTAGAGAAACTTCAAATGTGATGTGGAAAGAAGTTAGTTGAACCCAATAATATCTTATCTATTATCACGACTACTGTGTTACATGTTGTAAGCAATAAAGTTAACGCTATTTGCTTCTTATAACATTAGTTTTGTTATATTATTCTGCTTATGATTCTATTAAAGTTCCCACTGAACATTAAATGATTTATGGTGGTTAATTTATATCGTTAATATATTAAACAACTACCATCAAATCCTCAACCTAGTTCTGGGTATTTAATGCGATTTGTAAACTGTGATATACGAGATAGTTTTTAACCTTATTGCAACTGATTCAAAAGCAAAATCAAATTTTCTGACTAGCAAAACCCGTGGATGAACGGTCTTTAAACGAGAAAATCAATCGAACGCATTATCATAGTTTTTATTTCCAATTAAAGCTTCCAATCGACCGATGATCGGAGCATCCCGATGTGGGTTTTCCACGCCATGGCCTTTTGTCGAACGCGCGGCGGTGTGTCGTTTGTGCAAATGAGCGAATTTTCTCGTCCCGCGTACCGGTGCGTGGCGCGGGGAATGCGGTAGCGGGGATGGAAAAACAGCAAACCAACCGTTCACTAGCACCTCAGGAGCGCCATCGTGCCCATCAGCGGGTTTTCGTTACCGTCAATCACGTCACTTCGAGCGGTCGATCGGAGTTTGCTCTAGTGCGCGCGCCATTCGCTCGGGCGACATTTTCCGCGGGTTTGACAAAAGGAAGAGACTACCCTGGTGTGCCACTGCCAGTCCGCACAAACACACGCACCACAATCAGTGCACCGGGAAGGACTTGCAGTCGTCGCTCGCCGCCGGTTTTTGCGCGTCTGTTTGGCTGTGACAGCAGTTTAATTTATATGTAAATTTTATCAATTGAAGTTAGTTGGAAATCGACTGAGGTTGGTGAAGGGGAAGGGAAGAGGTGGAGAGAAGAAAACTCGTCTAAGAGGGGAACGGGACTCTAGAGTGCCTTCCATCGATCCTCCGGGGGTTCACTATCAGCTGAAAGCTCGAATCCTAACCAAAAACGGAGCTTAATGAGCGAAATCTAGTTTTCGAAGAGTGGAAAGCGTGCCTTGTTTTCCCGGCTGTGGTGTGCCAACGGTTCCACAATCCAGCTGAGCTGAAACGACTTTCCCGAGGCCTTTTATTTTCTCGTCCTTCCTTAACACAATTTCGGTCGTTTGTGGAAACAGAGACCAATCGAATTGGGATGCTGGACCGGGATCGGTTCTCGCTTTCTAGGTTAATGGGTCTCCCGGGGGTGGGCTGGTTGGAGGTGGTTATCAGATAAATCTCAACCATTGCCAAACAGCCCCGTGAAGCGTGAAAGAGTGAGTGCCAGATTGCCCTGGCGGAAACATTCGCATGCCAAAAGTGGGGAAATTACTTCGGGAGCCCCACGATAAGCGCAACAAATAACGTCCCAAATTAGCATTAATTGCTCGTTGGCTCAAGAATTCCGGTGCGGGTAAACGGTAGGCTAAATACGACACAATGGGCTGTAAATTAAATCGTTTGATGTAACGGGATCATTATGGACACGGTTTGCCGGGAAGGTTTTGTTTACTTGGGATTCATTGGTATCGCAACGAATGCCTTTTTAATCATATTTGCGTTCATGATATAAAGCGAAAGATTAAAGTTTAATTGAAAGGTGTTTTCGTTTATTTCATGCAAAAATTATGGAAACATGAAACGTGGATTGAAGTACGCTGCAGAAGTTTTTTACCTTCTAAATCATAGCCATTTTTATCTCATTCTCGTTATAACTGATTGTAAAATTAAATGATTTAGCTTGGATGCTTGTTTTCCACTTTCACGTCGAGTGTTTAATCGTGAAGTAAACTGTCCAAATTGCAACCGGCGTTTTGCTTTTCGATTTCGTAGAGTTTCCTTTCCCTCCATTCCTGCATCGTACTTTATTTTGAAGGCTGGCAGTTGACGGCAGGAAAGTGAAAATGAAAATGATTAAACTCACTGCAAAACCGGGCGATAATCCTACGACCTCTCTCGGGTAAATCATGCATCGAAAAAGGAGGCAGAAAAAAAGTATTCCTCTTTCACTAATGAATGTAATTGCATTTTTTGCTGCTGTTAAAAATGATCACCCGCGGGCTGCAGACTTATCCCGAGGCACTCCGGTGTGTAATGGCACACGTCGGTCTCACGGTCGTAACGGAACAGCATCGGTGGGTTTTATTGGACAAGTGACCTGAGGCTCACCGGGAAGGGTGGGAAAAAAGGGACGTGTTTACGCTTGACGAACGATTTAAGCTGACAGGCTTTCGAATGATGGTCGAAGCGCTGTGCGAGAAACGACCTCTACACTCCGGTTACGGATGCACCCAACACGGACGCCATCGATGTTGACAACGACAGCGGTGATGGAGATGCTGACGATGATGATGATGATGATGTTGGAGATGTACTAGTTGTCCATGGTGACGTCTTTTTCCATCCCCTCGAGGGACACACAACAACGTTGTGTAGAGTTTTAGCAAACGTGTAGTTTTTGATCGAGTTCCCGGGAACAGATTACGAGGCCTCGAGGGAAACGGTTTGCCAGCGGAGCGTACTGAAAAGCGTGCATGTACTGATTTGATTACGGATCGCTTCCGGAGAACAGGACTCTTGAGTTTGCTATTTGCGAGGAGCATTATTCATCCATTTCACCCGCGTTTCCAGTCGTGAAGATGATGTCAGTCCCTTCCTAGCATCACAAACAAACCTTGCTCTGGTTGGCTAAAGTTCTAAGCGAACGTTATTGAAAACTGTAGCAAATAATAACTCGTCCAGTATCGGCTCACATTTGTCACCGAGAGACGCACGAGAAAACTTACCGATTCGGCCAGCTGCTTGAGGGACGCGTTGATTTTGTCGGGATTGCGCGGTGGCGGCTCGGGCGGCTCCGAGGCGGCGGCCATGGTGACGGTACCGGCCGTTCCGTTCAACTGCATTCCAACCAGGCGCAGCAAGGAGTTCACTGTGTCATCGTTGATGGCAGTCTGGAAGAGGGAGCGCATCAGGGGGTCAGTCAGCAAATCGGGGAAAACCGCATCCGGCGCGAGGTACCTCCGACGGTTTTGCGAGTGAAATGTGAGTGGAAGTGCATCACAAACGAACGCCAACGACGATCACACTATGGAAACCTACAAGAAAGCAGCATTCGGGGAGCTTGCCACGTAACAACGAACCATTCAAACAAACGCGTTAATAACAACGACTTCAATAGCTAAGAGAGACAGACAAAGAAAGTAGGAAAAGTTTGATACAAAAAATAGAACAAACGAGAGATCTTTAAAAGGAAGGTAAAAGTTTTGGTTTTCGATTGAGAAAGGTTCGCAGATAAAGCTCGTGTTGTTGTGTCATTTAATGTGTGGCTTGTAGTTGAGTATTTTCAAGAAAATGGTAAATATTTAACGATGCCCTTTTTTCTTTAAGATGTCTTGTTACTGGTTGACAGACTTTTCTTTATTCTTTTAGCCTATTCAATAGGCTCCGTGCATGAAGCATCTGGTTTCCTGTTCGAGAAAATATCTATTATAATATCTGCTAGGAACGATTGTGAAACTTTTACCAAAAGTGGAGCACAATGCGAACGAAACGACCAAGTTGGATTCAAGCCAGTCATCATTTTTATCCATTGTTTCCAGAAGGCTCCACCCCTTCGAACGAGCTGGTGCGAAAACCCGGCTCCGCTCTTCGATGGAGAAAGTTTTCTTACGACTGTATTGATAAAACTTCAACTGTTGCGCACGGCACAGCATCGCTGGCACGTTGGGCGGATCCTCCCGACGAGTGGAGCACATACAGATGGCTCCGGGTAGCATAAGCGTCGGCTTAGAGGATGGTTCCTTCCGCTTAGACGCCCACTTCCCGGGAGCCGGACAGCTTGATGGGACTGGCACATCGGATGGAAAGTTTCGCCTTCCGGTTCCGGGAATGATAGTTGGTTGTCTTGGGCTTGTCCGTGCGAAAACGTCACCCGATCGTCTCGAGAAATGGCCGGGCGGACAAGCAGGACACACCAGAGCTGGGGCTTACCGGCGCGAATCGATTCTAATTAGGTTCTGCTCCGGAGCTGGGGCTCGTCGTACCGCCACACCTGAGGCCTCTCCGGCGGCCGAGATTGCAGTGTATGAAATGCACGCGATATGGCGAAGCGAAGTAAGCGAATGAAGCGAAAACATCGCGCGAGGAATTTTTATTAGTTTCCACCCGGGTTCGGTTCACGGCGTGCACGGTGAGTCGCATCGAATTTGGAGTTCCCTGAAGTGTACGGATTTGCCACGGTGCTTGGAGGATGTGCTCGGAGTGAGCTGCGATTTAATTTGTGGAATTTCGTTTTTGTTTGGCAAGTAATTTATTGCTCGGCCGGGTGAGCAAGCTTTGCAGAAGCAACATTAATATTCCGAACCGGACGCCCGGGTTGGTGTGATGGGACGGAACGTTGCTGCTGTTTTCCGTGCTTTGTTTAATTGGTCAACAATTTCGCACGAAAGCGGGAGGAAAGCAACGAGTAGCTACCCTCGGAAATAATAGAAGAAGCGTAACAGAAGCAACCATAACTTTTATAAGTTTGATTTGACAAACTTAACAGCAATTAATTTTACATATTTTTCCAAGGTTCACGTATGGTTTATGCAGGACAGAATAACTTTACAATCACCAGAACGGATATTTCTTTCACTATAACAATATTGCTTGTTGGTGAAGTACAAAACGAAACTGGATTTACCTAATAAAAATCAAGAATCATGCCTCCTTCGATCGTTGCCATATTTCACCGTGTGACGGAATGGGAAAAACATTTTCCGTGCACGAGAAGCATGGCTACTTTGCCTTGCATTCCATTCGTTATGATGCATGAGCATGAGCTAATCGGAAGGAACAATTTCATCATACCAGCGAGGCATTTCCCGCACCGACCTCGAGTTTTCCAGCAGGAATTTTCCTTCGCTCGACCCGGCCTCGGGTAGCGGTTGGTGTAACAATGAGTTGCATTGTGGGCGGTTTGGGTGAAATGCGTCCAAGTGGAGTGCAGAGAGTCGGGGGGAAAAAATCCGTTTCAATCCTTCAAACAATCCACCCACCCGTTCCACTTGAGAAAGCATTTCTCCTCGCTGAAGTAGCATCGGTTACCTCGAGGGTAGCCGGGTTTTGCCCTCAATGAAACACGATACGTGCCTCCTCCACCACCGGCAACCCTCGCTTTTGCGAACAACATTTGCAAACTGGCTGCAAGGATCTAAAAGAAGATTGATGGTTAAAGCCGCTGGTACTAGGTCGGGTTTGAGGCCCACGCAGCCAAACCGCACAAACCATCCTGGTTCACTTCACTCTCGGCCTTGTAAGGACGCCCTCCACCTCCCATTCTTGGGCTTCAATATTTCGCAACTTTGGACCCCGCCAGCTCAGTCCGCCACGCAATGGCATCCGTTCTTTCGTTTGTTGCGGCGTGATTTATGCGGCTCGACCCGGTGCGAGTAAGTGCGCGGGTCACCCTCGGAGGGGGAGCAGGAGGGGCATGCGAAGGAAAAGGTCGCTTTTACCACATCCTCCAACCCGACGATGATGATAGTACCATAAATCAGCATCACTGAGCCGTTCGGTGTCTCGGGGAAGTGGTGATGGGGAACCAGTTTACGTTACGCCATGTTGTGTTGCAAAAGTGGTAAAATTATATTAAAATAATTACATTAACCTGGGCCGAGGTGTTTGGCGAGTAGGCGGAAAGGCTGAGAAAATGTCTCGAAATCTATTTTATCGCACAGTTTTCCCCCTTATCGGTGACGTATCATCGTTTTCGTTTGCAGGATGAGTCGCGACGAAACACTCTTGGTTTGGATTGTGCTCCACCGATGAAAGAAAATCGATTTTCATCTGAGCCGCTCAACGCAGCAGCAGAAGTTATTGGAGGCTTTTTTTCTGCTCGAAATTCTTAACTCCCCCGTGACTTGATCCATTTTTCTAGAGCTTTTTTGAGTGCTCTCATGGCCTGGTGGTTGTTATGCGGCATGAAACTAGGAAAATTTCCCGCCTAAATAACGAGAGTTGGCAGTTGGAAACTCAACCGATGATACTGGTTGAACATTTATTGAACTTTCGTGCGTCGAATGCGTAAACGGTTCTAGTTGGGCCTTGTATTTTTCTTTCAAATTCCAGCTACGGAGTGACCCTTCGCAGGGTATTTTTCCTTGTAGCCATACTTTCCACCATCACACAAACACCGGAGGACTTGGACGGTCAGGGAGCGTGGGCAGATTTGCAACGGCGGCACCTGCGTTGTGTAGATGTTGAATAAATAATTGGAATGCTAGAAAAACGGTTCGACATCCCGCTCAATAGCGCCGTGCGTCACGTGGTGTCCTTTTTCACTTTTTCTTTTTTACTATTTTCCACTCGCACTCCACAGTGTGAAGGATAGATGAAAAGCAAATTCAATAAATTCGATGGTTCGGTTTTTGATGAAAATGGATCGCTATCTAATGTTTCGGCAGTCGTTAGCTTGAGGGTTGAAGGTATCGTTCGTTGGAACGTTTAATGAAGATTTATTGAGAAATTATGACTACAAGGTGTTTTGTGTGTAGTAGACCACCACTAGAACGAATTCAATGCAATATTAATTTTTCACTTAACGTTTGTGTATCGTTTAAGCTAAACATCAATCAAAAAACAACTCGAATTCTTTGTCTTTTAATAGTAGAAATTTAAAACAAAGTGAAATATAGTTAAATCTCAATTGTTTGTTTTATAAATTTGGTATTGTATACAATGCTCCAATTAAACTGTTTGGAACGTAGAAGTATTGAGATAAATTGTTTCCAATTATGAGGGACACAGCTGGGTTTACAAAACCAAGGTTACGTAGGTTGCATGGCTTTATGTTTCCATCGACAAAGTTATGGTTCAATAATTCCACTACTGTCGCGATCACATTCATCATCTGATGGTTATTATAACGAAGTGTACCAAGCAAGCGAAGGCAATAATTTTCCAGCTGAATAGACTGAATAAAATCAATCTAAATCGGATCAGATTGAACCCCTTCTGTACGTTTCGCATTTCCACCATTCCCGGGACGGCACCGGAAAAGCCATGTATGCCTTTCAATCAGCAATCTCTCGACGGGTGAAAACAATACCGCACGAGATACATATTTATACCACGTCCAGTTCCCAGAACCGCCATTACGGACTGTGTTCTTCGTGCAGGGATGTTTGCGCGAAATCGCGAGGGCAATGTTTCTTCTACGGATACCGTTCAGTCTTCCAACTTCTTCCTACGGTTTGTTTGTGCAACGGAAGCAGCACAAACCCTGCGGCGACCCACTTGAAGGTGTTAAAGAGTGGGCAGAGTGGAGGGCAGCGCGTTGGCATCTGGCCGAAGTGTAAACCTTCCAGGGCAAAGGGAACGTTGTCGCGGGGCTGGAAAGGTGGAACGTGTTTGGATTTATCCATATTGTATCCGCCGTGACCGCAGAAAGGGATGTGTTTTTGTTCGCCGTTCGTTGTAAGCCTTCGAGCGCACACTTAATTCGAGGCGAAGGACTTTTTTCTAAACAGAGCCCTTGGGGCAAAGTCCTGCGAATGTAGGGCAGAGGGGTAGAATCTCGAAACACCGTAACGCTCGCCAGGGCAACAGGTGAGATTGTATTTGTTTCGAGAAAAGTCCCGTTGAAAAACAGTTCGAGCTTGTTACGCGCGGAAATGTGAAGGCAGGAGGACTGTTTTTGCTACCGGGAGAGATAAGTATGTTTGTTTGTGTTATTCACAACGATTCGACAAAACAATCTTTTGAAAATATACGATGTTTTTCTTGAATGTATACTCTTGAAAATGGACGGAAAGTCAATAAAACAGCAGGAGGAGATTTAGGAATGATATTGCTGCAATGTTATTCCATGGAACTATTTTCGAATCGAATATAATGTCTTCTGTAAAGGGCTTATGCAAGAACAATTCTTGTGGGAGCAACTTTCTCAAAACAGACGCAAATGTGGTTGTGGTTTCTCAACTCGACTGTAATGGATTACAGTTTCACGAACGTCAAGAAGGATATCGGGGTTTGAAATCAGTGTTGATGTTTTCACGAAAGTTTCATGGTCCTTTCTTCAGGTTCTCGGGCAATTGTTGGCTCTTCTGACGAGGATTATGGTTTTTAGTTGGAATCGATTCGATCATAAAATAGGTGTGGTAATAGTTGTTCTGCAAAAGAATTGTTTTTTGGATTAAGGATTCAGTGTTGAACATTGTTTGTGTTTTTATGAAAAATATTGGGAATAAAATACATTTTATTAAAGCAGAAGGATATTTGAAATGATATATGAAAGAAAACTTTACGAAATGTAAGAAAATTAACATACAGTTATAATTTTGATCTCTGCTCTACCAGTACAATTTACAAAAAGCCAAAACACTAAGCAACAACTAAATGCATCGGAAAGTAGGAGCAACAATTGGCACAGCGGTCGTTTTGATGCTGCTATTTTCTAATGCATTGTACCGAAAAATTTAGATCCAAAGCACAATGCGGTCTATTAGTTCTAACTAGGCCGAAATTACGTTACTTTGCTGTATTATACTTGAGCGAATTTGGATGAAAATGAATTATAAATTGAAAAGATGTCTAAGAAATGTGCACAAATCTACTGAAATGTGATAACGTTATCAAAGAGGAGCAGATTAAAAAATGAGGAATGTTTCCTATACAACTAAACTCGAAATATGAACATTGTTAAATTTATGTATCTTTTACTAATTGTATCTAGGCGGTCTGAAATATTTTCTCCGACCATCAAATGCTGATTCTAAAAACACACAGGTAATTTGTTCAACTTTCAGACGGCATTTGCCTTTAACAGTAGGTTTGTGCAGCATCGTAAAAGAGCAATGAAATTTTAATGAACAATAAAAAATGAGAAAAAGAATAGAGATGAATGAGGAAAATCTAATGAGGTTAAACGTAATGAAAAGAAGATAAACAGATCGAATAAGAGCACGGGCAGAATAAAGAAAACCGGTAACAAGCCAATTAAGTTGGATCAGTTCAAATTGATTCTATTCGGCATTGAAGTGAGACGTGACTCAATGGGAACAATAAAAGTAGGGATATTGAAGTCTCCTCTTTATTCAGATGTAGATAATTGGTGCTGTTTGTTCTTGAAGGTTATGTATCTTCAAAACCATATGTTGAAAAAGGCTAATAGGTTATATTTGATCTTGAATCTAAGATGAAATGAGAGTTATAGAAAAGTGAAATGTAAATTGTGTTCGAGTGAACAAAGATACATGCCTATTGAACCGGTTTCCTTGAAAGATTATGAATATGATAGGGTAGCAATGAATAACTGACAAAATTCACAACATCAACGATAGCCAGCCAGTGGGATAGCATGGAACAGAAACTGGCAGCCAGGAGTTGGAGCCGGATTCGTGCGCAAGTTGGCTCAAGAAACGGAGCCCATGTCTTGCGAACACTTACCGGTGTGCTGGCAAGCAAGGCAAACAAGCAAACCAAACCACAGCGCCTCCGAAGGGGCGCTGGTGTGTGGTCCGCCCACGGATTGGAAGGTGGCAACAGATACGGAGCAAGGAACCAAAGACGGGAAAAGCGCGGGGGAAAACTTGAAACAACGTTACGGTACGAACGGCAAAAGGCAGTAAAAGGTGGCAGTAGAGAGGCGAAAAAGGGATGGATTAAAACTAAAAACCTTCTCAAATATCCGGTGAAACTCTCCCAGCATCGAACGGTCGCGTGAGGTGCTTGCGGTGAAGCTGCGGGGAAGTGAGTGGAAACCCGGGTTGGAAATGGGGGGTAGGAGAAGCCTTTCACGTTAGGCTCGTCTTTTTATTCCCCTGCACGGCTTGGGCTGAATGAAAAACACTTAGAGACGCCACGTGGGTCACCTAAGTTGGTCGGGTCGTCGTCTTTTAGCTATTGGCGTTTGTAGGCGAGGCAGCGGGCGAGGATACTGCGGCGGAAGGCTGGCTGTGGGCGGATTTATGGCTGGGAAACTCAATTATCCATTCTACTCGACCCAAGGTTTCGGAGGTCAGTGTCGTCGGTCGCTGCTGGACGTCCCATTCGGGCTTGGTGTACCGCTCCCGCAAAGGAATTAGCACTTCTCCGAGCGTCGAGAAAACTTAATCCTTTGACCAATTTGACTTTTTCCGATTTCGCCTAATCCCGAAGGCAAAGCCATGAATGCCACGCGCGTCACGGTTGGTTGAGCATGAGGATCTATCAAATTTGCCGACGAAATGCTCTGTCTTTGGGGGCGGTTGGGAGGGAATAGAAATTTTTGAAAGTTTTTAGTAGCTCCAGGAGTTGATTGAAGTATGAGAAAGTTGATAACGTTTGTTCCAGATTTGTCCGGAGCCAACTTTTCACCCGGTAGCTCGTTCAAGTACCGGTACACAGATGAACGGTACGGTAAGTTATCGGTGTTGTTTGGAAAACTGGGAACCCTAACGGAACGAGCGAATGCAAAAATAGGTCGAGTCGATGGAGGCGAAGGTTTTCATTCCTTAATTGGCTCTGGCCTTTTGCTTGCAATTGGATTTACTTTTTTCCCACAAAACGGAGCGGGATTTTTTCCCTCGACGCAATACATCTGCATGGAAAATTTGTTTATCGCTATCGCTGCACTGGAAAGCGATACTTTCGAGAGACCTGGGAGCTCTTTGTGGTCAATGCAATGTTGGAAAACCGGATTGAAAGGAAAGAAATATAAAAAAATCACTCACCTACACAGATTGACTGAACCGAGTAAGCTTCAGTTGGAAACTACGTGCACTCGACAAGGTTGATTATGGAAGAAAATTGACTCGATTGCCACTGCAGCTTTCCAAAGAGTTGATGAACGGTCGTCCTGTTTACTTCAAGACAGTAGATTGAAGAATGGTCAAATGGAACCGTAATCTGAAAAAGAAAGTATCGAAGGAAAAACATTGTATTATGAGTAAAGGAAAAGCGATAATACAGAGGAAGTAGAGAATTTAAACAAAATTCTTCCAGCAATAAAAAAGGCCAGTATGGTTTCTCTGCAACAAAACGACAATTTCAATCACTTGCAAGAGTATCAAACATTGAAAGAAAAATGTAGCAACTGTTTAAATGAGAGTTAATGCAGATGGCAGCTTGTTTCCGCTGGAAAGCCATAAACAGTTTACCGCAAAAGCGAATCGAAAATAAGATAAATGTCATCAGCCGTAATGACATTTCGCTCCGTGGAAATGAACCATTTCTTAGGACAATTGATTGCGATCGAGTTGACGATAAGCTCCGGCCGGAAAGCTTCGCAGAAAAAAAGTTCGGCAACAACTACGTATTCTATCATCGGTGATATGTCCCTCCTCGAACTCCCTTGGGGTGGAATGGAAGACAGTCTGTGCAAGGACATCACAGTGACGTCTTTCGTAGAGTCTGGTGCAAATAAATTTCGTTTTATTATACACCTCCTGCAACCCGGGGTTCATCCAGTAGCCGAGTACCCCACCAACATTTCGCTATGGAAAATGACCGCTGCTTTTCTGTGAAGTGTTCGGCTACTTTTCATATTAAAGCAGCACCGTTCATTTCAGATGCAGCACCGGAGTTCATGAAATAATTGAAGCGTATGAAATAATTAATGAAATAATTCAACAAATTTAAGCTTTGTTTTGAACCTTTGCAAAAAAATGTGAAAAAATTCAAAAAACATTTCAGAACTCTTGTTCCGTTTGTTTCTTTGTCTTCTGTTCTGTTCTGCCTTTCTCGTTCTGCTGCCTCGCTCCCCTCTGCGGTCCTCTTGTAACCTCCTGATGTGTTCTGCTCGCCTGGTAGCAGGTGTTCCGCCGTTCCTTCGGCTTTGGGAGTTGATATGTTGCCTGACGGTGAAAGATGTATATATTTGTCTTTGTTATTAAAGTTTTTACTTACCATTTGATTCTGCCAGTCCGAAGCGTGTGGGATGTTAACCTCGAATTGTTCCAGTAGTCCACCGAGAATCTTGTACACCCTCGGGTTTAACTAGGGTTTTCTTTAATCGCTTTGGTGTTTGCGTGACAGTACACGCACGCGTCGCTTGATACACACATGTGTATAACGCACGCGCGTTGACCTTGTAAAAAGAACCGCTAACAAGAACCAGCTGATTCTTGTTTTGCCACACTGGTGTGGCGACAACCGATCGCACCGTATGATTATCTTTGTTATATTTTCGCGCAGCATTAAATATACATATGCGCATGGAATTTCTTTGTGTTATCATTACAGTTGTTCGTCACATTTTTAGCATGTAATAAAAGGTACTAAAATATGACCGCAAAATGTTTGATTTAAATTTCAATACAAACTGGCGCTAGGCGCAGTGTACTGCCGGCGTCATTAACAGTGACCAAGCGACTAAGTTGCATGTTTTTTGTGTAACATGTGCTTTGTACGTTAAGAACATGCAAAACGAAAGTGGATGCGGAGCAAAGAACCATACGAATGATCAAAGATGTACTTTTTCCTCCACGAACTTTGGTTCATACCTAGCTTGCAATATGTTACAGATAAGAAATTACTTTTACAAAGATAGGCCATGCCAAAATCTGGTTAAAACTAATTGCACAGCTTACCCACATCCACTACATCCAACTGCAAGTTGGATGATTTTTTTTTCAGATTTCGATGTCGCATCGCATTTTTCATTGCTTAGCATTTGATTGTTTCATGAGATTACGTCTTTTGGAAACTAGTAAAGATCTACACACAGATCTATACACCGATTGGAGACAGCATTCGGAAGTAACGGATAAAAATCTAGCTCTTATCAAAAGCTACTTTTGTGTGCAAAATACGCTCCAACATCTTCTTCTGCCGGAACCATAATCGTTTCCCAGCATAAGGTGAAATCATGTATTGACAGTTGTTATCTCGAAAATAACGGACTAGTTGTTTTTAGAAGATGTTCGAATGGCAGCTATATTTCACACAATTTCAATCCTCCATCAAGCCTTCACCAAGCGTTCACAAAAAAAAAATACTATTACAACCTCCTCTCTCAAAATCTTCATTGCAACTAACTATTTCTTGGCTAACCTCTTCTATCTTATTTTACTAAGCCTTCTTTGATTGGCGTTTATTATATTTTTCTGGCAGCGCTAACAACAGTTTAAAAGAGAGCAGTTTAATGACACTCCTTAGTCAAAACGCTTTCGTTTTTTAAAATGCTGGTTACCCTAATATAAATACATAAACTCGTGTAGCAACTGCTCAAGCGGATAGAAAATTAATCACTGCCGGACAAAGATTACCGTTACTTTGTAATTAACATTTGAACTGAGAAACACGGCCACGACGTTTGCATTAAAAAATAGACAAATTTTCGTCGACGATCAGAAAAAAATCAACCACGTGTATTGAATAAAGTAAATTTTATTGTAAGATTAAGATTTTAGTACTTTCAAAATAACTTCCGACGGCCAGTTGGCCTTGGCCGAAACTTTGGCTTAGCCAACCAAACCAACCATGTAGGAATGTTTTCAGTTGCTGTAAATGTTTTTTTCGATTGGTTGTAGTTGATAGGCATGAGCAAGGTGAGCAGTGTGGGATATTTCAATTATATTTGACCCATTCAACTCCTCCGATCCTCTTTACGCATGATTTACTGTGGCTAGGTATGTCCAAACCACTGAATCGTCTTTATCGTGTTTTCTGATAAAGTGGATTTATTCCGGAAGACACTGCACACTATACACTTCTCCATACGCCGGAAGTCTTGACAGGAAGAACAGCGACTTTGGGCAAATCCTTCTCGCTGATTTTCACTTTTAAAATTTATTATATTTAAAAAAAATTAAATTTTCGCTTTAAAAATACTGTAACAAGCTTCAACAGTAATATAAAATACTAGGCTTTTTCGCCACTTGTCGCCATCTGGTTTTAAATAATCGTTGGTCACGTGGTCCGCTATTAAGCTGGATGTTTAACACACAATCAAACGTAGATGGTTGTTGTCAAACTTGTTTTAAATTTAAACGAAATGCTACTCTTTAATTTGCTTTTAACAGAAAGTTGCTAACGTGTTCCGTTTTTTCATGAAAAGTCGTTAAAATTTGTCTCATTTTTTAAATGCCAACGTTATTGTAATATTCCCGAAATGCAAACGTTCGTCACTAATCAAGATTTAATCGGTATAAGGACAGTCTATGTCGATTATGTTGGACCTCTTTCACGCCCGAAGATGAAACTCGAAAAAGAATTCTATATTTCAAATATCAAATGGCGAACATGAATCCTTAACATCAAACACCTCGCAATAGTTGGCGTTCGAGATCATTGATTCAAATGATCAATGCATCGCTGGGATATATTTTTGATGTTTTGAATATAATGGACACACTTTTTGAATAGCCGAACATATGTTAGTTTGATATGCATTCGTTTACCTTTGATATGCATTCACAGATGTAAAACGTGCAGCGGTAGCAATGGTAGCAACTGGGAAAGAGTAAAAATTGATTGCGGAAGAAAAAAATATCGCATCCACCCTTCTTAGAACATAACTTGAGCCAGCAACTAGCAAACTTGTAATTTGTTTTTCCAACGCTGTAATTGCTGATATGCATGTGCATGTGCATGCGCAAACAGATCGTTCCGAGCTAACAGATAAATGTCATCAATAAATTGAATAATATTTGTCTATTTTCTCGTTGTCATTATAGGTATGTAATACTTATACGATTTTGTAATAACGTAAATGAAAACATACCCACATATAGAAATTCTGTCGAAGGATTCTATATTCTATCGAGTGTTGCTTTGAAGAGACCGCACGAGAATGCTTAGAATGCTTTTGAAATCATACATTTTGGATCATCTAAAACACAATCATTTCTGAGGCGATTGAGATGATATAAATATTATTGCATAGGTATTTAGTGGAACTATCTTTTGTCTGAATGATGCACTTGGCTAGGAATAACCATTAAGGAGCAATTTTGTTTTATTTCTTCTCTTTATTGTGCATCGATAATAGATTTGAAAGCGTCAATGTTGTTTACATTGGAAAATGTTCTACCGTTGGTGGCAGCGCTGGTGCCGGTAAATAAACTTTCCGTTCAAACTGTAACGGTTTATGCTTTCCATCCGTCGCTTTATTTCATTTTTCATGCAAAGTTTCACTCAAGAGCGGGTTGAAAAATTTCGGCGCTGCAGCGCGAATGCGACGGGGCATAAATCAGTCGCTGCGTCTCGCTCCGATCCACGGGGATAGGCCTGAGTTCATTCAAAATTGGTAGTAGGGTAGCTAAAAGTGGACCGGCTCGACATTGATCGGGCTATTCTGGTGTTGGTTTTATTTTTGTTGTCGAGAGACATTGCATTGACCGATTGCTGAGTTGCTTTGGAATTGGTAACAGACACGCAGACCGTTATATGGCCAAGTATTTTCTGTTGGTGCGTGATAAAGTTTTCCCCTGTTTTGCTTCCTTGGGCCCCATTCTTTCGGTTTTTTCACGAATGTATGGAATAGTTTCTGATTTCTGTCAGCATTTTTATCTGTCCATTTTGCTAATAGATTTGAAACGTGTAATTCATGTAGGAATTCCAATGTGCAACAAGTATAGCAAATAAAATATAGAATAACAATTAGCAACTGATATCATTCTAATTTTGTAAATTTTGTTACAAGATAAATGTTGTCGGAGCGTTTATTTTATAACTTTATTTTAAGACATCAAATCACATAAATTATATTATATCAAGTCCTTTTCTATCTTTTACAAGACAATACAGTACTGTTACATTTTACTATAAAATTAAGAGTAGTAAATCGTTTATAGATTGTATATTTCTTTTAAAAAAGAATAGCCTCATAATTGTAGCTTATGTGCTAACGAATTGCACAAATGAATAGCTTCCTCTAGTGTGGTCTGAAAATATCTGAGCATTTTTAATGGAATCTGTAATCCTGCACCATATTCGCCACAAGCACCAACTACAACTGCCACACATCGCATTCGCCATGAACGGATAATTAAGGATGTTAATGGGAATGTTAATCTACGGTACAGCTAAGCAGCGGTCTTGCGATGTGAGGTGGTTCTGTAGCACTCATCCACCCCCCCCCCCCCCCCCCCCCACCCTCAGTATACGCGCTTCAACCGCACAAGCACATGGACGGCAGGAAAGTAGATTCCCGTGTACGGCCGTGCTAAAGCAGCAAACATGCTCGTTAAATGAAGAGGTGTGTGGGGCAGAACACTTCGGGACACATTATGATATAATCAGAACACATAAACGAGCGATGTTGAGTGGGAACGGTAGGGCAAAAACTTGCAAGCTCTTCGAAGCAAGGACTAGAATATGTTTTGTCTGAAGGTGACTTTGGCTTTTAGCAGAACAATATTCATACTATTGTTTAACGCGACCAGTTTGTTGTGGACGTCTTCGTTAACTGCTGCACAACATTAGACATGTTTTTACGCACAGTTTTCAAGTGAAGTTTCATATTTAAAAACATCTTTTATTCAAGCCGATTTATTTCCAACGTCTTTTCTGAATTTTTATTTTGTAAATTAAATATGTTAGCTACTCCATGAACGATCCGCAGGGCCTACAAGTTTGACGGTCTGGAAAACAAAGCTCGAAAACTTATTTTTCCCGCAATGGAAAATTAAATATTCAGTCGCATACTTTGGCTCGGTTTTGGAACACTCTCAGAGAACTCCAACGTCAAAGTTTTCCTACCCACTCAGCGTAACTATTTAATTTAACCCATTCTTCAGCGCTTCGTAAAAAAAGTAACAAACTAGTAAGTGAAAACAGAAATACAAAAAAAAAAATAACCCTCAACCCGTTAGTTCTCGGTTGCAAATTGCGGGAAGCTCCGTTTCCGTTTTCGCGAGCGCGATCATGAATTTTCGATTCGCCTCCATTTCCGGTTACGACACAACCGGAACCGGGGGCTAGCGCTCGATGATGGGGTTCCATTTCGAAGTTTCTCCAGCTGCCTGCCGCAATTGGATGCGCCAATACGGCAATCGACGGTGAAAGAACGAAAGCCGCGGTGCAGACGGCAAATGAACGGCTCTAGAAACCATCCATTACGTAAAAAGGTGTAACGTTTAAATTTACCGTCATTTGCGCGGCGTTAACCCTTGGTTTTGGAGAAGACGGGAACGATGCAGAAACACGAGGGACGTTGTTGTACTTTTCTGGAAAACTTTCGCCCAAGAATGGCAACTTGGGCCGCCGCTACTCAGCCCCAAACCACCCTACCCGTTCGTTAACCCCCCGCCCAACCCGGTGCAGGTTTCGCTCGAAGGGCAGGTTGTTTTCTTTTCCACAGCGTCCACCGATTCTATGCAAAGCGCACAGAACGGGAATGTGGTAGCTACGTGCTAATGGTACGGTTTCCGTAAACGGCGCATAGAGTGACGACGGCCGTTTGGGACGCTTAAAGTGGTTCTCCAGTTGGAATAGTTTGTTGTGGCTTTTACGTTGGAAAAGCCGTTTGGGCGGCACTTGACTGGAATCGCTAATTTTCGTACCGGCAAGGTGTATAATTTTTGTGGAACTTAGCGGTTCACAAAATGTGGGGAAATAAAAGTGAATAGTTTTAAGTAAGGCTCCTATTTGAAGTTAACAGCTACTTCGGTTGGTTGTGAAATTCTTCTCCCAGTGTTGTTTAACACGTTAAGCGCTACGTCGGTCCCATGGGGCCGACAGCGTTCTTTCCCGTATGCCGGCGTCGGCCCACTCGGACCGACAGAGTCGTTTTGGTAGGGGCACCGGTGCTTCGGGACCGACAGCGTAGTAAGTTTTTCTGTCGGTCCGCAATATTAGAATCATTTGTTTACGAGTCGTTGGGAAACGAACAAAATTTCATCATAAGGCTTTGCATTTTCTAGAATAAAACACAGTTGAAATAATAATTGAACATGAATTTGTTCATCGATGTCGGCAGATATCGCTGTGGAAACATTGTTTCTATTAGTAGTCACACATCGCTTTGTAGACAGAATTGTTCTAATTCTAAAGAAAACAGATGCCACACATTCAAAGTCTGACCGTATTTTCATTTCTCTGTTTTGCCTGGTTCTGTTTCGTCGGGACATGATTGAACGTGAAAGCACTCGTCGTTGATAGTTCGCTCGTCGTTGATAGTTTGCTACGAATCGTCGGCAGAACGGAAAGCAGTACAAATTACGCGTAGCGCTTAACGTGTTAATAAAAATTCTAAAACATCACACAATCATCGTTTCCTATTAGTGTTTGGTGTAATTTGTTGGGTACGCAAACGAAATGATACTCTTTGATGGTTTTTTTTTCAACACATATTCTTTTTAAGGAATGAAAGATTCGATTTCGCTTCAGTTATGCTTGTGGGAACGTTCGAAATAGCGATGATGGTAGCAAATTTTATGTCATCAATGAACTTGCTCGAGCTTCTACTCCAACGAGGAGAAACCGTGAACCGACAGGAGTATGATCAAAGTGTGGATAAAAATAATCTTGCAAAATTCATCATTGAATGATTCGCACAATCTCAACGGCCATCATTGGGTACGACTTGTTAATGCGGACTGAATGGAAATCAAAGCAGAAACGAGTCGGACGAAACCTTGCGCAACCATGACCGCCTTTTGTTCGACAGAACGAAACGTGAATTTCACAACACCAGTCCAAAAATGCTTCGTTAGCCGAGCGAGTGAAATTTATCGTGCCGTTAATATGCAGACAGCGAAAATCTCTGTTCCCTTAGAAGTCTTTTTTTTTTTTGGTTAGCTGCCTTTTTTTTTCCTCCCTCCGAATGTGGTGCTTCGTTGAGGAGGTGGTATTTTATGGAAATAAGATCCGTTTTTCAACCGAGCTCTACCATCCGGCGCCGACCAAACAAGGTTTCTTCGTACGAAACGATGCCCACTCGAACTTTATAAACTCGGCGGGAAGGCGAACTGATGGTTCCCGGTCGGTTCGCGTCTCGTTCCGATTTGATGCGCCTACCTTCAACTGCTTCCCTAACCGTCACTCGAGCTAAGGATATCGCGGTATTTGCTTAGGGAGCGAGAATCCTTTGTGGGCCACTCGAGCGTAACGCGACGAGAAGACGAACGGGCCTACGGGGGGGGCAGGGGGTACTTTTACGCCACAACGAGTGTGGTCCGTCTGCTTAAAGTGACCAACTTGAAGATAAAATCTTGGGAATGTTTTCCACTCGAACGCTGCCCATTTTTCGGCATAAAGCCTGACAATCCGGACGATTATGATGGTGGCAGAGATCCGGAAGATGAGTGTGTGTGCTGTCGAATAGGATAGGGATGCGCGTCTAGGTCAAAGCGTGCGAATTGAGGCTGGATTTTTATAGATACTCGTTTGAATAATCCTATGTTTATGCTGGGTGTGTGTTATGATGGCTATGTTGAGCAATATTTGCATGTTCTTTATTATTCTTCTCAATTTTTGCTGCATACATATTGTTTGGAAAAAGGTTAAATAAAAATTGAACAGTTTTAAAATTGCTACGTCAATAAATGGTGAATTTGTATTTAAGTTTGATGAAAATAAAACACATTATCTAAAAGCTGGTTCAAACAATGGAAACATATTGGTAATGATGATTTACTACAGGAGCAAAATAGAAAGTGATAAAAAAGCGGAACAAAACTGGGTAAATATCTTCGGAATTAAATCATCCTGCAAAAAACCGGGTGCAAAAAGTGAGTAGGTTGTCCTGGAGAACCTTTTCCCGTTTTTCAACTTTCCCCCTTCTTCGGTCTTCGGTATCTCGGAGATATTTTCTTCAGACCATCCAAGCACAAAAAAGCACACTAACATCAATGATATAGAGATTTTTTCATCGTGTCGGAAAAGAGCTTTCCACGCTGGTAGAGAAACCCCCCATAAGTAATCAAAAGCACCTGTGTTCAATTAATGGAAAAGTAATCTTACTTCCGGCTTCCAGGCACCGCTTTTTTGCCGTTCACCATATTTTCACCAACCGTACACCCTTATGATTTCTCTATTGAAGTTGACGGTGCGGGTGTATGTATGGTTATGTCTGTGTGTGATTCTGTTTGCTGGGAAGGTTTGGTAAGGATTTCAGGCTGTGCAAACAACTGGGTCAAAAATGGTGCGGATTGGAAAATGGAAGCACATTTCTATTTGCTCGCCACTAGTCTATGGTTTAACGTAATGGCCCATCCGGGGTGTTAGGAAGCAACCACCAGGAAAGAAAGTTTTAGAGGCGAACTGCAAAAAAGTTCACCTACCCATTACCGGAAATTTCTGGTCAGACTTACTACAAATAACTTTAGTTTTTTTTTTAAATATAATTAAGAGTTTGTTTGCTATTGATATAACGTATTTCATAGTTTTTTAATATAAATTACAGGAATTGTGAATGTCATTTCAACTTCTGTTTTAACTATTTCTGCATGGCTATCAGTTTTGATACCCAGCTGTCATTAATTCTAAAACGTTGTTGTTCCATAAGTTAATGAAAATGCAACATAAAAATTATAGTAATATGAAAAACGAATTCTTTCGAAAGCTAAGCCTTTGCTTAGCCTTAGAATATGGTCGGTTTAATACGTAATAGAAACAAATTTAATGAAAAAAGAGTGTACTAAAAAAGTGTACTAAAAACGCTTGACAGTCAACGTGTTAACCATTTTGTGTTTTCTTTGCGTGTTTGCTTGCCCTTAGTAATATCATACGTCTTTTTAGATAACTAATTTTTGAAATTTAATTGTTTGAAAAGTTTCGTTTAAAATAAAAATACACCCTGCATTGTTTCCTCGAAAGAAACAGAAGGTGTGCTGTAAAATCCATTCCAACTTTAAAAAGTGCTTCCGTGCAAACGGCATCGAAGCATTAGGCGCCTCCATTAGGTTTCCCAGTTGCTTCCGGACCAATTCCGTTACGCTCATTTGAAGACACACGAACAAAAAAACAGAACAAAATCGATCGATTTTACTTCCACTGCGAGCCACCTTGTCGGTTTCCAGCTAACGTTCGTTCGACTAACGTAGTATTTGAAAGGCCTTGCGCGGGCATCCTTTCAGAGGTCCCGCTCGCTCCGCTCTTCGGGGCCCCCCGACGAGACGCGGCAGGCAAGTTTGTTTTTATGGCTTTAGCATCATCCTCTTCGGCCGTTGCTGCGATGCGCTCGCAACGCGCACAAGGGTGGATGATTTCGCTGGACCAAAAAACAAACACAAACAAAAAGCGAGAAAAAACCTCTCCGATGGCTGTACGTGGATGTTCTGGATCATCGGAAATGGACGGCGCCGAACGAGCTGCGAGCGAAAAAACTGTTGCACAGTGTACGGCGTTAATCCGGGGTGGACATAACTCAGCGGTGAAGGTAATATTTGGATAATGAAATTAAACTTTTACGTTGTCGGTGCGCATAAAGCAGGGTTACTTTTAATTAGAAATCCTATTAAACATTCTTTATTCGAGCGCAAATTTACCGGGTTGAGGGATTAGTTCGAATATATATATATATATGTGGTAGAGTAAATCTTTCCTCTGAAACTGCACTTTTTTCAATACGAATACGCTATGTTTAAGTAAACTGTAACAATTAGTTTGTTTACATAAATTCTGGTTCAAAGAAGTAAGTATTCCTATTTTCTTTCTAACACCAACACGTCAACCAGGTTCGTTTAGTTGGCGAGTAAAATGATCTTCTATTCATGTTCTTTTTACAAGCTTCGTCAATTTTTTTTCTATCCTTGCTTCATTTACACCTTTATATAAAAAAAAGATTTCAAAAGCCATGCGATTTGTATCGACGCATTTTACTGCACTGCATGGAAGCGAGGGGCGATAAATCCATCGGTGGTTGATGTAGTGACCCTTGTGTAGCACTTTTTAGTGTTCGGTTTTGTATGATGATCGGAAAAGTTGATGAATGTTTTTTGCGCTCTCTAACTGCACCAAATATTCATTCCAATATGGTCGCAACACCCGAAAGTACGCACACGAGAAAAATAAATTCAAATGACTCATGCATTTTAATAGTTCAGGCAGAAATGAAACACGTCCGCACATGAATGTTGAACGGGAAGGTTGAATATTCATGCAAACGATAACGAATTTGTTCCTTTTTTCACATACTCATATTTTTATAGTCGAGCCTAAGCATTTCTTTCTTTTTTTTTAAGGTATTAATAGAAGTAAATACACAGCCAACATGTCAGTAGCTCGTTGTTAATGAAATTCTTCGTCAAATTGGAAGTGTGTTTTGCTCTCGTCTCGGAACTGTTTGCCCTGGGCAAAACTCATGCGCAGTGAATGTAAACATTTAGTGTACTTCCATATTGCAGCCCGAAGCGATTGGGAAGGTGTAAATTTGCTGCAATATATGCACGTATAGTTTCATTACTCCGAAACGTACCCAGGCACAGTTCGCACAACAAAAGGATGAATCATCGTTTACGGCCCAACGTTCTTGTTTAGCAATATTTCATAATACCCTTCGGTTCGGCCGCTTCCGGGAGTGTCTATTGCATCGTTCTCGTTGCCGGTACAATACAGGTGTGCCTCAAGGCATCTATGTCCCTACCTGGAGCAAGCCTTCCAGCCTGACACAATTATCGTACAGTGCAATCATAACATAATTGTGCTTTATATGCTTCCACTGTCGGCGGTGGATCTAAACTGCACTCTTCGGAGTTCGCCGAACCAAGTGAGACACACCGATCGAGCAAACCTTCCGGGGGTACCTTTGCACCTTGCATAAATTTATGCTCCTGCCATTGCTGCATTAGCTCGTCAGATATTAAGAATTTGCTCGGTCGAGTGCGGAAAGTATGCCTACCGAAGCGGGCGCTCGATAATGGCGCTCGAGTCGTTTGCTTTTCCTCAGCGACCGCCCAACTCGAGGGTCTATGCAGTCGAGAGTTCACCTAACTGTACAAATGTTACTGTTGGACGGAAACGTACGTAGCAAGTCGGTCAAGTGGGAGCTTAGTGGAGCTTAGAGTATAAAGTACTGCAAAATGCAGTGCAACAGTGTCTTTATGCACTTCCATCAATGGCTTCCTTTCTGTCTTTCCTTGCACAAGGATTGCGTTACGCCGGTTGTTGTGGTATTATGAATATTAAGGAAATATGGAGTTGGTATTTTGTTGAGGCCAACGTGAAGAACCATTGGTCGACGACCAGTAATGTTGCAAACTTGGATTAGTCAAAATTCATCGAATGCAATTTACAACGCTATCGATTACCTTTTTAGCGAAATCGTCTTAATTGAATCACTCACAATTTAGCTCCCGTTCAAGGATTATGTTCTTTCTTTCGGAACATAGCTGCATACACTTTCCCTGACCGCATTCGTTTCGTGTTTGCGTGCTTTGCGCTCCACTCAGACGAGGGATTATTTGGTTGTGGAAATTTCTTTGAGGTTTTTCTCCCGATTTTGGCCGGCTTCCCGTGCTCGTTGACCCCCGTAATGGCCGTACCTGAGTGGGGTTCACTCGACTAATCACGCCACCTGCATTTGGGCGAAGGTGAAGTAGAAATGAAGAAATGAAGGCAAAAAAATCGTCAGTTCCGCTTCAACGACCGGATGATGGATGCTTTCTGTCGGAAGGATAATTGAATATTCTAGTCCAACATTTGCGATTGGATTGCGTTCGTTTGCGAGCCCTTGCCTACCTTGTCTGTTTATCACCTGCAGCATGCGGGGGCGCAAAAATGGAAGGAAAGCAAAGCACGAAAAAAAGGTACAACCTAAAAGGTATTACTTTTTCTGGCCCAGAAAATGGACGCAAAGTAATCTGTGCCTGGCCCGGATTCGGTTGCGTTGGGGAAGAAAAGGTAAGCGTTGCCAGCTTCCGGATGGATTTGCGTTGGGATAGGAAAAGCGTCTCGGTTCATTAGCACCGACAGCTAACGCTCAAGCCAGCTTTGGTTGCGTCAGTTTCCCCGGCAGCCACTTGCCGCCGAAGACGCAAGCTTGCTGATGCCGCTTTTGATCTTTTAGGCCTCGTCGGTGTTTGATCCGAAAATCGATACTTTGTGCGCTTGGCAAGCTGCCAGGCTGCTGCTTTCTGAACGCATGCGTCCACATACATAGGGAGAAAAAAATCTCCACTTTGTTCGGGCCATTGCTTAGAAGTGTTCCTACACTAAGGCCACTTGTGCATGGATGATGCGTAAGTATTGCAACGATTTCAAACGCCCAACGATAAACGATAGGCTTGTTTTGCGATTGCAGAAGTTATGCCTTGTTTGTAATATGTAACGATAAAGACTTACGTTATTTTTATGATTATCGTGTAGTTGATAACGATTTCTTTAGCACAAAGGAAAAATAAACGATAAGTAAATGAACAACGTTTGATTAGGCTAAGATCTGGTAGAAGCAAAAATCAAGTTCTAGACCAGAGTTAGTGGGGTTAAAAACAAAACACTGCAAGTGTTGAATATCGTGCAGCTGATAACAATTTCTTGAACAAAATGTAAAAAATAACGGTAAGCAAACAAACACGCTTCGATCTTACCATATGCGGGAAGAAATAAAAATCAAATTCTAAAAACGAAATAGTCAATTTTTTTTATAAAACACTGCAAGTCTTGAATGTCGTGTAGATATTGATGATTTCTTAAACAAAAAGGAAAAAACAACGGTAAGTAAACGAACATAGTTTGATTATGTTAAGATCTGGAAGAAGTGATAATCAAATTCTAAAACAGAATTAGTGGATTTCCAAATAAAACACTGCTTGTCTTGATTAGCGTGTAGTTGAAAACGATTTTTTAAGCAAAAAGGAGAAAATGCCGGTATGTAAACGAACACAGTTTGATCTTAGTATACGCTGTAAGAAGTAAAAATCAAATTCTAGAACAGAAATAGAAAATGTTATAATAAAACACTGCAAGTCTTGAATATCGTGTACTTGATAACGATTGCATACATTCAGTTTAAACGTCCACAAGAGGTGTAGCCACGATCGAAAACATGGCGGCAGGGGCCTCATTTCCTCTTTTACCACGATTTCTTTATCAAACAGGAAAAACCAATGGTAAGTAAACGAACACGGTTCGATCCTAGCATATACTGTAAGAAGTTCAAATCCTACAACGGAATTAGCGAACTTAAAAATAATACACTACAAGTCTCTTTAATAAGTGTTGAATTGTGCATGAAAAGAAAGCTCCTATTTAATAACCAAATCTATTCTTTGTCAAGTGTATCGGGTGGAGTATTTAATCGTTGAATCAAACGGTAATTTTGGGTATCAACTAGTCACCACCAGCTAAACATACATCTCCCCGACTCAACAGTATTGAGTATTGAGCGCGTGCCAGCAAATTCGTTTCCGTGCCTTTTGCCAAATGGTTGACGAATGTTTCACTTGAGGAAACTTTATTTTAAACCCGACGTGGGGATTTAATTTATCCTCTTCTCCAACTTCTTCCGGTCCGGTGTGGGCCGATGGCGATCATCCAACAGGTCTCCGCCGTCGTCAATTAAGCTGTAGCCCAATTATGGATTCTTGGCGTGGCACGAAAACTTCTACTTTTCCCGACCGTCTGGCCAGGACAAATGGAAGCTGGCACGGAATTGTTGCTGAAAGGCGGCGTGAATCGGAGCTAAGTGGAGTGTATACGCTGTTGTTGACTTATGGTTGATGGTGCGACTGACCGGCACGAAGTGAAGTTGCGGCGGCGGTGGCGGCCATTGCACCGGTCAGCCATTGTGGATCGGGCCGGGCATTATTGTGCAATCAAATTAAATTATGAAACACACGCTTGGGAGTGAAGTGGCTCCGGGGACGCATTCATTGACTCGATGTAGCTGGATCTGTTTGGGTGTGATTTTGTTTTTCGACGCAAATACTGAAAAAGATAAGACACGAAACACTGGCAAGTCGCGTGCTGCCGATCTGCTGTTTTTGTGGCATACGGAATGCAATGGGATAGATGTTTCTAGGGCAGCCTCTGATTGTTCCATCCTCCCTCTCACAGATGCTCAAATATATGTGATGCTTTTTTGTTTTGCAAACCAATAAAACACACGAAATGCTTTCGAATGTTATCTCATGGTTTGCACTCATGCCCAATAGAATGAACGCACAGCTTTTTATTTATTTGTTGTTCGTCACGGCATTAATCAATCTCAGCAGGCGGGTGTATGTGTGTTTCTGGGCCACCATGGAGGCACAGAATGATAAGTTCCATATCTCGAGTTGGGTTTTGCAGGAAAGAAGATTTACGCCGTCACACGATCACTGGCTGTGTGCTCAACAAAGTTTAGCTCAACAATAAAGTGAGAAAGAGAGCTGTATTACGTCATCGTGCCTAGCAAGACAGGGAGATACATTAACTACCGTAGTGGTGTAACTTGAGCCATGATGGTGGTGCTGTCGGCACTATGTAATCTCAACCATGACCAGCATCCAGCAAAGTATGCACACTTCCCGCCGGAACGGAGAGCTTAGCATTGTACGCAGTGGTGCAAATGTGATCACATCCGAAATTGAGCAAAAGGTTGGAGCCATCCGAAACGTGACCACCCGGCAACGCCAGTGCCATAGAGACATGGCATTTCTGTGTGACGTTGTCGGAGATTTAAACTGTTTCACGAGGTGACACTTAATCCGACTGTGAAACCGACGGTGTTTCATGTGCTTTTAGGGACGTTTTATCGGCTCGTGTGAGATTCTTGTGCTACGTTTCGCAAATTTACACCTTCAGAAACTAATTACTTACTTCTTAACAACTTCTCTTTACACTTTCCATTCATTTCGAAAAGAAAATCCTTTGAGTTTTTCATAATCTGAAACAAACGGTTCACTAAGCATGTTGCTTTGAGTATACTGAAGGACTTTTATTGCATTCATAAAGTGACCAAAACTGTTCAACATAAAAAAAAAATCCATCCAATCAGGAGGCTTCGGGCGAAAATCAAGAGCTTAAGAGAGAATAAAAAACTATTAAAAAGCAATTTCCTGTCGGCTGAAGGCCACCCCTTGGTCTTCACTCTCTTTGCGACTTTATCTCACTGATGTTGAAAGTAGACTTTGCTACTGTTTGAGTATTTTGATTATTCGTGTTCCTCTGTTTACTTTTATTTTCTCCTGTAGCAATTTTCATTATCCGGCAATATTCAAGCATCGTAAAATTAATCCAATTGAGCTTGCCATTACCAGCGATAAAGGTAGGGTGCCGAGAGCATGGCACTCAACTGTTTCTATATTCTTTTCGGAAGAGCCGAGGCAGTCACAAGGAGTGGTGATGATTTTTTTGGTTTAATTTGAAAATTTGTTTTGAGAATAAATTACTTTGAATGTGGTGGATAAAAAGAGAATTGAAATATGTTTATTCGTGTACAACACACCTCATAAATTAAGAATTCATGATTTCACATGTTGATTGAGTTTTAGCTGACAAGGTAGCCAAATCTGCTGATTGAATACTTGCCCGTGGCTCAGTCCCTCTGTAAATTGTCAATTGGGGCTAAGTGACATTTATTTTGATTCCTCCACGAGCTCCACGGGCCGCCGGGTAACGACAGGAGAGGGGATAATAAAAGGTCGCCCCACTCGCCGGACCCTGTCACCGTGAAGGGAAATGAAATAAGTCCCCAACGGAGACACAATTGCAGTGCCGACGTCTTGAAATAGAATCCCGGGCCTACATCCGGTCGCTCAAAGACGACTAACAGCTGTTTTTGGCTGCCGGGATTGGTTATTTCCGTAGCCAGGCACAGGCTCCCGAAAAAGGTTCCAAAGCTGACGAAAAATGGGTCGTCGAAAGGGGGGAGCTTTCCTTCCAATTTCCCTCGTTCGCTCTCGCCGACGGGGAATGCCGGTACCGGTGTCGTTCGGCCGAGATTCAAATAATTCCCCTCGGGCTGTTTGGCAGCGTCAATTGTAGCGCTTAGAACCCTAACGGGGACATGTGTGCGCTCTATTGGAAGGTTTTGGCATCTTTGCTTCTCAACTATGGAGGTTTTTTTTTTGGTACGCTTCAATAAGTGGAACTCTTAATGTTAGAACAACACTGAAAGGAAGGTTGGATGTGGCTTTACAGCTAGACATTGGGATTGAAATTGGTATAGATAATTATTGTGTCTATTATCCGATTCAAAATCGCTTTGAAGTGAAAATATCAATCGAACAAATGTATAAGTAGTTACTCCAATTTGAATTAAAATCTCATAGGAACTATTTTCACAATATTTCTCTGGAAAATCAGATCTTTTCACTCCTATCCAGTTCTGTTGATAAGCATTCGATTTAGAGCCTGTTTGCTAAACACAAACCAACGAAACAAACTTCATCATCTCAGAGTGGAAAATATCCCGATAGCCATGTCATACATGAAGGATGATACATTAGTTCGTGCATTCTTGCATGTACAACCAGCGGTGCTTTGTGGGTGGTGTGGGAGTGGGGCCTTCCCAGCCTGCTTTTGTTTATCACAATTCACGCACGCGCGCTACCGTGCGCTGTCTGCGACTCGTGGAAGAGGAATTTGGAGTGAGGGTGGCTGTAAGTGACCTCGGAGACGAGCGCAGTGAAGGTTGGACAAACCACACTGCGAAGCACTGCGTGTGTAAATGCGAAATTGAAGTAGATTGAGCTGAGCATTTTCAAAGTATGTTTCTCTTTCTCGACGACAAGCTTCGCGGAACAAATGTGTAACGAAAAGGAAAAAAAAGGATGCGATTGAAGGACGGAATCAAGGGTGAAAGTAAAAACAGAGTATGAATAAATGAGGATGGAAAAAGGCAGAACTCAATTTAAATTTAATTTCCTAAACGAATGAAGCAGAAAACTTAATTAAGATGCTAGCCAAAATGGCTCAATGTGAAAAAGAACAGTCGAAAGAAAAATGATCGATGCTTTAGCGAAAATACTAGACTTTTGTGAAGCAACTAAATAGCTAAGAAAAACCTGAATAATTTTCCCATTGCTTGAAGAAGTGGCATACAAAAGTATCAACGAAATCATTCTACATTCCAAAAAATGATTTGCCTTGTTTTTCCTGAGCGAGATTTATATGCTCAGAACATGAGCGAGAGTCGCACACACACGCAATGCATTTACGAGTGCAACTTGTCATTCAGCGTTGAAGGTAATTGAACCCCTTAACACTTTGACGGCCGCACAATTCACGGTGTCACAACGCTTTGCGACCGGCGCGTTTGCACTTGTTCCTCCGTATCTGGCCGCCCTGTTTGTTAATTCTTTTTCAATCTTTATTATAATTTACGAACGAACAGCAACGCGCCCTGTGGAATTTGTTTACTTTCCATTTGATATTCGTTTACATTCAATAGTCTGTGGTGCGTGTCTGGTGACAGCGTTGACAGCACACCAAAATGATGTGATCGGATGCAAACTGAAACGGAGCCATTACATCTATAGATGTAGCCGGCCGTCAGAGTGTTAATAAGGATATGATAAACTTCACCGTCGCCTCGCAAGGACGAAAACGATAACAGAACACGCAACGCTTACACCTACAAACAACGGGAATCGATGTCTTAGGGGTGAAAGTTGCCCGACATTTCAACCCCTAGCAAATGGAGAGAGGGGTCGTGTTCTTACTCCCTTGTTCTCACCCCCTACGAATTTCATTTTCTTTGTTTCAATCTCTTATTGTTTAGCTGTAGCAAAACCGGACGGTGGCTAGGGTGTCAGAGCATTGGAAGAGGTTTGTCTTCCCGGGGGTTTGCGGAGTTCCTGCGGAGGCTGATAAAATGTTAATAAGGATACGCCTTCAAGCGATGAGTCTGCTGTCCTCTCGCGGACCAAGTCAATGACCTGAAAGGAGCGTGCGTGTATCGTGAATTGCATAAAAATGCTTGCAAACCAATTATGTTGATGCGCGAATTGACTAATGACTGTTGAACATAAAGGCAGGTTTATGAAACATCTGTCGCGCTCTTTAAGCGGCTTGGAATTAATACTAGTTCTAATGATAAATAAATAATAATCATAACATTCCATAAAACGGAACTTTTTTTTATCGTATTGCTTATAATTTTCTAATAGTTGCATTGGCGGTTGAAATATTCAACTCATTCATTTTTATTTATTTTACACTTGTTCCATTAAGTTTATTGAATGTCAAATTACAAAAAAGAATGTGAATTCCTTTTAAAATAAACAACGCCTTTTCCACCGATGCTTTCTCCCAAAAACGACATTTAGTTCGTTATGTGGAGATGAAATTAGTCAAAATTTCCTTATGAGTTAGGTCTTTATTATGTTTCAACACCCTGCATTCAATACTAACAAAAGCCGTTGGTATTGATATTGATCTTTATTTCATTTGAGGAAGTTGTTGATAAACTTGTTTGAAACTAGCGAGTTTGTACAAAGTTCTAGCACACTTGTGACTAGTTTTTTGTTTTTTATCGCTGGCACTAGCCATTTGTATCGCTTTTGAGTAACATTCGTTTTGTCAAACCACCTGAATCACGTGCTCGACAGCGCTGGCGCCTTTTGCGTGCCAAGGGAAAGTTTTCAGTAGCTTACCTCATTAACAATGTCTCCCAGCAGGTGGAAATAACTTCCTTCATGGGCCGAAGGCAACCGTTCCGTTTCTAGAGTGCCCGGGAAAACTTTCCCTTTCGACGAAGGTTGTTGTGAGAGAAAATATTACTTTTGAAATGATGTACCGCTTTCATCTGGCACCGCTGCTTGCAAAAGCAGCGCAGCCGACCGTTGTTTTTCCGATTCGTTTGCTTTTCCTTTTCCGACTCGCTGGTACGATAACTCGTCACTGCCACTCACTTTACCTTTGAAGCCAATTTTAACGAGAAACCACTGCTGGGTGGGGGGAAAAGAAGGACGAATGTGAAAATAAGGAAAATAAGGTTGTGATTGTTTTGGCCATTTGAATTTTCTCTAACGCATTCGCTTCCAGTGGGTATTCCCGGATGGCGATAAACTTTTCCCCAACGGGCCGAAATAGTTTTTTCGGGAGACAAAAGAAAACACACAAATAAAGGATTGTCCGTTGGGGGTTTGCAAAACATTGAACTCTTCCGCTACCGTACGGGGACACACAATGCACAATGCGCACGCATGGAAAACCAAGCGCCAGCCACAACACAAACACACCAGTTGGCGTTACCGTGGAAAGCACACTACACTACAACACACACGCGCATTTTCCCATGCACATTGTGGGGTACCTTTCCATCACACACACACAGCCACACACAGGATAGCACCCGAGGTTTTACGTGTGGCGCAAATGTTGTACGGGGAGGTAGAATATTTTACTCCTGAAATTTGTTGCTCCAAATACTATTGTGTGTGGAAAATTGTGTTTCAAAAACCATCTGGGAAAATGCGTCGCAAAATGATCACCAAACACGTTTCTTTGTTACGAAAAAACAACACACTAGATTTAACAAAAACGTTATCGAAAACATTGCACACTACAATGTTTGCTCGGAGCAAGCTTTGATAAACAGCACCTACACAACAAAACCAAACTTGAAAAGATAAATCACCACACAAGCACACATCCTTGCACACCCTGGCCTGCCTTTCAAATCACATCATTTTTCCTCATTGCCACGAGAAGACAGTTGAATAAATCCTTCACTGATTTTTCCGTACATCCTCGGCGCCGGGAAAACCGAACGGGGACCATAATTCCATGAAGGATTTTCGGATTTATCTTATTCCACAACTCACTCCTGCCTCACTTGAGACCCTCCCCACCCAACCGTGCCGCTTCGGGCCTTGCGATCGGCGTGGGCGTGCGGATGGAGCGAATGCGCGTGCTGGGATTGTGGGTGGGATGGGTTTGACAGCTTGGATGTTGAAAAATTCTGCTCACCGGAAGCCAAATCCACACGGGGGCAGCTGAACGATCCGAACTCGTGCGCGATAAGAGCGGAACTAACCGTCCGGTCCCGGAGAGAACGTTGCCGGAGTCGCATACAGTCGGATTCTTCGGAGGGGTTGTCGCGGATTCCATTTACCCCAGAATGCACGCAACCATTGTGCCCTCTCACTCTTTCGTATTGTTTCCATGAGCCACTTTCTCCCTCGTGCAGTCTTTATCAGCATGCCAAGCGCACACGATATTAGGAATGACGAAACCCGAAGTTTCCGCACACGATATTTAACGTACCGGGTCAATTTGACGCACAAGTTTTCCTCAAAGAAATCAAAGAAGAACATGTCATTCTTACACCGAGGATTAAAAATAAAAATATAATAGAAAAACAATACCTTCAAAACATACATTTAAAATTAAACATAAATCGCGTGACAAATTAGTCGATTTCGTTTGTTGAAGATGACTGTTTGGTTTTCAGAATCGAGTGGCTCAAACTCAAAGCAAAATGTGTAGAAGTATCGTTGTAATAAACCCATTTTTTGTCAAAGAACCCTTGTTTAAAACATCTTCCAAAAACGTGTCAAAAATATACCGTTGGTATGCCAAGTGTTAATGCTGCCTGCGAATGACTTCGGGTTCTCGGAAACCACCCTCGATGCTTTTGTCGAGAGAGATAAGGGCATTCTCACCCCGTCTCTTCTTGCTCTCGCATTGCGTTCTTTCGGTGCGGGTGTCATTGTTTGCTCTCGGCCGCCCGTTGGCAGGTGGAATTTGGAAGAGCGACCGAGAAAACATGAAATAAACCCAAAAAAAAGGACGCACCATTACTCGGTACCGATGCGCATGTGTCATTGCACCACCACGAACTTTGACATCCTTTCAAACTCGAACGTCAAAAGGATCCTGTGTCCCACTAGTCAATTTAGCCGTTACCATACAAGTTTTCCCACCCCCGATCCCTCTTGGCCCATGTTTCGGTCTTTGCACACAAGTTGTCGAGTATGCCATCTCTTTTTAGCGTGTAGCTCGTCATCGTCTGTCACGCTCATCTGTATAAATCAACGTTCTGTCGGATCCAACCCGGGTGGTATAAGCATAACTTCCCGTGTCTGGACACAGCGATTCAAAAATTTGTCTGTGTTAGTGGAACCGTGCGTGGAAAGAAGGTCAGTGAAAAAATGACAAGTTCGAGAAGCCGGATCAGAATGACAACAAGAAGTGAGTTGAACACACGCGAACGCAAATCTAATCGTGGTAATTGTTTTAGTTTCTCCTGGTCTTTAATTTCTTTTAGTGATTCCAGAACATCTTCAGTTCGATGGAGACACTCAACTGTAAAAAGTAAGGAAAGCAGCATCTCAGGAAGCCAACAAAGCGACCGGGGAAACTACATCCGAGGCAGCAAAGTCATAGTCGGAAGTTCCGACGCAATCGGTGTCGCCAATCCTGGCCTTGTTAAAAAGGGTAAGTACAAGCATGCCGATATTCATTTCGTACAAGTTGCAGCGTAATGAAATCTCACTCTAGTTTTAGACGACTACAACCAAATCGACCTGCCGGATAGACGAGTGCTTGTTTGCGATGGCTTATTGTGTCCGGAAGTTTCATACACCCGAAACGATAAGCAGTTCCCGTGAATTCTCCTACTTCCTAGAGTGTTATACGTGAGTATTTGTAAAAGGTGTTTAAAACATTTTTCGAGCGTTAAATAAATATTTCATAATTTTTCCAATTTGAGCCTGACATTTTTATTTTGCGAAATCAAGCGAAAGAAACCATTTATCACTACTACATACATACATTCCATGGTTCGCACCAACACATGCATAGATCTGAGCTGTACGTTCTCACTCACACACGCTCATAAGCCCGTGGCTCAAACTCCTCAAAACTCCTCATAACTCCTCAATTTTGTATGGGCAAAATCGAGGTGACACAAAATTAGGAGTTAGCATGCAAGTTTTTGCCTAGTGGGGTGTTTGACAGTACCTAATCACTTATCGCTGGACTTTACAGTCATGCGAGCTGATTGTGTATCCATGGATCGTGTTCAAAAGAAAAACAGCATGGTTTGTACAGCTTTTACCGACATGGGAGGTATGACTCATGGTGTAGGTACTCCAGCGTCAACACAGTCGTTTGAAAATAATGTGTGTTATTGTTTTGAGCTTCGGATTGTCGTCGACACGCAACTGGTGAATTCGTTACCTCTGTTCCAAAATGATCTGTTCAAATGATATAAGAAGTAGAAAATTGTGCTTAAAATTTACATTCTTGTCATAGTTGATGCATTTGCAAAATAATTTAATAACCATTAACGACATTTCAAATAAACTACAATAAAACTATGTGAGGGGGCACATGTAAGACAAATAAGAAATGTCACGTTTCCATTCCTATCTCTTCGATAACGGTGTTTCCAAAATTGGCATGCAATCGACAATTGTGTCATATCAACCAAAGAAGGCCGGCCGTATGCAATGGCAATAACACCAACCGGAGAACCAAGACAACATGCGTCTCGCCATTACGGAGCATGCGCTGGACTGTGATAAGGCAAACCGTGCTGCTTATGCTGACGACTCTTGTCTCTGCATTCTACGGCGAACGATAGGTCCAACATAAGAAGGGCCAAGAGCGGGAGGGGTAACAGCATACTATTGATTTCCGTCCCTTTTTATGTTTCCGCTGGCCGTCTATGGCGCGGTTACGGAACCCGCCGGGAACCACCCGCCGCGTCTGATGACACAGATTTTGGTGGACGGAAGCATTGGCGGGTCGTGTCTCAGGCGAACTGTAGGCGACCGGCGATAGTGGCGCAGTTAACTTCCCATCGACTGCCGATATGTTGGCCACTTGTCAGTAACCAACTAACGAATGATTTGAAAACGTACAAAATTTGTCATGCAAACGTACGAAAAACAAACGGAATGTTTTTGAAACCAACGAGCGTATGTTAATCTTATCGAGAGTTATGTTAGTGATATTGTTTAAGACCGAAATAAGTCCTTGTTGGAAATTTATTTTACAAAAGTTTTTGATTTCGTGATGTTATGTTGAATAGTAACGTTCTATTGTAAGAATTAAAAACAACCCTCAAATTTTAAAAATACTAGGTATAACGGCCCGGTTACACGGGCCCATGTTGATGAAAGGGGAATTTGCATTAGAATCTACTAAAGTTGTGGTAAAGCCTCAGTCCAGTTAAAAGATTGAACCTGTATCAAACTGAGAGAGGCAAAATCCAAATCCCGGTATGAGAAAGATAATCTGCAGGCCATTGCATATTTAAAAACCGTGTCTAATTTTGTTTGAAAAAAAATGTATGTACAGTATTTTCAAGGAAAAATATGCTCAACTTTAAAATCACGTGAGAATGATGATTTTCTGAATCCCGTTGTTAACAAAATGGTACTTACCTAAACCATAGGTACTTAATGGTTGTCCCACTGTCCCATAACAAACCAAATCAATTTAAAAATATATTTGCTTCAAAGTGTCTACTCAATACCTTCATTCTTTCGTTCGTTCGTGTGAAGTTCTAGGCCACTGTGAACGCCTGTTCAATTGATCGCGATTAAAAATTCCACTTCTGTCATATGTACTTGTTTTTAAGTATTTTTCTACTTTTTTGTGACATTTCGAACTTGTTTAAACCTTTCGAAGAATTGTTCGTGCATTACCAGTATTAGAAAAGATACAGCAAAGTGATTCAATTGAGCTTGCCCGTGCATGTTGAACACGGATTTGATGCACATTTTTTGGAACCATGTTGAAAGATTCATCCGGTATTTCCTTTATATATCTGATCAATCGAACGCATAATGCCCGGAAACGGCGTCATTATTCTTTTCATTTTACAAAATTTAGAAACATTTTGAAAAACCAGTTTTCCATTTCTCCAATCGAGCACGTTTCCCCAGGTCAACTGTGGTTGCTATAGCGATCCTTTCATTTTCCCCAAGCAAACTGATTGCTATGGCGATCAATGCAATGCAATGGGATGAGCGTTTAGAGAATTTCCATACAAAGATGTGGTTTTGCATCGATTTTAGTGCGTCACTTTATCCAAGTAGGAGCAGCGTTAGGATTTGCAGCGTGACGTTAAGGATTTTTTATAATAATTTTAAAAATATTGTAAATAATTGTAGCCGAGCCACACTCGTTTGTATGCAAGGTAAAAGTTGCATGCAAGTTCGCTGAGTAGATTGTAGATATCAAACAAGTTGAGCACTTGTTGTAGCATATTGGGGTGTTAAGTTCATAGTTATTTCCTTTTTACTTTATTTATCTTTTTACTAAAAAAATGGACATTGCACCGGTATTAAGGACAACCTCAAACTAGTATAGTCAAAGAATATGAAATCATTTAAAAATGATGCAAATGACCAAATTATGCTGAAAATGAAAACAAGTATTGTAATTTAAAATTGATCTTTCTCAGAGGGGATGATGAACTTGAATAAAACAATTATATAATTTTTACACAATTATTACATAGATGCACAAGAGTCATATGAAACGAAACGATGCAAATTTGAACCAACACTTCGGTGTATAACGAGCAAAGAGCAGGTCATTTCGAAAAAACGAATTTATTGTTTTAAAATTATTAATGTGTCTGTATTTAGTGGCTGCTCTAAGCGATTTTATGACTTTATGACATCTTAAGGTACGGATTTCACACCAATATAGTAGAAGAAAAATCAAATAACCTATCAGTAAAACCGCCATTCGTAAAAAGCCACCAAACTCCGTGAAACGATCAAATCTTTAAACTCTGATCTGATAAAGCACGGTAATGTAAGGATTACCTCAAAACTCTGAAATAGGATGATCTATTCAATTATAACCGAAAGGTCTGGAGCGTGACTTAATAATACTAGAAAAAATAGACTAAATTAGGTCTATTCACTACAGGTTCATGGGAATTTGTTTTCTTTCTGGTCATACGAACTGTAAGGACTAGATTTGAGGACTTGAAAGTCTCTTAGCGGTCATTTTACCCGAAATATCTATAACTATGCATGTATTTGATGAGTTAATACTTTATAATATCTGCATAATATGTTTGTATATCAAGTTGAACTAAAGGATAATCAAAACGCTTACGGAACGCTTCCGCGCTAATGCGACCCTGCAACTTGGGAAGGGTATTGCAATTCAACTTAAACATAAGGATTGTATCACAAAATCTGTTTACTTGTTACATATGCTCACGAACATAGAACCCGATTGTTTGAGATAAACATTCAAATAGTTTTCTTACCGCTAAGATATCTTTACACGAAGCAACAGCTTACTGGGAAAGTTCCAGTGCCTAGTTAGTTTGGCATGCAAATCAGTCTGTCCAAAATTGGTTCAGTGCACGATCAGCATTAACTGCGTTTTCTCAAAACGCCGTGTTCGTGACTGCTTCAACACCAGCAATACGCGTGCCGCACATACCGATAGCGTACCCGCACGTGATCTACGGGGTAACGGAGTTTGTCCCCCCCCCCTCCCCATACCCCCTTCGTACGACAAAACGCATCCTTGCTTGGTCACACAAAGATTATAATCCATTAAGCGTTTAACCACAAATACGAAACCGGAACCGTAGCGTATGGAACCGGGTCGGGCGAAAACCATGGAAATCTGGAGGCCGCCTCCGTCGTTGAACCATTGGACCGCGCCCGGCAAGCGATGAATATTCACCGCCACTTCATTACGTATTCAATCCGCGGACGCACTTCAGGCCTGAAGAAATAAACATTTTGCTTTTGCGTGAAATTTATTACATTGACACTATCGCGCAGTGAATTTGTGGCACAAATCTGTAATTAAGCCTACTCCGCCCGCCCCGTTGATTATTATTGGATTAGGCAAATAATTATTTTGCGTCGCCTCCTTTGGTGCGTTATATCAGTTCTTGCTAGAAAGAGTTTATTGCAAATTGAAATGGATGAACAGCGATCATAGACAACTGAGGACGATAAATATATCGAACTTAATGTGTAATTAAAAAGTATTCGAAGGGAAAACTAAGTGAATAATTAAGTGAAGAAATTAAAAGACACCGTAAAAAACTGAAAATTTCGGACAGTAAAACACAAAACAACACACGTCCTTTTTATTTTTAATATTTCTGTCCTGTTACTTGGTTGGTTTGTTTATTCGTTTGTATGTTTGTTCGTTTGCTCTCTTATCTGTTTTGTTTTTTAAACATGTATTTATCTTAACAATATCATCAATAACCTTTAACAAATTCACAATCTTTAGTTTGTTGCTTTTTTGGTTTTGTAACTTTTGTAATGCTTGTGTGTTTCGTGTGGTTTTGGTATTCGATTGTGTTTTACTGTATCCATACGACTATGGTTTGTTTGCTTCGAGTAGTAGTACATAGTAAATTGGCCATTTTGCTTTTCGCTTCTGATTACTTGGCTAGTTTTGATCATCACTCGCTTTCAACGCGCTTTCCTTTTGTCGTCCCCCGCCACTACCCCCGCCATCCCCGCTGTACCCTACGCTAGACGCCTTTGTGTCTTAAGTTCCGTTTGGCGACTAGTTTAAGATAGACTGGGATGGCCCTTCACAGACTGCCGGTCTTAACAGTTAATTACACGGTGAGTTCGCTCACCGTACAGCGACGTTGGGTCGGCCAGTGTTAAGGTATTAGTGTTCACATTCACATCCAATCAGCTGTGAAATTCGCTTTATCCTACTTTACAATTAGTTGGATGATTCGCTTTTGGCGATGCGCTACTCCAATAACTACCTGTTAATACGTAACATCATATATATGATTTCTTTGTCACATTTTTACATCTCCCTTGCCGGCGCAAGGTAGAGTTTTCCCTTGCACATTGATAATGGAAATCGGTTCGATTTTTGTTCGTCACTGCGTGAATTTTCCTAAAGCATAAATAGTGTTTTTGAATATCCTATCCCTTCCATTCTTTCCTTATTATATACAGTAAATGCCTTACATAGTAGTATTTGATTTGCAACATATTTTCCACTCTACATTGTCCATCCATGAGAGTGTATGAGTGTGTGAGTGGTAATTTTTCTATATAATGATTATGCAAAACTGGTTGGTTTTGCTCCCATATTCAATGCATATACAATGGATTTAGTTTACTTCTATAGTTCCTGTTTGAATATTCGTTAGATTCACCACTTACACGTTACTAACACTTATTCGTTAAATTGGCTTACTCTACAATGTTTTGCATTAAAATAATAGTCCTTCTACCACTTCTCGGGCTGCTTAACCTTCCATTAAGTGATCGTGGAAAGGAAACAGCACTCAAAAGTGGTAGCGGAGGTAGCACTTAATTAGAATGGTTTAGAACTGAAAACTTTTCCCGCTGGACCACACGGTGCGAACCGGCCACCAAATCGTGGCCGTTCGGCGCTGGTCCTGCGTTCATGTCCTAACCCTAAACATCCCGCATTGTTCGTTTGTGTGTTGCATCGTTTTTTTGATAATTTACATACATTAAACTGTTAATGCCACCCTTCGCTCTGCTTCGTACTATGGTTTATCTAGTAGCATGATCTGCTCGTGTACATTTACCGGTGTATATCTATATAGACACTATCTTAGTCGATAATAGCATTCAGAAACCAGATATGCTGGTGCTGTTAACAACCATAGAATTAGTAGCGTTTTGTAAAACTTCATCATCAACTGTTTCCCCTTTCTAATCTTTGTACAAATAATCATATTCTCGGTGGCATTCGCTGAGTTAATAGTATAAGATATATGGTTTTATTTTTCAGTGATTTGTTTACTGTTTCTTACCTAGTCTTACAACAGTGCGCTGCTCGCTTCGTTTCGAAAGCTGATTAGTTTTTGGATCCTCAGAAAAGAACACGTTAATCTTGTGGAAAAAATACCGCACACCTGAACCTGAGAGTTCCTTTCAGTTTTGGAACGGGGACAACGTTCACGTGTGGATATTCTTTCGCATGTTCCCACGTTTTCTCCTTCCTTCTTTCCCTTCCCTATGGCCTTAAAGATGGCACGTCACCGACAGCGCAATCGTTAATGCCTTTCAACGTGTCCCGAAATGGTTCTCAAGCTGTTTACCCTCGACAGCGTATTTGTATATTTACAGAAGCATAAACACAACGTCTCGCCCAATCCTGCCCAAATATTGGCCCAAGGAATGGCATCTATTAACTACCGGGTATATTACAGTGGCAATCGGTCGGAGGCGTTCCAGCGTGCCGTTGTCCCTGCTGTTTTTGTTTTGTTAATTAGTAAGATCTCGCCTGCCTGGGGGTGGTTGACCCCATGGCTCCGAGGGTACCTGTCAACACGAACAATCGAAGGTGAACGTTTTTTGGGAGGGAGAGGATTGAGATTTTTGGGCGGAGTGTGAACACGATTCCATCCTGCCATTCGCATACCAATTATTTTTAATTATGCTGATTTTCCCTTCCCGGGTTCCTTCAACATTTTTAGTGGAGAGAAGGGAGTTTGTATTCGATCCAATTTGCAATTATCAGGTACGCAAAACATTTATTCCATCGGATGAGTCACGAATTGGAATCGAGTTCGATTCGGATAAACAGAAAGCTAACCGACGTTTTGTGACGTTTGTTGGACCGTTCTTAGCGCAGTTTAAGAAAAGTTCAAGAAACGAGAATAATACATCGGGAAGCGGAGACAATTGGTGTATGGCAATCGATACCTTCTATCTTACTCCGAGGCCGACTTGCTGGCACCGGAAGCACGACGACAATCGTTTCCTGGCATGTGCGGGTTACCGTTCTCCCTTTCAGCCACGCACCCTTGATTACTTCCCGTTCGCTAATAATCGTTAGTTTCTACGGCTCGGCCGTACCATCATTTAACGGCCGCCATTGTTTCTCTAGCCTCCCTCGCTTTCCAGCTTGCGTCTCCGTGGAGTCCTTGTGATGGCGACAGCTTCACGACTTATCCTTACGTGTCCCCGGACGGATGATGATGGTGACAATGCCGGATTTAAGCAGGAGTCGGAGGAATAACCTCATTATCAAGTCTGCGTTCCATCGCATCCGTGGCCCCCCGTTATGGTTGGCTGCGTTGAACCCAGGGAACCCTTCTTTTTCCCTTTCTTCCCCACCACGAAGGAAGAGCCATTGTCGGGGCAGGGTGGTGCCCAATGGCACCTTTTATGAAATCATTATGTTTTTAGACACGGGCGAAACTTTTGGTGAACGCAAAATTTTCGCTTGTTACGGCAAATCCTGTACCAACAAACGACAACATTCTTGCCTCAACTTATCGTGTGACTTATGGTGGTGTGAAATTTCCGCAGACCGCTGAAACTTTTCCCTAAAAATCCCGTTTAAACTTAATCGTCGAAGAACAAAGGATTTCTATATAAACACCCCCAGAGACTCTACGTTTTAAAGATAACCCGATGCTCGTTAGAAAGTCACAAGAATCCTTTCTTGTGGGTATTAAAGCGATCGTATGCGTAAACTCTTATGCTGAAAATAGGCTCCATCCCGCCAACACAAAAGCGGGTTTTCGTCGGCACAAAGGATCGAGAAAAAAAGACGCCCCCTGCGTGTTGATACTCGCTGTGGGAAACCATTGAACGGCCCTAATGAAGTCTTGGAATCATGTAAGAAAAACTAATCTGCCACAAAGGCTTTTCGGAGCGGGGGTTCCTTGTCCCTCCGCGTGCTGGTTCGTTTGATACTTTCAAGTAAACCAAGCTTCAAGACAACCCACGCCCCGCATTGAAGAGAAAATTAAACTGGATCGCGAACATCAGTTAAGAGTTAATTTAATTTTTGGTTTTCCACTAAATTGTCCTCGCTCGTCGAAGATAAAATAATTAAAATATATAATGCCGGTTGCCTTCCGAAAGCACTGATTTTGGCGGAAGCCGAAACCGCACGCTTTCGGAACGCCTCAGCAGCGTTTGGTTTTTCGTTAGAAGTTGGTTAGAGAATAAAAATAGAATGAAATGGATGCAAATGTAGCCGAGGCCCCGGCAGGAAACCGCAGTAGCATTTCCATTCCCACCCATTCACTTACTTCGTTCTTTGTTGTTCGTTGTTTCCACTCATTCAGTTTTGAAAGGTTTCTAGCTTCGGGTTCGCGCTGGAGCATTATATTTTTAGGACTCTACCATTTTTTTTCCTTTTCTTTACCACCCTCTGGGTAAGGAAAATTCACATTGTCAAGGAAGAAAGGTACCATTAGATGTGTCAACAGTGAGCACGAAGCATGCTAATTAAACATACCGACCCTACCGCCGCTCTTCGCCAACCATGGCGAGGCCAAGAGAAAAACGGTCGCATACATTGTAATCAAATTTCCGCGAGGCCAATTTTCCCCCTCTCCGGCCCATCATTCAGCATCAGCGACGGTTTTGCCCAGAGCTGGAACACTACATCAAACGTAAACAGGTTTGTTTTTCCAACGATCGCGGCGGGAAATAGCACCGAAAACCGACCCCTTCATGGAAACCAAAACCATTTGTTTGCTTCCCAGTTTTCCAACCGGCACCGGAAAAGGGTTACGAAAGTGGGCGAATGGCGAGTGACAAAAAATAAAAAAAAACCAACGATTCGACCACCGCTTGTATGTTTCGCTTTTACCCCAGCCTTCCTCCCCGCCAGGTCGAGGTTCGGTCGACGGAAACTTTTCCAAAATTAGCCCATAACAATGTAATCATCATTGGATGCTTTATTGTGGTGGCGGACACGGGAAAACCAAGAGAAAGGTTGTGGCGGGGGGTGGGTTTTGAATGGCCACCGGGATGAGGAAGGGGGTAAAAAAGAAAACCAGACCACATTTGCAAATCACTTCGCTTTCGGTCCGGGTCCGGGCAAAAGCGAAAGCAAAGCGTCAGAACTCGCGTCAAGCGAGGCAAAGGGAGAAAGGGGGGTTCGGAAAACTCAGTGAGGAGCACAAAAATCGATCCCTTCGCGGTTTGGCCACCACAGTCACCTACAACTCTGGCCAAATCAATCGCCAACATCGTACCGTTGCCATCGTCGCGATGCTGCGGCTGCTCGAACCAAAGGAAACCCTTTTCCGACGCGGTTGTTTGTTCCAGTGGTTTTTGTTTTCTCTGTTTCCTTCCTCTAAACAACTCTCCAGCACTTACTTCGGCATGTTGCCTTTTCATTCGCTCTCTCTCTTTCTCTCGCTGGGGTTTTATTGTTTCGTGCATCAAAGCACCTCAATGTCCCGTGCCTCCCAACGTCGATACTTCCAGCTTCCCGGAAGTCGGGAAAAGGGTTTCTAGGGGTGTCCAATCCTTTTTTCTCAAAACCACTCACGAGCGAAGAAAGTACGGTAGGTGTTCGGTGTAGAGGCCGGGCAAAGAAACCCATCCATATCGCATCGCTGTTGCCGCGACGGCCCATCAATCTCTCATCAGCGTCGATACGCACGTAGATTCGCTTATCGATATCGAGCAGGCGCTCGTCAACAGACGAACGGGCTGTCGCCGAACTGACGAACTGACAGGATGACAGGCGACGGACTTCTTGTCGTGGCGACATCGTACCATACAGAAAGCATTGGCCACCCTTGGGGTAAGGGGACTTTCTGCCCTTGGGTGGCGGTTTCCAGTGAAAGGGCGTCTCCACCGAAGGTGGGAGCGCCAAACCAGATCCACCCGGGAAAGGTCGTAAAGCTTCCGAAGGGCCCGGCCAGGAAGCGAAGGTAAAGACGTGGAACGGCGAAATTTCGGGCCGGGATGGGTTTTTAGAAGTTCGGTGTAGCAGAATTCTCTTTTTCTTTCCACCTCTAAATGGTGGCGAGCGCTGTTTTTCCCCCCCTCTCTTTGTATTCGTGGTACGGGGAAAAAGAGTTTTTCTGGTGGCTCGGGGAAAAATTGGTAGCAACAAATAATAAGAAAATGGGGGAGTGGGGGGAAAAAAGAAAACTTGGACAACATAAAAGGTAGCTTTCGGTTTGGCATTCGGAAAAAAACGAAGTCAAGGACTGGACGCAGCGGGAGCGAAAAAATAAATTACCTTAAAAAAGCTCAAACGGTTGATTGATTGCTTTGGAAATGCTTCTGCGAAAGTTACTTGTTTTTCAATGGTTTCCCCTACCCCACGAAACCGCCCGTCGTCCCCTTGAGAGTGCAAGGAAAAAGAAATGGCCTCCAATCAGCGAGCGACCATTCCCAAGGCACCCGATGTTGGCAGGACTCTCGCTCAAGGGCGGTGACCGCTGGCGGATGAAGATGGCGAAAGGAAAAACAGCCTCCCTTCTCTGGGGCTCGCAGGATAATCTAATCGCATCGGTCATTGACACCAGCGGTTCGTCGTGATGACGCTGTTGAAGCTGTTTGTCGGCAAAAGGGCTGACTTCGCCTCGCATGTCTGCCCGGGATGGGACATGATTAGTCCAATTTGAGATGATTAGCCCCGATTCCGCGAATGCACTCTGGTGGAGTAGTCGGCCTCCCAGCCGGGAACAAAGGCTGCCCCATCTGTAATGGGGAATGCACAAAGCGGCCTAATTGAAGGCTTCCAGGGCACCGAAATTGAGCTACCGAACCTACGTCATTGGATTGGGCCGAAATTAGACATGCTAATGGATTTTCGGTACAAATTCCCTCGAACACCACCCGTTGGGTTGGCATCCTTTTTCGGGGTGGGAAGGTCGTCAGGACAAAAAAAAAGGCCCATTTTCTGTTGCCGATCGTGCCTTGTGATAAAATTCGTTTCAATTCGATGAGGATGGATTCGAAGGGGGTTAATTTTTGTTAATTTAAAATAAAACTAATTATATCTTTTAGCAGAAGTGCGACAAGGAAAAATTATTTCATGATCCTCGACAGGGTTTAAATATGGAGGAAGTAATATTAAAATATATTTCAGAAGGCTTAGTGTGGTTGGTTAGAAAGAGGGAATTGTTTCATTTTTACCATTACTTCAACAAATAAATAAACCAAATTACACTTCTGAATACAAACACACACGCGTGCATTTCTTTCTATAAAAAGCATCAAAGTTATGAAAAAATGTTTCAATAAACGAGCTTATAACGATGCCGAAAGCCCGCGGCCCGAACGCGTGTATGAGCTAATAAAACTTAGTAGCTTATAAACCGATCATTTATTCATCGGAAGGGATAATAATGGCTTCGAAACCGGGAAAACCAACCCCCGGCTGTATTTCTGGGGCGGGCAGGCAGGGGCAGGAAGAAAAGCTAACCGAACGGAAATCGCATCCCTGCCCGTTTGTGGAATTATGTTTTATTCATTCCCTCCCCCCAAACCCGGACGTTGAAAGCAGCGGGAAAAAAGTGGGCAAAATGGTTAAAAATGATCATAAGTTACACTCACGGGGAAGGGTGGGGGGGGGGGGGGGGGGGGGGGGAAACATGAATTGTACAGAGGCGGACAAAAGACCTCGCGCTCGGCAAATCCTTTTCGGAATACACGGTTGATCCCTGCATCAATCGCTCCGGCCGATGGTCCGGCGCACTCGGTGGGTCCGGGGCCGGGGGTTGGGGGAAGCGATTCCGGTTCGCCTTTCGATACAATGTGCCATCAGCACCCATTCAGAAAACCTATCCCAACCTGCCCTGCCCTATTACACTGGCCGGGTCGGAGCAGGTGGTTGGGCAAGAAATTATGCCCATACATATATAATCATACACGGAGCGCAAAGCTTATGCTTTAAATGATGATTGAAAGATCGTGCAATTTTAGGCGAGCACTTTTATGGACCGCTTCCCCGTTCGCCTACGCTATCGTTCATGGTTGTTCTAAAACGAAGTGGGTCAGGAGAGCGGGGGGGTGAAGAGGAAAAGCCAACACTGGTGCAGGTCGGACCGGGGGACGGATTATGCTAGAGAGTCATTTTCCCGCCCAGGCCAAACACGCCGTGCGGAAGGGAGCCTTCTGATGGTTTGTGTGAATTACGCCCGCACTGTGTCCGCTTTCTTTATCATTTTCCCCGCCCGCCGCTCCCTGCTTCCCTCCTTCTGGCAGCCTTTATCACAGCCCCCCTGTGGACCAACTTCGCTGGCTTCCTTTTCCCGTAACGCAATGATAAACGCACACGTGTGACTAACCGTGACGTGTGCGGAACGGAACACCGTGGGAAATGTGGGGGAACGCGGAAACCCAACGGAAGGCCATCCTCCCGAGCGCCCGGGAAAGGGTAAGCTGACGGTAGATGTGAATAAAAGGGGCGAGGGGGGGGGGGGGGGGGGGGGCAAAATCCATCAGGCATACCACGAGCGAAGCTTTCAAAGGTACAAATTTCAACCATTCCATACGAATTGGATCAGTTGGAGGAAGAGAAAATCGTGTTGAAAGGAAAATGTAATAAAAAGAAAAAGCTACACGTCACGTTGGAATTAACTGACAAATATTAATTCAAACAAAACTGAGCTTATGTAAGGAAAGAGGTTTGTAAGATGTCAGATAAAAACGATGCTCAGAAGAAAGTGACACCAATGTTAGAGTAAAAGGTTAGCCAACTTCACTTTTCTCCGCACATCAATCTAAATTTGAATATAAAAAGCCTGACCAAAGCGTGGAAGAAAACGGGTACCATGGCGCAGAATAGGAGCGCCGCAGGTCACAAGCGGTAAGGTAAGCGGTGAAAAGACATCGATCGGGATCGGGCACAGGGCACGTGGGTTGGTTCATTTTTATTTTCCCTCTGATCCACCTTAAATAGGACAGCGAAGAATGGAAAACCCCATTCCGGGGCATACAACGCACACAATACCGGCGGGAAGGGGGCGATGGTACTGGAATGGATGGGCAGAAAAAACGGGAAGAGGGAACACTGAGGGAGAGGACGAAGAAAAAAAACCACAGATTATTCTAACGCGAGCGACGTGCAGAAGGCCGGAAGGTATCCGGAAGGTTTGGCGAATGGATCTTGGATAAATTTGTTACAAAATAGAGCGCCTCTCGAAGGGGCTCCCCGGAAGGGTGGGGGGGGGGGGGGGGGCAAGCGAAACGTGACCTCGGCATGCGTTACGTCTCGCATCGATCGATCGGAGCGTGGCCGCCACCGATGGCGCGTACGGAGGATATATAATGTTCGAGGCCGCGGGGCGCGAAAAGACATCTTCGAGGATTCGCCTTCCGTGGCTTGATGCTTTTTCTTTCTTTTTTCCACCGGACTCTTTTGTACCAGTTTTTGTTCCTCTTCACTTCACCTTCAACTAAGCACACACGCACACACGCACACACAAAGCCCATTGCGCACCCTTCGTCACCCCCGAGTGGAGCTCAATACGGGGGGGATGGCGAAGGATGGCTTCCTGGGTTTGACTGTCTGCCAAAGCGAAACACCTTGCCACGAATGATATAATCACAACCTTAGCTCCGGGCAGCACTCGCCGGAATGCCGTAACAACGCTCTGTGTCCCGGCATTGTTCCGCGGTGTCGCATCTATTGTTTCTTTTCATGCCGGTTCCGTTTCCGTTTGTTTTTTCTTTGTCTTTCTTCGCCACAAGAATCCTCGTAAATTGTCTTCGCTGTTTTGTGCCTGCAGCGGTCACATGTGGACATTAATTGAGTTATGCGTACGCCCTCGGGGAGGGAGGAGGGGGAGGGAGTGGATGATGGACGATCACGCCAACAACATAATGTCCTCCAGGAAGTGCCTCACAAGCCCGAAGGAACTGGCCTTCGAGGAAATGCTTCGGATGGGAGAGAAAAACTAACGTACGTTTCGATTGTTCGTGTTGTGGGTGTGAAGATTGACGCGTTTGTTTTTGTTGCGTTTCCATGGCGTCCCCACTCGCCCACTTCCTCCAGCGACAAATTGCTTGCCGCGCGAATCCCACCTCGAACTTACATCTTGTACCAAGGCGACATCCCAACACTCACGCCCGCCACGTTGCCAACGCTGTGACGCGTCCCTGGAGCGCTCCGTTCGGTCATTCGCCATTTTCACTTCCTCCGCTGCCGCATCCGGTTTTCCGTTCCGACTCGCGCCTTCACGGGCTCCCCGACTCGAACGACGACGACGAGGGGTCTCCTGTAACGAGGGGGAAAATGTACAAATCGAAGTGAAACAATCAGTGGGTTGTTAATTAAAATCGCAAAACTCATCGGCTGCGTCGTTCAATCGAGAAACATTTCGAGGGTTTCTGTGTCGGATTCGTTTCATCTTCTCGTCACCGCGACGCAGTTTGGCATGGGAACGATCAAAGAAACCCGCCGAACGACGAGAAGCAATCGAAAACGGCGCGGATTGCTACGCTGCCAGTGTTTTTGACTGAGTGTGTACGATTGTTAGCGAATTAATTGAGGCAGAAATGGCATAAGGAAGCCACGGTTCGACGGTTACGTCTGCCATTGCGCTTGATTGGGGCTATGGTTTATAACTTTACATTCAATATGCGTGGGTTTTATTTGATGATGACTTGAACAAGCAATACCATCGGGTATTCGCAAAACCAACTCATAACTTATAATGTCGTTCACTTTTAGGGGAGCTTCCTACTACATACGATATGTCATCAAGCGTCAATGATTGTTAGCTGTTGCTTAGCTTAACACTAGAATCCAAATAGCGGTCATTGTGGCCGCAACGCAATTGTTTTTTGATTGTCGCGAAAACTGCTGAATAGTTTTACTAAAAAAAATAATGCTTTTCTTAAATTCCAAAGCTACATCCACAACAAAATTTTCAAATTTTTCTGTACGATCAGTTCCAAGAACCAACTTGACTATCTCTAGAATGCTTCTTAGCGGTCATATTAACCGCTCTTTTTAAAACGGTATATCTTCTCTATTTTCGAAGATTTTTCAAACCGGTTTCTTTTCAGTATATTTGCTACCGTAGATGTACCATATTTGGCGCAGTTAAGGAAATTGTACATAAATAGTTGAATAACAAAATCAATGTTCGGTCAAATCATACCATTGTTTGTACAGTGCTAGCCTAACTACCATAGAATATAAGAAAAATAAGTGAGAAACTCTTAAATTAATATTTCTTCAAGATTCAGAAACTCTTTCTGTGGCACATTATGTTCCTAACTTGGCGCATGGTTTTTGCAATGTTCTTTACTTGGCGCGATGTGTTCCTAACTTGGCGCACTTAAAACAAAATGGCTATAGTTCATTAAATTCAACAGCTTTTTTCAAAAGTCAACTTAAAACAAAAGAAACACTTTTCAACAGCAATTAAAAAAACAATTTAGCTTTTTTTTGCAGCGAACTTTGACTTCTCTCATGGAAACAAAATTATCCCATCGCTAACTTTTATAATCTCATTCATCAAAGCCTTCTATGATTCAAAAATATCTAGCAGCGCAAACATTCATAGTCTCCACGGTGAATTATTAGGAACACTATGAGCCAAACTTGGCGCACAATATTTTCGCTTCAAATTTGCATAAATATCTCAAAAAGCGCCGAATCTAACCACGATTCATTGGAAATACTTACATTTTAACAGTTTCGGTTAAAAACAACATTAATAATATGTGTTTTCCCTTTAAATTATTGGAAACTGTTGAACCCTCTCCTTAGTAGCGTTGCTAACGCGGGTAAAAAATGGCGCACTTGTGGGATGGAATTTTTCATTTAATTATATATACATTCAATAACAAAAAATCAATTACATGTTTTGTACTGTACAAACATAAACAAATATTTGACAGCATATTTTAGGCTGAAATGTTTAGGAAATAGTCTAATATCGAAGAAAATATTAGAGAGTGCGCCAAGTTTGGACCCTCGCCAAGTATGGTGCTTCTACGGTAACTATCTTTTGAGTTTTTGGTTTTTCGATGCACCTCTTCCTTATTTCGCTAGATCGGTGTAAAGCAAAAAAGGTCGAAGTTGATGTTTCTACGAATTTGTTTATAATAACTCATTTTTTTTTAAATTTATAAGAGCATTTTGAAAAATTAAAAGGGAAAAAGGATTAAATGTGGGTTCAATTCGAACTTTTTTTTTGTTTTACACCGAGCTAACGGAAGTCTACTTCTTTCATCGAAATTATCTGGAACATACTATAGAGAAGTAGTTCAATAAGTGTTGGAAACAGAAACTTAAATTTTACAATATTAAATTCGCTCTTTAAAAAGTTCAGACAAAGCTGGTTTCTTCAAAGCCAGTTAAAACATTTAATTAATATCGATAAAATCCTGAACGTAAGCGGACTGATATCAAACCATTACGCAGGATAATATTAACATCGGATGCAGGCGAACGCAGGGTACTTCTTTTTTGCGAAAGTTTGCTAAAGTCAATTACAAAATTGTTCCTGCACAAAAAGTACCCCATTTTCCCGGCCATCGTAACTATCGCCCGGACCGCGGGCGAGACTCGAGCAACCAGGAGCGCGACCCGAGTATCTGAGCCGATAAAAGGAACAGTCCGCTCGGAGCTTGCCACGAAACAAAAACGAATGTGATGGCAGCGGCATCCGCCATCCGCCGGGCGGCCGTTGTCGTGAAGGGCTTGCCGGGCGCTATCAGATGGAAAGTTTGCGCGGGATTTTACCCTCGCGGTAGTTTTCGCTTTTCTTTTTCGCGTTTTTAGCGCATAATTATTTCTTGCCCGAGCAACGCTCGGCACATCCTTCGGGGCATTCCGAAACAAAGACGCCCGGGAGATAATTAATAGACATTTTTCTATTCCCGGGCCCAACGGGGTGGGGTATGCTGTCTTGCCCGGAACTCGCCACGTTCGCCCACCGCGTCGGTTTGCACAGCGGTTCCACTGTACGGTTTCGTACAACTTTCCGATAACGACAACCTGGGACTTTGTGTGAAAAAAAGGTGAGTTTTCACCGGCGAGTCAGCATTTTCCTAAAAATCCTTTCCGTTTTTTCAAAAAACTCCTGCCAAACTCAAATAATTGGCGTCCGAAATAAAATGAAGCTGTAAATGTCGTCCCCCCGCAAGCGGTTCAGCTGGCAGCGGGAAAAGACCTTTTGGTGAAAAACTTTACAATTTCACAGCATTTTCCACCGGGTCGGGCGAAAACGAGCCGGGTACGTCAGCGCGGATGGGAAAACTCCTGCCTGACGAGGTGCTGAAGGTACAGGCAAATTCAGGGAGAGAAATTTTCACTTCCAAGCAAACTTTTCCTACGCACCGCCGAGGGCGAAGGGCAAAACGTGCGCGAGACGAAAGCATTTGCTTTCGGCAACTTTTACTCCCTCGAACGCACCGTCGTGCCAGCGAACAGTGACGGGAATTGTTCGGTGAATTGTTCCGCGAGAAAAATCGCTCGCACTTTCCCACGCCAACGCAAGTGGCGAGGACGGAGTGAGGGACGGCGGGGTCCTGGTAGAAAATAAGTCACCCGAGAAAAACCGTTCGCTGGGATTCGTTTCGGGTAGTTCGGGTCGGTAGAATAACAAACTTTCAATCAAATTTTCCACCGGTCCGTGGCACTTTGGAAAGTGTGCGGAATAAAAACAGGCCTTGACAAGGGTACCTCGATGCTGGAATGGTTGACCACACAACCCGGTTCCGGTCGGTATTTACGGTGCTTGCCATACCCGAAGCCTGTTGTAATTGCAAGCACAATGCACTGCAGGGGGATGTTTAAATGAAACCCCGAATCGGAAAATACACGCCCTTGTGGGAAAACCTTTCCAAGCAGTAACAGACGGTGGAATAACGATACTTTCTCCTAACAATGCATTTTAATATCAGAAATCCTTTGAAGCGCTCCAACCATGTCTCCGAAATCGTATCCCAAACACAAATCAACCGTTTGTCCTGTTTCTCCGAAAGTAAAATAGAGCAAAACCCGACTACATATGTCATGGAAAATCACCTCGCATGGCTGTTTCTGCTGCTGGGGTGTGCAAATATGCTTATGTTTTCCTCTTGTTTTCGCTATTGATTCCGAATGCGGCCCGCGTCATCAGTTGCTATTCGATACCGTGGCCATATGGTAGCAGCGATTCCGTGTTCGTTGGCTGCCCGAGGACTCTCGCCGGTTTGGCTAATATTTGCCTTTCCTATTTTGCTAATGCTTTAGCGTTCGCAAAAGTTTGCTTTAGTGATTCGTTTGATTTCGTGTTTCAAGAGAAACACGTTTGCCTGGGTTGTAAGCTTTTCTACCGCTTGGTGATTTGACTGTTGATATGAAAAGATAATGCGCGGGAGATGTATGAAAGCATTTTGTTTCGTGACCCTAAACTGTTTGAAAGATTGCACAATGGCTCAGAGACTGGTCATTTGATTTGCAATATTATAGTTCTGTGTTTTACATCTATGTTTCATTTGAAAGATCGATATTTATGTGAAATACTGTGGCCGTATAAATTTTGAATGTCTTACCAATTTATCCAAGTTTTTGTACATCCGTATGATGGACTTTGCTTATTATTGGTGCTTAGAAGCATAAACTCCCTTTTTGATTTCACATTTCGGTATTTTGTCTTCTAATGCGTAACAAAATGAGAATTTATATTTTTCAATACATTGCACATTACAAAATATAAAACTTAAATCACATTCTGTTTGTTTTCATTACCAAATACTTTTTTTTTAAACAAAACAGAAAAATATTAAGGCAAAAATGTAACATCTTTAGTCTCTTTTTCAGAACAATCATGCCTCGAATGGTTGAAATTTGGGATGCTTCTCATATTTTAAGGTGTAGTTTTCTTTTTCAACTATAATCACGCATGTCAAATGATGCCATTTTCGAACTAATTACAATTCCAATAACCATTTATTTTCATCAAACACAAACATTCAGTAAAACTTGAACATTCGGCTAGCTCTTCTATGTGAGCCAGTGTCACGTCATAACATATTTATTGCTATACTTCTGGCGTTGTCGTTGGAGTATACAAATTTAATTCAGGTGCTTTTGTGTTGACAGCAAGCAAATACATCTTTTCACTGACAATTGTTTAAGAATGGGTCAGCCCATGTCAAACTTTATATTTACAAGCTATCACATGCTTCTTTTGCAGCATGTTTAAAATATGAACCACCGTTGTTGAGTGGATCGTGGGCTGGTCGGGCGGGAAAAGTCCCAACCCATCGTCAACCAAACCAAAAGTTGGGTCCCTGCGCTTCGTACGGAAGCCCATGCAAAATGCATTGGAAAATGCACTTTGCTTCCCCCGCTCCCGAGGTTCCGGAGGAAGCACGGGAAAGCGGTGGGTCGAATCAAAACTTCCACCGTGAAACTTTTCTGTTAGTTTATGTAATTTTCCGGTTCCGTCGTGCATGGCGAAGGACCCGCTTCATTCATACATGAAATCAATGCATCCTTACAGTTTCCTCTGGCATCCTGGAGTTGGAGTATGTTTATGGCAACCCGGAAATCACCGCCCAAATGCTTCGGGTGGCACTTTGGCGGAACGTTCGTGGAAACGGTACCCCTTCTCACTCCCCACAATTCTTTTTCAAGAGAACTCGAACGGCCAGGCAAAAGTCCGCACACCATTAGCGTCAGCACATACCGGCACATTTCGTCGGTTCTGCTGGGCTTGAGCCGGGCGTTCCGAATCGGATATGGAAAGGCAAACACAGGGCCGCTCGTTTCGATACCGCTGCCGATAAATGCGCCGTCCGACACAGCCAAACAGGAGCACTTTTTTCCTGTCCATGAGCGTGTGTGTACTTGAGTTTTTCTTTGCCCCCCACCTCCATCATGTTGGTCGGTCCTGAGAGGTTGTGATCCGTTTTGAAAGGTGTGTGTGTTCGTGTGAGTACATGTGTGCCATACCAAGTTGGCACATGCATGCAAACGGCCGGTTTTGCAGCTTTATTTTTCCTTCCTCCTCCATCTTGCGTGCGCAAACATCGGGTGATTCCATCCCATCGGTAATAGAATTGGCAAATATTGATCCAACATTTTGCGCACTTTGGAGCCGCGGGGAAAATGGGGGCGGCGGGCGCGGATACCACCGACGGAAAACACGTCGCTTAGTCTCAAAAGTGATCGTTACAGGTTCTACTACCGTTACCTTTCGTTAGGCGCGATCTGCTTCACCATGTGTCTCTGTGTTGCGAGACTTTCACGAGCGTTGGCAAAGTGTTTAACGAGCTTCCTGGGAACTCCTCCCATCCCACCGCTCTTGCCTTTCCAATGTGATCATCATCCGACACGGAACGGAGAAACTTAAGCTGAAGGATGCTGGGCGAAGGAAGACTGTTGACAACACTTACCGACAGCGAGCAGGGGAGGGGACAAAACGGTTGTCCTCGGTAGCATCCGTACGGAAGAACCTTCGACAGTCGTTTCATTGTTTTGCCACTCACTTGTATTTGGATAACGAATTGATGGGACCAAAAGGCACATGGTATACGAAGAAAACCATACGTACGAATGATGTCGATTCACTGGAAAGCAATCAATCAACTCGGACTCATTTTCAAAGAGATCCGGTGCAGTCGGCAGCACCAGCGTAAGCCTAAGTGCAGCGAAACGAAACATTGAGCAACCGTACGGCAGGGCGCCCGGAGAAGAAAACACCACTCAATCGATCATTTAGCAATGAGCAACGGCCCTGACGTTGCACAATGCCACCAACCCTTCCGAACAACATCGATTCGCTTACTTCCATACAGTTCCGGTGTCCTACCACCAATAAGCTTGCTTGATTGTTTTTTTTTTAATTTCCTGATGGAATGTTTTCAATCGAAATGTAATGCAACCGAGTGTACGTTTAATGTTATTTAAATTACATTTTCTCTTTGAGAGTATCTTCATTTCAATCGGGAAGCAAATAAATAGGATCTCACTGACCAGTGCGAGTCGTAACGGGCACGGTTTGGTTTGCCCAACGCTGAACGGATCTGGAATGGATTGATGATGACGAAGTGAAAACCGAATCATACCAAAGAAGGCAAAAAATCAACGAGCATCAATATTATGAAAGCTATTGAAAAAATCTGGCTCTTAAACGTCCGGGAAGTTGTTCAATTTATAAATTTAATCCAACAACCAGTTGGAGTGCATGAAGCACAGAACGGATGAACGGGCCAACGAATGAAATGAGTAGAAAGAAACGCCTTTGGGGCATTACAATTTTAGTGAAATTACGTCTGTGCCATTGGGAATAGTTTACAAAAGAGCGTGCTTTCGTTTGCTTTAATTCCAGGAGCGCTCGGGGCGGCAGAAAAGTTTCCACTGGAAATCCAGAGCCATCAACACAACTCGCCATGCTGGACGGTGGCAAATGGGGCTGCGCAGGCAAAGATCGGCCCGGCCGAAGTCGAGACCGTCGAGAAGGAGATGAATCGAATCAATTTTCTCGCCCGCAGGCGGATGCTGCCATTCTGCGGGCATTTCATCTTTCAACCGGCGTGAGGTCGGGAAAATCGGAGAGCAGTTTGGCTATACCGAATCGTTCATCAGCTCGGTCCTCTTCCTTCGCTATCGGCCGGCCCGGGAAAGCTGTGGACCGTTACAGTGGCTTCGACTTTTCCCGGGCCGTCTGATTTCCCCAGCATTCCCCAGGAGCGGAGGGCTCGAACCGAGCGGACCGAGCCACAAAGCAATGGAATTCAATTCAATTATGAAATTTAGTAATTTCCCCAAGATGAAATCGAATGATAATGAATTATAACGGGTTCGGCAGGAGAGGGAGGCACGTGGCGACGGGATGCAACTTCTTCCCGTCCGAAGGGGGATTGGCCCCCGGAGGGAAAAACCGGAGCGAAATTGGAAGACAATATCGCATCGGAAGACCGATTCACCCCGGCTCCACCAACAACGCCGGCAACGGGCGACTCATCGTTTCTTTGGCGAACATAAAGCCAGCAGGACCCAGCGTGTCCTTTCCGATATGGAAAGCATCCTGTTTGCCGGGAGTTTTTTTTGGTCCCAGCAGTTTCTCGTTCCATTTGGTGCTTCCGGTCCAACATGCCTCAGGCGGGCCATTGAACGTGTCGAGGTCTGGCCGGGGGGAGAGGGGGGGAAAAGAACGACACAACAAACTCAAAACCGAAGCAGCCCGTCTTCAGTCTTATTTAATCAGATCTCCAGGACACCAGCAGAGATCCCGAGCCCAAAACGTCGGTGCCTTCTGGCGGATTCTATCCGATACCATTCTCGTGTCTTCGGGTCAATGGAGCCGTCCGGCAAAAAAAAAGGAGTTAGCTTAGGCCGAGGAAGGGCTTTGGGCCGGGAAAAGGGAAAAATAACACACTCACGAACCCAACCGTCCGAAGCCACCCGCTATCGATGCTGTAATTAATTTTTATGGCCAAAGGGTAGAAGTCGCAAGACCCGGAGCTGACGCTTCGATCCCGTGAACAACAGGACAAGAAACACACCATCGAAATGATGCCCGGGTTTTTGTACGGGATCGGACACGATGGGGCTGTTCATTGGAATGACATCGGGGGGAGGCTTTCCGTTTATGAGCTACTAATCAGAGACACAAGTTTACGACCCCAGCTGGCCTACGGCTTTGAAGCTGGTGGAGTTAATGAGCTGACCTCGAAATTGAAACCGGGCAAATTTGGGATCCGAACCCCCCCGTCCCGGGATTCAGGGTAGGCATTCGTGATTGAGCTTTACTTTTGTTCCTTTCGAACACCTCTTTGGTTCATTCTCGTAGCAAAATACCACATTCGGAAGGCCTCCGATGATTAGAAATCTGGTCTGGACCAATAGATAGGATTCTTCTTCCGTCAAGGATTTATAAAGGATTTTGATTCTATAGCTCAGATTTTACAGAATGCCTGATTAGTTCGTCTTGATAAGTTTATCCGAAAATATCAACAGTGCCATGCTGTACCGGAGTGAGACTGGAAGCATCTCTCAGCTGATAACGTTTCTGAAAGGGCTTATACCGTTCAAGATCCTCTTATAAGGATAAGTTTGAATAAAGATTAATCAAGAATCTATTCATAAGTCACTCTGATTCCGTATGATTTCTGCCAGATTTGATTCCATATACAGGGTTTCGATCCATATAGAACATTTTAAAAGCATAGGGGATATTTTCAACCGGTTGAGAGAACTTTGCAGCCATACAGGGTTTCGATCCATATAACGGAATGTTTCAATAGGTAGAGAGAATTTTTAAAAAGCTTTGCAACCTTATAGGGGAATGTGTCAGACAGCTAGAGGAATCCTGCAAACCCACCGGGGAGCTTTGCAACCGGTTAGGGAAGCGAGCTGTTAACTTAACAAAATTTATCATTTATATGCTAAGGGATGACATTACATTGGATAATTGAATATTTGAAAATCGTATAAGTTGTTTTCAACTAAAATACAACATTTTCCGATTTTTCAGCAACTTTTCCGCTTGTTACGAACGGTTCGGTTAAGCAATCGATCCGCTGAGGTAAACACAAAGTGACAAGTCAATGTGTGATATTCGATGTGAGATGTTCTACGTTTATCGTACTAAATTCGTTGCTTGACAAACTAATACAAGCTAATTGATGCAAAAATCGAAGACACAATTTTTAATTAAATTAATAGACGAGTAAAATACACAGTGATTAATTTCCTTTCTTTTCGTAAACGTACAGAGGTGAATCAAAATAAACAAACCAATTACAACAAATGAGGACTTTTGTGAGGTTGTCAACTTGCTACCCTAACCGGTTGCAAAGCTCCCCGGTAAATTTGCACGATTCTCCTAGCTGTCTGACACATTCCCCTATATGATTGTAAAGTTCTCCCAACCGGTTGAAAATATCACCTATGCTTTTAAAAAAATGTTCTACCTATTGAAACATTCCATCATATGGATCGTAACCCTGTAAGCGTTCATTACGCAATTGTCTTTCATACTGAAAACATTTGCATTGAGTGCAATGATCTATTAGATAAACAACAATGAGGATAAGAGTATTCAATCAATGAAATTAACACAGCTGTACTGTAGAGGTGGTGGAGTATTTCATATACCCAGAATTGAATTCCATTCCGTTTCGTTCCTGTAATGATTTTACATCGACCATCTAGACGCTTGGTTTATCTGCGTTTCTGTGGTATCAATTCAGGGCATTGCTGTCTGTGTACGGTTTGTAGCTCTTCAGAAAATCAGAGTTCCGGGAAAGGAAGATCTCGAAGCCGAGTCAGCGTTCGATTGGTCTAGTGAATGGTCTTTGGTTGGATAAACACTTACCGGCATACGATGCCATCACTCTCCGCCGGTCGTCCCCGCCTAACCGCAGCCACCTCGTTACAGCTTGCCGCGCCGGTACTTGCTGGACCGGTGCGTGCCGAAGAGGATGCGCTTGAAGGCCTGCCGGAACTCCGGGCTGAAGATGGTGTAGATGACGGGGTTGAGCGTCGAGTTGAAGTAGCCGAGCCAGAGGAAGAGCGACGCGACCGTGTCGTTGATGGCGCAGCTCTCGCACAGCGGCAGCAGCAGGGCGGTGAGGAAGAACGGCAGCCAGCAGACGACGAACGCGCCCGTAATGATGGCCAGCGTTTTGGCGGCCTTGCGTTCCCGCTTCGCCTCGAGCGTTTCCTTGCGCTTCGAGACCTGCGCGTGCGGGTTGGACGTGCTGGCGATGTTCAGCGTGGATCCGCCGCCGGCCCCCTGCAGCCCCGGGGCACCGGCCGCGCCGGGTGTGACCGTTGCCGGCGAAAGGTGGGTCGCCGTGTGCTGCGCCTTTGGCGTTTGATTTTGATGCACTTCCTGGTGCACATTCTGCTGATGCTGCTGCTGCTGCAACAATGGTGACGCAATCTGGCTGGAATCGTTCGGGCAGGCGGCGGTGTCGGTGGGGGGAGGCTGCAGGGTACCGCCGTTTCCGCTGGGGCTGGTTTTGCTGTTCGCGGTCGCCCGATTGTTGTTGTTCGATTCCGCATCGCCGAGCTGCCGCTGCGTGACCTCGTACGAAACCGTCGGTATTTGCTTGTTGCTAGCGAGCACCGGGCCATTGTTGCCCTGCGGGAAGGAAGCGAACGGGAGGAAGCGTGAGTGTTCGTGTCGATCCGACGGAAAGTGAGATCCGGACCGCTGGAACGTGATGTGGAACTACAGCAGCCTACGTCAAACCCCGAATGCATGAGGGAATTCCTTCGGCTTGAGGTGGTTTGTCTCGGAAACGCGGGGGGACCCACGGAAGGGAGCAACAAAAATCAATTTGTGGTCGGAATTGCAAATTCACCAAATCGTACACCATCGCCAACGAGCGATGTTTGTGGTCTTCCACCGGTAACATCGGAACGCTATCGAGTGCGTCCTCGGAAGGTGATTGAGTGGACCATCAGACGCTGGGATTGTGAAATGAAGTTCGATACTTGAACACTGAACCTACGATAAACATTTAGAAACATTTAGTATAACATAAACAAAATAAAATTTACAATGTAGAGATGTAAAAAACTGAAGATCTCAGCTTGTTTGGATGTGATGTGATTAAAGTAAAAATGCCTTAACATCAATAACCTAGATTGTAAACATTGTGATACCATGCTTAAGAAACATGAAAATCAAAATTAAATGTTCATTAAAACGAAAAAAAAAAAAACTACAACATTAACTAGACAAGTCACGACCCGTAGGACTTGAAGAAATTGACTGAAAACTTTTTTTAAAACTTCTCAATGATTCCACCACTTTCGTAAAGTGAATGAAAACATTTTCCCCCGCTTAAGCCACTTGTGGACTAGAGCAAACACGAATTCATTCCGTACCCCTACTTCGGGCCCACTTTTTCACTCCATTTTCTCTTTCCCATTCCGTTTGTGAAGCCGATTATGCACACCAATTATCCATCACAAATAGACTGCCGTTCAGGATAAGCCAGTCCGTCGAGCCATAACCGTGAAGTTGGAACACTCGAAAAAAAAAAAAACCTAGAACCGAACCTTGGCTCATAATTCCCGCCAGCCGCTCCGCCGTCGCGCCTTCCGTGGCCGGAGATTTCGTTGGGAAATCTTTGACACTCTTGGCCTCTCGGTGCTTTTAGTTTCGCTCTTCAAATGAAGTGGCTTGTTGAATTTTAATGAACAACCATTCCACCGTTCGCGTTCGCTTTTGGGGTGAAAATTTTCCCGACTCCACTCGGGCGCGACCACCAACTAGGATGGGAAGCACGACCGCAACCACCACGCGCACCGCCACTTACCTCGTCCCCGCTGAACGTCGTCTCGAGGCCCTTCTTTTCCGCGTTGGTGCTGTCCTCCGTGTCCTCGACGGTGTTGACCGTGTTGGTGGAGTTGCCCTCGACCAGCCCGAGCGAGGAAACGGCCGATTTGGTCGGGTTGGTGAACTTTTTCTTCAGGTGAAATCTTATCTTGGACTTTGGCTTTGGTGTTTCCTCCTGCCGCAGGCGAAACGGAGGAGAATGGGGGAGAGAGAGAAGGAGAGTTAGTTGTGGTTAATTTATTCACCACTCGACAAAGTACTCGACACGGAACTACGGTATTTCCCCGCACAAAACGTTGGGTGTTGGAAAACGCGATGGAAATTAGCGTTCGTGGTTAGCCTTTGCCAATCATGGAGTTTTGCTTGGTTTGGTGCGTTTACACACACTTAAGCACAATCACATCGGACGTTGGATCGCTCACCTGATTGCTACTGTTTGGCGTGACGGTATGTTTTGGCCCCCGTCGGTGTATCCGCCGTCTGGCCGTTTGATAAATTTTCCAATACAACACTAGTATAACAAAGAGAGGAACGTAAAACGTACAGCACGTGGCGAACACCTGGGAAAGTAAAACGGAACAGTTAAAACCGTGTGGCCATCGGCAAGCTTGAGGCTCCTACCTGGTACGCAATGTTCTGCGAAACCATGCACTTCTGCTGCTCTATTCGTTGTAGATACTCCGGGTCCTTCCAGCCGAACTGCGGCGCCAGGGACACGATCACGGACGCGAACCACACGAGAAAGATCATCGTGAACACGCGCCGGCTCGTTCGGGAGTGGATGTAGTCGATGTTCGTCACCGCCCAGTATCTGTCGACGTTGTTGAGGTGCAATCCATTAATTTCCCATTATTCAAACACTCACTTTAAATAGTTCAGTTACCTGTCGGTAGCGATCGCTACCAGATGCAAGATGGACGCCGTGCAGCAGAGCACATCGCACGACGTCCAAATATCACACAGTTCCGGACCCAAGATCCAGCCACGACTTATCTGAAGGCAATGGTGGGGAATAAGAAACAAAAAGTAGCTCAATTCTTTCATTTCAAATAACTAAAGGTAAGACAAACAACGGTTCCGCTGAGTACGCAAGCGAGAAGAAATTATAACAGAAACATTTGTAAAGAAAATCATGCAACCAAGCTGCACAACGACGAAACTACCGTTGTCCTTGAAGGAAGCGGAACCAATTGCTAGCAATATCCCTGCGAACGGAGAAGGCACAAGCGTGCGGCAATTACCTCGTACACGGCACCCAGCGGCATCACCAGGCACGCCACGAACAGATCGGCGACGGCCAACGAGGCGACCAGATAATTAGCTACATTTTGTAAATTACGCTCTAAAATGATGGCAGCTATTACGAAAACGTTTCCTGTTGAGGAGGGTAGACAAAAAAAATGGAAAGTAAAATTAACGTTTACGACGGTAGGAAAAGAAAAGCGAACTGTGTATTAATATCCAAGACGGTAAGGACAGTTGCTGCAGCGAGGAAATGATTCTGTGTGTGTGCATTCTTTCCATTCTTGGGTTCTTGCACCGAATGTCTCCTTCTCTTCCAAGACGTTGCAGTTCGAGTCAAAACGGGCGTATTATGTAATTAAAAATGCAAACGGTAGCGTTTAATTCAGAATTGCAACAGAGGTCTATTTTGCAGGGAGGTGATTAGTGTGGATGCTGCATTACGTAGGTAGGAGTGCAATTTTGCGCCCCTCGAATACTAATCGGATCTAATTGTTGCAACATCGGCATTCCATGTTTCAAAAAAAAAACAAAAAGAAATGTGAAAAAGCTACATTAAACTGTTTGAACATTTTTAGATTCACAAAGGAAAGCATTTAAATGAGAAGAATGTCAACAGTTCGGCGGTTCGTTTAATTCAAGTACGAACGATTTAAGTCACACGAATGGTACAGATTTTTGGATTGAAATTGCTGGCAATGGAGATGGAAAATAATGAGCCCAAACTGAATTGCATCGTCTCGCGGGGAGAAGCATGAAAATGAAGCAAGCGCTCGTCGAATCGCGAGATGGAGGCGCCCGGTGGTTCACCCGATGCTGGGAGCGGTGGGGGGTTGAGCCGGTTTTAATACTCACCTATTACCGTAACTAAAATCATCAGTCCTAGCACGAGCGATGTGACCGCCATCACGATCACATCGGCCAGCGGTTCCTCGGCGGTACCGTTGAGGCCCGGCCCGAGCTCGGTGGCGTTTGCGAACGCATTCGCCGAGTAGTTGAAGAACGTCTCATTACCGATGCTACCGACGTCGGCACTCAGGTACGAATCGGGGCTACCACTGTCGATGAATATATCATCGTACAGCTCTGCAGCGTCAGGGGGAGGGGGGGGGGGGGGGGGGCGGTTTTGATGGCCGGATGTTACCCGGAGATGCCGATGACAGCGTTGATGATGGTCGGGTTCGCAGGACCGGATCCGGATGGCGACCGGATGCCCGATGGAAGACGTTTGTTTGGACGTTGCGGGGGGGTTTTGGAGGGTTGCGTTGAAAAATGCATGACCACCGAAAACCGCCATGGAAAGGAAAAAAGATTGAAAAAAAACGATGGGTTGCGGTGTGAATGGGGTTTTACGGTAGAAATAGAACGGTTGAGGGCACTCGGATAATTATGAGCTTTATGTCATACCTACACCGCACCGCTTTCTATGTGTATTTGTACTCGGGCTCGTCAGCCACCGTACGTAACGAGCAGGATCGCTCCCGGTACGGTTGCGTTTTGGGCCAACGAGGGTACGTAAATTATACAACCAGCAATAATTTTCACCTCGGTTGTCCTTTGGTTTCGGTCATAAAACCGGGTACCGAGTCGAGGGAAGGAAGCAAAGCTAGAGCTCGCTTTTCATAGTTGCAACGATGCAACCTTTCTGTGTTCATGTGGCCCTATAAACGTGAACCTTATGCTATTGCTGGCTACGGGGGAGATGATTCTTAAATATTTAATGATCACAGAACACAGAAGCGCTTCATTGTAGAATCAAAGGAATGCTAAATTAATTTGACCTTCTGCACACCGTACAAATGACGGGTGATTTTTGTTTTGAATAAATAAACCATAAAGAGAGTACGGGAAAATAAACGCATGGAATGGAACGAGAATGGAGCGTTAGTTCCACTTGATGGGTCTAACTTTTAATTAAAATTATTTTCTGATTCAATATATCAATTTAAAAAGTGACTAGTCCGAGCTCTCAAATGTAGCCATTACCCGGAATTATGCCTTTTACTTTGTTGCAAGTTACGCGCGGTGCTGATATCGTAATGAATTATCAATTTCCATCCACTCGATAGTGTTATTTGATCGGAAGTTCGGTTGCATGATCGAGCCCATAAAACGGTTATCGACGACATGCTGGGAACGAACGAGCACGGGTTGATTACATTTTTACAGCTTCCACTTATCGCACGGCGGGCTCGTGGAGGGCGAGAAATTAGTAGCCGAAGCGAACATTCGAATTCCCGCACGTTCACCGGCCCGGCCAATGGACAATTAAAACGTGCGATAAGATGATGTGGGCGATAAAAAAGGAGTGGGAAAGGAATGGAAAAAGGCTCACGAACCGAACGGAGCCGGTGGTGCGGAGGGGGGGTAACAAATTCATTAACTTACCGTTCGCCTTGGAGAGGGCAACCGTGGCCAGGCTTGGCGGGCGGGGTGGTGGCGCTTTATGGAAATCCATCGCTGGAGCTATAAAACCGTACGGCCACTATAATGTGCGTCTGTTCGGGGCGGCTACCGGTGCCATCGGAGCCGGGCTGACTCGCTGGTTCCAATTGGGGAAAGAGAATGGAAAAACCGAGGGAAAAACCCGACGCACGGTTCGCTTTAACGGGGGCCTGGAACCGCCTAGATGGCTTAATGCAGATATTACGAGCTGCTCGAAACGGCTAGCGGATGCCGGTGTCTAGCGGTTGTTTCTGAAATTGGAAAGAAATGAACGAAGGATAAGGGTTATTTCCTGCGTGAACTCAGGTGGCGGTAAAATCGGTATCATTTTATTTTCGGTCTCAACGAACGAGTGTCCATTAGTGAGGAGAATAATAGCGATTCAGTAACGTGATTCAATTCAGAATTGGAATAGAAAGTCTATTCTTTCATTCACTCAGTATGAATATACACACAGTGAGAATGTATTGGTGCAGTGAAAATGTATTGACTCAGCGAAAATGAATTGGCTCTGGGAGAGTGACTTTTTTGAATGATTTGAATATTTCGTGAGCTGAAAAATTGCACAGTTTATCGATGAATAATTACTGATCAACTGAATTGAATTGGAAATCACTGATTTTCCAACGAAAAGAAGCGTTGTTTTGAGCTCGCGAAATAGTCAAATCATTCTGAGTGAGCTGAATCACTCTTCAGAGCTAATTCCCTCTCCTTGAGCCAATTTATTCTCACTGAATCAATACATTCTCACTGAACCAACACATTCTCACTAAGCCAACACATTCTCACTAATCCGAATCATTCTCACTGATCCGAATCATTAATGAGACAAAATGAATCATCTTAGTGAGTTGAATAAATTCAATCTGACTCAGTTTGCACATCACTAGTGTCCACCGAGATGAATAAATTATAATTCAATGAAATATTTTCTTTCCTGCTGGATCAAAACTAAGCCCCCGCTGAAACTCGTTTGCTATCCGGTTTGCAGCGTAACAGCTTTCCATGTTATCAACTTTGGATGCATCTGAATGGAAAAGTTTAAATTAAAAATAAACCCTACACAAATCCCACTGCGCCGTGCAAATGCAGCGCAATCGAGAATGTTTTGCGTTTGGTTTTTTCCTTTGCGCTGTTTTTGCTGCTCACCTCTCGGTGTTATTTATTTATTTCAACTATCCCAAGTTTCCACTTTATCCATCCCGTGTAAATCACCCAAGTGCCCGCCGGTTGCCGCTAAAGTTATCTCGCCAATAAATCATCCCGGCCACGGGAGCGCTCGAATGAAGTGGCTTTCATCTTTATCATCAGCCGGGATGGAACTTTGGTAGATTTTTTCTTCTCCTTCTCACACCTTCCTCGCTCATCCCCGCTTCACCGTCCTTTCGACGGCGCAGTGCATAAAACTTGCAAAACTTTATCCAACCAATCATGTGGAAAAAGCGGCACGGTTTCGGAGAGCCAGAGAAGGGAAATCCCAAAAAGCGAGGCGCTTCGTTATTCAGCCACGTATGACGGACACGCCGGGTGGGTCCCTAAATGAGTCGACGTGAAGTCGAGGCGGAGGCGGCACGAAGCGGCACTCGTTGCCTTTAGCTCCCCCTTTTTTCCACCCAGGTATTAGTAATCCTGTTCGATGGTAACTTTCTCTTTTGGCTCGCGACTCCGACGGAGAGGCGCTGCACAGGTTGCTTTCGGCTTTATGGTCAGAACAATCTTAACCCATACACTGCGTGATCGGGCGCATTTATCATGCGAATATGGAAAGTTGCTGACCCGTATCGTCGTTCTTTCCTTCTTCTTTTGAGTAAATGGTCCATCGGAAAGTTTTGATTTTGGTTCTTTTTCGTCGTGGCAGTGTTTCTTGGTGTTCACTTTTTCCCCTTTCCACGTGCTTTGTGTGAACGGTTGATCTTTCATGTATATTCCGAAGCGAAAAGTGATAAAGTACCCTCGATTAACCTTGTGTGCTCGTTAAAGTGCGGAATTGTTTCTTTTGATACAGTTGATTATTGTGAAATGCAAAACTTTACAAACCTACGGAAGAAGATACACTTGCAAATGGAGTTTTGAAAAAAAATGTCACAAATACAAACTAAAAACATGGCGAATAAACTTAGTTCTTTCCCCTCTTTTGGTTCTTCTTCTACGAAATGGGCCCTGTTTGTCACCTTGCTCGGCGCTTTCATGCCCCATGGAGCAGGATAATTTATTGGAAAAGTTCCTAATTTCCCTTGGCGCGGGATGATCGGTGTGAGTAGCGGGAGTAGGAAAGTCATCGTATGCTGTCGTATTGCAGGAAGGATTTCCGGGGATGTTTTTCTCTGTTAAAATATTTACAAGGCCTAGGTGGCTTCCCTAGGACGACGAGATAAAGTGAATGACGTTTCAAGTGACGGGATCTGAAAACTATTTCAAAGTTTTTAGCGTGTCGTTTTTTTCGGGGAACGTGGTTAATATTTAAACTGTTTAAAAAATGTCATACTATCTTTTCGAGTATGAAATAACTAAGAAAACCAGTTTTGTTCAATATGAGTTAAAAGGTTTTGATCATTAAGCTATGCGTTGTACTGTAAAACGCTTCTATGACACCAAATATGGTCTGTTGAATTTTAATAAAAATCAACAAAATTAACAAATTTCCGATTGAAAGATAAACTAAAACTAAAAACAAAACAATAAATAAACACTGTCACAAAGGGTGTTTCAAAATATAGAACTAAACTGAATCCCTCAACAAAGAGCAACTTATCTTTCAACGCACCAGGCTGTTCGGTGAAGTGGTTGGAAATCAGTTTGTTCCTCGAACGAGTGCCCTCGAAACACGAGAGCACTAATCGTTGGAATAGGCGTGTTGTGAACGTGTATTTAATATTGAATTCCCAAGTGGGCGTGGGAACGCAAACCCACGAACTGCAAACACTCATCAATTAAGCACTAATTAACTGAATCTACCAACGAACACGATTCGATGAGAGCTACGACTTGACGGTAAAGAGCTTATGAATACTGGAGAGTTTTATTAATAAATTGTAAAACACAACAAACAAGGCACCCTTTAGTATAACATATTTTCCCATACACATTCTTTAAACTCTGCTCGACATCATAACAAATGAACACGAGACATTCTAACCCTTTCGCAGTGTTCTAGCCGCTGGCAACATGGGCAGAAAAAGTTCGGGCACTGGAAAATCTCTCGCACAGTACGGTGGACCACCGTGTCGGAAAAGCGATTAATCAAAAGCTCTTCATCCGCCGTCTACCTGGATGACGCTTGGCAAGTTCCCGGAGTGTAAGTGCAAGCCGTCGTACCAGCAGGAGATTAAATTTGTGCACCCGGTAAAATTAAATTAGATGCTTTAAAGTTTGAAAATAATTAGAAAATACTTCATGCGCTTCCCCCTTCCCGGCGGTGCTTAGGTGCTTTCATTCGCAGGTTCATCGTCGCTGGGAAAAACACCTGCCAGCGTGTTCGTAACGAGTAGAACTAGGAAAAGCGCCATCCGACCCTCTGTCTCCACCGACGGCTGTCCTTTTTTCTCCCGGCCATCGACGGTAGCTTCGAAGCTATAGGGTTCGGGTGATGGTTGCAAGGAAATTATCCCTCGTAATGGTGCTCGCCGGGTCCGTGCTAAGCAAGCCGATCTGAGTCAAACGTACGCTGGCGGCGACCGGGCGAAGCGATAGACGGTCGACTTACATCGACGAAGAAGGACGGCGGTGAATAGTTTCCTCCCGCCCAACAAGTTCCGCTGATAGTTACCATAATTTAGTGCAGCAAATAGATAACGTCACGGTCCAGCATGGATGGCGCTCGAGCGCACAAGAAAACACTGGAAAAAGCTTCAACTAAATCGGGCATTACGCAAGAGGAAGGGTGCTTTTTTCCTCCATTCTTTTACCTCTTTTGTTTTCGTTGCAAACATTTCCCAGAACGCACATATTTAAAGGAATCTACTGGATGGTTTGCACTCGTACGTTAGGAGAAACATTGTTCACGTCCATGCGGCCGTGAAATAGCGTCGCAAAGGCATAATTTAGCTAAAACCCCCATCGTTTTCCAACCTGCCAACCAGGGCAGTGAGTATTTTCGGTCTAATTGATATGCATATCGCTTACGTGCGGCGAATCGCTGTAGCGGAAAATTTTTGCGCTATAACGCTCGCCTATTCACAGTGCATTAAATATGCGGTCGGGAAACGAGATATGCATCATGCACTTGTTGCACCAGTTGATGCAGTCGGCACCGCCATTTTAAGAGTGCATATGGGAAAGCACTTTACCTGAGTACGTTCCCTATTGCATGGACGATCCCGATTGGCAGCGAGTTTTCATGTGTAACACATTTACTAAGCTATGTTTCACTCCACTCTCAGCATGATACGTTCTTTTTCGCGAAATGTAAAAATCAAAATGAAGAGATGAGTACAATCGCAAGCAACATAAATTAATTGTTATGTAGAAGATCATCTCAGTTGATGTACAATGTTCAAACAAGTACAGAGTACAAGTTAACCCTTACAGGACCATAAGCTACTCAGGACTAAAATAGACAATACAACACAATATTTTGGATGTTTAAGGTGTGAAACAAGCAAATATCACCAGAAAAACCTAGCAGTCTGTGTAGATTTTTTTATAATTTCATGGGAAAAATTTTGCCTATGAACCATAAAAGTAAATAAATGACAAGTATAGTTATGATATCGAAATTAATTTTACTTGCTTTCCAATACAATAAACATATTAAAAATTCTAAAAAAAAATGATCTTAGCAATTTCTATAAAAAAATAATAAATTCATCAAGTCCAATAAACTTTCCAAATACTAAGTTGTTGTTGTTGGTTGAACGCACGAATGGTTTGGTTTTGGAGCAATTAATTTTGATAGTTCTTTTTTGTTTATTCGTTCAGAAAGACATTTGCCGCCTTTGACATAACTTTGACTTTGATGTTTCGCTTCAAAAGTATCGTTTTGATAATAGTTGAACAAACAGTAACGGGCTTTGCAGATGGGAAAAATATTTCCCTTGGTCGTGAAAGGGTTAATTGCGCACGAGATAAAATGAAAGAAAAATTTGATGGAAGATAAAACCCTTCAAATAGTAAAGGTGAATCACATCGCCGGCAGAACCAACTACCTAATTGGTGGTTAAAGCACATCACCTAATTCCTAATTCCTTGTAATCCCACGTAAGCTTTCTATTTCCCACTGTTAAAAATGGATACGCAATAATGGAATATTAAATTAAAAAACCTGTTCAAATCATACCATCGAGGTAATCCCAGTAGTAAGGATACCTTTTCCATATTTCTCCTAGCCTCGCTTTGCGTTTGCACATTTTTTTTCCACATCCGAACAAACCCTATCATAAGTCACAGAAGTTAATAAGTCCGCTACGACGATGTGCGTCGGTAAACGCATAATTAAGAAATCCTTTAAGCAAGCATCCGAGCGAAAGGTTAGCATCCTCAAGGCGTGGGATCTGGCGGGTGTAACTCAAACACCCACCACCAGATGGGAGTTTTTTTTTCTGTTTTATTCTACGCCCCCGACAGGATTAATTGCGGTGCAAAGCCCTAAATTCTTCCGCCCCAGGGTTTCGCACGCACGGTTAGGGTTAGGGGAGGTTTGGGCACGTGGGACTTTTCCATTCGGCTCAGCTGCCGACCAACGTGCCCCGCGGGGTGGAAAAGTGAGTGCGGGCCACATCCATTATACCACACCCTCGCATACATCACTCATGCACACTTACAAGCACACCAACGGCGTGTATGCTGTGGAGATGGTGAAAAAGCTTTTGAAGCGAAGCCGTGGTTCCTTGCCGCCCCCGAATCTACACGCCCGAAGCGCCATGACCTTATACCACCGCCGAACCTTCCAAGGGGGAACCCAGAACAATAAAAACTAAAACAAACAGGTAGGTCCATTCCGTTCCGCTTCGTTGGATGTTGCGTTGTGGCGATTGAAAGTGTTTGTTGGAGTCGAAATGGGTTTTCTGGCTTTCCTTGCCGGGAAATGGGGTAGGTAGCGGTCGACGTCGAGCTCATTATCATCAGCGGCACTTTAATGTATGTGCGGAAATAAATAAATATCCAATGAGGCTGGGATGGACACCCCAACCACCTCCCTCCTCCGCAAGGGCACCCGGGAGTGTCGGCGAACAGATAAAGCGCTATAAATTATTGGTGAAATCGTTTGACCGTGATTCGGGGCGATTATTGTTGCTCCAGAGTTGCTCGGGATCGGAGGAGCATGCCTGGAAAGTACGAGAAGAGCTTTGGTACGGTCAATTCCTTCGTGCCAACCGTGTTGGCCAATGCATGGTCGAACGTATTTCGCGCGAACCCTAGCGTAAGGATATCACTTCGCAATCATAAGCGAAACAAACCGAACCGTACCGAAGGAGATGCCAACCGTTTAATGCATTATGTATGAAATGGAAGCACCAGCCGGTCCGGCCAGGGAGACCATCGTAGGTAGGGTTTTTGCGGAACCGAACGTTCCGGAGACTCAGAGGAGCGTAAGAAAACTGCGATAGGCGGAGCGGGAATCGATCGAGGCTGGGAGGGACGATGGAATAGCTACATGGTTCGTTTCCGATTATGCAGCCAGGGTGAGCAAGGGACTCTTTGGAACTCTCCTTGCCGCCGCCTGCAACGCTCGCTGGGCGACTGGCTCGTTGGTATTTTCCATTACAATTAAAGTTTTCCCTCCTTGCCGTCCGGACGGTTTCTTCCGTTCGCATTCCGTGGGGGGAAAACGCTACGGATGGTGTTTGCGAAAAGCGAAAAGTTCCGCCGGGTGTTCGTTGAACCGTGCTAGACAAATTATGCAGCCCTTGCAGCTATCGGCCCGTCTCGAGAATGCGTCACTTTTCACACAACCTCAACCTGCGCCGCACTTCCTACGTTGTCACTTTTGCATAATTCAACACCTGCGACCCGCGGCAATGTGGCGGTACGCGGAAGCGGTATGGTGGCGCAGGCGTTTAGTGGTGCAACTTATGAGCCCACGCTGGCTTGTGGACGTGTGTGTGAGGGCGTCGAGGGTCCCAGCAATGGTGGTTGATTAGTGGCAGCATTGTAAGGTCCTGATCCGGACGCCACGCAGCCACTCTCCTAGTCTCGTTGCTTGAGTGCGTCCGTGCGATAAGCGCTCTTGAGCGTTCATAAGACGCCTGATTGAAAGGAGGGCTCATTGCGGTGATGTGTTACGAGTGCCCTCTTAGGCAAGGCTTCATACAAGCACGGCTAAGTCAAACATTAACCCTTGCATTCAGCACTAACGAGATTAGGAATATTTGGTGATGTAAAAACTCCATTTGGATTATTAAAATGGTTTTTGCCATTTAGTATACTTATAAAGGGTGTCCCAGAAAGTATAAGCACGATTTCTAAATTACGTTTCTGGAAAACGGATGACGCCAAACAGTTGATTCTTCGGGTGTTTGATTGTTTACATTCGAACCTACTAGATAGTGCATCCAAACTATTTTTTCAACCGTTTCTGTTAAAATGCGAGGCATTTCCGTCAAAAAGCGCAAAACCGTTCTGCACAAATGGTGTTCGACTCCTTACATTTCGCTAAGGAAATTGGCGAAATCGGTAGGTGTGAGTATCGGAGCCGTACGAACCGCCATCCAAAAGTTTCGGGAGGAATCCAGCTTCGAGGATACGCTTAAAAGTGGTCAAAAACCTGGTCCTACCGACCAACAGTTGAACCGGGAAAGAGCAAAAGCAATCAAGCAAAAATAGGAAAGTTCCATTCGCGATGTGGCTCAACAAATGGGTACGTTAAAAAGTAACGTCCAATGAGACAAGGCAAAATTGAATTTAAAATCGTACAAAATCCAAAAGAAATCGAAACGGACTGCAAATTAGGCTGCATGCATTAAACATCGGGCCCGGAAACTGTACGACAAACTGCTGTGTGGTCAACCCGCATGCATCAGTTCGACGAAGAGTCGACCAAGACCAGACCAATTGAGATATTTTGGGCGCTAACGAAGGCACACTTGAGAAAACATGTTAAAGCTACGGAAAACATCAACAGTTTTCAAAAAAAGTGTAAAACCGTTCAAAATTGTCGAAAACCGTTTACGACAAGTATGTGCTGAGCCATATCGGAGGCGACAGATCAAAAGTGCGGTCATTAGAATACGATTAAATTTTTAAAATTTTTATCTTTCGCAAATAGTCCAGAACAGAACCCAAACACAATTTATGAAACAAAAATTCAGTTTCTGGAACAGGTTTTATTTTTTACCTAATTTTAAAATCGTGCTTATACTTTCTGGGACACCCTTTAAGTACAGTAAGTTGCCATCACATTGCTTATTAAAATGGGATAAAACTAATTTTAAATGCTTTCATCTTATATCACAAACCTTTAGAGCAGAGGTTGGCATACATTTCCTAAAAAGGGTAAGATGATTGAAATGATACCGAAGGCGCGGGCCGGATATCTTAAATGATGATTTAATGTTTTCAAAGTCATACTTAACCTCTTTGAATGGAGTATCAAGTTTTAAAATGGTAAAGTTGCTTTAAGAAGTGGATTTTACTCCACCAATATAAGAAACTTCATCATTTAATTTATTAAACAAAATGGTTCGTTTCGTTGAGTTTTGACCGTTTTTCACAAATACAGTTTGGTCCGTTGTACCGTACATTAATTTCTTCAATTGTAATTGACATTAATTCTCTGCTCAAATTATTTTAAAGCATTTAGGTTTTGCTGGGTTACTGTCAGTAGTGAAAATAACTCATCTACGAGAATTTTTTAAAGTTGCGAGTCTTATTTGACATGATCATTGCTATTTCGGAAGTAAATTACAAATCCAAAAGACAAAGTATGTTGGATAGTATAGGAGGAATTTACTTGGTAACTTTGATTTTTAGGAAAACACAAAACTTACATTGTGACTGTAAACAAAATTAATAAAAATTGTGTACTTTTTTTTTCATCCATTTTCATCAATAAGTTTTATTAAAAAAAATGTAATCATAAACAAAATAATTCGTTTCGTTGAATTTTGATCACATATACATTTTAATTCTTTGCTCAATTTATATCCAAGTATTTTTTTTTGCTGGCTTACTCTTAGTACTTCAGATTCGAAAATACTTCTGATACGAGAACTTTTCAATGTTGCTAGTCTTATTTTACATTATAATGAGTATAAAAACTGTATTTGTTGATCGCTGCTATTTTGGAAGTAAAATACAAATATAAAAGACAAAGTCTATTGGAAAGTATAGGAAGAATTCACTTGGTAAATTTTGGGAAAAAAACAAAACTGACATCGTGACTACAAACAAAGTCGATGAAAATTGAGATGGGTTTTTGTACGAAGTGCTAAAATTTTCTTACCGACCCCTGCATTAGAGTGTGAGATATGAGTATAAATGTGCTGCTGTATGGCACAAACGCGCTTCAGGCGCACCCTCAGCGAATCTTCAGCACATTGCGGTGTTCATTAGGCAATTACAAAAATGCTCTTCTTGTATTCGTGCCGGGTGTTAAATATCTCTCCGGACCCTTAACGTCCACGACGCTTCCGCGGGGCGGGCGTTCTTTCCGTATTTGTCTTTCCGAGAGCACTTTGCGCGACACGCCTCCAGTGCTCTTAACGACGTTGTACCTGTCATTTTAGCGCCCGACATCGAGGTTTCCGGTCCGTTCGCCGAAGCCGGCCCGGCCCGGAAAAAAAAGATCGTGCCGTCGTGGCTAATGGGGAAGACCGTGCTGAAGGGCCGGTTAATGATCGAAGGGAGCAAAAGCAACCGTAGCCGTTGCCAAACATGGAAAATGGATTGGGTCTGAACCGGTTGAAAAGGTTATTCATACATGCATTCCCGTGCACACCTCGTCCGGTAGGAGGAGGATGTGAGAAGATTGATCCTTGCCTTTGTTCCTTGTGTGTTCCAGAACCGGGACTAACAATTGTTTCTATACAGGAGTAAATTCGAATAGAAAATGCCATCCGTATCCCAAGCGTAATGTTGGATGGAATGAAAAGAATAGTCACGTTTCGTTTGCCGATTTTTGTCGTTGTTCGTCTGATTCTCCTTCACTGCAGCAAAATTTAAGACACAAAGTAGATACATTTGCGGTGAATAAAATCGCGATTATTACGGTAGGTTTCCAGTGAGGAGCTTATAGTTTTTCCTCTTCAATGTGATCTAATTTGAAACAAGCTTTCTGAAAAAGTGTGCTCGAAAGGATTGTGGTTTACACACAGTGCTAAACCAGATTAATTTAAATATCCAGAACTCTTCTAACCGTGTTTCGAAACTGTAATTTTCAAACAGTCCACAACACCCAAAACTACAGAAACCGCGTATGGGATTAATTTTATTCTGATTCTGAGAAAACCCATCCATTCCATTGGTATCCTGCAACCGGTTGCAAGTATTTCCGTTTTCAAGGATTACCAGCCTTTTTTTCCGGTTGGTTTATTTCGTCGGGAAAGTTGCGCACCAATGTATCACGAATGAAAGCGGTGCAAAGGAAAGCAGCTTACTTGGTACTTGAAGCACAATGGAAAGCACCAACCGAGGCGCGTATCAGCTTACAGGCGAGCGTACCGGCGAGTTTTCAGGCTCCCTCAACCCTCTTGCTTGCCCCAACACACCGCACCGGCTCACAGCTTTGTCACGGTCAATGCTGGCCGTCCTACGGGAACGTCGTGTGAATAATTCATTAACTCGTCGCAAACAGTCCATCGCGGGGAAACTATTCAGCGCGATCATTCTGGCCCCCCCTCTAAGCGGAGTCAGCTATCGAGCCTGCGGGTGGCGTGCACGTCACGTCCCTTACCGATACCCGGGCCACTGCGAGAACCGACCTCTCGAGGGGTCGGACCGGTATGATAAATCCACCATCGTTAGTATGCGAGCATGGCCGGTGAACAATGCGTCTCCCTTCGGGCTGACATATTGAGGGTGTCACTGAGATTAACGGCTTCAGCTTCGCGTTCGAGTGCCTCGAGCGAGGAGGTGGGAAAAGCTCCGGACCGGTGTGGGAAGTGGCGGCTAAATAACACATTTTTCTCGACCCATTGAAACATGAGTCATTGGCGTGGAAGGGTCTTTGAAGAAGAACATCGCTATGTATCATTCAGATATTAGGAAAAGGAGCGATCTCATCTTCGTATTATGATTGCGATCATTAAGTATCGCACACTTCTATACTGTAACATAAAAAATGTGTCAGAAGAAAAGTTTCATGAACTGGTCTATGTATATGAATATGTATCACCTCTGCTTGAAAACTGTCTATAACCTAACTTTTTAGTTCTTAGTGACAACCCCTAACAAAAGTTGGTAAAGTTAAATTGGTTTCAATGATGCTTCAACCATCGGAGTGGGAACAGCTTGGTTATAATAGATTAAGACTAACTACAATACATGGAGGGTATGTGCAACACGTTTCCAACCACCGGCGAAGGAGCCGCAGAAAATTCTACGCTGTTATTCCATCCTGAATACGGTAAAACCACAGCCGTAGCGGGTTTCACGTACGTTGTGATCGATATCGATAATTTACGTGACGGTTACGGGGTTCTCATATATTGCGGTCAGGTGGTTTATTTAGTCCCGCAGCAGAATGGAGAAGGCTGGTGGGTAGCGCTGTTTCCAACGCTGTTGGGCTCCTTGTAGAAAGCACCAATTAGCCGCAACCTACACGAAGCAACGAAGAAAAGTTCCTAAACAGTTCTCCTGAAGCTAAAGCGCTACTCAATTCCACGAAAAAGTGTGGTACGTAATTATCGAATACTTATATCCCCTAACTCTCATTCTCTTCAAACTTTGTACTCTTCATCCTGGTAACATGGAATAAATATATAAAACAAACTACTGGCAACGCTAGTAGACCACTGACGTGGTTTGATCAAGTGAATGACAACTTTACAACGTCAGCAAACTAGCCCGGCTCGAAACAGGAACACCCAACTCAATCAGCTTCCCCAATCCACCGAGGGCCATCGAGTCAACCGATTGGTTGGGAAAACTCTTGACCGAACTCGAAATTAATCAGACAACCGAGTGGTCTAAAACTTTGCTACCGCTTTTTAATAGAATTTCACTGGGCGACGTTTAATTTCTGATCAGTATTGTCATTCCGTTTGCCGTGTTCCGCTCTGCTACTATTTCATTTTCTCTTTTCGCTTCTATGCCCGAGTCCGGCCGAGGTGGCTTTGCAGTTGTGTCAGTCTTGTCGTGTCAGGGTATACGCTTTTCCAACAAAGTTTAGATGAGTTTTCCACGAAAGGAAGCCGATTTTTGATGCCGATTGCAAATGTTGTACTGAGAATAGAATTGTGGAAACTGCTTTATAGCTGAGCGAAACTTTTCATCGGGATGGTAAAATGCAACCATAGAAAACCGATTCAACAAAAGAGTAAAAACTTCCTTTTCCGTGATTCTGCTGCTTCGTTTTTCCATAGAAACAGTTGCATTATAGCTTCCTTGAAGGACATTTTTCAGTCGAAAGCTTGGATATAAAATGTATCCAAATTCCATTCGCATCGTGTGCTGTTGGGATATTTGGCACTGGGAGTGTTTGTCGTTCGAGGAAACATGTTTGCTACAATCACCTCCTTTCCTGGAAATAATCTCGAATTTCCCGAGAAAACGCGTGCGGCTAGAAACACATCAACCATGAAACTGAGGCATGATTTCGTTTTACGGCCCAAAGTATGTGACGGATCGGCCCATGCTGATGGAAGCGATCCCCCGAACCGGAGCTAATTGACATTACCGTCGAAAGTTCTGGCCCATGTTTAGCAGAGACGTTGGATGGGGGTCGCATTCTATGGCCGAGGGTCGGAAAACTGGTGCCGTGTTGCTCGGAAATCTTACAACAAAAATGATGCTTCACCCAGCGATGGCCACGGATGCTGCGAAATGTTTGACAGTCGAGCACGGGCCCGGAACCGTAATTACTTGATTAGGTCGTGTTTGCTCGGTGACTAGAGCAGGAAAAATCTACCTCAGCGTCCATCCGGCACGGAGCGTGTGAGCCTTTTGACTTTACAGGACGTGAAGCTTTTCGGTCCCGCAATAAAACCACCCCAAGCCAAACGGTGGTCGCCGTTGGTTCACGTGGCGTCGAGAGTTTGTGTACACAAATGAGCTCGCCCCGGTGTTGGTTTGTTAATGACTCATCCGGTGCAACCTTCCGTTGCAAATTCAAAGAACGAACCCGGCGCAAGTAAAGGAACCTCCCGGTTGCGGTCCGCCGTTTGCCTGGTGTTAGTTTTCACAGCGAAGTCTACCATTCGCCTACGAGTGCGGAACGAAACTCGCAACGGAGCGCTGGCAAGCTGTTAGATGAGTATGTTTCACCGGAAAAGTAACCGACCACTTGAGCTTCCGCACTCGGGGTGGGCCTTATTGACTTGCTACGGGTATCCGGAATGATTGAGGGCCGTTTGGGGTGGGTTGGAAAACCGGTGGAAAACTGTGTTTAGGGATCACTCGATTCGGGAATTTATGGTCCATCGGAGTGCTGCCGCGAGTAACGAGCGTAGAAGTGAGCCGTACCATTTTCAAAATCGTCCGTACCATTGCTGCGTGATGTTTGCTTTCCCGGCAATCATGAGCCATCATTTCAGCTTGACCGGGTAAGAAACGTGACCATGTTGTGCAAACCTCGGATGCTTTGGTTTCTTTGAACTCTTCGTATAAATTACGTATTACAGGGATTTTCAGATGATATCGTAATAGTAGCAGTATTTATTCTAACTGCAGCACATGATATTCCAACAGTATCAGTTGATTTTATAACGCAATCATGTTTATTGTTCGACTCTGTCAGATGAAATTAGAATCGTAGTAGTTGATATTATAAAGTTGGTATGGCAGGTCAAGCGATGTACGTAAATAGCAAGAATAAACGTACATCACACGAATGGGCTTCCAAGGTAGTTCATCATATCAGGTGGTTTCATCTCGCATGAATCGCTTTAATTTCATTAAAAAACGAAAGGAATTTTTAAACAAGTAGTGTTGATTAATTTTCATGTTGAAAGCACGTCTTTTTTTTACTTATTTTGGTGATCAGTGTCGTTCCAATGAAATCGAACAGCTTCATTCGTTATGAACCCACCTGCTATGTAGATCAACCTTGGGCTGTTCTTGGTGCGATATACGTATACACTCGCTAGTTCCGTACTTCGCTCAAGCTGCTGTACCAGGAGGATTACAATATCAACTGCTACGATTCTGATTTCATCTGACAAAGTTGTAATAAACATGATCGCTTTATAAAATCAACTGACGCTATTGGAATATCATGTGCTGCAGTTGAAATAAATACTGCTACTGTTATGATATCATCTGAAAATACCTGTATTTTTTCACGTAGCTTCCCACAATTACTTGGATACATTGACAACATTGATATATTGGCATTAGATTTTAAACATTTCTGTATAGTTACTTAAGTGTCCTCACGTTCAAGAATGTTAATTGCACCGACACTAATTCACCAATTCCGGCAGAATGTGACAAAAATGTATATCGCAAAGCTCGAGCCATTTTCCCAGGCCGACACCTTGGCTGCAAAGATTTACAGCTGGTTGGGAAATTTCACGATAACATGACGAGTATAAGCCATAGCTCCCACGTATGTGGTACGGCATTTTCCCCCCGGGGGGAGGTAGCAACGGACTGGCGCAAACGACTCGCTCGTCCTGTGTGTCGGCGTCGTGCGGTAATATCATTTTCCCCCGAGAACTGCCACACACACATCTCTGGGGGTCCTTTGTTTCGACATTGTGCGCGAAAAGCGTAGCTAGGCGTAGCCAGTGTGTGCTGGGTTCAGGCTGATAAAACCATTATCATACGCCGTACGCCTTTGGGGGGAGGGGGCACCAGCGACATGGGAAATGAGTTTCTGCTGATTAAATTGCACTGTCGCCGAAGAATGGAATTTCAATGTTGATTAATCGTTGATAAACCAATCATAGTTCATCGGCCTGAGTGTGAGTTTAAAGCGAGGGGCGCTATTTGAAGAGAAAAAGAAAAACGCTTTCCAAAACTGCCTCTCCAGTGTGGGGCGTTCATCACACCAGCGTGAGTTTCTCTACGTAATAAATGTGTTCCCAAAAATTTTACCCAGCAATCACCGCCATGATACGCTCGTGCTGGCTCCGGAGGCTGGTGACTGTTGATGATGACAGACAGAGCGCAAAGGGCAGATCGAGCGGTCTTATTTGGAGCCTCGCAAAATGGTTCAACAGGAGGGAAGGCGCGGGAAGTGGTTGGTCGTGTGGTGGAGCTTGCTTTTCCGGCCGCCAGCAGGAAAAACCATGGAGCAGTGACTTTGACACACCGCTTCGTCATCAGAACCCCCAAGCATCACGAGGAGGGAAAGGAAACACGGCTGGTGAGTGGAGGTGCATGTCCATTCCCTTCGTTCGTTCTCTCGTGCTGTGGTTTGCCCTTCGCCATCGTTCCCGCAATCCCGGTTTCACCTCGCCCGTAACCTTGGCAGCGTCCTTTGTAGGTCCGGGATGACTTGTCATTTGTTTCGGATGAGCTACGAACCGGAGGCAGCGTAGCTGAGCTGGCTGATGATTTTATCTTTCATCCAAGTTCGTCGGCTCCGTTCGGCAAGGTCCACTCCTCCCGCCGCCTTCACTTGGGCAACCACCTTTAGCAGGCAGCGGGGGGGAGGCATGATCATGTGTGCGTACCGTAAGGCCATTCATTTTCCAGTGGCTTGTTCCGGCTCATTTTAATAATCTCTTTTTCGACATTTTTCCATTCGTTCCATTCGAGACGGCGGATCGTTTATATACATCCACCGCAGACAGCAGCACACATTCGAAGCGCAAACACACTCACACACACACACACGTACTGGATGGTGCCCCCTTTATCTGTTTTTCTATATGAGCTCTTCGAAATGTGCTTCGCATCTTCATGAAGAATAGAGTCCCCGGCAACAGTGGCCAGACGACGACCCTTGAGCATATTACGTGCACACGTTTTTCAAGCTATCCCAAGCGCTTTTCATACGCTCATCTATTGGCAAGGTAATTGTGCTAAGTTGCTGTTAACCAATGATGTATTCTTCTTCTAATTCTGCTCAAACTGGAGACATCTTTTATGAAGTCCGTTACTTAATTAGCCGATTCTTAGTGAAGCTGCAAGCACATTGCTTTCAGCTCAGCAACAACCACTTATTTGTTTAAACTGTACGAAAGGAACAAAACTGAAGGGACTCAGGAATCTTGCAGTTTGTTACGCCGATGGCTTTAAAGACTTTGAGCTTTGTTGTAGGGAACTCAGTAGAAACGATTTAAAAAATATTTTACGTAGCATTTTTCATTACTTTTTGCTAACCGTAAACGTAGTATTATTTCGTAGCATTTAGCTATACTTTTTAACCGTAAAGTTTAAGCTATACTTCATCCGATTCTTTTGCAAGAAAAAATGTGTAGTTAAATGTGAATTTCAAGTATTTTTAATATACAATCCAAACTTTGTTGAATTTTTATTAAAGTTGCTGTTAAATCGATGGGGGAAAATACGATCAACGTCAGTTTAAGTTATGCAAAATTTCCCTCTTGGCTCCTGCCATAATCAGACGTGCCGTTATATGTATGTGGATTTACAGTTTTAATAAAATATTTGCCGCATTGACAAGCTTTATCCCCTACCGTATGAATCCTCTATAATTATACTTCGATGGATAATCTCGTCCATCGAACGATAATCCCTGTAGTGGAGTTTCGGTACATGCAACAAATACATAGTACATGTGGGCCAAACAAGTATTGCACACTTTTCCCGCTTGCTAGATGCTGGAAAATGTTCCAAAGGTTCGAAAAGTTGAAAAGAAACCTTTTCGTTGAGCCGAAGGCTGCTGAACAGAATAAAATCTACTCGAGGCATCAAAGTTGCTTTAGTTGCTACCGAGTTGCGGTCGATGATAAATTAGCAGCAACATTAATTAAACGAAGCAAAAAATCGAAACTTTTTTGTCGAAACAAACGCTAATGAATTTAATGAAACGGTTGGAATAATAATGACCAAGGGGATGAAATTGTCACGGGAAGTTAATTAGTACATCGCGTGTTGGACTAGAAAAATTGCGTTTCCTTTAACGAGCGAACATGCTCTTCGATTGAGAAAATTAAAGGACAATTTCAGAATACATCAGACAAAACAAATATGGTAGGTTTATGAAACGATTAAGAATAGATTCATTTTAGGTGAAAATACGCGTCAAGTTGAGTAACATAATAATACCTTCCAAAAGCATCTGCAGATACCGGGCTCAAAGCAAAACTGTGTCGCCATTCGTTTGTCGTTCGTATTTTTAGTCTGGAGCGAGGATAATGTGTCGGGCTTTGGGATTAGTAATGGTTTAGTCTCATCTTTGTTTTTTTTGCGAGGTTTTTCACGCTAGCAAACAAAAAGGAACGAAAACCTCAATGCTTCCCTTTCCCGAATGCAACTTAGTCCGCGTGTGACGGAGGTAAAGTTTTTAATTGGACTTTTATGTCGATCGGTCCCCGTGTAGCGCGCCGACCAGAGGGAAAAACCACCACGCTCGAGCGAAGGTAATGCCGGTGTGAGAGAAACAGCAACCGGTAGAAAAAGCGAGGGCTGAACGAAAAAGTCATCTCACTACGGAGATGGGTTTCAGCCTAGCAGAGATTATCGTTGCGTCCTTTAGGAGGGTTTGTGTTTGTGTTATTTTTTTATTTTGGACACGAGCAAAGCCAAAAAGGTGCAGTGTATCCCCAACGTCAACGGTAGGACACGACTCGATTTTGTTTTGCTCCTTCGCTCAGCAAGCGCAGACCTCAGATCCCCAGCCCAGCGGGTGTAACAGTTGTCTATCTCCCGTGGCGCCCAGAGTCAGGCCACACCGGGAGCATTGCTACAACATTACGAATTCATGAGGCACCGTTGAGTCGGATCATTAAGCGGAGGCACTGGGTTTCGGGATTGTAACTGAGTGAAAATCAATTACGGGATGCGCAGGAAAAGCCCGTAGAAAAGGGGCCGGGGCCAGCAGGAGCGTACCGTAATGGTTAACCGATTAAAACGCCCTCTGAATGGGCCACCGAGCGTTCGCTGTGCGGGAAAGCAAGGACAAAGAGAATGACCCGCATAGTACGCGTAATGAGCATAAAATTGTAAGCAACTCAGAGAAAGTGTTCAAATGTACTTCATGCAATGAAGGGAGTGTTTTTAAACTGTTATATGTTTGGAGTTTTGAACGAAAAATGTGATGATTTATTTTATCATTTCACTAGCTGATTAACCCGATTTCATCCGGATAGAAATAAATTCCAGACGAAAGAGTGTTTCATAGATCTTGAATTTTACAATCTTAAATATTTCTTGTTGAAAATTTTATTTTTTTGGATAACTTTTAGTCAACGAAACCATGTTAATATACATTTTGCATTCATTATCTAACTGTGCTTCCAGCTTCACTAAGCTAATGGTTTCACTAAACCATTTAAAATTAATCAATTGTAGCAAGTATGAGAAAATCTATGCTTAAACCTCAGTTGGACCAGGACAACTTATAATCGACGTCCGGCAGATTAAAGAAATGAAAATCCAATCCATGAAGAAAAGTAAATTGTGAGAGTTGCAGAATTTATGTACTACGTTTTTAAGCACGATTTAAGGTTTCATCAATTTCTTTTGCTTGATCGTTTGGAAATAAGGTTTTGCGAAAGTTTACGGGAGAGGTAACAAAGGGTGATCATATCTACAAAATTAAGTTCTACAACAAAATTGACCACCCTTAAGTCTAGTTTGGTGCACACCAGACCAAAAGATTTTGCGTAATACAGTTGTATGTATGTCATCAGAATTAATGTTTTTTGAGTCAAGCCAACATTATTTAGTAGTAGAAAAGGAAAAGAAGGAGAAAACAAAAAGGATTGCATATTGGTACTGAGGCCATCCGTCGTAAGGTAGCATCTTATTTTTTTACATGATTTCTATTGTTCTGGTGATAGAAAGTAGTGATGAGCGGGTCGACCCGAACCTATCGGGTCGGAGCGATCCGTAACCGACCCGGAGCGCTCCGGGTCGACCCGTGGGTGCAACGACTCCGGGTCGACCGGTAGGTGCAGCTGCCCATATGCGAGTTCGACCCGTTGGTTCGGGTCGACCCGTAGGTGCAACGAGTTCGGGTCGGCCCGTAGGTGCAACGACTCCGGGTCGACCAGTAGGTGCAGCTGCCCATATGCGAGTTCGACCCGTTGGTTCGGGTCGACCCGTAGGTGCAACGAGTTCGGGTCGACCCGTAGGTGCAACGACTCCGGGTCGACCAGTAGGTGCAGCTGTCCATATGCGAGTTCGACCCGTTGGTTCGGGTCGACCCGAACTCGTTGAACCTACGGGTCGGAATCGATTCTTCTAGGGACGGACTCGATTCCGGGTCGATCCGTGAAAAGAATCGTAAAGGGGACGGGAAACGAAGCGTAATCGCTAGCGTAATCGTGTTATTCTGCTGGTCCATCTGTCAAAAAGAATTTTGGCTCACCTACCCTATAATCGCATGCGTAATCTTGTCAGTACGTAAACAAACGAATCAATAGTTCATTCATCGTAATTATTTATCAAATTTATATGATTATTTAGCGCAGTTTTTGTATTTTTAACAATAAACAACAAAATAATAGCAGTAGCTTCAAGAAATGTTGCCATTTTTACCAAATTGCAAAACATAAACAAAGCAAAGATGACGCTTGGCCTGAATATCGACGATACACGAGAGACCAGCGATTACGCTTCGTTTACCGTGCCCTTAAGACTCATCACTAATAGAAAGGTACAGGTAGATAGGGGGCATAAGAATGTCGGACATTTCACATTTGAAAAATTGGCTTTCTTATAATTATGTTTGATGTAAATTGATTGGACTGATTTTGTTTGATTGAGAATATTTGTTACGTAGAAGGAGATAGAAGAAGTCTGAGATGAGATTGAGCACTCAAACTGTGACCATTCGATTTAGTGACCCCAAATACTACGAAGATGATACCTATATTGCATTTTAAAAATTGTTGAGGTAGGACGTATAATGGTAGCCCCTATTACCCCTTGCCCTAGAGAGATTAAATTTTATTACATGATGGCTACATTTAAAAAAAAAGTAGTATGTGCACCAAATTTTGTAAAACCCCATTCCATAATTGTGGAGTTATTATTATTTTTTCAACATTTTAAAGAATAGGTGTTCGGAAGGGGGAAGCGAAGGAGGACATTCAAAAGAATAAAAAATTAACGACTGATGCAAAACCTGTTAAGTTTTGTTGTGATGGAAAGTAAGTAAGGATAGAAACTAAACTAATGAGTCTTGAGTTTATATCGTAAGTGATTGTCATTTTAGCAGCTTTATTTACTAATGCGTCTTCTTGATCCAAAACAACGTATTCCATACGTATCTTCTCGCTAAATATCTTACGAAATGTCAATGTGAGTTTTCCACAATAAAGTTTTACCTTGATCGCAGGCAAACTTCCGCGTAGAAGTTGTTGGAAGCAATTTGTTTCCGGAAGTTACCGCTTCACCGGTAGCAAACCTTTAGCCAGCACAAGAAAACCGTGCTAATCCAAGCTTCAACTTTCCACCGATTTTCGGCAGTATACAAGGCAAGGAGGAAGTAAGGTACATACTTGGGATGGAGTCAAGTGGATGCTCTGAGACAGCTCAGGGATCAGATTTAGCCGGATGTACGGTAAATTAACTCGTTCCGCGCGGGTGCATTTTCGCGAATTTTCCACCAACGTGACCCGTTCGCCCAAGCATTCAGGATTCGGAAAATCGGAATTTGTTGTGTACAGTTGTTCATTTTCAATTGTTGCTAGCTGACGGATTGGCCGTCTTGCTTTTGCTTGGGCCCGGTTTTGGCAAGATGCCCCGCAGCCTTTTTCGCTTATTTGCCCCAAGTTTAGCATGAACATAAACCAAACATCGCCAGGCGTCTAGCGAGTCAGGTCTCTAAATGGCTGCCCCTCGTCCGTCCCGTTTGCAAGTCCTCATCTGGACACGAGGACTTGACTTTGAAGGGCGTGCTGGACATGGACGCGCGAGGAATACTGCTTTTATGAACGTACCGAACGGAAGAATGGAGCCGCTCGGGCAGCGAGCCATTGTTTCGACAAGGGAACGTTGTGAGGCGCAACGGACCGGGAACAGCTTTTCTTTGGGGGAAGAAAACCCTAAACGCTGTAAGAAAGCCGGATGAGGCAAAGCAGAACACCCCGAAGTGGGCCAAAGTGAACGGGCTTGAAGCGAAGTTAGGGAAGCAACAAGGATCTCCGCCGGGGTGGAGCTGATCGTACGGAAGGAAAACAATTACGATTGAGCAAAAGTGGCCCAACAGTGTTCTTACTAGCTGCACAAGGCTCAACCCCAGCGGCACGGGGAAAACGGAGCCGGCGAAGACAAAGGAAAGGAAAACATGGGAACGGAGCAAAACGTAGCAAACAACAAGAGGCTGGATGGCGCAGAAATCGGGCTCCCACTAAACGGACGCTAGAAAAGACACCGCCGATGAGCCGCTGGCAACACGCGAAGGCGCATCCTATCCGCTCCGTGGGTTTTTCCCTGGTAATGGTGGAAAGATGTTTTTCTTTGTTTCAATTACCCTGCTCCATCGAGACGAACGGTGGTGGGTTTTGTGCCGCTTGCCGTTCGGCCCTAGAGCTGTTGTAGCAATCTTCATTGTTGGTGTACGCGTTTTTTGTTCTGTATTTGTGCTCTGTTTCGTTCATTTTCGAGCCGGTCCCCTTTTCCCATTCATCTTGAGGCGAGCGATTCGCTACGCCCGATGCGGTTGGCCAGTCAATCCAAAAGCACGAGGCAAAATAAAAGCGCACCGAGCTTTTAGAGTACCGGGTTGGGCGAATCAACGATATGGCTTCCTTTCAGTCGGCGCTATGCTGGTTTTTTCCCATTCTCTACAATGTTTTGTGTTTTTGTATGCTGGGCAGAACAATTTCGTCTTGCTGGTATCTTTTGACCGCGGTCGAGACTTAAGATATTGTCTGGACGCTGGCGGAAGGATAACAAAAAAAAAATGAACGGTAAGTAACATTTATTTATGGTATAATGAACGTAATTTGTTTTAATCCTCCTTAAATAACCATCAACATTAAGTTAATGTAGTGGAAGAAAAAGAATGCTATAAGCAGACTGATGAAACCAATGAACGTTATCTTTTGGGTTTCTCTATCGGAAAGTAAATATTCACCACAAATATTAAATGGTTGTTTAAGTCGAGAAATAAATCACAAAGCTATCGTGTAGGGTGCTCTAGAGTACAACATTTTAAACGTTTATGTTAGCTCGGTGTGAATGTAGAGAACATTCCGTTGTATTTTCTTTTAAGTGTTTATGTTTTATGAAATGTGTATGATTAACTATGCCCAATTGATTGGCAAAGCTTGATTGATTATTTTCTTCAAGTCGCATTGCATTAATTTTATGAACCGCCAATTAGATGTGATTGAAATGCTGAGTAAATTGAACCGCTTTTCCAACGATGTTGCGATGGCTGGAAACGGTTTAGAAATGTCACGTAACGCATTGTGTCAACGGATTCGATAAAACCAATTCCTTTAATTACATAATGGCGAAACTACACTTCTGCAGTGAAGTATTCAATCCCGCAACGAACAGAACAAATAAGATGTCAGCGCTTATTGGGAAAACAATGCTGATCTGGAAAACTCACAGTTGTGACAGTGACGGGATGCACCGGGATTGAAATGGAGTTAAGAAAAAGTCCCCCTCTCTCCTACTGAAGCACTCGAGCACCAGACCAGGGCATGCATTCCGTTCGGCACAAAAGTCACGTACGGCCGATCGGCACGTCGTTGGTACGCGAGTTGTTCTAACCCGTTCGGAAATCTAGCGCTGAGGAAAAGCGCACCGAAGCGTGCGTTACACATATCATCCTCCTCCGACGAGCCTGACGAGAAAGGTTTCTTCTGGATGCGAGTTGGGTTTCGAATTTGCCGAAGAAACGAAAAAAGAAACACGGATGGCACCTCACGGGACGTGATCCGTCGTTCCATAGTGTGTCAACCGACGTTTTTAATTACAAAAGTATGGCTGACTCGGCGCATACCTTCCGATTCCGGCCGCCCGGGGCAAGTCCATCCTCACAGCGAGTGATTGGAAAAAAAGCTCACTGCCTGCGCTATCAGCAGTGGTTCGGTTCCCAAGCCGGTCATAAATCTCGACGTGGAAAGTGGAAGCGTTTCGGGTTGGAATTATATAAATTAGAAAAAAAACGGTGAAAAAAGAAACCTCAACAACCAATTTCAATCACCGGCTTCGGTGGGCAAAATGTTTGTTTCTTTTGCAAATATTTACCAAATGCCACTTTGTCGGTGCGATGGAAAAATGGGAGTGAGGTGGAAAAGCTCCCCCGGTCGGCAACGGGGAAATTCGAGTCCGAACCGAAGGGTTTTACGAAAAGGCCTACGATCGGGGCTGCATCGGCCTGATAAGAGGCTTATGATGGTACGTGTGTGTGTGTGTGCGTGCGTTTGTGTGATGCAACACAATGTCCTGAAAAAGCGAATACCGACGAAGGGAGACACCGTGTGTGGAATGTGTAGCGAAAGTTTGCTTACAACGAAATTAAGCATCGACGGCCAAAGTTGTGTTGTGCTTTCTAAATGGTCGATGATTGTGTCCGCAAAACTTTTTGCAAGCTTATAAATTCTCCCACTAGCTTGGACGCCTTTCCCTTCCTAGCACTTCAATTTCTCACCATCATCATTCAAACACCTCGGGCGGGGAAACGTTCATTACGTCAGCAAAATACACATAGCCCATGCCAGAAAAAGGGCGATGGCAAAACGAATCCCATCTGTCAGAAAAATAAGCTTCCCACCACACTTGACTTGGAGTGGGCCGGGAGTGGGTGCGGCACGAATGGAAAGAATAACCGGCCTCGGGGCCTGGGTGTGCCTCCCGCAACCCGGTCGCAGCCCTTTCGTGGCCCACGGACGTGATGATTAGTTTTCCATTATACCAATCAGATCGCGTGCAGCAAAACAGGCAGCGGTGGGCAAGTGGGAAAGCTAATGCGAAGAAAATCAACAACACGCTCCTGCGGCGCAGGCGAATATGAAATGAATGATTCCGTTTGATGAAGCGACCGAGCATGAGTGTTTTTCAACCGGAAAAGCAGAAAGTGGTTCCGTGGCGTGGCTGGAACGAGAAAAAAAATAAAGCAAACCAAGAAAACAAAACGGCTGCACGGGGCAGGGATGAGGAGGGGACAACGGCTTCGGCTGCCATGGTGGTGGGTTGGAAAAACACCACTATGAAAATGCTTGACGTTAACGAGGGAAAACAAAACCAATAGGGGGAAAGCTTTTGACGGAGGCGAACATAAACTCGTGCCATTGTCGATGGTGAATGGTTGGTGATGGCGCCTGGGTGAGGGGATAGGGGGTGGGAATGGAATTTTTCCTTCCACATCCTGGGTGCCATTTTGCTTTTCCGGATGAAGGCTGGATATGCTGCTTCTCGGTTGCCACACGCTTCAAAGGCGTAGCGCGAACGAGGGGGGGGGAGTGTGGGGGGGGGGCTCGAGCAATTTCGCCCATATTTTCGGCTCCTTAGCTCGGGCCTGTAGCCCAGCTGACTGACAGCAGGAGAACGACCATGCATAGAAGAAACAAAAGAAATCGTAAACAGACTCTTCATCTTCCATGGCCATGGGAAAACGGTTTTTCCGTCAAAAAATTCCAACCATCGAATGCCGGCACCGTCCGAACCTGTGTTGAGTAGAATAATGATCAACTTGAAAAGAAAGTGTGGTGGGGGGTTTTCCTCTTCGGCAGCAGCCTGGGGTAGGTAGCGGTGGTCGGATGGAAGGAATTTTAGCATCGTAAATCAAGGACCCTCGGAGCCATTCGCTGGCACGGCAGCACACACTCCCCTTCCTTCCCTGGAAGAGTTCGTGGTGTGAGTTTGGTAAAAAAAAAAACGGCACCGAGAGCACCGGAGGACGGGAAAGGACGATGAATTTTTCCACAGCGCGCTCAAGTGCTCGGGGCGGGCAAACGCAAATCCCGAAGAGAGATGCAGATTCCTTGTCGATCCTATTAAGAGCATAAAGTATTATTTTACAACCGATTAACTTTGCACGAGTTTTCCATCACTCGATACGGGAGGAAAAATCAAATAAAATCGAGTGTATATTGTTTACTCGAGAAAGGAAAACCGCGTCCCGGTGGTTCCGTATCGGAACGTATTGTAAAAATAGAACAAGCTTCCAACTTGGCTTGCACTTGATTGTTATGATGAAAAAAGCGCTATTGTTCCATTGAAAAACGTGAACCATTAATGCTCTTCCACCGAAAGCCTTACTTTCTAACACGAGCAACTTTGTTCCTTGCTGCACGGAAAATCGCAAGCATTGGCGACGGAAAAATTACGTTTGTTTATCTCATAAGTAGCCGTTTGCCAAATTACCTCCCTATTGAATGAAGAGGATTACACGAATGATTGTGAACATCCGATTCGATGGCAACAATGGTATATTTTCTCCCCAATGTTTTCACCTCGAGCAAGAGAAAACCTTTGACAAAAGTGGTAGCAACCCGAAACAACAATACTCAATTTGATGGCATCCAATCGAGTCCGCGGCGACGAAAGGACCGATGGTAACATCTGTCTCGTTGGTCTCGCGGCTTCGGACCACGTAGGCGAATCATCCCTTCCGATTGCTGTTATTGTTGTTATGGTAGTATTGTAAGCAGGATTGCTTAGCCACCGGAGCGCAGCAAAATTTGCCGGAGGAAAATTGCAATTCAGCGGACAAAAGGCAGGTAGCAACCATCTGCCGTGGTCCGTGGGATCCTGCTGCACACGGCTCGCGTTATAGTGCAGCCAAAGTGGAGGAAAACCTGCCTTGACGTGGACATGGAAAACATCGCTGGGCACTCACGGCATGGCTGAAAAGGGCAATTGCTTGTGCAACAGCAACCGGGGTTATACAGGCAGAATATCCCATTATGCACCACCGTTGCATGGAGTATTCTTTTTGCATCCTGCACCATCGTCTGACAAGCGTTTTTGATGCTATTTTTGCCACCACAAAGCGCTTCAAGCAACTCCAAACGGAATATAAACATTCTGCAATGGAAAGGAACCCGTGACATCTTCCAACACCACTAGCACGGTTCATCTCACAACGCTAAAGAAACGTGTGCTATCGATTGTCCCACCCACATTGTCTTTTGTCCGCCCCCCCCCCCGCCCATTCCCCTCCATCTGCAAAATGCAAACATCTTAATCGCTTTCCTAATCACAAATGGTGGGCAGTAAACATTTGCCTCCCCCCCTTTCCGTAGGAAGCGTTTTTCCGACCGTCCGGTCGTGCGCTGCCGTCGTTCGTGCTGATAACCATTTCAGCCCGATTATGACCCCCATTAAGATTCAGAACACGGAACTTTAGGGAGGGGAAGGGGGGGGGGGGAAACAAAGCCCTATAACGATGATTGCATCCAGGATCGGAAGTATGAACGACTTTGGCAGAGCAATTATTGGCTGAGTTCAAACTGCAAGTTCCACGTATTTGTCTTGCAGACTGCAGCCAGCGCTTGCTCTTTGCTGGAACAAGCAATGGATAAGAATAAGATTATTGCCAAAGAAGCTTTCGATGGGTCTCCAATTGAACGGATTCTTAGCTTAGATTGTCTGTAATGTGTGTTTAATGGTTGGTCAGTGTGTTGAACACACTTAAAAGTAGCTTTGCGGACGTATCACGAAGGGAATTATACGTTTCTATGGAAAACTACTCAAAGTGATGAGGGCACCTGCTGGCTTCTGTTTATATTGAGCTCACGTGAGTCCACTTACGTTATGCAATCATCGGATTTAATATTTTACTAAGCTTAATGCCAACCACGACTCCGTTTTGGAGAGAAATTAAACAAATCAGCAAAACCGTAGGAAGAAAAATTAAATGATAAATAAAGTACAACATGAAACTTGTGACAGAACAATTATATTTCATCTTCTTTGCTACATTTTAAGATCTGTCAAGGAATGTTCTTTTTATCAAACTTTGCTTTTGAGTATGGAAATTTAAATTCGATATTGTTCATATAATAGCAAAAGCATTTCTACAGATTTCTACAGAGAAATCCAATTATATTTTGTTGCTTCTATAATTCAATTTACTTAAACTCGTATTTATGTGCGTTGTATAGATTTTCATGATGATGTTTGTGTTAGTATGGCATAAAACAACATTGCTACGCAATTTTTCCTGGCCAAAAAGGACCTGCTTTGGAAAATGTCCGCCGGCTGGGGCTCGTGCAAAGTGGAGAAGAAAGTTTCGCGTGAAGCTAACAAGAAGAGTGGTAGAGCGCTACCAAACGATAGCTTTAATCGAAGTTGATGGGATTTTTTATGGCGACCGAACACGCTCTCGGATACGGCATGCACGGTGTGTGGAGCGGTTGGACCAAACTTTCCCAACAATGCCGCCGTTGCGATGGGACAGAAGTTTATGTTTTCTCCTTCTCGACAGACCGGCGGGGCGGCTCCATTTTGCACGCTTTTAAGAACCCCTTCAGATTTTTAGCGAAGCTCCTCCGGTTTTAGAGCTAACGGCAAATCCGTATTACCATTAAAGTGTTACATAAAAACGCTTCCCAACCAGCGCTCCTGACCGTTTCGCGCTGCATCCACTTTCGCTTTCGTTCGATCATTCGGCCATAAAGATACGAGAGCGTATAATGCGTAAAAGCACCACCGAACGGCAAATATATGAGAGTTTATGTAATGACCCAAAGTGCCCTGGCGGCTCAGTATCCATCCCAGCTTGGGGTTTTTTTTCTGTGGTTTAGTGGAAAAAAAACACACACTACCCTCCAAACTGTTCATCCCCACGGAAACGCGACGATGCGTTGCCGCTTCGAGGAACGGCCCCGAAGTGATCGAAATGGAATGATAACGATTATGGCTTCGCTCTGAAAGGGCTGTATCGCAATAGCCTGTCCTAGGTTACAGAAAGGCGGCCGAAGGAAGTCCTCCGGAGGAATGGCATATTTTGTAACCGAAATGTGAAAGCAAAAGCCTTGACAGGTAAACTGGCTCAGCCGAGTAAGCCGGCAAGATTCGTTCCACGGTGCAACGGATGTTGTTTTCTTCCGATACTAATCCCAACACCTGGTTCTTGAACGGTGCTGGTTGATTCATTGAAGTGTTTTGCGCTTTACTGCAAGGTTTAAATTGGTATCACATTTCTATTCTAATCGCTTGCTGTAAATTTGGATCAATATGCCACCATTTTACCTTGCCTTTATAAGAACTAGAGTGCTCTTAAAATTTGTTAAAAGATTTACCCAAGTACATTCGATTTCATATTCCTTCCACACCATTTTGCAAACATATTCAATGTTAAGCCTTCAAACTACGGAATCTTTATAACACCGCTTTATTTTATTCAAATCTTTAGGAACGCTTTGTTTCTCTTATTTTTTCTACTTTACTCAAAATGGGAACACAAGTTTACAAGTTTGCGCTTCCCTTATCCCATGAAGTAGCCCGAAAGAGGAAATTATTATGAAACCATCCAAGCTATGGCCCATTTTTTATCGTATTTTGAACTTTATTATTTTTCCTACCTGCTCTCGTTTAGTCTCCGAGCAACGCTAGGGCCGGGCCCAACCGCGCGGTCAATTTTTATGCTCATCACCGTGAGATGATCCGCCCATTACTTTGTGTTTTACGTGATGTGGAAATAATTTCCATCCGGCATTCAGTTACCGTCGCCTTTTACTTCTTATTCTGCCACAGCCGGTCAGTTTTTTTTTTGGGTGGGCTGAATCGTGTCTAAATGGGTGGACGAGCTGCCCCGGACGGAGCGGGCAGTTTTAAACGGTCCTTAACGAATTTATGAGTGAATCATTTAGGGGTGTTGCGAGTAATACTTTGAAAATTCGGTAAAGATTGTACCGACTCTTACGAGCGAAGCAAAGTAATGAAAATATTATCCCCGTATTTAATTCATGCCAACTCTGGTGGGAGAGGCTTGCCAGCTCTAGATAATGTTTTATGTCGAGTTATGTGGCTATTCATTATATTCAAAAATGCTTTTAAAAACAATATTAAATATCTTCTATCATTGGAATTTTTAATTTTATACTGTTTGAAATCATTAAAATAATAGTAGTGCTTAAAAGAAAATATGGAGAGAAAATGAAATATTTTATAATTATCATTCCTTTCATGCTCACAGAATCTGGTAACCGTTTAAGCGATTCAACCAGGCAACGTGTGTTAAAATGGTTTTGGTCAGAAGAATTTCCATCTGAGAATTCTAACAACATATTGCGGTACGCTGGTAAATGGTTTGTAACAGAAAAAAAGAAAACGAACGTTGCATCCATAATTCCTTCCTCATTCCATAATGAATCGTCATGTGTATGGACTTGTTTAACACGTTGACTGCCAAGCGTTTTTAGCACACTTTTTTAGAACAATCTGTTTTCATTTAATTTGTTTATAAAATTTACTAAACCAACAATTTTTGAAGGCTAAGCTGAAACTAAGCTTGACAAAGAATTGATATAAAATATTACTATTAAATTATGTTGCATTTTCATTTATTTATGGGTCAAAAACTTTTTAGAACTAAGTTTTGCTGTCACCCACTTTTGGGTGACATGGCAGTCAACGTGTTAAATAAAGTTTCAAACTATTCATTCATGTGTTTTGAAGTTAACATAGGCACGATATTTTTTCTAATCAGATGCAATTTAAATATTAGAGTCATGTTTAAGACTTTCAAAACATCCGTTCATTAATCTCAAAATCTGATCCAAAATCTTTTCATCCGTACGGTTGGTTTTTCATATTCTAAAGTTATGGCTTAATTATGACACGCTACAAAATATGACTGGTTCCCGTGCGGCACGAAATGGGTAATACAGTTATTATAATCTTCATCAACCTGAACCTGCACTGTTCTAGCCGTAAAAAAAGATCTGGTTGTGTGCGAGCAATATGTCATTTGTTTATTTGCTTGCCAGCTCGAGGCAATAAATCATCGCTCGAACCGTGCTACCATCGGTTCGAATTGGCCTGGGTGGACGCTAAAACGGTGAGAAATAAAACGTGCACATCGCTTCCACCCTCCTCCCGCTCTAGGGGCACTCTCGCTGCAAACGCGCACAAAGAAAAAAAAAAGAAATGGAACCTTCCGAAAAGGAAAACGATAAATCTTGCTTCCGATTCCAATATGCACTAAATTACTATCTAAATAAACTGAGCCCGGGGTGACGAAATATTTCCCTAAAGTGCCGAAAGAGTGTGAGAAAAGTGGATCGTGAAAAGTAGAGAATAAAAACACTCGTCCGTGCGTCACGGTAGACGGCAGAAAACGTGGCCACGTTGCTTGTCCCTCTCCGACCCATTTGCGACGTTTCGCGAGGGTCCCGAATGCTTCTTGCATCGTCGTCTATGGCGAGCGTAACCGGTTCGGTAGGGTAAGGTAAACCTCCGCTTGGGTTGGAGAAGAAAATTGAATTATAAATAAATAAATCATAAATTGGCTCTCGTCAGAGGCGGTTTTTCATTCGGCCGGTTGTGATTTGGAACGCGAAGGTTCTTCTCGGTAAAACTGACTCCTCTCCGTTGACCGGTGGCCACCATTTTGGCTCATAAAAGGGGACCGTTCCGTCCGGCGGGGTGGTCTGCCTGCGAATCTAAATGCTCATTGCCTGCCTGATGGAGACGCCTGGTGCCCGGTGGAGACGCCAGGCCCGATGGAGACGCCTGGTGCCCGGTGGCGAATCGCTTCGGCATCATTACGGTGGGGTATTGTAGAAAAATCGCACGACACACCACCCCTCACTTCCCCCCGTTGTGGCCCTTGAATGGAGGGGCAATAAATTCGGTGTTTATTTTCCCCGAAAGTATGACCGGGTCCGGGGTGGAAAGGAAAACTTTATTGACGACCGGAAGTGCACGGGACTCGACGCCGAACTTCCCGGTAGTTCGCCGTTCACGTGGCTCGCGGAATTCTCTACCGCTTCCCGAATCGTTAACCGTTGTTTACGCCGACGGGCGAAAAAGATCGCCAAGTTTACGGCGATCGGCCGCCTTAACGACCACTGTGCAACTTCCGAGCGGTCAAACTGGGCGATGAGATAAACCATGTCTTATCCCGCCCGCCCCGGGAGTTTGGTGCGCGCGATGGCACTGACTTTCGAGTGTGAGTACTGTTAGAATCTTGCACCGAATGTCGGGTGCTTCCTAATGCGTGTGGGTGTGTGTGTGTGTTTGTATGTTCTTTTTTCCCTCTTGCGGGCTTAAAACGATGCTGTTACGTGAAGGGAATTGAGGGGTGAAAAGTAACACGCTCTAGCAGCACAAGATTTATTTGACTTCGTTCAATCTACCGAGCAACATTGTAGCCGCTCAGTGTGAAGGAGGCGTGATGTTTCGCAAACACCCCCCACACATACAGACGTGAACTCAGATGGAACTGCAGTGCATCTAGCACCAGCTAGCTGTTTAATGTTTTCCAACGTGGGCGGTAGACTCTGCAGCAAGTGGTGCCGAAAGTGTTTGAATCAATTTCCCAGACTGCATTACCGGGTTTGCACACACACATTCCGTTGGGAAATCTGTCCGAGCACCAACAGCTTCCCACCTATTCTTCAAAAAGTCTGTTTACTAGTATTTTTCTTCGTGTTGTGTGTGTAAAAAAAAGACAGCTTTTCCACCACATTAACGTGAGATGACACCGGCTTAATGCGACCAAACAAGTAGAAAACCATTTTCGAGTCAGAGTTTGATGGATGACGCGCGAGCGTAATGAAAAGTAATGATGCCCTTTTGCGACTATGTGCCATTTCGCGTCGAATGCAGTACTTGTTTGGGCCGAATAGGTGTAGGTTTTAGCAATGTTGAATTGACAGTTACTCAATAGAGAGGGAAATTTCATTTAAAACCAACTGTATTTGTTTGAATTTTTAAGAAGGTCTAAATATTTGAACACGGCAAATTTTTATCAGCGTCCAATGTTTTTTAAACATATCTGTTCCGCGGAAAAAAATCGTTATATCTTTCAGGATGACCACGATCCTCGATGGACACTTTTCCAGAGTCTAGCATTCCACGTGGATGTACAAGAAGTACCGGACAATTACGTCCATAACAACTATTCACGTATACGGCCAGGAAAGTCAAACTCAAGTAAGCAGTAAAACAATAAGAAAACATTGCGTGATGATCTTCATTCCGTAGGAAATGGCCTACCCACTCGACTGTGGGTATGCTACACACAAAGACAGGCTTGGCACTTGCGGCGATGCATGAATTTTCCGTACGTACGACCCAAAGGAATAGTTAACAAGGCGCAATACTCTTCCATCATGACAGCAGCATAAAAAAGAGATCCATAGTGATGATGATAAATCTTTAACTTCTCTTGTCGGTCGGTGTTCTCTCCACAAGGTCGATCTTTTGAACATCATTACAACACCCTGCTGGAGCTTGGGGATTTCTGTACAACTTCTGACAGCAAAAGAGGGGATAGGTTGGGATGGAAGAACACATTCATCGAATAGATCTAAAAGAAGCTCCACCTTTTTTTTGCCAAGCAAATGTTTTGTTAATTGTTGATGTTTGTCACAAAGACTGATGGGTTTGATTTAAGAATTTAAAGACATGTTTACAGCTGTACAACATTTTGCATTTTTCCATCTTGTAATCCAATCTGGAAAGTTGCCATCTCCATCTCCCAATTGAAGTAATTGAATTGTTTGACGTTGACGCAAACTATTCCGTGATTGCTTGGGCAAATGTTACGATGCTCAAAAACTTCCTGCCTTTTTCCCCTTGGCCTCTTGGTAAAGGTTTCGTCCAACACCAGCGTGTTGCGGAAATCGCACCGACGCCCGGCAGACTTTGGTGACCTTTTGACTTCGACCCTTGGCTCCCACTAACTGCTGCCGTTCAACATCTGCTCCTGTTGCTGAACGCGATAAACACGCGGCACAAGACAGCCGAAGAGCAACGAGAATGTAAATAAGTCACCAGAAGCGACTGACGTCCGTCGGTCGAGGGATGCTACCGTTCCGTCGCTCGGTCGCGGCCGACGTGGTGGCGTGGGCGGGTGATTTGGGCGAGCATAAAAATGAAAGTAATAAATAAGTTTTATGGCAGAATAAAACGGAATCGCGGGAGTGGTGGCTGACCACCGCACCGGGGGGAGGGGGGGAGTGTAACCTGCTTGGTGGTTCTGGCCGTGCCAGATTTGCCAGAACGGGTCGAGCGAGAGAAAGTTTGCCTGGCCAACGGTGGGGTTGTGGGGTGGCATGATGGTGATGGATCGTTTTAAATTCGCCATGCCGTGGTCGAAATCTGGCCGAACAGCAGGCAGGATAATTTGGCTCACGCACATCCACCGTGGTCCGCAATGCAACACCGGCCTCTGCTGACATTTAGCTTAATTGCTCGAGCATCATCGTGGATACGCGATACGGCACTGGCGGTTCGTGCTGACGAATAGTGTAGATGCCGGATTGAACAAGAAGATGGCGTTGGGTCCCGGTGACATTGATGGAGCAGTCAAGTTGCGCGTCAGAGTGCGTTTGTCAATACGATAATGATGGTAATTGTTCGAGATGAAAATGGCCAGTCCACGGCATATCACCCCGAAAATCATACATCACCAACACAATTCAACTGTTGTGCCCTCGAATGACACTTGACCGTCGTTCGGCGCCGGTACAGATTTTCCGCAACGACCGAAAGTTTTCTCCAACCCGGATGATCTTTTATATTTTGTGGATATGAATCGAGTGAGCCAACCAACATCGAGGCTATGCGCTTTTATTTGCGAAATTGGGATAGCCATTCGCCTGCTGACCCATGTTTTAGCTAACCCTTTTTCTCTCCCTCCCTTTTCCCAAACCGAACCCTCTTCGGGGGTTTTGCGTTGCCTATGGGAGCATCCTTTTTGGTGTGGTTGTTTTGGCTAACCGTTGGCAGTGGCCGCTGTGGTATTTTACGAGTTTTTCGCTGCACTTCCGGCTGGCTTGTTGGATTGAGTGCCGATAGAGAAACTGACGTGAGATGGAAGAACACGCTGCGTCAGATTTCAGCATCTGACCGACGACCACGTTGGTTGGACATTGATTTGATAAAAGCAAATTTGAACAGATTTCAACTTTATTAACGTTTATACTAAATGGAAGCTGGCGGTCAACACTCTTTTGTTCCGTAAAATGGATGTAGGTAGGTGCGTGTGGTTCATGATGCACTAAAACAAATGCACTGTTCGTACCAACCGTGATCCCTCTACACGGACTAATGCATGGTGCCGAGTTTACGTCCGACGGCTCAAAAGTGCACGGATAAGTTTCACCCTAGATTGGCTTTCAGACGCACCGTAAAATAATCTTTAGTTGCTAAACATCGAGGTTTTCCATTACTGCGATACTCTACTTGATGGTTATCGATTCTTGCGAACTAGTTACCTAACCTAACAATGTTCATGCGTTTTCATCGAGAGGTAAATTACTACAACAAAATAATTTCTTCTATTATAATTTCACCAAACAACTTGTCTTATTTTGACAATTTGCCAATTTTGCGACAAACAACTTGTCTTATTATATATTTTATATAGACTACTAGCTGACCCGTTTGATGTTGTTAAAAATTGGCTTAAAGGTCACATTAAGAGTTTGCCTGAAATCACCTGAGAGGAGAAACACAGTACTACCGGAAAGCTCTTTATGACACTTAAAATCTTTGGGAGTTCTGTACAGCGCCTCAAGAGAATGCTTCTGTGCCATGGTATATTCATCCCAGATAATTGTTTTTCACTGTTGCATGAACTTGGCCATGAGTGATTGGTTTTTGATGATACACACGTCTTCTGAATCATGAATGCATCCAAAAAAAGATACCACTTTATCCCGTTGATACTGTCATGATAATGCGTTCGTAACCATGTGCTTGTTCATCAGTCATTGATACGTTGTGAGAAACTATATACAACATTTCTGCAAAATTATGCTGCATTTCATGTTTTATTTCAGTGTCCATCAAATTAGATGCACTTCGATTCGGAGAACTTAAAACATAATAACTAAGCGGCAAATCTTCAATGACCAAGCAAAGATACTCGATAGTAATCATTACGTGTTGGACTAAAAACATGTAGTTTTGTACTAAAGTGTACCAGTGACATCAATGTTTGAACACACGTTTTGTTATGTCATGACCGTGCGCCGCATTTTGTCCTGGAAACAATAAAAATTACATGTAAACATGACGAACAAACGTAGTCGTCCCTATTCGCCAGTTCATAGCCTCGCTGTAGTAGCTATGCTGAAATTAGTTTTCACAATACTGGTAAATGAGATGGTTTTCTCTCTGCTCTAAGCAACAATAATTTGCACACATATTCTATTACCACCAATTAACAACATTACAACAATTTTACTATCTTCACTTATACGAAACGACTCGTTTGAATTAAACTCACCACCACACTCTGTAAAAACGCATGTTGCTACCGTTTATACTTGCAAGTTGTAGATACACTTCCTATGTCATTGCTGAATGTAAACAAAACAAACATACCAATGTGTGACGATAGAAAATGGTATTTAATTAAAAAAGTATAAAGTTTTCAGGCGTGAGGTATAGTTAAAATCCTATTCTCATACCTAAGGAACGTGTGTGCAAAGTTTGAGTTAAAATGGTTCGGTCGTTTAGGAGGAGTTTGACCACTAACATCGTGACACAAGAATTTTATAAATATAGATTATAAGATAAAAAATAATGTCATGAATCATTTCGTTTTCTATAAATCTCTTAATGAGATTATTATTTGCTCTGAACAAACGTCTCCAACTCCTCAACATAATTTCAAGCTTTATCCTGAATTCCTAAAATTTAGTAGCTATTCAACCTACCCTGGCAGGATTAACGCACAATGGTTGCCTATCAAAAACCAAGGAAATGGAAGCTTGGTAGATCGTTCGACTTGCTCCACCCCGATGTTGGGGCCATCTGGCATTTTAGATGGGAATGTTCCAAAAAAAAGCATCTGCACCTGAAACCAATGCTGGGAGCGAGCGTACAATGTGTCCAGTGGTGGGTTCTCGTTCCGACAGCCGGTTCGGAAGAAAATGGGAAATCAATCTCCTGCCCAGCCGAGCAGCAGTGAACCAGTGAAGCAGACTGTTCGCTTTCCCAGCAGTGGCGTGGTTTTCCCTGCGCCGCCCCGAAAACCCGGTTACCGAATATTGGCAGAAACGAATGTTATTAACATAATTGATTAAATTTAATCCATGCCGGCGCCCGAAACTGGAAACGATCCGTAGCGAAGGCGTTAGTATTAGCGATTTCGCCGGTGTCGGTTGCAAGGGTGAGTTGCGTGCCGGAAGTAGCGCCGGGACAGTTTTTGCAAGTTTGAAAGTGACAGCCACTCTGCTGACGCTAGGCTCGCATTTCTCGAATGCTTCCCCTGCGCTCTGCCAGGATACGCAGGATGCGAAATAAGTTTTCAACACGGTTCTTTTTTTGCTCCAACTCGGGCACGAATTCGGAAACTCCACTGAGAAAAACACTCACATCGGGGATCTTTTATGCGCTAGCTTTTGTTTTAGAGTTTCCCGCAGAACTTATAGAGTGTTGGCTGTGGAGTCGGGGAAAACTACACAGCTAAAAAGAAGCTGCGGAACTATTCTACTTATGCTCCATCCTGTGACGTAGTTATTTACCGTCGCACCGGCGTCCATATGTAACCGAGGCTGAACCACTTTGTGCCCCGATTTCGTGACGTACGTGCCATCCGGTTTGATGGAACGAACTTTTCCGCGGGATGTGATACGTCGTGACTGACAGCGCGCGGCACACGGGAAAAGCATCGTTGCCACGGCCGCGAAACATGAATAATTCATTTCCATTCAGCGCAAGCTCGGGACGTCGCACGGAGGGGGTTGGAGCCACCGTGGGTAGGAAAGATAGCAGCAGCGGTAGCGAAGCGTGTGCAAAAAAAGGTTAAATATATCCCTAGGCAGACGCAAAAAGGCGTGGTGGGGGGGGGGGGGGGGGGGGACGAAACAGGCTGTCGCTTGGCCAAAAACCAGACCGAGAGCAAGTCAGCTGGAGGAGGAACAGTCGATTTGCTATGATAATTTCTTCCGTCTTCTATTCTTCCGTAAGTGGATGAAAGGAAAACTAGCTGGAATGGGAAGTGGGAGGATGGAGGGTGGTTGGATCTCGGGAAGGCGCGAACCTTTCCTTTTGGCTGGGAACGGAATGGATGGAAGGCAAATTCGGCCATGAGAAAACATCACAGCGGGTGATAATTCTTTGGCATCGGCATTAGTGCTATTGTTGCTTGCAAAGATCGCCCGGAAGAGCGAGCAGCACACAAAAGGGAAAAGGAGGCCTAAGGCGGGCGCGAAAGAAGGCAGGCGTGGGAGGAGGGGGCGCAGGGTGGGGGGAAAGTCTGACAGAAGAATGGGCAAAAAGTGAGCAAAAAGCTCGGCTGAGCCTGTCGTCGGTGGCTGCTCGTTTGCTCGCACGGCCTGTGAAGGAAGTAACTTTTCAACAGCGAATATCATTACCGGGAGATTAGGAATGCTTTCGTCGCTTCCCGGTGGACGCCTCCCGCCGCGCAAGGGTCTACTGTCACCGGCGTCCACCGAAGCTTTCGGACGGAAGAGCAACAAACCCTCGGCACGTGCTTTGTTTTGGATTATGGAATTCGTTTAAAAATTACACCCAACGAAATCCGCCACCAAACATGCTATCGCACCGTCCACGAACGTTGGCACCCTCCGCCCGCCCTCCCGCCACCTCCTCCTACGGAAATTCTACCATTTTGTTGAGGATGAAAAATGACGAGCCAAGACCTCTTTCCACACTGGATGCCCGGGCCGGACAATAGATTGCTGGAGAAGCTTAAAATTTGGGACGGGACACCGACGGAGAGGATAGCAACCCCGGTAAGACGCCGAAAACACGCCCTGGAGCCGGTGAGTGTCACGCAAGTTGTGTACCCCACCACTCAATATCCTCCCCGAGCAAAGACCCGATCACATCGGTGGATCACGGGCCGAAGTGTTGGGAAGTGTGATTCGCACAAACTTCGGATCGCCCGGTGCCCCAAGGACCCTTTTGCCCGGCACGGATAATGCGGGGAATCGGCTTAACAGAATCAACGTCTCATTAGCGAGATTTTGGGGGTAAGCAGACCGGCGCTCGGCAGCACCGACGGTACTTTCTCACAATTTGATAATCACTCGTCTTTCACGCATGAAAGACATTAGGTGACAACGCCCCATGAGTAGTTATATTGCATAAAATAGTATATCTGGTAGATTATAATAAGAATAGTGAAAAGTAACACAGATTACTTTTCTTCATATGAGCTGCGAAATTAAATAACTTTGCAAGGGTTCAATAAAATATTCAAACTCGCTAAGAAGGAGTTACGAGTCTTTTATCTTATTAGTTTACGAACGTTGGAAAAAGGTAAAGTGCCTTACATAATATTTTAACAAACAAAAATCAACAGATTATTTTCTTTGAGCATCTGGAAAACAATAAAAATGAGTTCCTTATCCCAAGCGTTAAAATTGCAGTAAAGTCTTATTGTAACTATGAACCAACCGTTAAAGTAGAAATGGCCAGTAAAAATACTGATCAAGATAGAAAGGTTCAATAATTATGAAGTAGCACTATTACTCGGATATTCTAGATGAGACCTCCTAGGATATCCTCGGAGAACCTAGACTCGTCTTTTTTTTTTTTTTAATTGTAATTGAATCTTTATTATGATAAACATATTTAAATACGTTGAGATTTTCCTTTATAGGATGGCAGCTACTAAGAAATTAACTTACATCTCGTAAATAGATAATTCAAGATTGTGTAATGGACTGGTTGTTGCTTGTATGCTTTTTGAGACACTCGTCTGATTAAATTGTATTACCCCGCAAGACTGTACTTGAAATGAACTGATAAGTAAAATAAAAAAAATAAAAGTAGTAAAATTGTGACGATGATCGGAAGTGTTATTTATTTCAATTTGTGATTTTCCTCAACTGCTCGTGCAGTGCATGTACCTTTAAAGTTTAATCAATCGGATATGAAATATTTAACATCACTGATGCACACAATACGACGCTTAAAGTGCCTAGAAACATCATCCTGAGCATGTGACAAACATAATCGTATGTTAGCTTTGTCCGTCGCGTGAGTGTGATTATGCGTCGCGTGATGTGATTAACCATCCGATTGTTTGTTTACATGCTGAATGCTGATGAGCATCAACAAAAGGAACGCAATCGACCAACCGATGGTCTAGTGGTTTCCACAAAAGTCCACACACCAAGTTGATGGAAAACGTTAAGCAAAATAAGCATATGTCGAATGCAAACATGCACGCATCGGTGGCAAACATTTGCCGTTCAATTGCACGTTAAGGGTTTTTTTTTATCCTTCGGAACTTCGGAATACGTTGTCCTTGCGGATAGGTTTGTTATGGCTCGAGGTTACCGATGTTGAAAGCGGCCTAATCGAATAACACCATTGGAAGGGTTTGTCCGATTCTCTGCTTCATGCTGCCGTTTTTACGGATCGTTAGGTTGTATATTCCATCCCCGTTTGCCGGTTTGTATTTATTAGTTGCTCCTCGATACTCGGGTAAACAGACCGCTTGCTATCCTGCCCTCAGTGTAGAGGCCATTCGAATACAAACGACGTGTTGAAGCCGAGCTCGGTGGATGTTTTTTTCGATCTGCATTGTTGATTTTTTCCTCTACAAACCCAACCAACACCACCTGGCCGGGACAGGGTGTTCACTTTCTCGGCTTTTTGATTTAACCATTCATGTCATGTGTGCCAACGTGATCAAACTGCACAAAAGCTAACGTTCGTCCGCACGGGGGGTGGGGGTCGTCCGAAACCGCGGGGGTTATCCCTGGCCGGGAAAACGGTACCACCAACTGGTCCGATCATTTTCGGACACCGCAAATCCATCCATCTTGATGCATCGAGTGCCATGTTATCAGGGGGGTGGAAAAAAGCCACTTGTCGGGAAAGCGTCCGGTCAGCGCCGGGATTGGGTTTCGACAGCACGACCTCGACTGGTCGGGTAAACCACCCGTCAACGGCACAAGTGTGTCATTTTTCTTGCATCCCTCGTGGGCAGGGGTAACAATAAAAAAAAACGCTTTGCGGCCGTTGTTGATAAATGGCTGTATGGCTTCTCGTGATTGTGGTTTACGATTTGGGAATAAATTACCGTCGTTAATTTTGATGACGAAACAATAAAAATCATCGAATGAAGAATGGTGTGGAAGGATGAAAATTTCACAAGATTAAGTGCGCCATTTTCCCCGTGTGCCTTGAGGTTAACCGCTTTGGCTTTAAAGAAGACTTGTGCGTATGTTATGGTCCACCATTTTTGAATTGTAATTCTACTTTGAACTCCTTTTGCAATCAAACATTTTTGAAATAAAAACATTTCTGTTGAATGTACAATAGAACAAGGAAAGTGTAAGAAAAAGCAAGTAAGCACTACGTTTTAAAGCAAGACGTGAATACACAACAGCGAGAAGCGTGTCAGGGCACTAAACCGGTTTACTGTCGCTATCCACTTTTCATGGCATGTACAGCCCGGAATAGGTTTTCTTTGGGTGACACAGTTTCGGGACAGCTTCAGCAATGCTTCGACGACAAAAACGAAACGCAAATCCCGGCATTCCGCCAAAATCGAATCCCTCTCGGAATGTCACCCGAGTCTCCACCGACGAAACGATCCAACGGGCGGAACACAACGCCCGAAAGGTAAATCGAGCGGAACAGAAGGCATGCTGAGAACGTCACCGAACTATCATTTACTGCGTGTGTGTATCTCTCCCCGGCTCTGTCCAACCAGCGCTAGGATTTACACACGTACAGAGAGACACAAACACAGCTCCTCACAATTCCTTCGAACGAGCGAGCCGGAACGATCCTATCAATCTCAATATGTTGATCGGCTCAGAATAAATTGACCGTGCGTCAGATTAGAGAGCCCGATGGAGGGCGGGGATGTGGAGGAGATGGGTGGGGCGAAGGGAGAGACATGTGGAACCTTTTCGGATCTCTGGCACTCGATGCTGTACGGGGGATGAGCCGCGTCTACCGAGGGAAAGGAAATGAATCCAACATCCGTTGAAATCGCTTAACGAGCCTCAAGAAGTGCCGCTTCTGCCGGCTCGAGGCTCTGAATATGTATGCGCACCGGTACGTGTAAAACAAATGCGTTGGTGTGCACGCACGCACGCACCGGGGACGCTTAGGTGGACAGTGGAAGTGAGCGGAGAGAGCGAGCAGACAAATTGGCTTTCTACATCGCAGCCGGGAGCAATAATTCACCGGAAGGATGCGGGCTGAGCGAAAGGCGCACGATGGATGGTAAAACACAAAACGAATCCTTGCAAAAGGAATGCAGGAAAGCTGACAACCCTTTACACTTTTCCATCCCTTCGAAAGCGGCGCAACTCTCGGTTGTGATTGAATGAAATTAAGGCACGATTCGCAGGTCACCGTCAACCATCTATCGCAGGTCACCGTCAAGCATAATAAATCGAATTGGGTTTAGCCCTGATTGCATCAGGCGCACGCGGTGCCTAGCATCATGAATATCTGATGTCGCTTGTCAACAGCTTTCGGGCAACCCGAAAAGGATGCGGAGGACGTCGCTCGACCGCGGTGCAGGACCCGTTCCCCGGGCAAGCATGATTCAAGCATAATGCTCTGATTATTGTTGCGGAATGCGTGTTTCGTGATGAAATGTGGTGCTGTGCGCGCGTGCCTACCTAATCAGCGGATTGATGGGCATCGTTACATAATTCAATTGCATACCGGCCATTCGACCGTCCCCTCGCTTGATGACCGGGGACGCGGATTGATGAGCCACTGTTTGCCCGCGAATGGGACCACGATTTTGAAACCGCGTGTGCATTAGGCACATCGATTGTTCGGTTTCGGAACGTGCCCGCTGCCGCTGATTTGTTGCCATGCGGCGTTGAATTCAATGGAACATGGTTTGCTGAACAGCATGAATGCATTTTTAATAGTGTGATCTGCGATGGCTGCTATCAACTTAACACATTACCACGCAAATGCTGCATTCGCTGGGTAATGGAATCTTAAATCACTGCACGCATGATTTCGATGCAGATAAACCTATCGAAAATAGGACTTGTGTATGTTTTGTAATATTCATGCACTAATGATTGCGCTGTTATCTGTGGTCATGTCATGCAAATAACATGCTTATGTTAATCCCTGTGCATGTTCAAATCATTGTGTATGATAAATACTAATCAGAAATCAGAAATAAAAACCGAGCCTTTTATTTTTACTTTAAACTTTTCAATTTATGTTAAAAGTAAATAAACAAGTTTAAATAAATGTGGTGCTTGTTACAGCCGGTTTTGCTCCATAACCTCATCACCATGGCAACACACACTTCACTGAACACCTATACGAGTCACTCGAGCCATGCACGTGTAGTCGTTGGGATGAAGGAAATTGTTCGCAGAAACATAAAATGTAATGCACAGGATTGAATTCAATTTCACCTTAAACCGTGACCTGAATCGGCATTGACTGCCGTACCGACTCTGACATAAAGGCGGGTGGGTTTTTTTTAACATAGAGTGAATTTTGAACAGGGACAAAACAATAATACACACACACACACACTTACAGAAACTAAATCATTGGTTTTATGCTGGTACGATGGAGGCGCATGGTTGCTGTTGAACGGGGATTTCAAACACCTAGAGTACGTACCCGGAAATGCGGGATGGAATAAATCCAAGCAAAAGTTTAGGGTGTTAATCAAGAATCATTGAAAAGGTAAAACCCTGTTTGGATTAAGAACATTTTTTACAGTTTTTCGAACACTATATTAGCAATAAACGTGTGAAAATTGCAGTTTTCACGAGACAAAGCACTTTGGCCGGATTTTCACTGCCGGAAAAAGCACTTAGATTGTAAAAAGCATTTATCTCAAAACTCTGCCCTACCAGGTGCTACCAGTTGTAGTTGAACTTTTTATAGATTTTAACTGCGAAATGGCTTTAAAACATGCTTTGAATGTATTGGCATGAAAGAATGAATGCATCGTAGCAGAAATTCTAAAATAAATAACCGTTTTCAACTATTTCGTGTAATTTTGAGGCTTGATGGAATCAAAACCAGAACAATGGGCACTCTTAAAGGTAGAATTGAACAGTTTTCGGAAACTAGGTCAATTCCAGGAAACCACGCATACCACACCCTCCCCAATTTGTTAGGGTAACTTTTCACACTCTGCTAAACCTTGGTATGTTTCTTGAAGGCCTCGGTTTTGTCACGTGAGTCGCCTGACGCTGTTGCTCCTCTGCGCTATATCCTGCGACTCTGTGTGTGTGATTGTGCTGAGGTGCCATTTCCTGCGGGACAACACATGTCCATTAGCAGATACTCATCTTCTTCCTGTCGTGGGGCCCCGCATTCCATTCCACACCAGCCGGGCGTTTGCGTGCCAGCCAGCGTCGGGGAATGAATATTTAACGTGCCAGGCATTTCACACCACCTAGCCGAAACGATCCGTGTGCAGAAGAAGACGTCCTAGTGTGGCGGTGTGTTGGTAGGTTTATTGTCTTCGGAACACATCTTGGGAAATGTGTCATAGACACGGCACGAGACGGAACAGGGAAAAATTCAACGCAAGAGTGTTTAATATTTAACTGGTTATAGCTGTTATAGGTTATACACCATAAAACATGTACGAGACTGAAGCAAAGGTTTGAGCAAAGCAATGGAATTTGAGATTCTTGTTTGGCATGCAAACTTCTGATGATAAGGTGAACATTGAACAATTCGAAACTAACTGAATCATAATTAGTCACTTTTATATGCTATCATCACTCAAATAAAGCCATTCTTATGAGTAAAGATTGAGAGATCTAGCTTAAATACTACTTCGTTGTTCAAAAGAATTAAATGAAACCATGAACTGTTACTTCAGAATGTTGAAATAGTATTATTTTCATGAAATGTAGTAAATGGGAGTAGTTCAAAACATTCTCATCATTCGCGGCTACTTTAAATGAAATTTAAACCCATCTGCGAAAAGATAAAAATGAGACTCGCGCTCTGTATCGCAAGACAGATGAAAGCCCTCCACGAATTTGTGATGTTCACTCACTCGAATGTTGCCGAGGGCTAAGTCATTTCAAAGACCGACTTGGTGGGCGTGCAGAAAACAAGAGAACAACAAATGATAAGCCCACTTGGCTCGATCTACGAAAAGGTTGCTCATCCAGTGCCAGTCACACGGGTCGCTTCCTTGTGATCTCTTATGTCGGTATGGAGCGCTGGGTGGTGGAATCAGTTTTAAAATTGGCCCAGGAGGCGGTAAGTAGAACTAGAACTGGCGAGATGTTAAACGCCACCACGTGACCTTGGTGTGGCCTACAAAACGGACCCCGTTCGCACCAGCTCTCGGTCTGCGTTTAGCGAAATGCTTCACACGAGGAAGTTGGAAAAGAAGTAATGGAACGAGTATACCCCTTGGGGAAAGAGAAAGAAAGTCAACATGCTCCCGGCGACATGCAAGCCTACACAAACAGACGATCCGGCGGCACAAAGGAAAAAAAAGCGGCTTCAAAGCAAATGATTTTCACCCGTCAAGAACTGCAGGGATCAAAAATGCGAAGAAGTGCAGAAAGGGCTTACCGAAATATTCGTCCGCTAACACGGCGCGGGTCGAGTATTTCCGCGCTCCTTTCATGTTCTTTCAAGCCTTCGGTGGTGGCGGTAAAGTTGAGTGCAAAAGGAAACTTACAATAAAGCATTGCAGCCATGGAAGTGGAAATCTTCATTCCAGAAGTACCGGCCCTGGTGAAATTCCGCTCGAGCGTCAGCTTAACAGTTTGCAAAACATTTCGCCCTCTATTTCGGTGGTGGAGAGTGCACTTGACACTTGTCAGAAATACTTAACAATGACACACACGAGTCTGGGAAACACACCTTTCGCTTTCACTTCGTGGTTCAGTTCTCACACCATCAAGGAACACATTCTCAAGAACGTTTCCTTCACCCTGGCATCCCAGTTTGCTTTGATGTCTCACATAAACTGTGTTTCCGTTCATGTTGTGGTGAAGCACTGGTATTGTGACTGTTTGGAGCCAAAAAAAATTGTTTTCTCTCACCATCCATCGGCATCGTCAAAGACCGAGGGGGCAAACATTAATCGATGTGCGGTCAATCGTGCAATTTGTTCGAGCGATGCCAATCTGCTTGCTATGATCTCTCAAGCCTTCTCGGCTTAGGGTCAAGAGTCTCTCGCAGGGTGAAAAGGGCATCCTCAGCCACGATAGAATGTAAAATTCTAATTTTCCAACCGGCTGACCGCGATGACTTTCGCGGATAATTTGACCCGAGCGACCCGAAGAAAGGCTCCGGTAGCATCGTTACGAACCGATGGCTGCAATTAACGCTACATTTCTTCTCAATCCGGTTGGTTTAAGGCAAAGGGTCGTGGGTTGGGTTTGAAACATTTTTGTCTTGCGCCGGGCTTACTTCCCTCCGCAAACAAGGGCGCTTAGGATGGAAGGAAATATAAGACCGATTTGTTTCGAAACAGCTCATCATTACTTCTAGCGAGACGGATGAAAGAACATTTATTCACATCTATTTTTGGAAAGCGCGAAAGACTTCCGCCGGAGGGATTTGCTTGCCGTTTGCTTCGTTGTTTGCACAGTCCTTTTTATTCAAAATATAGGATGAACAAAAAACGATTTCCACAAAGACTTTTTTGTTTTCCGAGCAGTCAACGCAATTTCATTCAAAGATTTTGTTTCCATCGCGAACAAAACAGGGGTTTTAGGATATTTCTAGAGTTGTGCCTTATGAATCGTTCGGCGAGATTCATTCATATGAATCATTCACCTAAGATTCAATCAGCTTGATTCATGAATCTTTTGGAATTCTAATCTTCAAACGTTTATTAATCTTTCGAAACTTTAATCAATCTTTCATGGATCTATAACGAATCTCCATGATTCTTTCATTGGTGTGGATCATGCGACAAAAAAAGGGTTTACTCTACTAATGTTTTGCACATCACTTTTCATCACTTGATGAATCTTTGGGATTCATGAATCTCTCGTTTAAACATTCACGAATCTCCAAAAACGCAAAGAATCACTCAGATTCATGTATCTGAATCTGAATTACACAACTCTAGATATTTCCAGTTGTTTTCGAAAGTAAGTTCCTTGAGACGTTGGCTGTTGGAAATCCTTTTTTCATTATTTTTAATCCATCGTGGACTGCAAAGCTTTTGACTCGACATTGTGTAATATGGTGAAATACTGAAATCATTATCATACTCTCAAAGAGGCCCCCAATAGGAGGACAATGGTGTCCACATGTTTTGGTGATTCATTTTAGCCCGTACCAGATGGATCTAATGAGTTCCGACATCCGTCTGCCATTGGCCCACTTAAACAACCGACCCGCTGTCCGTAACGACGGAGCTGTGTCATTAATCGAGTCGCTCGAACGCAATAAATCAGCATCGCATAGCTAACGGAAATCAACTACGGTACACCCTCACCAGCGTTCCAGCGGCTCGGTCGTTCGATAATCTACCGATAAGTCGACCGAAGCCACAAGGAGCGGATCACATGTCAACCGGTTCGCGTGACCAGTTGCTCGCCTTGGCGCTGTCAACTTCACTTTAACAGTGGCGCGCGTGAGTACAGCTTGCGGTTTTATTGTTTATTATCAACTCATCGGCGCCCTCCTCGTTCCGTGGAGCGAACGGCTTGAAATCGGATAGGGACCGCACCGTCTCTGTCAGCGGTTTACGACCCTCGGTCGTTACTCAAACAGATCTTATTGACGGTCCATCGCCAACAGTGTTGCGGCGCCAAAGCCCGCCGCCCGGCCCCGAACGAGGCGCAGTCCGAGGTGGGTGTGAAAATTATGGAAAACTTTGAACAAATTCGTCCCCACTTACCTCCTTGCTTGCGTTGTGTGAGTTATCCTAGCGGAGTTTCACTTCCCGCGGCCGGTGATGGCGATGAAACTATCAACTGGTCGCTTCCCCCGGCACACTGAGAGCAACACGAGCTGCGGGCGTTGGGAACAACTTTGCCATCGAACTTCGCCGGCCGGACGCGTGTTCTTCTCCGGCGGGGAGCTTACAACTTATTATTACCGTTGTTAGCACGCCGGGCACGAAACCGTACCCACGGTCACGGACTCACACACACACACACACGTACGCGTCCAAGGTGCGGAGAAATTCGATCGACGGACCGTCACTACTATTTTTCCGAGCCCTCCGACGCAACGCACTCGAGTCGGGTTGGATCAAAAATCCAGACGTTCCACTTTACGTTCCAGGATTTCGTGTCTCATCCAATTGTGAGTCGCAGGATTCCACTGCTGGATCGTCCTACACATTTAGCTGCTGCACAGAAAAAAAAGGAAGGAAAAGGATAAGAGTAAAGAAAAATACACCCCGTGGAAGCAGGTCGGGAAAAGCCGGCGCTGTCGCTTGATCCCGCCTCGTTCGGAGCGATAGCTGATGTTTTTCCTTTTTACCCTGCTTCAGCTATACCGCCGTTGGCGTTTTATTCTCCCACTTTCACTGTCTTATCCGTCGATACGGGGTTTTTCGCAACGCTCAGCGTGTAATGATGGCACTTTTTCTTCGTACGACGTACGACACCACATCCGTTTGCAGAACCGGTCCCAGAACGGAGCGTTCGGTGGGAGTATGTGTGGGTGTGTTTGTGTGTGGCTGACCCCATCCCAGTCGGGCGCCAGGACACTGTTTACATTCACACTCGGTGCCCACCGACCGTTCCGAGATCGACCAGTGCCTCGGTCAAGGACCTTTTTCTGCACGTTCTGTGTTTACGCTCCTTCCTCGAAGGACGCGCGGCTTAATTTATAGCAATTTGAAAAGTTCGCCACTGGAAACTCGGGCTCCCTGTCGGAACGTTCGGAGGGCACAGTTCGCGCAAGTAAGACTGGGTTTTCTCTTTGCAAGGGCAATGTTGTTGAAAGTTTTGCAAAGTTTGTGCAGTCGATTTACGTTTTTCTAGGTACCACTCTATTTCTTTTTACTACACCAAAGATTGATTGCTGTTGGTTTTGCAATTTCACTGTCTACTTTGATTCAATCGGATTGGTGTCGAGTCTGAAGTGGCCATGACAGCGTATATATGTGTGCAGACTTACAGATAAGAGTGGCTAAGAAGTACCCGGTGAACGTGAAACGAACTGATAACTGGCACAGGCTTCCCTTCAACTTCAACGGGGAGAATGCCTAACACTTACGTACATATGAGCACAAACATAACACATTTTCGCATTTATACACATGCCACTACTCACACTCGGCCCCAAAATGGGGCCCCTCAAACTGGGCTCGGACGCTCGGAGGATTTGGTACAACTCTTTGATCTGTATTTTTGTTCCAGTCCTAATGCCACAATCTTTGACCGGCCCCGACTCACACCGAGCGTGTGCTGCGGCCCTTGCTGAGCCAAAACGCTACCATCCGGGGGCAACCGAACACGCTGAGAGCAACACCCTGACTGACGAGCAGGCCCCGAGGTGCATCCGACGGAAGCCTCACCACTCTCCAGCGCTCTGCGGTGGAGCTTTTCGGCCACGGGCGGAGCGCGTGAGATGCGGTGAGCAAGTGAACACGCGCCTCTTCATCCTCACGCTCAGCGCTCGCAGCATCCAACATCCGTAGGAGTCACGGGCGGTGTTCACTTTGTAGCGCGCATAAGGAAAGCGAGAGTGGAAAACCCTGTCGTGCTGAAGCTGAAGAAGAACCCCCGTTCACACAGAAAACCGTTTGCCGCACGGAGACAATGGAATGATAAATGGTAAAGTCACCACGAAAATTTTGGGCACGCGAGGCCGATTGGCATGTGAGTGAAAGTAAAACGATGAGCCAGGGATGTCGTTCCGTGGGCCGTGAGCAAGCCCTTCGCCTGCTCGGCGTAAACAAATCGCGGGGTAAACAAATTGCGATGCGTAATCGATTCATTGTACTGTAATGATCACATTCAATTTCAATTAACAATCATGTCAATAATTTGAATGAATAATTTCAATGAAACATTTTCCACATTCGCTTGGGAATTAATCGTACTTTGAAGTTATTTGTTGAACTAAAAACACACACTTCACAACAAACATTGGACCACAATGAAACTTTATCGCTTCCAAATTTTGCCATTTCTGTTAAATTAGTTTTAGCGAGTGCAGTGTTGCACAATTGATTTGCTGGTTGGTTCAATTTTATGCCTCAGCGATTTTTTGAAATTATCAATTCCTCATCAATTCCATAATTATAACCTGAAATGTCAACAAATTGTGATGGTTATTCGATTCATTGGTTTGTAATGGTAACATTCTAATTCAATTACCAATTATATCAATAACTCACTTATTCGTAATTCGTAAAACATTCTTTGTAGTTGTTTCTTGAACTGAAAACTCAAGCGAATGGTACATCCGTACGTCACAGCAAACATTGAACCACGGAGAGTATCATCGTTTTTGTTTTTTATTCCATTCCGGTGTGCATCAATCTGAAATTCAACTCCCCCAACGGTAAGTCACGGCAGTAGTCAGGCCATCAAACGCTAATTACGCTAACTAATCATTGCTCGTCGGCCCGGTAATGGTTCGTTCATGTGCAAATCACCCACCATTAGGGGGCGACCGGGGACGATTGTTGTTGATGTGTTGAGGCAGGCACGTGTGGCTTTACCTTGATCCCGAGCGCAGAAGGCAAGCGTCTCGGGAGCGTTTTAATTGCATGTAATCCGAGCGAAATGCTTTCCTCGGTGTGTTGTTTATTGACTGGAACCTTCGTCTCCTCCGACACTGTAAAGAAACCGTCTGACGTGTGTCGTCCGTTCTTTGCTTGCTGAACCCCAGAGCATCTTTACGACATTCACCCGTTGCTCAGCATTTTCGCTTAATTATCTATCCGGAACAATCGATTTCCTTACGTCAGTAGCAGAAGTGTACCCCTTTCCATCTCTTTGGACCGGTTATGGTGGGAAAGCCCAACCAAGAGGCCTGTTTTTCGCCAAAAGCGTCCGATAGTAAACTGTCGAACTAACGACGTTCTGCGGAAGCTGGCGAAAGGAGCAGCAATCTCGCCGTCGAAACAACCATCGGCCACTTCTCGCACATAAAAAAAAACGAAGTATAAAACGTCCTCGAGATAGTTGGCGAAGGCTCTTTGACTCACTTGCCATTTTGTTTGTTTTTCGCTTTTTTTTTTCTTCTTCAAATCCTTGCGTGCAAAGCTGTGGCTTGTGAGCAAATGAGTGGAGGTCGGTTTGCCACCGGTTCATCGACAACGTCCCGTCGGTTGCTGGCAGCTTCAACAGATTGCCCATTCAAGGTCTCCCAATGTGCGGCTCGGAGCACGTTCACTGAACCCTTCTCATCCCCCGCAGCATAACGCGGCCGTTGTTTAGAAGGGAAACAATCTGAGCCGAGCGAACTCATTCGCCAGACTGACTTCGTGTTAGCAACGGCGTGGCAAGAGCTGCTGAGGGCCCGAACTCGAACAACCGACCATTTTCACCCGCCCAAGCAACGCATGCGCCCTTTCCGCACGAGTGTTGGTGTGTTTGCGTGAGAAAAGTCGTAGGATTTTCTCACCGCTAGCTCACGTTGGGAGTGTCAATCGGTGAGCCGAGGATGCTGTGAGGATATTTTTTCTCTCAACTCGACTCGATTCCGCGCTCCGTTTCGGCCTGTTTTCATCTTTGTCCTCTCGCATGGTCCACCATTATCTCGTGGACTACTCGAATCGAGCAAGAAATAAATAATTCGTACGAAACAGGTTGCATGAATCATAGATTAACGATTACTGCATCGGGCAGCGCACAGCTGATTCACGTGTTCAAAATGTACGGACCTTTGTTTCAGGAACAATGTGCCGGCATGCATTATAGATATGGGAATGTGTGGAATGATAATAATGTGACATGTACGAGTGTTACACATGTCACTAGTAAATATTGGAAAAAAATTATCAAGTAGAATTTTATCAGCATTAACAATGCAATGGTGGTGGTGCTGTTTTGTAAATCGATCTCATAACAATTCCAGTAGAACCTGGGCAGTTTAGATTTTTAAAGCACCTTTTAAAAACCTTTAAGACTGAAGTGTGTAAACATAGTTTCATCTACACCACATTCCGAACCAATCGTTTTAGTTCGCTCTGATTTGTCCATAAGTTACGATTCACCTTGCTGCTTGACGTTTTATGACGTCGGCAAACGTAGAGCCCCTCGGCCGATGGTTTGAACACGAAGCTAGGTCGATCCTGCTAATGGTATGTCAACATTTGCCAGCCGCACCTGCAGCGCTGCCGATGGTGAACTGCCTCCGCTACGGTCAGCCTGCGGCAAGTGGTGACGAAAAGCTTCCCAGGTGGGGGAAAGGATAATGTTTACAAATTTACCGATGCCAACGTGTCCCCGGTGCGGCACGGTGAAGCTGCCGGCTGTTTGACTGTAAAATCAAGGCCAGAACATTGAGACGGAGAAGATAAAACACGACACGACACGAGAAGATGAGGGTGGATGGGGATGGGAGGGGTCTTCTGAAAGCCGCTTTGCTCAAGGTAGCTAAATGTTCGCTCAAACACACGTTCCCAAAGCAACAGATCTTACGCCCACAGTCTGTCATAGATGGAGCTATAAAAATATTTCGTTACACATTGCTTGGCAAAAAAGAAAGAAAAAACAAACATTCACCAACACAAACCTGCTATTTTTGATACTTTTTTTTTGTTGGGTTGTACTCCTCGTAAATCGTCTTTGCTACCGATTCCATTATTTCATGCTCCCACCCAACGCGTCCGAAATAGCTAATTATTTACGAAAAATAGACCCATAAATGCGGGAATGTTCCGCCGGGCGGCGAAATCAATTTATCAAAATTAAACTTGCCCATCGCACGAGAAAGGCATAAAAATAAAACATACAACAAAAAAAAAAAGAAACATACATCAACACACGGTCGACAACGATGATAATGGATGAACGGATAATTGGGATTAGCCTTTGGTGGGAAATTTCGTGGGGCAAGGAAATCCAACTCGCTCGCTGGGGGGAAATGGGGAAAATTGCTGCCCCAAGGAGAGTAGATTTCGTATAGCGTGAACGCAAAACACTGTTTATTCGTGTCTTTGGTTTAGCTTTTCAAGGCCTCCCGAAGCTTACTGCTTTAATGGGTTATTAAATGGAAATCTTTTTGGAAGTTATCTAGTGTGTTGTTCTTTCTGCATATCGTTTCTTAGATTTGTTTTCTTGCAAATTATTCTCCGTTCTTTATTCACTTTAATTTGACTGAAGAAGATAACTTACGGCGACTTACCCAGTCCTCTTATGCCTATTTCCTATCTACCTTTCTTTAATACATTACACTCCCTTCCATTAACGCTACGATTTATTCCTAACATCAATATTCCCTATGAATATAATATTATTTAGTGCCTACATAAAGGCGCTACACTAGTGTGGTTTTCTATTGTTTATTCTTAATACTAGAGTTAACATAGGATAGGTCTGAAAATTAAGTAACAATCACTGACAAACAATTCCATATCTCAACGCAGAAAAACAGAACATCCACCGATCCACGACTTGAGTGTGTATCGAAAACTCGTGATGGAAAAGCTACTTGCGGGTTTAAAAAAAAATGCTCAGAGTCGCCCCCCGGAGCTGTTTCTCCCTTTCGGACGTACCTCATCGAATGGTACAGCAATCACGGCATTACATCACCGTCCCGTCATGCGGACGCTTCGCTTCGAGCAACGCAAACCGCAGCAGCAGTGCCTAGAGTGGCACTTGAGCGGAAAAGCCAAATTCACCGCTTCGCCGGGGAGGCGTTACACATTTTCACGCGAGTGTCGAGTGTCGCCCGCCGGACGCGATGGGATTCGCGCGCCAAAGTGGGCCGAAGGATGCTTGTTTTTAGTCACCAACTTGTACTCCCCTGCCACAGTGCGGTGCGATCTTACCCGTGCTCGCTGGTTCGACATGTTTCGTTTGCTAATGCAATAACATTTCGGTGCGGCAGAAAGATATGTTTGAACGGAACGGATTGCTTCAGATTGGGTAAGGGAAGGCACGAGCATGGAATTGAAAAATGTGCGTACGTTTATACACTCCGCACGCACTGTATGAGCTTGGCCACATGCAAACAGAGCACGAGCGAGGCGGGAGGCAAAAATGTGCGGTTATATTTATACACACACAACACCGCGCCGGGTCAGTCGGGGTGGACGGGCAATAAATATGCGTGCGGTCCGGTGTGTCGAAACGGTCGCCGACGAATATCATTCGGCACTTCGGATGTATTAATTTTCACGCGGGCATCTCCTTCGGGCAACTTCTGGCCGCGAAGCCGGTCGCGAGTGCGCGAAGCGAAAAGAAAAAAAACACCCGCAGAGATTTTGGGTTTGCGCATCGTGCCGACGCATGCCTGCGCCGAACCGGCTGAACCGGTGGCCCGCTCCCGGACGGATTTCGGTCCACCTCGAGCAGTCGAACGACGGCAGGCCTTCGGGCCCGTTCCTTCGCGGTTCTTGTGCGTGCAGTGCTGAGCGGGTACCGAAATCCTTTTTTTAGCACCCTCCGTAATAGCTTTTTAATGGCGCACTCTCGCCGCCATTGGCAAATTCCATGTGGCGACCGATCGGTTAATTGTGCTGCGATACGGCTGCGAAAAATGGTGTCGAAAGTTTCCCAGCACATATCCTCCCGACACTGCGTTTCGTTTTGTTTTTAGTAGCTTTCTTTAATTGCTTAAATTAATGGATTCCACCACCTGCAGACGGTCTCAGGCAACACTAAGAAAATTAGAGAGAAAAGGCTCGCCACCACCGACCACGTGTTCCTTTTTTTCCTAGCGTTGCGCGAAGGTGGTGAAAGTTGGTTGAAGAAAGCAAACCCCGTGCGAAAAAATATAGTGGGACGTGACATTGTGTGTGTTTGTGTGTGTGTGATTATGTGTGTGTGTGTGTGTGTGTGTGTGTGTGTGTTTGTGTGCGTTTTTTTAAGTGGTTCCGGTGACCTACCGAACCATTCGGTTTGCGGGTGAAAAAGTGAACGTGGCGAAACAGACTGAAAGAAATTTTTTTCCATTTCGTTTTTTCTTTTCGGTTTCGTTCTCGGTTTTTCCTTGTGTGCAAAAAAGTGCATGGTGTGTGCATCGGTGCAAAGCGCGCGTGAAACGCAGCGGAACGGCATTAGCAAGTGGAAAGAAGCAAAACCTTGAATATACAGTGAAAGGGGAATAAAGGAGAGTTTTAGGTGGAAGCTACGCGTACAAAGGGAAAAACCTTGGGCCAGCGGAAGGAGTCGCCGGAAACCGGTGGCGTTTTTGCCCGTGGGTGTGCGCGCCACTAGAGCGACACTCACGGAGCTGTTTCCCGGGATATTTTCTTCTTTTGGCGAGTGTGTTCGTGTTCCAGTTAGTGTGCATTTGGCAGCATCATCATCGTCCTCATCATCTCCGTCAGCTGGATGGTGCAGAAGTGAGTAAAGTCCGGTATTGCTGCCATTTTCCTTTTGTTTTTTATTTAACAACCGTATTTTTTCGCCTGCTAGTGGTTGCTTTATAGAACAATTGCCCTTTAGTGTACGCTGTCATGTCGCCTGCTTGAAAACAATTCCAGAAACTTTCCATTCGCTGGCATTTAACTGCCCTGGATGAAAGCTTGCGCGTAGCAGAAAACGAGAAAATGCTAATTCGCATGCGAAGATAACAAAAAAAAGTATATGAAACGGAATATTCACACTGCTGTAGTTTCTGATTTTTGCTCTTTACCCCATCGCGTTCACAAAACTCCCTCGCACAATGACAATGTTTTTCACATTCGCCTTTCTACCCCCGGGAGCTACCCCGGGGGGAGCGGAGACGGCAATACGGGGCTAATCAGCGAATGAAATAAAATAGAAAAAAAACGAACGACTGACATAAAAAGTACACGCACAATAAAAAACGAACAAAACACCGCCAACATGAGTGGCACCGACTAATCGCCAACCATTGCTCTCATTAGTCTCGACGGGCAGCTAAGACGTTGACAATTGAGGCTGACAATGGGTTGGCGAGTCAAACCGAAACCCCCAAGGGTTGTCGAACAATGTGCCTGTATGCGTGCAAAATATCTTGTGTGACGGGAAACGCAAGAGACAAGCACGAAGCACTCCGTCGGTTCCCAAATTTAAGAGTGAAATTTGTTGCTTATTACATATATAAAATAGCAAAAAATTAAATAACACTCATGATAAGAACAAATATATCCATGACTTTGGTTTAGAATGCAATTTCTTTATTAGTAAGCAAATGTCAAATGGCTATAAAAACGTGTAACAATCTCGTAGAAAGTACATGAAACAAATAAACACTGAAAAACATTAAGCATCGATAAAAACAAAACTATTTAATTTGGCTTAAAAATAATTGGAATCGTTTAAGTTGCCGTGAATAAGCGCAAGGTGATTTCGTTCAGTAGAAAATGTTTCATGCTCGTTTAAAGTCATGTGCTAGGTCGACTTTTGTTGTTTTACTCGTGTCTCAGTATTTTTAGCCTACCGTCTGATTCATTTTCTTGGCCACCGCTAGCGTTTGTGCGAACATGGCGCGCTCAAAGAGTAATATTTGTCTATTCTTTCACCTGAGAAGCCATAGAAAATAATCACAGCCAGTCGTATTATTTACTAGTTGGAGAATACCAAATAATAATATATTGTTCAACCGTAGATGGATGTTGATCCAACTTTGTTTGAAGCTATAAAACATTTGAAGTACTATATGAATCATAAAAAAGGAAAATCAAACCTCATAACAGTTTTCCCATTGAAACACTCTTTGATCTGTTCTGACCAAAGCTGCTTAATTATTTTCACTCTCCCTTTCCTTTTTTCCAGTTGCAAAATGTATGTTAAAAGTATGTTGAATGTTTGAAGCCAGCAACAAAATAATTCACACCGACCGCAGCATGCAACCTTGCGCCCAGTTGCCCGAGGCCAGCGCAAGGTTCCAACCCGGTGTGCCACATTTAACCCTGCAGGGTCATCGCAACCCGTCGACGTTCATCTGCATGAAATGAAATCAATTATGTGAATTTATGTTTCTCGTTGCCTTTTGGCGCACGTTTCATCCACCGTACGACCATTTTTATCATCGACTGTGATGCCGCTTTTCCTATGGGATTTTTCACATTTTCACTTTCTTTCCCCTAGCGGCTGCATATCGTTTAACCGTTTCAGTTCAGGCCATCCTTGCCGCTGGTTTCCTCGTCGCTGGCCGGCGGTTCCACTGGGTGTCTTTTTGTTTTTTTTTTGTTTTTCCTCCCCCTTACTACGCCCACCGCGGATCGGTGCGGAATGCTTCGCGATTACGGAAGAACTGCGAACATGAAGATTTATTTTTATCTGCCCGCACCTGTAACACCACCACGGTTTTCTGCAGCGTGGGGTTTCACCCGCTTGCACGGGGGGAGCGTGTGGGTTTGCAAGGTGTGTGAGTGATTTTTCAAGATACATTTGCTTGCCATCGTCACCTCCGTTTCGGTTCAGTCAGACGGCAGCGCGCGAATAAATCGAGTGATGCGCAACAGAGAATTCCATTTGCATGATATTTTCAAGTGCGCTACATGTTTGCAATGGGGAGGGGTGGGGGAGAGGGGAGGGGGGTTGGTTTCAGGACAAGGAAAATCATGGGATTGCGCCCCAATGCGACGGGTTGGTGGGGTGAAAATGGAAAGTAATAAAATTCGACCGAGAGTTGGGTGGGAAAATGGCATCCTGTTTATTCCCGGGAGCGTCCTTGGGCTTGACGTGTAAAATCCGCCCGACATGCGGTGTACGCGAGGGGGAGGCAATAATACGCTGCTTTGGTCTGATAGACCGAGGACCGTTGTTCGGTTTCGACCTGCGTGAAGCCATACAGCGGCTTATGAATGGTAATCGAAAAGCCTTTTCAGCGCGTACAAGCGACGCATCATTATGCACGGTCGTGATTGGTGGGGCTAAGGATCCGCCCGGAGGGCTGCCGTTTGAAACTGGAACTGAAGAGACTACACAAATGGTGCACAAATTGGCCCACTTGATGCGTTCCATATCATTATGCGAGGATTGCATCCATTCACGACGTTCCGCCGGCGCAAACGGCGCCGTGGAGCAAAATAGCAGCGAAAAACCATCGGATTCGGAGTAGAAATGTTTCCATTTTGCACCACTTTCCCACTCACCCTGCCCTCCGGCATGGGTTTTGCGTAATGTGCTGCAAATAGCAGTGCCTCACTCGCCAACGTAATTGACCATGAATCCATCTCATCCATTACGGGTAGCGCTTTGCGAACGTCAATCGACTACGACTGTTTCGAATTAGGCGACTTCAATTTATTTATTTATCGAAAGGAAAAAAACAATCCTCCCCGGATCCCATTTTTCCCACCACAAATCCAGATTTTGTGCGATCGGCTTTGATGCGCGGTGAAAACGGATTCAATAACGGAAGAAACACATCTCATCTTTTTCCACGAACCGTTGATCGCCACCCCGCTCCCACCCACTCTCATTCCGATTCAGTAACAAATTGCTTGCATTTACCCGCAAATCTAGCGAAGGGATCCATCGTCGCGGCGGTGGGATGGAATAGGTATGGGGCACCACCAGCCGTTTGCCTCTTTCATCATTTGTTCGCCCATAACCGTTATTACTGTCTTTATTGGGTGCCTTCTTTGACGACATTTTTTTTCTCCCTCTTTTGCCACTTCCTTTCCCGAACTGTTCTTCCTTTCTCCCGTGACGTGATCCGGTCGAAACGGTCGGATATGGAAGTTACTGGGAATTTGATTGGAAAAATAATCTAGGCCAGCGCGTTGCCCATCGGGCCAACTTTTACATCCCCATGCCTTCGTTCGGGGGTTTGCGGTGCTTGGGGCGGGCGGAGGGGGAAAAAAATCTCCGGTCCCGAAATGAACATAATAAAGTGAAATCGTCAATCGAAGTGTCCACCATGTTTCGTCACGGTTCGGTGCATCGCGTGTGGTTCATCTGAGGAGAAGGAGAAGCAACTCTCTACATTCAGCCAATTTCTTTTGCCACACACGCTTGCGCCTCCGGGGTTCAGCGGGAGGGAGGGTGTAAAAGTTTCTTACATTGTGGCAAACTTTCCGAACCCGGCACCGCCCGAACGCTACAGCCAACTTTTATGTCACTGTCCGCCCTTCGAAAGTGGCACCGAACCGGGATGGATTTGTCGGAGGGGTGGGGAGGGGGGGGAAGCAACAGCGTGCGGCACCCTCCGATGCGGTGTGCGTGTGCTGCAATGGAAACATAAAAAGATAATCAACGGCTCAGCCCGGAATCATGAAAATTCGATCAACCACCAATTTTGATCGAACGTTTTTGGCGTTCGGAATGTCGGTCGACCACGTGCTTTCGGGCCGGCGTGCTGGTTCAATTTTCAATTGTGCCGCAATTTGGGGGAAATGGCGCTCATTACTTTTCGCTTCGGTTATTGTCCCAGATGGTGCCTTTATTGACTATCAGGTTATGTGAATTGATTACATTTCCATTCCGAGCCATCGAGTGGAGTGCCTTAACGTGAAATTAAATAAACTGACAATGGGTTCACGTTTAAAAATATGTTTTTTGTACTTTGAAAAGACCGAGTGAATTAAATTTTACCCCAAATTTCCATGTCCGTTGTATGTTCTCTTATTTCTCCCTCGGTTTTATTTATTGGAGGAAAATAAATCCCCCTTCCCTGCAGGAAAAGCTCACGTTTCTCATGCTCGAAATATATTCTCCATTTTGATTGACATTGTAGCTCTGTGTGTGGATTTTTCTAGGGAAAACTTCGCCGTCAAAAAAAAACCAAAATTCCCCCAAAAAAACCGTGACGCAATCAATCTTCCCCATTTCGCCAATATTATGCCACCGTCGCGTGAAACACTTTCCACTTCACTCGCGCACACCAAACGAACGCGAACGGAACTCGCAAAGGCGCGCCGAAGGCAATGATTGGCAAACAAACAACGTGTCCGTGCCGTGCAGGCGGAAACGGCGCGTTCCGTTCGAATGTGCCGCTTTTCACGCGCTCGGGGCCCACCGGCTCGACGTGCTGTCGTGGTTGTTGGCTGTCGTTTGCGCCTGGTGCGTAGGCAACGTGCAAAGCAATCGAACCGACCTGTTGCTTCTCACCGACGCCGACAACGCCCGTTACTCGATACTGTATCATGAATCACTACTCGCTTTCTTCTTCTCGTCTCCCTCTACCGTGGTTCTATTTGCAAACTGTCTCCCGAGTGCCCGCACTCCCATCTCCCCTCCCTTTTCGGCCTACGGCACGAAGCGGAAGGGTATTTACGTGGAAAATAATCAAGTGTCGGTTGCGGAGGAGAAAGTGTGCGAATATCGGTTCCTTTCACCGAACTGACATCATACTTGGTGAGTTGTGCACGGAGGGGTTTTTTTCTTCTTCTTCTTATTCCCCGATTCCCTCCTCCCGGATGGAGGCGCCCGGTCGCTCCGATGGAGGCGCCTGGTGATTGATAGCGATTCGTGATGTGTATCGAATATTCACGACCCAGTGGCCTTAACCGGCGGTGCCGGCGCTACACACATGGCTGCACACGCACATACATCCAAACACACACACATACTCTTACCAAACCAAACTCCCAAAACGGGACTTCTCGGTTTTCACGGTGATAAAACCCGATTACACAGCCAGCGCACCATTTATCACAAACCTTTACGTACTGTTTCTCTTGCTGGTTGTTGTTATTTTATTTTGTTTCTATCTTCCCGAACGTGTGTTCTGTCTCTCGCTCACTCTTTCCTTTAGTTCTCTCTATCTCCCACTTGGTTGACACATCGTTCAATTGAAATTGATCGCCTTCGTTACGGCACTTGGCTGATGGTTTTTCCGTATCGATTCGTCTCCCATAAATCGTCTTGCTTTCCCGGGGATGGTACCGGGGTGCGGTTTTCGGGCATGTGTGTGCATGTGTGCCGTCGGTGGCGTGAAGAAAAATCGAAATTTACTTCAACCTTCACCTTAATCGTTAATGGCATCGCAGCTGGGGGCCGTCGGCGTATGTTTCAAGCGGGAGTTCCGGCACTGGAATGGCCAAACAGCAAATTCATCCACACACGCACATGCCTTTCGGGTCAAACGCTCGGGGTTTTGGGGTGACTTTTCCCTTCCCCTTGTCCGTGGTGGTCATCCGTGGGAGGGGGGAGGGTAAACGGGATTGGTGTTTGTTCGGTGAAATGTTTCCCGCCGAGCGCCAACGTAACGATAGACTTCGGTCAGCACGGTGACAGTTAATCGATTCGATTCATCTTCTTAATTGTTGTTGTTATCGTTGTCACCGGTCTTCCATGATTTTGTTTTTTTGCTTTATATTCACTCCCGCCCACAATACACACATACAGTCACACCCAATAGTGGAGTGGAAGCACGAAAGATTGAATAGGTGCGCGGTTAGATTTAGTGTGCGGCCATAGACAAACAGACACTAACGACACTCCACCATCGATATCCGGTGTCCTGCGTTCGTCGTGTCCGGGACGTCCATCGGGTTGTTCCGGCGTGTGACATCGATGGTGTGGCTTATCGATGGCTTCCAATCACGGTGCGGCATACAAAAGAGACTCCCGCTGAACAAAAGGGAACCCGTCCGCCCTCGGTTAGGGCCGCACTTTACCGCAATCTTCATGCGCCCAGTTCTGCCTGCATATCCCTATGCTAATGTAATTCTCATGGTATGTTTTATTTTCCACTTCCCCCAACACACGTGAACATGGAACGTACAAAAGCATAAACGGATTCCATCACGTCCTTGGCGCGGGAACGGGTGAATCGAAAAGACAGATGTGCATTGCAACCTCTCTCTAACACACACATCAACCAACATTTTTTACGACCTCAATGTGGTTGTGTTCAAGTCCTTCGGCGTGCTTCACGGTGTGAAAAATAATTGTGAAAAAGGAAAAGGAAAAAAGCGCATCCAAAAATCAACGAACTGAATTTTCATCGAAATAAAATCAACCCCAGGACAGCCCATGTAAAGGAACGCTGACAGAATATGGAAAACGGGACAAAAGGGGATCTAGGGAGGGTGTGGAAAGCCCCTTCCTCTTCCGGGTTAAGTGTTGGCAACACTTTGATAGAGACGATAAACGGTAACCGATTGTGATGAGCGAATGTGTCCATCGCGTTGATGGATGACTCGGGGACAGGTTGTATGTATGCAATGTGTGTGACGATGTGGGTGCGTGTGTGTGTTGTCGCAAAATGATTGAAGGCTGACCTTCATGGTCCATCATCATTACCATAATGTTTAACGACGGCAACCTGTCCCGTATGCGTCTGTGTGTGCGGGTGTGATGGTTGTGGCATGTTATGTTTTGAATCGATTAAAATTTGTGCTTTTTTAACATTAAGTAAAAAAGTTAACAAAAAGAGGAAAATTTATTGCAATCTTTTTTAACCTTTTCCATCAAAATGTTGAATTCATTCTTTTTTTTTTATTCTTGTTAAATCGGACACATTAAGCCTTCGGTATTGGTTGCTACAAAATTATTTGCAGCTCAAACAAACCAATAAAGTTTACATACTTAAACCATGCTTCCTGACCCCCCGTTGCGACAGTTTCCGCTCCATTCCTGCCGCTCCGATGGACACAATAACGATAAAAACAATTTATGGCGCAAAGTTTATTGCATGTTGGACTTAAAATTGGCCACAATCAGCTTGTAGTTGGGCGTAAATGTCAGCTCGTGAACATTGATTCAATCATGCTAAACATCGGGCTCCTTCGCCAGTTGGAAATTCATTTTACGACCGCCTCGGGGCGCGACTGGCATGCCACGTTGTCTGATTTGCTCCACACGCCAACCACTTCCATTCCATTCCAAGCGTTTGGCACTACAGAAAACTCCCAAACCCGAGATCCGCAGGTGTTCGGCGCAATCGTTCGTCGTCGAATTATCCGGAATCCGGATCGAATAATCGATTTTCCACACGCACACGCAAAGTTTCCGATTTGGTTGATTTATCGGCCATGCCGGTCTGCAGACCCGACAGCCTGGAGTGTGCAGGGCTTTCACTTTTTTACGGCCACACCAATTGGCATTGGCAGCAGTGGAAAAGTTTTCCGGTTCGGCGACAAAAATACGGAGCGAAAAATCCGAGGAAAACCATCCGCCAAAGTAAACCGTCGACGTCAACAAAGAATTTTACGATCGTGGCTGTAATTACATGGCTTCTTTAAACGGTCGAACGTGGTTTGCAATGAAGCATGGCCTTTTTCGGGCTCGAATCACGGGGTTCCTGATCGTTTTTTTTTGTCTTGGCGAAGAACCGTGTTTTCGCCGGAGAATCCATTCTGGATCGCTACGGTGACTACGGAAAGTGCAAAACTACCACCGAAACGAGCCGAACCAGTCGCGAAATGGCAGTCAGGCGGAATGTACAAAGTTTGCCGTTTTATATGCGCAATTATCCTTCGGCGCAAAGCGTCTCCATTAAATGACTTTTCTTCGACTTTAATGGGGCGCAGCAATGGGCGGACCGAACGGGGGTCGAGGCACGGAATCGAAGCAGGAATGCAAACAACCAAAAAAAGAAACAAAACCCCATAGGACAACCTTCCTCCACTGGGAGCTTTACCGAACAAAGGTTTTAGCGATCTTGGTTCTCGGCGAAGCTTCGAAAGCGCGGAGCCATGAAGGCGGGGGGGCCGTTTGTTTGGGCGAACAAAGTTGTCTTTTTCTGTACCTCCTTTCATGTGCACCCCCCCCCCCCCTCCCTGCTCCACCTTCTCAGTATCCCAGACAACAAGCAGGAACGAAAGAGAACATGCTTTCTATAATGCTCAAATATATTCGTGAATGAAATGGATCCGGTGAGGATTCAGATTTGCACGCTTCCCTTGCAGCGCAAGCCATAAAGTAAGAGAAAACATTGCTTCGATGTTTTATGCTAGAGATAATAATATAGGGAAGAAAATGCTATAGAAACCGAATGTTCGACGAGTGCATCGAACGATGGGAGACTATTTTCCTCAGTAGCAGGAAAGTATGTTAAGCCAAGAAAAACAAACCTTCCGCTTGCTGGCTTGGTTTGCAACACTTTTATTTGCACAAGAAAATATTTGGATCAAACGGAGCAAGCAACTCAAAACCGTCTGTTCCCGTGGATCTTTAGTAATTTATTCAGTTCATTCGAAATACTCCTTCACACTGGCTAACAGCTCTTCTTGTAATCATTTGTGTTGCTAAGTTTCCTTTATCGAAGAACGCATTACGTGCGATGCACAAACCATGGCGAAAACAATCCTGCTGTACCAATCCTTGGCTGCTAAAACCATAGCATCAAACCAAGAGAGGAAAACGCCGTCTGGCGCTTGATCAATCCCGATGGACACGGCGTCTGCTTCACATACTCCAGACTCTGCTCAAGGTCTTCTTTTGGATGCTTTTCGCTACATACCACGCGGCAACGACACGTGGAAAACCCGTGCAAAAGAGTGCGTGCTCGATCGGGGAACTGTACCACACCGAAACATTCCCATGTGGGAAAAGGCAAAGGGCAAAGAGGGGAGCACAAAATGTGTGACGAGATGGTAGGACGACACGATCCTGCGCTCCGTTCGTTCCGGCCCGCATTGGCAGAAAAACAAAGTCATAAATTTTTATCGTCATAAATAATAATGTATCACATTTCGTAGACGCGGCAAACAAGCCCAAGCTCAGGGCAATGTGAGGAGCCGGAGAGAGCTAGGAGGGAGTGGAGTAGAACGGGTTCGGCACGTAACGAACGCAACCTGACTGCTGGAGGGAAACAGGATTCCAACACATCCCACGTTCACTCGACCAGCTAAAGTAAACGGTAAAAATCAAAACCGAACTGGCGAAAGGAAAAAAAGGTCGACGTTCCCGACCGTGGCGCAATACTTTTGGCAAACGGAAACGGCAACATACGTGAAAAGTTCCGCGGGAAAAGAAGGAAAGCCGTCGTCCCTGGAAACAAAAAATAAACATCAAGCACACACACACGCATCGCACACGAGATCTGTCGGACCGTATTGACGTTCGTTCCATCTGGAGAGTGGTTTTTTCCACCTTGGTCGAGTGATGAAGTGGCTTTTCCCTACGTCCGTGGGTTTGAAGCGTGGCGCACGTGAGGCGCATCTTTTCCGCCACAGTGGGTGAGATCAGCGTTTGCCAGGTGTGCCACGCGGGAAGTTCTCGGAACAGCGGGCGCCTAAAATAAGAATCGGTAGCGGAAATGGACGCCAACTTTGTTGGCCGATGTGACATACTTTATTTATTTTATTGTCGTTCCAGCCAGCTCATGTCAAGGGTGCGCAGGAAGACACAGACAGGAACTTCGTTTGTTGGTGGAGTTCGGTTCAAATGAATTCGTTTGCTTGCTTGGTGTTGTCATCTAGTAGTCTTCTCATTTTTTGAAGTGTTTTTAAAACGTTAGCTTCGTTTGTAGCCCGTTTGTGCTGTGATTATTTCAGTAGGGTCAGTGAGGGTATTTAGGCCCATGTATGTAATTTTCGCCCACTAGAAAGTAAATCAATTGTTACAATGATTTCAAATAAAAATGTGCCCTAAAATTTTATTTAGTATTGAAGTCAATTTATTCTAGTTAAATAACACATTTAGGGGCGATAGAAACAATATTTTTCGAGAAAATCGCTTAAAATTACGAAGCTGTCGCTTTTTCAAAAAATCATGCTGTAGGCACTTTGAGATATAAGCAACCACTGCGTAAAAAAATCGGAAGTAATGGTTTTCTTAAGTTTTGAGTGGTTTTAGGGATTATCAAAACGTTACTTGAATTTTTTGAGCACGAGAAATAATTTTAATTACAATATAAAGGTGGGCCAAAAGAGATGCCAGCCCGGTTGACGAAAAATGTCAGCTCATCCTGGTTTTGGGTCCCCGCATCCAAAAATCTGTACTTCTCCCCCCCTCAACTCTATGATTAGAAATGAGAATGTGTGCGTTGGTCGTTTTGTTAGGGAGAGAGAGAGTGCGAATGCTTCCTATGCATATTCTATCCTTTGCAACCATGCAACGCTAAACTATCCCCAATATGCTTACTGCAGTAATCATGTGTCGTTATTAGCGTATACGCACGTACTAACGTACGAAACCTATTTGAGATATGTGAGTGTGTTCCTTGTTGGAGCAACTACAGCATCATGTATTTGCGCAGTCTAGTCGTAGCAATTTCAGAGTGCAGGCGCAAGTGCATTGAGCAGCAAGTGTTATTATTGTGCCATTAAAACTGTTTTAACTTACTAAAAGGTAAGTAAAAACTAATAAACTTATGAAAATGATGGAAATCTTGGTAATTTAAATCAGTAACATTCTAACTTTTTTTACTTTTAAGAATGAAAAGCAAAGCTAAAGAATGCGTCGAATGATGCATGAGGTGGATCGCATATTCTAATAAGAATTGGATCTTTCTGAGACGGCAAGTCCAATGCAGAGGCTGGATCTCTACACTGGTAAGTCAGAAAACAGCATGATCGCAAATATCCGAATAATAAACTTCCGATGACTTAATTCTCAAAAAGCAAATGTTTTGATTTCACCGCAGCATTCTGCGGGTAGAAGAAAATATCACATTCATAGAATATACCATACACACACACCTACACGCGAGCTAGCCTCACGCACACCACCAAGCAAACCAATGCTAATGTGTGCGGCAATACATGGGCGATCCGTCAAATTTTGACTTGCTGGGAGGTTGCTGGGACTCTTGCTGGAACTACATGACAGCAGCAGAAAATTTGAATTTCCGTCAACCGGGAGGAAATCTGGTTTCGATTGAAATAAAATTTGTATGCATTTTGACACTGACAGCTGGCTGTCAAAAATTGTCTAAACGAAAATCTGATCATCCTGCAAAAAAGTGGAAATTAAAATATCAAACTAAACATTTAATCTCACTAATTTAATAAAGGTTAAAGCAAATAGCAGCTTTTCAATTATTTTAGAGATTATTAAAACCATAAAACACATAAAATAGGCATTCTTCCATGTGGGCGAAAACTGGTTTATTTTGTTTTGAAGCGTGTTTACATGTTAGGGTTAAGAGCTTAGTGATTAGAGGCGATTTTTCATATCGTTATCAATAAGTTACCCTCGCACTATCAGAAGCTCAGTTTTCTATCGTCGTTGGATTTATGTTAGTGTGCGTAATGAGGCCACCGATACGGATAAGCATTTTAAATCTCTCTCTTCTTCGTCAGCTCCCGCGTTGGTAGGACGTTACAAGGTTCGGTTGTTCGTTCTGCAATGTAACTAAAATTTATGCACTTAATGATAAAATAAAAATAAGTCACGATTAATAAAAAAGACATAACGTAGGGATATTTCTTCAACAAACTGTTTGAAAGCAGGGTTTATTTTTAGAGTGGATGTTTGTTTCCTCTAAATATTTTCCCCTTATCGTGTAATTTTCAACCAATCTCAGAGCTTCCACAAACATTAACTGCACGATGGCGCGCTCCAGTCTAATCGCAGCCAAACGTTGTACCGATTGTCAACTTCCGATAAGTAAAGTGAAAAGTTAAGCATTCGATTTCTGACAGGCAGAGGCTTTGTTCGGGAACCTACAATACCATCCAATATTAACTGCTGACGAGCGGGTTTTCCGATTCATGCCTAAGTTATCTGCTTTCCGATCGGGGCCAGCCTACCCGCGGTCAAAAGACGACATCGTTGCTGCAAGCTTTAGTTTCCTCCCCTGGCCACTTTCCTCCCCTCCCCATCCCTTCGGGGGAAGAAAAGTGACACAATGCGTACCCACTCTCCGAGGCACCGGGAAAATCAGCACGCCGTCTAATCGAACGGATCGGAGGCCGGTAAAAGTTTGTCTATCGAGGGACGAGTTCCGATCGCCGAGCCCGACGTTGGCTACCCGTTCGCGCCAGTGTAGGCACTGTCGATAGTCTCCGATGGCAAACTTTGTACCACAATGGCCGTTTGTTTTATCAGTTCCTTTCGAGCTTCATTACGTTCTTTGGCGGTGTGATTAAATCCTGCAACGATTGCTTCCCTCGCTCGGGGAGATTAATGATGCATCAATTATGGATCGTTGGTGTGATCAAGCAAGCCGACACAAATTGGAATGTCATTGAAAAAGGAACACTGTATTACACTACCCAACATTCGGTATTAATGATGGCTGAATACTTTCCTGTTTATTCTGTAGAATAAAAATTTGTTCTTTTTTGGGATGCTCTGATGATGATACCTCTTCATCGTTTCCCCAACATTGGTAGGTAATACTCTGCCGGTTAGCAATCACCTTCAGCACAGCTCATTCCAGTTGATTACAGTAATGGGCTCATCATCGGAAACGTTCATTCCTTGATGCTAAATTATGCAACTCTTCAACGTTCATTCATCTCAACTATTCCAAACGGATTTCATAAAAAGAACATCAAAGAAAAAATTTCCCCGATGCATAAGCAGGTAAGTGCATGGTTCTCCAGGCGATCAGTCAGCATTTCCTCGCTATACGCAAAGTCTAACTTCGAACCGGTCTCGGTATGTGAAATAGTTTTTCCCAACTCGTTCCGTTCGTGCCGGTTTCAGGCACGGCTGGACGTTTGGTTGTGATATGAAATGACATTTATCGTGCAGTTATCGTTTGAAATTTTAATGTCACATCTCCGTCGGCGAATGCGAAAGTTGTGACGCAAACGGCGTGCTCCGTCGCTAATCACCCGGTGGAAAGCAGCCGGTCGCCCTTTGATGTATGCGAGCTGAATCGCGCCCCGTGTCATTTCCTCTTCTTCGGGCAGACCATGATGATGATGACGATAATGATGGTGAACGGAACGCAAAGGAGGAGGGAGAGGTTGCGATGCATATGATATTTTTACTTCCATCCTCTCCGCGTGCCGTGTCGTGGCAACGCGAGTGGGGGAGGCGGGTTCGTGCTCAAGGAAAACGAAGCGAAACGGAAAAAGGGTCTCAGCATCTGCATCTTCATCATCTCTCGGCCGACCACGCCGTTGGGAGGTGCATCTGAACAAACAACACGAAACCAACGGCACGGCACCAGCTCGGCCGCTCGGCTACAGGAAGCGCACTCGTCGGCTGAAGCGAATGACCTAATTCTCTGATGAGCCCGGTCAATCAACCACGTACGAGTATGTGCCTCGCGGTAAAGGGGATAGAAAGAAAAACCCCCCATTTTCCCGTTCAAATCACACCCGAGTGGATTATGTGATTAGAAGAAGTGCCCGTTGGTGGGAAATCAATCAGCAGATATGACGTTTTGCCGATCGTAACGTTACAGGAGCGTTACGAGGCGTTACTGGGCAGCGTAAGAACGTGGCATTCTCGGTGGAAAACTACTCAAACCGCAACGGGCACTCGCTTGAGGCAACAAAGACACAACGGTTAAGGGTGGGAAAAAAAATGTCAATCAACTCCCATGCAGATCAGCCCACCCTAACCCACACGAACGTGCTCGTGCGTGGTGGTCAGTCCAAAATGTACGTCGTCCCGTATCGCGCACCGTGCGATGCTATTAATACCCAAACGGTGCTGGTTGGGAGGCACAAACTGGGTGGATGGGGGTGCGGGTGGGGCTCTCTACGCCCCATTGAACCCGGCTCCGCTCAACCTACTTCCACAAGGGGAGGGAGAAGGAGGTTGGAATTTGTAGTGTACTATTTATAAAACCCGGCGCACTCGGGTCTACTACTGCCAGGCCGATGGAGAGCGTTAAAGCCGCGGAGAGTCTGGCTGCCAAACGGCTGGCAAACTCCGGTTGTAGAATGATCTCGGCTGCCTCGGTGTTGCCCTAGGCGATGGCAACGCGGGCGCATTTGGAGCATCCTTCCCGAGAGCTACATCCTTAGCTGCTTGAGTTTGAGGAATCGAACCCAAGAGAGAGAGAGACAAAGAGTGCTGCAAAATTGGATACCGAAACCGACGATCGCCGGAGACCGGAGTACCAACACCACCGGGAGAACGGTCCCTGTATATGTGTGGGTGTCTATGCGATCGCGGAAAATCCCGATCTCGGCGCTTGGAGCTCACCGGTGGGCCAGTTGATCTTAGTCCGCGCACGGCTGCCGATCGGGAAGGAAAAATTCGGGAAAAGAAGCGTTGCACAATTGCCAAATTTTTCACACAGCGAATGCAGCTTAACTCCTCTGCCCATTCCATTCAGTGGTCGTAGAGCTGAGTGTGAAAGTTTAGCGATTACAAAGTTTACAGCCCCTCAAGTGACTGCATACAACGAAGCCGAAGTGGATTATTTTCCACCACATACCGTGGGCGTGGAAACCCCGAAAGAAAAAAAAATCCGACCAACTACAAGTACGTTCCATTCGTTCGCCGTGGAGGGTGATGATGAGGCAGGAATCGGAGCGGTTCGGTGCTTGAGTGTGGAGTGTATATTAATCGAAAAACCATCACCAAACGCTGTGTAGTACAATTTAAAACATACCATCACCAGTTTGTGCTTGCCGTAGAGTGTGTAATGTTAACTGAGTGTTTGCTTCGCAAGTGTTGCTTTCAACATTCATCGTGCTGGTGTTCTTGCTGCTACCGCCGCTTCCTGTCGTGATAGTTGTGGCCCCAGAGTGGTGCTTCTGCCAGGAGTGTCTTTTGCGTACCCCGTTTCGAAGCGAAAAAACAATCCGAACTTTGAGCGAAGCAGAAACGAACATCTTTGCATCGCGCAAAAAAAAAGAAAGTGGAAAATCGGATCGGAAAACTACACCAACACACGCGCGCTCTTCACTTAGTGCCACGGCACTCGCTGCTGCTTTTTGCTGTTTCTTTTTTTTTTTTTGTTCCTTTTCCACAACCCACAAAGTACTATTACACTGTGCAGGTACGTCTTGGTGCATCTTGGCAAACGGGGTGCAGTGAAGGATCTTCCGGTTTTTTATTTCCCGGGAGATTGTCGGCCTGGGTTCCTCATACCATCCCCCCGAGGTTCGGCAGGAGCGCATACAGCAGATACTAACTCTTGATTGTCCCACCAACCACCGCTTCATATTCTATTCAAACGAATTTCTTCCTCATTGTGGTGAAAAGAAAACGTTTGAACGGAGTGTTTGAATATGGCTTCCACGCGAAGACGTACTTCTATCGTTCCGCTTCTGAGTAAGGGCTGAAGTTTCCGATATGAAAGCAGTGCCTCATCGCTTTGATGTCACTGTACAGGTACCTTTGTTTAATTTCAGTGGGTTTCGATTCACTTTTTCATGCTTACGGCTAACGACATATCGTCTTAACACACACACACACATACACCGGTCGCTCGAGCAAAAGTGTCGACGATTTATTCGAAAGCGTGACTAATGCTTACCGTTTGCTATTAATAGTGCCGGTGCTCAGCAGTCGTGGAGTGTCGTTTTAGGTGTCTCTTTCAAATAAACAACATCCAAACGAAGCAGAACCTGTGGCCATGGTGCTAAGGTGACTTATGACGTTTGTCTTTTAGGACGGAACTGGCTATTGATTTGTTTTGCGTTGTGTTTAATTCGTCGTTCGTTCTTCAATTTATTACTTCTACATAATTGTTTTCCACTTCTTTAGTATACATATCCATACACGTTAGCCATCTTCAATTTCTTCACTTACTGCAAGCAAAGAGACCGCTAGATCTCGTTTTGAAATCTGTCATTCTGGTTGGCAACCTTCACCCGGTTGTACATAAAATCTTCGTTGACGGCTCTCTTTTCGGCGCAGCTTCCTACCTTGAACCCAATCCACGAATCCTTGTGCAAAATCAGCAGCTCAAACCCACAACACCCAGCGGGCAGGGGGGGCACGTGGGCCAGGGCACGTCGAAACCAAAAACAATCAACCCGAACGGAAATATATCGCACCGTTTCGAACGGAAATAGTTCAAAGACCTTCGCCCGAAAGGAAAAATAAAAAAAAACCCCGGTGTACCGAGCGCGAACGCGATATTGTCAAACTTTGTTTCACATTCGATGTTTGCCACGGGTTTGTTTGCCACCGTGGAAAAGAAAAAGGTCGAGGAAAGGCAAAGGCGTCCGGAAAAAAAGCGCAAAATGGAACCGCGCTCTTGAAATCTCGAGGCAGTGACGCATGCGGCGGGCGGAAAATGACCGCTTTTCGGGTTTATTTTCACGCCGGATCCGCACGACGCTCGGTTTGGAGTTCGGTTTGCGCCGATACCGCGTTTGACCGTGAACGTCATCGATCTCGATTGGGAATTATTTATAGAACACACCAGATGCGTGCAACGCTCGCCAAATGTACGGTCCAGTCAATATCGTAAAATTGCCAAGAACATCCCCTCCCCGACCCTGGTGGAGCTGGTTGCACTTTTCTTCCCGAAAACTCCCGATCGAAAAATGTCCGCTCCGTGCTCGGGATGCGATCAACCAGCGCCAGCCTGGAGCGTCCTTGTCCGGCGAAATGATAGCAACGGGTTGGGTTTGTATTCCGGACACGCTTTCCGTTACGATGCATGATGCATGCAGAAACGTGCATCTGCGCGTGCACTCGGTGGGAAAAATTCGATTGCAAATGACGGTACTGGCTGGGAAAGGCGGGGAAAAAAAACAGAGAAAACCCAACTACAATCTCTTTCCATTCCGGCGTCAGCGATGCACATGTGCATCCAACGATGCACTTCCACTTTTGGCCGCCTACGTTCAACCGAATGGAAGGCCCGATTCTGGGATGTGCAGCTGCATATGACAGAGCTAATCATATCAGAACTTTCCAGTCGGCAGGAAATAAGAAAAATGGAACCCTCCACCACCAGATTCTTCTTTCACCAAGCACGAAACAAAGCCGACGAATGGAGAACGCAAGCTTTCGACTGACGAAAGTTAAGGGACGTGAACTAGTTCTAGTTCTAGTTACGCGGGAAAGCTCGAGGAAATCAAATTTGTCAGAATGAAAATCTTACGAAGAGCGTTACTTCTTACACAGCGTTGCCGTGGTTGCCGATGTTGGTGAGGCAGTTTGCGAAAGGAAATTGCAATTTGAATGCACCTTCCCATCTGCGCATAATAACTCCCGCATCGCAGTTGGCGTAGGTAGTTTACTTGATTAACAACTTAAAACACAAACTTTCCACATTTGGATCTTATTGTCTCATCAATTGAGTTTTCGTCCCTGCAAATGGGGAAAACCCGTTGACGTGAGCTACTCTCTCTCTGCCTTTTTCTCTCCTTTGGCAGATCATTCTCGGGATCGTCATGGCTATATTTATTTCCCGCTATTTTGGGTGAAATTGTTGAATGAATGAATGAATATTTGACGTAGGTTCGTGTTTTCGCGGTGTGAAGGGAGGGGATTCTGTGCTCGTGGGAGAAGTTGTTTTCGTTAAAGAGAAATTCGAAACAGTCGAGCTGCGTCGAGATTCACCATCGTATCGGAATGAGTATGACGCATTCATTGGAATATAAAACATCTTCTTTTCAGCGCAAACGGCTTTATTTAAAACTTTCCGATGAAAGCTGCAAGTAAAATTAACCTTTCGTAGGTTCAAAAAAACAGGCAGATAAAATGCTATCTCCTGTCAGCGTAATGCTGTGAAACGGAATCGTTATACTTACGTAGTATTTGGCAGTAAATGGAGCCACGACCTAGCTTCATCCCACGCAGATGAGATTCAAATTTCAAATGAGGTTACACTGACGTTTGACAGTCTCCTGTTCCGGCCGAAATGGTTGTTTTTTTTTTCCTTTTGGAATTCCAATTAGTAAACGACCTTCAGCTGCTGCTCGTTAGATATCCTCTTGTCAGTGATATTCTGTTCCACAGGTTGGGAAAATGTAGATGAAAGAAAAACTGCCTATTGATTGAAACGTTGGACGAACTAAAGCATTATCCACTTTGGAGTTCTCTTAAGCTGAACTAAACTGGAAGTTTTTGCTAGTTGAAGAGTGTGTGTGAGTGTTTGTTCAAGTGTTACTATTTATATAAATATCTCCCCCATGAATTAACTAGAAACGGTTTATTTTCCATCGCTCCGTGTGTGTGTGTTTTTCCTCCTACCTTAATCCGTGTTTTCCTTCTTCTGCTTCGTTTCAGTGAAAAATGGAGCAATTTGAGCAACTACTGACGTGTTGCGTGTGTCTCGATCGATACCGCAACCCGAAGCTGCTGCCATGTCAGCATTCGTTCTGCATGGAGCCGTGCATGGACGGCCTGATCGACTACGTCAAGCGACAGGTGAGTTGGCAAGCTGTCAGTCCGGAATTGTTCGCTTGCCGCTTCTGGGTCCTCTTTTCTCCGTGCTTTGCTCGAAGTAATAATATCACTCAATCTTTAATGTTAACCAAAGGTCTATTAGGTATTTAAATCAGATTTCTAATTCCAAAAGCATAGTCTTATTATTCTTATACATTTGATTATGCACTCTTTTTATTCTGTTCAGTTTCTTATTTTATGAATTCAAAAACATCTAAAATCCAGTTTTTCGAGTAAATATGTGTATTCTTTTGTTGCACTGCCTTTTATTTATGAAAAATTTGTACACGACGTTCAAGTTCCTTGCAATTCACCATCTGCCGTGGACGTGCGTGCCGCTGTTGGAAACGTTTACGGAGTGTGCCTTCTCAAGAGCCGGAATCCAATTTAAACCTTCAGTGCCTTTGTCGGCAGCAGACCATCGTACATCGATATATATTATACCGAAGTTGCGGTATGGTTTTCTCACCAGTTTTGCCTGCTGGGTCACACATTTGTGGCTCGCACCGATGCCTTTTTCCCCGAGCGCAAGAGCGTGCAACCCGGCAGTTGGCGTGTAGTGGCGTTCGATTTCCGTCCGGATCCTTGCCTGCCGAAATCCGTGAAAAGAATCTCGGTACAAAGACGGCGAGGTCCCTGAGAAGCAACACATTCTTCTCCACGTTCGGTTCGAGAAGGGAAGAAAAATGCTTTGCCAAAGTGAATTGTATGCGGGTTTGATAAATTTGATTTTTCCTCCTGCTGTCGTACGCTGGCCCCGGAAAATCAACCCGGTTTGTTGGTGGCCGGGAGGTTTTGTGAAGAACACTGTACCGATGCATACGTTCATCGAAGCACTCGAGATATACACTGCGTCCCAAAATGATAGCCTCACCCAGTTTTTTCGCTCATATGCTATTTTAAATGATCGCAAAGTAAAATAAACGACAGAAACATATTCCTTAATCTAAAAGAAATGTGTTTCACTTCTAATTTATCAGAAAGAAAAATTAATTATAACATTTTGGTCAAAAATTTAAAAAATGGAGTGTCCCATAATGATAGCCTCACTTCAAAAATCATTCAAATTAACAAAGCAACCCAGTTCCTAGCTACGTTATCAGTTGCCAGAAGTAATTTTTGAGTTCTCTTACTTAAATTTGTAATTAAATTTGAACATTGGAAGCAGAAAACAACTATAGGAACGAGAAAAAAGTCAAATTGATGCTTATCGCTTTAATGGCAAGTCAAATCATGAGATTGTTGTGCTAATAAATAGATTCACAAACGTCATTAACGATTATGTAAAAGATTCCAGTTAATATGGGCTTCAGAAGTCTCCTGGTCGTCTTCAAAATCTTTCCTCGCGTGATAATCGGAGGATTTTTTAAGTTGCTTTCAATGCAACCAAAGGTTGCCATAGGACAAAAAACGATTTCTGGTTGAATGTGCACAAAAATGGTGTGTTGCGAGCTTTGAATTCATGTTCTGATATTGTAAGAGAGTCCATGAAGAAAGTTTCTGCCCTCAAACTTCACCAAAAAGTCGCTAGATTGGAGTTTGCTACAGAACATATGACATGGAAGAATGAGTGGAGAAACGTAAGTTGTCACTTTGTAGTCTTGTTCAAATTTTAAATTATTAATTCATGTTAGGTGGATTATATTGATGGAAAAAAGTTAAATATTGATGGATCGGATGGTAACATCCATTACCGGCGAGATTTGAGACGAAAGCACGATTTTTCTACCGTCGCAATTTTGAAGGTGAATCAGTCATGATTTGGGCTGCGTTCAGCGGTCTTAGTAGAAGTGAATTGGCCATTATACCAACACGTATGAACAGCGATATGTTTATCGACATCCTGGACAATCATTTAAAGCCTTATCTGGAAAATCACAACACTCAACAGCTCATTTTTGAGTAAGAAAATGCTGCCGTGCACGCAAGCAAGACAACAAGAACTCACCATGCACGATCTAGTATCGAAACAATGTCTTAGCCAGCCTCTTCCCCAGACCTTAATCCAATAGAGAATGTTTGTGGAACGCTAGTTCAAGAGATTTATGAAGATGGGAGACATTACGAGACCCTAAAGGACCTTAAACTTGCTATCCGAAATGCTTGGCGTTCCTTATCAGTAAATACGTTAGAAAAATTATCGGAGAGCATACCATCAAGCATTTTCCAAGCAATAAATCGTAACGGAGAACCAACTGATAACTAAATCATGACTTTTTAATCCATTTATGCTATTTTTGTTGATAATTCGATCAAAATCCTAAGTGAGGCTATCATTTTGGGACACCACTGATTTTAGTTTTTTGGACCGAAAGGGATTGTTCATTCGTTTTTTTCAACAATATTTATGCAAAGTAGTCGTTTTATACTTACAAATATTTGTGAATTTTTTGGAAAAATTTATATGCTCGGTATTCGCCCTGCACAGAAAAAACTAGGTGAGGCTATCATTTTGGGACGCAGTGTAGATGAAGCGCATTTCCATTTTGATGGCTGCTAGTGGCAGCCGAGGAGAAAGTTTACGCTCTCGAAGCGTAGCTGGTCATAAAAGTACGTCCATCAGTATTCAGTATGGTGAAGCCTTATTTGATTGCTGGCAAGCAGAAATAGTGCTCGATATCGATGTACAAATTTGCAGGCATGATTTAGGGAGACAAATCTGGGCAAGTTCCGTTTTAGTATATTCAATTACACTGAACGATTCTATGAAGTGGTCTCGTGGTTTAGAAGAACGTCCCCAGGGCGCATTTTATCACGTCGTTTATGTTCGTGAAAGTTTGAAGTGAACCCGATCGATAGTAATTTATTTGACAAGCCAAGCCCAAGGGAAAAACCACCGTAGAACAAAGTTAATTTAACGGGATTGACTAAATTGGCTCAGGAATCCCACCGAAACCGCCCGTAAGGCGAAATGTTTATGGCCTCCGTGTTTTGTGTTGTTTGGAAACTAAAATTAATTCTCTCTCTGGTCGCTTCTCCCGCCCGTTCACCCCGCAGGTAAAGTGTCCAGAATGCCGCGCCGAACACCGAATACCGTACCAGGGCGTGCAGGGATTCCCGACCAACGTCACGCTGCAGCGGTTCCTCGAGCTGCACATCGAAATCACTGGCGAGCTGCCAGACCCGACGTCCGGTAGGTAGCAACCCGGGTTTGTGTGTTTGTGGTCGATGTTTGATGGTTTTTTTGCGTTCACCCCGCACAGGTCAGGTGATGGAACGCTGCAACGTGTGCTCGGAGAAGTCGTACTGTGCCCTGTGCGTGCACTGCGACAAAAAGATCTGCCCGGACTGTAAGGGCGCCCACATGGACATCCTGCGGCGGGAGATCAGCCGCATCAACAACCAGATCCGACGCGGGCTGCACCGCCTGAAAGAGGTGCTGGCGGTGGTGGAGAAGAACGCGTCCAACCTGCAGAACAACTGCACGAGCGTGTCGGAGGAGATCGACGAGATCTACCGCCGGCTGCAGAAGGCGCTCAAGGACCGCACCGACCACCTGCGCCACGAGATGGACAAGTACATGTCGACCGAGCTGAAGAACGTGATCGCGATGAAGGACAACCTGGAGCAGGAGATCGCCAACATCCAGAGCAACGCGGACCTGGCCGAGAAGTACATGAACGACTCGGTCGAGTGGGACGACTGCGAGCTGATGGACACGAAGGAGATCTTCCTGCGCACGGTCGACTTCATCCGCAACTTCGACTGCGAAACGATGGACTACAGCCGCAAGGTGCGCTTCATCATGAACATCGACCCGAACAAGCTGATCAACGAGGTGTCCTCGTACGGCGACCTGAACCTCCCGAACCACGGTGGGGCCGCGACGAGCCAGAGCCAGGGCTTGCTGCAGCCGCCGCCCGGGCCGGGCCTGATGCGCTCGAAGAGCGACCACCGGCTGGCGGCTCAGTTCCGCCAGCAGCAGGACACCCAAGCCTGGAACGCCGACGAGGAGCCGCTGCTCGGTGGCCGCAAGTTCGGCGAGCGCCCGGTCAAGCCCGTCACGCAGGAGAAGGAGCGGTACGGGGCCGAGTCGCGGTACGGGCGCGGCGCGGCCGACTACGACTACGATGACGATACGACCTCGTCGAGCCGCGCGGATAAGGGCCGCTTCCGGTCGCGCTTTGCCCGCAGCCACCAGCTCGACAACGACTCGGACAACGAGTCGAAGGCGCCCACGAAGACGCCGGCCGAGCTGGAGAAGGAGCGCAACAAGGTGACCAGCACGGAGGACTGCGCCAAGGGTCCGCTCAGCGGCATCTTCCGCCTGATGGACTCGCCGCGCGTCATGAAGCGCCTGCAGGAGCAGGAGAAGGGCAAGAAAAAGCCGGCCGCACCGACCACCCCGCCCGCCCTGGCCAAACCGTCGCCGCTCGGCGTGAAGCCGAAGGCCGGGGCACCCACGGCCACCGCCCGCCAGCTCTCCGAGGACGACGAGATAGCGAAGATCAAGCGCCAAAACAAGGGAGCCTCCAGCTCGACCGCGCCGGCGACGGCGCTGGCCGCGGCAGAACCGGAGCGACCGACGGCCGATCGCGTCTCGGCGCTGAAGGCCGGCCGAACCGCGACACCCACCAGCGATGACAGTGACAGCCCGTCGTCGCCGGCCCGTCGCTCATCGCCCCACGTCGAGGTGAGATCCGATGAAGAGTAACACCGCCCGTAACGGTTTCCTCCTTGTAGCGACCACACGCACACACACACACACCTGCCCGGCAATCCCCCTCTTCTCCCTCTCTCTCTCTCTTTCTCCCTCGATCTCTCTTTGTGACACACACACACCGTCAGAGTGACAACATGCCCAATCAGAGTACAAACAAGGACCGTGGGTTATGGAGTTCCCTGAAGAACGAAACTTAAAGCGTCTAATGAAGCCCCGCTAGAGAGCAGCTACATTGGATCGGTTACAGTATTTAACGAGCTCCACGAGGGAAATAGCAAAGAAAAAAAGTAGTCAAATGTATTATTAAGCCTTATGGCGTCTACGCAGTACCTAACCTCTTCTAGCAACTATTTAACGCCCACCGCGATTAAGCTACGAATAGATATTCCAAAAATCGTCTATGCGCACGGATGCAGTCGTCTCCCGAACCAATGTCTGTCTGGATGAAAGTAGTCTCTTGTGTCGCCTCCACCGAAGTACTGTTCCGTTACAACCCAGAACCGAAGGGGAGAATCCAACATGGAGGATTAAAACACGCCACACCAAAATTTGCACCCAAAACCACAAGAGATCGATGTTCAACGGCCGGGGGGAGCTAATCGAGTCCTATGGCAACGATCAATAGTTCAACTTCGCGACGGTTGCCGAACGTAAACAAGAGCGCTAAGAGTGACTTATCAACAAGCATGACACGTTGCGGAAAGCTACAACCCGCTGGATACACGTCGAGGAGGCCGCAAAAATTACGATTGCTTTCGCATTGGACCACACCCAGCTATAACAACGCCACAAGAACATACACACACACACGCGCGCGCGAACACATATACGATGAAACAATCATCGATTGGAGTCGCGGAGCGAAGCGAAAAACAATGTCAGCTCGGTGGTCAGCAGCATCCGCTCCATCCAGGCGAACGCTGTCAACGCTGTGCGGTTTCTAGTTCGTTAAACCCTAATCCAACACCCCGGACCGACGGAGGAGGATGCGGAGAGCGGAAGAGCCCCACACACCCCCCACGGGGGGTCCCGGATGCGCGCCGTGACGGTTGGTGTGTGTTTTTTTCTGGTTTGGCAATTCGATTTTGAGAGACAATCAGAATCAGAACGAAACGATACGGACGGGGCGCGGGGGAACGGAGGATGGAGGGTCGCCAAAGGTTGACCTGGTTTTGGTTTTTCCCCTCACCACCCCACCCCATACCCGTACCCGATCGGTGGGGATTTCAAAACCAAACCTACCCATCGTTTGTGGTAGCGATTTTTCCCTCTCGAAAGGTGGCCTGTAATCAATTAACAACACGCGCACTAGCATCCATCCGGCGTGGCATTACAATTAAACAAACGCATCCAGGGGCAGACAGGGAACTCACAATGCAAACATAAGCTTCACTGGATCATTTTAATGAGGATATGGGCAGCCTTTGAAGGGTCTACTTACATCGGCATTGGAATTAAAAAGGGAACACTACTCACTCGACGTAGTTGGAACGTAATTTTTCACCAAACAGTTACTTTATTAATTAGCTAGCAACGAGTTTATTTCACTATACGCACTCTTACACTGTTTCCATACCCCTCTTCATACTCAAAACCACTCTGATCCAGTTAACACAGTATCTAAATAATGTAAATACACTGTTTTCAGGGCCATTTCGTTCGCATCAAGCTGCTCTTTGCCAGTAGTAGGCAGTGAATTGCACGCGCAAGGTTTTTGTTTGGCATCGTTAGGAACCAGTTTGGGTTTGTTAAGTTTAACTTTGCCGTTATCGGTAGCAACATTGGCGCGACGAGAAAAGGTCGCGTTGTTGTCGCGCCAATGTTGCTACCGATAACGGCAAAGTTAAACTTAACAAACCCAAACTGGTTCCTAACGATGCCAAACAAAAACCTTGCGTGTGCAATTCACTGCCTACTACTGGCAAAGAGCAGCTTGATGAGGACGAACTGGCCCTGAAAACAGTGTAAGACCCAGAGTTATCGATATGATTTACAAACTAGAAGGTGGTTCGAAAAATCGTCAGTAAACTTGAAACCACAGAAGAAATAAAAGCAAATCTCCACTGTTACGAGTAATGCAACTTGTTTAAGTTTAAATAACATCAGTAAACTGCTCAATTTAAAATGTTTATGTCATAAGGATTTGAGGAAAATGGATGTTTTCATCTTCAACACCTCAAGCGTATCAAACGGGCAAATTAAAGTCATCATTCATTTCATTGAATTCATCCACAAATCCACGAGTAACTTGCTTGATAAGCGCTTAGTTGAGGTACTATTTTTAAGACAGCAGTACTGTTGACCTCGAAAATAAGAACTGTGGAAAAACCGAATCGTGCCGAAAGTGTCGGGTCTTGCTTGGAACCATCAATCACTCGACATGCTAATAATGGGGTGGTGTATCATCAATCTGATCGTTTTCCCCCTAACGAATAACCTCTCACTCACTGCAGCCATAAAATCGTTTACACACGATAGCCCTGCTCAGGAAGTCCTTGAAGGTGTCATTTGAAATTGGACAAAAGTATTGGGTTTTTTTCTCTCTCTCTCTCTCTCTCGTCTTGAAGTATTGCCCATCTTCAGTGATCGACTGGCACGCACCATTCATAATCAATGTATTGTTTCTTTCTCTCGCTCTCTTTCTCTCACTCTATGTTTCCTTTCCTTCGCTGTTTTTGGATGTTCATTCACGTTTGGATCGTTCATCATCCCGTCGAACCCATCGAACAACGTGTCACTCATCGTCATTCGTGTCGCGTGCGAAATTGAAATCCGGAAAATGGCTTCTCCCGAGCCAGGCTGACAGCGATCACGACGAGTCGGAATTGGCCCGCCGCAACTCGCGCCAGTCGTCGGCCGGCGGAAAGCCGGGAACGGGCGCGACCCAGAAGAAACCGGCGGCCCGCTCGGCGAGCAGCGAGTCGAACGAATCGTCCAGCGAGAGCTCGCGAGCCTCGCCAGCTCCCCGCACCACCGTCGAACCGCCGCAGGAAGTGAAACCGAAGACGATCCTGAAGAACGCGAACGAGAACGCCCAGCGCAATGGGACGGCGGTTTCCGGGTCGGTGACCACCGGAACCACGGACGCCGCCAAGAAGCCCTTCCAGAGTCGCTTCTTACCGCAGACGCAGCAGGCAGCCACGGCAACTCCCGCCGCCGCGGCCGAGAAGAAGGAGGAATCGGAGAGCAGCTCCGAGGAAGAGTCATCCTCGGAGGAGGAGTCCGAGGAGGAGGAAGAGGAGGAGGAGGAGAAGCCGGCGGTGGTCGCACCGGCTCCGGTGGCGCCCAGCTCGCCGGTGTCGACGCGCTCCGCGCACGACACGCCCAGCAGCCCCCTGTTTGGGCGCGTCTCGCGCCAGGACTCGTCGGAGAACTCGCGCAAAACCTCGAGCGGATACTCGAGCCCGACGAGCTACCGGAGCTCGCAGAACCACTACGAGCGGGACGAGAGCCCCAAGTACGGATCGGGGAGCTCCGGCTCGTCGGCGTTGCGCTCGCGCACCACGAGCCACGCGCCGGAACCGGAGGACAACAAGTATGGCGCCGGGTCCGGGTAAATGTTTCCGCCTTTCGTGCCAATCGCTTGCCTGAAAGTCGCTTTCGCTCTTTTTTCCCCCTTCGCTCCCGCTTTCGTTTCCGTTCGTTTTGGTTTGTAGGACACGTTCCGTTCTTTCAGGTATACTAGCCGCTTCCTGAACAAGAGCAAGAGCACGGCGGTGGTGGCGCCCGAGGACGAGGCGACGGATGATTCGGACAGCCGGCATGGCGCAGGAGGGCGCAGTCGCTTCAGTGCGCTGGCGGATCGGCGCACCCGACTCGCCCGCTCTCGCTCCTCGCACAACTTCGGCAACGACGAGGAGGAGGACGAACCGGTCTCACCGACTACCACCAACTCACCCTCGGCTTATCTCGCCTCGAGGTAAGACGTCGTCGTCGGGAAGCTCTAAAGCGAAATGGAATAGAGTTGAATCCGATGAATCTTTGAACGCGAATCCATCATTGTGAATCTTTTATGAAAGAATTATTCAGAGTGATTCAAGAAGCTATTGGGACTCATGAGTTCTAGATGAGATTAATGAATCTTTTTAGATTCATACTACTTTCGACATTTACGAATCCTCTGCGAACCGCGAAACTTTAAAGACTAAATTTGTGTAAATCAGATTCAGATGATTCTTGGAATTTAAAAAATTCTTGAATCTTTTGATGAGAAACTCATCCATCCCAAAGATACATCAACCGATAAAAAGTGATTTTTGTTTGTCGCATGATCAACGCCAATGAAAGATTCATGAAGATTCATTAAGGTTTCGAAAGATTCATAAATGTTTGAAGATTCGAGTCCCATAAGATTTTTTGAATCCATCTGAATTAATCTTAGATGAAAGATTCATATGAAAAAACATAAGAAGAATCTTAGATAAAAGATTCATAAGTTTCAAAACTGCTAAAGACTCATGATTCATGAATCTCTAAATACTATAGTCACACTACGAGAGTTTGCCCGAAAATGACGAAATCTAAATAATTATTGACTTTGATGATTCACAGAAGATGCATGAACATTGATGGATCTCGAAAGACTCATAAATCTTGATGAATCCTGAAAGATTCATTAATCTTTATGAACCTTTCCGATCAATATTTAGTTTCATGAACTTGGATGCATGGATCTGAATCTAAGATACACAACTCTAGTCAACTCGGAGTTAACCCTACTCTTTCCTCCAATGGTGGCCACTTTGCAGGTACGGAGCCTCATCATCGTTAGCCTCGCAACCGTCGGACCTGTCCCGCAGCCGCTCAACGCACGCCCTCAAGTCCCGCGAGCCCTCGCCCGAACGTGGCGGTGGCTCGAGTGGAACCGACAAGGATGGCGCCGCGCTCAGCTCGTGGGCGCGCTACCTCAAGAACAAGTACGGCAATCGGTCGACGAAGGACGGCAAGGACACACCGTCGTCGTCGACGTCCAGCTACTCGTCCGGCATCGGGTCGTCGTCGCACACGACGCCGTCGGCGAGCGCCTCGAGCAGGTCGGCGTCGGCTTCGGCCGCCGCCCGGCGCCTCAGCCTCGGTCTGCCCCTGCGCCAGACCGATCTGCTCAGCTCGGATGACGATTCAAAAAACGGGGTAGGCTCCCCTACCTCTCCTACGGCAGCAGCGGCGGCAGCAGCCGCTATACCCGGAGCAGCAGGTATGTCCCCTAGGACGCAGTACCTGCAGAAGCGCCGGCAGCTGTTCCAGATAGGAGGTCGGGGGAGCGAACCAGGTTCCTTCACGTGGCCGCGCGGCATCGCCGTCGGGCCGGACAACAGCGTCGTCGTGGCGGACTCGTCGAACCACCGCGTGCAGGTGTTCGACGCCAACGGCATCTTCGTCAAGGAGTTCGGCCAGTACGGCAACGGCGACGGCGAGTTCGACTGTTTGGCCGGCGTCGCGGTCAATCGTATCGGGCAGTTCATCATAGCCGATAGGTGAGATAGCGAGCGGTTCCGCGCGCACACACACACACACACACGCACCACTCTCGCTATAACCCCTCCCCCTTCCCTTGCAGATACAATCATCGTATACAGGTGCTCGATCCGGCCGGTCGCTTTTTGCGATCGTTCGGCTCGCAGGGCACCACCGATGGAAAATTCAACTACCCCTGGGGCATCACCACCGATGCCCTCGGGTTCATCTACGTTTGCGATAAGGAAAATCACAGAATTCAGGTAAGGCACCAGGCGCCTCCATGGCCGCCGCAATAAGAAGAAACAAAATTAGATTAAAACTTTTTCCCTTCCCTTGATTGGGTCGATTCGTTTTGAATTCGATGCTATCACGTTTTATTTTATAGGATTTTCTTAGGATTGCAAACCGATTTGCTTTTTTTCAACAATGTTACATTCAATCGAACAACAAATCAGTTGCGATTTTATTAAATCAACATATTTTTTTAAGAGATCAAAACCATGAAGCTTTCGTTAGATCTTCATTATATTGTTTTTAATGCATCTTGCTCGGTAATATTAACGCATTTTACTTAAAAGAATAAATTTGTGACAGTTTTCTACATTTTTTGTATCACATTGGTCAGTTAACTAATTCACTTTAATTTAAAGGAAAAGAAATAATTCTAACACCGCTTTCGTTATACCAAAATAACCGTTACATTTGTTTATTTTGAATTTGCATCAATACACATAAATCAGATCGTTTAGTTAGAGGATTTTCTTTAATTTTTATAAAATTTTTTGGTAATGCTTTTGTGAATGTTTAGTACACTTTGCTTCAAACTTTAGATTGGCTAGTAAACGAAGGCAAAGCCGTAATAAACATAACAAAATATATTCTCTGTAGGGAATAAATATAATTAACTTCAAGGAAACCAACATTAATCGTGATGAAAAAGGGAAATGCTTTCCATAAAAAATGCTATGGTTTACGAGTTCATAATGAACTTTTGGATTCCTCTTCAGCTAATTCCAACTGCTAAGAATGGAATGAAACATTAATCAGGATTTTGTTACCAAAGTTTAGGATCTTTTCATCATGAAATAATAATCAACTGTGATATGTTCTGGCCATTTTTACCTTTTTTTTAAATTGTTCATAAATTATGCTGCCACGTAACGAATTGCGTTTCCAAGGAAGGAAAGATGGATGCTTGCTAACAGACCAAATTTATCCGTACATCACCTTCATCCCCAGCCGATAACACATGCCGTAGGCATAGGGGGAATTTTTCCTTCTTTTCCATATGAGGCACAGGTGACCCAGTTTATCGAAGCGGAATAATGATCCATGGGCAACCGTGGGCGATGCCGTCAAAAAAGAAAAAAAAAATAACAAGGAAAAGCACACATCTAACGCACCGTATGTTTTCTCCTCCCCCCTCGCCAATCAAGGTATTCCAATCCGATGGATCATTTATTGGCAAGTTTGGCACCTGTGGCAAGGAAAAAGGTCAGCTCGAGCACCCGCACTACATCGCCGTCTCGAACACGAACCGCGTCATCGTTTCCGACTCCAACAACCATCGAGTGCAGGTAAGCGTGGCACTGATTAGCATTCCAACTCCACGGCAACGAGCGGGTGGGACGGGGGGGGGGGGGGGGGGGGGATGTGGATGACGGCCAGCTGCGGGGCGGAAACGAAATTGTCCATCACACCGGACGACCCTCATCAGGCCGGCGGGAGTCCGCGCCCCGAATCGCAATCTCGCGCCGAACCGGAAGGAGGTTGGCCATGTAATATGTAATTTCCGGCCCCCGGAACCAGGGTTCCCCCCGTCACCCTCCGTTATCATGGGAGTTGTTTTTTTTTGTGTTCATTCGGTTTCATTGCTGTAATTTTCACGAACCAGTTCCCGTGCGCCCGGGAAAACTAAAGCACCCCGAAACCGGATGCCGTTCGGGTGTGAACAGGCAGAATCTGCTCATTTGAATTTCCGGTCTGCGCTGACAGCTGCCCGTCAACGGCATCCCCGTCATCTACCGCGACCTCCCCCCCTGCGGGCCTGAAAAACTCACCGAAAATTCGTGTGCCTTCTCACCACGTTTCGTTTTTCTTTTTCCTCCTTCCCCACATTTCCTAGATATTTGACGTTAACGGTCGCGTCCTGACGACGTTCGGTGGCGAGGGATCGGAGGAAGGTCAATTTAAATTCCCAAGGTAAGTCCCCCAAACCTCCTGCCAACACGGTACGTTCCCCCAAGGCGGGCCCTTCATGCGGACCACCGGAAGTGAAATTTTGTAGTTCGCTTTTTTTCCATCCTCCACCCCCTTATTGCTGCCACCATTCCCTCACCGCTTCTTCACCATGGTTTCCGGTGGCGTAGGAACGATATCGCCGAATCGGATGATGATATCTAGTTCCCGTTTTACGCCCCGCGTCTTGCATGTGATGCCCGTTTCGATATCGTTCGAGGTTCATATGAGGTTTTTTGTTGGTTGGCGAACGAACGGTCTTCCACCGCATTCAAGCTCATCTGCGAAACCTGCCAGGCGGTGTTAGCATAGCTGCCTGCAATCGGACCTGTCTTCGGCTATCAGCTATCTGAGAAAATAGGACACGTTCCACGTTTTCCTAGAGTAAAAAAAACTACGAGAAAACTGAAAAGTATCTAGAGACATTCTCACGAGGATTTGCAATCGGCCAACAAACCGGAGGAGGAGTTACGCCAACCGAACGAGTCGAGTGGCTTCGTAGGGCGAACCGGAACGAGTCTTGTTGGCCGTGGCGAAAATGTCGGAACATTTTGTTCAAACTTTACCTTCATCTTCAGCGCTGTAACATTTGCACAGTCGAACGAGCCTGATCACATTTCCGTGCCGTCTATTTGCATTTGCTTAACTCGAGCTGGGGCCACTGGTGGATGCAGCGGATCATTTTTCCTGCTTGCCGTTGAATGGCGCAACGGATATCCGGTCCGAGTGCAGGCCTTACAATACTAGCAAAAGGTTAATTAAATGGAGAAAAATGAGAGTTTTCCTTTGCTCGTTAAATTATAAGGACATTCAATTAAAAACATGCCTCCCTGGTTGATATGAGTGTCTTTGAGTGATTCAATCCGACGTCCAATGTTCATAAGCATAACCGTAGTTTTGCGCGTATCACGACCACCTGTTTGGTGTGATACCTGGGAATCAGTTTTAACAGTAGTTAATTATAATTTTCTACGGAAGTTTCGTTTCAATGTACTAAAAAATTGTGCTAAAACGCTTGGTACGCAACGTGTTAATTAAAATTTGTTTACAAAATGTAAAGGCTTAGCTTGCCAAAGAATTAAAATATGTTGCATTTTCATTTTTCATCAAAAATGATAGCCATCGCTGTCAACGTGTCAAAGCGCCAACCAAGCACGAAATGTTTGCGAAAAAAAAGTTTAAAAGTGTGCTAAAAAGTAAAAAAAAAGTGCAATCAATCGCTCAATGGATCGGAAGTAAATTATTGGGTAAATTTTTCCAATTAAGGGAAATTGACTGTAGCGTAATTGAAATCAACGGAATAGAATTGTAAGAACTGCATACATAGGTTAAAATGAGCGAGATGTACAAAAGTGAAATTAAATACTAGAAAATGCGGCTTATTTTGGGTAAAATTGTTTTTTTTTTACTTTAAATAATCTCTTCTAGGGAAAACTGGGATCGTCTTTACAAGGTTCCTTTTGAAAACGCATCTTTACCTTTATTTTTGTTAGCAAATTTCCCACTGCCATTTTTTTTAATTTGTACACAAACACATTTTGTACATAGAGATTATCGCATTGGCTTTATGATGATAATGGCTTGATGCTGAGAAAGGAATAAACCAGCGAGAAATCATGTATAACGCTTGAATAATTTGCAGGCACTGCAATTGAGCACGTTGGACGAATCCGTTTGAGGTTTTCCTCGGATAGCATAACGGCATCCCAAACCGAGCAGGCTATTGATTGTGTACTTGTGTACACCCGATTGTTGTTGAAATGGCTAGGTCTTTCCAACCCACCCGGTTGCTCGCTGACTAATTATCTTTCCCTGCTGCAGGTGGAAAATTCCATCGAGCACAGTCGTTCGTAAAGGCGTTTTATTTTCACAAAGCTACCGAATGGAACACACGCGTGCATGCGCTGACAGTTCCCACGGAGTGCAGCTAGTCGGGTGGAAAAGCATAGTCAAGTTTTCCCTGAACGAGTACGTACACATACACAAACACACACACGCACACATTACGCACGTACAGAACGAGGAGGAATAGGGTCAATGAAACCAGGGAACGCAATCCTAGCAGGAAGCTTCATGACGGTAGGCAAAGGAAAAGGCAAAAATATGTATCAGAACGCCACGTATGTTTGTGCCCCCCCTCCCCCCACCCCCCGGGGGAGAAAGTGTCAACCGCACGCTTGGCGGAACAGGAAACGGAACCGAACGGATGGAAGACCCCGCCCGCACCGTACGCTTTATGAGGCTTGTCGGGGCATTCGGTCCATCATTCATTTCCGCTTCCCGCTTCCGCTCGATGATCGATGCTGACAAAGCCCGATGCTTCTTCATCCAGTCCTCCAGTGGCTCTTGTGTCTCGCTATCCCCTGAGAGTTCTGTAGTTCCACGCAGGCACGCGTTTTTTTCTTTTTGTCATTCACTTTCTAAGGAAACTCGACCCGAGGGGATGAGACAGAGAAACGATCGCGCAGTGGAAATAAACCCGAACGCACAGTTCCACTCGCTTTTTGCTGTGATCACAGCGAGTTTTTGTGACTTGCTGCAGCGATTGATGATATCTGGATGGATTTAAGATGTCTGGGGTAAATGTGAGGGATTTGTAACGGAATGGAAAACATCACAAAGCTTTAGAATGCGCTAGGCCGGCGACATGCTCAGTGGTTTCGATACCTTTGTTTGTGGGCTTCTACGAAGAACTTCGTATGCATTTTAACCTTCACGATAAGCTCGTTCGAAAAATCTTAAACGTTGTGAATCAATTGTGAAACATGTTTCTTCATAAACAGTACATGCGAACAGTATGCCCACAGAAAATCAATAATCAAGAATAGAGTTCCTCCGTTGAACAACTTGAATTTAGTCTCGGGAGCTTTTGCATTTTTTCTAAAGATTTTTAATTAACAAATTGACACAAATAGCAAAGAAGTAGGAAAACCGTCAATCAATCCATTCCGGCATACGAACGGGGGTCATTAAGAGGGATTGATTTTCCATGACTCTTCATTTGCTATAAAAGCTGTCTTTCCAGCCCCATCCTGTTATCTCTTGGGAAAATGAACCAATTGTTACATCTTCTAGCACGATTTGAAGAAAACCGTACATCCGGAGTATGAGTGCCGGAGAATCACAAGGCAGTTGAATACGTATATTGAACAAATTCCAAGGAGACTTTGAAGCCACGCTTCAATACGTACGGTGAACCTTTTCTTTTGTTTTCCGGAAAACAATACTCTTATACGCTAGACCGTAAGAAGGAGGAGTCCTAACTCTACAAAATGAAATCGTGTTTTCCACCTCGCTTTCGATAGAAATGTATTCCAATTTTACTTTTACCTTGCGTACCATATTGCTTTCGCACCTTTTTTTGTTTTGTATCTCTCAACTCGTCGGAAGAGCAGTAACACCTTTTAGTCGAATCGCCTGATATTGCTTTGCTAAGAGCAACGGGTGATTGTCTTTATTTAGTTATTCATTTATTTCTTTTCCACCCCCGTTTCACACGTGCTCCAGTAGATTTTCAACCCGCAATGGAAGGCCCCCTTTTTTTCCGAGGGTAAGCTTTAAGCACGGGATCCCGCTTTCGGTCCGTTTCCACCGATTGACGGGTGTGCTATGCTGAGTGATTTTATTTTCTCTGGTTCTGGAACACAATTTCCCTTCACCTGCACGTTGCTTCTCAGGCGTCGGGCGGGAGCTAGTCCTTCTGCGCCGTGGCGTACCCTTTTTTCGGCACCGCCCGGAGCCCGGCTGGGAAATTTTCAAAACCACTGCAACCGCAAGCTGTTACCACTTCTGAAGCCGAACGAGCGCCATCATGTGGAACGGTTTCACGTACGTTCAGCCTCGCGATCCCATGTTTTTGATTTATGAAGCAAAATGTTAGGCCCATGGGGCTCCCTCCGGGAGGAAAATCCTCCCCCCACGAGGGCGAGGGAAGGCGGGAAACAAAAGAGGAAACCGTTCCCCCAATGCTAACCTCGACCTTCGGAGCTCTCTAAGGTCCGATCCCTTGGGTCGATGGAAAAAAAGGGCGGAATGAAGGGGGAGGGATGGCGAAAAACAAGACGCTGCCGTGAGCCGTGGAAATCGTTGTTATCACGTCCCGCTAGAATGTGTTTCCTTTATTTTCCCAATACACCCTTCGCCCGGGCCCTTTCGCATTCGCCGCAGTTGCTCAACACGTCGTACGTCAACCGCATCTCGTAACAACGTCTCGGTACATGACACGCCACGCCAATGGTCTATTAAGATACTCGTTGACATGGCCGGTAACCGGGGGTTTTGCTACGCGCATTTTGCGAAAATGAAGTTTTAATCATGTCCCAGCGCGATGATGGCGCAGAAAGAACCTTCCCATCTGTCGGTGTGTTTTGTCTAACATAAATTTCATTTTTACTTTCCTTCCCTGTAAGGGTGCAAACGACGTGGGAAAACTTTGTTTGCCGTTAAGAAAAGATAAAAAAAAACAAGAACTCATCTGGGGAAAAACGGTATTTGGAAAATTCAGTATCTTAAAAATTAAATGACAGGAATATTCTTTCCTCCTCGCCTGATTTGAGTGATGTGGGGCACGCACAGAGGTTCAGAGTCCGGTCTTTTGGTTTGACATTTCATGAAACTAATTTTCAAAATCTTTCTTCTATATGAAAAAAGAATAGGTTAATAAGAAATTTCCAGAATATTACTAATTATAAAGCACAATTGCGAGAGATATCGCCCGTGAAAGTTGCACAAAGAGTGGAAAATCAAGTTCTCTCGCAAATATTTGCATCATTTTGCATATTTAATTCAGATTATTCATAAAATGTTTTCTCACACTTGTTATAGATTGTTGAAAAGGAAATTTTGTTGGCTTTCTTATAAAGGTATAAAAAATTAAAAAGTTTATCAAAATATAATGTTATTTTTTTTTAATAAATGAAAAACTCACACAACATTTTTGATTTATAATGTTTCATAAGCCAGTCCTTTTTTGGAACTAAACGGAACTCTACGAGATCATAACAGGGCATAAATATAACATCTTAAGAAGGTATGCTGAAAAACATGGCTGCGACTATTTGAGACTCTGGAAGTTATAGGTATTTATAGTTGCAGGTATTTAAATCTCCCACTTCAACAGTGTTCTTGCATACAAAGCATTACTGTATGTTATGGAATGTTTTACGGGTGCAGAATTGATGCAGAAAGGTAGATGAAAAAAATATTGTCAAGTGGATGTAGTAATGGACAGCCGGATCGCCGCTCAAGCTGAACCACTGTAGCACGTTGGAAAAGAGTGATGTTAGATAAACCATATAAATTGATTAAAGATAATGGTGAAAAGCTGTTTCACATTAAGGTACTTCTTCGAAACAGATGAAAGGTACGTTGTTTGATGGCTCGCCACTCCATTTATCACATCATCGTATCAGTTTTTAATTTAATTACACTTGCAATGCTTTTAAGCCTAAGCTATACAACGTTCGACCGAATGGGGCCCGGCTTTTAGTTTCCCAATTAGTCAATCTGCTTTTATTTCTCCTGTGACGTTTTATCGAAAGCTCATTCCATTACCCCACAGAGTGTTGAAACGATAGAAAAAAAAAGTTGCCGTCCCGAATCGGAGTCTAATCTGCAACTCAGAGCGAAAGTCTCAACCCGAAAGTCCCAGTTGTGACCGGAGGGCATTTTGTCACCGAACGACCAAAAAGGTGATTTTACACACCCCCTTGTTCGTCACTCTCGCTCCTTGCTTTCCTCACTCTCTCTCTCCCTTCTGTATGTCATCACGTTTAGTAAGCAAAGATGCCGTAGATAACACTCTGCTTCCTTAGCACTCACTTCCGTTGTTTAACAAACGAGCGGCCGGTTCCTGTTCATGGACGCAACGGAGACACATGGCCAACGCCGAACATCAAAGGCATTGGGGCAGGAGCATGCTTTTTTCGATGGGGAAAGGTCCGGAAAATGCCTACGGGGGGATGGAAACTGTTGTGTCCGGTGTATGTTAAATGTTTTTCTTTCCACTGACCATCAGATGCCATTCCCAGGGCTGGGCACGTTTAATGTGACCGGAGGGTAGCTCGCACTCGAACCGGTTGTTGATGGCGGGAAGCGGAGGCTTCACTCCGATTACATGCTTCAAGGACGGGAATGTTCGTTTCGGAGAAGGAAATGCCTTTCTTTTTCGCCTGCAGGCGAAACAGGATGCAACGACGTCGGTGCACATGACGTCGTCGCCCGGTCCATCCGGGAAGTTCCGGGCGGTCTGGGAGTTGCCGTCGCATGTTGAATGTTGGCATTCTTTGCCTCGGTATCCCTCGGTGAACTCATCTCTTCCTCCATGTCCATAAGACTCTATTCCCCAGCGATCCTGTTCGGGTTCGTCGCAATTTGTGTGCCATTACTTTACGTGGTTCCAGCCACGGAGGATGGTACTGCGAGAGGGCTCGGTCCACAGGTGTTCCAAGGACTTTCCCGGGAAATGGAGCTACCGATGTGGCTTAGGGAAAAGCAAACGAAATCCCTTTTTGGGAAAAAACGATCGGACACAGAACGGTTCTCACATCGTCTGTTTCAAGGACGTGACGAGCTTACGACAACGTGGCACCCCAAATTGTCGTTTCGTGACGTTCGCCATCGGATTAGTCTTAGCGGGGGCTGGCTAGCCGGTCACGAAAGATTTATTTGAAACAATCTTTAAGTGACATGTTTGTGACTGCCGAAAAGTCGGTCAGTAGGGATTCTGCCAGTTTGACGCCATCATCGTCACCAAGGGAGCCGTTGTCTGGAAACGTAGCAAGCAAAAGAATGCTGGTATGTGATTCTCCAGCATCGTCGCTTCCATTGGTCTATCATTCCAACGAGTCCTTTGGCCGCACACTCTATCCCGCAACGTTTCGGTTACAGACGGTGTTGGACAAACTGGAAACATCAACTGAAAACATCACACGGTGGAACCACCCTCCAGGTAAAATGTAGAAAGGATGAAAATGAGACTCTTTGACTAGAAGTACACAGTAAAAAATCACAAACACACCGCGTTGAAGCTGCCGTAGGGTCGTCTTTGTTACATTCACACGATTTAACAAGCGTACGTAGCGTAAAATGAGATAAAGATCATGTGTCACGTGACACCTTGGAAGGAAAAATACTCGCTTCGAGCGGCTCGTTCGATTTCGCTCCTGAGGGCTACATCCCATCGGTTTTGATCCTTTGCCTTCGATATTATGATGTTCGATAGCTCAACAGGAAATGGTTTTGTTTCTTGGCTCTTCTCACCATTTTTTTTGTCATAATTCATCCAAACCAACCGGATACAAAAGATTTTACTTGTCTTTTTTTGTTTTCTCTCGTAACTCGTTTTATCGGCAAAACCACCAATCATAAATTACTCAAACGAGCTTAGGCTTGATTCTTTTCACTATCATTTCATTTATTTCTGTGCTTAATTTCCGTACCCTTTGTTGGCTCGCAGAGTCATCACTCTTTCCGAGAAAATTAAATGAGATTTAATTAAGTACCTAAGTTGAGATTCGGATTTTCTATACTTTAATCTAAATTCCACACAATCCAATAACTGCGTCGAAATAAGTTAAGCCTACGCAATATGAATTAAAATTACGAACTTAAAGGTTTTGGAGCATTTTTTATTAGAAATCGCTTTGTTAGCAATTGGCGTTATGTTAAATGTGTGGCACTTTCCGATAATAAGCTTATTTTAATAAAAGCTTTTTCATTCAAAATAGTTAAGTTTGACTTTTATCAAACCATAAGCGAAACGTTTAATAATATTAATCAGTTGAATTTACATTACTGTTGAATGATTTCCTATAATTTCCCTTGGGGATTTAATGATAGCAAACAAATAACACAGCAAACAAGTGAACTATTACACATTCAGAGAACAAGAAACTTATGGAAACACCATTTTCTAACTTTTAGTATCGCGCTACAAAAACTGTTTTCGATGGACAACGATTTGATGTATATTTGGATAATGCTATGCGCCTTCTGGCACTTTATTTTCGTGAAGCAATTGTTCCTCTTGTTCATCGTATTACCTGACTGCCCAGCCTGTCAATCATGTCGAACGCTGAAGAACAGCAACGATATACCGGAGTACGGAGCAGTCAAATGACGGGAAAACACCGGAAACAACTTTCCCCGGAAAGCTTTGATCATCGCTCTCTCTCCCTCTCTCTGTTCCATTCAAACGGCACACAATTCTGCCCATCCACCTCGCCCCTAGCTGGAAGGTATTTGCCACGGGGTTGAGAAATTTGCTGAATGATTACAAACATTCCACCCACCGGGAGCGGTACTCCGGTGCGCCCGACAGTTCCGACCGGGTTTTTCGTGCACCCGCCCGGAATTCCAACGTCGGCCGAAATGTATGTAGTTGAAAATAGGCACCCCGAAGGGTACGTAGCTGTCAATCCACCGAATCCTGCCACCCACGGCACGCCGGATGGCCAGCGATGTGGCGCCATCCCAAAGCAAAGCACCATCGCTTGATTGCGGGTAAACTTGCCGGATTGCGACCCCTTTTTTCCTCTTTTCCTGGAAGCCACGATAAGATTTATAGCCGCGCGTCTCGTTAGCGACACGGTGCTACGGTCGATCGATTCGATAATACTGCGGCGTTCCGTGCCGTCCGGGCGGGCCTCGAGGAGCTCGGGAAATTAGTTCCAAGAAGAATGTTGTCCGTGCCACCACCGCCGAGCTCTTTATTTTCCCGATGCCTAAAGCTCACTGGTGCCACCGGTCGCCTCCGTGAAGGTCACGCTAGAGTGCCACCGGGGGCAAGACGGATCACCTTTCGGGAAAATTACTGTCATTACGTTGTTGATGGTGTGGCGATGGGCGATTTTCCCAGTCCTGTAACCGGCGGAACTTGTGAATTTCGCGTGAAAAAACAACGGAAACCAACGACCTGGCACTCAACCCAACAAGCTGGCCAGAAGCGATTTTAATTGCTTTGATTTTGTTGCCCGCGTCGGTTCGATGGAATTTGTTGATCGAGTAGTTTCGTACAGCTTCCAGCGAAAGGGACAGAGAGTCGAGTTTCAGGACAGAGATCCTTTCTCTCATAATTGGAATTGTTCATAATGCCAATCAAAGGGTTTTAATGTTTACATCGTTCGTAAATCCTTGGCTCTATAAACAGTTGTATAAACTCGTTTCTGTTTGCATGTTAGATTAGTTTTCCAACAGCCCATTTCATTATGCTGTTCGTGGTATTTATTTGTTGTTTAAATTATGCCCTATTTTCGCTGAAATAAAAGCCAAATTTGGTCCAATTAGCACGTTCCGTACCGCGTCACCCAAATATGGGTGACAGCAGTTCTAGTTCTAAAAAGTTGTTGACCCATAAATAAATGAAAATGCAACGTAAAAATGATTGTATTATTTTATATAAATTTTTGGGAAGCTCAGTTTTTGCTTGGTCTTCGAAAACAATCGGTTTAACAAATATTATAAACAAATTGTAATTAAAAAAATTGTACTAAAAATAGTCCTAAAACGCTTGGTACGCAACGTGTTAAATACATTTTCCTGAAAATAGTTCATTATGACCACTTCGCTTAAACAGTTAATTCATTCAATGAACCGCTCACGAAACATATTTCATATCCTGGCACAACAATTTTCCCCATCTCAAGGATATTAGTACCTTCCCGATGGAATGTTGAAGAAAAACCACACCCAACCGTAGCACACCAGCTGGTAGGGGCTGTTGTTTATTAATTTTCCGCCAAATTGCAACACATGTTCCCATATTTTCCCACCCAACCCCCTCCCCAAAAACCACGCACCAAACCGCACCGGTGTACCGGTAACTTTTCCGAACGCTCCGACCGACTTTGGCAGAAGCGGGCACACCAAGCAAACACAAAAAACAAACCGAAGGAAAGACAAGAGGCGTCCCGAAATAAATCCCAGCAAGGCGCATCGCAGGGGAAACGCATGACAAACGGCATTATGTGGGAAAAACTTTGGTCGGCCTTTTTTTTTTCGCCCGGAATGTCCTTAAACTGTCCTCGTGAACGTGGCCGGACGTAATTTCTTCGCCGGGACGAGAAGAAAATGGGAAGTGGAAGAAATGTTACAACTAACACAAATGGTCCGCGCGAATGGGCTCCACTCGGACAATCGGTGGAAAAACGATAAACAATAGCATAAAAAAACGCCCGGAAAACCCGGTAACGAACCCCGAGAGGGACACCCGGATTTGAGGGTCAAGGCCCATTTACATTGGGAGGGGTAGGGGGTGCTAGGGCCGAGGATTTCGGTGGAATCTCATTAGGCGCTGGACAAACTTTGGCATTCCGGTTTTGGGGTTGGGCGAAAAGGGAAAAAAAGCCATTTCCCGAACAAAACGGCACAGATCGATCATTTCAGTATTCCAATTATTTACGATTCCGTCCGTCCGTTCGGAGCGAGTCCGAGGATGGTTGGTTTTTTTTTGGTTGAATGTTTCCTGTAGGAGATAGAGAAAAACCCGGGGATCAGCAACAGGCCAGTGGAGCTCCTATGTGTGTGTGACAGTTCGTGAAACGTTGGCATTTGATGGAACTGTCCCGTTGCGCAGCTCAATTTTACCAATTTTTGATGGATTATTGTGGAATGGCGTTTTTCGCTCTTTATGTTGTCGCTTTGAAACTCTGCCATTAGGGCGGATCGGGAAGGGGGGGAAAACTTTCACCCAAATGGAAATATTAAGGAATTGATTTTGAGGGAAAAACATCAAATATGGATTTAGCTTTTTCCCTTCCTGTGGCCGAAACATAAATCTTCTTATTTGATTTGTGAGAAAACGCTAGCTTAATCAGGGAAAAGAAAAATAAATCCTAGCAAATGCAACAATCCGTTGGAGTTTAAATCATTCCATCAAAGTGATCTGGTGAAAACAGCATTATTGTTGGAAACAGGAGTTTCTACGAAGATTCGAGAGTGATTCGATCAGTTCGTTCCGATCGACAAGCCGCACAACCGAACGAAAAGGCAAAACGATCAGCAATCAGTCCATTGGCGCGTACAGAATGATAAATTTCCGGTTGGAAAGGTTCACTCTACTGCACTTCGTTATCCTTTTCTTGAAACGAGTAGATGCAGTAGAGCCCCAGGCGAATGCGAAGAATAAATTGCAGCCATCAAATTCCTAACGAGTTGCGAAAAGCTCACCGAAGCGTCAGCTCCGAGCTGCTCATTTAATTGCTGACTGGCCGCGAGTTGCCTGAAACCGGAGAACGGAAGGAAATACGGGGGGGACCGGACAGATAATGTCACTCAGCATCCACGCCCCCTCCCCCCTCCCCCCTCCTTCTTCACCACCAAAATGGTTCTTCCCGCTGACGCGCACCCGGCATGATTGTTCCGGAAAGTTTTACAATTACACCCGCATCGAATTACGAATTACACTCGACCACGGGCTGGGCCTGGTGAAAAGCTGGAAATCCATCAAGTTTTGCGCTAGCTTTCCCTTCTGTCAGCTTCTATTAGACCACCGCGTGGCCACGAAATGGCAGCCGGTATCCTGTTTGTGCCATTCGTTCGTCATCGCGCTGGACGTTCTTGGTTCGCTACCGAGCATCAGCCGGCGGGATGAATGATTTATTAAATTTCGTAAATAATTCGATCAATCTCCATTTCGGATTGGCAAGATCAAAGCGAGGGCGGGTGAGATGGCGTGCACCAAAAGCCATCGCTAGAACGCCGGCTGCCGAATACCTTCCGTGCCGGGCGGAGGAAATGTATCTAATATTGGATGGAATTGATGAAAACTTGTCCAGGAAAAACGAGCAACCATTCCCGGGGCCGTGCATTCTATCGTTCCAGTTTCATTTCAACCGTTTGCCATCCGTTGAACATATCTCGTCACGGAAGCGAGTTTTTTTAAGGATGGAAATAGGGTCTCAAACCGTCACGTTGAAAACTGGGAGCTCCTTGTATTCTGATGTCATAAAACAAGAGACAAAAACAGGAAAACAGTCTCTTCATTGTCAAGCTTAACAAATCAAGAATCCGGTAAACCAGTCTCGAAAGCTAAAGAACCTAACCAATGTTTTTTTTTTTTTTTTGATAGTATCTTTGGGGATGATTGTCATCTCTGATTAATCTGGTTTATATTTTACAATCTTATATACCAACACGGCAACTTTAATGTTATGAGTTTGAAGCAACATGTTTCGTAAAGTTAATATTTGAAAACATTAGGTTGAACTAACCAATTTTCTGGCAAATTACACTTTTAAAACAGTTTTTCTGCAACGTACAACCATGTTCAACCATATTCCGAGAGTTTGCAAATATTTAAGTGACACTAGTGGCAAAGGTAAATAAATTTCTTTCGCTAGGTAAATATTTCTGCCCGAGAAAACCGAGAAAAATGCTCGACTTTAACAAGGTATCGATCGGCGAAATGCAAAAGAAAAACGATGCACACACCTTCGCTCCACGGTTCCGGCACATTTGATGAGCTTTCCGAAGAAAAAGCCAACCTACGTTCCACCCTCCGGGCCCCCTCCAACCGAGCCCATCGAATAGCCGCCCTTTTGTTGGATGACAGATTACATCAGAATGTCGCGCCAAGTGCTTCCTGGCGTGTGCAGAGTTCTTTTTCGCTTCGTGATTTCCCACTCACATCAACCTTCCCCCTGCCAAGTGGTTCGTGGTAAATGCGGGAAATGATTGATGGTTGTCATTGGCGTTTAATTTCATTAATCGTTATTCGCACGAACTCGCCCCGTCCACGTTGCGTTCGTGCTATTTGCGTGTCGGCGAGAAACACTTTGCTGCGATTCGCTGTAATATGATTGCGAAAAGAAGGGAAGGAAAATGAGCCGTGAATACCAGTGACAAAACAATCTTACCTCTAAGAATGTTGCCACGGGGGCGAATGCAAATATAACATCAAACAACGAATAATCAAAGGTCCTTGCAAAACGATGGGAGAAGCTAACAGCACGTGTCGATGGGCGTATAAGAATTGCACCCACCTCATCCGTTCCTCAGCTTTCCCCCTCGGGGGAGCACGCATCATGGCTTTTAGCTAATTTAAGTCAAGAATTTTGTTAGCCCGGGAAATGAGCTCCCGAGCCTCTATCCTATGCCCTGGACCTAGAAAATGTCATCCCTTGAGATTGAAAAAGCTTTTTCCGGCGGGAGGAAAAAAAACGCCACCTCCCCATGGTGTTTGCATCCGGACGGGCAAACGTTACGGTGCCCTCGGGGCGTCCAACCATTTTCACCCGCCAGCCAGCTTGATCCAATTTGTTGCGGTAATTGAATTTTTCCTCTTAAAATTATTTTCGCGCGACACGCGATCCGCCACGAAACACAAAGTAACGTCGGTCGGTTCCGCCGATGGGGTTCCCCCTCACCCCCACCCTCACCGGTATGCTGCCCAAGATGGTGCCGCACGCTGTGACGACGTTTGGTGGTGCATAAATCAGCGAGCCTCTCGGGCAGAAGCCGGACGGACGCCAATCGGATCTGTACCCCCGGTGGGCACGATTGTTCGGATGAAAAGATCCCTTCGATTGACACTAATCCAACACCGGCTGAGGATGACGATGATGATGACGATGATGTTGCTGACGCTGATGTTAATAATGGGAATATTGGCCAGCCTCTGGCTCACTGGTGTCGGTTGCCATCGCGCTTCGATTACAAGTTCACCCGAACACCCTGGAGGCGCTGGGAAGGGCTTTACCGAGTCATCGATTACAATATTTCATTCTGATTAAAAACGGCACCTGTTTGTTGGCCTCATAAATCTTCCATTGACTGATCGACTGGACTTTATCCAATAATGTATAACAATAAACTCTGTAAGATGGGGGGGAATTATGCCATTCTTCAACACAAACTATAGTTCATCCGTTGCTTTACAGTTTTTTACACATACACCATTTTTGAGCCTAAATTAATATTGTTCAGTTGCATCTGAACATTGTTTAACCGTAAGTAAACATTTGACGCCCAACTAAAATGCTGTTGCCTACATATCTGTCCATGGTTCAAACGTAAGTGAATGTAGTTCAAACCCAGCTAAACATTTGACATCCCCAATGTCAATGCACGTTTATGTTGCCCAGGTTCGTTTCTTGTCATGTTATCGCTTATGACACTCGATGATAAACAATAATTGAGCGGAAAGTCTTAAAGTAAATCCCACCCCGAAATCCATGAACACTTAAAACGACTTCCAACAAAGATCGAGAATTATTTTTAACGCAATATGCTGTTTATTATAAAATTTTAATGTGTCTGGATTATAAATTATGATTATTTTCAATCTAATGGTCTTTGCAAACGAAAGCAATAAAGCGAAACAAAACCTATATCATGTAAACGTTTCAGCTTGGCGGTGTTCAATGTTTAGTTGCGTTTGAACTATATACATTTGCGTTTGAACCATATATAGAAAAGCAACAGCATTTTTATTGAATGTCAATGTTTGCTTACAGTTGAACAGTGCATAGATGCAGCTGAATAATGTTTACCTTCGAACGGTGTATTTCATCGAACTTCAAATCCCGTTCAACTTCATTATTTCCATCGCAAATCAAATCAATCCAATTTCGCTGTGATTGATCAACAATCAACATCAAATTTCCATAACTTAATCGGCATATTATTAATACTTGTTTTACTTTTCTCTCCCATCAGGGGCGTCGCGGTGGACGATCAAGGCTACATCTGCGTCGCCGACTCCGGCAACAACCGGATCCAGATCTTCCACCCGGACGGAAGCTTCCTGCGCGCCTTCGGCTCCTGGGGATCGGGTGACGCCGAGTTCAAGGGGCTGGAGGGCGTCGCCATCATGTCGAACGGCAACATTTTGGTGTGCGATCGCGAGAACCATCGCGTGCAGGTGTTCTAATTGTGCTGCTTTCACGGTGAGTTCATTTCCCTTGGTGTGATCTATTGCGCGAGGCAAGAATGTGGAACACTTTGGTAATTGTTTTAAATGATTTTTCACGTTCTTTCCACAGACTCCTTTTCGAACTCTTTCCTCACCAGCAGGGAGCAGACGGATGGGTTCCAGTTGGTTTTTTTTTTCTTTCTTTTTGTTACCTCCTTTCTTTAAATTCCATTAAACAAGCCACATTGCTTCCTCATCCCAGAAACATTAGTGAAAAATTCCCTGAAGATAAGTTTTCACTTCCTACGCCAAATCAGGGAAAAAACTTTTAAGCAGAAAATTAAAAAAAAAGAATCACAATCAAACTCGTGCTAGCTTAGTGCGCTATTTATGAGGGAAATGTAATATGTAACACCATTATTCCTACTTCGGCAGACGTTTAGTGTACCGTTAGCGGATCGTCTGCTCTACATATGAAACGATATAGAAGAAGAAATCGATTAAATAGTAACTAACGCAAACAGGTGAACAAACACGGCTAGATTGCCACGTGTGAAAGATAACGATACTGCAGCATAATTGTGGTGGTTTTAGCTAGACAATTTATTGGAATAAAGTTTTTCGTGAGTTTTTACTACGTTTGAGACCAACCATTGGGGGAGTTCTTTTCGAATGGGGTGGGGAAGTTGAAATTATTGTTCCGGTATCCGAACTGTTGCTGATTCCGACTGTGCCGATGTTCGACTGTCAGTCACGTATCGTTTCAAGTTTGATTGATCTGCCGGCCGTGACGGAATTTCTCATAACGGACCAATTATTTGCTTCCAACGTGTCCAAAATTACTTTACCATGCAGCGGCAAACCGAGCCAAACGCAAACAAATAACCCGATGCGGGTCCGTGGTGTGGAGGTTTTCAAACAGACTTTTAATACTACACGCCAGTCGATGTCCGAAACTTGCGGCTAAAGCATTCACCCAACATCGGTGGTCATTTGTGTTTCAATTTCGGTGTAACATATTGGTGCATTTTAATATTTAGCTCGTCGGCTCGCTCTACTTTTTGGAGAGATTTTAAATAAAGCACCCATATCATGCACACACACAGACACACGGACCTCTCTTGCAAACAACATCCTCAAATATGTGAAAAGTCAGGCGGAAAAGTGTGTGTGTGTGTGTTCTCGTGGGGGCCCTTTTGATTAAAAGCTCCAAAATGAAACATTCAATCGGAACGCGGCATCGGTGTGTTTGCTCGAAATCGTGCCCGAACCCCGAATGCCGGTTATTTGTTCCCGTCCTTGGCATTGTGCTGCTGCTCCTTCCGATACGTCCCCCCCTCCCTCCCCCGCTGCCTGCTCTGGATGTCACCGGCGTCAGGGTGCTTGCGTCGCCGCAAGCAACGTTCACAATTTCGAACATTCAAAAAAGAAAAAACCGTTGCGCTTCGGCAGCTTCCATCAAGCGGCCCGCGCCGGTGGACCGAGCGTTCAATCAACCAAAATTGTATTTTTCTCCCACGGTGTGCACAAGGTTGGTGGAAAACCTCGGCTGAGGGGGGAAAATCGACGGAGCCAGTAACGCAAACGAACGAAATTGATCCCCGTCAGAACGAAGGCGAAAGGGATGAGATGCATGAGATGGAATGCGTATAGCTTTTTTTTAATGCTTGTTTCCCATTCTTGTTTTGTATTGGATCTGTGGGGTAGTGGGGGAAATGGTGGTAGTGTGCGTCGCTTACCGAAAGGTGAGTTTAATTTTGAAAAGTGCAACATTCATGTCGTCCACTCAGCAAAGATGCAAACTTTCGCACAGTATCGACTCGGCAGGAACGGTATGAGTTTCATTTTATTCTACCTTTCTGCTATTCTTCGAAGGAGATAGAGAAAGAGAGAGAGAGGGCAACGAGAGGACGTTTCCAATTCATTCTATCTGGCTGCGACGAGGAAACAACTGGATTCCTTTCGATCCCGTAGTAAGTCGACCTCGGTATTGTTGCTTGCGCAAGTTGGTTCTACCTGGTTCGTAGTGAAATTGAAAAGCAAATCTTGTGGTTTCGGCACGCGGATGAAGGAAACAATCTCATTCGTTGTCATTCCCTGAGGCTGACAGGTTGGGGATCCTTGGAGTTGGCTCCCATTGTCGATCGTCTTGCTCTGCTTTTAGTCAAATCGTTTTTCGATCTTTACCACAAAAAAGGACTCCGTTATTAGTGGGCAAGGAAATTACAAACGTCAAACGTAATGGGATTACATACGTGACCCGATTGGCTTCGTAACAAAAAAAGTTGCCTTATCTGTAATTTTAACGGTGTGACACCAAGAAAAACATTACTTGTGATAAGCAATTGGAAATCAGTAATAAAAATAATACTCCCACTCAAGATCGGTGAAAAAAGAGGTCGAAGCATTCCGTGTAAAGGGCCTAAAATCGAGTGGAAATATGTTTGACAATTGGTTTGAATTTTATTTACCTTTCATGAGCGCCTTGAAATGTTTCTGTATAGACAATTTCGCATATTTCACTAACTAAACAAGTAATTGAGGTGTTTGGTGGGAAGTCGCACGTAAGCAATGTTTTCGCACTTGGATGTGGCTCTTCCATGAGGACCAATAGGATCCATATCCCATGACTTCGCCCTGGGGAGCACGTTCGACTACTCTGGATATTATTTTACGACACTAATCGCGAGGCCATGTGTCGTAATTGAAACACGGTGATACAGACTTTTCGGTTACCTATTTCGTGCAAGAGACTCTTACAAAGATACTCTACATAATGCAAGAATGTTTGTTGAACACTTTTCAAACTAACTATCAAAACAATGGCGGTGAAGAAAAACGATTTGCATCGACCTCTCTTTTTACCGATCTTGTTTCTACTTTACTGCTTCTTTAAAACACCGTGTGTGTATATACCAAAAATCTTAAACATATTAATTGCTACAAAATGTTTTTTCCTTCTTTCAATAACGATCTACTTCGTCCCCTTAAGGATATTATTTTATATTTGTTCTGCCATGTCAAAAGGACTATTTGTTCACTATGTCCCTCTAATGAGAGGATCAAATCTGATGGAACTTGTTTAGAAAAGCTTCAATACTTACAGGGATCCATGTCTAACTACCATTTTTATATACAACTAGCTGACCCGTTTGATGTTGTTAAAAATTGGTTTAACGGTCACATTATATTTCTTAAGTACATTAATTTCATTGTATTTACACTTTTTACGTCGTAAAAAGCTTATAGTGAGGCTGCTAATGATTATCATCCTTATTTTGTTATTAATCAAGCAGACCAATTGAATGAACGATGTTTTATGTACGCCTGGTAAGCCATGTATGACGTACATATTAGTTTTCTAAATTGGGTTTCTATTAGAGCTTTTTAAGAATCTGCTAAGGTGTATTGCCGATGTCTAATAACTGTTTGGAGAAAGTAAAAGCTGATGGATCATGTAGCATTTGGACGTGCCTGTTTATGCTTAGTTAAAGTTTTTCAATATTGCTCCACAACACCGATGAGTAAGGCAAGTTCAGGTGATCTTATCAGCATAGGTGGATCGTGGCACTACGGGAAGAGTTTGCCTGAAATCACCTGAGAGGAGAAACACAGTACAGTTGGTCTCCGCAGTACGCGAATGTTTGGGACCGAACGCAATAGCGTATATCGATTCGCGTATTGGGGATTTCCTCTGCCATATAGTTTATACTTCATATTGAAGAGTTGACACTGAGAGGGAACCGCTTATTTAACATATCTTTTATCCAAATAACTAATAAGTGTTCCATTTTTTCCATTGTTTCATTATATCTCTGTTAAAAAGTGCATATTAAAAACTTCATTCTACCAAAACAAAGTAAAACTGACTAATAGAAGTCGAGCAACCCTATGGGCTGTCAGTTGTAAAAAATTGCGTATTGCGAATTCGCGTATATCGAGAATAGCGTACTGCAGGGATCTACTGTATTACTGGAACAATCTTTATTACACTTCACGTCTTTGAGTGTTCTGTACAGCGCCTCAAGAGAATGCTTCTTTGCCATGGTGCATTCTTCCCAGATAATTATTTTTCACTGTTGCATGACCTAGGCCATGAGTGATTGATTTTTGTTGTTTCATACGGCTTTTGTGTTCCTATTGATGTTTCGAAGTAGCCTAAATGATGAATGCGTCGTTCTACCTCCATTTCCAGCTACAATTCCAGATGAAGCAACTGGTATTGCAATGTCATTGTTTGCTCGTATTTTGGAAAGCAAGAGCGATATGAGAAATGTTTTGCCAGTTCGGACTGGGGCATCCAAAAAAAGATACCACTTTGTCCCGTTGATACTGCCATGATAATGCTTTCGTAAACATATGCTTGTTCATCAGTCAACATTGATACGTTGTGAGAAACGATATCCAACATGACTGCAATATTATGCTGCAGTTCACGACTTATTTCAGTGTCCATCAAATTAAATGCACTTCGATTCGGCGAACCTAAAACATAACAATAACTTAGCGGTAAATTTTTAATTACCATGCAACGATCCTCGATACTAATCATAGCTTGTCGGACTAAATTCAGCGACATTAATGTTTGAACACACGTTTTGTTCTATCATGACTATGCGCCGCATTTTGTCCTGGTAACAGTAAAACTTACGCCACGTTGGATTGCATGTAAACGTGACGAATAAGCATGCTCGTCCCTACTCGCGAGTTCATAGCCTCGCTGTAGTAACTATACTGAAATTCGTTTTCACAACACTGGTAAATGAGAAGGTTTTCTCACTGCTCTAAGCAACAATAATTTGAACACATATTCTACTACCACCAATTAACAACATTAGTTATTATTACCAAAAATTAACAAAGATTTTACTATCGTCACTTATATGAAACGACTTGTTTGAATTAAATTCACCACTTTTGTATTAAACTCACCACCACAGTATGTCAAAAGGCATGTTGCTGTGTCCGTTTATACTTGTTGTAGTTCACTTTATGTGTCATTGCTGAATGTAAACAAAACAAACAAACCAATGTATGACGATAGAAAATTGTAATTAATTAAAAAAGTATAAAATTTACAGATATGAGACATAGTTAAAAACCTATTCTCATACCTAAGGAACGTGTGTGCAAAGTTTGAGTTTAAATGGTTCAGTCGTTTAGGAGGAGTTTGAACACTAACACCGTGACACAAGAATTTTATAGATATAGATTTCTAAGGCAACAGATGAATAATAAAAGATGGAAATCCAAATTGTTGAACTTTCTTAATTCATCAAGATCTCTGTTAGAAAATACCAGGTTTACTTTAGTCAAGCGATACCACAAAATCTCACGTCAAAGGAAGAAAGAAACGTAAGATAAAATTCTACTCAGAAGCGGTTGTTCCCAAGCTATTCCTACATCCCGAGTGCATCTGTCAGTATTCCTACCGTCGAATGGAATTATTCAATCACTCACCGTTCCACTCGGAACGGCTTGTGGCCCTATACTTTATCCTGCATTTCTCATCCCTCTCCTGTATTGTTGTAAACGACTGACGATGGCGAAAAATCCTCCACTGCAGCGTACTCCTTCCGCTTTTGTGTGCGCTCGCGCTTCAAATGACAGACGAGAAAAAGTAGAAAAAGAAAATCCCCTCGGCAGCACAAGTGAATGCTTAATCGCGCCGCTCGCAAAAGTGGGGCGGAAAAACAGGAAAACAGAAACGTTAAAATGCAGCATCGTTACCATCATTAATGCTGGCCACTTGGCCACGACGCTGACTAACTAGCTTCCCAAGAACTCCCTCGCTTACCCTCCCCCCGAAATGGCCCCGAATGGATAAGTGGTTCGATCGATGTGTCTTTCCATCGACGGAAACGAGAAATAAATGTGTGTTTCGCGGAAAAGCAGAAAAGCTACCCGGCTCTCCCGGGGAAGAGTAGAACGTACCTTTCCTCTCCCGCCGACCGCTGGCCCATTGAGGACAGACCACTTCTAAGGAAGCGCACGCAGATGGAAAAGAAAATTGCATACGCTACTCGGCACGCGGTACGGATGGGTTAAGTGGTATGGACAGGGAAAACCACGCCAAAGTCGACTACAACGGATCTTAGGTAGGTTTTTTTTTATTCCAGGAGATAAATACCTCAACGTGTATTGGTGTGTGTGTGTGTCATTTCATTTTATTTTCGTTCGTTCCACTCTACACCACAAAAGCCGGAAGAAGCTTTCTGGAGAGTGAAAATGTTCGGAAAAATAAAACGACCAAGTACAAATAGGCACTCGAAAGTGGGATGGAAAAGTTTAACCCTTCTTACAACGGAACGGGGGAAAAATGTGCGGAAGCAAACGATGCACGATGAACCAATGGGGAAAATGGACGGTCGAAGCAACACTCGGAAGGGATAGAGACGGCTGTTTCCAGGGCCGTATTTTCCTCGATCCCACGATGGAAAAGGGGGGGGTGAAGAGGACGAAGGGAGGTCGGAAAATAGTGCGTCTGTTGGTGCCATTCACCGGTTTGGTTCGGTATTTTCCCGTCAACAGAGGATAGAGTGGTCGCAAGAAGAGGAAGGCCAAAGGGAAAAAAGCAGCATTTCTGCTGCCCGGAAAATGGATCTCGGAGATAAATTGAACGGGAATCGATTGCCGTCCGGGTTTCCTCCGTTTGGGGGGTTTTTTCACCACCCCCGTTTGTAAACCGTTGGTGGATCTAGAAAGGAGGAAAGAAAGAAAGCAAAATGCCAGCACAAAAATAAATAGAACGTGGTTTGTCCAAGAAAACTAACGCTTCGTTGCGATGTGTATTGCATTTTCGTAATATTATATATTCCTAGCCTTCGCCGCCTTACCCCCCCTATGTTCAACGATATTCTCTGCGCTCGTTGCCTTGTCGGTACACGACCCGGCTGGCATCCTCATAAAGGACATTCGTGTCGGTGCGGTTGAGGCGTTTGCGTACGGTTTAGTTTCGTTTTTCTTCAGTGCGATCCAAGGCCTCCCGATGTAAGTCGCTCGACCGCTCGACTAACTGACTGACTCCTGTAACCGACCTACTAACCGGACTTACTAACTGACTGACTGACTGAGTGACTGAGTGACCACTACGGAAGGGACGGAGAGTGCACCGGCTCCAAATGCATCGGATGCAACGCCTTACAAACGGCTCCGCTGGACCAACCCGCCGTGGCGGTTGAAGGCACACATAAACTCACACACACACATACATAAACACACGCACGCACACACGCACACACATACAGGCACACGCTCACAATGGTTCACTCGCGGGCATACTATTTCAACCGAGGACTGCGTCAACCGCTTGCTAGTTCCACGATGATCTGCGGTGTCGTTCGGCTATCGGAGCTGGCGTGCTCCGTCGGGACGACTATCCGCTGCCGGATGCCGGAGGTCTCCAGGGCATCCTCCTCATCCTCATCCCCCGACCCAACCGCGCAGCTCTCGGGAAGGACCTCCGCCAGTGGTTTGCTTTCGGCCACGAATCCCTTACCCCCGACCTCCACCATCGGTCGATTGTTGTTGATGTCCTCCGAGGGTTTCTGCGCGTCCACGGTGGCGGTTTCCGTCGCCGGCGTTTCGTCCCGCGGGAGCTCCTGCACACCCGAATGTTTTGCCACCTCCTCCTCCTCCACCGGCGGGAGGCTCGTGGTCGGTGCGTGACCGGCGGCGGTCAGTGGCGTGGCCGACTGTAACGCCTTCCCCTTGCGCTTGTAGCTTTCGATGTAGAAGTTCATGAACAGCGCCAGGAAGATGGTGGCGTTGATGAGCAGCAGCGTGGAGATGAAGCGCGGGAACGGGCAGCCGGTCACGAGGGCATTGATGCAGTGCGCGATGCAGATGATGAATTGTATCTGCAACGAAGGGAACGAAGCGGTCAGATATCAGATAATGACGCCCAACGGATTGGTGCGTATGCGAGAGCCGCAAGTGGGCTGGATTAATGGTTGTGTGCAATCGAATTTACGGCCACGCTGCAGCAAATGCTCGAATTTTATTTACATCTGGTAGGGAATGTAAAACAGTACCAATGAAAAATTTCCCCGCAAACTCGTTGATTTGCGTTCAATAAATAATAAACTTCAAACTCGGTAAAGTGAATTAGCCTAATTGCACTACATCCGTTTGCTAATAAATATAATCAAAAGAATGTGTTATTCCAGCGATATTATCTACTCATAAATGTGATCAAAAGAATGAGTTATTCCAGCGATATTATCTACTTATGATTTAACACAATTCACGGCGTTGTTGAGCCGTGATTGTCACTACCATTTGGTTTGTTCCATCAATCGAAAGGTGTACTTTCGAATTTTGTTTCCTACTTTGTAGAGTTTTAACTTTTAGCGAAAATATTAAATTTTAGCTCTTTTTCTACTTTTACTTATATGCTTAAGGTTCACCGCGTGTCCAACAATTTGAAAACGCACTAGATATGATGTTGCTGTTTTTTTTTTATTTAGTTATTCTAACAGCTATTTGATCATTATTTGAATTTTTATCACCAGGTGGAAGGATTGTTCCTATTTAAATGAAAACTAAATGTTATGATAAAAAGCACGGTTGTTTTAAACCTTTGGTTTCAGGGTTATAGATAATCTAATAACGACTTTTTGATTTTTTCGTTTGAAAAAATCAATGAACTTCTAGTTTGAATAGTGCACAAGTTCATTATGCCAGTAAATTATCTATTCGTCATTAGTTTTTGCGCAACAAAAATAAATACGTGGCTCCAAATTATAACACGGCGGTAAAACCAATCAAATATTTTTTCCGGAAAATTATACCTTCCACAACCAATCGAGAGAGGGGGGAGAAAAGCATTGCAACTTACAATTTGCACCTCCGTCATGTACTTCTTCCACCAAAGGTACTTCTGGTAGCGCGGGCCCATCGCTGACAGCATGTAGTAGAAGTACATCAGCACGTGCACAAAGTTGTTAATCACGTTCGGGAGCGTCGCATTTCCACCTGGAGAAGAAAAAAGGACGAAAGACAAACGGAGGGTGGGAAATAAAAATCGACTCTGCAAATTACTCGCCCTCCCCCGCCCTCCAGTTCAATTCACAGACGATTTATCAGCGATTTTCTTTTTTTTATGTTTGTCTTCCATCCTCTGTCACTTGGTTATTTTGCTCCTTTTGCCCTTGCGGGGGTTGTTTAAATCGTGTTGAAACCTGATGTCGTCGATACGGCCGGGAGACCGGGGAGCTTTAATTCGCTTTTGAGTTATTGATTGCGTTTGACACGCGGATGTGTGAAACCGTTTGTGGTTTGCTTTCCTTCTTTATATTTTTTTCCTTTTACTCCTCTACCTTGTAACCTCCTGCCGAACTGCCCTTTTCTCTTCACGAACACGACAACGTTCGGTTACGCCCCTCAATCGGTAAATCGTGCGTGATGATGGATTTGTAATTATTAAATCGATGGAATGATACATTTTACACCTCACCGCACCTTTTCAGCGGCATCAGGGTGTGATGCCGTTTATCTTCGATTTCTTTGCGAATCGGAGTCGCCTCTCTTTTTTTTTGTAATTTCTGAAATGGCACGGACTTTGAGTCCATAGGGGATAAGCTTACCGGCAATGAATTTTGTCAAGATCCACGCCTCCATCGGTGTGAGCGAGTGATGGTAGACGTGCAGGTCGGTAATTTGCGACTGTTTTTTGCGCAGCACAAAGAACACCGTGTCGGCGAATTCGGTCAGCTTCGAGAGGTAGTACACGTAGCAGAGGTTGAACATCTGGGAGAAAAGAAGTGACATGGTTTGTTACTTATCAATTGATTGAGAGATTCGGAGTTTGTACTGAGGGTACAATTACCTACCCTTCGTGAGAGAGGACTGTCGGAGTAGTCCACTGTTTGGCACGTGAAACTGTAGCCCCGCAACCAACCGGCCATCAGGTGCTGGAAGGAACAAGCACGGTCAGTGGAAAGTGAAACACCGGAACGAAACGCGTCTACGCCACTTACCTCGTAGAACATGTACCCACTGAGGAGCACCTGGAACAGGTTGTAGAAGATGATCACTCGTCGCAAGTCCATCGGCTTCCGGTCCCGCATGTACATCGGACCGATCAGGAGAACCCACAAGAGGTAGATGGTGATCATTCCGAGCGTCGGCAGTGGATTGTCCATGAAGGGCAGCTGTTTCGCTCTGGGATCTGTAACGCAGATAATGAAAAGATACTAAATTAGATAACAAGAAAAAGGACTCATTTTTCACAAAAATACGTTTAACATTTCAAAACAATTTGCTTTTCTATCAATCCATCTGTTGGCAAATTTAGGAACCTTCTGGCGTAAAGTTTCCTGTGCTACTGAAATATTTCATGAAATATTTCGACAAAATGTTCAAAAGTGAGAATTTACTGAGATTTGTTTGGTTCAACTATTTTTACAAATAAAGGCCGATTTTAAAAGACTTTAAAACATTTAGTTTAGCTACATTTAGTAGCTTTAAAACTTTTTCTTAGATATCAAAACTCAAAAACAGAATTAATTTATGTCTTCTGCAGATAGTTTGTGGTGAAACACATCCATTATCCAGTCAAGTTTTGTTAGTCGTAGGAATGAAACGAAAAACAAGTGAAGGTAAAATGTCTGCTCATCCCAAAAGCAACTCTATATGGTGATTCATCCTTCAGCTTGGTGAACAGAAAATCGATTCCGTCGATTGTTCGAACGGCTGCCTTGACTCTGCCCTTACGATCGAACCGTGCAGAAAACACACAATCCAGTCCAATCACTTTTCGAAGCCGTTTCATCATTCTCTGATAGCATTGGACAAAGAATGGTAGAAGCTGATGGAGTGTGTTTTTGATTGAAATCGCACAGACTCACAAGAGCACGCTTAGTTGCCGCGGCGAAGTAGTCGAGCGGTTTCGAGAAGAATTTAAAACAGACACCTGCTGTCACGCAGCCCTCGCTTAGTCGCTCCTAAGTCCTTCACCTAACTCCACCCCGTCATTAATCATCGGAGGTCCCTTCGATCCATCGCGTTGTGATCGCTTCGATACCAACCGGCAATGAGTTCCACCAGCGCGCGCCACCAGTGAGCAATCAGCGACGAGATGGAGCTTCCTCGAGTGTAGTCATCCATCGTCAGCAACACCTCGGACTTGATCATGTCCACCGGGGCGTGCCAATCGATGTTGGTTCTCAGCGCGGACGCCATCGTCGCCGGCGTCACCATTGTAAACCGTTCCCTTTGCCTTTGTCAGCGAATTCCGAAGAGCGTTTCGAAATCGGATCAAACAAACAAAAAACCCAAAACGCGAAAAAACACTTTTCTAGTACGACACTTTGCGCTGACACTGCACTGAGCGGTTGCCGAGTTGATTGTTTGTAGAAAATGACACCAAACACCGACGGGCACGATGGTCTTCGATGCGTTTGCCTGAACCACTCCGCCTGACCAAGAACGATGCACTGGATCCTTAAGCCGTGCTGGCAAGGGTTATTATATCAGCACCGACGCTGGCCGGCCGATAAGAACCGAACCATCCATCGGCACACCGGCCGGAAAAACAAACGCATTGCGTAACCGGCTAGAAAACGATCGAGCAGCGATGGATCGCCGGGTGGCTTCGGCTTGGGAAAACGGCATCCTCGCCCTACCGACGGGGGCTTCCCCGGGAGGCCACTAGGCGGTTTGGAAGCTTTCGCAAGCTTTCTACCTTGTACCAGTGCCAGCTGACGGTAGACTTGAACTTGGGTCGAGCGGCGTGCACTTCAAGTACGTGCTGCACCGTTCGTGTGCATCGTCACTCGTGCGTGAGAACCGGACGGATGGGTATCGTCGTTCGAGCAGCAAAATGGAAAACATTCTGCTAACATTTATTGGTGTTTGTGTGAGTATGCTAATCGCGCCATTAGAACGCTAAAGAACGGACTTGGTCGAGGTGAGGAACCGAAAACGGTGAAACCTAACCCCGTTCTTTGCGACGGTAGCAAAACTATTGCGCAACGCGTCATCTGGCGAAGGGCGTGCATCACGGTAACCATAAGCGGCTGGCCATAAGCCCCGGGTCCGAGTTTATTCGGTTGTTGACGGTGTAACAAGCGAGGCACGGTTTTATTTGAGGCAATTAAACAATCGTAGTTTATAGTTCAGTCAGTTTAATAGACCCATACAGTTGGTTATAAATCGTAAGTTTTAAATTGAACCGATTTGGGTCACATCTGACCTTAAACAAGGTAAGTGTGATTAAATAAAAAAAGTGTTTATAATCTAAATGCAGAATCTTTCACCGATTTAATTTGAGGATCTGATAAACGCCGCTTTTCAGCCGTTAACTTGTTTAATTATTTATTAATTTTCGATGTGAATGATTGGTTGCGTGTAACTGAGTAGTTCTCTACTCTTTCGCATATATTTTTAAGACCGTGCTTGCTAAAGATTCCACGTTCCTCTTATTTCGTAATAAGAGACCATTTTCTTTAAAAGGTATATTTTTCTTATTTATTCTGAACTTTAGTGCTTCCTACAAAACACCCATCTAAGTTTTTATTTTTTCACGATGTCAGGTTTGCTTTTATCCCAAAAATGAAGATTAAAATGGCATAACGGTGTTCCTGTTATATGTTGGAGAAAAAAAAATCATCTAAAATAAGTATGAACATATTTTTGAAAAATTTGCGATAACATTTTGAATATTTTATCTTCTGCCACTTTTTAATGTAACTATTTAGATTTGAAAATTAAATTACCGTTCAAGGTATTAAGCCCTTCCTTTCAGTTTCCTTTTCAATCATCTGGCCCTTTTTAGTAAATGTATGCCGACCCCTGGATTAGAGCCTCAAAAACTACTTAGTAACCAAAAGCTTCAAAAGGGAGAAAGATTTTTTTTTATAGGGGATTCATATTTATTGAGGATCTTCGTTCAATGTTTATTTATCTTACGTTTCAAATTTTCTTTTCCTTATCACCTTGTAAACTTTTCTTTGAATTTTAATGATTACGAGACAGTCTCTCTTTGGTGTATGAAGTCTGGAGTTTTATTTTGGTAAAATGTAGAAAAATAAATTAAATCAAACAAGGAAAGTAATTTAGTTTGTGAGTTAAACCACCTTGTATTCTTTATTGTTGGTTCGTTCCAAAATTGGCAAATTATTTGTTCGCATGTGAAACCCGCAGATACGCTTAGAGTTTTCCTAAAGAGATAATTTTAGAGATGAATCGGCATCTTTTCAACATCGTGCACTATTGATTCCGTCTCATAGTCAATCAAGCACTGGTCGATTTCTTAAGTGGCCGCCGCCTAGATCGGTTGGCAAGCCGGAGATCCATAACCCGGTTGTTTAGTGTCGATGGGCTCATCGTCCGTAACGAATCGTTCACTTCTAGGAAGCATTGTGTTGGATGCGTTTGGTTGTTATTGGTTCCGCCGATTACTTACGCTAAAGATTTTGTTAAACACTAACATGTCGGAAGATGCTACCTTGATTTTCAATCAAAATTGGGTTGTTTAATGAATTTTTGATGAACCATTTCCTTGTTAGCTCACAAATCGTCACACAGGAAGGATCGCTGGCGAGATTCGGTGGAATGTTAAATAAATTTAGAAAAACTACCGGTCGTATCTTCCGCCGTTCAACATGGTAGAGCATCCAAAGAACGTTTGAAAAAAAGATGGTTGGTGTATCCACCGGTTTACCGTTGGTGTCCGCCACCAGGAAGCGTACCATCGCAAACAACGCCGCCGACTCAAGAGCACGTGCTCGGTACACATTAACCGCTTCGTTACCGTGCGTTCGTCGTCGACGTCAGTGAAACGCCTTCAGCGTGCGAGGGGGTTTTATCGGAAAGCGCACCCGTAATTGACCCGCACGGGGTGGTAATGATCATGAAAACCGAGAGTGCAGCCGTGGGGAAGCAAGCCGAACGCCACGCGGGGCCACTAGTGTTTGAAGAGCGAAAAAACCGGATTGTCGGTGGTACGTCTGTTATTAGCATGGATCACTTTTTTTTTTCTTCTCTCATCCTCCCGACATTCACGTACGGTTCAAGTGCAAACTCATCGGGTAATGTGTATTCCGAGCCGGTGAGGTGGGAGGCAGTTGTGCAATTGACCAGCGACTTTACGTGTTTTTCCTTGGTCGTGAAGTTGTCGTTTGGTTTGTTGTTCTCTCCAACCCGTGGAGGGGTTTATGCTACAGTGTGTCAGCAAACCATTCGGCGTTCGTAATCCGACGGTAGATCAGTTTTACTTTCATTCATCTCAACGTCGGCTCGCAGTAGGCACTGGACGAAACAGGCAAAACGGAGAAAACGAACGTGGCGGGTTGCGAAGGAGCGCGTGAAGGGGAAAGTAAACGTCTCGAAAGGGATGCATAGTTGGAAAGACGGTGGCCCAGTGAACGGTGTACACACACCGAGCGGCCGACCAGCGCCATGCGTAGGCCTCGTTGCGCAACGGCACAATCAATCGACACATGAAAGACTCGACACAGATCGAAAGACTTCAACGCTAGCGACGAACCCCCTCTCATTCGCTCCGAAACGAACGAAACCGTTAGCGCGTGGCGTCGTTGCTGTTGGTCGTGAAAAATTATGCTCCGCGTCTTGCCGTTGGACACTCGACATCGGTAAAAAGGGGGGCAGGTGGTGGTAAAGAGACAGCAAGTGCGATGTACTTACACGTGGTTGAATGGTCGGCGCTATGATGGCGCTTCAAGTGCACGTCAACAAGTGCATACCGGAGTGAAGGTCATGTACATTCAGCTGATGAGGCATCAGCATTTTGGCAGCCACCGTCTGCCAGCTGGCCTTCTATCTCGACCACTCCCGAGGCGTCAGATGGGCGAGTTCAAGGCTCACACATCGACATGGAGGTACAATTTTCTTCGGCCGAATAGTTTTCGCAAAACCTACAAGCGATCTCAATTTAATTGCACAACTCTTTAAACGCGTTTTTTTCTTCTCTCGAACAGATTGATTTTTGGTTTTCTTTCTGAGCCACCCAGCGCGTGTTTAGTTTTCCTGTTTGCCAATTTCCCTAATAGCAGTTTATCGGTCGAATGATTACGTTTGCGCCGGTTGTTGCGCCGAAACTGGGCCACTTTGCTCTGGGGGAGGTAGGTTTGGGAAAGAAAAAAATCGTTACCGATCAAACACGAACGCCGGTTGTTGTGATGGATTCGTTCGCCCACCCAACCCGGAGCCTAAAAACTTGTCAAAACTCTCCGGGGTAAAGTTGAGGCGTGAAAGGGGGAAATGGGATTTCAAGTTTTGTTAAATTGGGTCGCACACAGGTTTTATTTTTATTTTATTTGAACATAGCAAATAGTGAAAGTATGTTTGACTTGGAATTAAAATATATACCCCCTTTTTTTTAAACCCTTTTTACTGAAAAGGTTAAGGTTTTTTTATTTGGTTGATCGGGAAAAAATCTCGTGCGAACTGTTCAAGCCATTTAATTCCACTCAAGTCGGTTACGAAAAATGAAATAACTCCCTCCCCTGAGGCTAGGCACCATCTGTGGCGCGATAAGCAAAGAAACAATTTCCATAAGTTCAATGGCAGGGCGCATCACCCTTCAAAGCGAGAGCGGAGCTTTAAAATGGGTTGAATATTTACGCCGATGAGGTCAAACGGCGAGGAAACGGTCTCCGAAATCAGGCGCCTTGAAAACATCGATCGATCTTATTAGCCAAAGAATAATAAAAGAGAAGTGCTTCAAAGAGGAAGTCAGGTGGGAGAAAAGGAGTTTTGTTTTAAAAATCGAACGTAAGACGATTTAATTCTTAAAACTGAATAAGAAGGGAGACAAAAATAGCTATTATTAAAAACAAACACCTATTTCCCGAACACTGCTGCTTGTTGTCTCACACAGATGTGTCAACGGCATCTATGATGAGCAGCATTAACATATTTATTTATGCACCGACCAAGGCAGGGTTTACCCAAACGAGCCTCAGCCGATGTCCTGAAGCGGATCCTCATCCACCTTAGGACCTTTAAACCGATCTGTGGTGCATTTCAGGTTTATCAACATGTTTCACACGGGCCACCCTTGTTCCCTTTCATCCACTTTTACCCAAATTTAAACATATTCCAACCCTTCGAAATTCGATCGTACGTTCGGTTAAGGTGTTCCTATTGCGTCGAGTTAAAAAGGCACGCATGTTTACAAATCTGCTCCCCCGAAGCGGGTGGCCAGACAAGCCGCGACATTCCACTGCATTTGAATACCGCATCCTGGGGCAGTCCCCCCTCCCACACCACTCCTCCGTACGACGGAGACTTGCAGCATCCGGACCAACGCGTCACGCAACCGAACCCAACCCCACGGCTCGCTGTTGATCATTTTCCTTTCTGGGTGAAGGTCGGGTGAGATAACGATGTTCGGCGGCTCTGGGGGGATAGTGACCTAATCCGTGACAGTGTATGTGTCTGTGTAAATGTGTGTAAAAAAGGGCAGCACGTCAAGGTGTACGAGAAGAGAAAGAAAGCCAATCAGTGCGCCACGTTCGGCTTCGATTGCTTCCTGGTGGCGATCGTTGGCGTGGCGATCTACTGGCTTTTTATCGCCTGAATACATTGATTAGTTAAGCCGCGCGCGCGTGTGTGTGTGCGTGTATGGGTTGAGCATAAATTATAGTAGATATTGCAGACCACCGTCGGGTTCGTCGATTGCCGATGGAGTACGCTCGGAAGGGCTCGCTGAAGGTAAGCCATAGCTCAACAGCATTTACTGGTAGGTTTTTAAATTCCGTATTACAATGTATAAGATTGTGAAAGATGTTATTTCTTTGTGGTAAAATTATGAACATTTATTTATAAAAAGAATACCCTAAATTGCCGAGACATCAACAAGGCATGAATATATTTTTGAAACATAGACTAAATACTTGATAAACATCTTGGACTAAAGATTAAACCACCAATGTTCATGGTACATATTTTATAGCACCCCGCCGTATTGTTTATAGATCTGGTGATAAAATAAATTTATCAAGATCCTAACCATCGAGTGAACAATAAACAACTCGATTAAATGTTTTTTGTTGGCCCGATCGATCGCGATCATAAACCCACGGTTTAGGAGCTCACTTTAACGCATCGGCGACCGAAAAGGCCGCATCACATAAGAAGTAGACGCCTCCAAAAAAAAACAACAAGCCCTCGTACGCTTGGCTGCTTTGAGCGATTTCTACCGCTTTGCCGTGATTTCACCCATCCAACTCCGAAGGAAGTTCGGGGCCCTTTCGGATGGATCAAGGGGGAGTTTTTTAGTTGTTTTCTGCGTCCTTGGTCAGCTGGAGTGGAGTTTCCGTGTTCACTTGGCTGCCGGAACACGGTGGAAGTTTTCATCGGAATTGGATCGAAATTGTGAACATTCCCAAACGCATGTTAGGCGTAAGTGTTTGTTGTTCTAAGGGCATCGAAAAGTAGGTCAAGTGCACGTTCCAAGTTTTCCTTTGCTGTTTAATAAAAGGTCAAAACGGTAAGGTTTGGAAAAGTTAGCACTGAAACGGGTCAAGTATAAATTTTAGTTTCTTTTATAAAAAAAAAATTGGAAGATATTTTTAATTGAACAATTTGCAGACCTTTCATAATAAATAAATATCAATGAACCCATAAATCAATGACCTCACCTTCGCGATTGAAAAAACATCACCCGAAGTTTACTCCATTCAAACAAATTCGTTGCTCGTGCTAATCAGAAAGACATTTCCGTAACGATCCGGTTCTAAACACGCCAAACTGGTTTCTTTTTTTTTGTTGCTTTCGCGCTTTGGATGAAATGGCAAGCGGCATTTCTTCTGTATCTGCCTGTTTTACAAGCCGGATGGAAACAAAGCGCCCATCAGGTGCGTTCGAGACAAGTTTGTGATTTCGATTCGATTCTGATCTTGTACCGAAGCGTACGACAAAAAAAGAGGAAAAAGAAAAGCCAAATCAAATATGCAACCACTTCGAACCGTTGCCTGGGTCGCAGTCGGATCGATCGCAGTTGGTAGAATCGAACACGTTTTTCCCACCCAAGGTTGGGCGTTGCGAAAGATGGAAAGGTTCAAAGTACGCCCCGGGAGTGGACAAGTGTCTGCTTTTTACCACCTTTTAATAGCTCCAAGTGAAGGCGATGAGAGCCGATGGTGAGGGACGGGGAGGCGGGTAACCTTCGGGGGCCATTTCTTGCTACACGATTAGCGTGCGAACACTATAATTTTCTCGACCACCACTTGACCCGATGGCGGCCACTGCTTCCTCATCAAAGCATGTGGCGTTCGAGTGCGGGTTGGTCAGGCGAGAGGTTAGAGCGCAAGGATCCTTACTTACCGGCGATCAGCTCCTCCACGATCAGCCAGTAGCGGTCGATCAGGCCGGTCCAGTTGCGTTCGCTGTGGTACTCGTCCACCGCCATCCGGAATACGAACGACGAGCCGGAGTAGAAGTCGGTGAAGTTGTCCGCGACGCTCATTTTGATGCTGGACGGGTTTAACTTTTTCCTTTGGTTTCTAAGGCGGCGACCAGGCGACGGAACTTCTCTCTCGGAAATAACTGGAAAAACTGCACTATTTGGGATGTGTTTTCCTCTCCGCTCCACGCTGGAAGGGTTCGTCGTTGGACACGAACACACTCACACCCGCACGCACGCAGTCACAAAACAGTCCCCCAAACCCGAAAAAAAGTGCTTCCAGGTTGGGCCACGTCTCGCAGTCCCGTTTTTCGCTTCGGTTCCTCCGTTCGCTGTAAATCAATCCAATTTAAATTACGCCGTTGACACCGTTACATCATCGAAGCCCGATTTCGCATTCTTTCGAGACACTTTGGGGCGATTTGGGCCGCGCATTGGGACGCGTCGTTCGATGACCGAGATTGTGAACACCACGATTGTTCACGCGGTGGAGTTTGCGGAAATGGTTGAATTTTCGCTAGGACACGAATCCAAGGAAGGACTCCTCCGGCAATGTCCTGTTAGATTTCTTTCTGTTTTTTTTTTCCACACAAGTTTAAAGCACTATCGATCGTCCACCAACCGTTGGGCAACACCGAAAAAAGCGACACCGCGCGACCGACCCACACGACACAACGCCAGCGACTGACGGGACGTTGACGGGACAAAATTGCAGACCAGCGAAATAACTTTGAAAAAAAAATGATCGAGTGAAAAACTCCACCACACACACACGCACAAACCCAGGTGGTCGAGTTGGAAATTTTTTGGCAGCCCAGACGTGGAGACGTCCGCGAACGGATGCCGTAACCGAGACGCACGGTGAAGATCTTGCAAAAGGCAGTCGATGGCAACACGCGCACGACACGAAGCCGAACCCCGTCGGAGTCTGCTCACTCATTCACTCCCTCCACCAGCGCCTCGTCGGTGTGGCAGTGTGACGACAAAGCCCGCCATCTAACACACACACACACACACACGCACGCATATACACTGTCTAAGACGCTTGGTAGGGGACGCGATCTTCGCGATCGATCTCGCGGCGAGATGCAGCCCACGGCGCACGCACGGTGATCGGAGAACGACCGAGCGTGCAACCTTCCCGCCTCTCAAGTTCAGCGATGTCCTTCGGAGACGGTGGGGGTGGGGGGAGATGATGGACACGGCGAGGGGGAGCTAGGCCAACCAAACCACCTGGCCGGGGTTGGGTACCGTTTGCGGCCGTTAGGCAATCGGCGGATCTCGCAGCGTTGTGGTCACCACACGCAAAGTGCTGATGCTGATCGTGCCCAGCACTTTCCTTCCTTTAGAGGCGCACTGGCCCTATATTGACCGCGGACTGCTGGGATTGATAAGTTCGTAGAACACGTTGTTGCGAACCCCAACTACAAGGTCCAATGTAGTAAAAACGTATCTCACAGCCGTTTGGATAAACGATCGATAGAAGCAAAATTAAATCCGTTCAAAGATCTTACAACATGTTTACTCGATCTTTTTTAAGAGCGTATGATAAGTTGTTACTGCTCAAAATTTATTTCAATACTAAGTTCAAAATCCAGGATTAAAGCCTGTTCATCTTACATTTTAATATCAATGTTATACACTCTGTCCAGTATGCTATGCTTAAACGATAGTTTTTACCAGATTTTCACTAAAAAATTATTGAGTTCAAGCTAATTTATAAAAATCATGAATTCTTCTTCTTGTTCTTCTTCTTCTTCTTATTCTTGTCTTTATTCTTGGCGTAATGGCCGTCTTCGGTCATACCTACCCTTCAAGCGCTTATTAGACTTTGTCTCTATGTGTACGTGGATAGTCAGTCCTCTGATACAGCGGAGCGTACGGTCTCGGTCGGGATTCAAACCCACGCCGTCGAGGCGGCGAGTCCCGACGCTCATGGGTCGATTTTCTAACCGGCACTACCACTCGGCTGCCGTGAACCCCCGTTATTAGAAAATAATTACGTGAAATTACGTTTGGAAACCCAATTTTATCTTACAGGAAACATTCGAGAATCAGTTAAATTAAACGAGAAGAAAACATAATCATAAAAACTCTTATCAAATTTCTTCAATGTAAATATTAGTGAAAGAACTTTAATTATTTGAAACTAGATCTAATTAAAGTTTATTTCCAGAGTAAATACTTGCTAATACTTGATCGAACTAAAATTTTAAGAAGTACACATATAATGTTAAAGAAGCTGCGAATAAATTATTTCAAATTTGCTATACTATTTTATTTTGTACAGCATCAATTGCTACAGTATCAAGCAAATTTCAGCATGCTAGGTGTACATAAAATAGAGAGGCAGATACCATTCCGGGTTCAAGAGGTTTCTAATTATTTTTCATAGGCATTTGGTTTTTAACATAACTTTACATGTAAAGCACTTTAAATATTTCTTCAAATACTTCTGTTTCATTGCAGTAAGATGTATTTGATAGCTTGGTAGTATATACCCTAAAATGTAATTATCTAAATCCAATTTAATACATCCAAAAATCATATTTCTATTACTTTGGTATGAAGATTTCAATTTAATATAGGTAGCGTCAATTCCATCAAAACATTAAAAAATTTAATTAAAAAAAATATTTTTTTTAAGAAACGATCTACAAAAGAACTTATCAATTCACTGCTAACTAGATTGAAAACTCAAATAGGGTTCCGCTTCTTTTTTTCCCGATCGCTTCTTCTCTCTTTTGCCAAGAACGGAGTCGGTGCCGTTTCGATTGCACTAATTTTCCCGCCAGATCAGCACGTTTGGTCATGCGTTTTTATTTTCCTTGTCTTCCATAATGCTTCGATGAACTATTTGTCACCTTTTTCACCATCGCCAGCAACATTCGATCGATAAGGGAGGATTTGCACCTTCGGAGTTCGGTTCGGACGCAAACAAACAACAATAATCGCTGGGGTCTTCACAAACTAGGCCAACTGTTGGCGTGGTCAGGCCACACACAGAAAATCAACCCCGCGCACAAACGAGGGTAAGTAAACCGAAAACATTGGCTTCGGGGCTCGAATGGGCAACAATTCTGGCCCATCCCGGAACGAGAACGCGTCCACACCGCAGTCAGCAGTTTTTGTCCCTTCGCCGGGTTCGATTGAGGGTCCATCGCGATGAAGACCCCCTCCAACACCTCCTCGTCACCTCCGCCGTGTCGGGAAAAGCCAACGCGAATGATGAGCTGAGGAGAAGCGTCCACGTGTAACCGACGCGCTCGTTGTGACGCTCGTTCGTGGACGGTTCGTGCGCAGATAGCTTCGGTCGAAGAATAGAACTTCCTCGCGGACCAATTTGTTCCGGCACTTCCACCCTTTGCCGCTCCCCTTGGAGTAGGGGTTTTTCCCAGCAATGCCGGTAACGTTCCGTTCGCTAATTAATCCGGCTGGCGCACAATTCGATCTGGATTAAGGAAAGCGGGAAGTTAATGGGCTCCGCGGTTTCTGCCGTGTCATGCTGGTGATTTCTGCCAGGTGCGAGGAAACGCAAACGGGTGCGGCGAACCTTCGCGCTTTATCGCGCTCGGGGGCTGAGTTGGCGGAAAGTGTTGGCCCAAGGATGCCATTGACCGACCGCCCGGAGGCCCTGATCTGGACGAGCCGAATTAAATGCTGGATATGCATGCGGCATATTGTGAGAGAGCGCTTAAGTTGGCGACACAAGAAGTCGGCCCGAGCAGAAACGCGATTGCGAGACAACGAGAAGGTCGTCCATTCGGGGGGTCGGTCTAAAGGTTGCCACCGTGATGGATTGGATTTGCAAGGCAAACACAAGAAAATGTCTTCTTCGGATTGAAATGCTCTAAAACGTATTAAAAGTATACCGCTTTTTCCTCATTTGTTTTTCGGTTTTATTTTTAATTTTTTTAAGTTCTACCATATTCATTATTAAACACAGTATCTCTCATGCTAAAATTTGTGGAGAGCAACGTTCAAGGTTTTACTTCCGTCTCGAAACCTTCAAGACTGATTTCTACAACCACAAGCCATCGTCATCCTTCGACTTGACACCCTTCGAAAAGACAACGGAATATTAACAATTTAAAACCTACCAGCATCGTTCACGTGTGCATGTGCGCGTGTGTGTTAGATATTTAAATAAAAATATTTGATGTTGTCCTTCGTCCGGTATGCATCTATGCACGGCTGATCAATTCAATCACCGTGCGCTATCGATCGTCTTGCCCAATGGTGCGACGACGTTAGGGCTAGATTTGATTTCTTTTTTCTTGTTAACGACATCTTGCATTAAAACGAACCTTCCAACGCCCAACCCAAACATTCAAACACTTCTCATTTATGTTGTGGGTTGTCGCCGCTTCTCCTCAAATATATTGGGCATATTTTTTCAAATCTTCGAAGCGGTTCATTTTTCTTTCGTTCGGCTACCAGTTTCGACTCGACAGGTTTTATGTTTAAAATGTAGCAGATGCCCGACGAAATCGAGGGCTGATTTATAACACGTGGCAAGTGGAACCTTACCGCAGCCCACACACGTTTATTAGCAGAGCCCTTTATGTTCCAGCAAGGTCGATATTGGTACACCCCTGATCCTCTATCTTGGGCACATCGATTAATATTCGTAAGCCTTCCGACGGAATTCCCACCTCGGCATCGTCATCCAACGCTGGGAGGATGCAAAGTGCAACGATGCATCTTGAAGGGCACACAAACGATGTTATTATCGGGCCGTACTGTTGAAAATCATTTCAACTCACATCTGACGCACCTGCAAGTTTCATTGTTACAAATAAATTACATCCCCATTTGGCTCATAAATCACGCCGTTATTGCTCGATTTGTCGGCCGAAACTAACTTAAATTGTTTTATTGTGCAGTGTGATCGTTGCAGGAAAGGCGGTTTCCTTAAATGAAGCCAACCATTAAATGAGGATAATACAACGGTCGAAACGATGATTGAACAACCGATGTCAATGGTTACTGCAATAATTGAAAGCAAAGAAAAACATTTTACAACAAGATATCAAAAGATCAGCAAGGCACTAATATTAAATCAAGCTAAACCCCCTTCACTTTAAACCTTTCGTAGGCTTGTTGTTATTAAAAGAAGAGATTGGCGTTACCACATTAATCTACCACAGTGAAGTGTCGAAAGCTCAAGGCACGTTGCTATGGTAATCCGAAAACAAACGCCTGTTATCGATTAATGTTGTAGTTTGCTGAGATTGTTCTCCAATGTGCCTAAAAACATAGAAAAGCATCTTGATTGGGGCGATCCACTACGAAGATTGAAGACAATTTTTATACATTTTCGGACCAATGTAAAATAGTTGAAACTTACCTTAAAAGCGGTTGAACATAATTAAACAGTTTAATTTAAGAGAAAAATTATTTTAAAATAAAAATCAAACCAAATAAACCAACTCACGGTATCGTTAATTTTCAATTTGTTTTATTTTTGAAATCGTTAAAATTGTTGTAATTGTGTTGGTTGTTGTTGTTGTTGTTTTTTTTGTTCACATTTTTTCAGTTTTTTCCCTCCATTTTTTTTTCGCTCGGCAGCAGCGATAAATAAAACAATCTAGTAGAGTTAAGTTTAATGTTAATTCACAGTAGTCGTAAGGTAGTGATAATCATAAATCGTAGCAATGATAATCGATCATAATAATAATAATAATAATAACTATAATAAGTACCGTACCTCGCTAGCGTCAAATGTGTTAATTTTTCCTCTACTCGGCTTAGTTTTTCTCTCCAGATTCATATCACGCGAAGGTATAGGTGCAGTGCGAAAGCTTTATAATACAATGGAAATGGTTGATTATAAATAAGTTTCGGCCTTCTTTCCGGTTCCGCAACTGCACTGGATCGTCAGGTCCAACGCATCCTGCCTTGATTAGTCATTCTCTGAATGTGTGTTCTATCTGTGTGTGTGTTATATATGCAACTTTTTACAAGTTCTGAGACGACCACGGTTTCGTAACAGCAGGTCAACTAATGTTAATTGCACGCGTGTCATTATGCTCACGCCGTATCCTTCGCAAAACATGGCCGAATCACGGCCCTCCACAGAGTGGACAGAGTGAAAAGGGATATGCTTCTCGTTTATTTCGTACGGCTCCGGTACGTTGCCTTGTGTGGTTCAATGTCGTGTTTTCCGTTTTTTTTTTTAATTAGATTATTCACTGAACACCACGTTCCTTTTCGCGGTGCATTTCCTTGGACATTTGGGGCCAGGCCCTCGCGAACACAAATGGACCACTAGTCAACGATAAAGGAAAACTTACGAGCCATTTCTGTCGTTATCGATAAGTAATCTTTCGTTATTTAAATCTGTATTGGCTGGCAAAGAATAAACAATACTTTAACATATAACAAAAATAGTGTACTACAATTGATCCTAACAAAAGAGTGATCCAATTATTGCTATTTTGAAATATCTTACAATAATTAAGCATTTCCAAACCAAGCTTTTTCATATCTGGGGCTCTTTACCGACAGACTTTAGTCATTTTTCGATGCTTCGTTAGTTTTTTTCTTATTTTTACAGCTTGTGTGTAGGAGGAAGCATCCTCAATATGTCCTTTTTTATAATTTCTTTTCAATTTCTCTTTGCCACTCCGCGTGTTTTTGATTGACGCCCGCAATCACTCAAACATTAAGTGGTGTCTGTCGGTTTTATTATACTTTAAGTTTCACCTGAAAAATGAAAATGAACAACAACTTATATTGTTTCATACAGGGTTAGTTTAAAAACCTAGAATGTTTCTAACTCTCCCAACTGTCCAATCGTCCGAACGTTCGACGAAGCCCGACCATATGCGAACAATTCTTACTATCGAAAGATCGGGCAGCTTGTGTGTAGGCGCGAAGCACAAGTTCCAAAACTGTACCAACCCGCTTCTTATACTTAATCATTCGCTAGCGTTTGCTGTAGTTTTAGATTGGTGTTGTATTTTCTGTTTCTGTTAAGTTTTGGTACTATCCGTTCGCTATATAGGTTTGCTCTTGCTTTAGGTTGGTTTGAGATGGTGCGGTTTGATTTTTAACGGTGCTTTAGTTTAATAGTCGCATTTCAAGTGGGTTGTTTGTCTTCCTTACTTAACTCTCCATTCGTTCGACAAAACTTGTTAATACCTGCACTGACGGTTTCGTCACTAGCCAAGCGTTGGGCTTTGTTCTAAGTGCTTAAATTCATCCCTAAACTTAGCAGTAAGGTAGTGAATATTAAGAAACTGTTTCTTGTGAAAGCGTTTTCATGAACTTGTTAAATAGAATAGATTTGGGTTTGTTAATGATTTCGATGAACTTTCTACAGTCCCGACCGTTTTCATCATGTTGTTCACTTAAATTAGATGGAGTAGAATAAGTTTGTTTTTCACCCTTCTTTTCCGTACGCCTTCACCCTCGCGCAAGAAGCATGTTTCCTTCCCTAAATCTCGTCCTTATCGCATATGTTTTCGACCGCCCCATCCACTAGTTGGCCAGCTGCTTTGTCGAGTGTTTGTTTGTAAACCTCTGTGCTAAATGCCATTTGTTTGGCGTAGTGTGTATGAGCTTTCAAGTTTGTTGTGTTTTGCTTTCTTTCATATGTCTTTTTGTTTTTTCTTTTCTTTTCTTTTTGGCGGCTACTAAGATCCAAGGAAGCAAGGAAGCAAACTGCGCGCCTGCTTCGATGCCTTTCGGCTTCCACTTCGTGGCGTGTAAGCCCGTGACTTAAATGTCCCTTAAAGCTATGCGTTTAAAGACTTTTTGTGTGTTTCTTTTCATTGAACGCGTAGATAGGTTTATTGTTGTTCTTTTTTATGTAAGTTATTTGCTTTGGAAGAGAGAGAAAAAAGTCTATCTAGTCGTTTGAACGAGAACACGAGAACTCTGGTGCTACTCTTGGTTTGTTGTAAGTTGAACGTGTCTATATGCAGGCTTGCTTCTCTTTAAACGTGTTAGGAAAGAATGGTTGCAATAGAACAATGCTTCCCTTTTGCACGAGGAAGAAATATTTTACACACTAGAAGAATAGTTTATCTTCCACCCTCAGCTACAAACGAAAAAAAACCTTCAATAAACCAAAAACGCAACCAACAATTCAACAACCGAAATTTAAATCGTTCCCTTTTGCCTCAAATCATGTCCCCGAATGAGCACAGTGTACTAGTTTGGTTCGTGTTGTTGATATATTTGCTTGGGTTTGTGTGTTTTTGATTTTTTTTATCTTCTTCAAACCACACAAATAGCGGACTGAAAATGTCAGACTTTTCTCCAAATTCTCTCCGGTGATTTCTGGGTTCTGGCTTCACTCAGAATTTATCAGCACCATTTTCACTACATCGTTGACTGTTGCACAGCGGACTGTTTTATCTCATTGCGAACAAACGGAAGCTACGGGACGCTTTCTGAGGGAATACAATATTCAATCGAATCAGCTCTATAGTTGCATGTAACAAGAAAAAACTAAAACTGTCAGATAAACAAGTCAAGGAACCAATGCAAAATTTGATAAAGTAAATAAAGACAACCATGCTCGTGTAAATTAGAATAGTTTTGGCTTCCTGTTTCTCAACTTCTTCATTCATGAATCTTCGGTCTGAAACGGTGCTCTCTTTTTTGTAACATTTCGATTAGGTTTCACTTTTGTTTGGTGTTTTTTTTCATCAACCTTCTCACCTTTCAGCTTTTCACTACACTTTTCCTGATCCATTTTCCTAGCTCCCACTCGCTTTCGGTTCAAAAATATCTGTGAACAGTTCGACAGTGTTTTCAAGTGTTTCTTTTTTGTTTTAATGCTTGCAGCTGAATGTACCGCAGCGATACACCCGTTAGTATGTATGTTAAAGCTTGTTTTTTATTTTATAATCTTGTTCTCGTGTGTTTATTTTCACGCATTTTTGTTTAACAATCTTAATACCTACTATGTGTACATGTTTGCTTGTTTGTGTTCCGTTGCATTTTTTTCTCGTTTTTACGGCCACTTCACATTCCATTTTCCTCTTCTTTTCTCTTTATTGAACAATCTTTTATAAGTACTTTTCGTAGCCTTACTCGCAAAAGGGTTTCTTATGTGTGATTAACTCTGTGTTTAGACTGTCTCTGGATGTGGATGTGTTTGTTTATATAATCCAATGTTTCCAATGTGCGTTTTCCGTTTGGAAAGATACCTTAGGTAGGTGTTTGCTGAATAAATTTGTCTAAATCCTTTATCCCTACAAACTTTTGCTGAGGCTCTGCGTTACGTTCGTTCCATTAATTGCTATACCGTATGTGGATGTTTGTGTGTGTGTATCTGTGTGTGTGTGTATGAAAGAGAGTAATGTTAACTCACTTAATCTAGAAGGGTAGAAAAAATAGCTCCCTAGCATCTATTTATCCTAGCGATAATACTGAACGGGAAAAGAGTTACGCAGGAAGGGGGGGGAGGCCGCCGTGTCGATTAAAGATCGGAATCGGAAAAAACGAACGACACGACGGAAGCTTTCCTTGACCCGCTGCTTTGTTTTCTTCTCATCCTTCTCCTCCTCCTCCTCGATGATCGTGCATGATTAACTTTATCGAAAGCATTTCACTCGACCCACCGAGTACAGGGGTGGGGGTAGTAACCCCCGGGGGTTTTTTTTTCCTAAACGGACGAATCAAACGGCGATCAACTTGCGATCACTAACGATCACTCACTCTTCCGGTAGTGCTACAGTAAAGTCGGAATGAAAGAACGGTTTCCGCGATTGTTATGTTCCCATCGTCCATTCACACGTTGTGTGAAGGATGTTTCTATCGTTTTTGCTGTTTACCATCCCGTTGCTGTGCCTTCCCCCAGGACGCAACCAACCCCTCGCCATTAATCTTTGCACTATTTGTTTATATAAAAATATATATTCCATCCTGCCCTACAACGAGTTCGAGTTCGGCCATCTTAAGTGTTCTGCTTGAAAGGAGAGAAAAGAAGTCCGTCCCTTCTGAACGGGCTCAAGTGGGACGGGGGGGTGCAAAGGTGCGGAGATGTGGGGAAAAAACTGCTGCAGTTATTATTTTGCTAGTAACGTGTCCTACGTGTACGTACTCCTTCGACTATGTATAGCTTAATAAATGGATTTTTCTTCTGCCCTCCCACTAGCTAGATAAATTCATCAATTCGATCACTCTAGGGTTGCGCATGTTTCGGAAATATTAGGTAGATTAGGTAGATAACGTGCTATCTGTGTCCGGGTTCTAGTATTCAAAAACGTGTGTGTATGTGTGTGTTTGATTTTTTTTTGTTCACTGATTTTCAAACAACCTCCAACACGAAGTGGTACAGGGGTTTAGAAGGGTTTAGGTGTAGTATATAAGAAAAAAACTGGTATCTGGAAAGTGCTAGTATCATTTAACCGCACAACCGGTACTTGTCCACGGGCTACGATCACACTATTTGCTGGTTTGTTTGTTTTTTGTTTCCTTTTTTTTAGTAAATTGATTTTCTTTTGAGTTCGACTGTCGGCATTTTTTCCATTTTCCAATTGCCTGACTGTTTATTCGTGAATTCGTGAGAGTAGTTGTTTCGTATGCGTAAAGATTGTTTCTGGGAAATTGCCTCTAGTCAGTTTTAATGCGTGGGAAACTGTTTTAACACTCCCATGGACGTATGTTTGTTTTTATTCTTTTTTTCTTCTAGGTTGTTTTGTTTGTTTTAATGCAAGTATTTTCGTTTTTGTAGTTTACAAAAAGATTGCACTCAGCAGCGTGAATGTTTGATTCACCTCATCACGCACGCATCCTTTCTTCCCTGATATGGTACACTACTGCTGTGCAATACGTTGTAAGAAATGTTACACTAAACAAAATAATAAAAATAAAAACAAAACAAAACAAAAAACGAATTACAGAAACTAACGAACTTTGCTACACACAAACAAATGGACACGATTAGTGTGACCACTGTCACCGTTTTGCGGTGCGGTCCCACCCGAAGCATACGAAATCAGCTCATTCCGTAACGGCTAAACGGTACCCCCGAAAAGGCAACCAAAATCTATACTTTTGATTTTCATTCATGATGTTTTCGTTTTTCCTCTCGATTCTCCGGGGTTTTTTTTTATTTTCTCCAATTCCCCAATACCAGCGCGCGTGGCGGTATCGGCGGAAGGTGATAAAATTATGCACCTCTGCTCATCTGTCACGCCCGACGGCACGGTGCGTTACGCAATGCGTTACTTTTGCGCCGGCCGTTACCGCCGAAGGACTTGCCAATTAGGTGACGAACCACCACAGATCGGGGGGTTCGCAATCGTCTGACTTTGAACCATTTCGCCCGTCGCTTGACGAATAAATGGGGCTCGATTTCGCACACGACACACGACACACGTGCTGCCCGGTGAAGCGTGTCCGATGCCAATGTCACGCGATTGCATCGAGGAACACAACATCCAATCGGAATCGAAAAGGACACGAGTTGGCCGTCGGGGAAGACAGGTTGGAAAAATGTGTTGAAAGCTTTGATGCAGTTTGAGAAAAAAACGATCGAAAAATAATGTTCACTCCGGTTTCCGAGGCAGACAAACCCAAATCGATAACAACTGGAAACGAATTGACTACCTTACGCAACATTGGTCTACAGGCTTCTAGTTCTACATGCTACCTAGAGGTATTGGAAAAATCTCCTCCCCACCCACCACCAGCTCAATTCGCCTAAGTCGTAGTGTGTCCGTGAACGAGAGCTTTAGAAGCGGAAACGGTTTTGTTGTAAGAGTAAGAATTTAAAGCATTTTTGGACGCGGGCCCTGCCTAGCGCAGAGTCCGCACAGGTCCTGATCACTGTATTCGTACACTTGTACTTAGTTTCGCTACTGAATTAACGCGCTAGAGTTGAGTGGCACGGCGTCGTCCTACGTCCTGTACCCATAAGAGACTGCGAGGGAAACACAGGTCTTAACCTTTGCGCAGAGATTGGTTGGAAACATTCGCCGTGAACCGTACTTGGTATGAATCTCGGGATAGATTTATCGTTTGCTAGCTGCTTTCTTTTGCCGAACTTAAGGAATACAGTTTCATGCCGTACCGCACTTTCTGTTTGAAAACGAGCCCTCTCCCAGCAATCGCTAGGTCGGTGAAAGAAAAATCTGGCTTTCTTAGCAATTCCTTCCACTGGCAGAAACACGATATCGGTTCATCGTTGCAGGACTTGCCGCTACGCTCTCATCATCTTCATCATCATCATCACCATCGTTTTCATCGTGTATTTATTTCTCTTTCAGTTGCATTAATTCTTACCCTAGCGCTATCCTAATGTTGAAGTTATGTATATAGGTTGTTGGTTTTGTTGTTTACTTTTTTTACTTTTGTCAGTGTGTATCATGCATGCTTGCAATGCGTACTTTGCAGTGAATGTTAATTGTAGAATTAGTACTCCTCCGATTAGTTTCGATGATGTTATCCACTACTCTATCCGCATTGAGCGTGAAAAGGAAATCCTTAACCGTACCTATCATTTGTCATCTATCAATTGCTAATGTTTTGTTTGCTTGCTTACATTGTTGCAAATCGAGAAGGATATTAAATTGGAAATTTCATCTTAACTCTGTCTCTCCACGCCAGCGCTCGTCTTGAATATATTTATATAATTTTTGTTTTGCTCCTCCCCTTTTCTTCTGCCCAAGTGGATCTGTACATCGGGCTGCGATGTACGCATCCCTTCAACCCGTCGATAAAATAGATCTCAACAGCTATCAGCTTCATCAGCTCGCAGTGTCAATTGTCGATCTCCGGGTGCGGGTTTCTAGCTTCGAGAGTGTTCGAATTCATTAGTCTTCTGTAGCTCAAACAGTTGCGCTTTGTGATGAGTAAATAACTCAAATATTTTATACTTTTTCCTTGTGCTCACCTTACCGCACCTTCAGGTATAGCGTGTAGTATTAATTTGATTTCTGCACCACTGTGTTGCATCCCGTTTGATAGTTTGCATTTTCATGTGCTTCCGTTGAAGTCATAAGATGGACGCACCCGGTCACCCCGCTCGCCCCGATAAACACACCACTATGGCTGGTGCCACTATGAGAAGTCGAAAGAACAGTTCACTAGCTCGTCGAAATTGATCTTGCAAATGCTGGTTGGCGTGCGTGGTTTTTAAATGTCATATTTTAATTTCGAAACTTTGTAAAAAGAGATAAATAGTTAGATGTATATATGTATATGTACTTTTGTTTTTTTTCTTGTGTATGTATGTATATATAGTTAGCTTTAATCGCTTTCGTTTCCTATCGCTCAATGATCCTTGAAGCTCCCGCGGATGGGCGAAGCATCATTGGGTTTATCTCTCTCTCTCTTACTTATGAGTTTCTCTTCTGCTTTGTTTTATCTTACCGTCTAGATGTAATGTAACAAAAGTTAACAATCAAATAGAAAATCACCTTATTTTGCCTCGGCCGCGGCATGTTCGCCGACTTATCCATTTTTTTTTTTTTTGCGAGAGAAAGTTTCAACGTTGTCTACAATGGTTTTCCCTAGTCCGTTCCAATTTGAATACAAGTGTGCCTGTAGAAGCGAGACAGTTTGTCCTCTCAGGGAAAGGACGGGAAGAATCGTTTCCCCCCATTTCGTCCGTCTCTATCGAATAAACTCTATTGTAATTTGTGATTTTTATTTTTCATCAATAGAATATAAATAGATACTAGTTTCTGGTTGCAACTACTTCATGTTCTAGAGTAAAAAAGATTCAGTAAAATAAAACAAGAACCACAACAACTGTTCCATGCGATTGCATTCCCCGCAACCCCTTTTTCTCTGTATGTTAGGTGTTAATATTTGCATTGCGAACAATATTATCTTTTTTATTTACACGCTGCTTGCCCTCCAACGCTCTCCAAAGCCAACCAAAAGTTTCGATCGGCCAGCCAAGGAAAGAGAACGAACCACCCCCTCGAATGTTTCTTCTATAAATAATTAGTTTCTATACTGCACTGCTCATGTCTATCATTGCACAACGTGACTCCTTTCATTATGCACTATTAACGTTCCTTTGTTTTAAAATAAGTGCCCTCCCTAATGCTCATACATTGGCAACATACTGAGTTTGCATGTCAATCAATTTTGTTAAGTTATTCTTTAAAGTTTTCCTCGAACAGACGCAAGCCCACCGATATCAGTATAGGACGGTGTTCGAGGGCTTTTAAAAATGGTTTCAAATCACATTTTTCTAACTGTTGTTTGAGTTTTCTGTTTTTTTTTTTTGCCACAACTGTACGCGATTTTTTCTTTTCTTCAATAGTTTTACCATTTGGTACCTATTTTAATATATAATTCTACTAAAAAGTCAGGTATCTGATTAAACTTTTCCATTTTCGATTCACCTTACTGCTGGTTGGCTGGATCTATGTTTTGAATTATCCGAGCAATATAACGCTTCTTGCCGCAGCCTTTACGCTCATTTTAGGTTTCTTGCTAAATCCGTGGAAGTTGAAAAACACTTTCAGAGTGCTACAAATCACTTCAACCTGGTCATCTTATTGATGCTTTTCATTTTGTGTAGAGGCTTCGTACAACAGAATTTTTTTGTTTGAACATTTATATCATCTGCAAAACACAGTTTTAACATCTGCAAAACATATTCATCTGCAAATAAAAGTGAAATTTGTCGAACGTTTTTGGTTCGCAAAAGAAACGAAAATTTACAATAAAAGGTGTATATCACCCCAGAATACCTTATTTGATCGCATCGCTAGCGCCATCTACTGGTTTTAGTTTGAAACAGACTCACTTGCAGTGAATGAAACATTTCATTTGACCGTTATACATTTGAAATGTAAATGAGAAATTCATGGAATCTCACAAAAAAAAAGATTTTTAAAACGTAATAATGGAAGGTTTAGGACACATGTAGCTAGCGTATGCGATTTACAACTCAATGTAAGCGGCTCAACAGATTTTCCTCTAATCCGTAAACTTGAAAACAGGAAAAGTATAACTTAACTTAACGTAAGCGCCTCAAATTGGGTTGAAATGCCTTCACCTATACTGCACCAGGGTACCAGCCGTGCCGTTAGTTCACTTTGGATCGCTGGTATGCGGTACCTCGGGCGTTTCGTGACACTGCAAGCTTTGGAGGTACTCCACCCTGCGTAGGTGGACCAGCCTCTCTTTTTCTGCTCGTTCTCTCTGCAGTCTGTTTTCGGGCGAGGGGAAGAAATGGAAATGAAATTAATAAACCATGCTGAAAGGAACTCATGTTCTATTTTTGAAACATATGTTCACAAACTCAAGCAAAGATAAACAGATTGAAATAGGAACCAAAAGATTCTAAATAGTTTAATTTGGACGAATATCTCACCACGTTTGTCATTTGCTCGTCCCACGTACTGATAGCAAGACAAGAATTTGAATGGACGTTAAATGATGTTATCGGCAGCAGGTAACAGTGAATGTGTTTTAACGATTTAACGATCAACTTATGTACAGAAAAAGATCAACTACTTACTTGTTTTTGGATTGTCTCATAAACTGCTGTATTTTCCTAGCGGCTTGATTTTGTGTTCGTTGCGAATAAGTTCGTCTGCACGAAAAAGGAGGTTTGTAAATTAGTACTACTCTCTCGATAAAACACTAAACGACAACGAGTTAAGGATACCTACTTCAAGGGACCCGATGGACTTGGCTCCTTCGAGCTGGAACCACTCTGCTGATTGTTCTGCTGTTGCTGCTGAGGCGATTGTTGCTGCTTCTGCTCGTTGCGAAAGTTCTGGTAGTACGTTTCGATGCACTGTGACGATGCCTTCTCCTCCTCGCTGCTCGTCACCGGGTGCTGGTTCTGCTGGGCGGTTTGGGACTTTTTGAATCGCTTGTTCTCACAGTACGACCGGTAGCCGTTCTGAATGACCAGCGCGGCCTGCGTCATCTGCCGGAAGTAGGCGTACTGCTTGTAGCGCCGGTAGTAGTTCTGTATCACGACGGCCGCCGTGCGCTCCTTGTCCTGCTCCTCCATGCGACTTTTGCGACCCTTGTAGGAACGGTACGCCTTCTGGATGCATTTGGCCGCCTCGTACAGCTCGCGCTGCTCACGATCTAATGGGGTAAACGTGGGTGAATAATTAGAGAATCAGATTTTCCTCCTGCCTCTATAGCGCTTCTTACCATTTAGTTTAAGGTTGGAAAAATCGGCCTCAAACGGTCGGACATTAGTGTTCGAGGACTGCAAAAACTCCGTAAAGTCCTGCGTGGTTGGAGGTGGACTAGGAGACCCGACGGGATGATCCTGAGGAATCGAGTAACTGGCAGGTGATTGCAGCGGACCGGAAGATGCGGGACTAAGACTTGAACAGGGCGTTCCGACGTCATGATAACTATAACCCAGAAATTATGGTTAACACCGATCGCTCTTCCGCACAAGCAAACAACGTGAGAAACATACCGATAGTTGTGATCACTGAACTCAAAATTGAACTCTTGATCGAACTGCGACGAAGGAAGAGAGTCCAGCAAGGGCTCCATGAACGTATCACTGAGAATGCCCATCCCCGACGTGTCCTCGTTCAACGATTCGGGCAGTGGGCTGCCAAGGTACATGGTTTCTTCTGATTCATTCTGTGTTAAGAGATGGACAACGTTTTCAGGTTTTATTGTTGGACGTACTTTTCTTAACGACCATGTTTGACCTACCTTTATTCGCTCTGGCATGGCGGCAATAATTTGTTCCGCTAGCGTCAGAACTTTTGCATCCGAATCCCCTGCGAATAGATGGATGAATAAAACAGAATTAAAAATCATTTGGTAGGAAAAGATAGTTTTCTCCACCGAATCTAGTAGAACAGTACACACGTACACAAACATTCCACTACAGAATAGATCAAGCAAAAGCGTAGAAAGTATTAAAATAATCAAGCAAGAGTGCTGACTTACCTTTTTACGAAACAAACAAAAAATTTATAATCAAATCTCTTTTCAAATACCTCACTCCTTTTCAATCAAAAATCTTAATGAAAGCTTGTGTGTATTAATCTATTTGCCTTTGTGGAAAACCGTATCCCTCAGTCACAATTAGGAATGTTTTGAAAATGTGAATATATTTTTTATTAATCCAGTCTAGATCATAGTTAGGTCGGTTGGAAATAGAATAGTTAAAGGCTTGTTTTTTGTAGTAGCCATCCACTTGGGAGATCGAACAGTTAAGAATCCAATTAAAAATATTTACATAGTCGACACACAAGAGAAATGGGATGGAAGTATAAGATAAACAAAACGAAAACAAAACGTAGACACCAAAAGAATCTATTTATCTAACATCGAGATTTGAGAAGGATAAATAAAATGAAAACTACACACCCAAAACAAAGTCGGAAAGAAACACAAATGAAACAGAAATAATCAAATTTAAACCGATATAAATGGACTGCAACTATGGAAACAAATCTGTTAGAACTTAAAAAAAGAAGATAAATGATAACACAAAGAGGTAACACTATAACAAAAGATGGTTAAAAATGATTGCAAACTGAACTACTGTCACCCACGTGTACAAAGAAAAACAAAATTCAGAAACAACGTAAAACAAAAACTAAAGACAATGTAAATTGTCTGGACAACTAAACACGACAGAAGAAAACACAACAACCAAAAGGGTACAAATAAACCAAACTAAACCACCGATCAACCACGACAGCTATCCACTGACCTACGGCGCCTCCGACCGCACCACCGCCATTACCACTGCCCCCCTGACCCATGTCCATGCTATCGGGATGCTGATGGTGGCAGTCGTCCTCTTGCAGCGAGTCCGCATCCTCGCACATGGGACTGGTTTCCGTGGCCGAAACCTCACCTGCAGCCGGTGGAGCAACGAGCGTTCGTATGCGTTTCGAATGCGAGCAACATTTTGTCGAATGCAAATAAGGATAAAAGATTATGGAAAAGGAAACATAAATGAGGAAAATAAAAGAATAATTATCAAAATCGGTATTGAACAACACATTCGACCAACGGACAAAGTTCAAACGATCATAAACAATGGTGGATGAATGCCGTACACGGCCCCGTGTGGTTGGCCGTTGAGGTCGTCAAGCACTAACCGCGATGTAAACTAAGTTCTACAGGCGAAAGAGGGAAGATGAAACGTTGGAAACTCGGAACGGAAAAAAACAACGGAACGGAATGGTGACCAAAAGCGATTGGGGAGCGCTAAATGAAGAGTAGTTCGAATGAACGTCGATTACACGCAAGAAAAATTGGTTTTGAACTATGGATTCGGAATCCACTGAAGGCGGGGGACAGTTTGCGGGAAAGCATTTGGAAAGAAGCGTTTAAATATATCGAAAAGAGGTATCTAACTAATGTGTTAATTATGAATTCCAAGCCAGGGCAAATTGGAAAAGATTGTGTACGCTATTAGGGTGAATGTAAGATCGTAGTAGCTTGAGTAGTATATAGGCGGATGAAAAGGTTTGATGCACAGGCCACACCGTCTCGAGTGCTGATGCACCGATGCACTCGTCCGGAATGGACGAACGGAGAGGTTAAAATTATGTTTACGAGAAAAAAAACAATTTGCGAAGGGATCGCTTCCATCCACACCGCAGTGAACGAGATTTCTAGAGATAGAGGAAGAGGAGAGATCGATACTTACACAGCGCAAAGTCCATCTTACGCAGCGGCGACAGAAGTGAGTTGTTGCTGGAGATCTGCGACGGAGACTCCGTGGTGCGTTCGGTGCCGAGCGAAAGGGAGAAGCTGTCCGTGTCGCGATCACCTCCGGCCGTGGAGGAGTTCGCCGTACCGGTGAGGTTCTTTCCACTACCCGCCAGCTGTCCACCGCCGGAAGCAAGTGGAAGCGACATGCTGCGGTCCATGCGATTTGTGCGTTGTGCATCGCGGAATGATTTTCCCGTGCGGCTCACCCCGGACGAGGTACGGCTGTCCATGTTGATTCCGCTGTCGATCGACGAGCGCTTGGAGAGTCGAGCCCCCGGTGGACTTTGGCTAGGGGACGAGATAGTTCTTTGTTTAGAGAGTGTGGTTGACGTTCGACACAACGGTTCGAACCTCGAGTAAACGGCACCGGGACGCAGGAACACCCCGTCGTGGCTGCGATTGCTGTCGGAGTTCGGTGACAGGGCGTTCGAGAGCATCGGGTTCGAGTTGGTATTCTCGAGCCCGTAGTGGAGCCCGGACTGCTGCTGCGAGCCACTGCCGGACGAACAGGAGCCCTTCATCTCGCTGTACGGCGACAGGGCGTTCGGCGAGAGGGACGGGTTGAAGGCCGCCACCAGGCCGAAGTTGTCGTTACTGCAGCTGTCACTGTTGGTACCGTGCAGGCCTTCGCCGTAGCTGAAGATCTGGTTCAGGTTCAGGAAGTTGTGCATCGTGCTGGCCGCGTCACTCAGCATCGACGCGCCATTGCTGTTGCTGTTGCCGTGGTTTAGGTTGTTGTTGCTGTCCGTGCCCTTGCCGTCGGCGGTCGCTGCGTTGCTGTTCCCGTCGGTCAGGTTGCTCAGCAGATCGGAGGCGTCCCGGGCGGAAGGAGAAGCCGAGGGCGATGACGCGCTGGAAGAGTGATTGGAGGACCCGGCTGCTGCCTGCTGTTGCGTTGACGCACCGGCCGTCGAGCTAGATGTGGTCGAAATGGACGACGAAATGGAGGCCAGCGTCGGGATGGAAGCACTGGTCGGGGTTCGCTGGGCGGCCGATATCCGCTCCTTCTCGTGTCGCTCCAGCTCACGCGCCAGCTCACCGTGGCCGTAGTCGCGGGCCACCTCCACCGGGCTCTTCTGTGCGTTCGTTCGCACGTTCAGCGCGTTCTGGTTCCACTTGTACAGCATGATGGCCGTTTCCGTGTGACCTCGGGCACAAGCAAGAGTCTACCGAGAAGGCCAAACACAGTATATGAAGAAGAGGTACCACAAACACAAGGAAGTGTTACTTACCAGCGGGGTGTGTCCGTCCTTATCCTGACTGAGTGCGTCGATTTCCGCCTCCAGAATGACGTTCGAGTTTTCCGCCTTCCAGGTCAACATCGTGCGCACCAGCTTGGCATAACCGAGGGCTGCCGCGAGGTGCAGTAGCGTCATGCCCTGGTGCTTATCGATGAACGGGCCGGGCGTAACCGAGCGCCACATCTTTGACGTGAGCGTCTCGCAGTAGTTCACCAGCCGATCCTCAAAGTTGTTCTGCTTGAACAGAAGAGTATCTTCCGGCTGGAAAAAAAGGCGGCGTTAGTTCTCACGGAGCTCCTGGTTCATGTACAAGCTTTGAGCTTACCAACTCGCCCGGTTCCACCTTGATCTGCAGCTTCTCGTCGATCGACTCGAGCCGGTTGAGCAGGTTGAACTTGTACAGCATATCGTTGCCGTTGCCCTCGCACTTCGTCTCGAACTTTGGCGGAGATTTGTACTCAAAGTTGACCGCATTGGATATCACAAAGCCATCACAGGCGACCTGCAGCGTCACGACGCCGACCTCGTGCGCCGGACAGTAGCACCGCAGCACCCCATCCTGCACGAGCGTCGTCGGCACCGGGAACGAGTCGAATAATACTGTATAGGCGGAGCTGGCACTCCACGGCCCGGTCACCAGCACCTTGATGCCACCCTCCGGGTAGGCCCACTCCGGGCTGAAGTCCGTTATGGTGGACACGTTCGAAAGCGACTGCTGCTGTTGCTGTTGCTGCTGCTGATGGTGGTGGTGTTGCTCGCTGGCCATCACATTCCGTGCGGATGACAGCTTAAACCGGCTCAGCTCGCTTCCACTGTCCCCGCCGGCAGTCTCGTCCGTACCCTCATCGCTACCGTCCCGCAGGAACTCACTCTTTGCGTCCAGCTCGAGCTCCGGGAACTCGACCAGCATGTCGAACGCGTCCAGGTTCACGAACACGTCGTCATCGACCGTCCCATGGTTGTCGCCACAGTTCTCGATGAAGTCCATCGGGTTGATCTCGCCGTTCATCGCGTCATCCGTGGGCGTACTATCGTGACCGGTTACATGTCCCCCTAGCGGCATATTCGCACTCAGCGTCTTCTGGATGTCCTCCTGCGATAAGTCGAGCGTTTCGTTGAAGAATGGTAGATTGTCGTGATGGTGGTGGCCGGAACCACCGGTTCCACCGCCTCCACCGTTCTCCATCCCACCCTGCACCGGGCTTGCCATCGGCGTGTGGTTCTGATAGCCGAAGAGACTCTCGAACGATTGCTTGCTGGAGGTAGACCCTCCGTTGGCTCCGTTCGAGGACGAGGACGAGCCACTCGACGATTGACGCGTCTGCTGTTGCTGCTGCTGGTGCTGGTGCGAGAGGGATGGCACGGGTGAGGACGAAGCGTCCATCATTTCCTGCTTCGTCGAGGATCCGCTTTCCGTTTTGATCGCCTGATCGGACTCTTTCTCGTTCGGCTTCTGGTGCTGCGATTGACACACGAACGATTGTTGTTGGCCGTTGAGGATGAGTAAGCTGCCCGGTGCTCCAAGATTCTGCCAGATCGAATATTTGGTAATCCATTAGAACAGTGTGAAGTCAAAGAAGAGTGCGTTTAACAAACAACTATTCAAGATTTCCTTTCATTTCTTTTAGTATTATTGTTAGAAACACTTTGCTTCTAACGACAGCTGTCAATTCGGCTTAGAACAGACAGCCTGATGATAGTGATAAGCCAAAAGGGAACTTCATCGATCAGCTGACGGATCGGCTGATCGAGAGGAGCGATGACCCTTGGCGTCGGCTTCGCCGGCAGAAGGCTATAAATAGGGCACGTTTGGGCGCAATGAGCGAATTGTGCAAACATAAGCGTTTAATAAAAAGACTAATTTTTTGGTTCCGCACCACAGCGGTTCCTAAGGAATTCTTTTCTTTATTTGCTTTTGCACTACGTTGGAACCGTTTCCAACATTCCAAAAAATTATAGTCTTTAGAGTTTTATATATAAAACTCTGTTACTGTAAAGGATTTCGAAAAATCCATCATTTCGGGTCGGGTTGTTGGAACCGCTGTAATGTATCGGTCCAACGAAGCTGTCAGAACGGAAACGTCGCCGCGATGGCGATGTTTTGGAAATATATAAAAGGGATCGAAGGATGCGCCTTCGTCCTCTTAGTAAAAACGTAAGCGAGAAAGCCAGACAATTTTTTGGCTATTGCGATTACAATAAAAAGTGTTTTCACAAAGGCAAGAAAAGCTGGTGCCTTTCATTTATTCCCGCGAAGAGCATCGTTAAAGGCCATCTTTAACAATTATGTTACTAAAGTGTTTAATATATGTGAGCAAATTGTTTCTCATCTTTGCGACACAATATTCAGATAAATTTAACAGCACTGGAAAGGTAATTGTGTAAGGTATCAGAATAAATAACCAGGGATTGCTAAACCCAATGATATCGAACTAAGAGACCAATCCGTTATCCATCTTTATTTTCAACAAGTTTGAAGGATTTTATACAGTATGCAACCTCGTAGGAAGGATCAGTTTACAGGAGTTTCAATGAATAGGGCAACATTTAACAAATTCATTGTAATCTTAGCCAATTAAACTTAGAAAACTAATTGATAAACATGATTAGGGTTTGATCGAGCTTGCCGTCAGGTCGGTCGCAATCGCTTGTGACCGGAGTGTGCGCGTCTGAGTTGGTACGCACGGTACCAACACTCAGTGTGGAGTATTAGCCAGACTGGGACCGATGGGCATGCCAACAGGTCACAGCTCCCAATAATCTCCAAAACTAATACGATAGAAAACTTGGCGTGCTAGAAGATGTCCTACAAGAGATACCGTGGGTCGGTCTCTTTACAGGATCTTAAAGCTTGTAAAGTATAACACACAAAACGGATGTTTTTCTTTTCCAAGTAATCCATATATTTTCAAATTTCTGAATGAAACGACCCTAATCGGCGACGAGTTGCATTAGTGATGTCTAACTGCGGTTCCCTTGGCAAAAGGCCTGAATGGACTACTCCGTTCAATTCAATACTTTTTTTGCTATACCTCTTCGCCATTCGTTCTGTCCCATTCATGTATCGTTGCCATTCATACGTACGTGGATCAATGCCACTTCGAACTTCGAAGTGCCAATTCGAACTTCGAAACTAATCTAACTAATTCTGGGATTGCCTACATTTCGGCGCAACCCAATTTGAATACGCAACATCCTGCCACCTAAAATTCTACGAATTTTACTAATTCACTAATTTGCTTTCTCTTCAAACATTGGCAACGGACAAAGTTTTACTATTGGTCGAACCATTTGATTTCCCTGTCCTGTCTTTAATGTGACGACGCGAGTCACTCCATCCTTTCCCGGGTGGATCTCCATTACACGTGCTAAAGGCCATCTCGTTGATGGTACATTTTCCTCTCTAACTAACACCAGCGCTCCTGGTTGAATCTGTGCTGTTCCCGGTTTAAGCCATTTAGCCCGGGGCTGCAATTGCTGCAGGTACTCTCGATGCCATCGATCCCAAAAACGCCGTGTCAGTTGCTGAACGTGTCGCCAATGCGTTAAACGATTCGCAGGGAGCTGTGACACGTCGATGTCCGGTATCTGGAGAGGATGTGTGCCCATCAAGAAGTGTCCCGGAGTCAGCGCCTCGACGTCAGAAGGGTCATCCGTCAGGGGTGTGATGGGACGGGAGTTGAGGCAGCATTCGATCTCATGAAGAACGGTTGTCATATCCTCGAAAGTTAGAGATGAGTCCCCAAGCACTCGCACCAGATGATACTTCGCTGATCGAACCGCAGCCTCCCAGAGACCGCCAAAGTGAGGGGAGCGTGGAGGGATGAACTTCCAGGTGATGCCTTTCTCCAGAACCCACGAATTTACGCTGCGTAGATGCTCTGTAGAATTAAATAACTTGTAAATTGCATTAAGCTGGTTCGCTGCACCCTTAAAGTTGGTCCCGTTGTCCGAGTGAAGTTCCGCTGGTAGACCTCGCTTTGAGACAAAGCGTCGAAGAGCGGATAGAAACGCCGCGGTGCTTAAGTCGGAAACCAATTCGATGTGGACTGCGCGCGTGATGAAACAGATGAAGATCGCCACAAACGCCTTTGTAGCCGATGCGCGCCGATGAACTCCTTTCAAGTACACAGGTCCGCAGTAATCAATACCGGCGATGGAGAACGGTCGTGCTGCGGTTACTCGCGTTGCTGGTAGATCTGCCATTAACGTCTCGGTCATCGGAGGACGGCAGCGAAAGCATGTATGGCACTGTCGATATATTTTTCGTGCCAAATTTCTGCCACCGGTGATCCAATATTTCTGTCGAAGTGTGCTGAGCATTAACTGCGGGCCAGCATGCATCAATGTTAGATGATAGTGCCACATTATGAGTATGGCCAATGGATGATTGCCTGAAATAACCATCGGATGTTTGGATTCTATCGGCAGCGTTGAATTTGCTAGACGACCGCCAACTCGGATGATGCCATCGCTGGACACTTGCGGGTGCAACCATTTCAGTGGTGATGATGCGGATACAAACGAGTTGCCCCTTAACGCCTTCAATTCCGCCTTGAAGGATTCACGTTGCGCCAATCTGCACAAGATTTTTTCTGCTTCTTGCATATCCGTGGTTGTCAGTCCAGGTTGTTCGTAGTTCACTTTGCCAGATTTTTTATTCAGAAACTGAACCCAGTAACTGATCATTTTCCTCAACCTTGAAAATGATGAATACAGCATAAATATACGATGGTTCGGTTCCTCAACCGCGTGAAGAATCGTGAGTTTCCTCTCTTCTGTGATGATGTCTGGATCAGTGTCTTGATCCGATGCTCGATCAAGTGTTGGAACTGGCCATTCTGATTCTGGCTGCACAAGCCAGCTTGGTCCCTGCCATCATTGGTTATTGTTGATCAAATCTTTGCCGTAGCAGCCTCTTGAAACCAAATCTGCAGGGTTGTCCTTACCAGGAACGTGTCGCCAGTTACAGCCGATCGTAGCTTGCTGGATGGTTGTCACTCTATTGGCAACAAAGGTTTTCCACCGATGTGGAGATGATTGCAGCCACTGTACAACTATCATGGAATCAGTCCATAAAGTTGTATCCACCTTGAATTCTGTCGACTTGCTAACGATGTTTAATAGATCCGACGCTAAAACCGCTCCACATAACTCCAAACGAGCTATGGAATGTTTTGAAGATAATGGTGATACCTTTGATTTTGACGCTAGTAACCCTGAGGTTATCATTCCCGATGATGTTATTGATCTCACGTAGCAACATGCTCCGTAACCTGCTTCAGATGCATCGCAGAAGAAATGTAACTGAAGTCCATTTATTCCTTCATTGATCGTGACTCGTGGAACCTGGATGTATTGCAGATACTTCAGCTGACAACAAATCTTACTCCATTCTTGATGAATTAAGGAGGGTACTTCATCATCCCAGCCCCATCTCTTCTTTTCTGTTGTCTTCAAACTCCATATTTTCTGCATCAATTGCTTAGCTAGTGCCTTCACTGGGTCTAGCAGTCCCAACGGATCAAAAATACGAGCGATTTGTGATAATATCGATCGCTTCGTGTTGCCAGTTTCGGAGATGTTTATTTTAACACGAAATGTATCCGCATTTGGTTCCCAGATCATCCCGAGTGTAGAAAGCGCTGCTTCGGATTCATCTTGTAGCAAGGGACTGGCCAAAGATTCTTCGCCTATGCCTTGTAGAACATTCGGATTGTTCGATGCCCATTTTCGCAAACAGAAGCCAGCCTTAGCAACCATATCAATAACTTCCCGCTGTAGTGTCTTTGCGGCTTCAACAGTGGTTTCTCCCGAAATAAAATCGTCGACGTAAAAATCGGACATTTTGGCTGCTGCTTGAGGAAATTGGGCACCATGATCTACGGCGGTTTGCTGCAGCGATTTTATTGCAAGATATGGTGCCGCTGCAGTGCCATAGGTTACCGTATTCAGTTCATACTCTTGAATAGGCATGTCTCTCGATGGTCGCCACAATATTCTCTGCAGATGTCGATCTGACGGATGTACCCAAATCTGCCGATACATTTTAGCTATGTCGGCTGTGAGAGCTATAGGCTTCGTCCGAAAACGGATTAAAATTGTTGTTGCTTCTTGCTGAAGAGTTGGACCTACCATGAGTGTGTCATTCAATGATATACCGCTTGACGATTTGGCTGAAGCGTCGAAAACCACACGACACTTGGTGGTGCTGCTATCTGCCTTAAACACTGGATGATGTGGCATATAATACGCGGTGCTGTGCCCATCACCTTCCTTTGATACAACACTCATGTGTCCCAGCTCTTCGTACTCCTTCATGAATGCGGTATATGCCTCACGAGTACCAGGTTCTTTGTCCAATCGTTTTTCAATTGCTAACAAACGTTTAGTTGCCATTGATTTTGACTCACCCAGTGAATTTATCATGTCGGCCTTTTGTGGCAAGCGAACCACAAACTTCCCATCGTCGTGGCGTGTTGTCGTCTCTCTGTAGAAGTTTTCACACGCTGTTTCCTCGATGGTCAAGTTGTTGTTGGTGTCTGCATCCTCAATCGCGAAGAACCTCTCCATTAGCGTTTCGATGCTGGTCAAGACGACTGCGTTGTTGGCTTGGACTGGTGGTGATGGGTCGACCTTGCCGCTGACGATCCAACCAAAGACGGAATTGATTAATGTTGGTTGGTTCTCACCTAGCTGGATCTTCCCTGTCTGCAGCAACTCAGCGAATAGTTCCGCTCCCAGGATCATGTCGACTCGCCGACTGTGGAAGAATGTAGGATCTGCTAACGCAATTCCTTCCGGAATTTTCCACAAACCAGGAACGGTCACTACTGGTAGCTCAGCCGTGGGTTTAGGCAACACCATGCATTCGATGGTTGCCGTATAGTCTGAGCATCTTGATTTGACTATGGCTACCACTTTCTGCTTTGCTGTAGTCACAGGTTCAGCGCCGACTCCAACGAGTGAAACATGAGCCGATTTTATTGGCAATCGAAGCAGTTGGGCCATGCTTGCCGAAATAAAGTTTAACTGCGAGCCGCTGTCTATTAGGGCTCTTGCTTCATGAGCCTTGCCCGATCGGTCGATCACTAAAATAACTGCTGTGGACAACAATACTGTCGCGTTCGCCGTATTTGAGCACTGCATGCTTACCGAACCTTGGTCCACACTAGTTGTTGGTTGGAGCTGCTTTTCCACTCGAACAAGGTGCAGCAAATAATGATGGTCTTTTCTGCATTCCTTGCAGAACCACTTAGATTTGCATTCTCGCTTGTTGTGCCCTTTAGCGAGACATCTGAGGCAACGCTTGAGGCTGGTTACCTTGTCAATCCGCTGCTGTGCGTCCATCTCCAAGAACTTGCTGCATTTGTATAATGGATGTTGTTCTTCGTGGCAAACCTCACAACCATTTTCCGCAACTGTACACACTCTCGCACTCTTCACTCGTATATTGCTGGGTCCTCCAATTGAGCATCTTTCTAACACTTCACTTTGGGTCTGGATGAATTGCAGCGTTTCCGTCAGAATTGGAAATTCGCCGTGGTTTAGTGTCCGCTCCCAAAGCTTCCGTGTGTCTGGATCTAAGCACGATACCACTAGTTGGTTGATTATTAGAGCGCTAGTGTCGTCGAGTGGCTTTCCCATTTGAGCAAGCCCATCAGTGTGCATTCTGCACGTCTCGACGAGTGCCCGCAATCCTTTGGATGACTCCTTATCCAGCCGTTTCAAGGCGAGCAATCCCGCAATGTGAGATTCCACAATCACTCGGGGATTTTCGTACCGGTTGGTCAGGAGCTGCCAGGCAGTCTCAAAGTTGTTATTACATATCATACTGGCATTTAATATGCCTGCCGCTTCTCCAACCAATGCTCCATTGAGGTTGTGCAGTTTCACTGCATCTGAATGGTTTGTGCGAGCCAGAAGATCGCTGAACAACTGTTTAAATTTGGGCCAATTTTTATATTGCCCATCAAATGTGGGTATTGGCATTGGTAAGTGCACACTCTGCGTAGGAGGCACATCGCACTTTTTCTCCGGATTGCTTGCGAGCAATGTTAATTGGATTCCCTCTACGAGAGCTTCGAACGCAATAAGCCGAGCGTCGTGCTTCTCGTATTCATCCACTGTTGCTAACTCCAACCTCTCGACGTGAAGCTCCTCGTACTGCACTCTGCAACGCTCCAAGATGCTGCTGCGTAATTTGATGACTGCTTCCGTAGGGCGGGTGCCAGCTGCCTTTTCGTCGTCCATTTCTGCACTCAATTTCTCCACCTTACGCTGAACGTAGTTCATGCGATGCCGCAGAGAGTCCGATGACTTAGCCTTGGGCATTTTGAAGCCTTGAACTGTGCTTCACACTACACACACACTATATTCGCGGTATTCGAACGACGCGTTTTACTTTCGACCCGATTTACTCGAATGTTCGCGGATGATCCCACGTGGGATCAGGATCCGGTTCGAAGGACCAAATGATCGAGCTTGCCGTCAGGTCGGTCGCAATCGCTTGTGACCGGAGTGTGCGCGTCTGAGTTGGTACGCACGGTACCAACACTCAGTGTGGAGTATTAGCCAGACTGGGACCGATGGGCATGCCAACAGGTCACAGCTCCCAATAATCTCCAAAACTAATACGATAGAAAACTTGGCGTGCTAGAAGATGTCCTACAAGAGATACCGTGGGTCGGTCTCTTTACAGGATCTTAAAGCTTGTAAAGTATAACACACAAAACGGATGTTTTTCTTTTCCAAGTAATCCATATATTTTCAAATTTCTGAATGAAACGACCCTAATCGGCGACGAGTTGCATTAGTGATGTCTAACTGCGGTTCCCTTGGCAAAAGGCCTGAATGGACTACTCCGTTCAATTCAATACTTTTTTTGCTATACCTCTTCGCCATTCGTTCTGTCCCATTCATGTATCGTTGCCATTCATACGTACGTGGATCAATGCCACTTCGAACTTCGAAGTGCCAATTCGAACTTCGAAACTAATCTAACTAATTCTGGGATTGCCTACATTTCGGCGCAACCCAATTTGAATACGCAACAGGGTTCATCCATTAAAGTAACCTCGGTGCGATAAACTCCGTTTGGGTACTATTGAACTTCATTAGCAAATGAAAATTGAAAAGCGGATCGATTTGGTTATAATTGTGCAGATTACGTACAAAAACAAAAACTAAAGCAAACCGTTCTCTATCGATATCGATTGGCTACCGAAGGTTAGGTTTTAGGCTTGCCCTCCATTAATTTATCCTAATTGTTTCAATACCCGAACAAAATGAAATGACGGTGGCCAGTCAATAACCCTCTTAGTTTAGTAATTCTTAGTTATTTTTTCTGATAAATAACCGTTTGTAATGCTATCAAATTTATCTGAATATTGGGGCGCAAAGCTGAAAAATAACTACTTTAAATTTACTGCGCAAATTCATCACGAACTCTGTAGCACTTTTTTAAATATTCAAATACGAAACGTTACAAAAAGTTAATGAATCTTTTCTTAAATCAACGTCTATTCCTCGTTCAAAAAGAATATATTCTGATGTCAATAGAAAATATACAATCATTTAAAAGCCACCATATGATTGACATGAGAAATAGAACATGCAATAGATGAACTCAAACATGTGTACGAACCTGTCCCAAACTCAGCACCAACGGTGGCGTCGATGTAACAACCGACGCGCTGCTAACGGCGTTGTTCACCGACATTCGATTGTGATGAACCGTGCCCCCCTGTCCACCTCCGTTCACCATGAGTCCGTTACCGTTGGACGTTCCATTTCCACCACCACCGGAGTGATTCCCGTCCGGCCCGACGCCTCCATTGCTGACACCGAACCCATTCGGCCGGCTCTGGCCGATCAGTGACAAACGGTTCTCATTAATGTTTGCCTCGCTTCCTCCGGCCGACGGTGAGGAAGCGGTTGAAGCGCCACTGGAGCCACGGTCCGCCGATCCACGGTCGCCGTTCGCCGGTGACACCTGAGTGGAGTGGCCACCGATGGCGGTTAATTGATTGCTGGTGGCGCTGTTGGTGTTGTTGTTGCTACTGCTGTTGTTGTTGTTGTTGTTGTTGTTGCTGGCGCCACTGTTGGACGAATTACTGCTGCCGTTCATCGCGAGCCCATGGTGTTGGGGCTGTTGCTGCTGGCCCTGGGAGTGCGGTTGCGGGTGGCCATGAAGTGGGTGACCGTTGGGCAGGTGCTGTTGTTGCTGTTGTTGGTGATGTTGCTGCTGCTGTTGCTGCTGGTGCTGACTGGTGGTGATAATCATCGCCGACCGACTGTGTCCGGCCAGATGATTGCCGTTTGTAATATGATTACCGACACTCGTCAGCTGCGCCCCGGCGCCACCCCCAGCCAAGGAGGCGGCCATGGCCAGAGCGGACGCGTTCTGATTGCCGGCTCTAATTGCGTTCTGACTGGAGAGACTCTGCGAGGAGGTAGGAATGACTTGGAAGTGTATCGATGAGTCGAGCGTCTTGGGGGTGATGGCGCGGGCACCGTTCGGGTCGAGGATGGTGTGCTGGGAATGCTGCTGTTGTTGCTGCTGCTGTTGCTGTTGCTGCTGCTGGCTGCGCCGGTTGTCCAGCCATCGGGGGTACATCTGCGGGTGACGGGAAAGTGGTGTTTTGATTGAGATTTTGCGGTGGACAGAATGCATCTCTCACCTTCACGGTGACACCTACCCTCGAGCCGATCAGCACGTTCGGGGCCGAACCGGGCCCGTGCCCGTCCGTCCGCTTGCCCAGCTCCTGCCCACCCTTGGCCGCGCTGATCCGGCGCATCGGGTGCGAGCACGACTTCCCGTCCGCACAGTTCGCGTCCGGGCAGCCACACTCCAGCTGCTTCACCAGCGCCGTCTGCCGGGCCATGCGCTGCTTCTCCATCAGCTGGCTCACGATCGCCTCGACCGTTTCGGCCGTCGAGATTTCGATCTCGTTCGCCGTGTCCGGTTCGTCCTCGCTGAAAACTGTGGGAAAAACTAACCGCCCCGTCAGTGAAGGTTGAACCACCGAAAGAAAACAAAAACAAACAATCGATCGACTCTCTTCGAACAGAGCACTTCACTTACACATCGGCTTCAGCTGGCTGACCAGCTCCTCCTTCGTCCACTCCTTCTTGTCGCCCCAGAGCGCCAGGTTGGGCGTGATGACCGCCATCTTGTTGTCGTCCGGGTACGGCACGTTCAGGTAGTGGACGAGCACGATGTCCGGGTTCTGCAGCAGCCAGTAGCAGCGCCGGTGGAACGTGGGCAGGATGGCCGAGTGCACGTAGCAGCCGTAGATGCACTCCGTACCCTGCACCTTCAGCTTCATGTGGTCCTCGCGCGTCGTCTTGCCGTCCTTACGCTTCTTCCAGCAGTAGCCGTCGCGTCGGTAGCGCACCTTTTTACGCGAGTACAGCAGCATCGAGCCACTCTTGGGTCTGTTTTGGGTGGGAAAATGGAGTTGATTGAGTGACATTAATTACTGAGGGTTTTATTTAGTCGAAGAAAGGTGCTTCTAGTTGTAGAAACTAAGTTTTGAAAGTTTCCTGTCGATTTAAATTTTGAATTTCATTGTCACTGCGCAAGTTTATAGAAATTCAACATTTTTGACAAATCAAAACTTTATCGCAAAGATTAGAGTTGTGAGATTTCGATTCAGATTCATGAATCTTTGCAAAAATTATTTGCATCGTCTTAGAGATTCATAAATCTTTAAAAGAGAGATTTATAAATTCTAAAGATTTATTAATGTTAAAAGAACAGAAAACAAAAGAACAATAAATGGGCAGAGAAAACCTCCTTTTTTGGTTAAGGTTTCGAAAGATTCATCAACGTTTGAAGATTTGAATCCCAAAAGATTCATGACGCAATATGAATTAATCTTATGTGAAAGATTCATATGAATGAATCTTGGGTAAAAGATTCATATGAATGAATGAATCGCGCCTAAAGATTCATAAGGCATATCACTATTTACGATTGAATCATATATTCAACCAAAATTCAACACTTTCACAGGGAAGATATTTTCGACGCTCATTTTCGTTCTTGAATAGAGCATTTGTTTTCTTACGAGTGAAAAATGCAACTAAATCATTTTAAACACACAACAAAAATGAGTTTTTTCACCAGAAGGAATACCCAATGCTGATATTTCATTTCAGTACGGTTAAACATAAGAATTGAATCTAAATATTTCTATCCCGATATTCAAACTTGTCCTTCATCTCAAACAAAACCCGTTTCCTTCTTTTCTTTTAAACTTAATTAAGATGGCAAAACGTATATAAATTATATTCACACCCCAGATCCTTATAGTGATTCTAGATTGAAAATAAAACCCACTCACACACACACATTTCACCTCACCACAACCGTGTACCGACACCCAAGTCACCAGATATCGCGCCAAGGTAGGAAAAACCCGGCCGATCGAGAAGACCGAAGACGAAGGCGAAGAGCGAAAGAAACGCTCCATTACCGTCGAATGAAATTTAATGACCCGTTTTAATTTTCATTGCTCCACTTCCACCACCCATGTGGGGCACGTGTCGATGATAATCCTTCGGAGTGCCGGTTACCTTCCGAAGTCAAACAATTTACCCGGAGGATGGGGGAGTGGGAGGGTCGCTGGCATCACCGTGCTGCCAACGGAAACGACCGGAAGTTCGGAAAAGCGTTCAAACTGTGGTTACGGCTGACAGGATGACGACACACGTCCCATCGTTTTGCGTGGAGTAAAAATTGCTGAAACTGGAGTGTCCCTTGGGGGGATTGACTGTTGTTAAATTTAATCATTCTGTCATAACCTATACCGCTCTCTGGTCGGGGAGGATCGGGGATAATCGGTTCGCAGGATGGGATTAATGGGACAGTAATCGGTCGTTTGGTTGTACGACTTTCATTGGGTCAACCAAAGGTGCGAATGGGGATCGTAGGTCAGCTCGTTATGGGATAATTATCAATTGCTCTGGCAATTTCCCAATATCCATTTTACAAGGGTATTATCATTAAGTGTAACTATTTAAAGCCTGGATGGTGAAAAGGAACCGGAAATGCGTTCATAAGTAAAAATAATGAAAGGAGGGTGAGGACCACAAACGCTCTCCTTAAGTAGTTTTAATCGCCGCCTTCCGGGACCTCCCCCTTCGTAAACTAGTTTCACCTTTTCTCGCGCCGAAGTTGTTTAAGTTGCCGTCAATCGTTCATTATGAATAAGATTGCTGTAATTACTCCGGAAGGCTTTCATTTAATTACTTCTTCAACAAAGTGTCTTCATCCACTTGCGCCCTAATTTACTCTGATCCCGCGCCCGGGGTTTGCCAAAGTGTTGCCATTTTTCAAACACACTTCCTGCGCCGCCAGAACCCGAAGGTGGATGCCGGCACGGCATTACACGCAAAACTATTGTTGCATACATTAGCCGCACGCCGACTAGCTTAACCCAATTTATTTGTCAACCGGTCCCGGGGCCCCGTGAAAAGCCGCCGTCCGTTTATCAGCGAGGCTAATAAATTCCCACCGCCACCGGGACAGCTCCAGCGGAGGGTGGTGTCCTTCTTCGGCCAGCTCAACTGCTCCAAGACACACACACAAGCGCGCTCTCTTGCAAACACTTCCGGGTGGAAGCGAATAATTAACTTCTCACATATTTTTCCGACCGGCGGGTGGATGAACGTGGCGAACGAACGTACGCCCGGAACGCATGGACAGCTTCAGGACAGTTTATTTGGACGAGGCAAGGAGGGGAAGAAAAAGAAGCCACCACGTGTAAGTGTGTGTGTGAGAGTGGGTGGGAACGCGTATAGTTTCCCATGCCACATATGCTCGTTTTCCACTTGCATAGTTTTCGCGCTGGAAGTGGCCCGTTTCCTCGAGAGTCGCAATCACGGCACGGCGGGAGAACTAATTCGCACTACTTCCACACACACACACACACAAACACACCCACACACACACATATCGATATAGTGGCGTACGGTTTCGGTTCCGGTTCCGCGGGCCGTGAAAGGATTTCTGGGCGCGCGAGAACGGATATAAATTACCACCACACGCGCTCGTCCCACCCTTCCCCGCCCCCCCCCCCCCCCCCCACCCGTTGGCCGGGAAAACAGCCCTTCGACATCCGATCGCGGTCCTTGTTAACGGAACGGCAAGCTAGTTCGCCATCCACCGGAACGCCGGAATGCGTTCTAAAGTTTTGCACCGCGCACTTCAAACCCGAGGTCCTTTAATTAATTCGCGGAACGGTGCACACGCTCCGGCACTTGGATGGTAAATATTTTGCGTAAGTTAGTCTACAGGCGCATTCACGAACGAACGAACGAACGAACCTGTGCCACGCTGACCGACGTCACTGTGGAGCACTTTCGTTTCGCGTTCAATTTTGAGTAATTGTTCCGGTCAATCATACACACGTGGCTTGTTGAGTTGGGACGAAAACCTGTAGCTCCGGGCATTATGAAGTCATAAGGCACGCACATCATGAAAAATTGGCCACATGCAAGATGATGTCGATGGCGACATTGACAAAATCAATGACCGTATGGAAGGCTGAAGGTGTAATTTAAACGTATGATTTTTGATATCTACTACATATTTTAGCTTTTTTTATGTATGGAGTTCTGTGTACACTAAAAACTCGACCAATACTGAACCGTCGCTTCTGAAACTTTTCACTCATTAAGTTTAAGTACTGCAGATGTTGTTGAAGGTTTGTTTGATCACTATTTTTTGATAAAATCATCTAAATTTTACAATTGAATCTCACTTTTACTAAAACAAACAAAACAAGCATTTAAACAAATGTCAAGGTGTATCTAACACATTTACCCTACGGTTACATTACGGGGAAATTGATGAAATATCCAACATTTTAAATATGTAACTTAAATTGTAATTATTAAATTCAAACATATCCTTCAAGTATTAGTTAAAACCATAATTCTTTTCTCACTCCCTTCGTCGCCGAGCAACGTCGCGGCGTCAAGTTAGTAATTTATTGTTTTTTAAAGCATGTGCCAAAATATTTAGAAATTTGAATAACTTTCTTAAAAAAATAGTCAAATTTCCGTTGTTTTAAATTTTCAGGAAAAACTACATGTATGTTCTTCTAATGTATAGTTATAACTGGTATAACGGGTAGTGTCAGGTGTGACCCGAGTATACGTATGTCATCTACTCTCCGTCAGCACCTGTCACTAGAGATCAGGAAGAACGGTCTCTTTGAACTGAACCGTCTAGGAGAACGGACGAAATATATCGATCGGTCGATCATCGAGTACACGACACATTATTGGCGCAGCCGGTAGGATGTGAGTATAGTGAACAGGTTAAAAAAGTGCAAATTAGTGATTCACTTTTTTTTGTGATCCTTTGTGTAAGAGTACCCGAAACTCGTTTTTTTATTAAGCGTAGTTTCATCTCCGATCGATCGTCAAAGATCGGGTGATTTGTGGTGCCGCCGTCCTGTAACGTGCTCACATCAATTTTTTTTGTCCCATCTTTTGTCTCCTTTGACCCAGTTTTTTTCAAAGAGCATCGAACTTGGCGTTCGAAAGATAGTGGGCACTACAAGATAGACGCGCTATCTAAATACAAAACCGCACTACCAGATAGACGGCTTTTGTGATCTACTGTAGTTTTTTTCAACCTCTTCTGTTTTTTTTTTTTGCAATTGTATGAGTGACCTGGATAAGCTATTATTTACCAGACGCGACCACGTGAGTGATAGTGAATATAGTGAAAGTGCTGATTCAATAGATTCTGGAAGTTTAGCTCACATTCCGATTGCTAACTTAAACATTGAGCTAGGAGCGATGTCGCTCGAACAATCGCAATCCCAAATGGGAACGGCAGAAAATGTGTTAACGCAAGTGATTTCACAGTTAAACATTTTAAATGCTAAAATAGAACAAATAACTGCAAAGCAGGAAGCGTATGAAGCCACGGTACAAAGGCCATCGAACCTTGGAAACACGTGTTCATCAAACACGATTACAGAACCTGTTTCATTGCCTCTTGTTACTAGTGATGTTTTTCGGATCCCCGATCCAATTAAATCGATACCGCCTTATGATGGAAATCGAAAACAGTTACAGTCTTGGTTAACAGTAGTAGAAAACACTCTGAAAATTTTCAAAGATTTAGTAAGCTCCCAGGTGTACGCTATTTACGTACAATCTATTTTAAATAAAATTTGTGGAAATGCTAAGGACGTGCTGTGTTTAGCTGGTAACCCGATAAATTTTGAAGAAGTAAAAATAGTATTAATAGAAGCTTTTGGTGATCGTCAAGAGCTGGCCACATATAAAGCCCAGCTTTGGTCGAATAAACAAAGTGATGAGATGAGTATTCATGCATATTATAAGAAAACAAAAGAATTGATGCTTAACATAAAAACAATTGCTAAGCAGAACAGCGTGTACAGTGAAAGATGGACAGCCATCTGCAAGTTTATAGAAGACGATGTACTTGCCGCATTCATTGCCGGGCTAAAGCACCCTTATTTCGGTTATGTACAAGCATCTAAGCCTGATAGTATTGAAACTGCTTATGCATTTCTTTACAAATTCACTGCAAATGAAAAAATATCCTCTCAATTGACACAAACAAAATATCAAAAATCCGGTGCAGTTAACAAGACATTTGCAACTAATACAAACGCAAAAACATCTTTTGTGCATACCCAAGGGCCAAGTCAAACATATTCACAGGTCAACCCAGTTCAACAAAACCATTTTAAAACTCATACAGACAAAATGGAAGTAGATCCCTCCACGAATAGTCGGTTTACAGCCAATAGAAACGTTATTAACAATAATGGAATTCCTTCACATAATACTGAAAATTTCGGCGGTGAAGAAGATGAAATTTTGACAAATTTTTGGCAGGTCAAAGAGAAAATAAATTCAAAAATACTTAACTGGCGATTAGAGTTAGAAGATTACGATTACGAAGTGAAATATAGGCAAGGAAAGGCAAACATAGTCGCTGGCGCTCTTAGTCGAATACCAACAGAAATTCATGCAAATGAAACAATAACAAAAAACTCTTCGAGTCCTAAGAAACACCTCTTAGATACTACTAACTCCGAAGCCTCAAGTTTAGAAACCATTCATTCTGCCGAAAGATCTGGCGATTATTACGGAAAACAAACTGCTATATTTGCAGAAGAAACTGTAATGCAAACCCAACAAGAAACACTATGTAATAACAATTTCACAAAAGAGTGTTATGTTAGTACACTACCAGAAACACATAGCAATAACAATTTCACAAAAGAACGTTATGTTAGTACAACGACAATAGGAGATGATGTGAAACAATCAAACGAACAAAACAACCTTATAATAACAGAACACCCTAGTTGTATCCATAGCTGTGCGATTTGTACATTTTATGCTGAATCAAACGAACAGATTAGAAACACACACTGTGCAATAACGGATATTCTGAATACGAACATGCACAAATACGAACGATCGGATACTAGATTATTACAAAAACAAGCAGTCACGCAATATAACAATACAAATCATCCAACTACAGAATTATTAAGCAACACCGACTATAGAACACCAGAGATTTTGTTCTTTAAGGCAAAAAATAACATGCCAAAGGCAATCAAATCAAATAGACGGATGGTAGAAAATATTGTAAAGCGGGCTTCACCAATATTTAGCGAGTGCCAGAAACTTTTTGGATTACCTAAAATAAGAACAAAATTGCAACCGCGAGCAAAGAAAATTGTGCCAAAGCGCGTAAAAGAAAAACCGTTCGAAAACGGAAAAGGTGTGATAAGACACAAGGCCAAAATCAAAAGACATCGTGCTAGATATTTTTGACCACCTTCTTTTTCATTATATAAGACATCTCGTTTAATTTTTCATTTAATCATTCATTAACTATTTCAAATTATGGTATCCATACAAATTTAAAAGTGAACCATCCTATGTAAATAAGATAATTGTGAATGGACCTATAATTTGTTTAGATCAGCTTAATTTAGGGCTAATATTAAGAAAAAAAAAGAACTATTATAACGAATTACGAAAAAATGTATAACTCCGCACTTCTTCGGACGAGGACGACCGACTTCCACCCCCCGGAGAAGTTATAACTGGTATAACGGGTAGTGTCAGGTGTGACCCGAGTATACGTATGTCATCTACTCTCCGTCAGCACCTGTCACTAGAGATCAGGAAGAACGGTCTCTTTGAACTGAACCGTCTAGGAGAACGGACGAAATATATCGATCGGTCGATCATCGAGTACACGACACATTATTGTATGTTACAAATCTCTCTATGAACTAAACGTTTCTCTTTTAATAAGAAAATTTAGAAACAAATTAACATATATTCGCGGCTATAACAACATTCTTTTTATCGACGTTTATCATTAAGAAAAAGAAGGGACTAGAAGAAAAGCAGTTTAACATTTAGTTTTTAACACCAACTTTCATGCCAACAATATTTTCATCATTTAAAACTGATCTTTTCCAGTGGAATTATTTTATAATGAATATAAACATTATTTATAAATATCAATTTTACGGTAGCATTGAAGTGGTTCGAAAAATTCAGAAGAATTTCCCAGAGAACTGTTGTCTTACACACGAAAATATAAAACTTTCAACGTTCAGCAAACATAAAAGGTCTGGAAACTGTCGATATATCACCAAAAATGTAACCAAACAATGGAAAATGATTTACACCCAACATTACTTAAAATCCTTTTCCAACATCCTATGAAACACTAAACACTGGCCCTATCAGGAAACCGAATGATAACATATTTCGCCTTCCCCTCGGATGGGTTAAAATACGATCCACACAAACACACCACACTACCGGCCGGTGGAAAAGTAGGTCGTCCACAACGGGGCACAAAAGTCCGGTCAGGTACGCACCTCCGCCGGAACAAACAATTTCGACCGGCTCCTACCGAACGACGTGCCCATCCGATTCGACCCGGTTCGACGGCAACAGTGTTGCGAAAACTCGGCCTCCCTTACGTCAGCTATAAAAGGGCCGACAATAAATTGCAACAACTAATGCAAACACCCAATAAAACATACGTGTGCCCGATGTGTGTGTGTGTCGGTTTCTGTTTGATCCGTTATTTACACCTCATCTTCGGCGACCAGCCCGACGGGGTTCCCTTCGTGCCGGTAGATAAGCAACAGGACCTGACGTCGGTTGACGTTGGGGAAAACCTCTCCGCCTACCCTCGAGGGAGTGAGAATCATCAAAAATGTCGGGCGGGAAATAAAATGTTTAAAATTACATCACACAATAATCATAAATAGGTGCCTTTGCCTGGGGCTCCGGCGCGTGACGGTGATGATACATTCCTTTTGGGGGAGGATTTTCCGAGCGCTTCCCCAGTTCAATGCTACGTGAGATTTCCCGACCAAAACTCCGCCAGCTCCGAGCCGTACGACACCTTCATTTTCCACCACCGGTTTTTTGGCACCGGCTTCGGTGGAGTGATAAAGTTAAATTAATATGTGTTTGTGAGAATAAATCTTCCCCCGAGAGCAGCAGGGGCGTAGCACGGTTTGACAACCCCGGCCCGCGAAAATGCACACCGAACAAGACGTCCCCAGATGATGAGTGAGTCGTTTATCTTCGCGCCTTCCGCCCGGGCCGTGCCAAGGATTCGTGCCTTTACGGTCGGAACGGGAAACCATCATAAACCGTTTAACGCCCCGGTGAACATGGTCCGGACAATTTTCCGACTCCGGAACCGTCCTGGGCACCTGTCGGCTAAATACGCCGTTGTCCTGTGAGACATCAACCCCCGGGAGAAGGGGGGAAGGGGAGGTTTTGGTAAGCCAATTTTTGACAAATTTATGAATGTCGTCGCCATGTCTCATGAGGGAGGGCCTCGAGGAGGAGAATTGGGTGACAAGGGATGGAACGGTTCACGGCTCGACTCGGTTTCGCTTTCGTTCTTTTTCTTTTACCTTTTACGAGCCTATTACGAGTTATTACGTACACGCTCCCGGTCGTCTTTTGGTTGAACTAATAATTTGCTCTTCACCGTGTGCTAATAAACTCCCGCTAATAAAGGATGTGGATTAATGTTGGATCCTTTTAACGCTTTGTACGTACCTGGTCTTTACTTCCTTCGACTGCCACTCGGAATGTTTATCGAAGCTTATTAGGATGGCCGCAATTTCCTGAAAAAGAGATAGAACACAGATGATTGTTAGTGATATGAGGATCGAGCGAGCACCTTTTATTTCCGTCATTTTAAAAATCTTATATATTATTTACAAACAATTTGAATAGTTTAAAAGTTTCATAGAAATTTGAGGCATAAGATTGAAAAAAACTTCTTAATACTAAACCGTGCAATTTATCAAACTTATGTGTTTTAAAATTGTATTGTAAGAGACATATTTTATTTTCAATTATTTAATCAATTGATCATCTAAAGTACTCAACGGTTCGTCTCATTTGGTGGCATTCAAAGTTCTACCACCCGCGAGCGCGTTCTAGCGAGAAAGACGAACCCCGAATGTGTGTCAATGTGGTCGTACGGATCAACATTTTTCCCACGTTCGCTCTATCGGGCTCCGGCCTCCACCCACGCCAAGTGGAAAAACCTCGCAGCGAGCATCGCAAGAAGCAGTCACCGTTGCGCAGGTTTTTCCATCATTCTGTAGCCATCCCGTTCTGGCCGCTCCCGCACCCGGTGGGGGTCACATTTTTCCGTCACAACAACATTTTCCCACGCCACGCGCCTCGGGTGCTTTGGGTTCATCAACGACGTACGCCCACGTCGTAGCGCCCGAGGAGTGAACATTGTTTTCCTTGGCCCGTTTGTGTGTGTGTGTGTGTTGATAATGTTTTCCCTTCCATCGGGGACCGATAAAGACGAGACGATGGATGCGTCCTAGTTGCCAACGTAGTCGTCGTCATCGTCGGCGCTGTCGTTTTCATCGTTATCAAAACCCCTCGCATCGTCGTTGGGTTGTCTCATTTTCCCGGGGCAGCTTTTTCCCACGATATCCTTCCTTTTCTCGCACCGGTCGCCTCCGTGGAAATGTGCAACCTTTTTTCTTTTTCCCATTCGCTCTCTCTCCCTTTCTCTCTCTCTCTCTCTCCCGTTCTCCTGTTATCTATCGTTTATCGTTCCGGTTTGCTAGCACTCTTTTCCTCCCATTCTCACTCGAAACGCGGCGGAGGGCTTTGGCGGTTTTCCACCAACCAAAACTTAACATTAAAGCTCCACGACCCCAAAAAAAGCTTTCCATCTTTCTCACTCACTCACTAATGGTGCTGCTTTTTTCCGCTTGCAAAAATCCTCGCCGCAACAACAAACGCCTCGGCAGCAGCCCCATTCGGATCGGAGGTTCGTTATCTCCGGCTCGCTCTGCCGTCTGCGCGAGAGGAAAAACAAAAACTCCAAAAACCTTCGTTAAACTTCCCCGATTTATTTTCGGCCGAATCGTATATCTAATTATCTTAGCCTGCTTTCCATTCGTTGCCTCGCGAAAACGAGCCCACGGGCTGGAGCGGGACCAGGAGCGACCAAACGACGGTGTGGAAATTTATGCATTTCCCAACCATGAACCCCGAAAAAGGAAAACATAAAAAAGCCACACGAAAGGTTACTCGCAAGGATGGGGAGTTCTATCGACTTCTTGCATTCACCGAATCGTTGCACGTGGCTGGGCGTGGGAAGGATTTGCACGAAAATGCTGGAAAACACCGGCCCACGATAGCCGAAAGATAAGAGAAAAACTGCATGGATTTGCGCGCCGAGAAGGTGGTGCAGTTTCCTTATTGTTTTACAGCGGGAGTTTTCTTTTCCTTTCCGGCGGGTGGAGCCACCATCTCGAGAGTTTTTTATTCGTTCGCTTTGTCGAAACTGGAACTTCCTTTTTCATTTACAAAATTGTGCTTCGGATCGGAGTTTCGGCAGGCGATGGGGGAAAAATCGCCAAAGTAAGTGCATGGAATAAATTTACGGTGCACACTCGGAAGGAAGTGTGCAACCGGAAGGAACACACTGGTGCAAGCCAGTCTGCCAAGACAGGGCATGGACACGCCGGAAGCGAAACGTTTCCTTAATTTCGTACTGCACTCCAATTGAAGTCCGCTTTCCGGAGTGCGTTCCGCCTTTACGACGTCGTCGTCCTGTGCACGTCGTCAGCGGACGTTCTGCCAAAAGTTACCGAATTTAAACGACATTTACTGAACACTGCCGTAAGCATGAAATTCAATCACTTCCCAAATGGCGCGTTTCCCGGAAGATGTTCCCCTGGCAGATGGGTATTTTTTCGCCGCGACGTTTGACTGCTTGTTGCTTTCGGCGGAGGCCCCGATGCCTTTTTCCTTAACCTCGCTCCAAGACATTGGCCTGGGCTAATGAGATGCAAACGACGATCTTTTTCGTTTAACCGGGGCTCCCTTTCTGTTTCGAGCCAATGAACCAATGCAAATGTGGTTTTGTGTGGATTTTCCGGGGTTATTTTTTTCACCCCAACTCGTGCCGCTGCAAACGTGTTGCAATGGTACGGCCAAGCTGCTCATAGTCAGCCGATAGAGATCTTTGTAATCGGCGAAATTGAATCGGATGGAGCTCTTTTCGCTGTTCCGGAATAACGGAACATGTTTAAAGTGCCTTTTGTGCTCTTCGTCGACAATGCATTTGAGTCATGTAATGCTAGTAATCTTGTAAGTACATGATGTGCTCTAGAAAGAAATTGTGTATGTGTAATTCCTTTTATCTTTTGCCAAATCTTTTGCCGGACTGAGAAAAACGGGCAGCATAACGAGTAAAAAAAAAATCAGGATGGAAATTTAACTAATGTTACTGCTTAACTTAAGGTTTCCTATAGGTTGCAAAGTGGTACAAAATGTTTCGTAAAAAAAAAATCCTCACTTGGCTTAAAGCTTCAACTCTTTTGTTTTTTTTTCACACTTCTTTTTCTGTCAGAAAAAAGTCAAAGCATGGACAACCATATGTAACTTGAACATCCATATTTTCCTTCCACCGGCAGTGTTACAACTCGACCCGTTCCCCGAACCGTAAACTTGGAAGCTGGTGTAGGAAATGCAAGCCCTCGTAAACATGCACCGAAAAACGAACGAATCAACCGTGAACCACGGGAGGCAGCAACGATTGACCGACGAGAACCGCTTTTCCTTAGCTCCGTAACTGTCGGTAGCTTCTCAGAATTGCATTGTTTTTTTTTCCGGGCGCCCAAAAGCTCCGTCCGGCGTGTAAGATAAACATGAGCCTGAACACACAACAAACTCTACATCCGAACATGAGTGTGTTGTGGGGACATGGTAACATAAAAATGAGAAAAAAACGAAACAAGTCGCAACAACATCTACAAATATGAACCGATCTCGCATAAAGAAAATGAGGAAAAAACTACAACAGAGCAAAATGAAATTGGCAAAAGAACATTTTCTCGCTGTGTCCATCGAATGCTGTTACGGTGATGTTGGTACGAGAGCGGTCCGTATCACAACAAAACAAATTCGTAAAAATAATAGAACGCTAAATAGATAAAACGTTCTACCGAACCTCATTCCTTATGTTTTTTAAAGCTTTCATCAAATTTCGCAGCGCAAAAGATATGAACTTTTTTTTTTATGAAAGTGTTATTTGTCCATAAGGAAACGAGTTTTAATTTAACTTGTTGTGAAATATGGTTTTGTAGTTCTCTGGTGGAATGTATGTAGCTGTGCGTGCAAGAAAAAGCCGTTAATCTTCAATACCTGAAGTGTTTAATCTACGGCCTAGATATGATGAGTTTAATTGAGCCACCAAAGCGAATTCAAACAACGACACCGGATAGGTGTGGATTAAGGATTTTCTTCCACCATTACATCTTTTGTCGCCAGGGTTTTCTCCAACCACCGTCGATGGAGAACAATAAAATAACAATAGCATAAATCATGTAATGCATCTCGCCACCAGGGGCAGCATCGAGAGCGTTTGGCCGAGCGTTTACGACGACAAAACATGTGTCCATGCCGGGGTTCAGGCCGTGGACCGGCACGGAAAACCAAGCGGGATGGAGATCAACAATTTCTCAGCCCCAATTGGGAAAGCGCTGGCAGGCCGGGGAAATGCGACCGTACGACAACAATAATGGGCAAACAACTGCCATAACGATTTGGCTCCCTGATGGAATAAACTGGCAGCCATATCTCCATCGGATCGGGTAGTGTGCATGCTTTAAACACCTTTTCACCGGCGAAGAGGGCTGAAAGAAATGGCCTCGTGTTCCGGGGGCAGACCCGGGGGGAGCAGTGGTCGGTGCCCGGAGCTCCACCCGTTCGGCGTCTGGCAACGATAGGCTTTCCCGGAACCTGAGCCTGCCTTCGCTCCCCAGACACTGTTGGCTCTTTTATTGCCCTATCGGCAGATCGGTGGTGTACGATACGGAGGGAAAACCGCTGGGGTGGCCTGGAAAGCGCCTAGCCCGGGTCTATTTCTCAACAAGCCGAATCCCTCGGTCTGGCCCGGTTCCGGTCTGCCTTGCATTCGCACATAATAATACACTGAATGATGTCCTATAAAATTTAATGTATGATTATATTAAAACCATATTATTGTTTTTATGGATTTTATAAATCTGATAAAAACGAGGCCAACGGCGTTTCGGTGAATTTCCATGGCCTGGCATAAGAATCACCTCCGAGATAATGGGTGCCCACAGAAGAAAACATAGTGGAGACGCTGGAAGCGAAAGATCGTTTTCATTTTCCAACCCATTCGCCAGATCCATAGACCATTTACGAATTTTCCACACCGTTCAATTCATTGTCCCGAATCCCTCCGTTCCGTGAATTGCTCGATTCGTTATGCAACAGCAAGAGGAATTTGTCGAGCAATTTTATCCTCACTCGTTGAAGCGTTTGCTTAACAGGATGAAGCATAAGACCATTTTCTTTTTGATGAATTTTGGGCTATTAAAATATTGCAACTGTAAACGTTTGCTATCTTGACAAATGACAGTCCAAAGAAAATGATCAAAAATGGAGTTTTATATGATTCTCAATGTGTTTGATTTTTCTATCGCCGTCCGTGTCGTTCACGGCCCCTGCCAACTTTCATAAGCTAAAACTTTCGGCTAACATTCATTTCCCCCGCCTTTTATGCGTGTCATCGATCGACTTTAGTTTTTCTTTCTCGTCCCCTTCTAATCTCGAAATGCACCAAAAGGCCGCCTGATCGGAATTTTAATGCACTTCGGGTGAAAATGCACATGGTAGGCATATTTTCTTTCAATCATCGTCGCCCCTCGCTTCGGCGCTTTGGCCTGATTTCGACGACGGTCAGCAAAGCTAATTCGGTGCCGGAGCGGGCATGAATTTCAATAGGATTTTCCAGCAGGCACTTTTCCTAATTCGAACCGCCAGCGTACGTGGCACTGTTTCATTTCCATTTCTTTCTAATTCCGTACCCCGAAAGCATGATGAGTGCATGCAAAGCTGGCGAGTTTCTTATTCTTTCCTTCATCTCGTATATTGCGAGACGAAAGAAAAGTTGTTTATTTTTCTTTTCCATTTATTAGCAATGACTTTTATTAGCAAGCCAGGGAGGAACTTTGTACACTTTGCATACTTTGAGATTATTTTTCACTATCGCAAGCAACATTGACAAAGTTGAAAATAAATAGTTAAGCTCTTGCTAACCCAATTAGATCGCGATAACGGGGAAGGAATCGAATCATTCCTAAAGCTAAAACTCAGCCAGCTCTCAATCTTCGTTCAGTGACGTATGTTAAAACAATTGGCAGGTCACGTGACTCGATCGCATGCTTATTATAATCGCTTATCGGTAAACAATCATAACAAAATTATGTAAATACCTCCACGTGCCCATTCTTCGGCCAATTGTGTTTAACAAATGGTGGTTGATTCCTTTTTCTTAGTCCCAACTCCTTTCCAACCTTTGCTCACGGGGAAGGTTTTTCCTCCAAAAAGCCTAACACGGAACTTCCATTTCCTTTCCTAGAGTTGCTAGCGAGGGGGTAACTTATCGAAATCAATTTAATCACTTTATCCAAGATCACACCCGCAAGCCATGCTGGTGAGCCGTTAGGAAAGCGTGAAATACCGTTCCCGTTTTCTTGCTCTTACGCGGAAACTTCCTGATTCCCGTCTGACGCCTAGCGCCGGTTGAAAGGAAACCGTGATAATTATCGCGAAAGCCATAAAAATTACAACCATTGCACTAAGCCTTCCGTGCCGTGCTTTGGTGTAATTCGAATAGGGTTTTTTTGTGTGTGTGTAGGTTAGGGATGGGATTTTCGGCGTTCGTTCGGTGCGATAAGGAAACTGAAGCCCGCGGTTTTCATTCACACGATGGTTGTGGCATCTTAATTCCTTCGAAAAAAGTAAACTTCGTGCCTTCGGTTGGGAGTGAAAACATATCGCACACATATACACGTACTTTCCATTGGTAGAAAGTGTTTCAAAAGAACCGTTTCGTTCGGCTAGGACGTTCCATGACGTACGGAAGGTCACTTCCCAAACAAACGAGGGTGTGATTAATTTACGCTGTTTTCCTCGTTGTTCGGCAGACCGTTTTTTTTTCTCGTACATCCTTACCGACCGCTCGCACTCTACAATAAGTAAAGATTGTGTTTCGTGTTTACCGGCTTCCACCCCCTCACACACCCGCGTGCCCTTCCCTCCGACATCAGCCACGAGCGAACGGGCAGCTAATCGGCGGCTAATTTATGACCGTTTGTCGTGTGCTTCGTGGCCGAATACTTCCGTCAGACCAGATTTGCCTCCGAATGTCTTAATAAATTAGTGGAACACTCTGCCCTCTCGGTTCCCTTGGGTTGTTTGAAAGGAAAATGTTTTCTTCGATCGTTATCGTTTCATTAGCGAAATTAAGGAAACTGTAAGACGGGTTTTTGTTTTTCAATTCCAGCGATTCCTTACGATGACTGATGGAGGATGCGTTACATTTAAAAAGGATAGAACGAGGAAAGGCATATATTAAAGATACAAATATTTGGAGGAAACATTGTTCGACCTTTGATATAAAATTTAAATAGATTCAATGCAAATATCATTATTTAAAAATGTTAAGACGAAAGGCTCTAACTCAAGCATTCCATTGACGACCTTTACTCACGGTTTCGGGGGATCATTTTCACATTGAATTAAAAACAAAACTGTAGAAAAACAGTCTTACTCCAACATGAGCGCTCACCGCATGCGAGTGCATGTTCCGGAACCGAACGAACGAGACCTGGCGCTCGCCGTGACGGCATCAAGTCGCATAAATTTCAAACCCCGTGAAGCTTTCTGACACGCTCCGACTCCAAAATGCAAAAAGTAGAACCAACTCCAGTCAAATAGAGGAAAGCAAAACAAAAAAAACAAATCCTCCCGTGGCGACGTGGGACATGAAAATGAAGTGGCAAAAAGGGAAAAACCGAGGGAAACGAAAACGAGCATCACCGTCCTACAGCGCGTTGGATGATGGAAGAGAGCAACAACAAAGTGGATGCAACACAAAAATACACGAAGAAAATAAGAAAAACGTTCAACATAGGAAAACGCATGGAAAAAAACCTTCTCTTCAAAGGGTTGGAAAAAAATCGAGTCGGAAAAATGGATTTGTTTTTCCCCGTTTGTAAGATAAAGCTTGGCATCTGAGCAAGAAGCGTTCCGCTAATAGACAACGAAAAGTCTCCGCAAGGATGAGCACTGCTCTGGTACACTCATACGCACAAAACCACATGCACACACACACACACACACACATACCTACTCTGGACGCCACTTTAACACATCCAAGTCCACTGACCTGTAGGATGCACTTGTTTCGGGAGGAAAAAGCGACCGCGCTGACATATCTTGTCGCCGGATCTAGCCCTAGATCGTGCTTCCGGCAGTGAGCGTCATGTTAGAGATGGTCTGCTTTTTCCTTCTTTTTTTCTGTCACCATTTTCACTGACCCCCTGCGAGGAGAGCTGACACTGGAGCGCGGCTCGCACACTGGGAAGCCGAGGCCGTAACGAGCAAACTTTATTTATTACATAATGAGAATTTTGATAAAAATCAAGTTGCACATCCGGTTTGCACGTTGTAAATTTTCCATGGACGCACTGGAGCGACTCCTCGGAACGTTCGGCTTCCGTGAGCTCGCCGAACGATGAGGTTTTTTCGCTTTCCCTCCACATAGGGGTGAGATTTTTCTCATCCCAGGCCTTTCCAGTCGACCGATTATCTTTTGCCAAAACCATCGACCGACAGTTCTGGCAACGGTGGATCAGGATTTGGGACGCTTTTTTACAATGGTTTATCTCTCGTGGGGAGTGTTCGGTGTTTAGAAGGATTCCCTTCTGATCAAATGCGCACCACGGAGCAGTTCATAAATGGACGATAGTCAATTATGAGTTGACAGGTGATTAATTATCACGTAAACAATGATGGTTGCACAGAATGTGTTCAACCTGTTCAACTTCTGAAGATTGTTTTGCTTAAAATAAAATTAGAACTATTTTTTTAGGTGACGGTAGTTACGATATTTATATTGAAACAAGTTATTTAATCTATAATAGAATATTAGTCTTAATTAGTATCTTAAAGTTAATGAACAAATAATATCAAAACATCATGCTTTGTTTGTTTAAATTGTTTAAAAAATTGTGTTGTTGTAAAACTTACATTTCACTATGTTTTGCACCACTTGATCGTTCCCAATCCACTCTATAAACCATATTTGCCCATTTGCCCAAATCCGCAAATGACAATAATGACCAACACCTACTCAAAGCATACAAACCCAAGCTTAAATCATACCGTTTCATCGTGTGTCGATTCAGAGAAACCCCTTGGGAAAACAACTGGGAAGTTTTCTTCATGTCCTAACCATAGTCAAGACGTTTCGAGTAATCCTTCCTTATTCACTTTCCATCCAGAACGGACGCTTAATATCCTTTACAACCTTTGATATTAGTGTAGGGAAGCTTGTGAAATTTATTTTTATGTACGTCAATATTTATGCCCATTTCCCTTGATTATTTTGCTCCCGTTCGGTCGACCTTCAAGCAGGACTTCTGTTTTCATCCGTAATTGTTGTTTCCAGTGTTCTACTTCCAACCCCGTAACGAAAGAACGCCTCGCCGGGCATGGCCGTGATGACAGGATAAATGAATCGTACCCAACATGTGCGATATGGTCCCAATCCTGGCAGCGACCGGGCGAGTCTCCACCGTCGATAATCGACAACGACAACCTAGAAAGCGCCTCTAGACGCACGTGGGTATTGTAGCGCAGGGGGAGTTGGTGGGGTAAAAATAAAGCACTTCACGTCGTCCATAAAAATCACGGCCCATGCCGGGTAGGAGAAACTCCCTACACCTTACAATTTCCCCGGATGCACTTTGGGGTGGACAAATGTATAAATACTGTTTCCCACACAAAAGCTATCGGCTTTCGGGGAGCAGAGGGAGAAGCAAAATAAACCCCATCCCGTAGGGTGAAGGTCAGCGTAGAAAGGCACACAGTTGCACCCACCCTGGGACGGAGCTCCCATAAATTAAGACATAATTCAACCTTTCCCTCTCACCGACAGGCCGGAGCCTCTCGGAAGAATCTGTACCACCATTTTTTCTTGGCACCGACATTCCGCAGCTCGCCCAACGATCGTTTAACGAGCGCGGCCGTAAACGGGAAAAATTTCAAAAACTAAATGCACACTCCGGGTCGAAAAGTGCGATGAGATTTGCCACGATTACCTCGTGGAGCTCGAGCCACATCCGAACAAAACCCAAAAGGGACCCCGTTTATTGAGCATCATCTTGAGGGCGCTTCGGGCAATGGAAAGCGAACGGAAATATATCACCCGAATGTTTATCGAGCTCAACTGGAAATCACTTAACCTACCGAAAAATAAAGGCCCCCACTCTCGTTTTCCCGATTCCAGCGGCGAGGGCAATTCGTCGAAAAAATTGTCCTTCACAAACGAGGGGAAAAACACGTCGAGTGTAGGAAATGGGAGACGCTTGTCACACGAGCCATCTTGATGCCGGCCGCCGTCTTCTGGAGTTCCACTCCATTTTTAATGGAGGAAAAAGATAAAATTAACCTTTCTTTTGTTCGTCGGAAATTTATGGACTTTCTCCTTACTGTCGGTTTGTGTGTGTCCCTGTGAGCGGGAAGGTTCATCTTAAACGTTTCTTTTTTTCCCTCCCAAACATTCCGTGGCACTTTCCCGTTTTTACTCGCCACGGTGTGCTGTAAAAAATATTTATAAACACCGAGTGCGAGTGTGTTGCGCTTTAAGCAGCTTTTTCGACGTCTGGATGGCTCGGAATCGCCAATCGAGGGAGAGAGAAAAAAAACCCACTTCATGTTCGCTGTACACATTTATTGCCTTTTATCTGATCGTGTATGAGATATTTTTCGACGGCGGAGCCTCACACGTCACTCGGAAAATGCCACGCCAGACATGTCCGTCCAGACTGTTTTGCTCTCATTTAATTTCGCTCTACCCATCTCTCGGTTTCCCGGATCTTCAACCAACACACACACAGGAGAAATGCCGACCGAATGTGCCGTTATTTTTCAACGACGAAAAAAAAACACACATGCCCCTGAAATGTCGGTATTTCTTACCCATACTAAATTATACGTGTAGCGAACTCTATCAAACAAGTTGGAAAAATTGGATTCTTGATAAGAAAAAAAAAACAAGACAAGACGAAAACAAGACAGCTCCAATCAAACGAGTGGTTTTCGAAGAGAAATTTCAAAGCATCAAAGCGTAAAGTTAAAGCACACCACAACAGTCGAAAGAGTTTTCCCTCCTCTGGTGGTTACGAGCGGCTACGAGGGGATACGAAAATTATAAACAGAGGAGTACGTGGTCATTCAATTTTCCACTTCATACCCTTTTGTGGGGCCAACTTCCGGCAAGAAGAAAGGGGAAGTTGAAAAGACACCGAAAAAACAGAAAACAACTCACACATACACAAAAAACAAACGGGCACATGTTGAGAAGTGGAAACCTTTTAGGAAAACCACACAATCATATCAACTTTTCCATACGCGTGTTCTGGCCTGCCTCTTGTTTTTTTTCTTCCTTTGGCCTAAGCGGAGGCTCACGGAAAGCAATGGATTTCTTGTGCTTTTCCTCTTTTCCACGAGTCTTTTATGTGCCCCTCTTTGAATACCGCTTTTCTTCAGGGTTGTGAGGTCGCATCACCCACCCGTGCCGCTCACGGCGATCCACTATCCACCGTTGCACATATTTTACCGAATTTTATGCCCGGAGAAAACGAAAACCATTTCAATTTCGTGTATTTTTACGATCAAATTAGAATAACTTAATTCGGAGCTAAACTTTCACGTCCCACTGTGCCGGCCCCCCGTCCCCGCCCAAACCGTGGCCGAGCCCTTAGAGGTAATTTGGTACGCAAGGAGAAGAGAAAAGGAAGAAGGGTGAGAGGGATAAAAAGAGTGAAACTCCACCACCGCATGTGGTGCGCCCTCTTTTGAGTGAATGTTTTCCCCTCCCCTTTTTGCATTTTTTATATTTGTACCGACGAGGCAAATGGAGGCGCATGGTTGATTACCTTATCTTGTTTCATCGTTTCTTTTTCTGCTCTACTACCTTCTCCATCCCATTCCGTGATACCGGCAAACCGAAGCTACTCAACGTCGCGCTCGCGTTCATCACTTTTCGGTGGATTTTGGACATTCGCGTAGGCCGTCAAACGTCAGTGGAACCTCATTTGCATTCGCGCCACGTTCTGCCCGGAGTCCGGAGGGCCGTACGCCGGTTTCTCGCGGATTTTGCTCACGCTTATTTCAAAACGGCACTCCGACCTGTTCCGGAACGCACCTGAAGGGGGATTTTCCCAATGTCGGGAGCCCACGTAAGCCCGACGGATGGAGTCTGCTTTACGACATGACTTCCGAAATGCACGTCCTCGCGAACATACACACACACACACACGAAGACACACGTGTGGCAAAACGGTAGCAGGTTTGGTAACATAAGCTAAGCACCCGACGATGTTCGTTCGACTTGGAACGGTCTTCCCGGGTTGCGCTGATGCACATTTCATGGATGCTTTCGGCGACTGGGAATCGAATGCGATAACGATTGGATTGAACAGTCACGGACAAAACATTTCCAAGTTTGTAGATGTGAGTGTTTCATATGTTTTAAATTACTCTGCCCAGAAATAGTCAAATAAAACGTTTGACGGATTAGAACGAAGGTCAAATAAAACGTTTCGAAAGGAACTTAAACTATCTCAAAACAGAAACTGGAAAGCAAGTGTTCATTTGACCACCACTGTACCGGAATGGCATGCAAATGAAAAGCGCATACCGATGGTTGTAAGTCAGCTGCGGGCGTAAGCGGGAAAGCCGGAGCGCACTCACGGGGCCGACTTGCAAGAAACACCGTGTCACTGGCACTCCGCGGGGACTGATGATGAATATGAGATCATTTAGTGTAACATGCACTTGGCGTCGGCTGGCAAAACCGACGGAACCGATGGGCTCATTTCGTTGAGTAACCGTACTTCCCCGAGGCCATTACTACTTTCCCTCCCGACTTTCCCACTCCATTCGCGTTGGAGTTGCGGGAAAGCGTGCGAAAAAGCGGTCGTAAAGATGCGCTCTCCGGATGGATGAGGTTGGCTTTTATCGTGATAAAAGCTCCCGGAACGATCTAATTGGACTCGAGCAGGTCAACGAGTTGGAAACCACCCAGTTACTTTGTACGGTGTGGAAGTGCACCGAAAAGGTGCTCATGATGATGAATGGGGGTCCGCGACAGCCGAGCGGTAGCGCCGGTTAGAAAATCGGCCCATGAGCGCCGGGGCTCACCACCTCGACGGCGTGGGTTCGAATCCCAACCGAGACCGGACCCTCCCCTGTACGAGAGGACTGACTATCCACGTACAACAGGGAAACAAGTCTCGTAAGCCCTTATCGGGCAGGCATGACCAAGAGGTCGTTACGCCAAGAAGAAGAAGAAGATGATGAAATCACAACGTTCTTGGTCCGAAGCTGGTCTGCCTCCCCCAAAATGTCCACAAACATTACCACATAACAATCTAAACATATGGTCAGCAAGGCGCACCTTCAAATAGTTCTGCGGGTTTGCCAACACTTGCACGACAAGGAAGGACTTTCTCTAATGGTTTCATTCGGAACCCCCATCCATTAAACGGACCACGTTAACTTGACCACTCGCCGCCAACACCTAATGTCTGGCACAGGAAAAAGTGTTGGTCCTCCCTTCCAGTGTGAAGACGAGAAGGTCCATTTTCCGGTCCTTTCTCTTTTTCCAACCGTTTAGCCATCTGACAGCAACGAACCAACCCACCCTAAATGAACAAATGTCATTAAAATCACATTCCTATTGCTCAACTGGTGTCTCGTAAGTGCCTTCAAGTGCGAAATTAACTGCACCTTTACCGGGAAGGGCACCACGTTACCCCTTTTCGACCATCGTATGGTGACCATCGGTGAATATCGGTGGAAGCCTTTCGGCCGCAGGTTTTCCCGAGCTGAAGTGTACCGCACGCCATTTGAAGGCAAACGAGCTTATTTATGGTGTGTAAATTTTAATTAGTGAAGGTGTTTAGATATTTTTTGGTTGAAAACTTCTTCCGACGTTGGATGAACATGTCCTTTTACTGTACGTGACAGCTTTACGGTGGCGAAAGGTGGTCATAAAATAACCATCTAAACTGGTGGATAAAAACCTTTATGAGAAAAACGAAACCAAACTGAAAGTGAAGGTCATATCAAGGTAAAATTATGGCTTAAAGACGGTGAAAAAATAGCAATAGTAGCACATGATAAGTGAGATAATTTAACGAATCAAATAGTCGTTTAGCTTCTTTCGCAACGTCACTTGATCGGACAAAAATTGAGAAATGTGTATAAAATACAAACAAGATATCTTGAAAAGCAGCCTAATTCTAATTATTTATGGTAACCCGAATTACATTGGAAGGTTCTCTAACAACTTTTTCACAGCACTAAGACCGATTGCAAGGCTATCAGAATCGGATCATCCACTTCAACACCTTGTAATCTTCATTGTTTGCAAGTAGGTATTCCAAAAGAATTTAGATTCGAGGAGCAAGAATGCGAAGGTCAACCTTTTGGAACTTTTTTCTCATTTGGCAGCGTGCCATCAACGACCAGACGGACCGAGTTCCTCCGGCCTAGTCCGTGTAATTCCCACAGGATCTATTCCCCCGTGCATAAGCGTCGGAAGTAAGCTCTGAATTGAACTCGGATCACCATCGATAAATCGCAGCCGGAGCGTTGAGCACTCGTGATAAAACTTTCTCCGGCACGTCCACAGGCCCCGCGGGGCAGTATGCAAACATAGTGAGAGTTATGTGACCTTTCGCCAAATCCAACGATCGAAACGGTTGCATTCCAGGCGGAAGCTGGTCCATATTTCTCGAGCCGAGAATCGAAAAGCGAGCCCAGGAAACACCAAGACTAGGAGACTGTTGCACTGTTGCGGTTGTCCCACGGGATGTCGATAGACTCCAATCCATAGGAACGAGTTCAAAAATCATATGTACTGGAGGGCTCGGCCTTTTTAGTCCCGTGGTACACCGACATTGTGTTCTTGGGACCAACCGATTGAGGTTTGGTGGTTTCTTATTTTTGTTCCAAATATTTATCGTCTTCGGGGCGACGGGGTGGATTCCTTTCGCTGACCCTGGCCCAGGGGACGCTCGGGAGACAAAATCGAACCGCTCGAACTTAACAGCGATAGAGTCAAATAGTGGGGTTTTTATTGAAAACTCTATGGCGGTGTAGTACAAGACGTAAGGGGCGATCGAAGTCCTTTGTTGGGCCATTTTGAAGACAAAATAAAGGGTCACGGAAAGGGTTAGACTTTTTTTTTCTTTTTACCGGAGCAGTCCAGGTTTTGGCTCCAAGCATCCTATTTTCTTAAACAGGAAAACAAACAATAGCATGGATATTTTATTCAAGGGTTGTAAAATGCCAAACTCCCTCATCCGTGTGACGTTTATTACGATGTCTGGAAGATGATATCTTCCATTTGCTTCTATACATTCATCCTTTATATTTTTGGCTTTTTTATTTATTGGCAAACCAATAAAATTCGTAAACAAAATTCGAAACTGTTTAACATATTTTGGTTGAAAAAGTGAAATATTATTGTAAATAATAGCAAACATATTTTCTACACTCATTTTTCCCGCAATTAAATACGTATAATAATTGCATTAGAACTTCCCCGAAAACCTATCGCACCTAATAAAACCTAATAACCGCTTCTCGCGTGCAAATGAGTTCATAAAGTGTGCATTTTATCACCATCACGAGGCGAACGCAAGTACCCTTCCGGTGGGTTTCCACCGCCAGGAGGCGCAACAAACCGGAATCTTCATCGAAGGACACCAAATTAAACCACACATCATCATCCCCCGGGAGTTGCACGATACCCGGGCCCGAACGTACCGATAGAGCTACTAAAGCCATACATGCACACACACATACGTCGGGAAGTGTGTGAAATTTCAACCCTTGCAAGTCCAGTGGATGGCGTGGCCGGCAGGACAAAACAAAAAAACACCCGGCTTCCAAAATCAACCATCCAAGTTCCGGTTGCTTTCCTGCCGAGGGGAGGCTTAGATGGCAAGGGTCGGTCCTGTTCCACCACCCGACGCCACCCCCCTTCCACACGGAAGGACACTCATTGACAGGATTGTCTATCGAATCAGTGACCGGTACCCGGGAAACTCATCCCCTGCCAACGCTCTCTTGCTCTCTTCAAACGCCGGCGTGAGTGGAGTACCCAAGCAGTTGGAAAATTGCCTCCCCACGCTAGCATCCCCACCCCCCTGCTCTCCTCCCCGAGTGACCTCGGTCAGTAATCCTTTGCACAAGTTTATTATAGCTCGCGTACACACATTTTCCGCCTCGGTTCGCGTAATAAGCCTCCTCTCCTTTTTTCTGCCCACCGGACTAGGAACCAAACTAGGTGGCATGAATTTTGGTTTCGTTTATGTTTCTCGCACCTTTTGCTGCCCTTCCATCCAGCTCGGTGAAAAACTCCAACTAGCTCCAACGCGGGATAAATTTCCCGGGGAGGGGTGTAAAATCAACAACCACTTTAAGGGTGGCTTTGGAGGAAGGGGGGCATGATTCGCAATGGGTCGGTTCCTGCTGTTTTCATATTTCTGCCCCCTTACCCATACAAAAAAGGGAGCAAGGGGGATGAGGCACGTGAATGGCATTTTCCAACCAACCGCGAAACACCAAACGACCCCCGAAGGCTATTTACTTTTGGTCCACGCTTCTCACCCCAAAAGCGAGCATCAAAAACCATTTTGCCGGTAACAATAATGCCACATTGGGCATGCTTCCGTTCCCACACACACACATGCACCCAAACGTGTGCACCTTCGTAGGTCGTACAGTTCGTGGCCACACAGTTTCAAGATCCCCATTTATTCCCGGTGCACGTAGGTGGGCACCGATCGGCCGGGTTGGCCGGGCTTCGGAATCTTTCTCCTCCGCGTGCACCAAAGCGCAACAACAATGTAGGCCCCTCTAAGGGGGAAGAAAAGAGAAAGAGACAATTGAAAAACGCATACACCACATACCGCGAAGGTGGCACCCGAACGCTTTCCACGCTGGCGCTTTACTTTTCCAACCTCTCGCAGAAATTCGGAAGAAACTCTGGGGAGTGAAATTTCGCCCCATCGGTCGGCATGTCACTTTTGCTGACGTCGAACAGCTTCGTGAGTCCAAAGCCCAAACCCAAACGTTTGAGTACGTGAAAATAAACCGACTCGTTGAACGAAGGATGGAAGCAAAAAAAAACAACACCACAACAGAATAGCAAATAATACTGGAAGTACCCGAACGCTCCGAGAAATCCACCGAAAAGGATACAAAGTTTACATTTTTTGGTACGGAAAGAAGAACCCAAACACAACCTTAACAACCGACGTGCATTGTGCTGATACGGATGGAATCGGTTTGCGAAAAGCCCGTTCGCCGATTAAACCGGGAAAAAGTGCAACCCGAATGCGAAGAAGGAAAGACAGCAGGCAAACACCGAAAATATTGCTGATCACGACCCAACCAAGACGCCAAGGGCAATGGGTAATCCGATAAAAAGTGTATATAAAACAATTCAATCGAATATATCAAACGCTTCCTGCCACATGTTTATCGACCACACGTTGGCACAGTACTTTTCGAGCAGGAAAGTAAACTAAGGGTGGCTTTTGCTTGTGTCGATTCAACACATTTTCAGTTGCTTCGATCTGTTGTTTTTGTGGTTTGGTTTTGATTTGTTCAACATGTCGGATCTCTTGAGTGAAACATAACAATCGTATCGTTGCTAGCTTAAAATGATCTTTTTTAAAAATAACTTCACGTTACTTAGCGTCAATAAATTGCAGCACCCAAGACAATTTACCAATCCCAAAAAAATTCACAAGAATACTGAAAACAATTGGTCAACAAAATAATCGCGTGATTTCTTCCCTCGGTCCACAACTGTCCCCGCTTTGGGCAACGGACCTAGCTTGCAGACGGATGGTGGAGGAGGAAAATAAAAACAATTGCTGCTAGCAGTTACTTACCTCATTGGTATTCCATCGGTGTCGTTGGGTAGGAAAATGGTCAGCCCGGGGTAAACTTTCCAAATTATCTGGAAGCTTGATCGGTTCGCCATCTGGAATGAAACAATTCGCAAAAGGGGGAGGAAAATGGTGGTTAGAAAATGGTATTTTGTATTGGGAGCATGTATGAAGTATTGAAGTAAATGTTCAATTTACTAGAAAGTAAATCAACTGTTAAATAAGTCGAGCAGATAGTGGTTCTAGTATTCAATTTAGAGATTTATTTTAAAACTAAGTCAAATCTTATGTAATAATCTATCTTGTCATTTAAATTAATTTCTTTCCACGAATCACCATTCTCGTTGATTTTTTTTCCAATATTAGCTTCTTACTTCTATAACTTCTTTTCTAATTATTCTCTTCTTACTTCTTATAACTTCTTTTGCAACCTGTCACACCTTTTCCATCCTTTATCTTGGCGTAATATTCTTAGAAACGGATCAATCGTAAGCTAGTAATTATATGGAAGTGTTAAAAACCGAGTTATGCTTCCGGTTATACTTTGCACACCATCGTTTTCCATTGTCCCGTTTATGGCCTATTAGAAGCACTCGTTACTAAATTGGAGAAAATGCGTGCTAATCTTAAACCATCAAGCTGACGAGGTGAAATCGAAACTAATTTCAGGATGGTTAACAAATTACTTCCGCCTTTCTTTGGCGAGCGTTTCCTGAGTTAACCGAGCATTATTTATTCCTTTTTTAACCGAAATCTTCGAACACCTTCGTGTTGCTTTATTTGTTCAACGTCCAGGCGGAAAAGGAAAGCTTTATCGATAATCTAATATCGTTTGTCCACCCGTTGAGCTCTCCTTCCGCTGGCCAGAAATGTGAATTCTGATTTTATTTCCTGACGTGACGTTGATTGATATTTCCCATTTCTCCCCTTTCTAATACACTCTTAACCTATTTACGTTGGCATTGCAACGCTCGAGTTGCGTCGGCTCTTAACAGAAATGTCAACATTGTCACCCTGTCAACGCCGGCATGCGGAACGATTCCACAGGAAATTCCAACCACCTTCGGTGTCATTCTATTTAGCACCCAACCCTCACATAAGGGCCATAATAATTGATTATGATGTAACTGCACCTAGAGTGACCTCCGGAAATTCGGGTCCGGGGGCGAGCAGCAAAAAGGACCAACCTTGACGTCCTCGTAGGGCCATCAAGAACTTTTCCGGCACATGCAAATGAACGAAAACACCTTCACACTTCGGGTCGAGGGTCTACGGCGAAATGGAAGGAAGTTCTGTTCACCCTTGGAATGTCTCGAATGACGTATTGGAGCACTTACTTGCACAGAGGAGAGCGTAGTTTTCCAGGTATCGTCCTCTGAAACTTATGTTACGGTTTAGTTCGTACTCAACTTGGAGAATGTAAAAGCCGTTAACAAGAAAAGCAATCTAAAGGAAGAATAAACCTTTGACATCTAAACAAAACCCTCGCTTTGTGAAACTAAAACCAATCAAACAGTGAACTGGCACTGGTTTAATTTCCACTTGAGCAACTATAATTGATAAGATCAATGTCACTGTCTAGCGCAGCACGTGCCGCTACCCGTTTGGGCAAACAAACCAAGACGTGCACCGGTTTGGCTTGACAACTTTCCGTGTGCTTGCAGCGCCACGAGAGCAACTTCGACAATCGGAAACAGTTGTAGTTGATGCTGTAATTGTTCTGACAGACGATGACGATCCGGACGAACAGCAAAACTTTGTCGTCCCTCCTCTACACGAGGCTGAGGGAGTGGGAAAGAATTTTCCACCAGAAGCTTCTCAAGCGCTAAAGTAGCACGGTGGATTAACTTTTCAAAAGCATGCTTCCCAGTGGTTGAGACAGTGTGTAACCGAACGAGCGACACTGTTTTAAACTGTTTGATGGACAGAAATTATGCTTGTTCAGCAAGTTGGATTCTACGATGGTTGGTGTAATATGCTTTAACAGTTGCTTACTTAAAAAGGAGCGGAATTTTCAAAAAGCAAGATGTAACTTTTCTTAACAAGTTAAAATAAACCAATTCACGCCCACCGTGAATTTTCCCCCGAGGACACATTTTTGTCGATTGGCCGCGAAACGCGGTGGAAGTCAAAGGTTGACAAATTGATGGTACCACTGAGAAACCGTGGCACCGGAAAAGTGTCCGGACCACAAGAAAAGCCACCCCCTTTTGCCCAGTGGTTATACATTTTTAATATTGCAACTGAAAAGAAGCTGACCTTTCAGTTGGTTTTATTTTGTTCGCTTGCAAACTTGGAAACTTCGACATTGGGGATAACCACAAACCACGGTGGGTCGGTTTTTAGTGTGATTTCGGAGTCTTTTTTCTTTGACTGAAATTTTCCCTAACTTCATGATGCCGCCCTCAGGTCGTGCGTTAAGCAAGCGGTTTAATTCAGTACCGAAAGCAGAAACTCTTTCCAGCTTCTTCTTGTGACGTTTCAAGTGCTTCCATAGAACGCAATGCTCGTTGGTGTCTGGCCATCTGGTGGCCACTTGGCGGAACGGTAGCCACACTTAAGCGTTTTTCTTTCTTTTTTTTTTTTTGTTCAGTAAAAAACTTTCCCAAACCTTTTCACACCAATTTTTGCACCACAGTATCTGACGCGACAATTTGCCGGATGTCGATGAGTTGAGCCGCCTGGTGCGACTTCCGCCCACTGCGAGCCAATTCACAAGAGAAAACTACTAACTTTTCTTCACGCTCAATTGGTGTGTGTGGAGCGACCATCAAGGGGCGAGGAGCGCACGTCAAACAAAGCATTACAAATTAGCGGGAAAACTTATTATTATTTCATAATGAGCAGGAAAGCGCAGGTGAAGGAGACCGCCAGCTCGATTTCCCTCTGCCTTGCCATCCAGGGCGTGTTGATTTTTCTTTCATGGTGAAATAATATTTCCTCTCTCCTTTTTCCCGCTCACCAGGCCCCGTCCCCCAACCCTGTGTGTACACCATCTGGAGAACGGGGTGTTTTCGCACCATCTTTTTCTTCGCTGAAGCGTTGGCTTTCGCTTCGAAGTGAATTAAAAACGACAAATGAAATGGCTTGCCACTATTAGCGGGAGCATGTTTACACAACATTAGCACCGGCAGTTTCTGCAGCTCCGCCGGGCGCTAAACAGATAGCACGCTCCGAAACTCCGTAAGGCGTGAAATATGACGGATACTTTGGGTCACGAACCCTTCAACTCTCGCGGGTTCGAGAAAGGTAAGAGTTCACAGACAGCTGCCCTATATTAGCCGAACAGGAAGAACCACCTACGAGTTATGGTTTTACTATTATTAGACGAACATTTGAGTAATATATTTTTATATGAACAAGAGATTTATAAATGTTACAATTTAATAACCGCACGACAATAAAGGCTTCTTAAACAGAAAAGTTCTCATTAGCAACCATACACGTCACAATGGTCAGTATTTATCGCCCGGCATTAAGAATGCCATATATTTTCTTATTAAAAACACGGCTTTGAGATGAAACGAGTCCCGCCGTCCAGTGGCACTTGACTTCCAGCAACGGAAACGTGAAAAGGCCAACAAGTCCGGCGCGGACGATTATGGCTCCCACACACTTCACCCCAAAAACGGTGGACTAATTCCCGACTCGGTGTAAATCTTGTGTGAAGCCGGGACAGTTCGTTTGCGAGCCGGAACCACCTACTGGAAAGAAGAAAGTAACACGAACGATAAAAAAAAATCGCAAATGGAACGCCGAAACACTCGCACGGTTTCGCTACACTCGACAAGATTCCCCGGGACGGAAATATAAATTCCACCAGCACGCAAAGCCACATGGCTTACGGTGCACCCGGCGTCGAGGACATTCGTACCGAAAGGGAATCTTTCGCGATGCAAACGGGGGACTCACAGTGTTTAACCAACCCACTGCTACGTACGTTTCTCGTGCATGTGTTCCAAATGTGTGGCCGTTTTTTTCAACAGGATTTTCATTTAAAGACAACAAACGCGAAAATGGCACCAAGAAAGAAAGCACCACCGAGGAGCCCTTTAATGCTTTCAACGATGTTTCAGTTGCGTGGCGTGATGCACATTTCGCAACAGCAAAGGAGGGGTGCATCGGGATGGGTTTGGTTAAAAACTATCCCGGTCCCGGTATGTGTTGGCATGTGTTGAACGTCCTACCGGCACCCCGAAACTGTGTACAAATTTAAGGACAAATTCATTGTTTAGCAAACAGTCGGTGGTCGGGGCCGAATGAAAATCCAATATCCGTACGACAAAACATGTTGGTCCGTGTGGTGTAACATTCGATGCACTCGTACATACGTCGGTGAAATCGCCCTAGAGGAACGTTCAAAAAGTACTTCCGAATAAGGGAATGTAGCTTTAATGTTCACATGTTTCACATTCCTTGGCCATTGTTTTGTGCAAAAGTACTACAAACAACTAAAATTATGAAAATAAAAAGAAAAAATATTTTATCTTATAAACCACAAAAATAAATAAATTACCAGTATAGTTATGACATCGAAATTTATTTTAGATGCTTCCCACTAAAAATTACATAAAAAAAATTCTAAAAAAAAAATCTTAGCCATTTCTGTAAAAAAATAATAAATGTATCAACTTGCCAAATACTATGTTTTTGTTGTTGATTGAACGCACGAGTGGTTTGGTTTTTGGGTAATTAATGTTAATAGCTCTTTTTTGTTTATTCGTTCAGAAAGACATTTGCCGCCTTTGACATAATGTTTTCTTTGATGTTTCGTTTCAAAAATAACGTTTTGATAATAGTTCAACAAACAGTAACGAGTTTTGTAGATGGGAAAAATATTTCCCTTAGGCGTGAAAGTGTTAAACAAAATGCTAAAAGTATTACAAACAATTAAAATTATCAAAATAAAAAGAAAAAAATTACAAAGTTTAAAAAATCAATCTAAATTGGAGTATATTTTATAATTTGATGATTACTGTAGCTTTTCTAACCCTTCGTTCTTTTCAACTGAATTGTGCCCATCCCTTAAGCCTAATCACTTTTAAGCCTCCTTGAACAAGTACCTAAGTCAGGCAACTTTGCTTCAAAAACTAACAAACAAACATCATTAACCCACTCGCGAAAAATATTTTTTACCAACTGGAACACATTGTTCCCGCATCGGCACGAATGTTTCCACATGCAATCGCAGGCGGAAAAACGTTCCGAGCGGAAGGAACATGCATGAGCCGAGAATGTCGCCAAGGAAAAGCGTGTACCCTTCCCCTCTCTCCGTCTGGCACATTGTACATTTCCACGTGGCGAGTGGAAATCGTTCTCACACATATGGTGACGGTGTTGGCGGGAATTTGTAGATTGCTTTCGGAACGGAAAAACCGTTCGGTATGTGGTTGTGCTATGTGTTTCGACTCTCGCATAGGAGCACTGGGACGCAGTGTTTGGTGCGGTAAGAAGCATGTAAAACCCCACGGATTGGGGAGGGTTAGACGAAATTTACTATTTCTAATGCCCATAATCGTAAAATATACACACTTGAGCGGAATAAATAATACCACCAGGGTACGAGGTACGGAACTACCAACCAGAAGGACTCACTCCGGTCACTTGCATCGACGCAAATCGGCGTTCCGAAATCAAACGCGAGCCGTTCGGTCCGGGAGCTGGGATTATTATTCAGCCCGCTTCGAAGCCTCCGCCACTAGACTAGAGTCGATGGGTTTCTCTCCTTCCCGGGCTTGACAACTGTACGGAACAATTACTTCTGGTACTGTTCTATTCTTCGCTGGGAACCTCTCGTTCGAGCCGACGACACGGATAGTATTAGACTTGTAAATCTCTCACGCACGCACCAGGGAAGACGTCCGTTTAGTGTAGGCCTGCTTTTGCCTTTCCATTCCTCCATCGATTGCCCGGAGGGAATGAGCTCGAAGGGAGAAAAAAAAACCCCATATCATTCGACGTCGCTCCACTAAATTAGTCGGTCGACCCTGTCGGCGGCTCCAGATCGCTAGTGATTGGTCCTGAAAAGAAGTCTTAACGGCGGCACCGGCCAACCCTGAATGGAAACTACACACAATTACAATTCTCCACTGCTTTTTCGGCGCTCGAAAGCGGGCCCTCACTTTTACTTTACGATGCAAGTGGTAGGCTGAATTCGAAAGCAGAAATGAATGAAGATTGATTGAAAAGTTCTACCCCAAACGCTGGCTATCCAACGGAAGGGCTGCACTTTACCCACGCCAAAAGGGTTTCGGTGGCATGTAAGAAACACATTTCAAAGAAGTTTCGAAAGCAGACGAAGGAGTAAAGAATGGCAAACTCGTACGAACCGGGGGGTGATAGGTTAGAGAATTAGGTACGCCGATCGTGCACAATTGAGAGCCCCGCAATAAGAGACTGTAAGTTTATAAAGGAATCGTGACACGATTGACGGATGCCCCGGAAATAAGAGAGACTGGCATTTCCATTTTACGCACACATCGGAGGGAAAATCCAAAATAAAAACGCCATCCAAAACTGCCAAAGGTCACAGGCAAGATAAGGCACAGCGACAAACCTAATCTGCGAATTCATCCGGTAAATGGATGCCGCTCGTTCGTATGTCAAAAAACATATGCACGCTCGGTCGACACGCATATCGCATCGTCGACGGACGGCGATGAATTCCAAAACGTTTATTAACTGTCCCCGCGGCCAGCTGGCAGCTTGTAGCTATGGTCTATAAAATCTCGGCACTTAACGCTAGACAAACAAAAAGCCCGTGTAAAGTTTCCGCCAGCCAGCGCCAGCCAGTTCCCGGGGGTGCATTATTCAGATGAAACGTCGTTGGAAAGGCGTCAACGTATAAAACAAAACATATAAATGACTGATAGAGAACCGCGAGTGAGTTTTAGTAAGCGAAATGGGAGTTTTTGAATTATGTTTAGTACATGAAAACGAGCCATCAAATCGGGTTTACTACCTTCTACCACCACCGTCGTGTCGCAAAACATTCGTTTACACAATTAGCGGTCTTTTATTATCATCGTCGTCGTCGTGGTGGTTTTTACTGCAAGCAAGGCAATCATCTCTTAAAGGCAGCAAAAGTGAGGAATTTGTACACGATGGGAAGTGCACAATATTTTACGTGCACAGTAGATATGTTTTCCTTTTTTTATAGTGGAACGTTTTTATGGTGCATTGTGCACTGAAAATTGTTTGGTTTATGATTTTGGGGTATATACACACACACAAACAAAATTTGTTCCCATAAAACATATCATTACTTAAAATCGTAATACACAAAAGCAAAGGAGTTTAAGTGCAGTCGATATTGAAATTCTTGTTACGTTCCTTCACATAATTAATGATCTTATAGCAACCTGATTGAAAATAAAACTGTCGATTTGTGGTAAGTATCATCCTTAGGTCTTATTTCCTGCGACTACAACACAAAAGTGGAGCACTTAACCATTAAAAACCAACCAGCTTGTACGCTCTAACCCCTTACGAGGTACAATCAAACCGACCCTACTCAATCTTTCACTAAAACGTGTTAAAAACTAATAAGACACATTTAATTCACCGAAACCTACCGACCCGCAACCCCTCCACCACAGATTAATGGTATTCGATTGTGAACTTTTACGACTTGATTCTAATTTTATTGCTCGAAATTATGGTTTCCACTCACCCTTCGCCCGCTTCCGCCGGGGATACCAAACCCTGGTTTGGAGTGCGAGCGGTGCACCGCGGTCAGGCCTAGTACACCATCAAAGCAAATAAATACGGCTTCGGCTTAAGATTACAGTCCATCAAGCATTATGCTTTCGCGCCGGCGATGGGCGAAAAACATGAAGTTCCTTAAAATGCTACACAAATCACCTGACAGCCGTTCTTGGCCGGAGGTTGGGGAGGAAAAAGTGTGTCACTGATTTGCCCGGGGAAAATTAAGGAAAGGGAAAAAGAAAGTTGATAAAACCACAATTGACTGGGGGGGAGGGGAGGGGGGGAGGGTTGAACGTTTTCCCCCCGTAATACACTCTGGACGCTTTCCCACCTAAATAACGTTCAATTCACGGCGTCGTGAAATAGAACCATAAAATAAAGCACAGTGAGCGTTCTCGATGGCCGCTTAGGAACAAGCGTAACGCAACCGCGAACGACAAATCGGAAAATCGTGACCGGTGGCATTAAATTTATTAATTTCGATCTTTGTTCCGAACGGCGTTTTCTTTTTTCCTTCCCTACTCCCCATGGTTCCGCGAAGGAACCGTTGCATCGTGAGTCGGTGTAAATTATCCCAAGCCTTCGGTGCCGGAACTTTGTCCATGCCATCTTCCAGGGGTTGTTGGGGGTTTTCCAAGGAGCTTCGTACACGCGCCGTTCGCCCCGTCGTGGGGCTCGTTTGTCAAAACGATGGCGTCGTTAACCATCCGCCGCAACAGCCATTTGTCGAAGTCACCGACGACCAGCAAATCACGCCGAACGATGGATTACCTTCCCGGGTGCGTGAAGGTCTCGTATTTTTTACATTTATTGCCTTCTCGCCCACCACCCTCTCTCACCGTGCCCTGGGGGCCGACATCGTTAAAGATGTAAATCTCGCGGATGCGTGGAGTGATTGAGTTAACGTAACCCTAAGCAGTATCGTTTCCGCCCGAAGGACTGCTTTTCACTTAGTTCTGTCTCCCTCCCTTGCTGAAGGATAACTCAAATGTGGCAATCATTTTTACAACACGAAAAGTTGGATGGAAAAAACGAAATGAAGAAAAACAGTGGAAGCAATTAAAAATGTGTGAACTAAAGATAGAAGAGTCGGCCGGAGGGAACGAGAAGGTCGACGAGAGGGGTCGTTAATTAAGGTCATTTTTAGGACTACAATAAGAATAAAAAAACACCTCCAATAGTGTTGCCACTATCTGATTCCGTGGCGGTTGCCATTTCGCTCGCGAGGGCACACAATGTACTTTTCCAGCCCCGAGAAACCGTTGAGCCGCCGTTCCTTGGGGGGGGGAGGAAGTTAAAAAACGAAAAAGGAAATGGAAAAAAGTACCCAAATTCTTCACCGCGACCCCGAAGACACGGACACCGAAGAAGGGCTTTTGCAGTCCGAGCGTAAGACGAGCAGCTAGAGAGCCCGAACAAAACAAAACAACTAGAAATAACCCGTGGCTGGCGACCATTTTTCGCTCGCACACTACGGCCCTCCACCTCCTTCCCCAGGGTGTAAGGTCCAAGCCAGAGCGGTAACTATAACAGATTACTGTTCTGCATGTAAGAAATGCCATAATTTATAGGCGATGATTTATGCCGCTCGCGGTCGTAAATCCGAATCCTTCGCCGCGAGATGCCGCCTAAGCAAAGAACGGCCACGGTGGAGGAAATTCTAGAAAGAGCGGTGATGGGGGAGGGAGCCAGCGACGGTTCGCGTAAAATTAGGAGGCGCCGTATGCCAGTCAGCCTACACCCCGCCACCCCCCTCCCGTTCATCGTTCAGCTTGATGGTGAATTTTATCCCCGCTTAGGGGAGGGGCTCGTGATTCGTTGGACGGTCGGTACTTACGAGGGACACAGGCCTCTAAAAAGGGGTCATAAAATTCGACCTCCGGCCGAGGCTCTTTCTCCGAGGCTCCCTCTCTTTATCCTTTGCCGACCAGGCGGGGGGCCAGAAATAAACCAGCGGAAGGTCAATTTTGTACCCATTTTAATTGATAAGGCGTCGTAAAATAATTGAATTAGAGCACGTTCCCGTTGGGTACACCGCGGGGAAAGAAAGAAAACGACATTTGTGTCAGTTTGGATTTTAAATGTCGTAAGGCAAACGTATCTGGTTGAAGCAATATATTCCCACATTGTTTAACCAATAAATAAGAGCATTTTTAAATTCCACGAGAAATTATTTTTTCAAGCTTCTTAAAATGTAAACTATCGAATACTAATGATAGAAATGTATTAAAACTTATTATATGTTTTAATCTTCCATGCACGGATCAATGATGCGGAGTAAATACTGTTGTAAATAAATGAAACATAAAAAATACTTGGATAAATTTAGGCTAACAAATTTGTCTCTTTTGGAACTTGTCCCTTTGACTATTGAATGTCAAAATACGAAAACTTTCGAATATCAAAGAGGAAAAAGAAAAATCTTCCATCACCCAAGACACAAACACTGTAACATTAGCTGTTTGCTCTTTACCCATCATTACGAACCTATCATTAGCTTCGAATGGATCCCAGGCACACAATACATTGTTGCGGATAAGAGCAAAACTCTACCGTACAACATTCCAATAATCATCCTTCGTCCGTTCGACTGCCGATGGGTTTTCCTGTTCAACTGGGAGAAAATTTGATCGCCGGTGACGCCATGTGTCCCGTTACAAACAATTCCTCCACAACCCGGAGCAGGTATTAATTTGGCTTGCAAACAAAGAACTCCCGTTTTCCAGCTCGGACTCGCGCGTTCTTGACCGTGGCCGCTTCGCTCCGAGCCGAAGGGCAAGGCGTGCGGCTCGACTCATTCCGTGCCGATCGAGCATTTCCCGCACGGATGCCCGCCCATTCCGGTTTCCCCCCGAGGTTCCGAGACTTCCGTGCATCCTTAGCCGAGCGGCCGGGGCCGCAACTTTAAAACTCGCATGCTAAAATTCTATAATAAACAATTTTAATTTGTATACATTATCATATTCAAATAAAAATGCAATTAACTTTCCCCCCTCCTTCCCGATGGGGCCGGGCGGAATGGTTTGGGGTTGGCGCTCTAGGCCTTAGATCCTTTTTCTTTCCCAGCTGGCCTCGACGGGCGTAGTAGAAGTTCGCTTTGGACCTTACGAAAGGAGAGCTTACTTGTGGGTGAACATCGGTAACCGTTTCCATTTCCCCGGCGGAACTGGGCAAGACACGCGGAAACTCATTTTAATGATCAAAGTTTTATTTTAGCGCACCGAAAGTTGAATGGTTTTGATGGGTTTAAAGAAGGTTTCCCATCGTGCTCAGAGCCATTCCTATCTATTTCCCTCGGGGTCAAAAACGTTCCTTCTGGTGCCACCAATTAGTGGGTGACCAAAGCGATTGACTTTAAATATGTTTTCCAACAGATTTTTAATCAAACGAACCAACCACATGAATACACGAATGGGCCACTGTAACAAGCGACGCTGGTTCGCACTTCCGGTTTGTCATTAGCGCGACCTTAAAGGATGGATTGTGGGAGGGGGGGTCTGGGAAAACTGGCAGACAATTCCCACGCGGGAATACTGGCGACGAGTTTGACACGCTCGTAATTGATGGTAGTTTAATGCTAATTAAGTTATCAGCGAAATGCGACCTGCCACTTGGCCGGCGGCGGATTTGTTAACACTCTTTATGCCATTTCCCACCATTTCCCCGTGGCTGGAGGTCACGACAGGTCCGGAAAAGTGCTGACAGGTTGAGCGAAAAAGCGAAGCGACGTAGTTTACTGTTTGTTTGGGTATAATATTGTACTTTTGTTTTGCGCCAACCATTGTTGCTCATTTGCGTTTCCCAACGTTTTGTGCGGCTATAGTTATGTATGTATGTCAAACCTACACCCGTGTGTTTCTACTCCGGCAGACACGGGTCCCGGTTTAATTGGAAGCACGCAGCGAAAGCTAGCTAGCTAATGATTTGATTTATTTTTATAATAAATTCAACAATAAATCCACCGATCGTTTATAACAATTTAAGTTCCATCAATAATTTATACAATTTGTTTATTCAATGCACACCGCCCTCACATACTCACTCGAACGCACGCACAAAAACCCCTTGAGTGTGTTGCAATGTGCGTGGTCGTTGTGTGCAAATGCACGTGGACCATTGCACAATCCGAAAAAAAGAACATCACCATTATTCAGTGGAAATTGTCCAGTGTGTTTCATTTTTCCATTATCCTGTGCGGGGCACGAGGCTGAACATGGGGAGTCCATTAACATGCAACATTTTTTGTTTTTTTTCTGCACTCGTGGTGCTTTTATATTGCATTTGTGGGAAGATGGTTTGAGGAGCCCCCTTTTTAATTGAATACTTTTAGGATGAACACTTTAAATTAAAGCTATTGATATGTTGTAGTTGCTGTCGGCTTTTTAATTGTATAAATGCGTTTGTGCACAACCGAAAAAGTCGCGTAAATTTGCCCTCCATTTGGCGGGAACATAAGTTCGCGCGTAATTCTCATGGAGCATCTGTTCAACAGATGCACTCGTTCCGTCGGAAAATGTCCCGAATGCTGGCGGTGGTGTGTATGTTTGTGTGCGAATGAGTGTCATCCCTTTTTTGCGTTGGTCTGTTTTCTCTTCCTCTGTCCGGTGCCTTACAACTTTTGGGCTCTTGCGTTGTCGGTTCATATCCGGCCGGGTACGTTTCCGTTTTTCAACGCTCTCCAATTTATGTCATTCCCCGTACAACCACACATACAACCATACGGAGAGGCGTGCTTGCATATTAATGCAGCTTTAATATGAAATTATACCAACCGTATCATTTACTTTAATTATATAATAATTAAATTGTGACTAAAAACGCTTCTTATTACGCTCCCTCGGGAGCTTTCCCACCCCGAGTCCATTTCCCAACGAATAGCCGGTGCTGAAACATGTATGACTCTGGCCACAAGCTTCTGTGCTTGCAAAAAAATAGGGCCACATGAAAACGGACGAGTTAACAATCGGCAACAACTCACACGATACACAAACGACACGTGTGGCATTCGAAATGGGTGACAAATTTGGCGTGAAACACCAACAAAAACGTACACACACATACACACGCACGTACCAAATGGAAACATCCGACAGGAAAATCAGCTCATTCATTTGACAAAATTCACGCGAAAATCCTCGGCCAAGGATCGAGATCCCGCGATAAGTGGGTTCGCAATGCCAAACCGGGGGTTCGCTTTCCGGCGAAGGCTCATTTTCGGCGTGTTGAGATTTTCAATTTAAATTTATGAATTGTTTTAATAAGCCAGGGCTACACCGGTTGGGCTCCGAATCAAAGTACACGCCGCGTTGATTTGGGACTGGCGTGGAGAACGAGATTTAGAGAGGAGACTTGTTTTTTGTACGTTGTCTGAACGTGGATTCGGTTGGTATTAAATTTATGATGGTTTGCAAGCGTGACACCTGAAGGCAAAAGCATATAATCATGAGATAAGTACGAAAGCAGGGGGGCCTTCAATTGGCATAGCCTTCTGAATGACTAAATTTAAGCACCAAAAGCTGAAAGAATTGAAACGTTCGAAAAAAGGATCTCTAAAACCAGAGCACAAAGTGAGTAAGGGAGTTTAAAAGTCATTCTAAGACTGAGTGAACATATTTGCACAAGATTTCAATTTAAAATTTTGATTTCTTCAGACATCTGCTCCAGTAATTTCCACCTGGTGAGATTTAAAATCGAATCAACAAGGGCCCGACTGATTTGCTTATTGCTAACCGGTACATAGATCGCCTTTCACTTTCATTTCAACGCTCTTAATATTTTTCAACACGAAGACACGAAGTGCAATATTGAACAACAGCATTCTATAAGCATGAAAACATTTTGTCCTAACGCAGGAGCGTTGACTCTGATGTTGATGAAGATTAAAAAAACAGGCAAATGTCACGGGAAACTCCAGCCTCTTCCCATACTTTCTTCAAACACATTAGTGCCTGTTTGCTTCTAACCTATCGATCAGCAATTTCCATACGATAAACCTACTGCTTGTATTTGTTTGCCTAACGCTGTGCTGCACGTGGCTGACACGTACCGGTTTCGGGAGGAACGACGTTGAAAAGCAACAAATTTGAAACAACCAAGGCTCCCAATTTGGCTTGAAACTGCCGGACGGTAAACTGTTATTTATTTATGCCCGAAATTTATACACAATATATTTCCTCCAGTTCCAGTTCCGGCGATGGCGCGGATGCCGTATTTTTTTATTCTTTCAACATTGCAACGTCTACCGTTAGCCGCATTTCCTTTCTTGTGCAGCAACGCGGGAAAGTCTCATACCAACGTCGCGAACCAAGTGTGCTTTCCAAGAGCACCATGTTGATGGTATAAGGTCGACTAAATAATTCAAATTTGATTATGCTCATAATTACGCGGTTTGAAAGTGGTCGGTAAGATTTCCAATGCATGGAAAAACAAACATCGGTCGAATATCAACCCGTTCGGTTGGGTTTCGTTTCGGCAGACAGGGGAAGGCATTTTTCAGTTGTTTTTACCGCTTTCAATCGTCTTCAATCGTTCCCGTTTCCCGGTACCTCCTCCTGAACGGTTTGGGCGGATAATTGAATTTAAATCGTCTCCCCCACGTTCACTGTAGCCAACGAACGATGAACGATGACGATACCGGAGCGACGATCCTGGGCACGATAAGACCGATTTGCATTTCGGCAGGAAATATGCACTTCATAAATCAAAACGTCCAACACGTTGCTGACACTTTGCGACAGAAAAAAGGGAAAATTTGTGACCGATTTATTTTATGTGCCCCCCCCTCTCTGGTTGTTTCGGCACCCCGAGCATGTCAATATATTATTTTTTCAATCGTGAAAAATGTATTCGACTTTAGGAATATGTCGATGACAGTTGGGAAGCACGGTGACAATGATTAACACACCTGACGAAGGCGACAGAAGGTACGATCAATTTTTTAGACAAAGTGAGTAAACGTGCTGACAATTTATTTTTCCGGGAACACATTAGGAATCATTAGAGAGCAAGGAAACAAGTTTGAAGTTTCAGTAATTTGCGTTAGGTTTGTCAAATGGCTTAAATTATTGAATAAAATAATTGTTTAAGATTTGATAGTTAACATGTCCAAACCACTTCATTTTTTTAATAAGTTTTACATCATTGAAATAAAATTTTGTTCTTCTAAAATGAGGATTGTCAAAAGCATGAAATTATTTTAGATGCACCATTTAAATATATCGACATAAAAACGGACCAAACACAACAACTCTACTGCATGCTACGTCAAATCAGAATTAGGATATCCCTAGCTCACCATATGGGCGAAGGGTTTGAATAAATTTCCAATAAATCAGTCACCATTTTCTAAGCGCTCTTCCAGGATTTTCCCAAAAATCCCCCGTACGCCTTTCACTACGACTGAAGCGCCGGTCCATAAGCTGCCCCAAACGTTGGTTCCAGGGCTTGTCACCGGTCCTGACACGCCTTATCCTCAATCCTTTCAGCTCCGGACCGAACCGTGGGTGAGACGTCCGGATACCCGAGGAGCCGGATGGACGATGTGTGAAAAATATTTTAAACGTGCACTCAAATTATAGAAAATAAATCATAAATTTCACCGACGGCCTTCCGAAAAAGCGGGAACACCATCCGAAAGCACGGGACGACCGTCCGGTTGGACGCGAATCGTGTTGTTGGACCCCCGGGAAAATTGGGAGAAGGCCTACGTTTAAACACATCGATCCGTCGGTGCACCAGCACTCCTAGAAGAGATCCTCGGCACAATCAACAGTCCCACGAAACCGTTGTGTTTCACCATACGCCGTAACATTGAACTCCCCGGTTCAGCGCCAGGTTTAGGATACCTTCGGTTTTTTAGGGGGCGAAAAATGCACTCGTTTCGATGCCTGCACATGATAGCAAAATGGCCACAGGTATGTTCTTTATTTAGCGCCTTTTTCACCCGCCCGACCCACGGATGGTGTGTTGCTTCTTTCGCGCGGGGAAAGGAATGAAAAATTATCCAAAAATATGTATTTTGTTGAAGGAACAACGTCTGTCGAGTGTGTCAGTCATTCAGCGTTCGGCGCTTCTTCGGCCGGGGGGCCCGTCAATCGTCAATCGATTTGGCTCATAAATCCTTGCATTTCGATGCATCCATTTGCAAACGATCCTTGCCCTTCTCGCTGTACGGCGCGCGCAATTGCGTTCGATTTGAAATAGACTAATCTTTTGTGTTGATTTGATCGATGAGGACTAAAACTTAGCCAACAGACGTTCATTTCAAAAACATTCGCTTTGCGTTTGACACCTGAAGAAAAAGGGTACGTTGAAGCGCCCTATCAACAGCTAATGCGAGAGCTGTACCTTTTTTGACATGCGAGAGATTGGTTATTTTATTCGTTTATACCATCAACAATATACATTCCAACCGAAGCACGGCGTTATTTCTGAAACACTCAATTCTCACAGATTATAGAAAATGCATCAGGGATTTTATAATAAGTGCATTTTGGTTTGAACTGTTAACGTCTAATCAACAAATCACAAACCAAAACGAGTCAATTTATTTTTATTCGAAAGAATAAAATCAACGAGAAGGCAAAAAGAAAAGATAATAAATTTCTTCAACGTATCAACTTTACTATGAAAAAGTAAAGATATTTCGGCAACACACGGAAACCTTTGCCGGTAGAGAACATTCCAAAAAAATTTCAAACAAATTTATTACAATGCGGTGAGGCCGATTCCTGTTCGATAAAGTTAACCAAAAAGTGCGTAACCGAAAAACCTATTCTTCCAAACGACTGTTTGTCATAAATTCCCATAAACATTTCATCATTTGCGCTGCCGTTTAGGGGTTTTTCTTTCCATCTTCCACACATTTTTCCATCAAAATGTAACAACTGAATCAATCGGCAGCCATTGGAAAACTATACCGTGGAAATAAAAATAGATCAATCCGTGTACCTTCAAAGTGGGCAGTCTTCACGCGATAGACGTCACATTCATGTGTAAGTAATGGATGGGCACTGCACCATCGCAATAAAAACGATGGCGGATGTGAACGGCGTTATGTGAATTAAAAGCTTCATTACATGCCGATGTCGATGGGACGACTTTGTTTTTTTTTTTTGGTTTGCAAGCATGAACGCGTAAATGTTGGACAGAAATAACATTGCTGCCACTTCCAATGGCCAAACGACAGGCGAACGCAGTCAGTCCAAGAAAAAGCGTTCCTTGCCAGTGATCGCAAATCAAGAAAAAAAAGCATCAAGAGTCGGTTGAAATCTCCATTCGCTGATCGTTTCGCTGTGAATCACACGCCCAGGAGTCGCTGAAAGCGAAAGTGATATAGAAAAATCGCTGGCCCACAAATCACCACCCAGTGCTTGACTGCCGACACTAACCGTTGCCTTTTATGATGCCTACGGTAATTTCGGTGAAAGAGTGGAACATAAAAAAATACCTCTAACGATTAGTGCCGTTTTCTTCCGCGGCTCTCCCCCAAAAAAGTCTCGGGGTAAAAATGCACCCACGGCTATGACGTTCATCACCGACAACCAACCAAGTCACCCGTCGGTGCCGAGCTCGGAACATCCCACCGTTGTCCCCGTCTCCACCGGCTGCAAATATGCTTTCCTTCGGACCAAACAAACACCGATGACAGTTTCAATTATCTGAACAATTAATTTGCTGTCGTAAACATAAAAAAGAAATTATGTTTATTTTATGCTCCGGTAATACAGTACCTTTTTATGTTTCAGTACCTTCAGCCGGGGCGCTTTCGAAAAAAGGGGTCTTTGATCCTGCGGTTGGCGTCGGGAAGGCAGCTCCTTAACGTGGCGCGCCCGAAAAACGTAATTGGGCAGTAAAACGCATAATGTGCACAATGCAAAGTGCTCGTTCAAGGTGATCGAAATCAGTACACGCGTTTTTTTTTTTTTTAGTTGACTGATATAAATGATATGATCTTCCCTTTCCGGACTTTGTTTTACTGTAATGAATGAAATTTGTCACATTTATTTATTATTTTGAGCGATCTGTAACGCGGATATCTCTAAAATCAACTGACATGTAACTCATTAAAATTTATAAAATTATTGGCAATAGGAAGAAACTTACAAACCACCTGAAACAATGGTGTCAAACGCTTCGCAAAAGAAAACAAAAAAGTTCCAATTGGTAAAAAAGAACAAGCAGCTATATCAACAACCGACGAGCATGAATCAATCATTCAAACACAGAATAACATGTTCCGTTTAATTTATTCTTCTAAATATTAAGGTAATAAGTTACTCAACTGCTCCGTAAAAGCGGAAGTGACTGGTTACCAGAATCAACATGGTCCAGGTAAATGAACATGATTCAATAACACGAAAGAAATCCCTTAACGCAATGACATTGTAGCGACTTCGTACTCGTCAAGATCGACGATCCATTTCCTTAAGCAAAATCACCCCAAACGTGACTCCAAGGAAAACCATCAGTCATTCTGACACATTGTTCAGCCCAGAAAACCCCGATAGACTCAGGAGGTACGGAGGGCCAAGCGAGAAGGCTATTTTGGGAAGTGCAAAACATGCTTTATGAACTGCTAATTTATCGGAGCCCAAAAACAAGACACCCCCTTGTTACTACCTCATGGGCTGACCCGAATGTAGGTTCGGACTGTTTTCGGCCGAACTTCAAAAACTGACTAACGGCGTCTAATGAAATGCAAGATATGTAATTTATTTCTTCCGAACACAGACCGGCTCGGTGGAAATCCATTGCTCCGGTCGCTATCGAGGATTTTTCCTCTGTCCTGGATTCCGTATTTGTTTTAGCGAGCAACTGCCAGGTCACCGGAGGTGTGGAACCTTGGGGTTGTCCGGAAATTTGCCATAATTTGCCACGACAGAGACGCCTTTAAGGTAAACACCCCGGAAAGTTGCCCCTCTTTCCGCAAGAAATGAAGAAATGGACAGCCGCTTTTTCAGCTTTTACAAGCCGCCTCACGGTAACTGAAAACCTTCGGGCCACCACATCGCGATTCAAATGATATCTATTTAACATAATGTTTAGAAGCTTTCTATTCATGAACTGGCCCCAAAAAAAAATTTTTTTTGGAACACCTTAAGTCCCGCCGTGCCGAGCCTTGTCGAACGGGCCCTTTCGCCCTTTGAACACTATTTGTTGTGGTTTTTTTTCCCCCCGCTCGCCATCAAATAGGAAAAACGACGAGACTTACTGCGGACACCTTCCGTTGGCCGCACGTTGAAATGCAATTATTCTGTAATTTGGAAGCCAGCACCATGCCACCGAAACTGCCTAGCGAACTCCATTTTTTTTCTTCTTCCGCCAGCGGCTCGAGAGTATATTTGTTTATTTACAGCGAATGCAAAAGAAAAAACGTCACGAATTTCAATTTTGGACTTCCGCGCCGAACGGAATCCACTTGTTTGACCACGACGGTTTCGCAAATGGGACCATAAATTTGTCTTTTCGGCCGTGGTCTGCCTCCCATTTCTTTTCTACCTCCTTTTGTTCATCTATCTTGGCGGTTCTTTTGCTCCGTTGATTTTATTGTGCCTCTCTCGCCTATCCGAACTACCGGAAGCCCATTTCAATTGCATCCTTTTGGGGCAGTATTTATCTTTTCCGGGACGCTTGATCTCGTGGCGTGCTACAATCAGTCCAATTTGGTTTGATTTATCTGTTAATATTTTACAACAGTTGCATGCTACCCCGATACACGACTGGAAGTCCATTAAATGCATGAACAACACCCCTTAACCTCGTGGAGAGAGTAGAAAAGAAATGACTGTCAAATAAATCTGTCCAATAATTTAAACTAACCCAGCGGCTTTAAAAAGAACGTTAAAAATACCTTTTTTTACGAAAAACATGAAGCAACCGGACTATAATTTGCAAAATTATCGTAAAGATAGGTTTTTACTTCGGCCCCGGTACACCATTTACATAAGCTCCACTTGTTGAGAATAATTCATTTCGTCACCTTTCTCCCTCCCAGAGACTGTCCATGATAAACTATCCTCCTTCGGGGTGGGATCCACGTTAGGTGAGAATAAAAAAGTAACAAGAGGTCCTTATTCCTAAATGTAAATAGTAAACGGGGGTGTTGGCGAAAACGATTACGCGAGAGCGGATGTGGGAACAAAAAAAAACCCCCGGGCAGCAGGAAAACAATAATCCCAACCGCTAAGTAAAGTCAACCGGTATGCAAATTAACCGCCGAAAATTTTCAGCCGCTTCAGAAGAAAGCTAAAAAAACGGGCGTGCGATAGCTAGAAAAGCCACCAACACCCGGGTTGCGGTCGGGAACCGTCTTTCATCACCAGACCAGTGGGGAGGAAACCCTTAGCAGATTGTCGACAAGGATACTCTATTGACTAGCAACGGACGACGGGTTGGTGTGGCACCAATTTATTCCCCAAATATTCGACATTTTGTTCGTTCTTTACGTCGGCCTTTGCATTGCTCGATCTGAAAGTGAGAGAAAAAAAGGTGAGTGCCAGGAAAAACAAACGATGGTCCTTCCCGAAGCAGCTAGGATCAGCGCTTTTAGTGGGCAGCTTCACCCCAAAAGGGATTTTCCACCCTCGTACACAGTACAGCCAAGCAAGTGTGCTTTTCGTACGGACGCGGTTCAGTTCTACTCACATTCATTTCGGGAGATTTTTTTTCTCTTCTGACCCACCACCCCCAGGTAGATTTCCGGACGGCACCGTACGGCACGCGAATGCAAATAAACAAAGGTGCCAACCGGTGACCGGAAAGTGAAGTTAACACCACCCGAAAAAAACGGGTATCCCATCGTTACTTGATTCTCGTTCGGCCATGACGCAAACGACTCGGAGACTCAATGGAAAACCCTTCCCCCTGGGGGGATCGTGAGATTTCCGGGGGCTTTGAGGTACCCCGAGGAGAAACCGGAAAGGGTTAAAGAATAACAAATCCTCCTCCGATCAAGGGAAAAAAAACCAGAATAAGACCACGGGCCGGGCTCAGGTTAACTGCTGGAACTTGCTTCCACTGAAGTGGGATATTTATTCAAAAGGTCATACTTCCGCTTTCACGCGATCCGATTGGTGGAGGTGGAGGCATACGAATCAGTATCTTTAGTGGGTGTGTTTGTGTGCCGTTTGTGTCCTGTTGGTTCCGGAAACCAAGCGAAGTCTTAGGAACCGTTTCTTTCCGAGTTGGTGGACCCGGGATCGTTTGTTTGCTGTTGACCCGAGCTTAGTATGGGATATCGTGTAGGTCTTCCACCTGAACGCAAACGCTCGGCCCAACCGTTTGATGCGTTTGGTTTCTATTTGTTTTGCATTTTAAGGTTTCTTTACACCGTTTTTATCCCCCCTCTCATCCACCCTGTTTTCTTGGGACGGGGACGGAAAAAACATTACAAAACTTCGCAGAATGTCATTTACAACAATGCATCAAAAGGTCTGGTGTTCCTTCGTGCGGACGGCACAACGAACGGACAGCACGAGCAGCTAACGTGTCCTATCTGACTTTTTATCCACAGCCGTACGTCCTTCAAATCCGTCCTCCGACCGGAGGCGCATATTTATTGGTATTCGGATCCCCACCACGCCATCGGGAGGATATATTTAAGAATAAACGAGCCGACATGCATATTCTTCTCCGCTTCCATTTGCATGTCATTTAGCAATCGGTTTCATTGTTGTTGCGTTACCCTTGGTGACCCTTGTCCAGCCTATCGGTGAGGGTAGACCAAGAGCCTTCCAAGGGCCTAACCGTGGATGCGTGGCTAAGTGCATCCTTCGTGCGTGAATGGTGCAAATTAGCATGTAGCACGTTGGGTGAGTGACACTTGGCGGCGGAAAGTGCCACTCGTCCGTCAAGTGCTAGGAAGTGTCCTACATGGGTTTTTATTGCTTTAAATTAATGTTTAGCGCACGGCAGGATATTTAGACAGTCGGTATCAACATGGCACGGGTGACGCTTACATTGTCGATTCCCAGCTTATACCTGCGATGGCAACGGACGAAAGAAGATGTCACTTACCTGAAAGCAAAGAAAAAGAAGAAACATTATTAAAATTAAAACATTTACCAATGAACTTTTAAAAACAGGAATGATTACCAAACTTCAATGATTAAAAACACTTCAGGTAAAATTATTTGTAAAACTAATATATTTATATCGAAATGTAAACTTTTAATCAAGTTCTATTCGATAAATTTGATCCACTTACCTAATCTGTTACTCTTTACCCTCTTGTTTTACTTATTTTATGGTGTATTTAGTTTATCTTTTTCTTTCTACTATGCTTTCCTGTTTCTTTCTACAGCGATGCACGCGGCAGGTTGCAAATCAAATTTATCACCTAAATACCGGCAAATAGATACCGGCGAGATTAATTTATAGCCCTGGCTATAATTTTTCAAATCGCAACCCCGGTAAACCACCGTGGTGGGCCGGGATAACAGCTGCCATGAATTTAGTGGTTTGATTTTTAACCCTCCTATTTTTTACGGAACCCCTTCTCGCTTGTGCCGGAGGATGGGGTTGGTGATTTTTTTTACGATCGGTTTCAATATGTTATTTGTGAAATTTTGTGCTCTGTGTTAGGCATGACCGAGCAACAGTTTGCATTGAAAAAAAAGTTGGATGGAATTTGATGTCCTATACTCTGTATTTTTTGTCCATTACTTAATCTGAACGGTAGTTTACGAACTCCCTTTGCGTGTTTTTTTTTTAACTCCATCATCATTCTCGGTTACCTGATTTAAAACCATGCACCGATTGTGCCAACAAATTCCTCTATTTTTGTTTCGGAGCCATTAGAACTTTTTTTTTCGCTGTTTCGGTTCAAGCCAGAAAAGCCGAGCCATTTGAGACACCTTCAATAAAATGTATCAACACGGTAAAGTCCCTCGGTGCAATCTGATAGCAACGGGGTGAGCGCGGTTCTGTCAGGTCGGTGCATTCGCGTATAGCATTCGATTCCGAATACCCACCGAGGAGTTCGCTGGCGTTGGCTATCAAAACCTGGCGCGCTCGTCGCGGAGGAAGGTTAAAGCGCAAATAAATAATGAAACGGCTTCGGAATTGGTTTCGATAAATTGGCTTTTTCTCGTTATAAATATTCTACACGCGTGATCGGCGCACGGCGTTAGAGTGCACCATAATTTTTCCCTAGCTCCCCAGCGAAAGGGGATCACCCCGAACGAAGGGGAAAGCCGCCGGCAGCACGTGAAGCGACGAAAAAGTCGTGCACCAAAGCCAAGGACGCCCGGACGCCCCACGTCCACGAGCTTCGGACGTCATCGGAGCCATTGCATCGATTGCATCGTCGGCGACAAATTTGCCCACCCGGGAAGCGGGTACGGAAAACGGTTGCACGCACGCACGAACGGACGGACGAATGCACGGTCCGCTGTTGCTGTTGCGTGGGTCACAACACAAATGGTGGAAATTAATCATTTTCATAATTCAATACTGATTACATCTATTCATTTTAATAACTCATCCCGTACCATCGAAATTTCACCCGGAACCGGAGGACTTCGGAACTTGGCCCCGTTGGCTTGGGGTACATTATTTGCTGAAGTGGGCCTCCCCAGGTTCCGAACGGCTCTACACTTCGGGGTCACCCTGCTCCAACTGGTACCAGCATGCTCGACCTGTGTTTGTTTATTCGTGAACCATGCACATAGTTGACGCTGCGGTGCGTGCGTTTTTTATTTATTTTTCGTATATTTATTGGAACCGTGTGTTCATGATTCTAGTCTATAAATTTGCTTCCTTCCGGAGGTCAACCTTATGGGCAGTCAGCAACGCAAGGGCGGCAAACGGCGGCCAGGGTCTCGCACCACAAATACAACCGACCGACCGGCCGGTCTCATCCCGGTACGGACATCAATTTTATTGTTACCGATTATGATTTATTAAGCTATCAAACCACACGTCGTCACTTGATTCGCTCGCCGGCGCTCGGTTGGCCAACGTGCAAATCCTGGTGGTCATTTGGTAGTTTTTCGAACGCACCATACATTTTGCTCCACACCTAGTTTGGCTTGTGCGGAACGGAGTGTGTAAAGTTCATATTTTACAACCTGCACGTGAATGGGAAATCGGTGAACAAAGGGGGTTTGACCGTTGGGAAGAAAGGACGTCTATTTTGGAAGGACCGGTTTGATCGGAAACAGCATCGTCACTCCGATAATGGGTGCTGCGATGGAAATTTTGATAACTCATTTCCCTCGATGAACTATGCACTTCTTTGAGTTGAACAAGAAATGTTTATATCATGTTAATAATGCTGAAAGAAGCTCATGGAGATGGAGTCAATCAACGGGGTGATAGCATTTTTCTCATGTCACCAAAACTTGTATCCAACGTTGATATCCTTTGGGACTAATTTATGATGTCAATGAGATATATGCCAAAAGATCAAGATAGTGGAAATTTAGAGCCCATAAATAACTTGTCACATGGTAAAAAAATACTAAAAATTAGGAGAAAATTGTAAAATTCTTGTTGTTGCAAGAACAAAGGAAAAAATCAAGAAAACGAATATACCATACATAAATATCACACTAAAAGCAACTGAAAATATTAACAATACGATATAATTGTCAGATTAAATCAATATAAAGTATTTTTCTTTGTACACGCTATGAACCGAGGTTATCAAATCGATGAATAATTCTACTTATATTTGGCCACCCTTCTATTTAAGCACCAGACTCGCTGTTGCATGTGCACTTGAAAAACACCCACCATTTGCATTTGACACAAAAAATAAAACGATTGCAAAGTCAAAATTGACACCGGACTAAAAGAAAATTGGTTGCATTTGGATTCAAAACTAAACGGGGAGAAATGGTTTGATTTGAATTCGTAAGCCGTTAGAGGGTGAAGCGGTACGAAGTAAAGCCACAAAAGCATCGATGCATAGTTTTGTTCCACAAAGCCATTTGGAAAAGTGAAGGTTGGATGGTTTTTGTTTTTATTTTGTCTCGCTATAGTCCCAGTAAAACTGTTCGCTCATCGTTCAACTATGCCCCGTCAAATTATGAGGCGGGCTTGCACACAAACCTAACTCGAACAGTTACATCGCCGCACGGAGAAAGCCCCGAGATATCCGAGCGTGTAATGCAATCAAAGGAAATTCCTTGGAATGCTTAAGCATACGACAAACACCACACGCCACCGAACATTCTCCGCCGGGAATGTTATCCGACGTGTCTTTTTGGTTTTGTGTTGGAAAATTATTCACAACTACTTCACTTCATTCCTACGAAAAAGGCAGGGAGGGGTAGCGTGGTGGGAGTAATCGAAGCAGAAAATATTTTCCTCAAGCCGAAAAACAAAACAAAAACCATCCATGTACGTCCCCTGACACAACAGTTGAAGAGATGATTGAGTTGGTGGAGTATGGTCTAGAAGGTGGACGGCTCGCATAAATAGTCACACATCAATTTGTGAAACGTCTTATTTATGCAATTCCAATTTGCCCCCTCTCACCCTGCCAGTTTGTAGGTTATCACGAATATGATTCCAGTTCAGAGTGGAGTAAGGGTAAGGTAATAGTTGCCCGATTGATTGGGTGGAAAATTTCGTACCATTCGATACCTTTATTTTTTTTTATTTCGTCACTCGATTTGGATTCGATTGAAAGCCAAAGGAAAAAAAACTTGCATACCATACTATAAAAAATCTTTTGTTTCAATCTCTGTAGCATAACCTTAAAGCGAACCAATTTAGCGGAACATATGCACCTATGGAAATGTATCTTAAAGGCAGAACGAGTCATGTTTAATTTCTCATTTCGTGGAAGGAAGGCCATAAAGAGTACTTCTGTTGGATAAAACAGTCTAGAACCTAGTTTTGTCTTGTCTCCATTTCATGTACTTCTTGCCAAATGTAGCAAACAGTGCCACATTAGCCTAATGTAATTATTTTTACTACCAGACCACAATTTTCCGACCATTCACCTCGACAGCGGACACGGGTGGTGTTTTAATTATATGTTTGGCTAAATTAGTACCGAAAGGGCGAGAAAACAAACGTTGTGCTCCGAAATTCCAACCCCCGGAAAGTGTTAACAGATTCGGTTAAGAATGTACCGAACCGAACTTTGCGTATGTTGTGGTAATAATACTTCGATATCGTTTAGTTTTTCATTTCCGGCTTTTTAATACCAAATAGTACACATTATTTATTACTTTGTTCGAATTTTAAATTTAATATATTTGTATTTCAAATAAACAGAATTCAGAACTTTTTTTTAGAACTCTTAAACTTACATGTAGTATCTCCAAAAAAAGTGTGTGCAGTTTAGTTATTACTATAAACACTACAATTTGTTTCTACACTTTCACGTCACAAATACTAGAGAAAAAAGGTTGCGTCCTTGTTTAGAAAATTCTTCCTGGCAAATGAAACCCAAAGTAGCTCTAGACGGATAAGATATCAACTCACTTGCTCCCCAGCGCCGAGTTTTCGTACCTTTTATCGTTCCATTCCTTACAGCTAAAAGCCGAAATTCGCGTACAGAACGAAAAACGAACTGCCCACTCCCTCCGAAAAACAGAACATCGACATAAGTCATGAGAAAACTAGCGGTAGCTCCAGCAGGATCGGCGGGCGAGAACATTTTGTTAACAAATTACATTTATGAAATTAATTACTTTTTATCTAGATGGAAAAAGACCGTCTGCTCCCGGGGCCGTTCCACACGCCCACCCACCAGTGCTGTGTGCGGGTGTTTAGAGTTCCGGCCGGTCCGAGGGAAAAGAAAACAAACGGTACCGCCGTCCTCTAGGCATGTCTCGATAGAGGAAAACCAAAAATAAACCAGCACGCTACGATCGGAGCCTTTTACTTAAAATTGCCATGGAAAATCGTTGGATTCCGAAAAGAAGCATGTTTCCCTGGTGGTGATGGCTACGTTTGAGGAACAACGAAGAACTTATATTCGAAATTGTTGACCCATGCGTTTAAATTATAAAATTTATTACAACTACGACTTTTCAAAACAAATTTTGCTAACATCAAAAATTGGATAGTAAATGTATTCACTAAATCGTCGATGAAAGTGATACTTAAACTAAATAATAAGCTAAACTTAAATTCATGGTGTACAAGTTCTGCATAAATATTTCTTCGAACAAAACAATTTTCTTATGCAATTATGCAGACCTCAACAGTGCATTAGTTAAATAAAAATTAAAGAAATTCAGCGGAAAGATGTAAAACCACGCTTGCAACGTCATGAAAATAGGCTAAACTAAACCGAACAAACCTATTGCAATCGACAAAAGAGGATCGGCACCCCCGTTTGAAGTGAGAACAGGATCGTGTGAAAAGCCAGTACCAAAGTCCGTAAAAGATTTTATTGCCCGGAGGTCGACGCTGTCACATGCGGCTCCTCAAGACGGCACCACTTTCCGGGATGAAAGTATCCTTCGCGACGTACGGAATCCTGTTGACAGCCACTAACGCCGCCACGTTCCATTTCATCAGCCAGTTCGAAGGTCGAGCCAGAATGGGAACCTCTTTTTTCGGCCTTCGGTCGGATTGTCAGAGACACCCCCTCAGTTTAACGATCGCACGTGGTGGCGCGATGGTGTCGGGAGTGTACCGTCTCCCAACGGTAAGGATTTGGAGTTGCAACCCGGAAGCAGATATGTCTCAAATATATAAACCTACTTACAGCACGTTTTTATTGCTTTTACTTTTATATTTACGGCCCAACGTTGCTACTCGCCAGGGAGGGGAGGAACCGTCGTGAGAACAGGTGCACCGTTTGACCAGTTGAACCTCCACCCCCACTGAGGGAAGGGGAAAATATGGAAAATGACCGGCGAAGACATTTCGCCGCCAGTCTTCCCTCAGTCAGCTGACACGTTATAGGTGCTTCGCGAAAGTTGGCTTTTCTTTTGCAAGCGGCGGGTTTTAGCAAAAGGTGAGCAAACAAGATATGGAAGAACTAAACCATAAACGGACAAAGGAATGCCGGTAGCAGCTTTCTATCTCTAGACGCCCTTTTTCCCAGCGACCGGCTCGATGAAGAAGGCCACGAGTACTCGAACTCGGTGGAACGGTTTTTAATATCGATTAGGTTTGCCCAAGTACCAGACTCCGCACTCCGTCGGCAAATACTTATTTGAATGCTAGTTTAGCGACGACCGTTGACGACGGAAGAGGGAAAAACAGGGGAAAATCCACCCACCCCACCGGGTGAGAAACGATCGGAAGAGACAAATGTAAAACACGAACCACCGTGGGGAGAAAACGTATCACCTAGAGCTACTTGTGGAGCAGCATGGCTTACATACACGGTTCAAGGGATTTCCATCCGGTTTCCTACACCCCATAGCTAGGGCTTCCTTGCCCTCGCCCCTTTGCCATCGACCCGGAACGACGATGGACGCATAAGCGGAAGTAGCAAAACCTTCAAATACCGGTGACATTTATTGGTCGCATATGTGTCGACGGGCGAGTAACGGCCAATTCCGGAACAGCTCTCCGTCATGCACGTGGCGAAACCTTTGGCTTTTGGGAGGGATGGAAACGGAACCGAACGGGACCGATGGGCCCGTCGTATGCCGGAGGCAACTTCAGTTCAGTACAAAATAAATGCAGCAGCAGCACCAGCAGAAACTATCGTGCTGCCAAGTGCGGGTGGTAGTAAAAATGTTTCTGAATTATCCCCAAGTAACCGGGTAGCTCCATCTTCCACCGATGCCGGCACTTTACGGGCTTCCGAGCGGCCTCGGCCATATCCATGTGGGAAACTAAAAATCAAAGCTGGCAGTTGCTTCACTTTGGTTAGTGTAAAATGTTAGCTCACTTTTTACTCTCGACATTTTTTTTCTTTTACGCTTCCGATCTCGGTGCTCTTTCGGAGCTCGTTTCGTTAAAAATTCAACAGACCGATATCTGGTTGCGGGACGATGCCTTTTTTTCGGGGCATATAAACTGGGCACTTGAGATGTGCATCGCAAAACAGGAAGCCGACAAAATGTTAAACTCTTGTACGAATAGCGAACGTCTTCATTTTACGCTGACACACGATTCGTGTAATCAATTCCGGGGGCGATATTAAGCATAACAACCACATGTTAGCATGTTAAATGAAAACATGCGATGGGAGAAGAAAACTAGGCGCAACTCTAAGGTTCGTTAGAAATCCTTTTTCGTCTATTCCCAACGAGAACATTAAAACAACAAACTTCAAACAACAAGTCAAAGGCCGAAGGTTAACTATGGAAAACTTTAAAATGAATCGTTGTTCCATCGTTGAAGCACCGAGGTTGTGTCCGTAGCCCTAAATGGTAGGAAAACGGCACAAGGAATGTAAACTTTTGGCTAGAAATTAAAAAAAAAAGAAAGAAAGGTAGGAGTAATCGTACTAGCAATGCTTTCTTTGTTGCATCTGGCAATCGCTGCCGCGTCTCCAGAAGTCTCCAGACGCTCCGAGGAGCTCCGGTCTGGGCAAACAACAATCAACGAAACTGAAACTTAAAAATGTCAGAAAGGCCAAAGCCACTTCGTGCCCACCGAGCGCCAGGTTCGGGACGGGACGGGCTGGCATTCATTACTTTACAAATTGCAATTTTTCATCAATGCGCTCGCTTAAAACTGTGCCACCGCGAAAACTGAGGCAAGTACGAATGCAAGTGAAGTAGAAAAAAAAAAAAGGAAAACTATCAAGTGTAACATAGCTGTGTTTGGAAAACTTACAAAACCGAATCACACATACCAAAACGGCAAGAATCTAGGGCTAGGGCTTTTTTCTCTCTCTGTGTGTTTTTCCCCAGCGCAAAAAGAGTGAAGTTAAATTTGTTATCCAAAAGGCGGAACAGGAACTTGCTCGCAAACAGGGGGGAAGCAGGATTATGACGGCTTGGAAAAATCGAATCAGCAAACGGAGAACGAGAAAAGAAATGGAATGGAATGGAAATGGTTGACTTTTCACTTACATTCGCGCGCACACACACACACACACACACACACACACACACACACACACACACACACACACACACACACACACACCCTCCTTTTTCCCACCCCTAAGGCAACCCGCCCGTGCCGGAAACAAAGCCGACACAGGAAGAAGGCAAAGTTCCTTCCCGCGGGCCAAAGGTTCAACTTTCCGTTTCTGTTCGAACTTTGACGGTGGCAGGAGTTTTTCTCACCGATTTTTTTTCCACCGCTTCGATTGAAGAAAATTGTTTGTTCTTTCGCTTTCTTTGCGAGTTTGGTTCGATTATTTTTATTCTCCCTTTACCCCTTCCGTAACGTGCTCCAAATACTTTTACTTCAACGTCGCCCGTTCCTATCAACTGGTTAGTGCAAATCAGCGGCCATTGATTGTTTGAGTTGGAGTCGATGCAATCACTGTTACGTGCGAACGGTAGAACATTTGCACTTACATATCCAAAACATGCGAGCGCTTGGAATGATTTTCTCAATTCTTTTATTTTGTTTAAAGCTTTCTTGAGATTCGAATCCAATAAGGAAAGACGATTTTAAAGCTTGATAACAAGCGACGATGTAAATGTTTCAGATTTTATCAATGATTTTTCCCTTTGAAATAATCTACTTCCGATGGCGAGAAGAGACGCTCGGCTGCTTACTTACTTGCATTGAGTGGCATCGTGGAGGTCATGTTGAGCCCGTGCAACCGCGGATGGCCCGCGTGCATGCCGAGGTAGTGCCGCGTCAGCATATGGTGCGGATGGGGCGGGTGTGCATGTGCGGCGGCCGGATGGTGCGCCTGGGACTGCGGGTGCATCGGGTGCATCGGAGGTAACGGTGGAGGTATCGGTGGTTGGTGATGCTGACCGGCGGACGGTCCGGTCTGCTGCTGGCCATGCGAAGCCTGCTGCTGCTGCTGTTGCTGATGTTGTTGCTGCTGCTGTTGCTGCTGTTGTTGCTGATGTTGCTGTTGCTGTTGCTGATGCTGCTGGTGTTGCTGCAGGGCGTTCATCGGGGGGCCGCCGTGGGCCGGTTGCGGCGGATAGAGCATCCCGTGCCCGGCCAGCGGATGGTACATTCCGGGCCGGGCCTGGTGATGCGGCGGTAGATGCCGATAGCCGGCCATCATGGAGACTGGTGCGTGGTCCAGCTTTCTACCGGGGTGGTTTTCCCGACAACAGAATTTTTTCAAACGCTTTTTCACCCACACTTATGGGTGTGTATGCGATTTTTGTCCACAAGCTTCTCTAACTTAACGTTCAACTCAATGACGTTTGGAGGGAAAATTATTCTCCCATGAGTTTTCTTTCAGTTTTTTCGATTTCATAGTTCACTCACACTAATTCCTTTCTAGGAAATCCAATGGTCTCACTTCTCGGCTATATTAGCACCAGTCACTTGTCACGCATGCTTCAAAACATGAGCGCTCGGTTGACCACCAGCGACACATTAATCCGGCTCATTACCGTCAGGATAAATCATACGCCCGATGTGTGGGGTTTGTTATGTTTCCCTTTTTTAAAACTCGCTTTTAACGCTCTTCCTGGAGCTGATGATTATCGCTGATTTTTTTTTTTTTGGTTTGTATTAAAATCGTCTGGCCCGTTTTTCTATTAACGTCACGTACGATCGGCGTGCACGGCTTCGGATGGAATTTCCGCCGAGCGCGATTATCATTAATATTACTTTACTATTGTTATTAATATGAGCGCTGTTTCATCCATCGGCTTCACGCACATAAATTACGCTCACATTGTCTTCGGATAATATCATTATGTTGAGCGTGTGAAGTGTTGGGAGTGTGTTATGGTTTTATTTTTTTCCATCCAGCCTAACGAATAATTATGTTATTATGTCGCCCTTGAGGAAGCCTGGGATCGGGTGGGGGAAAAACCGGAAAACGGGCCGATTTCGTGTCGTGCCACGCGTGACACTAAGCGTGCACGTGATCGGTGTCGGCACGGTGCACTCCGGCGGTCGTCAATTTCGTTTTCCCGACCGCGTTGGGAGGTCACTCGAGTTTTAACGCTTCGTCAAACTTCAAACACACACACACGCTGGTAATTGCTTCGATGAAGTGAAACCGTCGCCATACTTCATACACCAAAGATATTGAATTTTCACATGCTTTTCTTTGCTGAAGATAGTTCACTTTGCAGTTCACTTTTTCTTTCCACCGGCCACATTGTACGTTGATGATTAATGTTTATTTTAGCGTTCTAATCGACCGATCTAACATAATCTAAAATGGAAGTGAGTTTAATTGCTTTCATCAGCCGCTCGGCGTGCTAATGGTTCCCTGTTGGTCATTCACATTCGCCTGCTCAACCTTCACCTGCGCTCGCATCTACCGTAACGTGTGTAAAACGGAACGATCACGAAACCGAACCCATCGAAGAAAACCAGCGAAAAGAAGAAAATGAAAATCAAAAAAGGATCAGGCTAGGTCAAACAGTTTTCCCTGTTTGCTTTCGCTCAACATCGCGCCCGGCCGCCGATAACAACCGACAGGATTGTTCGTTTATGAAATTGCCAGGATATTTAATTACTGGCCATGCGAACGAACCACGCTCGTGAACGTGAGTCGGTGGCTTTTTTTGCTTCTGCTTTTTAGTCACTCGCGATGATTTTGATGAAGTTATCGGTAAAAGCTAAAGTAGTGTTTCATTGTTTCGTTTTACAGCTTGACGCGTTTTGGTTACGTCGTTCTCGAAACGAATGATGGATACACTTCATCAAAACGTCACCTTTTTTAATTTGTAGCGGCTTATCTAAAATCGTGCGATAAGATCAGCGGTTGCCAAGTATCAAGTATCGAAAAAAGTATCAAATATCGATTAAAAACATATTTATCCGCACGTGCACGATAATGTATCCAGTTACGGATGGTTCGATGATATGATAGGGTACTATTTTTGTTAAAAAAAACCTTCTCACGACAACTTTCCACTTATGTGGTTTATCATGCACCGGAAACAATTGAGTAGTATATGAAACTGCGATTTTACCCCATTCCAACTACTCTTCTTTCGAAGCCTACTGCGTCAAAGCTTTCTAATTAACAAACCAAACAGATAAGAAGAAAAACACGTTCCGTTTAAACATCAAAATATTCCCCGCGAAAGCTTCAAAGCTATCAACCGGGCACGAAATAAAGAAACGTTCACAGTTTCATAAATATCTAAAATCACAGCAGTCATATACAACCTCATTACGGGCAAGGACACCTGGTTCGGTGGCCAAAAGACGGCAAGCCAAAAGCGAAAATTCGACACAAAAAGTATATCCTTTAACCCCTTTATTTGCATTGCTGCTGGACGAATTTATCACTGGTTTTAAATTTTTAATCAGCGATACTTTTGGTGGACGGGTATGGCCAAAGGATTTTTATTTCACCTCGATCGCCCTTATGCTTGCAGAAAAAAAAACCGTGAGTGCGTAGAAGGTGCGGGCAGTGGGGTAGATAAAATATGTTTATTATCAGATCGCGGTATCGAACAGATCCCCCCCGAAACGACCAACTGTGTCAGCGATGTCACGAAGCGGTGTTTACTTTTATTAATTTTATTTTATTTCATTTACGCACAATGTTTTCCACGCACCAGCGCTGCATAACGTAGGCCGGTAGGGACGGACCCCATTCGCAACCATATGATCCTGGTTTATTTAACAGATTTTTTTACACGTTCGACACCTCTTGCATCACTTTTGTGAGCCACCAATTTCATTGCAAATGGAAAGTGGCCGGAAAACAAGCATGGAGGGATCTTTTAAACCCCTTGTCAGACCCGCTCTTTCTTACAGGATGGAGCGTTAAACATTTACTACTCATCTCTTTATTGTTATTAATATTTTGATACTGTTTCCCTTTTTTATGTTTTATATGTTGATAAACTTTATTCCTCTCTCATCATCCGGATCTGAGCTGAAAATATTTGTGGGCTCTTTTATTACTTGTCCGATGAGTTTGATTTTTCACCTCCACCTGCTACTAACTCATGAGAATTATGATGCTATTTTTTTAATTTAAATACATTCAACTGTGAACTTCAACTTCAAGAACAAACGAGTTAAATTAAATCGGCTAACACAAGCGATGTTCAATCAACATTTCTATGTGGTGTGGTCTGCTGTTAACTATTTAATAATAATTCAAAATAGATGAACAGTTCTTAACAGGTTAGAAAACCACAATAATTTAGAAAAAGCTGAAGAAAAATGCATTTATCAATTGGTTAGCGTTTTATCGTAGATAGAGTGTGTGGGTGTGAAAATCAAGTTATACTACCGCATGTAAAAGCAACCAGCTGATAAAACAAAAAACAAGACATTGCCAACCCAAGTCTATTGCATGAATGTTGTCATTTATTTTATTTCACGTTGCTTCTTTTATTGCTATTCTAGCCACATTTTTATCGCTCTCTTCTATTATTCTACTTACTCTCTGAGTCACATTGAAATACAAATACAGGGTGGCTTTAAATTTTGACAAAATATTAATTTATCAGTAGTACATGAACTTTAGTACCAATATGTATCGTAAAATTCTCTCGTTACATTTAAAATGGATCTATCACTGTTCAACTTGGTTCCACACTTTTCCGGTACTTTTTCACAATTGCGGTCCACCGTAAGGACGACCAAAATCGCATTCATTTACAGCATCAAACTTTATGATGCAACTATCCGGCCATGTTAACCATATGGTATCTTTCCCCATGGATGCTGGTAGTAATATTGGTATCGCCTTTTTATCGCTTGCTTTCACCATCTGAATTTGTCCACAATCTCGAATAACTTACAATCGAAGAATTTTATTCGGCGTCCGATTTTTGTCACCTATCGAGTTTATCGATTTTCCACAAGTACGTTTCTGAATGTTCCTTGCTGAATGAGATGGCACCGAAAACATGTCCTCTTTCTCCTTTAGGAAAAGTGGAATAAAAACCAAGCATCATCGGTTTGGTGTTTGGGTTTGGTCAAAACATAAACTATGGTGCTTTATGCCAAGTGTCCCGATTCAAAGACGATGCTTTCACGGGCGGGTCCGACCGGCACTAAATCCTGTTTTTATTTCTATAATCAAAAGTATTCCTATGGCGTTGACTCGACAATTTACACGTCTGAATTTCACTTTGGCCTCACTTTCTTGCCTTCATCGTTTAAAGATGAAAAAGAGAAGGAAGATTTCTCAGTAAAAATGTCGATTGAAACCATCGTTTCGTTTCCAATCATGGGACCAACATTTTGGAAATTAATTTATTTCATATTCCACATTGGAATTGGATAAGAGTTGTTGGATATTTGACTTCGTTTTTCTATCATCTCTCTTGTACTGCAATTATTTCACGCCACGGTCAACTCACTGAACCGAGAGCTACGAACAGACACGCGACAAAGCCCGATGGCAGCTAAAAAAATACTGTGCAGCCTTAAAATCCGACTACGCCTCGGTAGGCCCCATCACGATCGCCGGGAGCATCATACGATTACGATTACATTGCCAAGTTAATGAGTATGGCCAACAGTGTTAGGCACAACATTATCGGATAATATTCACGAACCAGCAGTGCAGATAAATGTTAGGTAATATAGCTTTTTTCTTTACGTTAGTCTTATTTTTTGCTGTTTTCGATCCATTACGTGAGTTAAATGTATTAATTTGTCCCTTTTAAAATAACAAAACACACACTTTTACCAAGAAAAAAATTAATTGTGTGTATCTTTAAAATAAGCATTCAGCATTCAGCATTTGAATATCTCAAAAAAAATTAAAAACTCTGCTTTTTAAAGCTTTTATTTTTTATAATATTGATGCTCGAGACAACAGTATTCTACGCCGCAAATGAAGGTGTCTACCTTGCACAAGACTATGTGTGTGTGTCTTCTCCAGTTTTCACGGCCTTATCTTGTATCTTTCATATCTTTGTTTGAATCCGAAAAAAATACCACCACGAGGCAGCGAGTCACGATAAACCAGCGAGGCACTTCCAGCTCTTCTGCCAACGTTCGTGCCACTTGCTGGATAGGTCAGGTCAAAAATGTACGCTTCCGAATCGATTAATGGCGAACCACCGAAAACCAGCTAGGCAAAATAATTGTAACGTTTCAAATCGCGTGAGCCACAGGTTATGGTGATAAAAATATCCGATGTATGTTGACAAAAGTCGGATTCATTCGCCGCAACGGAAGAACCAAGGAATGATTAAAAAAAATATCATTTCGTACGACAAAATTAAGACGGTTTAAATGTAGTGAGACACACTAAGGCGCCATCTGATTATTCATTTATTTATTTATCCAATGTTTGACATTCGCCAAGAGATAACGTTATTCGGTAATGGCGGCAAACACCTTGAAAATTCGTAATTGAAGATAAACCCGGCTCCACGTGCCTGATATCGTATCATTTTATCTTCCTTGAACTTCTTCGTCAAGTGATGTTCATTTGTTTCGTGTTAGGAAAGCACTACCAAAAATAAAACCCTTTCTCAACGCTACGTAATTAGCTACACGCCACATAAATGAACTCGACACACAGCCTTGAACAATTTTTATCATACATTCGACATGAATGTTATTCACATGACCTCATAAACATCCAACGATAAACTCTAGTAATATTTGTTTATGTTTCACAATATACGAAGAAGCACGATGAAGGTGATTACAGTTATTTATCTACTTAAGGATTGCCCAGGGCAAAACATGGCGTCAGTATGCTATTGCGATTTAAGTTTTGGAGCAGGCACACATTTGGTTAGAAATTTCCATTTAATCAATCGCATATAAAAAAAAGAAAAGATCAGCAATCCGTTCTTAAGCCATTTAGTCACCAACGAAACAATGGCTTAGGTTTTGTACATCAAATGATTTTTTAATTATTGTGTGACTCATTGACATAATAAAATGACGTTTGTTCACCGAGTCTAATGATGTGTACTTTATAATTAATGGTGAAGTTAAAAATAATATCATTTCCATCTTCCAACAATTGTTTGTTTGACAACTAGACTACAGAGCTCCGGCACGTATGATTGATAAAGCCATTAAGCATCGGAGCTTCGCTGATAAGCGGTGGACTGTTTTATGGTTAATTTTAAGAACATTCCATCTTAGTCACCCACTCACCAAACGAAGTGTGCATATATCGCCAAACAAATTAAAGTCGTCCCCAAACAAAGCATCATGGTTAGCGGAATGACAGCTTTTAAGTAAGTGGAGGGTGAAAAATGACAACAAAAACCCCGAAATTAAGCCTACAGCTTATGGATTTGTTTGCCAGTAGGCTACCGGGGATCGCTCAGCACTCCATTACGTAACGATTCGGCGAAGAGGAGCAGCATAATCCGCTTGCTCCACTCCACGGAGAACTGATTCCATAACTCATAATGTTATTTCCCTCTTTGCCGAACGAGGGAAAACCCTCGAAAATGTGAGCACACATGGAAGAACGCAAACGCTCCAGCATCCCAGCACTGTTGTGCGATATTTTTTTCCTCCCATTCCCGCCGCTTCGCCTGCTCGACCGGAGTACGATGATAAATATTTATCAACAACTATTTTGATTCATGTCGGGAGCTCGTATGACAAATGTCAGTTGGCAATAAGTACCTCAAATAATGACCGTCATTTATCAGCGCCCGGGCGGAGATCGGCCCGCTCGCTGTTCGCCGTTGTTTGAGGCAGTTTCTCTTCGAATGTGTGTTTCCTTTTTCCTTCTCATGTCACTGGACTCAGCAAACGATCGTTTGTCCATTTTATACCGTTCGATGGATTATATTCACGTTACCGAATGCCCATTGTGGACCAAAACAAGCGCACGAACTCCCGAGGGATGGAAAAATGGCAAAATTATAAGCCCATTTTGGGAACGTTCAATTGTCGGCGATATGTTTTCGAAAATATGTTCATCTTGCAAAAACGAACAAACTGTTTTACAACGTTTTCAGCGATCGATTTCGTTTCCCCCACTTTTCGGGTTTCAAGTCCAAACGAACTAAAACTTTTGGAAAAGATTTTATTGAAAAACTTTTCAGATGTATGGGAAAAAGGCGTGTGAGTGTTGACTCGTGGTGCGAGTGGAAGACATCAGCACCGTCAGGACAATATCCTGCCATTAACATATGTTTCCCGTTTTCCCCAACCGTCTGCTCGGTTTCGGCTCCAGAAAGGAAAGTGAACTTCTCTAAGTAATCAGTTTCACCCACGAATGGGATAGCCACGAAATCTGTCCCGAGCTGGGTACGAGGCTACTTACGAAACCATTCTCACCGTGTCAGCTTCATCCACCCTCACGCAGTCGCGCGCCAAGTCGGGTCATCATCGTTATCGGTATTATCAACACCCAACACTGGCATCGTGCGTCGCGAGAGCATCCGTTTCCCGCCATCCGTTTCCGCCATCTGGCGCAAGTGGCACGTTTATCAGTTACCGGAGGGTGGCGAAAAGGAAACACTTGTTGGTCGCCCGTTTCGACCGATTCCCGGTGCGCTCGAGATAAATGGGTGTCGATTTGTCACGTCAGCGCTGGCTGGTCGGTAAAGTTTTGCGGCACAAATAATGTAACCCGACCTGAGGGAAGGGACGCCTTAGTAAAAGTCAAAGTCGGTTTTCCGGGAGACGGATGGCCCATGGAAGGATGATGACAACCTTGATCTTAATTTTACAGGTCGTAGAAAAGAGGGTTCTTTCGAGTTTTTGCCTTTAAAAAGGGAATAATGGCAGTGGGATGTAAACGAAAATAAAATAAGATTATTGAAAAGAAAAGATACAGCGATTTTCAGATGATATTATAACAGTAGCAGTATTTATTCTAAGTGCACCACATGATATTCCAATAGCGTCAGTTGATTTTATAAAGCGATCATGTTTATTACAACTTTGTCAGATGAAATCATAATCGTAGCAGTTGATATTATATATATATCGCACGATCAGCCCAAGGTTGATCTACATAGCAGGTGGGTTCATGACGAATGAAGCTGTTCGATTTCATTGAAACGACACTGATCACCAAAATAAGTAAAAAAATGACATGCTTTTACCATGAAAATTAATCAACATATTCCTTTCGTTTTCTAATGAAATTAAAGCGATTCATGCGAGATGAACCCACCTGATATGTTGAACTACTTTGGAGTCCCATTCGTGTGATATACATTTATACTTGCTAGTTACGTACATCGCTTGACCTGCCATACCAATTTTATAATATCAACTGCTACGATTCTAATTTTATCTGACAGAGTTTTAATAAATATGATTGCGTTATAAAATCAACTGGTACTGTTGGAATATCATGTGCTGCAGTTATAATAAATACTGCTACTGTTATGATATCATCTTAAAACCCCTGTAGAAAAGTCGCAAGAAACAACATATAAAGAGATGATTCGAGTAATGAGTTAAGGCAATCCTTATAACCTACAGATAAATTACAAACCGAGATGGATAAACTATACGTTTGAAAGAATTCACTATGTAATTAAGTAGATAAATGTTTGCGTGACCAAAAATCGGATAACCAGAGGAAACCTAAACTATTCCCCAACCCGGTACAGTTTAAAACCTTATGAAACCACCTCCATACACACGTTGAACATTCGATGTCCTCGATATCCACCCGGAAGCCCCAATATGTCACACATTAGTCTCGTGTGATTTGCGGACACACCCGACTCCGCGGGCAGCTCGAGGACATCAGCCCTCGAGGGACACAAAAAAACAGGGAAAAGCATGACACAGACATTCAGACAAGGACCTCCTTTCCCCTTCCCACCCGGTTTCTACTTCTTCACCGGTGGTTTGCATTTTTGCGTCGGCGTTGAACCACCCCCCGAAAATCACGTGTTAAGCTGCGATGCAAATGTGACGCATGTTCACTGGCTTCCGGAACGTGTGGACGGCGAAGCGGGTCGTCAGCTCGCGCCGGGATTGCTATCATACAGGTTTCAATCAAACAACGGTGCACCGGGAGAGTGTGTGTCCTCCGGCCTCGAAAGCAACGCGATCGGAACATCGCCAACATCGCGCGCGCTAGAGAGTCGTCGGTGTGTATGAATGTGTCCCTTTTTTTAGTTTTGTTTTGAGTCCTTCCAAAACCTGCAGCAAAGTGCAAACCACTTGTCAGTGTGTGTGTCGGTTTTAGGAGAAGACAATGGATGGAACCCCCAAAAATCAGTGCACTTCCACCTTCGCACCCTTTCGCCCCCCAACCTGAGGGGGATGATGGACATTTTATTTACATGTGATAATGATTTGATGTCACATAACACACCATGTTTGACCCCTATTGCCGGGTGATGTGATGTTTCGGCACTTCGTTCGTTATTTTAATTTTGTTTGCCCGTCCGCCGTTTGATGCACAACATGTACGACCGATGCCGGAGTCACACTCGGGGTGTCCGCCCGCCCGGTGGTACGTGTTTCGGTGTTTGGACTATATTTTAATTCCACTTTTCGATGATATGCATACTTTGCTACCTTTATCCCTCAGCCAAGGGGAGTGGGGGTCACACTAGTGCAGGGAGTTCCATAAACGCCCCCTTTCCATTGATTTCCTTTTTTCCTCCTCGCCACCAATTGGCATTGATTGTTCCACCCTCGACACTCTGGCGCTCGGGCTGGGCCTGGGCCTTCCGGTGTGTCAGCGGACGGTTTTTGACGCTGCCGTGAAGCCTTTCTGGTCACGGTATGGTGGCATGTGCAAAAATGCCACATGGCGGGTTTTCGGGTACGTCTCCGGTGCCCCGGGTTGGCCATCGCAGGATCGTCGATAAGGAGCGGAGGATGTGTGTGTACGGGTAGTGTTTAGCTTTGGCTTAATAATAGATCAAAAGCGGCCGGAGAATAGAACAAAAAAAAAAAAAAGAAACACATGATCCGACCCGCACTCGAAACGACACAAACGAAATTGACAGAATGGAATATTTCACACACCAACACCCACACCAGGCCACCGGGTGTGCCATGAAAGCAGTGTGGCATTTGCCCTTTTTTGTGTGCCAGAAGAAGCGATTGCATTTTTCCACCCCCACTTCATTTAACTACTCCACCTGAATATTCCTCCTCCTCCACCGAACGTTAGGCCTAATTTTCTGACGCCCTAAGCCATTGATATGTCAACACATGTCCATGTTCCGCTCATCATGCGTCTCCGATTCAGTGATTCCGATTATTTTACCCCAAAACACGGACAAAAGCCGGAAGGCCACCTCCACCAACCAACCAACCAATCTTCTTCCCACATCGACATTTGCTATTCGTGATATCTGTCTTACGGCCTTTAATATCCTTTTCCGGGTGCATTTGTGAGGGAATGCCAAACGTCGGAATATCCGGAAACCGGAGTGGGAAGGAACAATAAAATAAAGAACTTGTATGCATATCCAAAATCGATCAAAACCAAACCAATGCCTCGGACCGGACCAGGAGAAAGGAGGAGCGCGGTGGAACTGTTGGGATTTGGCCAAACTCTTCGCCCGTCGAACCGTGCACGTCTTACCCCGACGCCGACGAAGCCGTCCCTCCAATCCCACCGCCGCCGATGCCCGAAAGGGGTTACGAAAAACAAAGGTTTACGCCTCGCCAAATCGAGGATCGTGTCCGAACACGGAAGGAAGGAAACAAACACCGTAGAAAAAAAAACCAACAAGACCACATGCTCCTACGGCTCAAAAAATAAACAAACTGAACTGGCACGCACCCACCGCTCCCGTTCCCCACCTCCCCCCGGGGTCGAAGAAGTAGAAGGTCTCGCAAGCCCCTCACTGGGTCAGTCAAGCACCGTTCAAGAAGGGTGCCGGGAATCGGGTTGGAACGGGTGACGGGGGGGTCGAATCGAAAGGGAATCGGTCGGTTTTTGGCTGGCCAGCCGATAACGGGAAATTAAATTATATTTATAACACGCCAAAAATATTGCCGTTTGGTCGGTTTCTTCGCGCGCGCTCGTGGCGAGGATTTTCGCGAGGTCCGTGCGGTTGTGCAAAAAGTGCTGGCGCACACCTGACCACCCGGCCCCGGGGAACCGTCCGGGGAAGCTTTCCCAGAGACCGGGGAAGCTCGTTCGTACCGCAATCCAAACCCAAGAGACCTAGGTCACGGTGCCAGCGAAAATTTGCTCGCAAGACGCACAGTTGTTGATTTGAATATGTTTTCGGTGTGATTTATTGACGGGCCAATCCGAGGGGAGACGGGCCCGACGATCCGCGGGGGTAAGAAGAGCGCGCGGCAATCCAAGAGCTCCGAATAATCGATTCGAGTGCTCCGGAGGGTCCGTTCAACTAAGTTCGTTTATGTGCGGAAGAGAATTTTAAAATCGATAAATTCACAAAAACGAGCAATAAATTCTAGCGCGATTCGTTTAAATTTAACCCTAATCAAACGGCACGGGAAAAATATTAATTATTCAAATGCACAACAGTTTCACCTAATCACCCCATCCGTTAAAGTGATAATGAAATCGCAATGAACAACCTATTAGGCAGCGCAAACATTAATTTGACTACCGGACACATATTTGTTCCGTGTCATAACGAGGCAAACGCACAACGACCGCCCGGTGAACCAACCTGTTTATCCATCAGATAAAGAACGTGCCAAACCGGGTTTTCCGAGGGCCGAAAAGAAAAACACATACCTGTCAAATTGTGGCCCGCAAAACTCACAAACCTTTTAATCGGTAATAATAAATTCTTTCCTTAAAAATCCAAACGCCCCACCGACGGAATTCACCACACCTCCGTTTTTTTCTCCGCACCATCGTTTTCCGCATCGTTTCGGTGCTGTTAAAATCTGACAACGACCACAAATCACCAGCTAATCTACATAGAATAAATAAACAATTTTCTAATTCTCCCACAAATCTCCCGGCGCACGTTTGCAGCGATTTAATGTCGGCTGAAGTGCGGATGGGGGGCGGGTAGAGATGAAGTGAAAAATTTATTTTAATAGCAAATTTTCTTCACCCACCCACCGCCCCACCTGAGCACGGACGGGTTGTTCAACACTCGTCCGTGCACGGCTAACTTCACCTTCCGAAGCGATTGCATAAATCGTTTACATTCCTCCACACGGCTTTTCCACGGACCTGTCCGCCAAATCCCCCCCCTCCAAAACGCATCGCATCGGGACACGCATCCGAGTCCGAACTCGATTGTATCCCATATCAGAAAACCAAATATCAAACGGCTCGCTCCCGCCGCTTGCCTGCCTCTTTTTTCGGTGTGGCCACTTAACGTCCCTCAATCGACGAGCCCGGGGAAGAACAATCACATGCGGCAAGAGGAACGAGAGGGGGAGGGGTTTGTTTGGGAAATTTCGAAAATCCTCCCAAATAATATGTAAATATAAATCACTGAAATGTTTAGCAGCAGCAAGTGCCTCGCAGCAAACAAGCATAGCAGGGTGTCCGGGTCCAGCTCCAGCACTCTCTCATTCCTCCTCCCCACCCCGGTAGTTTGTTTCGAAATTCCGAAGCATGAAACCATCGAACGCACGACGCACAACCTACCTCCCCCCCGCCACGAGAGCTCACGCACGCTTTCGCATGCCGATGGAGCATGCCTGGTGTCCCTCAATGAATTGCAATCTATCTCAATGATAGGGATGAACAAATTGAGTGAGCATCGATGCTGAGGATCACGCACACACTGTCACCCACTGCTACGGGAGTTGCATTGAGTACGGAAAAAGGGTGACTTGAAAAGGACTCCAGCGAGCGAGATTTAGAGAACTATTATTTTCAATCAATTTTTATGTCACATGTTAATAAAAAAACACATTTTATGTTTTTGAACAAATGTTATCTAATCATTAAGCACCTTAGAACTCATTTAACTGATAGTATTTTCCAGTTCACCCTCTTTCGATGAAAACTTTAACAAAATAGATACGCAAATCAACCCAACATACACACAGCCACAGAGGTGCGATTCATACGGGTCCAATTACACGTTTGTTTCTTCTCAACTGCATCCACCACATCCCCAGCTACAGCTAGTCAAACGGGAATCGGGTAGATAAATATTTTCCTCTACCAGAGACAAATTCAATTTCAATTTAAATATTCCAAATTTCGGTTCCACTTTGATGCCGCAGGCACAGAATATGATTGGCCGGGGAAACCCGGGAAGGTTTACTGATCGTGACAAGCAAGGAGAGGTGGTGGTGAGAAGGATGATAAATAGATCCATTTAAATGGCGCGAAACAAATCATCACCCGCTCGGGATTTCCTCCTTTCGGGAAGCTACTGAGGGATACGGTACAGTTGACAAACTATTTAATTTGGCAAACTATTTCGGCGTCGGAAGGAAACATTGGAAACACATCCGAATCGCCCAGTTCACCCGCACACACATGAAAACTAGGTAGCACTAACAAGTCAGTCAAGCAACGCAGTCCCGATCGGACGCTCAGGATCGTTTGGTGTGATACCCCAAAAATAAAAAGTTCAATAAAAACACATGTTATCGCATCACATCGTGCTATCTAAATATTTAAAATTTATTTCCACCCCATCGGGATTTCATCGGTGCGGCGAAAGAAGCACAGTGACTGTGAGCGGGAAAGGGGTGAAACGTGCATACATTTTAGCAATTAGTTTCTCGTATTTCCCACACCCGTGTGTGGGCAGCCCTGGGAAATCCGACTCCCATCCGCCCGGCGGCAAAAGTTGGCTTCGAATGATAAATTGGTTCAATTGTTGTGCATGGGAATTTGTTGATAGATTTTCCCCATTTATTTGTTCCCCAAACTGATCCCTCCCTCCCACCTCTCACCGCCCGGAAGTGAGCCGGAAATCTAACCTGACCAACTGGTCGGCACCATCCGTGCTCGATTTCATTGACTTTCGAAAAACGTTTGGTTTTTGGGGTTGTGGTCTCCGATCCTGATGCTGATGATGATTTGGGCAAATTGTTTGCGGTAGAAATAAATTTGTGAGCAAATTACGCTCGTCAGCTGGTTTTGCACGCCGGAAAAGTGGACCAAATCAAATCTCAAACATCGCACCTCGGGACGGTTTCGGTTTGCGAAAACGATTTGCATTAATGAGTCCCAGGTGAACCCTTACGGGTGGGGTTTTGCGTTGCAACTGGTTTGGATTGGTATTCCTCGTGCACCAATAATTAACTTTGAGTTGTACTCAATCTATCTTTTTGCTAATAAAACTTAAACAAAAAAACATAATTTTTGGTTTGATTGTACGAACAAATCTAGCATGCTTAAGGTTTCAATTGAGCCACATTGAAAAGAGTCGCACTTGGAACTCAAACTAGATGGTACATTGGTTAACTGAGATGAACGTCAAAGTAAGAGACACTATAGAAACAAAAATAAGGATGTTTTTTATCCTAAATTTGAACATAGAATTCTGATTTTACAATCGTTGGAATATGTTTGTACCAAATCAAACTCAATTCATTACAACTGGTATTCAAATCATTACAATTGGTCTGTCAGTCAATATTTATTCAATATTCAAGTAAATGAAACATTGGTTGCTATATTAAGATACAAAAAAGTTATTAAAATTTATATTTTAAGACATTTTGTATTTATATCGTAAGATTGTATCTTAATACTCATAGTGTTCCATTCAAATGAACTTCTACCCAAAGGCAGAGAACAGACCAATATTTTCCTGCTCTTAGCGCAAATTCAAGTCTCCGAAACAAGATGCTACAAACTCCTAAGGCAAAGTGTACCAACAATCAATCATGTATGTATTGCCAAAGTTTGAGATCTCTTTTACTTTTAAAAGTAAAACAAATTGTTGAAGAAAAATCTAAAATAATTTTCCTTTTAGTCTATTTTATTTTTCCTATCGTGATGACCCATTTTAAATTCTCATTTCGTGATGGCGAATGCGAATGACCAGAAATGATATGTTACTTCTACCTTCACTTTTACCCACTATTCATCCACATGTACGTAATTTCTGATACCTTTTCACTTTAGATACACCCACGAAAGTCTGAAACTTTGAATTTGTTCCATTCGATGGAATATTTTCCAAGTTTTCAGTATAATTTACTTTTGCACAAAATGTAGACGCAAACTGTTTCACTGCGCGCTCGTCTTCAGTACGGTTGTGTATTGCCTTTGTAGAGCAGTATGTTTCTTTCGCTACCATTCTTAGCCTCGTGTGTTTGGTACCAGTAAGTCTCCGGTTACGTTAAGACTCCGGTTAGCATTTCCAGCACAACTAGTTTCGTTACGACAGCGAAAGGTGGTACACGACATTCAAACGTGGAAAATCAATTGAACCACATTCAGGAGAGGCAGGAAAACACACCAAGTTCTACAATTACGACACTTATGCACAATTACACGAACAAACACACACGCACACACACACGCGAAGACATGAAGTCAACTGAACGAATTGAATCGAACTAAGGGTCTCTCTCTCCCCGGACGAAACAAAATACATCAAGACATTTATGAATCTTGCCAGCTTTGGAATTGTTTCGGTAAGATTTTTCAGGAGGTTTACATTTCCTTCACACTTGATGAGACCAAGTCCCAAATAGTTGTCCAGACGAGTGGACCTCCAAAAGTGTATCTCAATTGGAGACCTTAAGGAAAACCGATATTTTTCCTCCTTGTGCTGGTGAAACCTTCAGCCTGCTTCCGACTCCAACTTCAAGGGCACACTTGAGCCATTCTTCTTGGGAACGTTGTTGTTGTTTCTTCGCGCTTTCCCAGAGGCGCCATTTGGGACCACATTTCGTGGTCAATATTTGTGGGTCACACCGTTACACATGGACACATAGATACACACACGAACAGGATCGACACACGGACACGTACACAAACATCGAAACAGACACACGGAGAGACGGAGAGAGAGAGAGAGATAGAGAGAGATCTAGATCGAGGGCGAGGGCGAGTTAGTTAGGTTGGTGGCATGTGGTGTGTGCGAAACGACGCGAGGGAAAAACTAAGGGTGGGCGAAAACACGCGCACGCTCCAGGCGTAAAGAGCTTCCTATCCCGGCGGAAGGATAAACGGCACTGAAAGTAACGGGTTGGCCCACCGGTGACAATAGCCCAGTTTCTCGCCAGCCCGATCGTTCCGGTCGGAGCGCTCAGTTTTCCCGAAATTCCAATGCCATCCGGAAGGACTTGTAGGCGTCAGAAGAGTAAGAAGGGAGGTACTAGGCGGTAAGGAAATGAAAAGGAAATCTAATTTCGCACCGTTTAGTTGCGTTCGTGGAAGCGAGTCGAATGTAGCTGCAGCGGATTGGAAAACGTGCGAAGGACTTCGTTTTCCTCTGGCAGCTGTTATCCTTCGCGGGGAGTCGCGGTTGGGGCAGGCCGAAAAAGGACCAACGGATACTTCTCTTCGAAGCAGCACGAAAGAGGAAGCGAATACACCTGTTTCTCCAGCTTCAGAACGAAACAAACGTCATCCCTTTCCGAGCGGAGTGGCACGGCTGGGAGAAGGGCAACGAAGGGCCAAGGATTGCAATTCAGCTGTTTTGTTGTGGTTCTTCCGAAGCGAAGAAAACTCGTGCTCGTTCGGCTCTCAATCGGTTCCGTGTGTTTTCCACCAGCGTCGGTTGTTTTCGTGCCATTCGAGCATTTTCGTCGATTGTCGATGAACTTTGTCGTCCTGAAAACCGTACTCCACGTGCCAGGACCTTCAGTTTCCCAGGAAAATAACCGATTGCGTGCAAGTTGTGCGCAAAAAATGGGCCAACTTGTGTGCGAACGAGTCGAGTTTCGTCGATTCTTTTGCAACCGGCGAGCAAGAATCGAAAGTGATTCACGGAAAAAGGAAACAAATTTAGGCAGCGGCGGAAAAGGTGGAGATTTACGTGACGACACAGGCGGCGAAAGCAGCGGTGAAATGGTTGCCAAAAAAAACATTCCACCACCAGACAGTGTACATGGCAGGAATGTTTTCAAAAGGCCGAGAAGATGCTCCCAGCTAATTCAAATAACGAAAACGAAGATGATAATAAGACTGTGATATGATTATAGGTAAAATAAGTATATTTCACAAAGAAAAAATAAATGAGCTTATTATAAAAATTATTTCTTAAATACACAGTACAAAAAAGCTTTCATAAAAGGCAAAATTGAGAAAAAGGAAAAATGTTTTCGGAAGGCCGAGAAGATGGTTCCAACTAATTCAACCAACGAAAACGAGGATAATAATAAAACTGCTATGTGATTGTTGGTAAAAATATGTTTTAGATTAATACTGTCAGGTTTAAGGTAATATATTCTAAAATATATTTTATAAACAAAAAATAAATCAACATCTGTGTAAAAATTACCTTTCATATTCACAGTAGAATAAAACTTTTATTATATGCAAAATTGTGAAATAGGAAAAATACTGATACTGAAATTGAAAGAAAACTTCTAAAATTTACAGAATATTTAAAACATGAAACTAGCTCCCAGCCATATACTATTAGTTTTTGTTTGCTTCAATTGTGATGGAAGAATTGGTAACGGGCATTTTTTTAAATTCCAAAATAAAATCACTATGTACAATCGAACCTAGATTAATTTCAAGGTATCAGGTTCTCTTTTTCCTAAAATTCACCTACTAATGCATCCAACACGACGTCAGAAATTGTCAAATCAAACGATTTTACCTCAATGTGTATAAATTATTCTTACCGTGGGTGAAACAAAAAAGTTCAAAGCGCAAGCTATTCTTTCGTCTGCCTAAGAACAAAGCTTCGCAACCCGGGCGACAATTAAATAGGATCAATGTAAATGATGCCTGCCTGTCGTCGAGCAGGCTAAGCGCTTCAGTTCATCAAAAGATTCGCATAGAAATCCTCGTAATTCCCCGGTCCGATGCATTATTTACGCTAAGCTCTGACTCTAAAGCTCTACCCATCAAACCGAGCGTTGATCGAATAATCCTGTCGGCTTCCACATGTCAGCTTTCGATTTACCGCGACCTCTGCTCGGGAGCGAAAGGCACCACCTTCATCCTCCCACCGAATCGTCCGAATCTTCGTGACCATTTCGATTGATCAAATTCGCCAATACCAGACGGTGGAACCATTTTCACCTTTCCATGCCCGATCCATCATCACGCCACTCAATTAGACAGTAATCCGCCTTTGCCAGCAAAACCTAACCCGCACATACACGCACTAATTGCGCACCACCAAACCACCCACCCGCACCTCCGGGTGACCGCAAAAGTAAGTAAACTTTGTCGCAACCCTCCGCGGGCTCACCGCGGGATTGCCGTTTGCAAGAAGTCAACCCCAAAAACGGATACTTTATGGCACGAGCACGAATGAATGATCCCACGGAGCCAAGCCGGATCCTGCCGGGTCAGGGAAAATTAATGTTCACCCAATGTCGAAGGTGTCCTACGCTCGCACGGCGCCGCTCATCTTATTCCCATCACAATAAATTATCAATGACACTCAGCGGTCGTGCCTCGGCGCCCCTTCACCTCTCTCCGGAAGCACCAGCACCGGTTCACGACGGCTCGGTCGGGCGTCGGTTCGATTTCCATCATAAATCATAAACATGCCCCCGCACAACCAACCAACGGGACCAAACCGGAAGGCCGAAACGGGTGGCCATGGTACCGGGTTGGAGAGGGGTGGCGAGCGAAAAGGAAGGTGAGGGGCGTTTCGATGATGCGATGAAGTTTGTTAGTGGAGCAATTTCCTCGAATTATCCCTTCATCAGTGTACGGTAATTTGATTATTGTTCGAAGGATTTACGAGAATCGGCTGTGACGAGGCGTACGATTCGGTCGCAAAATTTGCCAACTGCGTCAAGCTCATTCCGGTGGCCGCGAATGCTGACGGAATGCTTTACCGTCGTTTTTTTTTTGTCTTCTCTTCATTCTCCAGATTTGATTAAAAAGCATATGAATAAATAATGTTTCCGAGGCAGAGCCCGCATCGTGCTTGGGCAAAATAAAGGAACAATTTTGTGCGAAAAAGTTTTCCACTCTGCCCCGGAGAGGGAAAAGGGTAAGAGTAAAAATAAAATAAAAAAAACATCAACCCACTGAATAACTTCGACACTAACAACCGAGTAATAATCCATCATTAAGTTTCCCGAAACGAAACTAGCCGTGGCTCGATTGGCCGGTTGGTTGATTGATTGATTGGATGAAGTCTTTCTGCGCGCAGAATTCATAAGTGGACCGGCGTTCGCGCTGGCGGGAAGAAAACTTGTTGAAAACTGGAAAGGAACCCATCGGGAAGCTTTGTTGCACGTTTTTATGCCTCCGGTGGGGCCGGCACATTATGATATGAATTTTATTACAAATTTCCCAAAGGCTCATTATTCTAGATCGCTCATCCATGCGAGGCCCAACGAAGAGGGGGAAAGCAAAGGGAAAGGCTTTCTAAAGTTTGCACGAAAAAAGCCAAACGGAATGGCCAAAAGGTTAACCACGGATTCACGCGCACTCGAACAAACAAACTCAAAAAAAAAAAATCAGCCCCGAGTATGCTAATAACGAGCCACAAAGTGAGACGTACAAATTGTCGGAGTTTTTGGTTTACTTTTCCGGCGTTTCGAGACGGTGGGCACACCCCGGACCGGACGGAGGCAGAGCGGGCATGAAAACTTTCGACCACAATATACATTAAATTATTTGTTTGGCTTATTCTAAGAGCATAATTTTGAGCTGCCTACCCTCTCGCACGGTTCGGCCTTCGGTTTGGCAGGCGTCACGCGCATCTCGTCTGGCTTGTCGTGGCCTTCCGGAGTTCCCTTTTGGGTCGAGAGAGGGCCGGCAGACGGCAGTGGAAACCGCGTTTCACTGGATGAATGCCATCGGTTTTCCGGCCTTTTTAGAGCGCTCAACGGTTGAAATAAATTAAATTTGTTGCTGCTCGTCTGCTCGCACCGGCAACAACAGCCGAATGTCAAACAATGCCTTTCCCCACGATCGGTCTTGGGTGGTGTTGCTTGAGTTTTCCTCCACTCCGGGGCCGGGAACAACCGCTAGGTTTCCGCCGGCGGGAAGCAACAACCACCATGCCACGATGACGACAGCCGGAACGGCCCAATCTTCTGTAAAACGAGCTAATAATAAGGCTGAGGGATGATAATTGAAATCGTTCGGGCTCCAAAGGGTGGCTCGACGACCAGATGCAATTTCCAGCGGCGAACTATTCCGGTTCGGCGAGCCAAGGGTAAACGGCGCGGAAAGGTTTCTTTTCGCGACTGGCAGAACTTTCCCTTCAGCCGTACTGACTGATTTGTTGAACTGGCGAGACTTGTCGGTTTCCGGCTTTCCCCTACCGCGCCGGGACCTAATTCTTTCTCACCAATCCGTGATGCGAAATATACGGCAACGATTCTGGCTTTGCTGATAGCTCCTTGGCAGTTGCTTGCCAGAGACACTGAAATTTTATACACGCTCACTAAACCTTTACAGAGTTTAAAGCATGCCAACGCGGGTCGCAAACTATCTTCGCGGACGTCAAAGACAGGCCGAAACCTCAGCCCGCGACAAAGCCGCCGTTGAGTTGGACATGTTCGTGCAGTTCGTAAAATGGCTGCAGGGTTTTCCCATTTCCGGGACGCCAGTTCATCCGCCAAAGTCCAAAACAAGCCTATCGTGTGCGTTTTGCCTTTATTTTGTTACCCCTTACGGTAAAAAGATATGATTAACAAGAATTAAAGCGGTAAAACTGACACCAAAAGTGGTCTGGTCTCGTGCAGAGTCTTGAAAGATATGATAATTTTTTTAACATTTTGTCAACGCCAAAAAGATAATAGCAATGTTTGGTTGTATGTTGCTATAGGAATGGTTATATGTACTAGCAAGATAAATGCTATCGGTCATTTATGACAGAGGACCACCACAAATAAACAATCTTATATAAGCTCTCTGTCGTCAAGCTAAAAAAACGAACAATTATATTCAAAATGGATTTTGAATTTGAAATATTCTCTCATTTATGAACTTTTAATTTTTTTCCATCTCACATTTCTGCAAAAAAACAATAAATGCAGAATTTTTAACAACAAAACATTTGTTGTTGTTCGTCTAATCCTAAGATGTCTTTGTCGCACGTGAGCCTGCTCATATTTTTTCCATATTCACATGAACCCATTGCAAAGGGCACTAAAACAAACCACACAAACAATGATAAGAAAGTGGTAAATTTTTGAGGTAGCATAACTCGGTATGATAACAAACAACATGCCTGCTCCCTTTCCAACCACTATCTGGGCCATTTCTTTTGTCTGCCGGCAGACAATAGCCTCCAAATGGCGGCATTTAATGGATGTAAAGTTACTAAGAAGGTCATAAAATCTTTGCACACGCACCAGGCACTGCATTAGTTCTTTGACTCACGTTTCACGATTAAATCTCAAGATAGCTCTTTGAATATGATGGTTTTATTTTCTTCAACTCATTTCGATTATTTACCCAAAGCGAGTTTGAAGACGGACTACTTTGAAAATTTCGTTCGTGTGGTTTTCGTTAAAGTAAAACCCATAAAATTATTCCCTTATCTAATATTAACACAAATCGGCGCCATGGGGTGCAAGGAATCCGCTCGCGCTGGACGGGTACGCCATCACCCCTTTTGCGTGAAAAATAAAAAAAAAGGTAACAAACGACACCCTTGTGTCGCCGTTTGGGGGGCGAACGGTTGCTCTGTGCACCACTGGCTTGCTTATGAAATATTTACTACCATCAACATAAAAATTAGATGCGCGAAAGATCGACAACCGGTGAGTACCGGGCTGGTGATTTTTTGTTTTCGTTCACATTTGCGACCGATGCCACACTCAAACTGGAAAGGCTTAACAACGATGTGAATTATTGGCCAAATCGCAAGGTTGCGGTCAGCACGCGGCGGACGCCGAAAGTGGCCTCTGTTGGCTAATTTATATCCCGGTAATGGTTCCGGTCATAATTAACGACCGACAATTAGTGGTAAAAAGTAGGCCCACACGCGCACCGATTTTATCAAAAACCCCCCTCGAAACCATCGGAAGTGGGAAAGGGGTTGGCAAGGGAACGCCGAATATCCATTAACAGGATGGGTTTGCTTAAAAAGTAATACCAACGAAAAATCAACCGAGTGATTTGTAACGTTCCGTTCAACGTGAAAATATGTACATTCCCAATTTCACTATCAGATTATCTTTCATAATTCGCATCGAGATAGGAGTCAAATTAATTTGTTCGTTGTTAAATGTCACAGTATATAACGGAAATAAACTGTCTTAAGCAAGCAGTCAGTTGCTTGAGAGTTTTATGATTAATTTGCGTTTCATCTAATGCTAGTATTAACTGATTAAATAAATCACAGTAAGCCACAGATGGGTGAAACTTTTAAAGAAATCGGTGTTTTTTTTGTTCAAGATCTTCAAAATTATTAATGGTCTACCTTTTAATGTGCTGTTATAAAGATTTGCGTTTCATCTAATGCTATTTCAAATCTCAAAGTCTATCAGAGCCACTCACCTGCAAAAAAAATAAAAAAAATAGAGGATTATTACAATAGAATTAATATGACAACAACTAGACTAAGAAATAGCATGGAGCAAGTCTCAAGACGCTTAGGCTGCAGTTCCTACGAATGTTATAAATCTTATCCATCCAATATTGTCTAAATTCATTTCTCCATATCAAAACTGTCATCGATTTTGAATGGCGAAAGTAAAAGTGCAATCTATTCGATGACAGTTAGTTTTCAGCTTTCCACCACTTTCCGATTACCCAGCTAGGTTACACATTTCCCCATCAAGGCACTCTTGTCATCTGCAAGGTGCCGCTTGCTCGTACGATATTCATGAATGTAAACTTTTGCCCTCCGCGCGCGCTTCCGTACAACACCTTATCATAAATCGTACAATCGTTCAAATCCCCTCCTCCGAGCGTCCGTTTGGTGGAAGGGGCAGTAAAGCAAACATCCTCAGCACCGTAGCACCACACTTCGGTGACATTCGGAAGAACCACAAGCAGCATATGTTCCCGGCAGGAAGCAACGACGGGTGAAGATTGCAAGTTACCCCAAGAAGAAACTTCGGTCGTAAACTTTCCGACGAACTGATAAAATAAATTTCTTCCTTCCGGATCGTCGTTCCTGTTCATGCTGAGTGCACGGGAATCGCTTTTCGAAAAGGCTACTTCACTCGCTTTGGTGACGTCGACATATTTTGTATATTGTTTGTTCCTTTACGAATTACATCAGTCAATAAAACCCTAACTGATCTCATTCCGATTGACAGCAACAACAACATTTAAAAAATGACAAATTATGTTAAACATAGAGTCATTAAGGCTACACATTTAAACTGCTTTTGAAATACGTGTAAGTGTTTAGGAAGCTCACTAATTGCATGGTTCCTTGAAGAATCTTATTCAAGTTCTATTTTAATTTTATCTTACTTGTTCTCGTCTAAACTAGACTAACAAATCGTCAAATTTATTCTTTCTTTAAGCTGTGGTTATTGTGCTTCTAATATTCTCTGCTTTTATTGATGTATTATGAAAATCTTTAGTTTGTTACAAAATTTTACAACATATCGATAACATAAAAAACCTACATCGTACATTAAAGTTTAGCTCACACTCGAAAAAAAAAGCAACACTCGATTTTCAGACAATTGAAAATTCCTTTAAAAAAGTGGAAGACTCGCTTCTCGCAAAGACAAAGTCTGAGCCAAAGTTAGAAACAAATATTTCAGCTCCACAAAAATCCAACTACCGTCCAAATAAATAAACAAAAACGAACTAAACTGATCCTCGCCAAGGAGAATAAAAACGCTACCCATCAGTATGCAATTGGTGAACGAGTGCCATAGCGCTGTTGAATAGCACTAGACAGATGGACTGATGACTTTTCCAGGAATGGGGAAAAGTTTAAGCCAAATATTTATGCTATGCTTCAATTTAAAACTTTTCTGTCGATATGTTCAAACAACTCTACAAACACCAATCGGTTTTCATTGGATATAAGCTTTGCTATTCATGTTAGGGAAAGTGGATAACAAAAGACGAAAGCGTGGCCACTTGTATGTAGTATTATGTAATCATGTAGCAAATAGAAAAATAAAATATTATTAACGTAATAAGATGAATTTCGTTCAGATAAAATATATTACAAAAACATAAACTTAATATACATAAACATAAATATACCTAACAACTTATACCAAGTTCAAGTAATTTAGCGTGCAGTGAGTTTGAGCAAAAAACTTAAAAATATAGTCGTCAAGAATGCCTAAATGTTAAATAGTTTGCAATCTGTACAAACGAATATAATTATCCAATTATTTCAACTGATTTTGTTCTCTTGAATATGGAAAGTGAAACAAACAGAGAAAAATCTCTCCACTCAATTCATTTCCTGTTAGCAACCGCTCCGATGGCATCTTGTAGCGAATAAGAGAACGATTTCAACAGAATGGAAAACTCATCACTCATCGCAGAACTCACCGTTGACACCCTCACCTCCCCGGTCCAGCGTCGGGAGTGCACGCCTCGAAGCGTCTCAACAAGCTGTATCAGTAGCCATAAATCAAAATAAAGCCCAAAAGCTCATGAATGGAGGCCCCACCGCTACATCATCGCTCCATAGGCGGATTTTCCCACTTCTATCTGCAATCTCTAAGGACAACAGGCTTTCTTTTCATTTCCGTCCTTCCCTATGCTTGCCGTTTTCTTCCATCCCAAAAGACCCCGAGGGCTTCCGTCCTCCGTACCATCGCCATAGCGGACACGCTGGACGTCAACCGTAAGGACCTCGCATTTTTGCCCGGGGCCAATTTCTGCCATCGCGAACCGTTGCTCACGCAAGAAGCACCACCACGAGCCGACCGTCTTTCGGGGTAAAATTGAATGACCAAGAGCCCACGGTGGACGCCGACCATGTTATTCGATTTCTACGGGTTTGACCGCGCGCCGCGGGAGGTTGCGGCTGAGCGAAAGATTGGTTGCTTTTTCGCTCCGTTTCGGATCATCCCGCGTTTATTCCATTCAATTTCGTTAAGCACCGTCATCATGTTGTGGCGCTTTCCGCCGCGTGTCCGGTTTGGAAATGGGAAAGTGTGCGACGCAACGCCGAGTAAATTTCTTCATTCACGTTCCCATGGAAGGTAATGCTTTAAGGCAGCATACCGAAATTTTACCACGGCTTTGGGTCTCCGCGAAAGGTGAACAAATAATGTAAAGTGATAAAAAAGCGGCCCTCAATACAGCACCAAGAGTCGCGTCTTCCTTTCTTCCTTTCACAAGTTGATAATTTAATTAACAACGATTTACCGAACGCTGCACCGCGGAAAGGGAAGCTTCATCGCCCGGAATGGCCCCGGTCCCCTGGCTCAGCCGTAGTCCCTTCCGGGAAGCGATTTTCACATCGACCAAAAAACCCGTTGGAGGATGCAAAATCTAATAATGATTTTAACATTTCACCCACGCCTGGAAAATCGCCACCGCCTCCAATTTTCACAATCTTCCCTGCTCACCCGACTTCCAGCCTGCCTGCGATACTGGCTCGAGTAATTAGTGTCCTCGAGATGCGACTTGAATTTTAATTTGCCTCCCCGTCCCATTGGAGCATCATCCTTCTTGCTCCAAGAACCGCTTTTCACTTGACAGGTTTTTACAGCCCTTGGTTTTACAAAGGGCCTTGTTATGAAAGCAGGCTTTTTTTTCGCACAACCAGGTTCAAGGTAGTTCAAAGATTTAAAACTCATCACCGGTGAAAGGGACGTTCGCTCTTTGATACCGAACGGTTACAACTGGGAAGAGGGCAAATGTTAAGTAGGCATTGTGTGCCCGGCATTACGACATTCTCGAGGGCCGACGTCGAGCGCCGGACGATTGATGGGAATATTATCGTGAATCGTCTGGAGGACTTTTCCTCGGAAGAAAACAAGAAGGTACTCAAAAAAGGATTTAATTTGAAACGGACAACAGAAGGAAATCCTTCAGACGATTTCATGACAAGTGAAGGATAGACAGAATACACAAACATGAGTAATGCTAGTTCTGAATAGTTTTTAATTGACGTTCATGAAAATTAAAAAAAAAAACAAAATGATCCAATACGACGAGCTCAATTACGATACAAAATTCACTTCCTTTTCTGGTAAACTTGTCGTTAACAAGTGAACTCAATTTAACCTCTTTTCTATAACATCTGTTCATCATCCTTTCACCTGACATTCATCATTGATCTTCCCCACTTTGTCACCTTTTAAAAGTCGGTTACAGCGCACAACATTCACAGCAGCCCAAAAACCCATCCTTCCACTCCTGGAAGCATAAAAACTGGCGAAGTATTAACGACCGCTCGTAAACGCGCTCCTTACCGCACCCCTCAAGAGCTCCCGGTTCAAATTAATCCACTCTCGAGAGACAAAAGTGTAAAGCTAATTATCCTTTAATGAGAAGAAAAATATCGTAAGCTTCGCTCGTTTGTTCGCGCGCTTGTACCCTGAAAAGATCCCGTTGTATCGTTTCTCCGAGTGCTTCACCTTTGGCTTGACGTTCCTTTACTCCATCATTTCATCCTTTGTTGTGCGCCATTGATTTCTTTGGTCTTTGGGCTGCATTCTTAGCTCTTGTCTTATGCTCTCGCTGTTTCGTGTCGGTAGTTCGGAAGGCAGGATTCATTTACTTTCTGGTTTGCTCCATCCGCCGTTCCGCTGGCTCCCGATGATGCTATAGAAATTTCTCTATCGTTGCTCGCCATTGTAAACGATCCATTCATGCCCATCCGGCAACTCCGATGGCGAGTGGCTAGCGAGCGGCAAAGGAAAACGACCAAATCCTCGATAATGAAGGCGTTCCGAGTGCGATGGAGCAGGTCGGATGACGATTGCCTTCGATGTTGACCCAACACGCCGGATTGCATCATCATCAACCGAACTAACCCCAACCAGCTTTCGTCGCTCGAACGTACGAACCCTAACCTTTCCAGTGCAAACAGAATGCGAAAAGTGAACCGAGGCAAGTGTTACAACATGAAACCTAAAACCTACACCGGGATTTAGCAACAACCGCTGGAAAGCTTAGGAAAGGAAGAATCTTTTGCGAAAAAGCCGGTCGGGTTGGTGGAAAGAAAATTTGTCAGCACTTGCCCTGGAAGCTGGCAGACGCAGGCAACCAAGTGTTTGACTGGCGGAAGGGCTTCCGACGATGAAAAGGTTTAAATTGCTTCATTGTTCCAGGAATGTCTTCATGAAAACCCACTTTACGTTGAACGGGGATGGTTGTAACAAAAAATAAACCAACTGCCAGATGCGAGAGAAAACGATCCCGGGGTGGAGATTAAGCTGAAAAGATGCGTCGGTCGTTTGCTGATGAGTGATGACAGGGTCTGACAGATAAGTGACGAAAGGTCCATGTCAGGGCCTGCACGCCTAGAAGAGACGTCCTGGGTGAAGTAGTGCAGATGATCGTAAATTAACTGCAGGTCAACATGTTGACAAGTTGGGATGAAAACTCGCTATGTTTCAAGAAAAATGCTCCATTGAGGCACGTCACAAACTAAGTAGCGGAAGGATACCTTCTCAAACGATTGCAATCAGAACAGGTTAAGTTAGAGGAATACTAATCAAAGAGTTGCTTTGGGAAGAGTGGTTGAAAGTATATCTACAATAAGCTCCCTAAAATATTTACTAGTAACAAAATTATAATTGGAAATCTACAAACGCTTTGGAGTTCTACACATCAAAGCAAATTGATTGTGGAAACAAAATCGCTTTGCACGCCAACAAAACAGGCTCAGAAAAAACACCAGCTACATGAATATACTGTCTACAAACGATACTACAAACCATGGCCCGTCGGGAAGTGAACGGAATTGAATTAATTATTGATTGGCCGTACTGGGAAATGGCAGGCCGCAAATTGAATCCTTTCCCTCCCAGAGGGAAAAGCAAGATTGCAATCGAAGCCACGGCGTAAAGTCGCTGCACGCCACCGTCACACGTTCGCCAAGAACGGGCCAAGTTCTTGCCTTTCCACAGCGGAGTCCCTCGTGTGGTGCAGCGAAGGACACGAACGAGTTCCGTCTGACGACGGGCGCACATGTACTAATTATTTCTTATTTAGACAAGTTAATTCATTAGCGCGCCAAATTCACACCCAGCGAACCAGCGAAAGAAGTGTCGGACAGGACTTTTCCACTTGAAGCTACTGTCGCTTGTGGGTGAGAAAAAAGAACCTCGAGGCGAAACCAGGAATGAAAGCATAAAGGAGCACAACGATAACATAAGCCACCCACCCACCGAACGTCGGAGCGAAGGAAAGGAATAAAACCAATTGACTGGAGTCCTCCCCTCGAGCGAACGAACGTGAAAGGAGCACCAGGCTGGGAGCTAGTGATTGGTGCCAGCATCGATGATGGTGTCGATAATGACACCAACGATGATGAAGATTATTGTGATGGCGATGCTGATGATGTCTATTCCGGCACAGATGGAGCGACCGGTCTCCATCGGATCGGGTGTGGAAATCGGCCGATCCGGAATCGATTCGAAGGTCACAGGCGCGAGCACGGAGTATCGGTTCGCTGTGTGTGTGTGTGTATGTACGTATGCTTACTGGCCTCACCACAGGATGGTGAATGGTAATTCAATTTCCTCTGCCTAGCCATGGTTTACGCTCAAAAATTGATAAAGTAGGATTTTGTGCTCATACGTGAGAAGGCTGACTAAAGAATCGTGCACGTTTGTCGACCAAACGTAGCGATGTATCTCCCTAGAGCCATCAGAGTGTTTATTCAAATAATATTCTACTTTTTAGCCCTCTACTTTTTTCCACATTTAAAATATTGTTATTTTCCCTCCTTTCGAAAAAAGTGCTTTGAATCTTTGTGGTAAAATAAAAGAATTATTAAATCAACTGTGTTTTAATCAAAGATTACAAGACGAACATTTTTAACCAGTGTCATCTAAACCACAGCTTTGGTCGAAAAAAATATTTCCAGTAGATTTCAAAGCTTTAAAGTCCCTTTTCCAGCAACATAAGATTCAACGGAGACTCAAAAAACGCTGAATGATCATTCCATGTTCTTTTGGTGTCCATGCAAGTTCAGGGAGTCGGCTTCTCGAAGCCAACCGCCACTAACACAATCTACCATTCCAACCGTCTGGGGCTCGTACGGCTCATGGACGACAAGTAGAAACTAACCGAAGATGCAATATTTTGATATTATTTTTCAACATCGTCCGTAAAATATATCATCACTCTGGCGTTTTCGGCTGGTGAAAACTTTGACCAAACGGTACCAATTGACCTTTGCACTTGCGATTCTGCTGTTACGACAAATTTTCTCTTCTGTTCTTGCTATTGATTGATCTTTTCTTTGACCATAAGATTTCTGTCACTTGTTCAAGACTTTTCAAGTAAAGATTGAATTTCACAACATTTACTACTTGTGAGCAATGCATGCGAATGCTAGAAGCACCGTACACATATGCTGAGGCATTGGTAACTTTTGTTTTGGTTTTATTTTCATAAACGAACTCATCATCACCAACATGATGTGTTCAAACTGTCCTTATCATGTTTGCTTTCAATATTTTTCATTTTTTCAATTCAAAGGGAAGATTAGATAAGCCATATGAGCTGGTACGTTACACTTCTTACCAAACATAATACCTCTCTGTTCATCAAACTACAAACATTACCAGCCTATTTGCTGATAAGATATATAGCCCATCAACCATGCTCAGTTACAGTCTTCATTCGAATGAAATCGAACAGTTCAGTTGTTGCTCTTGGCATGATGCAATCGATTAATAACGCTAGTTCGAAAAAAAACTCTAAGCGCTAAAAACCATTCATTTCGTTATCTAAAACGTGTGGCAAAAATACTTCAACATAAAACATGAATCAAACGAAACAAACACTTTTGAAGTGAATTCAAATAAAGTTTTAGTGTGAAATTGTTGAAATAAACCATGACAGGACACTGCGTTAGTCGGTGAGTAAGTAACAGAACAGTGTGAATATTTGTAGTTCTTCGTGATTGAGTGATATTAATGGAAACACGTTATTATAAAACTAGGATGTCAAGCACAAACACAGTCATTTACAAACCAATGTTTTGTGGTTTCTTAAGGTAAATTTTACAGAGAGCTTCAGTAGATAAAACTTACTTCGGAAGAAAGACATGATGGCCAAACGACCCGCTACCCCCAAAACGGGTGGAAGTGTCCAACCAACTAAACGATCGAAAGTGAATGCATCAACATCGGCGGTAGCTTCCGGTACAAATCTTCAAGAAACATATCAAGCAACGGGTCTGAAAGCATCGCTCCATGGCGTATCCTACCAACTGAAACTAGCGCAATTTGTGTTAATTCAAGCCAGTATATTTATGAAGAAAGACCCGAAGTTCATATGTGAGATTTCCTCCGAAGATCCCGCGGCTGGAAAATTTGACGACATAGTATTTCGCTACACGTTCAAACAGGATAAATATAAACTGTGTATTCAAGCCAAACATAAAAGTCCTGAGAAAAACATATCATGGAACGACTTAACGACCAAATCACAGGATGCGCCTTACACGATCGCCAAATATTTCACATCGTTCCTCGAACAAGAACAAAGAGATCCTGGTGTCATCGAAAAGCTCGTGATATGCACCAATGCCAGCCTCGAAACGTCAGTTTCCGACGTACTCGACCAAGAAGCACCATGCGATACCGACATCTACAACATATTCAAAATGATGAAAGCCAAATGTTATCGATTTAACCTTGCCAATTTGAAGAGTGATAAGTTTCAACAAATCAACGAACTTTTAAAGGAATGTTCTGATTGTGGTCGCCTTACCAAACTGCTCGCCGAATGTGTCTACAAACAGACCAAAGTAGAGTTGAAGAACCCACTTTTTGCAAAGTATAGAACCGCATTAGTGAAAACGTTAGTAGGTGGTGTTTACACAGGGAAAGGGGAAAGGGTGTACCACGTTAAAGACGATTTTTTCAACACTGCAGCGACAACTAATGTCGTAAAGTTTAGAGAAGTTTTTGAAAAAGAGTACAAGATGCTCATGGAGACACAAAAAGACAGTAGTCTATCGGTTAAAGATGATATAAAAAAGAAAGGAATACTGGTTTCAGATAATTTTGTTAAATTACCCACCATGTCTGCTAAACAAGCACTTCCCGAACCGGATGTAACAGAGAGTGTCATAAAGGAGTTTTTCGATAAGTTCATTCTGGTTTGTGACTCTCCACATGAAAATAACCTAAGTAGCATCATAATGAATTGCTGGAAGACAATGATAGAACACGAATTACAGTTAGAACAGCTAGGAGCTTATGAAAAAAGCATTGCAAATCAAAAAATGACACAAGTCGTATTTGACTGGATGAAAAATCAATCTACGCAGAAGATAGTTGAGACTGAAGTAAAAGAGCTATTTGAAAAAATTAGTCTCATTTTCCGCTTTCTGGAACTTAAAACTATATCCAAAAGCTACCAGAACTCAATCAATCTGGACAACTGTAAGCTATCCTTTGACCCCGAGTCCCTGTCGTCATCCTCGTTGTGCAACTTCATTGAATCTGACGTCGTGCAGGAGAAAATCTTTGAATTTAATAGTCCTTTCGATGCCAAGTATAGTTTAGTACTTGTGGCTCAACTCATCAAACTTTTTACGATCAAAAGTATCGAAATACTCTTTGTTGACAATAAAATCTATTACAAAAAGAAACAATCTGTTGAGCACATTCTGACATCCATTGAAACACCGTTGTTAATTGTGATTGCATGCAGTACTAAGGCAGATGGTTCAGGGTATAATTTTAGCGAAAAAGAAAAAAGCAAAATAGAGGAATGGAATACTACTGATACAAAAATTATTTTGATCAACAAAATTCCAAATGCAAATCCTCCTGAAGCTTCTGAATTATTCACTTTAAAGAACCTGACCGAAGCATCGAAGAAGGAAATACTCAAGAAACACGATTCGCTACAAATCTTTGGAACAACCATTGCTTTAGAAGACATAGTTCACGACAGTGATGATGTTTTGCTACTGCTTGAGATGTTGGAAACACTAGAACAGATTTGTAATGCTCCCAGTCCGTTAGTTACACTGTATGAGAAGATTAAAACGTGGTACATTCAAAGAGATATCACCCCATACGAGGAAGAAAAACCGTTTGCGTGGCCAACCAAGGCATTATTAGGTGTTTTCCGAACAGTCGTTGACCAAAAGTATTTTGATGAGGGCGAAACAATGACTTTTATAGACTTTTCCAAAAATATTCACAAATCCTTAACGAACGAGACTTTTGAAGTGAAAGCAATAGACGATGTTTTGGCATACCACCAGAAACGACAAATAAGTGACATTCCAGGGTTTTCGGATAAGAAAAACAAAACAAACGTACACATTCTTTTAGATGAGGCTGGTTTTGGCAAATCCACTTATCTAATCTGGCTGGGTTGGTATCTCCAGTCTCAAGAAGATTCTTGGTGGATAATTCGTTTCAAGTCAATTGACTATTCAACCGACTTCAAGAATATTTTGGAATCGACAACCACCGTGGGGCCTGTGGAAGCGTTGCGTATCTTATTCGAAATGATACATCTGGCGCTTTTTGTTGAAAACATTAACACTCAAACGATCAAGAAAACGGACGAACAACGGAACCAGGCGAAACAATGCGCGGTCCTTTTGAATATTGTCGATGGATTTGTTGTATTAGATGAAGAAAGAGCTAAAAAAGTGCAGCTCACTGCCCTTCAAGTGATCGAACTTAGGTTGTTTCAGAAAAAGTTCAACGAAACAAAGCTGATTATTCTTTTCGATGGATTTGATGAAATTGTCCCTACCTACAAAGGTGTCGTATATAATCTGATCAGCCAAATTTCTCGCTTTAAGGGTATTGCCCATGTGTACCTCTCCAGTAGGCCGTACGATTTAAAAAAGGAGTTTGAATCTGTCTTTCAAAAAAACGCAAAGTTTTACCAAATGAAACCGTTTTCAGAACAAGATCGGTTACTAGCTGTCCATGGATTCCTCGCGAAAAAAGTCTCCGCCTATGCACGATGCGATCCAGATCAGGCAAAATTTTTCCTTTTTAGTTTGGAAATCATCATAAAGAACTATTTGTGGGAGTTTAAAAACGCCCCATTGTTCATCAGGTTGGCCCTGCGCACGTGTCGCCCTTTGATTGAGGATTGCGTTAATTTTACCAATTTCACTATAGCAGTGAAGATTTTGCTGAAAGTTGATGAGCATTTCGAAAAATTGAATATGATCGAGAGCTTCATCAAGGATAAGCTGTACATTGCAAACCTGGAAAAACCGCACGCTCTTGATGTCGCTCGTATAACAGCACCCGCGGTAGAAAATGCGGCTGGTTTAACACAACACATCTTCCGGATGCACGGCATGTTGGCACTCTTTGTAATATTCGATCCAGCTATAGTAAATGCATTGCTATTTGATCGAGAACGAGCAGAAGCCCTCGAGTATATGGAAACAATCAAACGGGGATCGAATAAGTCCGGCCTTATCGAAGGAGTGGCTGGAGACGATAAGCCTTTGTTCATACACCAGATATTCGCGGAATATTTTGTAGCATACTTTATGAACCGAAACAGACCATACCGCGACAAATCAATTCAGCCCGGTCTGGTTTCAGACGGATTTTGGGATTTTAGCAAACCAGAGATGAGAGATTGCTTTAATAGGATGTTAATTCGTGACGCTGGCAACAAAACCATCCACATAGTTGCCGCAAACGGTTCTTTTTTAGAGTTGGCGAACCATTTGCAGTCCGATCCACAACTAGCCCAGGAGAAAGATGCGGGTGGTAGGACAGTAACACACCTCATGGTATTTCGAGAGAGATACATTCATAACAAACCGGCGTGGGTTGTGTGGGGAAACGCTTTAACGGACCTTGGTCAAACCGTCATTGATAGCAAAGATGATCTGCTTGGGTGGAGTGCACTGGATTATGCATTCATGATCGATAATCAATGCGCCATATGTGAATTAATAAGACGAGGAGCTAGCTTGAGTAGTACGATCGTTATCAAACAAATAATCCAAGATGATCCTAAAGAAACGATGGAAAATGCAGCAAACTACGAAGAACTTTTCATGAGATTTAAGTTCAGCAGATCCACGACCCAGTATATTCTTGAAGTTCCTCAGACAGTGTCGAATAATTTAATCAATATTAAAAAACTAGATTTAAACTCAGAATTCACAATTTCGCCACTCAGCCCAATGACAGTAACACCAATAACATATTGTGTGCAACAGGATGCGGCGTTGTTGTTAGAGCATTTGCTGATGAGTTCTAAAGACCATTATTCGATGCTGGAAAATAATTCCGAAGAAACAATCCAAATTGCATTCGGCTATCAGAGCGTTAACGTACTTAACTATCTTTTGATCCAAAGGGGATTTATTGTACCAACGATTGATTCAAGCGATTTGTTTTCACTTTCATCAAAGAGCATCTCATCGCACAACAACAGTTTATTCAAAACCCTTTTTGACAGGCTATGTGCAAACGAAAACATTGAAGTCATTAACATGGAACAAAACATTGAATATGTTCAAGATGAAACACCTGCTGGAAACTTCGAAGTGAAGTATTACGAAGCGTTTCCAATTCAAGATATTGCTTCCATACATCGATATATTTTGGAACTTCTATGCGTGTCGGTTTGTTCCAGTAATATTCCAACAACAAGATACATAATAAGTGCGTTAGGTTTAAAAGTTGACAATGAGTTGATTTTTGCAATCCTCAAAGCAACCGCTTGGTACGGATTCAAACACTACAGTTATGATCAACGATCTGCGGGGCCTTTGAAATACCTGATCGATCAATCCTCCAACCTTCATGCGACTGACGAAGAAGGTCTAACGTTACTGCACGTCACTGTTGAGTTTTGCTGTGTCAATACCGCAAAATATCTCATCGAACAGAAACAATTCGACGTTCTGGAAACGTGCCAGCGAACCGGAATGAACGCGATTGACATTTCCGTCGCTGAAGCAAGAGACCTACGGTACAAAGGTTTTCAACTATTTGATGGTAAGAATGAGAAGGACATGTTTCTTTATTTAATAGAACGACCGGTACCGGTAGACTGTCTGCGCACGGTCGATGCACAAGGTAGAACAATGCTAGAGCGAGCAATTACGAATTATTATTATCCATCAGGGCAGTTTATTGTTGAGAAATATCTCGACGAGAGCGTACCCGAACAACGTACACCGTTACATTTGAAAATGATGTTTGAGCAATCAAAGCTAACCGGTACCAAGAATCTTGTTGAATTTATAAAGCGGCTTGTAGCGACAACTAGATACACTATAGATGCCAGAATACAATCGTATAGAGACATTTACAAACAATTGTACGAAGAAATACAAGGTCCACTACAGAAAAGAGATGTCACCATGGACGATATGACTGAGTCAGAAGAATATGATTCCGATGACGAGTTAATTTGATTTTAAATAATGTTTCGGAAACAAAGAGATGTTTATTTGAAACGAGTTCCCAAATACCCATTGTTATAAAATGTCCCAAATTAGACCGGTAATATGCATTGTGCAATAAATGTATAGACATCTATAAAGACACTTCCATTTAAAGACATTCTACCCAGTTCAGAATACATATCCTTAGTCAATATCTTTTGACGTCTGAGATTACAAATGAATCACGAAAGAAAACATCGAGTATAGCATGACATTTCTTAGGATCAATGGAGTTAAATAAATGTCTATTTCACTTACCTGTTCCCAACGGCATATTGCTTGTCTTTTGCTGGACCTTCGTCACCGTCACCGTTGTCTCCTTCTTCTCCTCGGCTTCTTCCGCTGCCTTCCGCACCACCGCCGCTGCCGCTGACGCCGCACCGCCCACGGAACCAACCGGAGCCGCCGTCACGGTAACGACCGTTGTCGTCGGTGTTGCGATCGGTTTCACCTTCGCTAGCGTTGCTCCACCGGCTGTGGATACCGAGAGGCCTCCGGTCGTATTACCTACCGTATTCGCCACCGTGTTGGCCGTCGTGGCGTTTCGTATCACCAGGATCGACTGTGATTTGTCGAGGCGTTTGAGGGTGCGCAGCAGGATCGGTCCTTCCGTGCCATTCTTGCTGAGTCGCTGCTGCAGGAATATCGGACCACCACCACCACCCGCGCCCGATGCCGTGCTCACGTCGAGCGTGGTACCTTTCTTCAGCCCATCGGAAGACTGCAGCAGAATCGTGCTGCTTCCGCTTCCATCCAGGGCGGTGCTCTTGATGGTTGGCTGAAACAGGATCGTGCTTCCGGCGGTGGTACCTCCCGACTCTGTCAGCGCTTTCGTGAGCTGCGCCTTGCCCGTCACCGCCGTCGAGCTGGCCGTGGTCAGTCGCTGGTGCTGCAGAAATATCGGTTTGTCCTCGTCACTGAGCAGACTCAGCAGCTCGTGCGTGTTCTGGAGGATGATCTGTCCGTTTTCCGATCGCGATCCGCGCACCAGAATGATGTTACTATGCTGCTGCTGCTGTTGCTGGGGATGATGGAGCTGCTGTTGTTGGTGCTGATGCTGCTGCGAGGTTGCCACGGTGACCGTGGCAGGGCTCGTGCCCGCCGTCACCACCTGCGATTGGGCAATCTGGATCGCGTGCGACTGCAACGCGCGGGACGCTTCGGCCGAGATGGTGACGCCGGACTTCTCCAGCCCACTTAGGAGCGTACCGGCTCCGCCGCTGGCCGAGGTAACCATCGTTGTGGTGCCGCTGGTGACCACCGTAGCCGTGCCCGAGGCCGCCACCGCCACCGGCTTGACGGTGAGTTGCTGCTGAAGCTGCTCATTGCCACCACCGTTCGATGCCGCTGCATTGCCCTCCTCGGTCGATGGACCTGCGAGAAGATAAGCATAAACTATTGAAAACAACCTACATCAAAGTTCTTACATATCTTTGGCACCTGCTAAGGACCTTTTCTATATCGTCTTGACCAACCCTATTATGTAAATATTGCTTACTTTGAAAGGAAAATAATTGCTATGAAAGGCAAATGTTTTGCTAAGCAAAGTTTTTAATCAAATTTTGACATTACGATATTGCCAGTTATATTTTTAGTCACAGTTTTAACCCGATCAAAGCATATAAGAAATTAATTCACTATGCTACTTTTTCTCCTATTTGAAACGCATCAAAATTGTCTCATTTATAAACATCAACACAGCCAACTCAACTTGAGTCACTCTTCAACTCATTCCCGTTCACTCAATGACACTAAATTCCTTCCACTTTCCAGGTAGTCCTTGTCAAATCAGTTCCTCGTTACCGGGTGTATGAATTCATGGCTGCGCCGAAAGTCGACAAAACAAAATATAGCCACTCGAGAGGTAATTAATTTCATCCCTCCGGAGATGGAACATTTAACTAATTTCGATCATTTACAAATGGCTCGCACGGCTATAAAACTTCACCCGATATTCTACCCAGAGTCCCACGTTCCTAATGGCCCCAGTGCAGTGGTCCAACACACGTCCAGTCGGCGAATGTTCCGGATCAATTTAATGACCACGTGACGGTGATCGGTCGGATACGTAACGTCTGTCCGTGGATGGCAATCGCGAGCAAACAAGGCCGCCACGCAAAGCACGCTGGAAGTGAACACTCAACCACCCGGCCAGGTTGTAAAATCAGTTAGCATCAATAAACTTCCTGCACCGCTTCCACCCGGGACCGTGCCGGCCGCCCGGAACGACTGATGGACGACGGTGAAGTGAAGTTGGGTAGATGTGTGTCGAATCGCTTCTTCAGTCGATGGCCTGGTTTTCCAGCCATCGTTCCCGGTCCCGGAACACGATACTCGACCGCGCAACTGCACTGATGGACAACGTCCTGTACCTTGAGGGGCGGAGTGATGCTGAACGGATGGACGAGGCGAGGGCGAACAAACTATCTGCCAATTGCACACCGGGTGCTGTTCTATATGTAGTTCTCCGTGCAATTCTCTATCCTTTCGAGAGGTAAATTTCGAAAGGTAGATCAACAAACCGCTGTGAAGGTAAACTACGGTAGAAAACGTCCAATAAAATACCGCCCCAAACTAGAAACGAATTCAGACACACTTCAGCATGGTTTTGATGTTTATCGCTTCACTTTCGCGACTACGAGTAAAATCGATTTTATACATTTTAGATTTAGGTAGCTCTTGAGACAATTAAACAAACGAAATATGACAGAAACAACACTTAGTCACAAGAAAAGATACGATCGGTGGTTAATTTATTAGATTTTGTTTGATATCAACATAAGTAAAATGTATTTTAACATAAGAGAAATGTACATATTTATCTTGATTAACATTTCAATCCGAAGAATGTTCTATTATTCACTCTCCTATGAAGAAAGTTTACCATACTAGTAATGTCACCATATATTCATACAAACAATTCCCACTACGATACGGAAAGGGATAACCATTTCAGCCACAAACACACACCGCTGTCCAATCGTTGTCGGAAATTTATGTCCCGATACCGATCGCATCTTAACGATGAGCGGCCACCCACTCCAGCCTTCCGCTGCAAACCGGCAAGATACGAAAAAGATAACTCTGTCAACTGGCTGAAGCAACCCAGGTTCCCGTTTCATTTCGGAGCGAAATTTTCGTCGAGAACGGAGCCCCGTAGGTCGGTAGTCACTTATTAAAAATAAGACATTCCCTTGCAGGTCACGTACGGCGCGCTGTGGCAGAGAGAAGGCCGATCGTGTCATTCGTTTCGTATCCGGCGTTTCGGCTGCTCCTTGAAGGATCCCGAAAAAGGGAGTAACGCTCCACGGAGTTGTCCTCGGAAGCGGTGGCGGCGTCGCGCACCAATATTTGCGCCCGGTCGATAGCCCGTGCCCGTGATAAACGTGCATAGTTTTCCTTAGTGAAAACGCAAACGAATGAGCTAGGCCGTCCCGCCACCGTCCTTCCCTGTTTCCTTGTTTCGCTTGGGCAAAGATTGTCCACTTCAAATCGGAGGGTCTAAGGTTGTTCTCGGAAGACTAGGCCTTAGGCATTGCTAGCAACCAGCTTTCTCCTGCGCGCCACTTTTCCTCCACTCAGCGAGAGCTATAATTAAAACTTTCCGACCCACCCAAACCTCCCGATGGCAACCGCTACCCTCCACCGGCCGCCAACCGAGCATGCGAAACTGCGTCGCGAGCCGAATACATTCGCAACGCAAATTAGCCAGCAAGAGCTGACCGGGCGACCAGGGACCGAAAAAGGAAGCGAAACATACCACTTCCCCACTCCACTGCTGTCCGGAAGCCGGCTTTTCCGAAGGGCCAGTTCCATTCGATGGACTTCGGAATGCCCGGAACGACGCTAGGCTGAAGCTGTAGGCAATCATCACGAATATGATAATTGAATCTAGGCGCGCCGGGAGTGAAGCTTCGGCAGCAGATCTGCTACCAGTGGAAAGAAAACAAGCGAACTCACCCATGGCGAGGAGTTTCAACTGGGAGAACCGCAGCCGAATTTCCGGCCTCCGCGAAAACCGACTCCGGTACGGTACGAGATTAAATAAAAATCGGGAAACTGTCGTTATCCCTAATGCAATGCTTCGTTTCGGATTCGAGTTAGTTTTATTTTTTCACTTTACTTCCGTTCCGCTCTTTTTTTATTCGACGAGAACGGTATGAGTTTATTCAATTTTAGTCAACTCCTCAGAAGCCCGTTCAAACAAAGGGAAGAAAAAATTCGATACCGGGAAATGTACGTGCTTTCGCATAGTGAGTATTATCTGAGGGGGAGTCTAAAAAGTCTCTCAACCGCATCCCGTTTATGGCGGAGTAAGTGCAAAATCAAATCCAAATGGCCGGCACACCGGGAAATAGCACACCCCCCACGAAAAGCCGAAAGTTCATTTGCAATCACGATCAAAAACTTGTGGTAATTATTCTGGTTGATGAAATACGCCTTCAATAAATATTCGTCACAAAAAGTTTAACTTTAAATTATGTTTAATGTTTTCGTTATCCTTTTTGCCAGCTCCTGCAACATCCCCAAGGTATGGTAAAACGTATGACAAGCACGCACAAGTTCAACCTACGAATACAACAATCCCGTCACCACTAAAAAAAGTGCTGTTGCATCGTCGTAAACTTTGTCTAATGCTGACTAAGATGAATGGAAAATGACAGCGGATGTCGTTCTATCTACTAAATTGAGAAAAGCTATTATTTTTAGGTACAATAAAAACAACCCTTGCACCCTCTATGTTTTGCAGCGAAAATAGCGCTCCACAGTAAATGCTTCACTCCAAAGAGGAAGGCCTTTTTCAACGGTGACAAATCGGAGATATAGTTTACAAATTAAATTCCTTTCTATAGGGTACCAGATGTACGAAAGAGCTGATCATTTTGCAAATGGTAAAAAATACTGGTAAAATACAAAATCAATAGTGGTATAATACAAATGGTAAAATACAAAATCTTTGCTTTCTTCGAGATCTTCGAGATCAAACCAAAATTATTTTCGTTAAAAATAGAAATACAATGTAGAAATACTTTAATAGTTCCCAACCACAATATTTATTAACATAAGAATCTCTCTCCCTGATCCATGAACTCATTTCAGTCAGCCTATTTTTCTTTTCGCGGTTTTTATCCATCTGTGCAACATACTAGGAAAACTGCGGCTGTATTCCATTTTTTCGCCTAAAATATAAGACACATACATGCTGAAAAAGTTGAAACTTCGTAACATACTCCTTTAAAATGGTCCATAGTTCACGACTAGCCTAACCACAAACCTCTAAAAAGAATGGCTCGCATCCAATATGAAATTTTTCTTCTCCCATTAATCGTGCTCCCCTTGCAATAGACCCCATGTCCTTCAGATGACGACGATAAAATCTAAATATGGTGTCTGTTCAGCAGAGAAAATGTTTCCAAAACACCGAATATTTAATTAATTAAAATTTTGTGTTTGGATAAACACTATTTGCTGTAGGTACGGCATCGTCTTTTATTATTAATGGAACTATCTAATTAATTGCTTCTAACTTAAAACTACCCACCACCTTCTTTCATACCCTGCCACAATCGGCAATAAATGCATTAATAAGAAATTAAACGCATAAATTACGTCCACATTGATTTACAGTGCTGGACGAAGGAAATATACAACAAAAAAAATACTTTCATTTAACAAATTCTGCCGCCTCCCGGAAGGGACGCTAAACAGCTCAACCTAAACGAAAACGGCCAGTAGTTTTCCCAGTCATCCCAGTGTGGTATTTTCACTGCACTATCGTTCACCGCTGCTTCTTCGCCCTTTATTTACCTTTCCACACTTCCACACCACAATGACGGAAAACGGAAACAACGGAGTCCTGCGAGCAGTGCAATGAAAGGCGAGAACCGAGCGACAAAAAAAACAGGACACAGTTCCAACACGGAACACCAGTTAGCCACTTGCCTGTCGCGTTCCACTAATTATGACTTTGTGCGGTTTGCTTTACTCCAACCAGGCCCGTCGTCGGTGAGCCGATGGTTAGTTTCCACTTTCCTACTTCGGTTGGCGCTTCCGGTGAAGCCAACACTCGGCCATGTGCTACAAGCGGCCCTTCAGTCATTGTTACATCCAGCAACCGCTGCAAACTCACAAAAAAAGGGGCTAGTCTGTTGCAGTTCAATTTTAAAAGGACTCTAGCTGGACCGGGTCCTACTGTGGCAGCGAAAGAAAGTGAGCACTCGGAACAGAGGATTTTCCACAAACATGGTCCCTACACGTCCCTGCACACGCTGGTCTTTTTAGGTTTCGCGCTATTTTAAACTCAGCACCGTCGGAGCTGCATACGATACGGATGTGGAACAGAACTAGGTCCTGTTGTTCGCAATGTTTGCCAATGGCGGAAAGGCAAGGATAACGGAAATACAAGGATATCATTTCCAGCTCATCCTTGCGTATCTTTCCATAGCTCCCCGGCCCACGGTGGGGTTGTATTTTTGAATACAAAAATCGGCCAGCTAGCCATTGAAAAGGACGGTGAGGCGGTCACCTTTCTCTAGCCGTTCCAGTTTGCTTTCAATCGACCACAGAATACCGCCACAACTCCCCTGGATGGCCGGTTCGACCGCAAACTCGGAACCGGGGAAAACGCTCCTTTGGTCAGCGTTGAACTTCATCGTTGTTGTAGTTGTCGTCGTCGCTTTTTGTGGGTTTGGTGGTGATAAATGGAAACAGGGTTGTTATTTTATTAATTTGTTGAAAGGCATACGAACCGCAAGCAACACTTTCCGGACCCGGTTCAGTTGGTTTGAGAGGATTCTCTTTTTATTTATGTGTACCCCCGGGGGGGTAACCCACTTTCAACTACACCGACTAGAGGATATGACGATTTTTTAAACGATGTAACTGTCAATAATTTATTACTTTAAGGCTTTCATAATACCATACAAATCACTTTTTCAAAGCTCTTCAATATTTTCACAAAGAAGGTAAAAAACAGTCCTAAAAAATGTTTTTATTTGCTTACTAGATAGCTTCACTTCAACTTGCAAAGGATCCGTAAGGAAGAGAGAAGAAAACATAAAAGTCTTAGATAAAGAGTGAGATATCGTAAGCAGTAATCGTTGTCCATAATTGAGGCACATTAAAAAACTCTTACGGTCAACTATCGGTCGCTTCGATGGCACGCTTGCCCATGCCGTTACGGACAATTTATGATAGGCCATAGGACTAATAAACAAGAGGGCTTCATAAATAACAGCATGAAGGACACACAAGAGCCGTAGCAGTTTACATCTCGAAAGGCGGCGTTCCGGGGTCAGTCGATGGGAATTTTATTCCAATTGCCCATGGAATCTAAGGACCTGGATGCGTTGATGTATGTGTGCTTGTTAATCGGCATAGTGCTTGAACATTACATCCAAACTATTATCAATTTCCTAGCTCACGCTTCATTTGACAAATGTTGGAGATAAGTTGAACGTATCACGTCACATTACCGTTTGATATGGATCATAAATAGCACACTTTCCATGAGTTCACCCGTCATCCCAGATAAATTACTTAATTGAAATTGAAGAGCAAACACAATTTTGTAAATCTCTTCTGGGAATCATCACACACTAAACTCCGAACAATACCATAGCAGCTGAAAATATATTCTCAAACCCAGCATCAGCCCTCCAGCATGAGGAAAATCGCACCGTCTCTGCAAGCATCAATTAAATATTTACCCCTTTCGTAACCGTTAACTCAAAATATGTCCCTACGCGCCTGAAATATATCGCCGCCACATCGTCGAGGCAAAGCTGGGCTCAGATTCCGTCGTTACTTTGAGTAAATCGCGATAATCAGCGCGATGAGGTACGCACTATGGGAGGTGTTATCTGTTTAACTTATAACATTTATTAAATGATTAGATGTTAATGAAAGTCATAAAGATGTTTATGAAAAATGAATACAAAATCCATCAAAATATAAAGTTTTTTAATTATTCCAATTTTTGAAAGCAAATGAACTTGCTCGAAAATTTAAAAAATAAACTCAAACCAAAAAAATTAACCGGAAAATTAAAAACTCAAAATCTCGCTAATTTCCCTAAGTTTCATAGTTTATCAGTGCCAATACCAATGGGGTAAAATATCAGTAACTCCATGAGGATTCCCAAATTCTTTCCGGGATGATTTTACAAATACACCACACGCACAACTTGAATAAATCTCATATCTAGGAAACGCCTTTTCTTCCGGACCCCTTCTTTTCGGCTTGTGTTAGGTGGTTTATGAGCTACCAGCGCCAACCAAACATACGGTCTTTGACTTTCCACGGCGACCATAAAGAAAATCGCTAATCCAAAAATGGCTACAGCTCCAGAATGCATTGAACCGTCCGTGTGAGGGGTGAGGAATTATTGTAGATTTGGAAATTATTAGCATCCATATTTCGTACTTTGCACGCTTACGCACGCGCTTAATCTCCTGCAAATCCTGCTCGCAGAAGTGCCGGCACACGTACCAAAGTATCGAAGTGGTCCCTTGGCCTCGTGCCTGAGGTTTTCCAGTAGGCGTCCTCAACCCGCGCGCTAAATTCCCCTTCCATCCTATGGCGGAACGGATGTGTTGTTTGTCGGAAAGACCCCCCAAGGGAAAACCGCACAATAGAGAGGGGGGGAAAACCCCCACGGTTACCATCGGTATTGGTAGCGTAAGACAACAGAAACCACGCTACCCCCGGCCCGTCCGCTGCAGCTGGTCTTACAGCAACGGCAGAGATTCGGTGAAACTTTGGCGAGAAGTTAATAAAAAATTAACAACTACTCGAGGGAAATTCGTCCGTACTCCGCAACCGATGGTGCTACCGCCGACACCCCCCGCTGCTGGAACGTCCAGCGAGCGCGCTCGCTAACTTTTCGTAGCATTTGGTTTCGACATGCCGGTTCACCAGTGGTGACAAGTAGCAGCATCGGCATTGAATAAGTGTGCTCGTGCTGACAAAATTATCTTCGTTCCGTGCAAAGTTTCGCGTGCGAAGATGGGCCCAGGCTGCCGGCATGCGGACGGTGGGGGGGGAAGTGTCGGCCGGGTGCCGAGGCCGAAACCACACCGAATCATAATTTGACACGTTCCGGTGAAGCAGGTTTTGCTGTATAGGCATATCTCTCAGGATAAAAATGTAAAAACAGAATGTATGTCACTACGATACAGCAGAATTCCCATGTTCGAGGATGATGTAGTGTAAACAAGAACAACATATGGGTCCCAAAGTAATTCACTTCTTTCCATGCTTTGCCTGGAGTATTTTGTCGTAGTCACAGGTGACTCGTTGGATTTAATTGTAGAACATTTTATTTTTCTTTTTTGAAAGGTTTTTTACTACGATCGAAATAGATTACGATTGAAATAAAAGCACAACATGCCCCTTATCTCAATGAAGCTTTTAATTTTATTGCATCTAGCAAGCACTAAGCTTCTTAGTTAGTCCATACAAAAGAACAAGCCATTGCCTAAATAATCAAGATAATCTAAACAGTGCAATAGCAAACACCCCGTAACACGGTCATGAAACATGCAGCAGCTAAATTGAAATCGCACACCGAAAATATATGCATCCTTCCAGCATTTTCCACCACCGCAACCGTCGAGCTTCGGAGAGCACGTCACCGCGTCTAGTTGGTCAACGAAAATGGAGCAATAAAATGTTAAACATACACCCGTATTATTCATGTCGAGCCAAACGGGTGCTACTCATTCGCTGCCGACCGGACGGACGATTTATTCCAATTGACACTCCCAGCTCCTTTTGCGAGCAGAACCGAGCGCAACCTCCCGTGGCGAGCAGTTCGCCAACAATCGAGGACACCATACCGCAGGTTTAGCTATTCCAATAAAATACAAATATTTACTACCCGCTCGACGAAATCGGAATCCCTCCGTATCACGAGTTTTCCCACCTCTCGGACGGGTGTCACTTTCGTTTTTCCCTTTCAATACCGCTTGGGACTGAGAGAACTCCTCCAGGTACATTTGCATCTTCCTAGACCAAGCTCGTACCAGCCGGGTTAAATAACACTCCTACTCCTATTAGTCTACCGGAGTGCTTCACGTCTTACGCTCTATGGACTCGCGACGATGTTCATGTTTCGCATAGATTAATCTTGTTCAGAAACAGATTTCCCAACAATGTAAATTGAAAAATAGTATGCAATAAAGTCGCCAAGTAATGGGACGCTTTCACGCGCCACTTCAAACTATGGCGAGGGGTAAAGCGGCCACCATTAGACTGTTTTATTTTTTTTATCAAACCTTCTATTTGTTAGCAAAACTTCACACCCTTCCCGACACATTCTTGTTTGCTTTTGCTTTCCCACTTTTTCGGTACTCTAATTTTTTATTTTGGAACGAATTTTCGATTTTTAGTGCAATCATTCCAAATTGAACCATCACACCACGGGATAGCTGTTTACACGCCCTCATTATTTGTTTATGTTTAAAAGATCATTTTTAGTTTACAAGCACATTTTGGTGCAATCCGTTTTAAATTTTTATGAAATTTCATGAGTTTTGAGTTCTTTTAATTTGCAAAAATAAAAAAGATTATATCTGTCAAATTACATCAAATTGGATCTCTGATGAAGCAACTATGAGCAAATAATAGTCGTGCTCTTAGGATTGTTTTAATGACAAAATTTCTTCTATTTCTTACAATACTTACAATCGGAAACCATTCCATTTTCTTATCTTCTCGTTTGTCGCTTGTTAATATCGACGGATTACATCACCAATCAAACAATAAATACGTTTCCGCTATGGAGGCAACCCTTATCCCAAGCAGTCGAGCAATGTTTCCAAGGAATTGTTCAAATCTTTATCACCCAATCGAATTCTATCAGCATCGTACGACGAACGTCAATCGAATACCTATCCACGTAAATAAATTCCCACGAACCTCGCAGATTATAAATCATCCGACGCTAACTCGCGTTTTGATGATGGATCCGACTCCCCGTCTCCACTTCGCCACCCTATTTCTCCCCCTTTCGATTGAAGTGTCACGCGTTTGTGTGAAACATTTTCCAATTTGCGCCCCGCGTGCGTCAGAGTGTCAACGGGGTGTCGTATTATGTTCAAATAATTATTCATCATAATTAGCACAATAATTGATCGATGACTGAGGCCTTCTCACCCTGCACGTCGTGTGTGATTGTGTGTGTGTGGGGGGAGCTAATTTCAGTGAATTTGCACACGACCTGAGCAAGTTCGAACAGTAATTGCGGAGCATTGGATGAAACGGGGCCACTTTGCAATACGATCTACCGTGCGAGCTCCCGTTTGGTTTGGGCTGACTTGCGAACCATTTTCCCGCGGGACACAAAGGGCCGGCCAGGTGGAATGTGGGTCCGGGGCAGCACGGTTTGTGGTGGCAAGAAGCATTCCTACTGCTTGTGTCGTGAGTGAAACCTATTCCGTGCAATTACCTTCCGATGATTTATGGCTCCGGTCGCTGAGCGAGGCGATGGCCGAACGAAGTCATCACGCGGAAACGGTGAACGACGAGCCACATTCCAGCCCACCCCCCCCCCCCCCCCTCCACACCCTCCCCCTCCTCAAGAAGGAAAATCGAACCCCTTCACGCGCGCGCAAAACCGATAAGAGACGCGCAAATAGGGCAATTGGAAAATAGAACGATAAATAATACAGCCATAAGTACCTGTTGTTGTTTATGTGCTTCGGTGTTATTTGTCTTGCCCGCTTCCACGGTCCACGGCACCAGTCGATGGCGAACCCCGGGATCCCTCCGAGTTCCTCCACTTCCGGTACACCATTCGAAAGTTGCCCACAAGTTCCGGCGTGCTCCGCCAACCCCATGCCTTCCGAAACGTTTGCCAATTGGAGAAAGATTCACTATCCTCTCGCCTAAGGAAAACCTCGGGCAGGAATCTTTGAGCTTTCCTTGCGACCTCACACCCAAACTCTCACCTTCCTCGCGTGTATTGGTAACACGATAATCGTACATCGATCCTTCAAGCGTTCTTCGTCGGCTAATTCATCCGGAAGCAAATTGGAGCTGGCTCGTTACAGACGCTGATAGCTGAGCTGGGTTTCTCACTGAAGGCTCTGGGTAGCGGTTTCGTTTGCCTGTGTGTAGACTATCTCGCCCGTGTAGAACGGAACCTGCAAGCGCAACGGTTCCGGAACTACTCGAACGTACCGCTTCCAATGGTTCGACAATCGGAACCCGTTCGCTTTCGCTCGCTCGCTTCAGCTTGGACAAGTGAGAAAATTGTGTCTGAACACGCTTCGGCGGAGGGATAATTTTCCGTGTGCGTGTGAACACTAACGAGGCGAAGACGAATGTGAACCCTTTTGCCGCGCGGAAACCCCAAGCCCTTTGGAGCCTTCCCCCCCTTTCGGGAGCCAAGACGCGTGCATAAATAAATAAGTAAAATCAAACTCAGGCGTTCAAGCGAAAATCCAGGATAAGCCCGGAAGAGAGATGTCAGGCTCGTAATAAATCAATGGGCGCTGCTCGGGAAAAGCGAGCAACCTGAACCATTGTGTCATCGGCGGTTAAGTGATTTATCATTTGTTGAATCGGTTCAATTTATGTACACAACTCCCCGGATCCGGTTGTTTGGAGGCAATCGAGCAAGCTCGGGTTTGTAATGTCAATTCACTCTGGCGAAAGGCTGTTTTATGGGTAATTTACATTTTATACGATTGATCTTGGTTGTCATTATTATTATTACAAATTATAAGGTTCACATTAACACTAGAATACATTGCTTTGGAAACTTGCCCGAATGCTTTTTAGGGGTCATTCTGACCCCTATTTGTAAAACGCTATAACATCACTATTTTTGAAGATAATTTTATATTTTTGAGATAGCAAATGACGCCACTAATTGACCTTAAAGATGTGGATTTTAAAATTTTCAAAGGTTTTTTTCCGTCCTGTGCCGTACCCGAGCGTTTCGAAGCGTTATGCGGGATACGTTACTATGGGAATTGACGTTCTTTTCGATCGTTGAGGCCAAATTATAGCGTCATTTTTAATTGCAAACAATGATTTTTCTTTTGAACACACTTTTTTTCTGCATTTAAACTACTGATTTTGAATAAGTAAAAGTTGTAAAAAACTCAATTCCGATCGTTTTTGCTTTACACCGAGCTAGCGCAAAGAGAAAAAAATGCATCGAAAAACCAAAAACGATAGTCAACAAACATATCAAAAAGTAATAGTTTACGGATTTGAAAAATCTTCAAAAATAGTGAAGTTTAGTGTTTTTCAAATAATGACCCCTAAAAATCATTCTAGGGATAGTCAAATTGGTTCTCAGAACTGGTCGAACAGAAAAATCTGAAATTTTTGTTTTAAATGTAGCTTTGGATTTTAAGAAAAGCCTTTTTTTTGGAAAAATATTCAGCCGTTTTCAAGATATTAAAATCGAAAATTGTGTAGGGTTCAAAATGACCTCAATGCGGATTCAAGTGTTAACGAAACCTACTTTATTTTGTGCAATTGGCCGTCGTTAGGGTTATTATTCGTATTATTACAAATAATTATGTAAACGCAACATGTATCCAATTCAACTGGTAGGTACAAAGATGGTAGGCATATATAAGGGTTCAATTTTAAATTTAATTACTTCCGATTCCGGTGTGACTCATTGAATCCCGAAGTAGGAAATACTGAATCCTGAAAGTGTGTCTCAGCTATTACCTCAATAACACGAAATTAATCGATACAGGAAGTAACTTGCAAACAATCCTAATTCCTGATTAAACATTTACTTAAACTGTCGATAGTAATACCGTGCCTTCCGAAACCGACACAAGGCCATGTAAGCACGACCACCGCAAAATGATTGCTCATTCCCAACCCCCTCAAACCCCCCACCTACACGCTGGCCGAATGTCGTTGGTTCGGAAATTTAGTTTCCAATTCCAAAACTGCCAACTTCTGATGGCATCAGCCCCCGGCGGGTTCTAGCGAGCCTGTAGTTGAGTCCCTGTTGCATTACAGCGTACAGCGGGCTGTACTTTGACTTAAAATGCCGACCCCAACACGAACGAACCCAACGTTTGCCGTGGCAGGAAGATACGAAGTTCCAGCGAATCGAACGAGAATTGCACGAAGCGGAAAAGCCCACGGGAAGCGACACACACTCACACATACACAATTTGGGAGCCATGGTGAAGCCTCAACGCCGATGGTAAGCGCCATCAAAGTGCATAATAAATCATGCTCAAATTCGCCCGGCATTCGACGCGTCCCGGGGCTTTCCCCCGAAAAGCGGCGACTGGAAGCAGCTCGTTCCGATCCACCTTGCCATGGTGAAGTTGGTGTGTTTTTTTTTGTTTTCCTTTTTCCCGATCCTCATGAAGTGAATGCCACGGCACGTACCGTTTGGCCACATTCCAATGAATCAATACAGTATTCGACACGAGGAAAGCGGAAATCCTGCCGTCCTGCCCTCCTCGTGTTAAGGAAATTGTACATAGTGAGAGAGAGAGAGGGAGAGATAGTGCAACCGGAGAGAAGTGTGCACAAGTGTTACAACATTTACAACACCCTACCCCCGTGAGAAAGAGCGGGGGGAAATCCTTTTTCCCGGTCGGGCCCGCTAAACAAACTGACACCGACCGACTGCTTGCCTGCGTGCCGGGAGTCGGAAAAGCGGTAAAGCAATTTGTGCACGATGATGGAAAGCGTTCGCTGTTCGATTTTCGGAAATAAACCGAATTCCCTCGACGCAACCGGGCCGCTACAGCCGCTGCGAGAAGCATCAACGTTCCAACCCACTCGTGACATTGAAGGGAAATCCGAACCGATGGTGCTCTTGCCCGGTTCTGTTTTTTTTTGCTTGCTTTACTTTACATTTCATTACTCCAAAGGATTTATGTTGGCACAACACCGTGCGACTCGATTGCACTTTCCTCGCATTCAAGTGACCCGTTTTTTCCCCCGCCGCGGGACCGACCGACACCAGTGCGCCGTGCTGTGAAAATTTGACGCGGGAAGGAGAAAGGCGCTAGCTTGTGGCTGTTCTTTATGAACGGCGTGTATGAGCGCGGGGTCGGAATGGGACGCGGACCCGGCAGGCAACATCATGTAATTTAAATCAGCACTGGGACGGTTCGAACGACGACCACGGGGCTTTTGGTGGAGAGTGTCTTGGAAATGTGTTCGCGAAAGCGAGATTGAGCATTGATTGAATGTTTCACATTAAAGTGTTATGCTGCGATCCAATAGGTCATCTTTAAATAGACGAAATCGGGGAGAAAAACATCAAAATTGCTTAGATTTACTGCAGGTAGAAATTAATGGAATTCAATTCGATAAAAGACATGTTTGCAGAGGTAGATCAATATATTCTATGATTTGATTTATAAAGTCCATTATAAATGTTTGCAGTTAATGGATTTACATGAGAAATATCAACAGATAAATTTAAAATAATGTTATAGTTTGAAGCCGCTTTGATGTCATTTAAAATTTCCAATCGAATTTTGATTCAAATTACCAAATATTTTTAAAATTCAGCAACAATATGATGTGATAGATAATTTACATTTCCTTTTCCACTTATTTGCATGTTGTTGTATATGTATTTTGAAAATTTATTAAATTCACTTAACCAATCCAAACAAGCTATAAAATTTCCCTGATTATCCGAACCATGCTGTTCATTATGGTCTACAAATCCTACACCGAGACGGCATAATAGTTTTGTATTGGAAATTAATCTTTTAAATACTTTTCTCCAATAATTTAATTTTCTTTTCTTTAGTTTTTAAACAGGAAAACCTAACAAAACATTAAAAACTTGTTGTCAACAAAAATATCAAAAAGTATCATGAACTATTGAAAACATGAGTGGATTTAAAAAAAAAATAAATAAAGAAAAAAGAAGAAAAACTTATTATTCAAACCATCTTATATAGAATTTTCAAGTTTTATGTAATGAATAGAAAATCTATCTATCTGATCAAATCAAATTTAAACGAATCTCATTTCGTTAAACGATCTATCTCGCACATTTTAGTCACCAACGAGTTGTAAAGTTCATTACATACAAGCAATGCACTAACCACATTCATTCCATGACCACAAGCGAAACCTCCGATTACAACGTTAATCGCGCAACCTCCGACCCAACGGATTAAAATAAAGTACATTATTTTATTATTTGTATGCGCTTCCGCAGGTACCAAACTACTATCGAAACAATTACACTTCCATTCCACTCGAAAACGCTCAATAATGCACGACACAAACCCCGTGCGGTGGAGTAGGTACACTTTTAAATCCCCATTTTACATGTAATTTATTTCAATGGATACCATCGGGGGTTTATTTGATCCGATTTGGGATGCGGGGTGACTGAAACAGTGGGATTTGGGAAAACGGTGGGCAATCAGAAAACCGCCAAACTAAACATGAAAAAATAAAACCCACTCACGGAACTAGTGTCTGCGTGCTGGAAGCCAGGAAAAAGGGGTGCAAAATAGAGGCCAAAATCTGTTCCAACCACAGAGGGGTTGTGCAAAAAAAGTGAAACGGCATTTCCTAATGTTCATTACGATGATGTATGATGCATGACAGAGGGTCATTTATAAAAACCCGTTTCACAATCTTCCCCTACCGGCCAATGGGTTAGGAAAAACGGGAGGGCGCTGGGTTTTCTCGCTCGATTTTTCATTCCCATCCGTGGAACCGATGTAGGAGCTTCCACTTCCAGGTCTTACCGTTTCTTCATGATGGATGGGGTCAAGACACGCTTCCGGAGGGGCACCGATGTGTGGAAGGTGAAGGCAGATATGTTGTATGACGTTCAAATTAGCTTTTCCTTGCACCGTGACGGTGGTAAAGAATTGAGAATTACTTCCAACCGCATGAACGGGAAACAAGAAAGAGTTCGATATAAATATTTAAAATGTGCCAGAATACATAATGTAACATTTGAGGGCTTGTAGAACAGAAATGGCAACCAGTGTTCGGGGTTCTTTTCAGCGTGGAAAACACATATCAGTCGATCAGTGAGCACGAAAAGCAGGATACGTTTAACGACCTTGGACAAACATGATTGTTACACGAGTCGCGGCTAACGCGGGAAATTTTTTTCCGCCCCGGGAAATGCTCCATAAACGCTTACACTATCGGATGCTTTAATCTTCCCCATTACGAGCACTATTTCACACCCCATTACATTCGTGCGGATGTGTGAGTATTTCAGCGTAAGTGCAGCGCTTTTCATCTGCTGGCCCGTGTCAAACGAGTTGTGGGTTTTCCATCGCGTTTCCCGTAGCGCCAGTTCGAAACGAGATAAGCCGAATATGGTGGTGAGATTTACGAATATTTTTATCGCCCGACTTTCACTCGAGAAAATTAACTTTCTTTTATGAGCCTCTCAAAGAAGAGCGCTGCACGACATTTTTTTTTCTGGAACACGTTTGAGGATGTCACCCAGAATTCCTTCTGCTGGTGTTCAAAAACAATTCCCAGAGAGACAGTCACATTTGCTCACCGTTTGAAAAATATGCTTCGAATAAGAAGAAAACATCATATCGTGACGGGTCTGTTTGTTTTCATCGGCTGCCTTCGGGGCTAGTTTCCTTTGCCAAAACCCCCGAGGGAGATTATTTCTTCCTAAAGCAGCCGGCAAACGTAAAGACAAACGACCCCATTTCCACCGAGGCAGAACCACTTGAAGGAAGCCGAACGGCGGCTCATGCCATACATCCGGAAGCTATTTATTGAAAGGTAGGACACCTTCGCACAAAACACCCATCCCTTCCCCTCCAACCCTTCGGGGAAAAGATCCTTTTTTTTGTCCCTTCGGATTAAATCCTCACCAAAGCGCTCCTTGCACAGACAAGCGGAATCATATCATTGTCATTTGAAATCTTTCGAGTCATCAATGGAGGAATAAAACACACATACAGACATGCACAAGGCACGTTCCTACCACCACCGTAGCTGCCCGGTTTTCCAAGGAAATATATAGAGTCTAGACTCCACGCTGGAGTGGACGACTTGATGCCATTTCGCTCCTTGGCCGTATAATTGAGTGCAATAAAGAGCGAATCATTTTCCCTTCCGAACAATAGCACAGCGAACATCCACGCACACACACACACACACACACACCGGGAGATACACCAGAGACACATTTCGTTTCCATAATATCCATTCTTTGCCACCCCTTAAGTTGAGCAAAACGATCGACATCGTTGGCGATGCCTTCGACGGCGCTGGGATCCCTCGAGCCCGAGGAAAATCTTATCCTTCGGGGGACAATCTTCAGCGGTGCTTGGAAAAAGGGGCCACCAAAGTGAAATGCAACGATAGGGGTGGGATTAAACCGGGCCCGAACAGGTCGTCCCGGCCGGGGGATTCTGCTCCGCTTAACGGACTAATCGCAAACGGCAACCACCGGAACTGTCATCCTCCTGTCATCCGTCCATTGGCGTCCAATTGGGCGTAAGTAATGAAATCAATCACCCTCGATGAAGTTCGCAAAGGAAACAAACGCAATCCCGTGCACCGTGAGGCAGTTTCAGCGGCGGAGGGAAATTTCCTTAAACGATGGAAAAAGGTCAATTTGTTGGATATGGTTGTTTGCACTAGACCACAATCAATCAATAAAATGACTTTTTTATTACGAACTGCCGGCCATCAATTAGCCTTCAATCCACTCAAATAACTTTCACAAACAATCGATCCATAAAGTCCATCGTACCATCATGTGCATGTTTTCAAGGTTCATTTTTCACAATTTAATAATTTTCGATACAACTTGTGTCAAGTGTTGAATCTTTTAATCTCTGCTTTTTATTCTATCCACCGACAACCAAACATAAGCTCCCAAATAGGCTTGGAAAAGTCGTAGATTAATTAATTCTCCTATACAAAATTAGATTTATATAAACTCGCGTAGTAAGGCTAGCAAAAAAAAGAATACTATGAATGAAATTGCATTTTCCATTTTCCCACACCCGCAAGCCAAACTTTTCACCCTCACACACACACAAACAAACCTTGCCATATTTAGCGCTTCCGAGGGCAAACGGAAAAAAGCGAAAAACATAATATTTCAGCCCGCTAGCACCCGTGTTACAATTAGATTTGTTTCGCAAAACAGAAACATTTTATAATGAGAAAGTTTAGCGAACGTCCTTTGGCTTCGTGTTTCGACCCGGCCGCGGAAAATCCAAACCCAGGCCGCCGCGAGCCCACTCGCGAGAGTAACAACAACTAATGACAATTGTTTTGCATTTTCCCCCTTTCCTCCGCTCCCGGTCCCGGTGACTTTTCTTGTAAGTTTTCGGGAGGGAGTCCGGTTGGTAGTTAAATTTTATTGTTTTATTTCACCACTTTTCCGCACAAGTTCGCCCGGAGCGGGAAAATGCCCATTCTGCCGTTTAATATTTTTAAGCTGTTCGTGCGCTAGGGAGGGGAGAAGGAAGGTTGTTAAAACGAGTTCTGTGGAACTCCGCTTCTTCCCTGGCCCACCCAGGGTTGCATTTTGCACTCGGGCACTCCCGGGGTGAGTGCATCCCACCTACTTTTGTAAGTAATTTACGATGCGCTTACCACAAAGCGGCTCACGGGCCGGGAAACACACACACACGTGTCCGTACGTGTTAATGCGGGCACGTGGGAAGAAGCGAGCGAACGGAGAAGAAATACCAGTTAACTGATGAGTAAAATTGTTTGTAACGTTCCGACGCGAACGAGGTTAGTGGAAAACTACGATATGTAACGTTTCTAGGCAGAACTTTGAAGCTGCGAAAATAACCAAAGAAAAGCAAAAATTCATTAAACTAGTAATTTATTTCACCTCGTTCAGTAGCATTTTTAAGTCCACTTTTAAAGTTTTTACACCCATTCAAACACATTCGAGGAAAAGTCCCTAATATACGTCCGTTCTTATTTTAATTGGTATGATGCCGGTTTCTTATAAAAGTTTTATAACAAACAAGCTGACCCAACGAACTTTGCCTCGTCCAATATTAATAATACGCTAATATTAAAATAAAAAAGCATTGGAACTCAAAGAAAGCCCCTTATATTCGGTGATGTTGACACATATCAAAAATAGATCCATCTTTAAGACACGCCACATCAGGCAAATCCAAAGAATGTTTATTTCAATTTATATGAGTGCAATGACCCAATGGCATCAACTTTTTAAAGGGATTTGTTTGGCGCAAAAGGAACAATTTATCAAAGCATCGTTAAGATTCAGTTTCTTAGTTTTAGTTGTAAATTGCATATTTGATTTTATTATATGGAAAAAAGCCGTTTTTACAATTCTTCCCATTTTCTGGATTTCCCTATGGGAATTTTCCTTTTTCTTCTAACTCTTCTTTGGATAAAAAGAAACATCACCAAGACATCTTCAAGATTTCAAAGGAAACAAACCACCAGAAGTCTTAATAATCAAATAAAACAAAAGGAACAAATCACCAGCAGACTTCATTGCGATAAGTCCAACCGTTTTGTAGTTCTCGTTAGGGAAGGTAAAAAGCCGTTTTTATCGAATTTTCCTATTTCCCGGCTTTTTCTTGGAAATTTTCAAATTCTCTTTTTTCCTAAACCTTCCTTAGGTAAAAAGGAACAAAATCGGAGGTCATCAAGATTGGTCAAGCCGATTTTGAGTTTTAGCATCACGAACAAACAAATAGTGATTTTAGTAAAAAATACAAAACAATCTCACTCCGACGGTAAAAAAATACAAGCTATACAACAGAAGTTCAAACTAAATATGTCCAAAAAATCTCGTCTTACAAGAGCCCCCGGGGCCAACACCAACACTGTTTACTGGCTGGCCCACACATGAATCAATAAAACTGTTGACTTTTACGATAGCTATTTGTCGGCATCGCAGTGGTGGAAGCACGCCGGACCGGGACCGGGAGGCCCATCTTTCTTTGACCCCCTCCCCCCAGAAAGGTTGCTCCAGGGCAGGCGTCTAATTATAAACAGCACCTCATCATAGAACGTGCTGCACACGGTAAAGCATGGCCGCACAAAACCGAGGCCGGAATAAAAAGGCCAGCGGGAGCGAAAACCTGCTGATGGCCGTAAACCATCTCAGCTGTTAAGTTTATAAACAACCTTTTTTGCGCTTGTTCCCCCGCGGCCAGGGCCAAGAATAATCGTCCGAATCGATTGTTTACGCGTTGTTTACCGGACCGGTACGTGGACGGTTTTCGTTTTCCGGGCCGCCGTTCTCATAAACAAAACGCCCAGTAAAATTTCCTCCCGATCTCCCGATCCGGTTCCGATGCTAAATAGGTTTTTAATTATATTGACCTAAAATTTTACAATCCACCCGTGGCTCGTAAAAGCTCGATCGTTTTGATCGATTGCAACGAAGCGGATCGGTTCGGTCTGGTATTCCCGAGAGCGTTTTTCGACCATATTTCACTTTGGTAAAGTGCCAGGCCGGGTCGGAATCCAGCTACTTACGTATCTGAAGACTTAGACAGTACACGGCCTGTGACGTCATCGCTGGACGCCAGACGTTCCTCTACTTTATTGACGGATGCTGTAGCAAGTCGACGATCATCTTTTAGCACTGGTTTTTGTTGATCGCGTTGGTTTCTCGCTGTTTTCGGCTGATCGATGACTTGTGTTGCGCAGAACTAATTGATGATTGAAACAGCCTGAAAAAAAATAATAAAAAATATTTATAAACATGATAGCTAGGAACATTAATTACAAGAATTTAGTACAAAAACTTAAATCGTACTTATTAAAGTTGGTATCCCCCTTCGTCGAATAAAACCACCCAAATAAACATTACTAAATAGAACCTCGTTTCCCAAATTGGACGAGTCAGAAAACATAACTACAAGGTACAACCTTCAGGGCAATTTAGATTATATTTCCCTCGGGTTACCTCGTGAAAAAAAAGGGATCGCCTGCCTTCGTTGGCGCAACGTCTTGGAATGAAAGGTTTAAAATTGGATTCATAAACCATTTTCCTCAAAAAGTAACCTTTTCCACCGTGAATTGAGATGGGCGTACTGAAAACGGGACTTTTTTTTCGGAGTATTGGTCCTGCTTCATTTTTTATCTTCCTAATGGCACGGGTTCGGTGTACCTTTGTCTTGACGAACATGTCACGGGGGAAAAGGGTTTTGATAGAACGATAGTAACCCGAAAGGTAAGTTTTCCGTACATCCTCCGTGGTGTACATGAAAGGATTGGTAGAATTTTATTTTATTACTTTCAGTACTCCTTTGTACGAAGAAAAAAAAAAGGGAGTGTTCATCCTCCAAGGAATAAAGAATGCCTTTGACACAAGAGCTGCAAGTTGAAATGAAATTTAAAATATACACAAAACGAGCTACAGCGTGGGGGATAATCTTCTGTCGTACTCCTTTAAGGCTGACTGTTCCATGCCTCTTTCGACTCGTACCGCTGTTCTTTCGACGATGTTCAACAAATGCATGAATAATATATAGCTTGAAATATCGTTTTAATAGCGGTTTGGAAAACGAACAAAAGATTTCAAGAGCACCGATTGCTCACGGAGTCAAGGAGAAGGGGAGTGGAACGCAAGAGTAATATCCTGAATTCGTCTTAAATTCCAACAACGCGTTCTGTTCATAAATTTCCATACCCTTAGTGCGAGTCTAGCACTCAGCTGGTACGCAGAACACCCTTTAAAGTACTAGCACTTAGTGTTGATAAAAAAGAATATCAAAGACAAATATATAAATGCAATTTACTAATATTAGGTTATACGTACCGAGACCAAGTATTAACATTGTTGAAGCACCCAACTTAAATTATTGAAAATAGTTTTCCAAATAAACCTTTTCTCTTATCTGTACCAAACATACCAAAATTTGAAGGGAACAAAACCATTCCTCAAATTTACAAGAAAATATCATTTAAATCATTAATCATGGAACATGTTTGTAAACACTTTGGCCCACAATTTTCCAACCCGCCAACTTACGTCGACGGTACAACTTCAATCAGCGTGTTCAAACAGTTCGAAACTCCAATCATCCGGGAGAACGGATTGCAAAGGTAAAGGCAGAAGAGCTCTTAGTGTCTTCTTGGTATGCTCAACAGTGAACAGTCTTTCACGCGACCGATCAAGAGACAAAAAGACAAATCAACGTCATCATCACAACCTGACGAAAATGTCCACAGGACGAGCTACCACAGACTAGCAGGGCGAGTCGACGTGAGAAGAAAACCTGGGGATACCGTAGACAAAGCGCCAACGACGACGCTGATATCTCCAATCGGCAGGAAACGTTGTCCCGGTGTAGCCGAAACGCTGCTCCGTTGTCATCGCGTACCTCTTGAAAGACCCGGTTTGTGTTCCAGGCATATAGATCAGATAGGAATGGGCGGAAGAAAACACAAGTACAAGTAGAAACCAGCAGCGAGCTACTTCAGCTTCGTGAAGGTTCGCGTTCCGTCCGCGAACTTCGACGCGAAGTTTGTGGAATAACTTTTCAACTTTGTCATAAATTCGCCAGCCAAACGAGCTCGCGGGCAAGAGGAAGCCCGACAAGAAACCGTAAGAATGATTAACGGCCTTTACAAGCGGGCCGGTTTGTAAGAAGGCGGTTTGTTTTAAAAGTGGCTCGGTCCAGGGAGGCATTCGCGGTGGGAAGATCAACGCGTCCGTGGCGCGGAGATTCAGAATTAAGTAAGTAACAAAAAGTTGCACAGCTTGAAACAAAGGAAACCATTGTCGGGGTGGCAGCTATGGAATGCTTTGGATTAGGAGCAAGCGCTAGGGATGTTTACCTCGCCAGGCTCTTGATGGTGTTGCTGGTATAGGCCGGTTGGTTACTGGATACTGGTTGGTTTCACTATCGTTTAGGGGATAAACATTGGTTCTAGTGCTGTATTGCAGTTGTTGTTCGAATAAACGATTCTTGATCATAATTTGACTCATAACCACTTTGGGTCAATTAAACTGGAACAATAGAAGCTGATCGCCTTAATAATTAGTGACAAGAAAAGTAATGTCACGAAAATGTATAACAAAAATGTAAAAGAATGTTCAATATATAACATATCCACAGTAACAATTAACTCATACAGAGTTGATCATGGGACTACATAGTGATGTGCCTTATGAATCATTAGCCTAGATTTATTCATATGAATCTTTCACATCTTTCGTTCAGATAGGTTCATGAATCTTTTGGGATTCGCAACTTCAAACTTTGATGAATTTTTCGAAACCTTCATAAATCATTCACGAATCTTCATGATTCATTCATTTGCGTGGATCAGGCGACCAAAAACAAAACGGGGAAGGGTTTCTCTCCCCAATTTTCGGCCTTCAGTTTTTTGTTTAACATTTATGAATCTTTGGAATTCATAAACCTCTCCTTGAAAGATTCATGAATTTCTAAAACAATACAAAGAATCATTTAGATGAATGAATATGCCTCATAAAATAAATACCTTATGAATTATAAGGCGAGATTTATTCATATGAATCTTTCACCTAAGATTCATTCAGATAAATTGTTGAATCTTTTGGGATTCGCATCTTCAAACGTTGATGAATCTTCAAAACCTTAATGAATCATTCACGAACCTTCGCGATTCTTTCATTGTCGTGGATCATGCAACCAAAAACAAAAAGGGGGTGGGGGGAGGGTTTCTCTACCCAATTTTTGGTATTTAACTTTCTGTTGTTCTTTTAACATTAATGAATCTTTTGGATTCATGAATCTCTAAAACGATGCAAAGAATCATCAAGATTAATGAATCTGAATCAGTATTACACAACTCTAGATTACACCTATTCCCACTTACAACGAGCATATTATATAAATTCATTCATCCCATGAAACGCACGAACTTCCACTCAATTTCCACACTATACCGCGCGAATGTAGGTTAAACGAACGTAAACATGAACGACCCCGGCAGACCCGAGCGAAATCAGTTTATCATCCTTCCATTGTGCCGCGTTCGGGCGACCACTAATTCTCGAAATATCTGCCACGAGCTCACCAAACCCCCATCATTATCCGTACTTCTACCAAAAAGCGGGCTGCGGATGGAAAGTGCAAGTGCTGTCCCCCCTTCCGCGTGCACAAAAGCGGCCAGCGTGTTACGGCCATCCAGAGTAAGCCGCAGCGTTGCAAGCGTACCATGGAAGTGCGCGGGATGATCCTCACTAAAATGGCCCCCTTTCGTCGATGCGGGAAAGCTGGTGAAAGGGTGCGGCGGTGGTGGTGGCACGCGAAACTGCGGGAAGTTTCCTGATGCCGGAACTCACTCTGACGGAAGAAGATTTATGGGCTCATGCAACAGGATATCTTCATAAGTGCGCTTACGCTCTTGCGGTGATCCTGACCCTCCGAGTGCGCGGTGGTTGAAAGAGTGACTCGAAGGCCATCCCAAATCTAGGGGATGGATAGGGAGGGGGGAGGCATTTACGTCATTGCATAATCGTTGCAAGAGCCGAAGAGACGTTGGACCGTGCACCGCGCGCGGTACTTTCGTATGCAAATCTCAAGCACGGAACTTCACCGTGTGCATTCGTCGACAGCGTGATGGGTACTCCTTCGACACCATGGAGGAGGTAAAAGGGACGACCATCAACTTCAACCACCCCAAGAAAAAAAACCAACCCCGAACCCGTTCACCGGAAGAAACCTCCCCCTCCTGCCTCGGTAGAAAAGGTGTCGAAAGTTTTCCATCAATCTTCGACGACGCCGTGCCCCGACACGTCATTCCCAACGGTGCGAAAGGTTAACTGTGCCGAGATTTATGAGGATTGTGACCAAACTTTAAAATCCCCCCCTCACTGACATATCCATGCACACACACACGCGACATGGAGGACGCGCCTAGCTAATGAGGTTTACTGACGCAGCGATGCTGGGGATTTCTTGCGACGTACGTGGTGATATGGGTGTTATGCACTTTTCTATTTTTGACGTTGAATATGGGTGAACTGGTCCATAAGTCGGCCCCTTGATGTGAGGGGATGAATCCAAGCAGAATAAGTTATCCCGATCATGCAACAGATTTGCATGTATTTACCAACCGCTCAGTCAGTCTACTTTCGGTGGTGTACAGTTAATCCGGCAGCTGCTTTGGTAGTGATTTATGCTTTTGCAGTGGAAAAATGTAAGCATCTCGGATAAAAATCCTCTGTTTTATGATTAATAAACATATACCCTCAAACTATGAAAAATGTTATAAAAGAAAGTCTCCATAGTTGTAAAGACAAACATTAAATAAATAAATTATTTCTCACAGAGAAAACAACAGATTTCTTGATGCAATTTTTCAAAATGTAGTACAAAAAGTGCACAACGTATTGAAATATATAGTTACTGCCGTTCAAGACGATTGATCTAGGTGTTCACTACAATTCCATCTACGTCACGTCGTTTTAGTTCAAAAATGACCAAAGTCAGATTACGCCGGTCTTTATACACGGGTAGTATAACTTTTCCATTCTATCGTTTCGAGACTTTTTTGAGAACTTTGTGCATGACAGATTTGTTGACAAATGATTGATTTTTTATTGGTTTTTGGTATTCAAATTCATATTTTTTTCATATTCGGTAGAAAAGCATTTCGGATCACCTCCAAGCAGATCTACGATCATAGAGTGAAGGTGAAAACAGGAATAAAATTGTTAAAACTGGTGAAAATAAAAAAACAAAATTTCACATTTCAACATTCACTAATTTTTGCGGGGTGGTCGCTATATACGGACAAATACGGTACATTGATGGACGCATATGAAGACCTTACGTTTTCTAGTTGAAAAGGTAAAATTTGTCAACCAGAGGTGTGAGAAAAATCAGAATACCCAACAAAAAAATGCGGCACATAAAGCACCGAGTTTCAATCAGAAAAAGAAAACATTCCTGTCAGTCATGTCTCAAAACCGGATGGATCCCAATTCATCCTTCATGGGTCACGTTCTTCATTCGAAAGCACAAACACACACGCGCACAAAAAGGGACACAGGCGAGGACCGGCAAGCGTATGAAAAATGCCGTCAAAACACGAACCGGATACCGTTAAGCCACTCACACGCACACCAAGGTCGCAAATGGCAGGATCATAGTTCACCCGATGGCATCCGATAAGAATCGGGGCCAGCTTTAGGACACTTACCTAGACCAACACACACACTCTGGAGGGAAGGTGATGGGTCAGTGTTCTCACGTCATCAGCGTTTTGTGATCCGTGCACAGTAGACGAGAAGGGGGGGTTTGCTTTTCTTTTCATTTCGTCGACACGAAAAACACAAGCAAATCGCATCCGCGAGTAAAAAAGGGAAAATGTTTTCGGGCGCGTAACGAACGCTCCGACAGATATTTGATTACGTTATTAAGTGAACAAATATCCTTTCATATCCTCGTCGATCTTTTGCTCGATCCTTTGCCTTCTCTGTCTGTCCCTTTCGTCGGGGGAAAGAAAATGTCTCGCTCCGAAAAAAAAGGGATTTCCCGACTTCCATACTTTTGGGCACGATATGTTTGTTTCAATCGCTAAACTTGTCACTCACACGCCCGGTCTGTGTGTGTGACTTTCTTCAGAAAAGAACACACGAACAGCGTGCGTTTGATGGGGCATTAAGTAGAAAGTTGTCACTCGGAAGGACATAGGAGAAAAAAAAGAACACCATTCGCAAACATGCTTCGAACACTCAATTTAATACACTGACAATGGGTTCCATTTTCAACACTTAGCCATTGGGGCTCGCAAAGGCAAAGGTTGTCCAACATTCCTAGAGCCCGGTTTTTTCTCCCATCCCTCGGACCACCACCACCCAACCCATCGTCATCATCATCAACGTCATCATCGAGCTTCTTTCGTGGTTTGACCAGAAGTACCGACAACGGGAAGATCCCCAACACTCGCACCCAGGATTGGCACAACGCTCGGGGCCGAGGCTTTTCGGAAAGACAAATTAACTTTGACCTCTCCCACCACCCCAACCCCCCCCCCCCCCTCCTCACCCTTTTTCCCCATCCATTCCTTCGAAGGGACAAACGGAAGGCGAAACATGTCGATTGTGTCATTGTGGTGCGCGCCGAGGACGAATAATGTCCTTAGGCAGTGCGTGCACTGGAAGTACGGAAACCCCCCCCCATCCCCTCATCCCTCCCCTCGTCAGTCATGTCTGTATCAATTTTTCGGTCAAAATCATTGCGCCAGTCGAAGCGGAAGGAAGGAAGAACCGGCCGATGTCGTCAGCAAACGGCCAGCACCAATCGTCTCCGTTCCGCTTCGGAGGAAAGTCGAGTCTCGTTTGTCTGATTTTCTTTGTTTTTATTCCGTGCGTTTTCTTGCCACTGCCAAGCCCGGGAGTGCGGGGACGAATGGATGTCGCTGTGTTTTCTTCGGTGCTTCGTTCTTCAAATTCTTCTGCGTCGTTCACTCTCGACCGGCCTCGTCACAGTATCGATTCGAGTGGGACAAGTGGGGCCGACATCACAGAAAAACTGTGCACGCAGGTTCAGATCGAAGAGACAACAAGCGGCGAAGCCGACCGGGCTCGATGCTCGGAAAAACGAATTACGAATCCACTTGGGCGAGCGACGCTTTAACCGAAACCGCTTGTGAACCGAATTCATTCGAACGGGGCGAGAGGAAGCAGGGGCGTCTAGGGTACTTAAGAACGATGGCACTCGATCAAAATCGCCCTCGGAGAACCAGTGTGTATGCTTTCACCGGCGAGATTGCTCCGGTCGAATAATGTTCGACAAGCCCGAAAATAACGGCAACGGCACAAAAATAATGAAACTTCATGGAGTGCACGATTTTCGGACGAGGAAAAAGCCACAACCGAAGGAACGAAGCGATGAAGCAATCGGTCTTATCGACGACCCTCCCGTGCAAAGCCGTGCTAATCTTTCGGAAGATTATCTGGAAGACTCGGGAAGAGTCCGTCGGCAGTGCTTTCGAGAGCACATAGATTTTAATTTGGCCAAACAAAGTGTGTCTGACGTTGCGAGAGCGAGAGTGGAGTGTTGAGGAGGAATAATTTAAGTGTCTTTTATTTACGGGTGTATTATGGAGGTTTATAAAACTTGCCAATAACTCTATTGCAAGCTGGTGACAAATATGTTTTTTTCTTGGATGATATAAGAAACGGAGGTAATAAACAATAAGGTTGAAATTTAAATTGTACCAAACTTCAACGTTTGAATTCTTCAAAGCATTCCTCTTTGCATTTTTTTTATTTCAGAAGCTTAGCTATAGTAATTCAAACGGTTTCCTAAAACATGACAATCACAATACGGCCACCATGGTGCGAACCATACGTTACAGCTGAGGGAATGAAAACCACATCCCTCCGGAGCCCCAAACTTCCACGTCCCACAGCAGCCCGTCGAAAACAACCCCCCAAAGAACATCGTCCTCTAGAAGCTCGAACCCCACCGGGTTGATGGGTTGATTCAGCCGGTGCACATAATAAACCAGCCAGCTGGCGGCAAAACAACGGCTTTCCACTGCCAATGCAACATACTTCGCCGTCAACCCCCCCCCCCCCCCCTCCCTTTCCTTTGTTGCACATTCCCCCTCGACAAGGGCTCCCGCGAACGCCAAAGTGAACGCTGTAAGCGAAACGTAGCCGCCATAACTTTGCCATGCTAAGTGATCCCAGTCGCTACAACAATTTCTTGCCTGCGGAAACGCACCCTTCTTCACCTCCCTTTCATGCGCGTTCCGGGTGGCCGGAGCACGGTTTTGCTATGCACCTACACTCCGCAAACAACGGAACTACCCACTCGAATCAAGGATCCAGCCGCCTAAAAACCCGCCAGGATGTGGATCGGAAACGATCGATGGGAAAGTGAGAGAGACAGAGCGAGAGCGAGAGAGAGAGAGAGAGAGGCCGGAAAACGGTGGCTGAAATCTGTTCCGGTATTTGCATAAACAACTTCAATATTAATTATGGCGAATTTATTGCTAATTTAAGACCGTACCGAAAACCGATGCGAGCCCGCCCGATTATTGGCCCGGCGTTTGGCTCGTGTTACTAACGGCTCTCTCGTGCGCCCATTACACCTTTAGTACAACACCCCCGGAAGCGTAAGCGTCCGTCCGGGTTTGCAGGTGTGCAAGTGTGACTCTTTCGCTTTCTCTCACTTCGATTGGCTCTTGCTTTCTCCCTTCCAAAACAAGTTGGAATACGGTTTAGAAAATCCATTTCCAATCGCACCTTCCGAAATATTTCGTCATTTTCACAGCCAGGACAATAGATACACCTACAGCAAACTATTTGACTGAACAGTGCGTTTTTGTTCCTCGAAACACAAATTCACCAATATTTTATTAATTTAAATCAGAGGTAGTTTAAAATAAGTTTTAAAATTAAAGAATTAAAATTAAAATTCAATGAATTTTGTTAAATCATATAATTGTGTGCATGTAATCACGCAGATCATTGAGGAATAGAGCCAAGCAGCTCACAACATTCATAATAGAGGTCATAAGCAATCTAATTAACTTCCTATCCTTTCCAGTCGAAGAGCCGATTTTTATCTTCTACCATAAGCAGCGATGAGTTTCTGAGAACTTCGCTACCTACGCGAAAGTAAACCATTTAATTAACTGCCCATGTTGGGATACTACTCTTTCGAGATGTTTCCTCATTTATGTTAATGTTTTTGCCATTTCTTTTCCTCTGTTCAAAGCTTTGAGTATACTCTTCTACTAAACGGTGCTTGCTTCTGCAAATACCATGCTGTGAGAAGCACGAGAATGCTAGCACCCATTTTTGTGTTCCATCACTCCCTCGCAACCATAACGAGTTATTCACGCCGGGCGGTAGCCACTTGTTTAGTGGACAACAAAACTGACGCATCGCAGGCGCGAAACTTGTCCATAGTGCCATCGCCCGGAACATCAGTCGGTGGATACTTGAAGAAAACATCTCCTCGACACCGTCACGGCACAAGCTAAAGGACATCATCGGAGCACTTACCACAACCAACCAACACTCTCATGCTCCCGTGTTTGTTGTTCGCGGCGTAAGTTTGTGCGTGCTTGTGTGTGTATGTGTGCGTGTAGGGTTGCATGTTTCAACCATCCCAGCCCATCCTCGCGCCCAGTCGCGTTTAGCGTGTTCGGCGAAGTTGTCTCTATTTTCTTCACCGTTACTTTATAATGTGTACACACTCGAGAGGACGATCAAAGGACATTATTTCTGCCGAGGCACACCTTTCCCCCCATCCGGCACTTGGGCGCCTTCTCCATCTTTACCGTTACCGCCCGAAGAACTTTCGAACAGAAAGGCCTCATTGGATGACTGGGAAGAAATTCGTCAAGGGCGAGCGCGGGAGGAACCCGGCGGGCCGGGTCGATGAACATGCATTCCCGTGCTGGTGCCACACGCGACAAATAACACCATAAACACCGTCGACGACAATGATGACGATGTTGTGCCGGTGTCGTGGCGAGCGGTGTCCCACTAGCTGACGGTCCCCCGGTCGAAGCGCACGAAACCATCACTTCTTGATGGTTCGTTCTTGCTCGATTACGTGATTGGGCAACAATAAACCGCACAACAACAATAGGAAAGTTTCGATGCATGCAACTTGTTTTATATTCTTACGTAACGTTGTTTTTCGTTCATTTTATAGTTGTGTCTTGTAAATTTTTTGACGATTTGTTCATTTGAATCTTTTAATTTGAAATTTATTTTAACTGATTATTTGATTTCCTTCTTCAAAAAGAGTAATCTGTACACCTTCATCAAATCTTATAAACACAACATTTTTGATAGCTAGCTGTCATTAGTTCTAAAAAATTTTTCACCCATAAATAAATGAAAATGCAAAATAAAAATTATAATAATATTTAATATCAATTCGTTGGTAAGCTAAGTCCTAGCATAGCTCTTAAAAGTCGTAGGTATAATAAATGTTATATACTCATTTTATTAAATAAGGTTGTACTAAAGTTTCTTAGTACAATCTTTTCTAATAAAATTTGTCTATAACATTTGTTAAACCGATGGTTTTTAAAGGTTAAGCTAAAACTTAGCTTCCCAAAGAAATGATATTAAATAATACTATAATTTTCATCTTGCATTTTTATTCATTTATGGGGCAAACACTTTTTAGAACTAATGACAGCTGGCTATCAAAAATGATAGCTATGGCAGTCAACGTGTTAATCATTAAAGATCGATAAATATTTCGTTAAAAAATTATGAAGCTGCATCCCAACTCTAATTAATACGTTTGTTGCTTACTATAAGAGAAGTGTTCTACGTAAGCCCCTGGATGAAAAGTGCTTCAACACGTTCACTGCCATGGCTATATTTTTTTTATTGCCAGCTGTCATTAGTTATAAAAAGTGTTTGTCCCATAAATAAATGAAAAAGCAATTTAAATATGATAGTAGTATTTAATATCAATTCTTTGGGAAGCTAACTATTTTTGTTTAGCCTTTAAAAACCTTCGGTTTAATAAATTATTGAAAAAAAGAATTTATTGAAAAATATTGTACCGTCAACGTGTTAAACATTTCTGCTAGGTCCATTGTACTAAAAAACCTAAACGTTATAAAAATTGACGATAAAAAATAACCAACAATGGCATATCCGATGTACGACTTGTCAACTTTTTTAATGTTAATAAGATCCATCTAACAGAACAGTTACAGCTTTCAACAAAACTCGTTTGCACCTCTCTATCGAAGCTAGAACCTCGTAACGCATTATTTTGGACGATAATAGTAAACGAAGTCACACTCTCTTTAAACATCAGTCTAAGAGTAACGGGACGAAACAACACATTCCGTATCGATGCATGCGCTAGCGTTATAATGATCGAAACAGTTAGCACGTTAAATGATACCAACAATCGACAACACGTCACGCCGTGGGTCGGGTCTGGGGGAAATGTGGCGAACCATTTCCTAAAAATAGCCATCAACCGGGGGCTATCAACGAAATGGAAACCGAGAGACCGAAAACTCGGCTCGGGGCGATTGGAAATCGGAAAGAAAACGCACGTCCGATCGCATGCCAGCTGGTATTTTATTGTCGAACGCGTTTGGACCGGTTTTGGTGAACGGTTCGAAGAAATTTCACGTGTTCCGCAACCATTTTTGTGCCGATAGTTAGAGCGGAACGAATGTGTTGTTTGTTGTTGGTTGGGCGCGTCTTGGCTTGGACGCGCTTCCAGTGAAAATAAATCTACAAAATTATTGAAGTGCAATGCAACACTTTGCGTCAGACATGTGAGAAATGAGAATGAGAATAATGAAACCACAAAAAGCAACATATGAAATAGGGAGCATGTAAATCATTTCTTTACAATCAATTCTTAGATGTAAATCGTTTCAATGTTCGACAAATTAACCTCTACGTTCGGGTGTCCGGCGTTCGACGTAATCAAAAACCCATGTCCCACCGAGCACGGGGGTCAGTCAATTGATTTATGCGTGTTGCATGCGTCGAAACAACCGTCCGGTCAGCTCAGTTCGGCGACGGGGACATGGAATTACCATCAACATAATCATCACCACCAACGCGCCATCATCGGGTCAGGCTGTCAGGCGTGTCATATCGAAACGTGAAACCGACGCCAAACTGGCACTATATCAACAGTTACACCAGTCGACCTCTTCCGCCGCGGTCATTAGTTCAGCCCCATATGCACATTCCCCCCCCCCCCCCCCCCCCTCCCCGCTCTAATCACTAACGACATCCAAATGGGCTTGGACCGTGTGGCCGTTCCAGAGTGACGGCGAGCCTCCAAACAGAACCGTTACCGTTACGCTGGTTCGCTGTCCGAGTGGCCAACAATTATCCCAAAGAGAGTGATAATTACGTTTACAAGCGCACTTGCACGTAGTTCGCCCCAATCTAGGATTTCCTGTTCCCGGTCGGTTGAGGCCCCTTTCCACCTCACCCAGTCATCCAGGTCCCACTAGCGTCCGGCCGGACACTGCACATGCAAAGGACTACGGCTACGCTCGAAGAGTTTACCGCACACGCGGGTTACAAACGGTTATTGGCGCACGGCACTCAATTCAACACACCGCTGGCAGCATGGGCTTCGGTACATAATTTCTCGACAAAGTACAATCCCATTGCCCCGCGGAGTATCGGCCACCGATTCGCCGATGTTCGATTCCCGCTTTTCCACTCCCCCTCCACGGTTCCCGAGCCAGCCGAACATGTAGTTATGCAATGTTATGTTGTAACGCCCGGAGGTAGCGTGCGTGCCGTGCACTTTCGTGTTTGCATCCAGGCACGCTTGTGCATCCACCGCTTTTCGACAAGCATTCGCATTCGTGAATTCTTCCCCCGACATCGCGTTTCTGATGGAGGCGCCCAGTACTTTAAGTTTGCCGTTGAATTTTGTCGGATTAAATGAAGTTAAAATATGCAAAAACATAGAGAAAAGAAAGCTGGATGAACTAAAATTGATACTTTATAAAATGAAAAGCAAAGGCTCCGAAAGTCATGAAAAAATGCATTAAGAGTAATTAATTATTTCTCCACGTTAATCTACTCTCGCCCTCTTTTCCTCTCCACACACACAAACAGACACACACACACACACACACACACACACACAGAGTCACTACATTTGGGCCAAATGAGCAAAAACTACTCTCCGGACACGCAAGTCTCCTTCGAAGGGTTGACCCCCTTTTCCGGATTAACCGATGTTATGTGGTGGTAAAACATCGGCTCTTATGTGTTTTTTGAAAGTCCAAAACGTACGGTACGAAAAAAATAGGATACTATCCAGAACGATGGAAACGATATCGTTTTACCCAGCTGCTACACACTCATGGCCCGCCTGGTGGCGGTGTTGGTGATAAACTACTGCGACGAGTAGTTTTTCCGCTGACAGGAAGTTAATTAAAATTTCATAAGAGCACAACGGCGCGCAAAATCAAATGAACTATGCTGGGGAGTTAAAAGTTCTCTGTGAGGGAGCTTTAAATTTTCATTGGAACAACAAAAAGGTGATGAATGTAAATGTTTCGAAAAGTCAACGTTTAGACTCTTCAATCAAAATATGTTTTTCTATCAAAATAGTATTATTCATCATATTTATATGATTATTGAAATCGTAAGCAACTCAAACAACTTTTATGCATTTAAATACATACCTTATCGTTAGTGTCTACTGTTTATAGAACGTACGTGTAGGATTATTACACGCCAACGATTGCTTTATGATAAACCAATCTATTTCTTTTCCATGTTCAGTTCCAACACACGTTTAGCACCTCATACCGACCGACATACCGTGAAGCCGTTACATACCAATTAAACCAATCGTTGAAAAATAGCTGTTGAATACCACGATACCTTCTACTAGCCTGCGTGAAACAGTTTAATTGAAAATGATTTTTCATTACCATTCTACGGTAGGGCGAGCCCGCTGCAATCGTGGGGTAAACTAAGCTGGTAAATGTTTTTCCCTCACACCTTCACATTTCGAGTAGGTGTTGCTTCCTCGTAATGGTAAGCTCAACTCGATTGTAAATAATCAATAGAAACCTTGCGTGTGCACAAAGGGGGGGGGGAAATGCACTATCGACATTCGTAACTGCGGAACTTAACCAAACAAACACTAATGGGCATAGCTGTGCGGTGGCTATGAAATTTAAATGATTTCATTTATTAGTTAGTCTAATCGTCTTTATTTTTGCACGAAATTTGTTTCTATTAAAAGTCTATTACTGATTTCTTTTATTTTAATTTTCTTTTTTATACCTTTTAGTATTATTCTCTGGTATGCGTAAATAAATTTGTTCTTTTTTGCATTCTCTTAGGTACTCATCGTATTTTGTAATCCACCCACATTCAATCAACGCATGGAAGTGGTCACTTGTTGATAAATGAACAAGCGGAGGCTGTTTGAATTCCTCACCTTTTTTTCACTCAAATGAAAAGAATGACGGTTTATCCTGATGTACATCGGTTTTACACAGGGGAATGAAAAACCGATTCCCAGTTCACTTAATCTGCTGATCTTTCCGAGCACGTTGGTATTCATTGGGCCCGCTTTTTTTCCCCCTTCTACCCACCCTTGCCCGTAGGCATTCTGTTCTGCCGGCATTCCGATGGCCATTGTGACTGGCAACAATTTCGAAAAAGATAAATCCATTCTGGCGCACGTTCGCATTCGCGTCACGTTCTGGTGGACACAGTTTGCAATATTATTTATAGTCCCGCGCACCGGCATTACCGTGATGGGAATTTTGCCCTAGCTTCGTGCCAAAATGAAATAATTAGCAATGGAAATTGCCAGAACCACGGGACCGCTCATGAATGTTTTAAGCACTCAGTCATGGTTTAATGGTTAAACGAAGGTTGTTATTGTTTTTATAAACCACTGTTTCGGGGCCGGACTCGAACATGCCTGTAGCCGTGTCTGTGATGGCTGTGCAAAAATGGGAGGCAAACAAAATCGACCATATTAAACACTGAAGGTCGAAAAAATTATGTTATAATTTATGTTCGAAGTAATGTCAAAAATAAAACAACATTTTGAATGTTTAAAAACAAGTACGATAAAAAGCATCCAATAATCACAGTCCACCAATTGTACAATAAACATACCTCAAAAACCTTTGCAAATTAATGGCGATAGTTGTTCGATAAAAGTAACACCCACTCGTCTATTCGCACACCAAACCACACTAATCGACCCATAATAAACCGCAATGTAAAACAAATAAGTGTGCAAGAATGCAAACACCATTCGTACAATCGAGTAAATGGTTGCGAAAGGGACTCGCTATGGAAATGGACCACTCAATGGGAGGATCCATGAGGAGTTTTAAAACCACTCCGGAGGGAACATGTAGCGCCACGCAGCTAGCCAGCCCTCTCCAATCAGGTCCGATTCAATTATGGTCACAAATTGCATCCTAATCCACCATTACGCCGCACATTAACACAGCTGTTATCTTTTGCCCGGTGTAGAACGATTTCGATTGTTCAGTCAGGTTGGTGGTCGTGTTATTTCGCTGGGATTACCACATAAATGCACAATTGTGTTTTCACACAAACACAATCAATCCGTTCTAATTGTTTTATATTGCTATCAGTTACTAACCAAAAGCATTTAAATACAACAAATCCAACAACAACAGAAAAATAAAAGAGAAATAAAATATAAAACAAAGCATACATTTAAGTTAAAACTCAGTAAGAAAAGGGGTTTTCCAGCAGACTGCCAATATTTTAACAAACAAGAAAACTACCCACTTCACATTGGATCCCTGGGCTTTACAAAATTGACCACACGTATCGATTAAACGTTGAACCTAGTCCTCCCAGATCATCTGGTGCCTCCGTTTTAATTGCGTTGTGATTTTTATCACCTTCCGAAAGCTTACCTAAAAGCCATAAATATATAATTACACAGATCTCGATGTGAATAAATTACCCTCCACTGAGAACGGGAGTAGGAAGCGTTGGATGATCATCATCGATTATGTTTGTTACGCCCTCTAAGTTCCACCTTCACACCCGCAACCCACACATTTCATCGACACAATAAACATAATTCTGCCAAGGGATGCAACAACGGATGGTTCCACTTTCTGGAGCGCACTTAAACCCGGACACGCTTTACCCATTTTATTATGATTAGTGCTTTCCGAATCGATTAAAAGCGATACAACTGCAATAGTGGCAAATTTGCAAAAACATTCCCCCCCTCCCCAGGCGCCAATATCGTGCCCTTCGCCCGCATCGTTCCCATCAAATATCTATTTCTATTTTACCGAACAAAACCTCATTTGGGCTCCCTTTAGCCCTTTCCCTAGCACCCGACGTCTGTGTGTGTGTGTCCGGTTTGTGAAACCGGATGGGGGCAAAACTCTTTCAACAGCTTCAGCCAAGGACAGTGTACCGACGCTGACCATACAGGCACAACGACACACTCACCGGGTCCTATTTGTTTAATGATGATGGTCACACACAAGTCCTCCCAGAACAAACGCTACCGAACGGTTGAAAAACGTTTTATGAACTAACACACGAGTGGCGCAAGTTGTTCGACGACGACCAACGGAGGGTGGCAAGGTGGGCCACAAATCGGGGAAACTCAAATCGGGGCAACCCTCCAACCCCCAGAGGACCGGAAACAGGAAAGTAATCACGTAAAGGGTGCAAAACCTAATCATCAGTTAGTTGCATCGCCACCCTACAAACGTACACACACAAACTCACCCACGAACACACACGAATTCCACACAAACACACACTCTTTTGGATACAATGCCACACACAGCAGCAGTGTTGTTGTTTTTCTTCCGTCGACGTTACAGCGATAAAGCGCACTGGGCGTCGATACCTAAAGGTGTCGGTGCTGTTGGGAGCTGCTCTGCTCAGCCTCAGCTGCGGTCGAGCTATCAGTTCGAGTGGGATAGACTGACCACCGCAACGACGATATGGCAGCCACCCACTTTGAGGGCAGCTGTTGGTGATGCGTGATAACGCAGCTATGGGAGCGATAAGCGAAGTCAACGTGGAAAGATGTTGTTTCAACCCAGTTAAAGGTGCACCCCGGTTGGTATTGCTCGATTCGAATCGATTTAAATTGCTTGGTTGTCAATCAACAGATTCTTGATCAACATAGCGCAATTAAATTACAGATGTTCAAATATTATTCCAGCCCCTGGAACAATAAAACATGTAAACCTTTGAATGGCAAACTACAAATGTTGGTTACAATACACAACAAAAAAGAGCTATAACGACTAGAGTTGTGTAATTCCTATTCAAATTTATGAGTCTGAATGATTCTTGGCATCGTTTTAGAGATTCACGGATCCTAAAGATTCATTAATGTTAAAAAAACAGAAAACTAAAGACCAAAGAATTCGTAGAGAGACCCTCCTTTTATGTGGCAGGATCCATGACAATGAAAGATTCATGAATATTCATGAAAGATTCATGAAAGATTCATGAAAGATTCATGAAAGATTCATGAAAGATTCATGAAAGATTTATGAAAGATTCATGAAAATTATAAAATTTTTGATTGAATTGAAATCAATCTGAATGTATCTAAGGTGAAATATTCATATGAATGAATCTTGCCTAGTGATTAATAAAGCACATCACTAATAACGACCTTGTTTTAGCAGCAATAATCTCGCTAAACGTACGACTTTACATAAAATTATACAATATATTACATAAATTATATTAAATAAAACATAAATAAATTTGAGTTAAATTTAAAGTTTAAAATACGCCAAGAAGGCAGGTTTTATCACCACATAACCAGTTGAAAACAAAACTTTGTACAAGTTTGTTCTACCAATAACCATTTTTAAATTCATAACAAAAGCTGTTGCAGCATGGTTTGTACATGGAAAAGTTTTCGTAACATTGAAATTGCGAGAAAAAACACGAAACAAGAACCAGAGTTTTAGATGTGTATGATTAAGATTTAACACAAATAACCCCCCGGGAATTGTGGACGGTGGGTGAAAGTGCAACAAAGCAATCCCACTCATCCCCTCCCGCCAATCCTCATGCTCCCATCTCCCTTTCCCCTCTCTATACAAGTCTGTGAAAGGTCGGGTCGGTCGAAGATTCTATCGACTTTCCACTGCCTTACGCTCACCAAGTCAGGCGGCTTTCTTGGCTTTCTTAATCTGCTTTTCTATCGTAAGCACTCCTCCCTGCCACCCTCTCTCTCTCTCTCTCTCTCTTCCTCGCTCCCCCGACAGGCAATATGTGCCCCTAGTGGCTTCCAGAAGTGCTTCAATGACGTTGTAGGGCAAATGGTACTGTCGGAGGACTTGATGAAACTTTAAATAACTTTCTTCCCATTGTAGGCTGTATGGAAAAACTAGTAGCTCCAGGCCGGCGTAGGAGAAAACGAGCCATGAATCGACTGAGCAGGGCTCGGCACGGACCTCGGATGGCAAACGCTATGCATACCGAGTTTCCGACCGAGCGCTGGCGCGAGCGTGTTTGCCGTTTTTCCTCCACCCACCCGGATGCGCCTTTTGCTCCGATCGTTGTCGACTGCGACTCCCCGGCAATGAAAACAATTACAATAAATTACCATTAAATGAATCGCATGTAACGGCGATATTTATGTGCCCCGATCGGAACGTGAGGGGCGGGTAAGCTGTCCCGACAATGGCGAGGAATGGGGAGGGGGCACCAAATGGTAGAAAGGAATTTTGCGTCACCTCACCAAATGAACCTTCCGATCGAATCCTTTCCCAGCCGCGCTGACAAATGCAGAAGCTTTCCCATTCGATCGGTGCTTCTTTGCACGATTTTCACAATATTACTCTTCCTACTCGAGCCTTGAAGATGTGTATGTGCGCTAGCTTGTACATTTTCAACTCAAATTGAACGCTAGAAATAACAGTTTAGCCCAAACCAATGGCGCATCGAGCGGCGAACAGCTCCAAACCGGAAGCTTACAAACGCACATCGTAATAATAAGGATTACGGAGCACATTCGGGGCGCAAGCGGGACGTTGGAGCGTATCAATTGATACAGCGTGTGCGTGTGAGCATGCGAGGGCAGATTTATGCGCCCGATAAAGAGCTCACGAATCCAACCAAAAAAAAGGAAAGGAACCAAACGCCACCGAGCCCGACGACTACGAAGGCAGAGTTCACGTGTCGCTGCGATTCGAAACCACGGATACGAATCGGCCATGTGTTAATAAAGTGGAACAATATTTATTTTCAATTAGACATGACAAAATGGTCTGGGTGGGAAGGTCAATGCCGCGGGGAGCGATAGGGTGGACTGTCGATGAGGCGTTAGGGGAAAACTCTACGATTTCCTATCGTTGGACGTCGACAGGAACAGTCGGTATGTTCACAGGAACCGCTCGAGGCGATTATGTATGCAATCATGTTACAAACTCATTGGTTCGATTATTGACAAGAAAAAGATTCGATTTCTATAGTTCATGACGATAATGAGGAGTGGTTCTTTAGTTTTTATATATACAATAAGAGAACAACATGAGAAATAAAGTGGATAGAAACAAAGAAAACTATTTCATATAATGAGGAATAAAATGGCCAAACTATTGGACAAAGGATTATCAAAATACAATTAAAAACAAAATTATCTTACAGTTTGAGAAAAATATAAATCACCAAGCGCATTACTAATCAAGCCATCTTAACCTCCAAAACCAATCAAATTACCCTGATCCGACCATTTCTTTTCTCTTGCTACCCTTAATTACAGCAATCAAAACAGATTCAAACCTTCAAACCGAGCTTAACATACCTGAGAAACCCCAAAACGCCACTATTAGCATCAATTTGGATTCATTTAATTTGAACCACCATTAGGCATCCTCATCCGTGTTCGGTTTTGTCGTACGGAGTTTTGTTCCGCATGGCCACAAATCCAACCGGAACCACACCGAACTTCCTTCCCTTCGCGGGAAGGGAAAAACTTTATTTCCCACACGCACAGTAAACTCCGCCACCAGCGAGGAAAAGATAATAGACCCAACCCATTTACGCTAGATAAAACATTTCATCCGTTTGCTCCGATGAATGCAAAAAAAAAAAAGAATCTGAACAAATTCAGTGCGTAAACCGTCGTTGTCGTCGTCGTCGTCGTCTCTCCACGGTTTAACATCGCTTCCAACCGATTGACTTGAAATCGAGGATTACGAGTTTTCTAGTCGGGGAATTGGCAGCGAGGAGTAAGCATTTTCCACCTGGCCACCCATTTCAACTACCCTCCACCGGGGGGAGGGGTTCATTTGCGATGATGGCTTGACAATTTTGCTGACTTTCAGCAGCTGTTTTTTTTTTCCCGAAATTTGTTCCATTTCCCACAATCACTTCCATCCACGCAAAACCCGTACCACGGACCATTTTCTTCTGCACGAAGGGAGGAAAAACTTTCGTCGGAAAAACCATATGATTCTGCGGCAACTGTCGGCGGTCGGAAAATTCATCGAGTTTTAATCCCGGCTCCGGCGACGCTCGCACGCAGGACATTTTATTAACTATTCTTAACCCCCACTGGGAAAAGGGAAACAAGGGAGGAAAATTGATCTTGAACCGACGGCAAAAAACGAATCCTCCCTTCACCGAACCTTCAAATGGAAATCAAAGCAAACAAAAATAAAACCACATTCCCCACGCACGGGAGCTGGAACGCACGGAAGCAAAATCAACTTCGATTATTTAGAATATAAGACTTAAGCCATTGTTTTCCAAACACTGCCGACGAACAATAAACGGGCTTAAAGGGGTTTCAACCGAGCGTAAGACCACCGACAAAACTTTCTGGCCCAAAAATTCCACTCACCAGCACGGTATCGGTTTTGGTTAGATTAAATTATTACTCTCGCTTCGGTAGCTTCCCTTCTTGCCGACTTGTCGTTTGCAGTGTTTCTCTCGACATCTCAAGCACGGTCCGCTTGGACTCGGTTCGGAGAAAACTATCGATACGCTCCCGGATGTTCGCATTCGAAATGGTGAAGTTTTTCTTCCAACCCAGCCCCTCCCCCCGTCACTATATTGCGTGTGGTTTTGGAAATTTAGAGAAAAGATAAACCAATTCACTTTTATGAGCGCAACTAAATGCTTCCTTTCGGTTGGTTCACCCACTATCTAGCTTCCACTCCGCATCTCGATAAAAGACCGTTGTTTTACTCGCTCGCCGAAGGGTTCATGATGCTTTATATAAAGTTGTCTTGTACGCATAATCTGATAGTGAAACCGTGAAAAATGGTACGGATTTTAGGACTACGGTAAAACATTAAATTCTGATAACGGTAGCGGTGTGTCAATGTTCTACCAATGAGTCCTTAAGTTAAAGCGCTGTCCTTAATTCTATCCTATTGGGAGCAGCAATAATAAGTTTACTCAGATCGAATTCAATCAAAAATATTCTCCACTAGTTTTTCACCTAAATGTAATCTTCCTTTCTCCTTTCAAATAAATATATATAGATACAAAAGCATTCCTCTCCCAAAAGACACAGCTTCAATAGCACGATGAAAATGCACCGTCAGCGGAAAATTCTCCCAATCAGTCACGTGAAACCATCAATAAGGAATCAATACAACTGAGCCAATGATGCAATCATCTACTTCTTCTTTAAGTGTAAGTATATTATCACAATTTATTTTGGATAGCTTACTTTACAGATTGCTTTTATAAACTAAAACAACTAGGTTTATTTACGATACATTTTTGTATTAAAAAAGAAAGAAGTTCACTTTAAACAAAACCCTATTGTAAATATATCAAAATGTAATTGTATTTCAACTAGACATTGAAAGTTGTGAATCTTATCCCGTTATTCATCGCATCAATCATATTTCTTACCCCGCACAAGCAGACACGTGCCTTATATTGGTAATATATAGGTCATATAAATACCTCATTTAGGAAATATATCCTCTCAAACTTGCTAAAGCAAAAGAAATCAGTTGAGCGCAGGTGATAGACTACCGTCTCACGAATGAGCGTGGGCAATAAAAGAAAAATCATTTCACGATTTTATCACACGCCCCCTCGGAATACAGCTCCCGAAGTCAATCGCTGGAAAAGAAATATTATGAAACAAGCAGAATCATTTGGACGTTAATAAAGTTTCCAGACCGTCTGCGTTTCCGCCGGCAACTTCCCAACCGAATCACGCACAAATAGACTCGCTGCTGCACGCTCGCCTGCGGGAAGGATATCTGTTTACGTAAAGATCCTGTTTATGTCCCAAAGTTTATGCTTTGCCATTTGCCAGAACTGTTATCCCAACGTGCGTCCCTCCAGCGAGTGCGATTTTCCCCGTGATTTCCCTGTCCCGTGGCTGGAACAACATTTCACGCAAAAAGGAAACTTAACTGAATCGTGAACCTAAACGCAATCGAAAAAAAACGAACATTTGGCGTGCTAGTGAACATAAATTCACTCCGGACGCGGTCGGTGATCGGTGGAAGTTGAGATCACATGTTAACAGAGCTGTAAGCATCTGCACAAAGCCTGTTCCGAAAGGCACTCCGCGGAAGGGATGGATAAATAATGTGGTAACATTTCGATGGCTTTTGACACCTTCTTACATCCCTCGAAAGCTCGAAGATCGGAAGCGCAAGAGAAACGGAAAACTCAGTAAATTCTCCCCCGCTAGAACCGAAGGGGAAACACCCAACAGATGAAAAATAAGTTGGGACCAACATAAAGAACAACAACAACCAGAACAAAGGGAACCAATTCGATCCCACCCCCAACCAATGAAAGGAAAACTGTTCGATAAACTTTTCCCATCACTCGCTGGCATTGGAACCGTCCGGGAGCACCTTGGTCTCACCGGTAGAAGGGGGGGGGGGGGGGGGGGGGGTGAAGAAATCGGCACAATTGCGAGCGGAAAGGACAACACACAGTTTCCCCACCATGCTACAGGCGAAAAAAAAAGCATCAACAACTTACTGGATTGCAACCACGATTGGTTGATTCGCGAGTTTTCGCCCGACGGATGGTGCGAATGGAAGTTTTCCACACCCAACAGACAGAGAAGCAGCAGGGAAGGAAAAAGGAAGCGAGGAACGGAAACACCCGATATCGATTCCGGTGGTCATATGGATGGGGTCATGCCGGAGGTTTCCAATGTGGGTACCCGGGGCGGGAAAATAAAACCCGGAAACATCAAATCAATACGACCAATTTACAGCAAACACGCTGTTCCAGTCTTTTGATGTGATGCGGGGCACTGTGAAAGGAGACCTGGGTGGCGGGGGAAACAAATGATCACAATCTAAAACGCAATCGCGGCCAATCGCTGCCCATCGAGTGCGAACTCGAGGGTGAAATGAAAGTTATTGCTTTTTGTTTCGCGGAAACCCCGTCCAAAGGTTTGCTAAGTTCTTTAACCGAGCATTTTAAAGTTCATTTTGAATGATAGTAACATTCACTAGATGCTTACTGTCCAGCAATTCTTCAGACTCATTCGTTCTTTACAAGTACTGGTTTAGGGTTAGAGAACAAAATACCTTAATAATAACATTCTTAGTTTAAATCAGTGATGTCAAACTCGTTTGGACTTGCGGTCCACATTTCCTCCCTAAATAGGTTTGCGGGCCAAAACGTATAATTGATTGGAGTGATGAAAATATGTTCTTTTCAGGGAGGTTTTATCTTAACATTCAATCATGTATTACATTTTCACTGTTTTTTTAATTATATTACTTCTTGTAAAATTTATAATTTCAAGTAAATGAGAATGTTTCTTGATCAATTGTTTTCCAAATTTTAACGAATTCAAATTTATTTAGATATATGTTGCAGTTCAACACTATTGTGCTTTTTGGTATAGATTTTAGAAAAGAAAAGGTGCATTATTACTAGAGCTAACTTATTCATTTCATTTCAATACTTATTGCTATACACATCTGTTATTTTATTTACAATGCTCTTGTAGTTCATCACATTTGTTTTTCATGGACACTATTTACTCGCTAGTCTAGAAAAATCTATGTAAAAGCTTTGCTCGTGTCAACCGTCATGTATCGCCGTGATGTTGATCAAAGTTGTAAATCACTTTCTTATAGAAATGGTTTGAATTGATATTTGTTCAGTTCTATTTTCAAACGAAAGCCTATACTCAATGATCAAAACTTTCGATGTATTGTTTCAAAGGGGCGTGGGCCGCATCCAATGTTCTTGCGGGCCGCATGTTTCACATCCTTGGTTTAAATAGACATGGACGTTTCTTAGCTCTGTGGTTTTTAAACTCAATAAGCAAAAGTCCAGAAACAAGCTGATATCTTGTTTGCCAGTTCATTTCAATTCCACTTAGACACATTAGTAATGAAATCATCAAAAAATTAGATGTGTCAGAAAACACCGGACAAAACACAACATTATTGATTGACTAACAAATAGTTGATATTCACAGCAATCACAAATGAATAAAATTTCATGAATTGCAAAGTTTCTATTATTAACACAATACCTAACCAAGGGATCGAGCTACAATAATAGTTCCTCTTAAGAAAGCATATTTAGTGGTGTTTACAAGTGCTAGTTTCAGGTTCAGAAAGTGTTTGGATGCCATTTACTTTACATTTACTAAACAATTTTATGAAAAATAGGTTCCGTTTAAAACGACTTAACTTTTGGTAGGGAAGAAAATACATACTGACAGAGTTCAATATAAATGTCCATCTGTTTGAAAGCTGGTAAGCCAATTTCTACAACCCTGTGCCTGACAAATGAATTACAACCTTCATGAAAAACGTGTAAACAACTCACCTTTAGGACGCACTTCACTTCGCCATTCATAAACCAAAATATGTTGTGACTCATGTTTCGACCGACCGCAAACACCGACCCACCCCAAAAGGGGAAACCCAAACCGAGCTAATCGTTCGTGACGGGTATGTGTATGTGTGTGTGTGTGTGTTTGTTTCGGATTTCCTTCCACCCCCTTTGTCCAGCTGCTGCCGGCAATCCGGTGAGCGGGAGAACAAATCACAGTGATCTGCTTTTATTAACTTTACCATGTCATCCATCATGGGCGCCGAAGGTTCCGGAAGGCCGGAAAAAAGGGCAAACGATTCCGTTACGGAAGAAGGAACTTCTCGAGTGTGCAGAGTGGAAGTAAATCCCCTCCCACCTCCATTCAGAAGCGTTCCTTGGGGCGAGCAATCGAAGGGTGGACTTTCTGTGGTCGCCGGTGTTGTAATCGGAGAAGAAAGCCAAGGGTAAAAGTCACCGACAGACGGACGCGGGAAGCTGGTTTCATATTGTGTTATCCGCACTTCGTACAAGAATGACCGTACGATGGAAACGGCCGGGGGGTTGCGGGACAGCGATGGACAAATTTATTGTTCTGCGTTCGCTGACTAATTGTTTTTCGAACTCCCTCCACAGGACCAGAAGTCCTCGAGTCGACTCTTATCCTTGGACCAGAGAAACCAGACTGCTTGGCGGTGGATGTCTCTCAACCCACACCCACACAGTTTTCCAGGGTAAAGCAAAAAGGAAAAACCAGACAGAAAGGAAAAATATGGCCTGGGAAAACAGCGGTCCCCATGTGCCGATCGACTGGTCAGTTGCTTCCCAGCCGTTTAATCCCACCCGATCCGCTTAATCGAACGGCGTGCGACCGAGTCGCGGCAATGAAACATCGAATTCTGCACGCGGCCAACACCAACACCGATACTCACACCGGCCCCAAACCACCACCAGTCAGCAGCATTCGGATGTCGGATTTTCTGGAGCGAAAACAAACAAGCGCAAGCCAACCGATGAAGGATCCGGAAAAGTCCCAAAAACACGAACTCGGCGCACGTGTGCATCCGTGAAGGCATTCGGAACGCTACGCTCCCGGGAGGGTGGATGTGTTGGTAAAGCTACGTGTACGTGTGAGCATCAAAGCGAAGGACATAGCACAGCAAAACACACTGGAGTACACCAGCTGCTACCGTTGCTTTTAACGGCTGCCGATGGGGGCTTCGTTTCTGGAGCCACACACCAACGTTCACTTGACCATAAATAAGGACCCGAGTTTTATGTATGGGCGCTCCGTCGTCGTCGTCGTTGTTGTCCGCTTGCGCCGGTGTATGTGCAAATAATTATGATGACGCACGGTGAGGATTTATGTGTGCCAAACCGCACACTCACTCGCCAGCCAACGTGCCGCTTTTAGTGCGTGTCCCTCTTTTGCAACGCTCGTTTGATAAGTGCAGGAAATGCAGGAAAACTCGGGTGGGAAAACTATTTTTCATTTAATATTTTTGATGCGTGAGAGAAGCTTGGAAAATTAAAAATTGTACTCGTACTCGTTCAAAATCACACTGATAAAGTGTTTGTTGGAAACAGTTCGGAGCCATAAGTTCGAACTCGCTCCAACAGCACCTGTCAGACGAAAAATGAACGATATCAGCGTAAGAAAACCGATAAAAGAAGTGGAAAAGCAGGAAAAAGGACTTACTCTGTTACAAGCACAACCAACGGGAATAAAGAGTAAATTTTGGCTTTTCTTTGCCACATTAGAAATTCCTAAGAATTCTTTTAACTCCCGCGACGTGGAAAGTGTTTGCAACAGTGTTGTATAAAAAATTGTTTCTTTTTGAAAATCATTCAACTATTATTTTCATTATTTCAATTATAACAATAAACATTAATGCGCATAATTTATTACGCATTATCCAAAGCTATTATAATTTTAAAACAATATGTAAAACAAGAACTCTGCTGTGTTTAGGAATTGGTTCTTTCTGCATCAAGAAAAAAGATAGAAACATGGAAAAATAATAATTTTACTCGTACTCGTAATCACACTGATAAAGTGTATAAAAAAAGATTATGTTTCTTTTTGAAAATCACTCTACTATTATTTTCATTATTTCAATTGCAACCATAAATATTGCATAATGCGTATTATTTGTTATGCATTATCCAAAACTAAAATAATTTTTAAATAATATGTGAAGTAACAACTTTTCAGTATTTTACTGCATCAAGACAAAATCCCTATCCATCAACAATTCCACTGACGTTTCATTTCACCGACGTCATCGCATTTTTACCTCAGGATATCCAGATCCAGTTCCAGTTCATCGACGACCAAACCAAGAACTGCGATCCAGTTTCCTCTTCCCCTTCAATCCGGAACATCCTCCGCGTCATCCTCCAACCCACGGTTATCCATCTGCCGGACGAATCTGCCCGAGCACCAGATGAAATGGTGGGTGGTCAATCGAAAATGGTTCCCCGAAGTATTGACCGACCGACGGTCGGCTGGGGAATCCCGAAGCCTTCGGAAGATCGTTAAAACCGGAAACACTTCCCCTCTCCCCCGGAGGGATGCTCCGTCCATCGTCGTACAAGCAACGCACCGAACGCTGCGGTGGAAGGAAAGAACGTGCGGCAAAGTGGTATAATAAAAATGGCGGGCATGTGTGTTGTTGGACTGTCTTTGAGGGCTTCGATGCCACCCCTTTCGGTATTCTAAATCGGAAATTGCATTCTGTTGAGCGCCTCACGGGTTAAATGTCTGTGTGTGAGTAGTATGCCTGCTGTTTGGACTAACACCCCAACAGCCACTCCAAACGCCTACCCCATTCACCCCGGGGACCGTACGGGCCTGCTGTTTATAATGCTAATAAAGTTTCGCTTAATTTCCGTGTAGGTCAAGGCTGTACCGATCCGGCATTACGGGGGTTCCCCTTTCGTCGTCGTATTTTTGTCGGCACTTTTATAGAACGGGCTTCGAGTGGCACACGGTGAACGAGGGGGCTTGGGGTTTGTCAGGTGAAACCCACAGGAAAAAGGGGTGGCCATTAAACGCTAAACAAAGGCTAGAAGGGAGAGAACAAGTACGAAACGTAACGATAGAAACTCCCCCGCGTACGCTGAAGGTGAGAAACTTGTGGTGGAAACGTTCGGCAAAAGGAAATACTGACCGGGTAAGGGAAAAACAACCGCTGCCGTGCCTGCCAGGTAGCTCGTAAATTCTAGACCCAGATCGTCACTCGGCGGCGTGCGTGAAACGAAAAAGCTTTAAGCAATCGGCTTTGGCGGCGAACGGGAAGGCGAACGTTTCGTTCGAAAGGTCTATCGATTTTCACCGAGCACTTGAGCCCCCCAGTGCCGGGTGGAGTGAGAAGGGTAGCACCGCACCGGGTGACAAGAGAGAAACTTTTCGGTACACCAATTCCAAAATTGGAGCGCACTTTAATTTGATAGTCAAACAGAACATTCGAACGGTTTCTGTTTCCGTTCCGCACACAAACTTGACGGTAGTTATGTTTATGTGTGTGTGTGTGTGTGTGTGTGTGTGTGTGTGTGTGTGTGTGTGTGTGTGTTTAAGTTTTTATTTTCTCCAACGACCTACGGCCCTGCAGGCCTGCATTAAACAGGCTGCATCACCATCCGACGGGTTTCGTTTTAGTTTTCCCATTTCCAGGTTTCGTTTTCCGTAGCGGAGCGAAAGTTTGTTGGGTTCGTTTGTTGGGCCATAATTTATTCGCTGTCATTCTGTCATGCCGCTCCAGAGCGAACCTGCAAGTGTTTTTGGGGTGAAGTTTGTGAAAACGAAATTGACCAAAATTGCATTAAATAGAGCGGGCTGATTTGCAATCTCAGCTCATTGGAGTGACTTTAGATTTTCTTTTTTTTCTGTTCCAGTTGTACTAATAATGGAATCGATTTATAATCGCGGCATAATGAAAATGATTCCCTCAGAAAACTTTTCAAGCGGGAGAACATTAATCAAGTAAAATTTTCAAGAGCTCACCGAGCTGGGAAAAGAAGGTTCTTCTCTGTGGCGCTTATTTTTGGCCAGCTGTCAGAGATTGTATCCTTTACCTACTTAACCAAAAATTTAAATAATCCATTGTATTGTTTCGTCTACTTCCACTTCAAGGACGGCCCCGAAAAACAACCCTTTATTGCAATTAAAAGTATTTAAGGCGACACACCTTTCGCGACCTTTTCCCTTCCCATTCGTATGGAAATAGTAATAATAAACTTACAATAATCGTTTTGCTCCATTTGTCCTCTCCCCTCTCCTCCCCCGCTACAACATCGCAGCCACGTGGTGCACGTAAAACTATTTCGAAAAGCTTCCGAAGCCAAACGAAGGTTTACTTCCTCCCCGGACGCGTTAGGGGCCGTTTGTGTTTGCGAGTCACCTCTCACCGTGGCATAAATTATGATTTACCACGGCGAAGGAGAGGGGAAAAGAGAACCGAACGAGAGAATCGGCTCACAGGGGTGCAGGCCAACACCGCCCAGCCCCACGTGCGTTCCTTCTGTCAGCTTTATTTTATGCGAGAACTCTGTCTTATTTGCATTTTATTTATGACTTTAAATTATTCACTCAGCCACCGGGCGCCTCCATCAAGGCTCCTTGTACGCCCCGCGTCTCCGATAGACACTACTGACTGGGTGGGGCGGGGGGGGGGGGGACTGCCGATGATGCCGATGGATTCGACACTGACGATGACGGTCGGTGGTATGGAGGAAGAGTTCGGAGTTCGGCTGCGCTGAAAAACACCCTGCACTCACAGGTCGCTCAGGCAGGCCACCTTCATTGACAGCTACGCATCGATGGTGCAGAAATTCGCCAGCCATTTGGCAATGCTCCAAACGGTGATTCGATACGGTCATGCGAAACCTTGATTGCATGACAGGCTGGCACACATGGTGCCGTAAAAAAAAAGGTCCCAGTTTATAGCCTTTCATCTGTTTTTTGCCTTTCTGCATGCCTTTGTTTTTCATATTTTCCATGCCACCCTCGGTGGGGGGGGGGGGGGGGGGGGGGGGGGGAATTCTTCCATTCAGAAGCTTATGCTTCGGAGGGTTGACACGCTAGGTAAACGTTCAACAAACCCGAGCTTGGAAGGAAGCTATAAAAATCGACTTCCACAAGAAATCATCCTTTTATCAATCCAAAAGCTTCCAAGATTTCCTTTTTCTTACTCGTGTGCTTTACATAAAAAAGTGTATACCATCATCTGCCAAAAAGCGTACCGGTTGTTCTCTTTAGAGAGGAAACAAAACCACGATAGCATGAAAACAAAAGAACAAAAGCATTTTAAATGCCTTTTCATGTCACCTGCACTTGGACACAACCATTGATTGGCTGAGAACGAGAGGAGAAGTGGAGGAAAGAAAACCCCAGTCTTCAGCCGCATTTACAACCCTGCAGCACGTAGGAGCCCCAGAGAAATCAATCACGAGCCCTCACAGGCCCTGGCGAGGCGAGAAAGGAAAATGAGAAGGAACAAAAAAAAACACCCAAACCGCTACGAATCATTCCTCCCATGAGTGGCATTTCACGTGTTGCCGCTTAGAGGCGGCTCTTCGACTCTTCGACATTCGCCACCCTCGTACCTGGCAAGCATGGCCACAACCTCCCCCGAGCAAACCTCCCTTCTACCACCACCACCGGTCGAAATTGGTACCGCTGACAGGAGTCGTCATTATTTATTAGCTTCCGCTCCACGCGCTCGGCTCTGTGCTTCCATAACACACGACATGTGACATACCACCACCACCACCACCATCATGAATGGCATCACCGGCAGATGGAGGGGGGAGGTCTAGGCACACGTAAGCCCAACATTGGCGCTGTTATGTGTGTAGCCAAAACCGTGGTATTGGTAGCTCAGAGCAGCCTCGCACAGAAACCGTATCGATCCGCTCACGGTCATTTGGCTTTCACCCTCGGTGAAACGAGAGCGCCGTGAGTGGGTGTCGAAACTCATGCTCGGGAAAACCAATCGGAAAATCGGAACTCACCACTCACGGTGCTCTGGAAATTAAAAAAAAAAACAAACGCACCACGTTCCATTGGCGGCCTCCGGCCACGAGGCTTGTTTATTTGTCGTTCTTTGTTTCCGTTTTCCACTTGCCCGAATGTCACGCATACCAGCACACGGTCAGATGCGGGACGGGTGGGAAGAGAGGGAGGGAAGATATATTTGAGTCAAAAAAAGGGCAACCCTTGTGCTGAATGAAGCACTCACCCGCTGCTCGCTCGGCCTACGCGAAAATTCTGGAGCCAAACTGAGTGCAGGAAGCGTGGAATGGGACAGTCGACAATAACAACAGCAACAACAACAACAACAACGACGATCAAAAAAACTCTCAACAGACGAAACTGGCTGAAATAGCCTGACCAAGGGTACACACGAGTCGGTTATCGGCCGGCTGCGATCTGCTGTCCCCGAAGGAAATTTATTCAATGAAACGATCGATGGCGATGGGGACGGCACGGAATCAAATTCGAAAGCGAATAAAAACGGGTGGCGGGGAGGAGGGGAGGGGGGCATGACAAGTAAGTAAAAAACATATCCCGTACCTTTTTATTTTTTAAAGCCCACCGCCAAGCGCAGGAAACCTATGCGGGACGGGAAAGTTCACACCCGATAGACCCGATGGAGGCGCCTGGTGCTTGATTCCAATTTCAGGTCATTGGAAAGTTTAATAGCTTTGACCGGACGCGATAAAACGGAGAGAAAAAAACCAGTTTTCAAACTGCTGCGTCAAGCACAAAACAGCACACAGCAATCAAACGGGGAAGTTGGACACACGAAAAAAAAGGTACAAAACATCGTAATCGATTGGGCTTGTTGGGAGTTTATTTGTTTATCGTTAGTGCAAATTATCGCTGCTCGCAGTGATGGTTTAAGGAGCTCCGATGGGGCTGTCGTTTTTGTTGGACAACGATTTAATCACGATCGTATTTTTCCTCAACACTTCAAACAGGTTTTTAAGTACGTCATTTTTTTAAATGAATGTATTTATTGATACTTGTTTTGAGAAGTCGTATGAGAATTGATATCGATTTCATTCTCTTGATCGATAGCTATAACTTTTTCATTACAAATTTAAGAAAATTAAGTTGCCTGCCCATAAATGAAGCAATTTAATTTAAACCTAATATGTTCACTCATCAACTTCAAGTTGGAAAGAATGTTCGATGCCGGTGTCGTTTACGGAAAGACCATTAAAAACGAATGGCTCACATCAAACAATCAATTAATTTGTTCGACTCGTAAACTCGAGCAATTCAAATGATTGCTGCTCCGCCCCGAAGCCCGAATCTACTTGCAAATAATTTCCAACCCAAACCGAGACAACCTTGCCCGAGCGAGTGGGAGTCGTCGGTGACCTTGAGAGAACGCTCAAGCAAAACACACATAACCTCAACCTAAGACCCTCCATTATCTTACTCTTTTCACTTGTTCTCGAACCCACCGCGCCGCTGGGAAAAAAGGCGCTAGTTTGGGAGGGATTTCATTTCATTCTACCGACACTCCCACCCCACCCCGTTTTTCCAGGCCGACGGCATCATAATCTTCTTAATAAATAGCAGATCTGTTACAACAATTTAAACATTCCTTCCATTGCTGCAGCACAACGCACGGTGAACCACGCCGCATTCCTTAACGCTGGGAAACAAATGACCGAGCGCTACGGAACGCTGGGCACGATGGTCTCTGTCGTTGTGCCGAAAATGCCCCACCATCAGCAGCAGCAGCAGCAGTGGCCCGAAATACGGAAACTGCCGTGATAAAGGACATGCCGTAAGGTGGTTTTTCCCCCGTTCCCATTGCGGCCCATTTGGGTTAAGGCAACCGCGAACCAGCGCGCCTCTGGAATGCGTTTATGTGTCACCATCAGCGTGTGGTGTTGGTGAGCAGAACATCCCTTCGCGTGGTCCAACAAAAAAAAAGGTCAAAACTGTACAGCAAAAACAACAACAACAACGACAGCAGCAGCAAGCAGACGACAAACCACCCCGTCACATAAAACCATCCAAAGCGCCCGGCCCGACCGAAAAGACCGAGTCACGCCACAGCAGGCAAGACCGACGGTTGGGCCTTCCCAAAAACAGAAAAAAAACAACAACCCCCCTGAAAAGCCCGGGCTCGACCTTCCGCGTGGGGTTCGTCCTTTTGCTTAGCAGCCGGCAGAGCGAGCATGCAGACGAGATGGTATTGGTGCCTCGAAATAAAGCCCAGCGGCGGAAGGACAAGCGAGATGAAAAGGAAAAGGACGGGCCTGTCCAAACCCGGAACGAAAAACCCCCAAAACTGGTATGCTTTCGGTGGAAGTTGGAAGTGGCTCGATCTGTCTCGATGGCGTTGCGCTGTGCTTGTGTGTTTGCACCGTGAGCCCGAGCAGACACAGAATGAATTTTAAGGCTTGAAGGAATTGAAATGAAACGAAAATATATGGCCAAAAGGGAGGAAGCCCCCGAATCGAAGCACGGACATTTTGGTGTGCTTCTTTCTGGGAAGTTGGGCTCACTTGTTGGAGAGTTATCCTTCCACTCACGACAACACACAGCCACACACAGCTTTGGGACGATGGAAGAAAGCGCCAATATTTAATGGATATTCTAGCCGCCCCGTCGAGATCGAAAGCAAGCCGATCGTTTACTGACAGTGCTGACGAATTTTTCAACCCAAACGACGACATCGATGATAATACGCACGCCTTAAATAAAAAAACACACACACAAAAGAAGAGGAACGTACATAAAAAGAAGCTCCCCACAGAATTCGGTAGACGCGTTCGTTCGGAATGTCGTCTGTAAGGTGTTATTTTTTTACTGCTCTGCCCTAAGGACAATTTCGTGTACCATCGCCTAAGCTCCTTCCTGGTTCTTTCTTGTGTGTTTTTTTGTTGTTTTACTTTTTTTGATTTTGTTTTCCATTTTATTACGATAGCATGTTGCGTTAGCACGATGCTGCCGTGCTTTCGTTCGATGTTGAAAAATTTCGATTCTTCCGAAACAATGATGACGCCTAACGTTGATGACAATGATGATGACGGTGATGGTGGTGCGTCCTCGGACGGGCCCTTTGGGTGTGAAATTTTTGTGAACAAACCGTGAACGCAACCCCTTCGCATTCCCTTCGCCAACCGAAACCGGTGCTAATGATTTCGGCCTTTTCCGGACTCGAAGAAAAACGCCAGTGAAAAACAGCCTGCCAAGGTACACTTTATATTTTCCTTTCGGTCGAGCAGGTCGATTGTTTTTCCTTCCTTTTGGCAACCCCGGCAACAGAGTCTGCGTTGAAGCATTGCTCTTTGTTCTGCCAGAAAATACATTACAGATGATAACCGCGTGTGTTTGGGGTACCCACTTTTTTTGGGGTCGGTTACTTTTTTGTTCGCCCATCCAAACACTCCCCATCGTATGAGGCATCGTCCGCTTAAAGCAATGTTTTTCTTTAGTTTGAAATTTTCCTTTCGCTTGAGCATTTCACGACGATTTTAGGAGTCTCTATCGATCCATCATTTCTATCATTCGTGGATCCGTTTGAAAACGTCGCCTCTTAGGAACAGCCTAGAAAGGGAGTGGTGCGAAGCGCGAATAGCAAGACGAAAAACGCAAATAAAACTCCTCCCGGTTCGCGAAGGCTTTTTATTTTCCCTCGTGATCGGTCGTACAGTTCGTGCCGGTTCCGTCTTGGGCTAGCGTTATTTTCAAACCCGTCAAAGAACACCCTAACACTGGGGAAGGAGAGAGACAGAGAGAGAGAGGGAGAGAGAATGGTGGAAGGGCGAAGCGTGCGATCGCGTCCGGAAAATTAGATACAACTGTCACTGAAATGGCAAACGTGCCCAAAGGCGTCCCCAGGGTGTCCTCTCGGCTGCGCTATCTTTAAGCCCTCGTTTTGGTCATAAAATTTGGCTATCCGGGCTAAGCCGGGCTACCGAGAAACACGAGCTCACACAAACACACACACACACGCACACACAGCAATGCAGACACAAACGTTCCTACAGACCCTATTGTCGGTCGGTCGCTTTTAGCTGAATCCCCAAACCTTATCGCGTTCGGATGGCTTTTCCCTTGCCAGTCCTTCTCCAAGCCTCCTCCAAGCCTCCTCCAACCAGCCTGGTGGTACCGGACCGTTCGAATAAATTGAATGTTTCTTCAAAAGCTACCACCTCTGGCCAGCTGTGTCCTGACCCCGGGCGTGAAGCGTTCGGTGGCCTTCGAGCGTAATAAGCCATATTGGTCAGAGCTTAAAGTGGTTCCAACATAAATACGGACCATTCGGAAACATGCCCGACGGCGCGGAAATATATGCGCAATCAACCACGCGTGAACCACCAGGCGTCCGCTTCGCTTATTTAAGGGCCATCGTGGTTGATCGGTTTGTTTTAAAAAAGTATAAAAAATCATTAGATTCTATAATTTTAAATATTATATTTAAAGTAAACATTGACGATACACTTTCACTTTTTACAGGTAAATCCGATCAGGCGCGATGACAGTTTTGTAACTAAAGCGGACGCCTGGTGGTTCACGTGTTTCAAATTAAAATAACTATTTTAAGCACAAAAAATGCATTGGACATTTGACAGCGAATAGGTTTCATATGAATATTATTGTTTTACTCTCTTATGTTGGAGTTCCATCGCTCAAATCAGGTGTTTTCCCCATTCCAGTTCAAAATTTGTTTCGAAAAGTGTTTTCCCTTGCAAACATATTCGTTTTGTTTTAACTATTTACCTTAATGTCTATTTTCATCCCCTACTTTCTTCCGTTCGATATGAACAGTGATAAATCACAATAATGATGGCAAATAGGAAACCTTTCCGTCAGCAGGCGTCAAAAACAAATCACAACGGCAGAAATCCTAGCCGTGTCCCGAATCGTAACGCACATAAAATGCATTCCATCTGTTCCGCTCAATCAGACCAGATCGGATTCTAGCATGTACCAAAACATCGGCCAGTTTAACGGACCTTTCAGTTCGATTGTTCACCATTCGAAGGGGGCCAACGGGGTAGCAAATGTTAGGAGCACCAAACATGAGCAGCAAAAAACCAACAGTCGTTCCCCCTTTCGTGGAAAACATCGTGAACGAGGGAGCGAAATTTGGCATAACCGTCTACCGTAAGGCGACAAAAATATCTCCTAAAGGGTTCGTTTGTTGTTGTGCGTATTGTTTGTATCCACCTATCGGGCTCATCAAAACATACATATTTTGCCATTTTATTTTATGTTATTTTATTTTTCAACGCTGCATCACCGGAGCGGCACGAGCGGGACGATTTTTACCATCCACAAGAGAAAAAAAACGTAGTGGTGGGACCGGCTAGAATCGACTAAGAATAGAAAAATGGACCCGTTTTCTCGCGCCGTAATCGCAACAATTGGTGTCGAAATCAAGACGATCGGACACCTCGCAGCGACTACGTTGGCGTGGATCGCTCGATCGGAAAGGAGAGGGCAGGGGCTGCAAAATCGCATCGAATAAAATGATGCTGGTTCGTCGTGTCAAAGCAAGGGGCAAGGGCAAAAATGAAGAAAGAAAAAACAATCTCAAAATGAGCAATACAGACAACAACAGCATCCGTTGGCGAGGCGTTGATGTTCTGTCAGACGCTACGAACGTCCCAGCTAGGTTTTTCTTTGCGCGTTTCAACCCTTGAATGGCTCTATGTGTTTCATAATAATAACAGCTGGCTGTTAATAACTACAAGTAGAAATAAACCTTTAGATACTAAATTACATTAGTTGATGGTGTGTATGTATTAAATTTAAAAAAATATTACAATGTGACTTTATTTGTCACATTTGACAAGGGTTTGAGAAGAGAGTAACGATTACCGTTCCAAAAAGTTGGTTGGAATTTTATAAAACATCAACCCAGATTTCCTTCCCTGATGCCGGAGGGGTTAAACAAAAGGAAGGAAAAATTCCCCCCAAAAGTGTAGCGCATTTTCCCGCGTGGCAAAATCGCATCGCAATGAAACAAACGCGTGGCTAAATTTACGACGACAGGCAACGACAACGGCTGCCGGAGCATTAGCATCGAGCGCGACCCGCTCGATAATAACAAAAACCCAAACGCCCACGCCATCGTGTCCGTGTGCGAACCGACCGCGTGGGATGGCCGAGACGGAATGCCACTCTACAGTGGCACCCCCACACTCCCGGCGAGCGTCCACACCGAGGCGTTGTTTTGGACCGTCGTCGTTGTTCGCCAAATCAAAAACCGAAAAACACAGTTCCACCCGGAGCAGAAGCACCAGCTCAAGTGTTTTCCCGAGCCCCCACCCTGATCCAACGGTCCGGCGGTCCGCAGGAGAAAACCGAGTGGGGCTATTATCTTTTATTAATTGTGACTTAATCCACATCCTGCCGAGATTCATCTCGACTGCAGCGAGCAAACTCACGCTCGGCCCGGCGCAAAGAGGGAAGGCGCAACGAAGAAGGTGGAACGCTGTCGGACTCCATTGAATCGGTTCACCATATTAACGACGTCCTAAATATACTCCACCAACAAAAACCCCCTGCTCGAGAACCGACCCGGTGCTTGGTCATCGTCGGTTTGGGGAGCGGTTGGTAAAGAAAATAAATAGATGAACAAACTTCCTACGTCACTAGTTGCCCTTCGGAAAAAACGGGGGGGTCCGGAGGGGCCAGAAAACAATTCCCGAGCGGTCCAACAGCTGGTGGTAAGAACTATAATCAAGAAAAGTCCATCCTTCCATCCGAAACGCCCGTGGCCGGGCCCTACCCCGAGCTGCAAAATAAGCACCAGCAGGCGTTGGTGCACGCAAAGTGTGAAAAAACACGAAACAGGCTGCAGATGAACGAATGAAAGATGATAAGAAAGGGAAAGCAATACAGAAAAGAGGCCCTTATACGCGAGAGAAAAAGAGTGACAAGTAGAACGAAACAAAAGGAAGCAGAAAAAAAATCCATACACACACTAAGGCCATTGTGGGAGCGTATCGGGTCGTAAAAAGTTTATCATAAAACCGTAGGAACCAACTGTCGGGAGAAGATGCGAAAGATAATAACCGGGTTCGTGCAAAAGTTCAGGCCAAACTGTTCGGGGAGTTTTAGTTCTTTTGCTTCGCTGTTTTTTTTTGTTCTCCCTCAAAATATAATAAAACCAAAGGAGGCTAGATTAATCCAAGATCCACCACCCTGGGAGAGACTAGCCCCGGGGGAAGATTGGCCTCAAAAAGCTGAAGTGAGACGGATCACATGACGGAAGAGGGGTGAAGGCGTCAGTTGGCCAACTAAATATGTACGCATGCCGATGTTTATTCCCTAACGGGTCGAACTTGTTTATGTTCGCCACAGTTTTCAAAGTAGGGAAGTTCACAATTTTCTAACGGCACCCGCTTTCGCTTTCCCCTGCCCCTCCCTCTCCATCTCCACCCACCATGTTTACCATTGAAAGGTCGTGTTCATAATTGATCCAGCACATTCTTCGGACCGAAATAAACTGATGATTCCGCAAGCAATCTTTGCTCGGAAACCCCTTTTCGAAAAACCTTTTTCCTTTTCTTTTTTTTCTCGTCTGTTCTGAACGATCCCAAACCATTGCATGCTGTACAGATTAACGAGAACAATAGCACATCAGCGCCGTACCACGCGCCATTTAACAAAAGCCAATCTTCAAAGTTCCTGCCAAGAATAACAACTCCCCCCAACCCACCCCAAGGCCAAACACACGCGCACACACAAGGAACGAGAAAAAAAAACAAAGAAACGTGGGAAAATTCAAATAAAGTCCCCGCGCTGGCACCGCCATCCTCCCGAGTAAATAGTATGGCAAGGGGATTTCCGAAAACCCACAATGTTATCAATCCTCGCCCGGGCTCAGCTAGGCTATAAAAAAAGCGGTCCCCTTTCTGATTCGCCAAAAGTTACCCGCTTGCATCGGGGTTTTTCCATCCCATCACATTTTGTGTTCACAATTTTGGGCCCTCTCCCCCTTTGGCGCACGATCTGATATCTGAGTCAAGCCTATCCATAAACAACGCATACGCGATCCAAATTTTCCGATTCCCTGCCCAGCGTTGCGCTGGCGGGAAATTGGTCTCACATTTGGAAGGGGTAAAAATGCCCTCCCCGCTCACTCATGTTTCTTCTTAGACCGTGACGGAAGTGCCGACAGCTGGGAGAACCCCCCGACCACCGAGCGTCGTAAAGCAAAGGTAGGAAAATTCACTCCAGGAAAAAAAAGAAGAAACAAAACAACCCCACGTGAGCACGACGCAACAAGAGAATGCGATGGTGCGGCTTCCAGGAATGGGGTAGCCCTTTTCACTCAACCCTGAATTGCTCAAGCTACCTTTCTAAATTCCATTGCTTGCAACACGAGCGCGTGGGTGGAAAATCATTCAGAAACTCTTCGCTCCATTCCACCAGGTTCCCACCCTTGGGATTTCCATTTCTGTTTATCACCTTTATTTTTATTTTTATATTTTTTTGTACGTGTTGTCTCACCCCATCAGTACCTCGGCTACATCATCGGCTCGATCCCACGAATCGCTCGTTATCAAAACAGTCCTTCCCCCTCTCGTACCACCCTCCCTTTTGAGGCTTGCTGTTTTCGCGTATTAAATGCCTTATCTACCTTCATATTTTCCCCCCGCCATTTTTACTAAGGTGGTAAGGTTTTACTATACGTTTTCCACTCACCTGAGCCCTGCTCGCTTTGCTGGTGTGTATTTGCGTTGGCTGGGTTGTGTTTCTTGTTGTTTCCCCGCTGGTTTTTGGGACCCAGCGTACGCTTCCACTCACCCCACCCAGTTTCCGCTAATCCAAGTCCAATGATAATATTGACGTTTCGCAAGGAAGCATGTGCACGCGGTATCTTCGTCGCTCACACCTTTGTACTGACTCACTTGCACAGCAGTGTTCACTTGGCATTTGACATTATTTATTTTTCCCCATTTCGGTGCTGCTTAACTATTCATTCCGTTTTGTGATGAACTATGGTTGATGATGAGAAATTTTTCTTCACTTTATTTAAGCCCTTCGCTCCGGTGCGCTTCCCCTCACAGCACATTGGGTTTCCCTTTCCGCTTCATGCTTTTTGCACGCTCTAGGGGCTTTCCGTACACGTTTTCCGCGCGCACCTGGGCTCCAATTACTCACTCACACAATGGCTACCGTGGCCAGGTTAACGCGCACTCGTGGGGAACAACAAAAAGGGAATGATGGAGACAACCCGGGAGATGTCGAGCGGACAACAACAACGACAACGTTGACGGCGATAATAATACAACATGCACTCCTGCAACAGGAAATTGTGGCGCCCATAAGGAGCCGCCTTCTCTTCTGCAAAGTGAAGTTTTGTGAAAAAACAAAAACCCCACCGTGTGCCAGCGATTTGGTTCACTTGCTCACTCGAGGCTCACTGTGAAATGGAGGCGCCCAGGGCCGGTATGAGGTTGGAGCCTAACGCACACTCACGCGTGTACGCTCGCCTTCTCACGTCACGCTGTGGGATGGCGGGATCCCACCACTGTTTGGGGCCATCATCGGAAAAATGGGCCTACCTACGGGCTGTTTCCGTCACGTTCGGATACCGGACGGAGCGGGATGGAAACAATGCTCGAAAACAAAGGACGCTCCGGGTGGTGCTACACGTGGAAAAAGGATACACGAGATTTCGTTGTGGGTGGAAGGGGGACGTTCGGAAGGGGGTAAGAGCAACAGGAAAAGGAAAAACGTGCGAATGAAACAATGCCGATGACGATGGGTGCATGAACGAGAGGGCGAGCGATTGTGCGAGCGGGTCCGAGAGTGAGGTGAGTTTTTCACATCGACAGATGAGCACACACGGAGCTGACGAATGGAGTGAAGGCGCTAGGGTTTCGAGATGAAAATTGCACCTCCAGCACAAATCGTTGCTTATTTGTTTTACCATCGACAGGAAGAAAAACTCCGTAACACAGCGGAGTAGTAATACGTTTCGGGGAAAGGACAGTTTTCACACACAGAGGGTTCTACTTTTTTTTTGTTGTTTCGTTAACTAACAAGCACAGCGCTGGTGGCCCTTCTCGGGTTCGATGTTTTCAGCTGACACCACTGGAGCCACACTGAGGCTCTCCGGTTGCTGGCACAAACACCATGCCACCAGGCACAATACAACCACGCCGATACACTACACAAGCACACAACACAACGGGAAAACCCGCCGACGGCTGGTTTTCGGTACTCGCGTGGAAATCGAGTAGCCTCCACTCAGCCACCCGAACGGGAACGAACTTGACCCAACGATGATGATGAAGATGATGACGATGGCAATGATTATGTTGATGATGGTACGAAATGTTGTTCACGCATTTGCAAACGCAGCCCCTGCCGAAGACCATTTACGAACGCGCGATGTGAAACGATTTTGTTTCGTTTTAGTTACCTTCGACACAATCATACTTGGGAACGATTTCAAGTTTAACACCGTTCGAAATCAAAGCAGGCACAATCACTTTCTATCTGCACGCGGTGCTTGAGCCAAGAAACGTACCAAGACACACGGCTTCGGTGGCCAATCAATAACAACAAAACAATCCAAAAATAGGCCTCCCCAGGAACCCAGGAAGGATACGGGAAGAATTGCAAACACACACACTTACACATACACACATCTATACACAAAACAGACCTTGCTGCCTTCAAAGCACGCGGGTGCCGTCCGCGTGGCAGAGAACACGACGCAACGGCCGTGGACGGATTTGTGTCTATAACTCGCTTTTCCTGTTCGTGTTCGTTTGATTGTTTGCCAGGGCTTGCCACGATAGCACGAACATACACACCATCGCCAGGCGGAATGGGGCGCTCGAATAAAAAGGATCCACGCTGACGGTGATCCCCGCACTCCCGAGGGTTGTTTATGGGTCGCTCAGCTCGAGGGGGAGATTCTGGCCGATTTTCCTCCCTTTTCACGTGGTGAGACAAAAACGCGTATCGCGCACAAATCTCTCACGGCTCTTCTCGGGCACCGTGCACGACGGGGACACTCAGCTGCTTTTTCCGACATCGAACTTAGAACACTGGGCCAAAGACTGGGCAACTCCATTGTCGTCGTGTTTTGCCTATTGCAATGTTTTCCCGATTCTTGCAACCAATCAACTGTCTACTATGATGCGTTACAATTTGGTAGCACTTTTCGGTTAGTAGTGAAAACTCCCTGCCTACCGAGATCAGCCGGAGGTGCGTAACGAAAACATGCGAACCCTCCACTCGGACTCGATGGAGACGCCACACTGGGTAACCCCCCGGGGTACGCGTTGTGTCGTGAACAAATAGATAGAAATTGTGCGTGCCAGAGTGGCTCGATTCGAGTCGGCTCTCGAAACTCATCGCACGCGGTCTCAGCTCCATCGGATATACAGCCGGGCAGGAGCAAAATCGGGTGGGGACCGGGGGCTGGTTTGTGGTGAATTTCGCTTCTCTGCGAGAATAGAAAATACTCACTCTCCATCTCGCGTCCCCATCGCCAAACCGGGGGTATACTACTTGCGCGCACACGCACACCACCACGTGGTGTTCGATTTTTGTTTCCTAGAGACGTTCGTTCCGGAATGGTTTCTCTCGGGGCCACAGCGAACCACACTCCACTAACCGAGTTTTTCGCACTTTTTCTTTCTTATCTCGGTCTGAGTAGACATGGCATTCGTGGCAACCACTAGCGCCCGTCGCTCGCAGAAACACTAGCCGGGAACTTGCCTTCTTCGCGAGCGTCTCGACGAATTTCTTCACGCGACACGCTGACCGAAACAATAACCAATCGAAGAATGCAATAACAATAGGCCACTTACTATAGGAGCAGGCGAGTTTGTATTTTTAAGGCCACCTTGGATCAATTCATGGGTAAGTGGCCCACAACACATAACATAAACAAATCGAACGTCAATCGGAACCCTACAGTACTGTTGCCAAAACCAAAAGTTGTGTTGGCCTTTCAACGAGACGCGAATCTCTTACAGCTCACGATAACAATCGAGTGGGAAGCAACAGCAAATTTTCTGATTAAATATTAAACAGTTGTGTATCGCCAGTGTCTACCAGATGGGAGCACGGATAAACGGTCGATACACCGCTCCACCGCGCGACTGACAGCTGGACTGCTCCGGGTCGTGAGCACAAACACTGGCGTATCGGTGCCAAACGCCGTTTACGACACGATTCAATCTCATCGAATGATGATGAGATGAGCTTTAGTACCTTAGTGTAGTGAGAAGCTGCACAGCTCACCTCAGTTTTGTACACTACCGCCAGATGACTCGGTATAGCAAATCTCATTTAAATTTATTCAACAAATTCTTAAACACAAAACGATAGAGTCAAAGTGTAGTCATCAACATAGTAGGGAAAACACGACACATTTTTTTTACATTTCCACTTTCATCAGTTTACTTCTTTTGTTTTCAACAACTAATTTTATCGCCTTAATAGTTTACGCAGTATAATATTATTCATGTCACTATTATATTCATTTTTCAACTGTGTTCCTCCATTCTCGGCTTTAGCATGTTTTTGTGTATCTCCTTGCAATTCAGTATAGTTTGCACTTTTCATGTTTGCTTTTACATTATTTTTGCTAGTTTTAGTATTTATGTTTCTGCTGCTGCTTTCCCTACTTTTTTTGTTCCACAGTTAGTATTGTTTAATATTTATAATCGGATAATGATACTGCAATGCCGTTCAACACTAGAAAGTATGATAAGCGATCGAACGTAAAGTAATTCGAGTAGTAACACCATGTCCGCCTAGTGTAGATTATTGAATTTTTTTACTTAGCGTCATAGACCGCGAAAGTGTTCCTCCAAGAAACAGGAGGGAGAACTGTTTCCACATGCGGTAAATATATTCATGTATCGTTTATGTAGTGTTTTGTTCATTTACTATGCTTGCTTTTTATGATTTTGATGAATAAACTTTCATTTAACTTTAGATTCTCGAACTTGCATCGAATTATGATTGGTACGATATCTCTGTACGTAAATCAATCAAGAGGAGAGAAAATAGGACAAAAATTGCAATATCATGGAACCGAAAACAATAGAAAAAGAAAACTACTCGCATGTTATCCTAAACAATTTAAACTGGTAAAGGCTTTCCGCTCTGCGTTCCTACTATTTTAAATTATTAATTTTGTTTCGCTACTAATCTAGTAGAAAAAAAAATTGAAAAATAGGAGAAAAAGCATGGAACATCGAACAAGAAACAAAAATATCTTAGAAGCATTGGAATGAATGGCGAGTCAGGGATACATATATACAGAAGCGAAAACTTCAGTGCCATGAGAGGCTAAACATTATCTTATTAGATTGGGAGGCGATTCCATCCGTGTAGCGACGTATATAAGCGAACCTTGCACCATCGTTCAGATCAGTTCGTCACTCGAACGGAATGCATATGGGGGCTCAAACTAGATGGTCATAGCGTAGTTCACGCCGCATGCACGATGTTTGTTATGTATGTGTTTTAGTATTTTTCTTCAGTATATATATATTTCTTTTCCTTGCTAAATTTGGGCAGTAACTTCCTCTCGAGATTCGTGACCAAAGATGTACACATCGGTGCAATTTACCGTTGGGGCTTCTTAATCAAACAGCAGCACGTGGCACCGTCGCTTACTAGGGTGAAGCTAAGAATTACTAAGGACGAAGGGAAAGAACCCAGAATTTACGCTTCGGTATCGATCAAGCATACGTCTGCCCCAGCGTCATAGGATGGTAGCTTATGTATGCGTCCTACTGTATGTTCTACACACACGCGATCGTCGAATATGAACATATTGTATTATTATAACACGGATAACTCACTGCTCTGATCGGCCTCATTCAGGCAGGTCCTTTTTGTTTTTTTTTTCTACCAACTTTCGATAACACTTATGCCTGCAGAGTGTTTATGTGCCGTGTGTGTGTATGTATGTGTGTGCCTCTATTATGAATGATGTCACTGATCCTTCATACAATTTTTAACGAATCTGCGCACAAATACTAAAACCATACCTGTCGTCAGTGAAATCGAACGAAAACAATTTTCCCTACTAGAAAATATTTAGCCTTTTGTTGCGCATAATTCATAAAAGGAATTCCTACCAAATAACTCTTTTGCTACATTTGTCTAAACGAAAACCATGTCAGAAAATAGAGAGAGAAAGAGAGTACCTCCCGTGTCCGTGGACCGGAGTGGTTGAGGAAAAATCTGTCCCCTTTATGGCTCCGTTCTTGTTCAGAAAGTTTCCTCGCAAAACGAAATGAACTATAACTTTGTGTTGTTCTCAGTTTAGTCCTCGTGCCGTGTCAAACAATTGTTAATCCTCGTCTCAAACAATTGTTCGCTCGTTGTCTGCCCAATGTTGTTGGTAATAGTATTGCCATTCGATTCGGTGTGCCTCTTTCTGTGGTTATATTAGCAATAGTAGTACAACTCCTCTCCATTCCTGGCCAGCTCCGTGCATATAAACAGTCGAATCGAAGCGCACATCCCTGTGCTTAGCATCGTGTCTCGTACAGTCCGCTGCGTCCAATGTATCGCACCCATTTGATGACATCGTGGTCGGAGTAGTTCAGTTTCGGCTCGAACACCTTCAGGTAGCGCACCTGTATGAATGGAGGAAGTACGAACAGTTTGAGAAAACGTTCAGATGAACTATTGTTTCACTTTACCTTGAATCCGGACGGTGCGAATGGTACCTCAAAGTTCATCGAGATCGGTGGTCGGGTCCATTTCTTTTTGGTATCCGTTTCGAGGAGTTCGATTTCGGCGGACAGTTGCGTTTCCTTCATACCGGCCATACGTTTAATTCTATTCGATGTGGAGAAAAACAAATGGAAAATTAAATTAAATTATTTCATCCCAAATAACTGCCGATATCGGTTTTAATTACTTACTTCCAAACGATCGCATTTTCAGATGCCTTATACTTGGCTTTGCCCTTCAAACAGATCAACTGCACCCCGGACGTATTCAACGGGGTGGGAATTTTCACCTCAATCTTCTGCCCCAGCAGCGACGGCTTGAAGTTAGACTTCAGCACCACCTTTACCTCCATCTTTGTACGGCCAACCTCGCGCACCAACGGAATCACTCGGAATGGCAGCGAAATGTCCTTCGTCGTACGGTAACGCATAAGCTCGAACTCACCGTCCGGCGGGATGAAGCTGATCGAGTGTTCCGTCTCGAACTTGCTCAGCTTAACGCACTGGTGGAACTGGCAATCATCAATCACGACCACCGGTTTGCCCGACCGGGACGCTTCATTGTCCGCGTTGCCCGAAATGCCGCTGCGACCCTTCGCCTCCATCACGATCTTGTCGTTGATGCCGAACTTACATTCCGGCATACCGGACAGGTACGACTTCATCACCACCTTACCGGCAACGTGCGCCGACAGCACCTGCCCCTGGGGCGACATCAGCAGGTTCACGTACTCAAGCACATCGAGGAACAGCTCGTTGCGACGATACTTGATGCCTTCGCGGCGCCATCCGATCTGGCCCGTCACCTGCGACGTGATTTGCGCCTGCTCTTCCTTCGTCGCCGTCTTGATGCCCTGCTGAGTGATGAACGTCTTCAGCACGCCCGTGTCCGAGTTTTGCGGGTAGCCAAAGTCGAGGATTTCTGCAAAAGAGTCAGTCGTTTGACAAGTTTCTACCAAAGCCTACTAAAGGCACTAACACAACTCACCATCGAGCAGCTCGTAGATCAACACGAAGTTATTCTTGATGTTTTCCTCGGAGATTTTGCCAAAGTACGACTGCATCACGTCGATAATCTTCAGCAGAAACTCGAACACCATCGCAGCGTTCACATTTTGCTTCGTAACGGCCGCCAGCCAAATGTTCGCCCGCTGTAGAGTGTAGGAAACGGCAGTGAGGTAATTATTTAATTTTGCTAATGCAACATACGAGAAGCCAACGATCGATGCGGGCTTTGACGTGTCTCAACCAACCTACCTTGATATGAAAAAAGCTCGTCCGGGCGATGTTCGTTACCGGCGAACGAACCTGCTGCCGGGCGTGAATCACGTTCACGCGAAACGCATCGACCGCGTTTCGACCGATGTCATCCCGGTATACGCGGGATATCAGCACCTCGCCCTTATGATTATACACGAACAGACCACCGATCATCGTGCTATCGTCAGCGCACTGCTACTTCTGCCGTCGCAACTACTTCTCTTCGCCCCAGTGATGCACTTGATCAAGGAAGCAGTCACACATACAAGTTCTTATTTACTTTCCTTCGACGATACGGTCGTCAACGATGCTACTTGATTGTACAAAATCACGCACTCCGCCACTTCCTCCACCTCTTTCTCTACGTTTCAATTCGTCAGTCCCTCACGAACGTCGCCAGCGCCAGCGGATGCGTCGGACGCGCCTTATCAATGGGTCTTTTTCTTCCTGCTCTCTGCAAACGGAAAAAGAAAGATATGTTTACGCCCACTTTGCATAACTTACAGTCCCTTCTAGGGACAATCGTGTTCCCGTGTTCTCGTCATTGGCGACGTCGTCCGATCACTTCTTTCTCCGTTACTTTCTCTCCCTTACGCTGTGTCGGCAATGGAGTAGTATTTAAATGAGAAGCTCCATTCGAACTATAAAACAGAACCCGAGCGTGTTTTGGGACATTTTCATTTAAAATGCAATGAATCTTCTCAGTTTGGATGAAATTGCTAGAAATCAATACCCCGCTCACGCAACATTATACGGGGACTTGGGGGGGCAGAAAAAGTGAGTGATGTAAAAGAAAGGAATCCGTTCAACCCACAACAAGCTACACATTTCCGCATCTGAGAAGCATTCTTTTATGGTAATTAGCAAGCAATTGTATCATCCCTATTGGCAATGATTCGCATATTCGGTACAGTCACAGAAAATGTCTTCCAACACGACGAATCCGCCCGCCGGAGCTCGCTCCTCATAGCAACTTTCTATCGCTGCCTTTTTGTTCCCACGGTTGAATGATATCACCGATACTCGACGCTTACCTTGAATCGCAGCTATTCGCGACACTTTTTCACCAACCACAAGTTAAAGTTATTCCATTTTTGTGAATAATTCAGCCGAAAACATTATCACCCCAAAACTCCCGGACGAGGAAAAATTTTCCTTTCGTTGTGTCAAGAGATTGCTACTAGCGCTCCCTAGCGGATTTTTGACCAATTGTCATTGTGACAGCAAAGCCCATCATGGCCAAGATGTGTTGATTTTTCAAGGTAAAACAGTTTTTGTTATTTTATATAAAGATCAAAAATGAATAACCATACACATTATAAATTATATTTTGTGTTCGTATAATCCGCTAAATAGGTAAAATATATTTTTATCGGCCATTAGGGTAAATTAAACTCAAAAATTTTCGTTCAAATTTAGGCAGTTTCATTAGAATGTCAAAAAGATTGTGCTAGGGACGTCAAACCGTTCTAATCGACGCAACCTACCTACAACCCACCGTCAAGGTAGCAAAACTTAGCGGAACAATTCAATCGTACGCCTCCTTTTTCGCTTGTCGGGATTTTTTCTTTTGGGTTCTTTCGGTTCGATTCCGATATCCCTGGCGTAACTATCTGCCAACGGTGCGTGTTCTGTGCATTCCGTGTCCATCTATTCTGCGGCGTTTTATTCTTCGCAATTCGCTTCGTTCCGTCGGACGCATCGTTCGCTGCTTCCAGAATCTTTTCTTTGCGGATTTCCTTCCCCACAACGCCCCGGAACGGTACATTATCGGACCTCCGGCATTAAAGTGGCCCGTCTGCAGCAGCTACACCGGACGCGAACGTGTTCGACTAGTATCTTTTTTTTTTTTGTTATACATCATCGTAAAACGTAAGCTGTCCTCAATTTCCAATATTGCTGCAGAAATATTCGGTGTCGTTCGTCTTGATTCTGGGTAGCATTCGTCCTGTACGTCTGTGCATCAAAGTGTAGTGAAGATTTTGCTCTAAATTAATTCCCCCCACGAACCGCATAGGCCGCAGCTGTTTATTTGATAAAACAGTGAAAACGTGTTTGCTTTAGATAACTACGATTCGATAAAGTGTCTTTCCTCTGTATGCTATCAAGAAAACGCATCTCAAAATCATCGCATCCCGTCTGTGTCAGTGCACGGTGACACTTACACTGCAAGTGGTTTATGCTTTTTATGCAGCGGTGCTGATGCACCGTTGAAACTGCACCCGAGACGACCGACACCCACTTGTGGCAGGAGTTGTTTTTAGAAGCGGGTGGAGTACAGGAAAAAAAACAACTAAACATCGTAATCTGGGCATCATATTCATCAAACACAGAGACGGCAAGGCGATCCTCGTGCGGTACCTGTTCGTGTTTGGTGTAGGTGAAGAGAAAATCTCGTATCCCGTTTGTGGCGTGTTTTTAGGACTGCTACTACTGCCATCATCGTCGTGTGCACCGGATACACACATCCCGTCGTTTGCCAGAAGTGTTTGCTTGCTGTGTTTGTTCAGAAAGGACGTTTCAGGGGAAAAAATCAATCCCGCAAGCAAACAACGCAAAGCAGGCTACTTTTCCCCTGCGTTCCTTTATGCCGTGTTTGCGGTGCATCCTCCGTCCATTCGTCAATTATCAAAGCTACAACGTTCAGTTCGTTGCATCCCATCAGAAACTAAGTTTTCATGTTCCTTGTGTCCTGTTCTTCCGTCAACCGGAAGTACCCATAACGGTAAGTTTAACCTAAACTCTTTCCATTTCCAGTTGAAAATGAAAAACTTGCGTGCGAATACACAAAGTAATACGGAACATCACAACAAAAACCTCTACCGCCCGGATTGAGGCCAGTCAAGAACCAAGTATCGATCCAGACGATTCGCTTAACCGGTTTCGTTTAAATGCCCCCAAGCACCTAATCGAACACCGGGGCTGTTTAAATAGGCGGAAAACTAATCTGATAGCCTACGGATGCCGTGAGGACGAAACGCCACCCTGAACGTACGGACAAGACTGACTGGTTGATAAATGAAGGAGCAGAAAATCTGGTGGTGATGCACAAGAAACACGCACCACCAAGCGGTCTTACAATTTATCCGCATCGGTTAGATTTTCTCCCCTTTTTCCTTTTTTGCTTTAACACTTTCCACCCCCAACGAAAGGAGGCTTTATGGGTGATGGGTAGGAAAAGATGAATTATATACCGTGTGTCCGTGGTGTATCGAGATAAAAAATAATAACGATCAGGCGATGATGTACCAAATGTTTACCATCCCATGTAGAAAAAAGGATGTACGAAAATAGATTTTGCCGACGCCGCAGCTGGGGCATGTTTGTGTTGTTTTTTCCTCGTAGGCCTTTACGGTCTACACCCAGGAATGCTTAGAAGTGGATACCATGCGAGACGACTTTGCTAAAGCAAACGACATGGATTGGAGGAGATTCGAATGTCGCGAGTTGGCGTAGGATTGGTTAAAAACTATGCATATACGCAAACATTTAGTTTCACTGTCAGAACCGTACAAAATGTAAGCCCGGTTTTAAAATGAAACCGGGTCGATTAGATACAGATCAAAATCGCACACCTGCCGAACAGTTTCCCGACACTCTACATCTAGCGAAGTAAGTGGAAATGGTTTCCACAGCAACAGGCATCCTCAACAATTTCCAACGCTAGGGCTTGGGATAAAAATGTAACGGACGGTGACGACTTCTCTGAACACCTGATCGATTAAACAAGAGTAAAGGAGTTGTTGGGATATTTACTGTTTGATATGAAATCAATAAGCAATCAGTGTAATTGTCAGCTTTTAGCACCACCCTGTTTCTTGTCAATATTTTTGCAATATTATTGCAAACAGTTTCACCACTTTTCAGTGAGATCTTATCAATTTGAAGTATTAACAATAAAGTCGAATAATTAATAAACAAGGATACGAAATAAAAATAGCACAACTTTAGCTTTTGTTCAGCAATTGCAGACATTCTAACAAATGCTTAAATCAAATACATTTTCTTGATGATGAAGCTTGTAGGCTTAATCGAAGCACTTTGGTGATAAATCATGCCTACTATGTCAAGAACTGCTAGAGCACAAGGACTCATGGAGCATCCTTCCAACGAAACGCCTGACGTCAGGGAATAGTTCGGAAATTGGGGGTATTCAAATTCGTTCCACGTACTACATGCTCCTCGTGATTGCAAATTGCCCGTTTGTTTTCGTTAACCTCCCGTTTCCGAGTAACAATTTTAATTTCCTCGAGTGGAAATCGTTCGTTTGGAAGGAACCGTTTGTTCATTTCCTGTGCATGTCCCTAGAGTGCGGCGTGTACGCGTGTGAAACGAACTCCATGCTTCCTTCACAACTGTATGCCTGACGCTCTGCCTTACACGGCTGGTCCTCATTCTGTCGGCCGTCGCCCGTTTACAACCTCCTCCCCACTCCCCACAGGACTTCTCACGCGATTTTCCTCGAACTGTGCGTTATCGCTTGATACGGATCGCGGATTGTGTTGCGGCTGAAGCTTCACAGGTCGGGCCACACGCTTATCAATCTTATTTTTAGTCCCCGGCGTGAGCCGTGGCCCAGTGTGTATGTGTGTGCATGTAGCATATCACACGTGAGAAGATGGGAGGCGTTAAAACGGAACTTGATACATATTTAGCACCCTCCTCCTCGCCACCCTTGGTCTACAGTCAGTCACAACGATCGGTCACGCAGCGGCTCGAAGGGCCAAGCCTCCTTATTTATATTGTGCGCAGTACATTAGCGCGGCGTGTTAACGGTGCTGTTTATTTTCTGTTTAGCCACTTTCTGCTACGTTTGGTGATTGCTGTGAAAGGGGTTTATTAATTTTAAACCGGTTGATCCCTTCTGACACGGAGGGAATAAACAAGGCCACACAACAAGAATAGAGATACTTACTGAACGTTATCACTTCAACTGTAATCTTCACAAAAATAAATATTTTGCTTTTGGTGGCGCTTGTATCAGTTGAAAAGCATCAAGCTCTTAATGAACACAAAAATAGTAAAATTGTAGACAGAGTCTTTCAACCCGTTGTAAAAGCGAGAGAATTTAACTTACGCTAGTAATTGACCTTAATTATCTCATTCATCTGACGACACAAGTGTAGTTGTCCACGGGAGTAGTTTGCATTGACGTATTTGTGTTGTGTTACTCTAACGACGACGGCGCGAGCTGACCAAAGAACGCAATATGATGTCGTCGGCGGCCAAGCGCCACCCAAACCAAAGGGTGGTGGTGGTGTGCATTCTAAGTTTTCAGTCATCGGAATCGCCGTGATCTTCGCTGGAGGATTAACGTGTCAAGGAATGCTTGCATTACCGTTCTGGTACTCTTCTTTGAAGCACGTGATCGTTGCTTTGGAATGTGATCCCGCTCATGATCGTTGCTTTTGGAAGGATGATGTACTGCTTACCTACCTCCCGTTTCCTTTCGTGTTCAATTAGCTGAAAGCGATCGGGGAAGGAGAAAAAAAAAAGCTTCGCCATGAATGCCACAGCACAGCGGACTTACATGAGGCGCCCCTTAGACGATAAAATATCCACATCGGTCATTTCACGTACCGATTGTATCGATACGGTGGCGAGATGGAACATACTTCTGTCGCCAAACAGCACTCCTTTTGAGGTAATTAATTTACGCGTGGGCGCTGTCAAGAGGAATTTTTCAAAAAGAAAATGAACCCAACCACATCCATTGGCGAGTGAGTAGCAACTATCTTTTTAAAGAATCAACCGTAAAAAAAAACAAAATTGAAATGAGCGAAGGTTCCTCCATAAATCGTAAGGGACTTGTTTTTCAAATAAAAATTGGATGAAATTGTATGGAAGTTGCACTTAATGGTTTCGTGTTCTAAGTTCCCGGCCACAGCGGTTAGTTGCATAGTAGAACCAGGCAATCGAGTTCAATCTAGCCATTGGTGTCCGTTACCTTCCAGTGCACTGCTATCTTATCGGCTTGTCCGTGCTGGTAGTCTGCACAGTCGGGAGAGCATCCGTAAAGTTGTTACCCTTAATATGACATCATGCTGTAATTTGGAGCGATTTCTTACCTTCTTTTTTTATTTTGGTTCTGTTTGTTTTTTTAGGTGTGTAACACATCAACCTGTGACGGGCCAGAGTAGCACCGAGAAGGATCCCCAAAACACACGATAAAGAAAATCGATCGTGACTGAGTCGATCGTTGAGATACGCACGCACGCATCCGTCCATTCATCAAAGTGTGGTTGTATTGTCTAGGTTTTTTTTACGTGTAAGCAACGAAACACAACCCTCGACGACAGAAAACGACGCCTTTCCTCGTCCCTCGCATCATCCTACCACGAAAGCGATATGACAACGACGATGCTCGCCAGCGATGCTTGAGCGCGTCCGGTTCGGTGGTTTCAGCGGTACGTACAAAGTAAGGGGCGCCGAGCTGGCTCGTGACAGGAAAACGCAAACAAAACCGGTGACCGTACTTTTCCTCGATGAAAGTACGCACACGTTCCATCTGGACAAGCGCGCCAAGGGCGCCGAACTGCTCGAGCAGGTCTTCCAGCACGTGGAGCTGTCCGAGCGGGACTACTTCGGTCTACAGTTTCCGTGCCCGGGCGACCGGCCGGTGCGCGAGCCGGCCGCTGGCCTAGGCAATGGAACAGCCGGTAGTGGCGGGGGGTAGCAGCAATCACAGTGGCAGCACCAAGCCAGACCATCCAAACGGTGGTGGATCGAGTAGTGGGAGCACCGGTGGTGGTGGAGTAGGAGGTAACGATAGTGCCGGAGGAATAGGAGGGCATGGTGGAACACCGGTGGTAGCTCCGTTCCCGAGCGGACGCCAACCGGTGCGGTGGTTGGATCCGAACAAATCCTTCCGCAAGCAGCTCCAAAATGTTCGCGCAAGTGACGGTGGCAGGGGATCGGGCAGGGGAAGCACCAACGGCCAAGAGGACGGTGGACCAATCGTACCGTTGCTGCTGTTCCGCGTAAAGTTCTACGTCACCGATCCGAGCCGGTTGCTTGAAGAATACACGCGATACCAGTTCTATCTACAGATCCGACGTGACGTCTACCAGGGCCGGCTACCGGTCAGTTTCAACACTGCCTGCCTGCTGGCCAGCTTTACCGTGCAAGGTAAACGGACCTCTCACGCTTCCAATTGAAAACAATTCCCCATCCACTATCATCCTCTTCATTGCAGCTGAGCTTGGTGATTACAATCCCCTCGAGCATACGGCCGGCTATCTCAGCGAACTACAGCTACTCCCGGAGCAGACGGAAGAGGCGGAGCATCGCGTCTCGGAACTACACAAGCTGCACCGTGGCCAGCTACCGGCCGACGCGGAGTACAACTATCTCGACCACGCCAAGCGGCTAGAGCTGTACGGCATCGACTTCCATCGGGCTACCGTAAGCAATTAGCGTCGCTGCACACCTTAAATTGGACACGAATTTGATTTTCTGGGCCCTCATTTCATCCACACAGGATTCGTCCGGGAAGGAGCTGGCGCTCGGTGTTTGTTCCCTCGGGCTGCTAGTCTATCAGAACGGGACGCGCATCAATACGTTTTCCTGGTCGAAGGTGGTAAAAGTGTCCTTCAAACGGAAAGATTTCTTCATCCAGCTTGGTCGGGAACAGGTGAGAAACTGGCCGTGTGAGACGGGAATGGAGGCTTTTGTTCGTTTGTCAGGGAGCGGAAGGTGTGAACTTAGTGAAAAGACAAAATTAATTATTATGTGATTTTTCTTTACAAATGCTTCTCAAAACAACAATAATTTACTTGTGTATCCACTTGTAACTTGTCTTTATTGTTTTTGAAGTAGGCGTCCCTCGGTAACTACGTTAATTTGTCCCATTTAATCCACTAGAACATATTCTTTTGCACCAGGTGTCTTAGCCTACTTAGGGATGCAGAATTCTGTCACTTGTAATTATATCCTTGGTCTCACCAAGCTAAGCAATGCTTTGATGCTCTTCTTCTTCACAGTCCGAACACTACGACACACTGCTCGGGTTCAGTATGGGTTCGCACCGTAATGCCAAGCTGCTGTGGAAGGCTTGCGTGGAACATCACTCGTTCTTCCGGCTGAAGAAACCGCACCGATCACCACGTTCCTTCCTGCCGCTAACCCTACGCTCTAAGTACGTTTGGTAAAAAGAGGATTGATTATCCGAAAAATAACGACGGATTTTTTTGTTTTGTTGCCATACCAGATTTCACTACTCCGGCCGCACCGAGCTACAGGCCGTCACTGAGAGCCGGCAGCGGGGCAAGGTGACCAAAGTGTTCATTCGATCGCCCAGCAAGCGTTTACTGACGGTTTCGCAGCCACAATCACCGCAACTGAATGGCACTGGCGGTGACGGAAGCGGTGCAAGCGGTGGTGGAGGATCGGGAAATGAAACCAGCAACGGTGGTGCGACGGTCGGATCGCAGAGTGGCCAGAAGAGTCAACTCACACTGCTATCGATTACGAAGGCAACGCGCACGTACGATAAGGTTACCTCGAAGACGCCCTCGATACCGCGGAAAGCGTGGGAACAGCAAAGCGACGAGTAAGTACACGTCTATGGTTCACTTGTTGCGGATGCAAGCGTCCTTGCTTATGTTCCTCGCATGATTTTTTTCTATTGTAGGCCAACCTTTATCGAGCACTGCGCCAGAACGTCGATGCCGATGTACGATGCACCACCGGCCTACGCTGGTTTGAACGGTTCCGGTGGAGAAAACGGAACAGGAGCGTCCGGCGACGACGGTAGTAATGGGCTGGTCACGATCCATCTGGCGGCGGACGAACAGGGTCGCTTCGGTTTCAACGTGAAGGGTGGCATCGATCACGGTTTGCCGATCGTTGTGTCACGGGTCGCCCCGCACACGCCGGCCGACAAGAGCGTACCGCGGGTCTGTGAAGGGGACCAGGTGGTGCGTATTAACGGGCGCGACGTTAGCACCATGGCGTACGAGCAGGTGGTGAGCTTGATTCGGGCATCCCGCGAGTTCCAAGGAGGGGAGCTATTCTTAACCCTCAAACCGAACGCCCTGCTCGATTACACCGAAGAGGAACCGCTGTACCAGTACGTACCGGAGGAGAGTGACATCGTGCGGTCATCGGGACTGCTGAACGGGGACCAACTGTTTACGCAATCGTTGCTGCTGCTGCGGGACGGGCTTGCTTCGGGAGCGCTTTTGACGCAGTACGAGCAGCTGTACCGGAAGAACCCGGATCTGACCATCACAGAAGCGCGCAAGCCCGAGAACATCGGCAAAAATCGCTACCGGGACATATCACCGTGTAGGTTGCAGCACCAAACCCACCCACCCTACCTTGGAATTATGTTCTTCAAACTAAATATTATTCTCTTTTCAATCGCTAGATGATTGCACACGTGTTGTACTACAGAATGCGGAAAGTGGTGACTACATCAATGCAAACTACGTGAACATGGAGATACCCCCGGCCCGGACCACCAACCGCTACATCGCGACGCAGGGCCCCCTCCCGTCGACTGTCAACGATTTCTGGCGCATGGTGCAGCAGGAAAGTAGCCACCTGGTAGTGATGCTGACGACGGTTAAAGAAAGTGGCAGCACCAAGTGCCACCAGTACTGGCCGTCGGCCGAGGACGATCCGCTCGTGCCGTCGCCAGGGTTCTCGATCACCTGCCTCACGGAGAAACCGGACGAAACGGGTAGCTTCGTGTTCCGCGATCTCGTTATGACGGACGAGCGCACGAAGGAAACACGCACGATCCAACATATGCAGTATCTGGCCTGGCCGGATCACGACGTGCCGGCCGATCCGAACCTGTTCCTGCAGTTCACCGAGCGGGTCCGCTCGGCACGGGAGACTACGCTCCCGCTGGAGATCGAGGCGAGCCTGAAGAACGTGAAGCTGCGCAGCGTGGATGAGAACGGTGGACTGGACAACTCCGAGCGGCGCATCGTGCACACGGACAGCGACGACAGCCCGAACGATATGCCCTCGTCAACGTCGGTACACCAGTGAGTAGAATGGAAAGAGTTAGAAAAAAATGTTTTTCCTGCAAGCGCTTAATGACGCTTATTTTGATCTTTTGTAGATGTAGATGTAGATAGTAATCATCTGCTCTCGCTTACTTTGATGTATCAATATTTACTCGTGCTGTGAAAGTTGATTAAATATTTTATTGTTAAATATAACCCTTTCCCAGGTACATCAGCGCTTCGAATCCACCGATTATCGTTCACTGCTCGGCAGGCATCGGACGGACAGGGGTGTTGATACTGATGGACACTGCCCTCGCGTTGATGGAAGTGCGGGAACCAATTTACCCGTTGGATATCGTACAGGCGATGCGCGACCAGCGGCCCTGTATGGTACAGAATGTGGTAAGTAAAGACCCCGTCCCATTGGTCCAATTTGTGGCTTAACCCTAATACTATGCTTTTGTTCACCACAGAGCCAGTATCGATTCGTTTGCGAGTGCATTTGCGCGGCGTACCTTCAGCAGGCTGCCAAAGAGGTGGCTGCGGCAGCGGTTACCGAAGCTAGCTCGCCGGTGTCCGGTGTTGGATCGAAGGGAGGTACCGCAGGAACGAAGGAGAAAACAACCATCACATCACCAACCGCAGGCATCACCTCACCGGTACCAAAGTCAGTTCCGAGTATAGCATCGCCGGAGGAAACGTTGCTGGATACGCCGGCCGAGGGCGAGAAAAGGGCACCGCTTGCAACCGAAACGACCAGTGGCAGTACAGTCACCACCGGTTCACCCGTCAATGGTAAACCGGCCAATGATTGAACTGCCCCTCCACTCCCCCCGGTACTGGAGAAAAACTACTTTGTTTCTATGTGAAATCGGTATTAATTTATTTCATTTATTCTTACCCCTGACTATCTCCCCATTCTTTGCGAAGAATTTAAGTAGCGTTAATATCAGACTGCTGAGTAAAATAAGAGACCACTCTATAACCGAACCGACTCAAGTGCGTTCATATCAAGAATCTATTCTTCCGTGCGAAAGGTTATCTCTCAGTGGAACTCAGTGCAAGCTGCGTACGCATTAGTGTGGAGTTTCCAATCACATTTACTCTAGTTTCGTTAGTTCGGTAGTTCGCGGTCGTCATCGTCCTCATCGTCGTATTTAGGTCTAAGCTTTTACTCCGTTCACAAAACCACCTTCCGGAGCTAGCCGGAATTGCAATCGTCCGTCGGCTGGGGTAGGAGGGATGGTACTGATGAACCTTTTGTGATGTAAACAGTATACAGTTCACCCAAAAGGGGGTGCGGAACGGGAAAAGAACTAAGTGAGTCACAAAAAATTGCATGAGCGCGAGGCCATGAAATATTAGTTAGATCGAACGATCATACAAGATATACACGGGGGGATTTCGAAGGAGATACCTTGTTTATTGACAAACACACACAATATACAGACACATTGCAAAGTTCATTCAAATTACGTTAACTTTATTTTAAAACGTTAAAAAATAACGTCCTTTCACCATACCATGCCATAATACATACCGGTTTGAATAAAAATCATCTATGACTTGACATGATTGTGCTTGTCTTTGGCAGCCGACAAATAACTAATCCATTGTAGAATGCTCAGAAAGCAAAACCAAATTGCTTCTTCGACAACCGAATGTAACTGCACTGCTGCTGCTGCTCCTGCTGACAAGCGAGATACGATAATGTGCACTTATAAAAGAAATGCATAACATAAATGAACTTGGTACAAGATAGTGGCCACACCTAGCATTTAAGATGGCGAAGTGATCGGAAGCAAAAAGCTGCACTTATAAAATTGAAGGAAAGAGTAAAACATTTAATGCAAGAACGCACAACGTTACAGAAGCATATATACATATATATATATATAAAGCAACAGTTGAAACATATAAAAACAGGACATTGATGAGTGAAACTTTTTTTTGTATTATGCGCAACTGCATCGAATGCGTTTCCGTGATGGCTTTATCATCAAAATATAGAAACAGAACGACGTCCTTCAACCAAACGGTTTCTTCCGCTGGTGGTGGTTTCGGATTGGAGATTTGTTTGTTCCCCTCATTCTATTTGAGACTGCACGTCATCGTACAACAGCCTTTTCAACTAGACAGACATGAAATCAGACAGAGAAATTACAACTGCAATAATCATTATCACGTGTGTGCTTGTTAGTACGCATTTTTTAAATACATCGAACCATCAATCGTTGTGTCGGACGTTAATGGAGGAAGTAAATTACGTACTGTTAGACCGCGAACCATGAGCCAGCAAAGGATCCGGCCTCATTTCACGGAGCAAGGATTCTGCGGACAATAAAATCACCGGGTCTGTGTGTTAACCCTTATGCTGCGCTCACATGTGGAGGGTACATAGAAGTAAGGGAAAATCTAGGATCAAGGCTAGAAGGGCGTGCTTGCATTAATCGTGCAACGTGTGAGGAAAGAAACGCGAAACTGTGCGAACAAATAGAATGTCGTATAAAAGCAAATGTAATCGGATGTATTAATCAGAACGGTGTTCCGTTTTTTTATTCCCTCGAAGAAATAAAAGAAAGATGAACAATATTATTAGCGACTTTATCGATGTGTGTTCTTTCATTTTACTCTATTTATGCATCAAACATCTTTGAGATATTCCTTTTGTAAAAAGGGTAATTCACGATCCTCGAACCAATCCTTCTAAACCGTCGTTTTGAATGTTTTCGATTTTCCGAGCGTGAAGGACAACATTATGAGAAAGCAACTACAACTTGGATCAAAACATGTATGACAGACATGCTGTCAAAATTGTTTGTTGACGAAATGAAAAGAATAAAACGGAAAACAATTTCTGGTGCAGAAAATGGAAGGCTCCAGGTGATATTTGTGTTTCTGATAGAATGTTAAACTTTTGATAGTGGCTTTGTAGGTGCAAAGGAATTCACTGGACGGGATAGTGTCGTGATTTTTCCAGCGAAGACAATCAATCGAAGCATTCCAGTTCGTGTTACTTAAAGGCCTGCTACAATGGATATTTTCCAAAATCAATGCAGCGAAAGCTTGGGCTTTGATTCGATGGTAAGTTACCGCCAAGTAGAGAGTTTTTGGTGTTTTTATAAAGAAAGCCCGCACTTCTTAACGGTTTAAGCTCTCGTCGAATCATCTCAATTCACCGCTGCACGATTCACCGGGTTCGCCAAATCAACTCACATTCGGACCCTCGTCGCCGTACTTTTCCTCCATCTCGCAGCAACTGTGCGGGACGGGAACTGGCGGCGGGTCCACCAGCGGTCCGAACGATGTGATACTTCCGAGCATTTTCGTGAAAATTCCCACTCAAATCAATCAGCAGTACCAGCAGGAGAACCGGCTGCGCAATGCACGCAATCCAAGTGAGATCAAGTGCGAAGAAAGGGCGGAACCTATCAAAAGTGAGATGGCTGATACACGGTTGAAGCTAACAAGCGCAACCATTTCCGACCAGCTACCCGACCTCATCGATAACTACTTGAACGATACACCGCGTGCATCGAGCAATAATGGGGTGGGTTGTGCTGAAGAATACTCCATCCATCGTTGTGATCACTGTCCGTATGCAACCCTCTCGGAGCCATCGTTGGCTGAGCACAAACAAACAAAGCATACCACGGGTGGACGAATGCTTCTCGGTACCCTAAGCTGTCCGGTTTGTGAGAATAAGTTTTACAAAAAGACAGTCCTAGAGCTACATTTGCTGGACGACCACGAAATGGCAAGAAACGAGGTGGAGTTGCTGTGCGGTAGGATTTCAAACCTTCAACAGAGCGCAGGTTGTGCTCCATCGGCCGTTTCTTCGTCTGTGGCACAGACCAGCAGCACTCTAACGCAAACGATTTCCACCGCGGTGGCCCCAAACAAGAGTCGGATCTACATTAAAGATGTACAGTTGCTCAAAAAACCGGATGTTATCGCCCAGGAGACGCAAAATGGAACCCATGTTCAGCAAACCCAGGTTCAGCAGATGCTTCCAATGGATCAACAACAGCAATCTTCGCACCCTTGTTCGCAAGACAATCATCTTTCTGCTACAGAATCGTCTTCCCATGAACAGTACCAGAGCGAACAACACCAACCAGCCGCACCAACCGCACATGGTTCCGGGAGCGGTAGTAAAATCTTCATTCGGAATGTTTCTCTGCTGCAGAACGTTAACTTTACACCGACGGCTGAAAATCTGCTTTCCAATGGTGGCAAGTATCATTCGTTTATGAACCATGAGTGTCAAAGCGATCTGTCGTCGCCCGCAATCGATACATCTTCGTCGATCGATGATAGTTACTGCCAAATGATGCCTTCGACCGTCGCTACGCAACCGAGGAGCAACCGTATCTACATTAAAAATGTTGATATTCTACGAAATCCTCTGCTTTCATTGGATCACACAGGGCCGGCGTCGGCATCCAATTCGTACAATGCGCCGACCACCAGCCGGGCAAGTAGTTGCGAAAGTATAATCTGCACATCGACTCCACCACCACCACCACCGCCGGTGCCGCAGCCATCAACCTCGTCGCAATCACTTCCACCGATAGTGCCACCAACAGCAGCAACGATAATCCCTCTTTCGCAACTAACCGAATCGCAGTTGGCGCCAGGAAATGAGCAATCTCTTACCGGAGAGGGTATGGACCAAGGCTTGAGGCCTTCAGTGGACGAAAATGGGAGTATGCTAGGACTGATGGCACCACAGCAGCAACAAACGCAATCGATCGGACAGGGAGCGATCAGTTTACCCATGATGTACACCACCGTATCAGAACCAACGAGAATCCCGGACAGTTGCTCATCGTCGTGTATTTCCATCGCACCGGTAAACTCCTCATCGACAACCAACACCCAATCGAACCCATCTTGTAATGGGTATCAGTTAGCTTCGTTTACTTCCGATGGGCAACACCAACAGCAGGAGCCGAGGAAAAGTAAAATATTTATCAAAAACATAAGTGTCCTCAAGCAACCGACCATCCACCTGAAATCGGTCGACGAAGTGAACCTGATGACGTACGATCAGCTGCAGCTGCAAAACTTACTTCCCGTCGGAGTGAACGCACCGGTTGGGTGTATCATGAGTATGGATCAGTCGAGCGTTCATCTGGACGGAAGGCGCCAGCAGGACGGCATGATGGACGGTGGTAACAATGCCGAAGCGATAGAACAATCTTTTGGGCAGCTAATGGAAGCGGTTGTCGAACAGCAGCCACACGAGGAGGCCATGGATGGATACCAAGATGTTGGTTGCTACGATGACTTGGATGTTTGCGATTTCAGCAATGGATTTAACGAACGGGACGATCCGGGTGGGGGTGAAGGTGCAATAAGTGTCCCATCGGGGGGTAGCAATAACAACACCCTAAGCATGAGCTGCGATGGATTACTTGGAGAAGCACGTTGCGACAATTTTCAATCCGGGTTCGATCAAGACATTATCCTGCTGCAACCATCAAACTCCAGTGGCGGCGACTCGCAACCAAACGAAACGCAAAAGATGTCCGAAAGTTGGCCACCGGTCGTTGGCGGTGGTTCTTTACTTCCACAGGACACTTCTTGTCCGTCGGAAAGTGTTCCCATGGAGGAAACCGTTAGTGAACCGCATAATGATGAGGTTGAGCAGCAGCAAGATAAAGACATTCTGTTCCTATGTGCCCAGGAAGTGATCAATCTCGACCCTCCGGCTGATGAACCGAAGGTGAGCGAAGTGGACGAAGGTGTCGGCCTAACGGATAACTCGATCGCCGAACTTCCGTCCACTGCAACAAGCGACCAAGCATCGGATCGTCCTCGGCCACGCGGTCGTCCAAAGGGCGCAAAGCAGACGGGCATAACGAAGCTGAAGAAGCTATACTCCAATCTTACCCCACAGGAGGAGGGCTACAAATGCGACATCAAAGAGTGTGGGGCACGCTTCCGGCAACCGGATCGGCTCGAGTATCATCGAAAATGTCACTTACCGGCAACAGCGTGCAGTGCCGAGTCGGGCGCAATCCGATGCCCGGAGTGTGGCTCGCTAGAGTTTCGCAACTGGAACACACTCCATACGCACCTGTGGCGTGAGCATGCGGTTGATATGGAACTGTACGCGTGTCAGCTGTGCAGCTTCAAAACGCCAGTCCTTTGCCGTTTGACAAACACGCACATGAAGATTCACTCAGAGGAGCGTAACTTTAAGTGCGCCATCTGCTCGAAGGCGTTCAAGAACAACAAGCAGTTGCGGAATCATCGACGATCGCATCGGGATCCGGTTCAGCCGGTTCAAACGCAGCAACTGCAGCAACAGAACACTTCCGAGGATGTTGCCTCAACCGACATGGCGGTGGTGGAGAATGCACCCCCGGTGGAATCAGCTACAGCCGCCAAGTCGTCGTCGAAGCCAAATAAACCCTCCGCCGTTCCTATTAAGTGTGTCAAGTGTGGTCAAAAGTTCACCAGCCAGCGCCAACTGCATTCCCATATGGAAGCGAAGCATCCACCCACCTCGGACGGAGGGCTGGCGAGTGAGGCGCCCGGGAAGCATCGATGTGTCATGTGCGGGATGATGTTTAAGACGCGCTACCTGCTGCAATCACACTCGGCGAAACACTCGGACGAAAAGCGATTCAAGTGTGAACACTGCGATTACACGACGAACGATCACAATGCCTTCCGGCGTCACAAGATGCGCCACAACACCAAGGGGAACCATATGTACAAGTGTAGCTACTGCGACTACACCAGCATCCAGAGCACGACCTACCGGAAGCACCTGGAGCGGATGCACGCCGACGAGGCATCGCGGTTGCTTTACAAATGCGCCAAATGTCCGTTCGTGTCGATAAGCGAGCTGAAATATCAGCTGCACCGGGCAAAGCACGAACATCCGGAGAATGGTGAAGACAGCCCGATCGAGGACACACAGAAAATCCCCGATGAACAGATGCCTTTGGAGGGAAATGTTTCGATAGTGGAAGATGCAGTCGGTAACAGTCAAGAACAACAGCAAGAGGATGATTCACGTGCCTGCGAGAGTGTCGGTTCGGATGTCATGATCGTGGATAATCGAGAACCGATGGATTTGAACCATTCCAACTACGAACAGCTTCAACTACAACACCCCGACGTAAGTGGCCTTCAGCTCGTACAGCACCAACAGCAGCCCATCATTCGACCAGCAATGTTCGCCAACAACTTCTCCAAGGTGGATAACTTCTACGGCCATAGCCAACTGCAACCGAAATTACTGAAGCTTACCGATCGGATTCCATCACATAGGGTGTCCCCGCTTGGGCAGCTTCCGTTGCTACAACCGCTAGGCGTGCAGTCGTCGCTCATTACACTACCGGGGACTGGTACTTCTGTTTCGTTTGCTGTAAGTTCTCAGGATCTAGCAACCACTGACTTTCAGATGAACTCGTATGATATGCAGCAGCATCAACAGCAACAGCAGCAGCTGGAGCAGTACGATCATCATCAGCAGCAAATGATGGTCAACTCAGTAGGCGACACGATTGTGCTGGGGCGAAATTGAATATTTTATAGATTGCAGCCTAGTTTCAACTCTTAATTATGACATACTTTTCTATTCTAAGCGTCCCAAGCCAGTGTGGATTCGAATTCGATTCCGAATCCTCCCTGGACAAACGGTAAAAGTCTGGTAAGCCCTTCATGGCACAAGCATGGCCGAAGAAGGTCGGCAACCAAGCAAAAAAGATACTTTTCGATGTTCCTACACGTTCCGCAAACGTTTAGCACCTTTTCCCCGGGCCAGTTTCAATTTAAACATTTGGCAACCTGGTGAAAAGAAAAGTAACCATATTGGGCGAAACTCTAGCACGTACTAATTTCAGTTCTAGTCAAAACATTTTTCAATGCTTACACAATGCTCAAACAAACCGGTACCCTGTTTAAAATGTGATATTAGAATTGATAGACAAGAAACTATAATATTGTATGTATATATGCTACTAAAGTAAATTCCCTACGGAAACCTTTAACAATGTGCATGAAGTAAAAATTCTGTGGATCAAGTATTATTGCAGTTTAATCTACTATAAGCAGTCTTGGGTCGAAATTGAATCCAATTGTCCTAATTTTAATTTGAGATTTCTAAGCAAGTAAGCAATTCGTTTAGTTTATTTTAGAAATTTATAACCTTCCAAAAAACAGACAATACACCAAACACATAGATTCAACATGTAGACATCCCCAAATCTGATGTAAATAAACAGCCGTTATATACCGAACTCCGCATTTCTGTTTTATTCATTGTATTAATAAATCAAAATAACCTAGGAGGCTGGTGCATATGTTTGATTGTAGAAGTTATGCAAGAAACGCTCGATCAACCTAAACACATCACGGTGCTCGGACGTCCCGAGTTTACGTGAAAAGACGGACCGTACTGTCCGCTCCGGACGAGAATACCCACGGTTGAGTTGGATGAAACACGACATCGAACACGGCGAAATCGTTCACGCGGCTATGCTGCTCCAGTCGTCGCAGCGGCACAATAAGGGGATTTTGTAGTAGATCACTGGAAAGAGGGAATGGAAAAGGCGGTGTTGATTTAATTACAACTATTACGAGCTGAATCGAGCAACCACGACTTACTTGTACACCATGCCGTGACACACGATCACGCTTCGATCATCGCTCGCCGAGGCAAACAGTGGATAGCGCTGATGGAACGCCACATTTCGCACGGCCGAATTGTGAAGACGCAGCTGCTGGTACGGTTTGGTCGAGAGGTCCAGGTCGAACCACATCAGCTTCTTCTCGTACGTGCCGACCACCAGATTGTCACCCTTCGGATGGACCGCCATGCTGGAGATCCACTTGCAGCCCGGGTACAGCTTCTTCAGCAGCTCCTGCCGGACCAGGTCGTACACGCGCACGTGCCGTTGTGTCTGTGGAAAATGGTGCGATTATATTTCAGGAACCCGCTACTAACCGATCTTTCTTTCACAGGAAGCGACTTCTTACCGCCACGAAGAGACACGGTTTAACCGGATGGAACAGGACGCACTGGACCAGCCCTTTGCTTTTCGAGAACGGCAGCTGTGAGCGACGCTTCGAAAGTTGATGGATCAGCACGGACCGGTTGGCCGCGTCGGGCATAACGCTGGCAAAGTAGTCACCCCGTCCGTGCCATGTCACCTGCTTCACCTCGCGGAAGTGTGTTATCACCACCCGGACGCCCGCCTTCCGTTCTTCCTCCGTCACCTCACCCCACTGGACGGCCGTTTGGATGCGCTCGTTATCGACCGTGTCGGACCGCGGTGCCTCCGCCAGCAGATCGTCCGTTTTCTTCACCAGCAAATGATCGCCCACCTTCGGATTGATGAGCAGGACACGCTTACCGGTCGCGACCGCCATCAGCGATATTTTGCTGTTCGGACACCAGGCAACCGAGCGTACAATGTCCCCGGTTGGGATCGTGCGGATGCAACGTGCGGTGGAAATTTCCCAAACTGGAATTAAATTAATCATGGTAAATATAATGAAGTGCGCGCATTACATAGGTTGGAACTTACTTTTGACAGTGTGATCATCTGATCCGGTCACAATATATTCGCCCAACGGTTCCACGCTCATAGTGCGAATCATATCCGTGTGGCCCTTGTAGATTAGGTTCTGCAGCGTCGGGAACGGTTGCAGCTCGCGCGGCGATGGAAGCTTCGGGACCAAATACTCCGGTCCGACCGTGACACGCGTCCGCTTGCCACGCGGGCAAAGGTACAGATCGAGGCAGCGAATGAAACGCTCCTTGATGTAATTACTGTACGCCGGAACCTCACGCAAACTGTTGAACTTTTGCGGGATAAAGTGCAGCTTCCTCTTCCACGGTTCGTCCTCGTAGCGCTTCCACTGCTCCATCTCTTGCGCGTTGAACAGATACTCCGGCGGCGGGTTGTACGATTCGGCGTGATGTGGCAGTGGCCGTTTCGGTGCCACAACGTGATCGTGAATACGGCGCATCTCCTCCTGCCCATGGTCGGTTTCCCAGAGCATGTAGAACTTCGGTCCCTTGCTGTTCGCCGCCAGCCGACGCTTTTCGGCCTTCGTCTTCATCCAGCCCATCTTCAGGGCGTGCACATACTTGCCGATACGTTGCCTTTCTGCCTTGCTCGGCAGGAATGACTGCTTGCTATCGGGAATGTTCCGAATGGGCATCTGTTCCACCTCCGACGAGAACCATTCGATCCACTTCCCGTAATCGTCGTACTCGGCGTCCGGATTTTGGCCGGCCATGATGCGCTTGATGAGCGCCACGTCCTCCTCGGACAGGACCACGTTCTGGCCCGTCTGCGGATCCTTTACCGTGCGCCCAAAGTCCGGATCTTCCATGCGCTTCAGGAACTCGTCGATAGCATCGCCCTGCTTCGCCTTGACGATCTTCTTCGCATCCCAATCGTACCCGATGTGCTTGTAATCGGTGTACCAGTGCATCGGTATGTTACCGACCGTGTTGCGGATGTCCTCCTCGTCCGACGTGTCACCGTCGGCATACTCATCCAGTGGTTTACCCTTCTTTACCTCTGGCATGGGAGGGAAAATGCCAACACCGCGTACTTTCTTTACAGCATGTTTCTTTAGCACCGACTCAATCTTTTTCAGTTTCGGTATATCGTCATCGTCATCGTCATCGTCATCGGCATCATCATCGGCATCATCTAGTTTAGCATCCTTGTCGGAATCATCGACATCTGCTTCAGCAACCTCTCCTTTGGCTTCATTCTTTGTGACGGCTTTCTTAACACTGTCCAACTTTGTCTCTTTCTTCTCTTCTTCCTCCGGGACATCTTCTTCGAATTCGCTGCTTTCATCTCCGTTGTCCTCCTCCGGGGAACTGTCGCTGTTCACGTCAGCGGCCGAATCATCGTCGTCCTCTTCCGATTCATCGCCGTCTGCGGTAGCGGCTTTCTCCACGTCTTTGATCTCAGCTTCGTCGAAGTCGGAATCGGCACTCTCGAAGCTCAATGCTTCTTCATCGTCCGAGACGTACTCCTCGTCGCCCTCCGAATCGCTGCTGTCTGCATCGTTATCGATGTTTCCGAGAAGGTTTTCCTGCACAAATCGTAAAGCGGAAGTGTTAATACATCCTGTCTAGCAATCCTTCGATACGAAACAACACATTCGATACCGGCACTTTAGCATACACAAACCTTATCCGATTCATAGTCGCTCGCTTCGCTATGGTCGCCGCCGGTTTCTTCCAATTCCTGCTGTGGGGCATTTGTTTCCTCTGTCTCTTTGTCCGATGCTTTTCGTTTAATAGTGTTTCGTTTGTTGGCAACCATTTTTTCGCCAATATTTTATAATAAAACACTTATAAAACATGTACCACGCCGCTTTTAGGCACGTGCGAGATGTTTGACAGCTGTATGTTGACAGCTGTAACAAATGAGGGTATTTCAATTGGGAGGACGGAAACGATACAAACTGTCAGATTTCTCGACGCGGTCCCATACAAAAGGTAAACAACATCTTTGAAAAAAGCGAAAAAATAGCTAGCCGCGTCGTTTCGTTTCCACGTTTGTCTCGACACGTAGGTGGCGTCGTTTTGGATCGTCAAGACGGCCAGCCATTTTTTCGCTTTTTTCAAAGTGTTGTTTACCTTTTGTATGGGGCAGCGTCGAGAAGTGTGTCGTTTCCGTCCTCCCAATTATTAAATCTTAGTTTATGAAATTCTGAGGCGTAGGTGCAGAAACCTTGGTTGGTATTTTCTGCTGAAATAACAAATTTGTTAATAACTTTACAACTGCTGAACCGATTTGTACATGTAACCCCTTAAATGAAAGGTCTGCTCAAGACACTCAACTTTGTGTAACAATAGATTATTCTATATTTTCTAGGTTTTGAGAAAGTTTATTTTTCGAAAAGCTTCGGAAATCTACCGGTTTGACTGGAACAAGGTATTCAATACTTCGAATAGCCATTTAGGCGAAAAATTGCCAATTTGTTAATAACTTTTGATTCTTTGAACCGATTTTCACGATACGACGGATTGGGACTCGGATTGGGTTCGAAGATCCGGATCTCTCAATGGATTTGAATCGAAAGATTCGAATCCCTGTAGGGATTCAGTTTCCCCATCACTAAACAGCTGGTTGACAGTTTCGAAGCGTTACAATACGTTACAGCTTAACGCGTTACCGTAAAAATGGTAGGGCATTCAAGGTCCACAAATAATATGGATCAAATGAAATTATAGAAATTATGTTTTTTTTTAAATATTGGGCAATTGTTTATTTCTTATCAATATCGGAAAAAACAATAAAACAGTGCAATAAAAATAAGAAAAGGTAATGATCACGTTATTCTTAGCAAAAACAAAAAAAATATAAAATGATTACTTTTTTCAAGGAGTAACGAGTAGAAAAATAATAATACTAGGTAAAAAAGAATTATCAAATCAATTGTAACGAAATAACATTTGAAAAGCATAAAATCTTAACATACATCATTATTTCCTGTAAAACACCATGCGCCTCCTTCGTATTTTCAATCTTTAAAAAACAGCAGCAGCACATTAGTTAAGCATCTGCTTTCCCCGACTGCTAACAACACGCGTTTTCACACTACAAAGTATGAATACACCGAAAATGTTGTATGTTGATAAACGAAACGATGCATATGTTGCGGGAGGGACAAGGGTGGTAGGGTGATAAATTTTCCATTTGTTGATGTAAGCCAAAACGCGTGCTTGAATGTGAACGAGGGAAAAATTCTCTCTTGGAGTTTTTCCAACCAACACACACTCTACTAGTAGTTTCTGTGGAGGTGGGTGGAAATGGTAAAGGTAAATATCTTCACTGTAAACCGGGAGAGCCACCTGATCTGGATCTAGAAGCGTAGGGAGAGACAGTATCGCAGAAAGAAAAACCACCTACACACCGATCCACGAGAATACTCCCCTGTGCACATCCTTCTCTACCCTAGCAATTTCCCCCCGGAGGGGAATGAGCAACTAAACCGACGGGTTAAAAAAAGAATAAAGTAAGCACGGTGAGATCGCTGGCGAGATGACCGGAGAAAAACTCCAATACCATTGCTGGCGGGTTTGTTAACTTGCTCGTGAGAAAACGGTGCCCTACATTCACGCGGGGTTTTCCTTTGTGGAAATGGATGAACAAAACGCTCGGTAGCCCGCTCGCTGAGAGCCTGCGTGACCAGAAGTGCACGAGGTTTTCACCGTGCCCATCGGAGTAGCGGATTCCTGTGCTGAAACACAGCTCGCAAGAGCCGAGAGCGATATCGTTCGTCGGAGGAGTTTTCCGTCGGAAAAAACGACCTTTCTCTCGTCAATTAGGAAACGTTATTGAAGTTAGCTTAGTGTCGGGCATACGTAGGTACGGTAGTGCAGCGTTAACAGTTAAAAATAATTGCACCTTTATGGCTGTAAAACAATATGTGGAACGTCGTTTAAACGTCGGTCCCGTAGTGGGTAGTGAACGTGATCATGGCATGCTAGAGTAGTGTGAGAACGGTATGCGATAAAGTTTCATCGAACATGTAAGAAAAACCCTACGGCCCAAGAAACCACTGGTACAGCCAGTGGGGGAAAAAACAAAAAGAAATCACAATATTAAAAACTCCAGCCCAAGTAGTAGCATAACCATTCCGATCCGATTGCTTGTCGATCAGTGAGAGAAAACAGCAGCGTTAAAGAGAAAGAGAGAGACAAAAGAGAAAAATTAAGTAAAGAAAAATCAGGAAAAGTAACAACCTGAATGGAACTACAAAAAAATGGAAAATTACATGCTGGCAAGCCATGAAGAGAACCGGGAGCGAACCGCGTGCCCAAATTGAGACGATTTCCTTGCACAGTAGTGTGTATGTTTGTGTATGACGGCTTGGTGCGACTGTATGCGTGCCCGTGTGTAGTGTGTAGTTAACGCCATATTGGTTTTTGTTTCGCCCTCACGGAAAGATATAGAAATTGGGCGCTCGTGCCAGTTACGGTGAAATTCGCGTGAAAAACTTGCACTGGCGCGGTCCTGGACGCGACGGGTTTTTCGGTAGTGTTTTCCTCGCCGGGGGCAAAGAAAAGCGAAAAGCGCCTCCATCACGGAAGCCACGGCCAGCCTGGGAAACCCATCATTCGGTCGTGTGCACGCTGCTGCTGTGTGGAGTTCTTTTCGCTTTCCTTACCGTCATCGTGTGGCTTTGTGCGTTCTGGCAGGTGTTCGTTGCGAGCGCGGAAAAACCTAACCACCCTGATAACCGCTGCTGGCTGGTGGCGTTGACGGACCACCGTTTTCCCATCCAACGGTGGTCAGTGCGGATCCATTCATTCGGTGGTATCTTTGTGGGGTTTTTCCTTTTCAGCTTTTGCATGCACAGTGGTCTCCTGTTTACGATTAAGGTGCGTTCTCTCGGGGGGATGGGGTGGTAGTGTGGAAATTGCCGAGGTCAGGAGCACATCGCCCTTTGGCAGCGTGACATATGAGTTGGCCCCACGGGCATTCGGTGTGTCGGAATGCATGAGGGGAAATGTAACGGCCCCATGCTCACTGGTCAGTCGTAAATTGTGTCCATGGTGTTCACGTCCCAGTACGTGCCGAAAAAACGAGCTGTTACGGTGCGAATCGGGGCCATTCACAGAATTCCGAACCTCCATCAGTGTCTGGCATGCTTAAAACCGTCCAATCCATCCCAGTAACCAGCGAAAAGTGTGTACTCTTTGTGCGAGCTGCTCCTGCAAAACCATCATCCAGCAGGTGCATGTGTACGCGTGTGCGCGTGTGTGTGTGTGTGTGCGCATGTAAGGGTTGGAAAACAAAACAGGGAAGATCCCTCCGTTGCCAGAAGTGTAGTCCTTGGTAAAAAAGGAAGCCTCCCTATTGCCTCACGAAAATGTGTGGAGAGAAAGTACTTTTCCTCAGCTGGAGACAATCCCTTCACCGGGTCGGACGATGTTTCTTCTCGAGTTTCCCTGCCTGTATGTATGTGTGTGCGTGCATGCGTGGGTGTATTTGTAACTGAAACAATCAGGGATGTATGATTTTAGGAAAACTTTCGGCCAGCTGCTCACGCTACGTGGAGATAATGTAAAATATCTCCGCCAGCGTTTTCACTTGATCGTTTTCTTTCCATGCTGAAACATTAATACTCGAAGTGACCAACAAAAAGTAGGCCGTGACGGGATGATATAAAAAAAAATATAGAAAGAAAAATTCAGCAGTAACGGAAGTCGTCGTGGGAACGTTTGAAACGGCAGAATTTCAGTTTTCATCGGTTTACATTTTGGTGTAGTGCACTGGTGTGTGTGGAAAAGCAGGGAAATAAGAATGCGGTGGGGTAGATGTGCCCGAGTAAAAACTAACACGAGAGAGCGAAAAAGATAGATAGCAATAGATGCACACGCCTATGAATGAACAGAGAGCAAGCAGCGAAGCGAACAAGTGAACCGAAAGAACCAAAAGAAAAAAAAAGGTAATCTCACGGGAGTAGAAGGAGAGGTTTTCCATGGGGTAGTTAGTGACCGCGGAAAACTGCTTCCATCCCTCCCTTGAAATAACTCACCTGTAAGCCTACTGACCCACAAGAAAGTCGTGTGGTGACGAGCGTTGGAGACGGTGATATTTTTATGCTCACTTGGAATCCGGTTCCTTCCGGTCCGGTAGGTTCGTGGGGACGCTGGGAAGCTGAGGTGGCGAGCGCGTGGTGGTGAAAACGAGCCTATCTTCATCTGCACTCATTATCGTTATTGCCATCTACTACTGACAGATAAAACGAGGTCTTCAGTTGCTCGTCACAGCTTGCTCGGTTATCGTGATTTGTTTTACTCAGGTCGTCTCCAATCGAGTGTTTTGTTCTGTATGTATGTGTGTGTGCATCTTATTCATATGCATTTTTTTAAAAATAATTTCTTCGTCTCTGACATACGCAGCAGGCCAGAGCTAGTGCTTCAAAGCCGGTTAGAACATAGAGTATAGTGAACCGCTTACAAACCCCCCTAGTGGCTTATCTACGTATCGGAAAGTGTGCAGACGTCAGTTTATCAGTATCAATCGTGGTCGAAGGTGTGTTGAGCCAGTAGTGTAGAGTGACAGCGTGATTCGAGATATAGCCATCGATACCGTCATCGTGTCGAGGCAAACCCCCCGGGGCTGGATAAGCTGCAGCAGCCTTTCGATATCCATTCGTGCTTCTCAACCCGTAAGGACCAAGCCATCTTTCCGTCAGCAAGCAACGGAAGTGCACTAGGGAAGCGTACACGCCACGATACAACGACGCGATAAATCTTATCGTAGGGTTACCATATCCCTCTAGTGCGACACCTTCTTCCGGCCCGAGCAGTTTCCCAGCGTCGAGGCGGAATGTGCAGCAATAAAGTGGAAAATATGGCGTTCGTATCCTGCAACCGGCGCCAGGAGTGACAAGCAACTAACAAGCACCGCAAGCAAGAACGGACAAGTTTAATTTGTTCAGCTCCGCTCGTCCGTTCTTTTCCGTTAACTACTTCTAACGTATTATGCACCGACGGTAACGGGCCATTTCTGCCGGGATCAGCGTTCGGAGACTGCAGGGGACAGCTGTGAGGGGGCATTCGACACCACCAGCTGGGCGGAGAAAATAGAAAAGGCGTGCCGGTACCGGAAGGGGCAACGCGGCACAACGCAACCAATGAACCAGCAGCGGACAGGCAATCCCGAGGATCAGCAGCAGCAGCAGCAGTAGCAGTAGCAGCAGCGAGCCAATAGGTCAAAACGCAACAACAACGATTAATCAAACGGAAAGCTTTTGAACACGAACGAAACCCAGCGGGCGTACGACGGGGCGGTACGACGCGAAGGAAAACGGCCGGGGGATAATACGAAACGACACACAAACACAGCTACAAACCTTCTAACGGTCCTAGTGAAAAGCAGCGAAAAAGCAGAATCATTCGGAAAAATTGCCTGGACGAATTCTCCTGTTGCCGAAAATTCGTCCATACAAAGCAAGGTAAGGCTAGCAAAGAATTCTTGTAAATTTCCCGCTGTTTTCCTGTTATTCTCATAAATATTTTAGTTATTTACACATAAAGCTATATTTTACATTGATTTGCCTTTCTTAGTATAAACTTTAAAAGTCAAATGCTAATTCTTGTTCAACCATTTGTCCAATATTACAACAGAATTCTTTTAGACAAGATTAATTCGTAGAACAATTTTCCTTCTTTGTCACCATCGTCTTTGAACGTTTGGTAAATAGATAATTGGCCATATTTAAAATATTTGTTATAAGTACAATAACAATTCAATGGTAACGAAACCGTTTCTATTATTCACTTCGTTGATTTACTGCTACAAAATTGGTTGGAAACCAATTTTTGCATGTTCTCTTTTCGACTCGGCACGAAGTACAAAAATTAACTTTAAAATGGGAATTCAAACTAAAAAAACGATTTTTCGCTGAAAAAATACATTCATTACCAAAGTTTTAAATAATTACGAATCAGACACCAGTTTTTTTTGCAAAACTTGTAGCATTCGTCTCGGCCATAGAAAATCGGCCTATGAGCGCCGGGGCTCACCACCTCGACGGCGTGGGTTCGAATCCCAACAGAGAACAGACCCTCCTCTCTACGAGAGGACTGACTATCCACATACTCACAGGGAAAAAGTCTGTTTAGTCCCTTATGGGGCAGGCATGACCGAAGACGGTCGTTACGCCAAGTAGAAGAAGTATTCGACTTATTATGGAAATTTATAGTATAATAAGTGCTATACACTATAATACTTATAGTGCAGAGTTCTGGTTGTGATTCGATGTCTCAATAAGGCCTAAAGACCTACAACCAACGCCACTGCGCACAGGCAGAGGCTCAAACTAAGCAGGGGCTTGTGGTCCCGAGCTTTCGAGTTTCCCATTTTTTTTTATTTTAATATTGTTATTATTTTTATAGTTTTACAACAAAGTTGCTTGTTCCGTGATGAGGTTGTGAATTTGCTTTAGAATGCAAATAATTTAAGAATATGAAAATGTCAGAATGATTCATCTATTCTGAATTGTATTTTGCCCTGTTTTCTGGGGTTAAAATATGAGATTGATGCACAGACGTAAATGAAAGAGATCAGTGTAGAGATTTAATTAAAGAAGAGGAAAAAGCTCACAATAGTTTAAGGATAATGGACATGGATTAGCAAAAGTAATGTCCGGCACATTTCCAAGCAAAGTAATTTTGATTAACATTATTCGTGCCTTTTCAAACATGTCATGACTGGCAATTTTAAATTGCCGAAGAAAATTAATTTAAATAAAATAAAAATAAATTACTTATCAATTTGGTTCATAGAAATCGTGGAAAATAATTTTTTTGAAAAGTTATTTATGTTTGATGTTTTTGCATCAAATGACGCTTTGTAAATCAGGCTTTTGGCAATTAAATTTTTCCAATCAACTAACATTAAGGAAAATTGTAGTTTAATTTTAATTTGATTCTCTATTAAAAACATGTGGTTTAATCAAAATTAATTATTTTATAAATTTTGAAATCTAGAATTGACTGGTGAATGTTTTGCATGTTTTTGCGGCCTTCAACTTATGGCTGCCGTAGACCGCTTAATCCGTCTCTGCGCACAGGTTGACTGCGCGACAGAGTTAACACACTGAACCCTGGTTTGTAAAGTTCATATAAAAACAAAAACTTTTTAGGAAAACACAAAATCCCTCCATCTGTTATAGGGACTATTTTCGTAGCCACTTTTTTCAATTACCCTCCAAACAAGTCCACTTTGGTTTAAGTAATCGGTTGCTTGCTTAAAACCCCGCACAGTGAACGGCAATATGATTGGCCTTGATTGTTTAGTAAAATATGTACTCAACACACGCATTAGCTCACTCCCTCGGCATTTATCGAGTCTGGGGCGAGGGGTTTAGAATAAAAGAACAACAACGGCGGAAAAAGGCGGCATGAAAAATTCATCCGCCCGCCGTTCGGTTCGCGAGCGACGCTGGAAATACGTCGCACGGTGTGAACCGACGGAATTCAATTATTTAAAGCTGTTTCCCTGTCGATGTCGCACACCGACCGGTTTCCCCTCCGTCGCCACTGGCCCACCGTTGGCCAACGCTTTAGTTCCCCTCCCCCGCTCCCCATGCACCATGTGCTACCGCCTTCCTGCGACAGGAAGGTGACTTTGAGCAGATTTGAATATGTGTTAATCCGTAATGAGTGTGGCATGACGTGGCAGGCGTTTGTGTGTGCGTACATGTTTGTATGTGTGCATGTGGCTGGTTGGTTTCGCACCAGCACACCCTCGGGGTGCGACTGCCACGGGATGCGAACGCGCAAAACGAGGCCCAGATCATTGAAGCATTGGGATTCCTGGACGAACCGTTCGATTGGGTCCGAGGGGGTTGCTGAGGGGCCCAGGTAGGTGGTTGTTTCATCCCACCGTGGTGTTTGGAAAATGCTCGCTGTTGTTGACGTTTATGCAATCAATCGAGTAGCGCGAAACTATGCTGTGTTTATGCTAATGGTATCGATTGCCTGACAAACAACCCCAATCCTGGCCTCCGGAAAGCGTGCGCAAAGTGCTGCCGGGCTGGTTCTGGTGTGCGCCACCACCATTGACACAGCGTTGACATAGGGCGCCCTTTGTTGATAGATTGTCCTGAAAGCACCCCTTGAGTTTGGGTGCAGGGCACCGAGAGGTGAAGGGTAAAACAGTGGATAAAGATCGATTTAATTTCACGACACACATCCGTCGCCGGTGAGCTGTAAAATTTGCATTGCACCCGGTAGCGTGTCACGTCCTCGGTGGCACGGTGGTACGGTGCCGTTTTGCATGTCCTTGAAGGTAATGTAGTATGCGGTAATGATTGATTTTACGAGCATCCGGTGAACGGTGACGATCTTCATCATGCGGGAACCGTATAAGGATTCCCCGTCAAGTTGTGAATAGCACTACAATAACAATAAACCAATGCGCTTGTTAAACCATAAGTTTAGCTCGAATTCAGTGACAAACAAATCGAAAGACATTTTGTCCAACTATCGTATTGACTGGGACTGAAAGGTAACAGTACAGTATAACAGCAGCGTGCAATAAAATAACAATAAAATTAATGAGTATTGAGAAGGGAAGAAAGTGACTCTACCGCGAAATGCCGATCATGTTGTTGAAGGACTTAAAATAGCCAAATTTACGGCGAAATGATTTATTTACCTTACATATCGATTGCTACGATATTTTGGTTTAAAATGTTTCAAATTAAATTGAGTTCTGGTACAGGTAGAGTAGATTTAAAAGGCTGTGTGGAATACAAGTGAGAAAAATTGATCAAAAATTAGTTTTAAAATTACGCTATCATAACAACCAAATGAAACCTTGATTTATTAGACTGGTTGGCTTTAGAGTTTAAAACATGAAAGATCAAAATAGTGTTAGTCAATGACAAAAATTGACCATTGGTTTTTAATTTTTAAAATAAAAGTATTGAAACAGCTTACCTGGTTTTAACATATTGTTGCTTAAAGAAGGTTCAATATTTTGTTTCTTTGTTATTTATGTTAACCTTACCAACATTATCAAGCGATGGTTTTGTTTTGCGATCGTCTGAAATTCAATTACATAGTTCAGTTTTTTTTTTTAATAAAATAGAACTAATTTAATATTTTGATTTATTATTACTTCCCATAATAAAGTTTGCTTAGCTATCAATAGTATCAATTTAAACATAGGCTACTTCAGCGACCTTCTGAGTTAACCACCCTCCTGTACTATGACCAACAAGGAGTAAAAGAAAATTCGATCGTAAGCAGGAGGAGATACGATGTACGGAAATATAACTTCAATTATCGGGTCTGACCTCGTTTTGAAAGTACGCTCCACTAAACCCCAATCATGAACTTATTTTAAAAATTGAAAAAGGAAGAAAAGAAAACGAAAAACTATCAACGAAATGTCCTTCCTTCTCGCGATACTCGAACCGTGTATACATTCATTTTTGGCCTATTAAAACCCCAATCTCCAGAGTTACGCCTCTTTCACCGGGACGTCGAACCGTGACGGACGGAATCCGTTTGTCGATGGCTGTCGTTGACACAGTGGTGTCATCATTTCCATTTACCCAGTTCAGTTATTACATATATCTTTCGTCTCATTGCTCAGCCGAGCTGCTTCCTTTTTTTTTTTGTTTCCCGTATTTATTCGCTTATTGTATGTGGTTCGCCTGTATTTACCCTTTCTCGCGCGTTTTTTCTCTCATTTCCGTTGCATTTCCAGTAAGCATTCCGTTGGCTCCGGCGGGCGATGGCGCTTGTGGTACGGGGGGCGACCGGTGGCAGCCCTACCTCGCTAACGATACGCTCATAAGGTGAAGTTGTTTTACACGCAAAACAACTTCCAACGCTTCTTCAAGATTGGGTGAGTGAAAAAGCTAAAAGAAAATATAAAACAACAAATCCAAAGTGCGAAGCAGCACTTCCTTTCGTTTAATCTACTACTTTCTTTTCCTACCTTTTTTTTTCTTCCCGGCTCATCACGACTGGCCACAGAATGTCCTGCAGCGTAGACGGACTGCCGGCGGGGTGTAGACTCCGGGGCATGGGCTCAACCGTTCAGAGTGGTCCACTTAATTCGTCTTTGAGTGGAGCGCAGGAATCAAGCAACAATGTCGTGCCGCTACAGCGAGCGCCCTCGCAGAAACCGTGCTGTTTCTGCTGGTGCTGCTGCTGTTCATGTTCATGGTAGGACCGGGCGCTGGCAAGCCTACTTCCCGCTCCTTAACACTTCTTCCTTTTTTCCCTGTCGTTTCATTTCACCCGTGCGTCCCATCGGCCTTTTGGACGGATTGGACGGAATCGATCGAATCGAACCGTGCTGGGAACGCTGCGAAAAACACTGCACCGTCTCACTACACTGCAGGGCTAAGTGGTAAGTGGTTATTGAACTAAATGTCCCTCCTCCCTACGTACACGGTCGGTCAAGGGAAAGTGTCCGCGCCCGACAAAGAGCGAAAGATCCGGACGAACCGGTAAGGATGGAATTATGCCCGGTCCACGGAGCCCGCCATACACTAGGGTTAAATAATTCATTGATTTACACAGGGGGTAATAAGCCGCCGGAGAGTCGAAATAAATGTATTATAAATACAAAAGAACAACCATAAATACTCCCACCCCCGTGGTGAAGGTCGCCCTCTTTGGCGGGGGGCGAGGAAACGGTCATAAAAAATAAACAACCAAACGGCTTTCGGAACCACCGCTGGATCGATCGCTGTCGAAGGCTCCAAAGGGTGGACCCAAATGGAAAACCGGGTACGATCAATCTATTTCGGTCTTCTCGGAGGTCTTCTGTTGTGACTTGTGGATGGAGGGGGACTTTATTATGAGGGAACATAAAAAGAGAAAAGTAAAACACAAACAGCGTGCCTTCTTGGAGCTTTTTTTTATACCGTTTCGGTTGCTGCTGGAACTGAAAGTCTGCAACATATGCAATGAATGGGGAAAACTGTGCGAATATCCTCGTTTTGAATCGTTCGACCATACATTAAGGCTGACTGCTGATGGTTACCAGGGAGGTTCCGGTTTTTGTTCTGCTATTTTTAGAAACCCGATTTTCGGTTTCCGGGTTTTGCAAATGGCAAACTGGAACCAACAATCTACACCGGAAGCTTCAAACGACGTCCGTTGCGGTGAGCTGCAATCAGATGAAAATAAATCCACAACAAGCCCGACCCGTCTATATAATCAATGCAGAAAATGAATGTGATGCTGCACATACCTGCAACAGGGTGTGCACGTGTTTGTGGGTGTGTGTGCGCTCACATCAACCAACGAGAGGGTCAAAGGAAAACAAGGCAACAAAAAAATGCCTACATCCGACACCAGGAATTAAAGAAAATTACAGCACAGAGCATTCCCGCCTTTCCTTTCCTCCTCGGTTTCGTTGGAGTTTGGGAGGAAAAATAGCAACGCGCCTCAAACCAAATACATTCCCAGGCACACGGGATCCTGTGGTCCTGGTGCCTGGTGATTTTACCCTCGGTTTTGGGGTAGGCGTGGACAAGCGCATCAGTATCAGCATCTATTCCGGGAGAAGTTTCGGTCCGTTCGGTTCGGGTTTGGGGTTTGATTTTTTTTTTGGGAAGCGGATCGGTTGGGGTGTGGGGGTCGCAAATCCAGGATCCACGGGGGTACAAGAGACAACGGGGTGGGGAGTTGGTGGGGAGTGATGGTGCGTACGCCGTGGTATGTTATTCTATGAATGAATGAATGGACGGTTTCTTAGCGATCTTCTTCCGTCCGTTCGATCGGTGGCGGTTCCCTCCTGGCAAGAGACAATCACACGCTTGCTCTCGACTTTTACCACATCCATTCTCCTAGGCTCTTCTGCTCTCTCGCTCTCTCGCTTTTCCTTTTCAAATCTCTTCTATTCTCGTGAAATCTGGGAAGTTACTGCGAGTATCTTACACATTCGTCAGGTATTAGCACTTTCTGCAGTTGTATGCGTTAGTATTTGATAGTATCTTCACAAAAAACGACTGTATGCTGACACGCATCTTTTTATTTTTACTTTGAGTAGTTTTTCCTTTATCTAATTTTATTATGATCAAAATTATTTTGATTGCGACTCGATAAAAGAAACTCAAACTTTAAGCTGAGAAAGATGGTATACAGAGAACATCATCTCAACACACCCCTTCTTATAACACTCTTGATCTCTCTCGCTTTCTGTCTGTCTCTTTCTATTTTCCCTCTCTTTGAGCTCCTCTCCACGAGGCTCTTCATTGCTCGATTGCAAAGCCGTATAGCACGTTCGTTTCTCATCGCTCTCTTCGCGTTTTCCGAATCAATGTCACACCTGTATGAGTGACCTCGAGGAGAGCAATAAAGCATTCCCCCCCCCCCCCCCCCCCCCCCCACGTCACCCTATTCTATCAAACCCACCATGGCGATGGCGAGCTGTCATGGGGTTTTCATGGGTACACAGGTTTTCGCGCTCTTTCCCAAGTGAATAGGGGGTTTTCCGTTATCTCCCAGCATCAAAATAAGCCACCGCACACACGCGGGGTTTTCCCCCCTTCTCCATTGGTTGTGTTGGTCCTGCGCCCCGACATGCTTACCGGGCACTCACGGCACCCACTCGTTCCTGCGTACTGGGGACTTTCGTTCAGTTGGTTTTGGTACTGTTGTGCTGAACGAAACTGAACGAAACTTTCACTCTTCCCGGGTTTCCCGGCGAAGGTGGGTGAGTAGGGAGATAAACGAGAGGGAGAGAGAGGGAGGTGAGGGGTTCCCACATGAGTTTTCTGATTTCAACCACGGTTGAAGCTCGTGCTGTCCCTGTTGTCCCCCTTTTGGCTGGCTCTATCGCTACCAAGCTCCTTGGTACTGCTCTGGCACGTTCGGGTTTTTCCTCCCGCCTGAAACCTGCACGCTCTCCGCAGCGCGTACCACCGACATCGTGTATGCTATGGATGGCGCGTTTTGAACCCCGCACCCGTGCAGCCATCACCTCCACCTTCGCTGGCGCGATGCAAAAATGTAAACAAAAATCTATCAACCCCGTCCGACGGCAGCGCGGCGAGTGCGAACCGAACGAAACCCACAGGACCGGACCAGCGGCCTGGCTAGACCGGGACGGCGGGGAGGCCGGGGATGCAGCTGGAACGGGCGGGAGCTCGGGTGGTCGGGTCTGCTTTGCACGCCTGCCAGTCGCCGAAGTCATTCGCTGGTCACCGTTCTAGGCGTGCAGTTCTCGGTGTTTTCCCCGGTGCCGGAGTCTTTCGGGTACGCGCCACGCGAACCGGGCTGCGTACGTCTTGGTGATCGCTGGATTAATTCCTAGCCCGTGTGTGAATCTATCCGGCCATGCCACGCAGCTTAAAGTTTGTGTTTTACATTCCGAATGTGTGAACAGTGCCGCGTTGGAAATGTAATCGAGGCAGTGATTTAAAGTGATCGTTCGCGGAAAAGCACTTCCAAAGTGCAAAGTGGTTGAAGAGTTTCCGTAAAAAGGTGCAAAGAGTAATCAAAAATGTATGCCCGCGATCGTGATACAGTCGTAAATTACGAGCTCCAAAATCGGGCACAGAGAGTTCCGTGGTTTTTTCCTCCATTCCTTCCCTTCTACCCAATACCGACCGTTTTGAGAAACATATATATTTATTTTCATAATGCATGTGTGTGGCTTTCAAACAGTGGTACAAAGGAAAATAAATTCCTTAACTCAAGCGACGCCCAGTAGTCCATGAGCTCGCTACGTGGTGAAGCAAGTGCAAACCGATCGTTATGATCTTCAGTGAAGTATTCACAGGAAGCATGGAAAAGCAAATCAAAGCGGTGATACTACGACGTAACGCCGCGTGGTATTGGACCGGGGTTGGAAAACATTCGCCACTGAAGAATACTCCGCAACGAGCCGCTTCGCTGTGCCACTCGATCCCCTCTCCTGGGGCTACAACATCCCCGCAAACAACCGGTTGAAGTGTGTGGAAAACGGCCAAAAAGCTACAAATACTAGCGGCAGGGAGGACGGAGGAGTAGGGGACAACATTACACCACCGGCGAGGAGCAGGAGAAAGAGGAGCAGGCCACGGGGTTTGGAGAGATTGATCGTGATAATGTTTATTACCAACTGGCACTGGGGGTTTTTCGAAGCGGATCGGTGCCGAACACCGAGGCGCGATCGACGAAAAGATCAATTGAGTTAGGAAAATGTTTCTTGCTATTCTTTTTCTATTTTGATATCGGTGGTCTGTAGTTTCTTTTGCGAAATAACGTGTGTATATGTGTGTGAGTGTGTTAACAAACATCGACCCCGTTTTCCGAGCGCTTGCTCGCACGATCGCGATTTGATGAAGATGAAGTGCCTCTTGGGTTCGTGAAGATTGTGAATCATTTCAATATTTATTCGTCAACAGCGCTGGATTCGATGGGGAACGTAGCTGCAAAATCCGTTCTGCGTGTGCGTGTGCTTGATAGATGTACATGCACCGAATCTAAGAGTGCCGAACGGGAAGCTGAGGCGTGATTTTAATTTATAACATTTGCTAAAACGCTTGCCCCGACCCCGCCTCGAGACGCGCGGTACGTGATGGAGGCGCCTGGTGGGCGACAAAAATGTGGAACGGCCTCGAGGAATTCCGATTCGCCGCAAGCGCGTCTCCACACTATCGAGACGGGTGGGATTTATTTGCTTCTTAAATATTTTATTTCCAATTATCGGCTGGGAGTCCTAATTATGAAAAACGGGAACGATTTTGGTTTGGGGGATAACTAATGGAGGCGCCTGGTGTTTGATTAGAGTTGCACGAGCATCATTCCGTTAAGTCCGGAAATTGGATATTGATCCACCTCAAACATACGGTGGGAATAAATGGAATGATATTGTTTGCCTACAAATATTGACCGGCGCGCGAAATGAGCCGAATGAATTGTAAATTCATCAGCTCCGATGGAGGCGCCTGGTGGTTGACGGCATAAATTCATCAACAAACGAGTTTTTCATTTCAATTTTAGGTCAGAAAATCAACATCCAGAATAAACCAAAACAAAATTCAGTTTCTCCTTTTTTTACGTTATAAAATTACAATAAAAGATTTTAAATGAATGGGCACAAAAAGGCAAATAATGTAATATGAAATAGGATTTACGTAGCTAAACTGAGATAGCAAAAGTGCAACAAAAATATTTTAAATAGATACATGATTTTTCCTCATGCCTTTCGCGCATCTTGTGGAAAGTTTTTCTTTCTAATCGAAAAAGCTTCTTATTGCACAAAAAAAAGCATTTCTAAACTCTTGTTAAACATTTCCATTCGCACCTCATACCGTTTAAAAACCATCTGTACGGAAGGTCAACGCGTGCACTGCACCATTAAAAGGACGGATAGTTGCCGTTTCACTGTTTTATGGTTGGTGTCCTGCAACGCTTCCTCCTCCTTCAAATGCAAGGAGGACCGGTTACAGATCCGTTTCCGCCTTCGCAAGACACGATCGTAAAAAGCCATTAATAATGTTTCAATTTTATGACCGTACACTTTTTGACATCCACTGTTCTGCTTTCACGGGGCGCAATGAAAACCAATCCGGGAGCCTGCCATCGGCACACTTTCAATCCGTTTCGTTTGCTCAAATCAATCACCGTGATTGAGCGCAAGTTTTGCACGTTTTACTATGGTATCGCACGGTCGCCCTATCGCACAGCGCCGTCCGCCCTCTTCCGGCGTCCCGTGTCCCCGTATGCTGGTTAGCGTGTTTAATTTATCAAATGCGTCCCGGACGGGGGTGACATAATCGATTGTACCACGCGTCGTGCGACACACGGCCAGAGGGAGTACGGCATCTACCGCTCAAGTACCGAGTAAGAGAATGGGCCGTACACATGCAACCAATCAACAAGTAGTGCATCCAGTGGTAGTGAGCAGCAGCAACCTTGCACCGGTCACTGTTTACTCGCCCGACTTGTGGAACCAGATCGTCAATCAGCCGGAAGCAGAAGCCAGTCCAATGTCGGACCGTTCCTATTCGCATCTAATTTTATCATGTGCGATGAGGCCCGTACCATGCTCCTTCTTTTGCGATGCCTGGGGGCGGCGGGCGGATCGGGGGGAGGATTTGTTTGCAACAGGCCACACGCCCAGGGAGTTGCAATCAGACACACCCGATCACGGCAAGCTGCACATGCATTTCTAACGCGGAGTCCCTGCGCGCGTGAAACGTAGACGGCGCTCTTTCATACGAAAAATATATATAGTTTTCGAGGTCTTTTTAAATGCACCCCACTGTGGGTGGAATGTTCAAAGCAATATTAATCCCTCCTGTGCAGTTTGAAGTGCGCTACCAGTTTCGACTGCTGTTGGAAAAGAAACAAAGAGCAACTCAGTGCGACTGAAGGCTATTTGAAAAGGTTTTAAACACATTTATAGCATTTTCAACTAGAACAATTCTTAGCACGAGGAAGATAGTTTTAAAGATTGCTAAAATAATTGTAATTTTATTGCAATTGAAAATTCTTTGTAGAACGGGTTGAAAAATGTCCACTTAAAAGATAAAGAATATGTATTAGAAATACAATTTAGATGTTTTATTTAAAAAATTTCAGGCAAAAGACTAATAATATAATGGGTAATATAATGGGTTTTTTCGGTTGTTTGTGGACCAATCCTATTTAAAAAAGCTTGAAGGCTTTATTTATCTTTTCATTTACTATTTCGCACTTAGTTGGGAACTAATCTAATTCAAAATATGGATATTGTACTACAATTTCTAAAACATTCGTTAAAATATGTCTTATTAGATGGTTTTGAAAAAAACATCTGTAAAGTGAAAAAAAAATGTTTTTGATTTAGATTTCATGTAACGCCTGATCCACCGTTTGAGTTTCATTTTCAAAGTCATCGCGAAAATGTTCCACTTCACTTCTTGGGATTTAGTTTTCAGAGAAGTGACGAAAAGCTCTCGCTTAAATAGCCACTCTTTGGGAAAAAAAAGTGTGTCAAATTCATTAATTCTAAACTCCACAGACTGCAGGAAAAACAGCTATTGTGTTCCCCCGGCCATAGACTTAGTACGCCGCCCAGCAGGCAGCTGCTCGGTCTTCGCACGGCATCTTGTCTCACCGAGAGGGAACCCCAAAACATCTGCCATAAATCCCGTGATGGTGACAGCTTTTCGGCAGCAAATCGGCTGTTCATAACGATATTTTATCGATTGTGTAGCGACGGTTGCGATTGTGCTTCCGGTTTTATTTCCCGCTTTTTCTTTCAGTTTCATTCCGCGTTGTGATGGGTTTTATTATTATTATTATTATTATTATTATTTTGAGTCACTGCTTCTGGCAGCTCGGTTGCTGTCTCACTATCGCGATGCGCCTAAACCACCCACCCCCCTACCTTCGTCTGCTTTCGCGGTCAGGGGCTGATATTAATGTTGAAACACCCGACGCAACCGATATCCATCTCCATCGGTTTTACCTTCGTATGGGATTCCAATTGCACACAGCGAGGGCCGGCGGTAAGAGATGTGGTGGAGGAGCATACTAACACAAAAACACAAAAGCATACTAGTACGAACACAGGACAAAAAAATTAGCCCCATTGCATGATCACAATGGAGGCGCCACGCGGGTGACGCTAACGATGATGACGACTTTTCGTAACGTAACGTGGTGTAAAAAGGATGAAGTAAGCTTGTAAGATTGTTGTTGAGTTGTGGCTTGTTTTTTTTTCCTTGTCTTAGCCCGCTTTACTACTCGCCCTTACGGTACACTCAAACACCCGGGACCTACGGACCCACGGTCTGCAAAAGAAGTACGTTTTTATAGGTTTAATGGTTAGTGGCTTTTGTTCGGCAAATCGACGGCGCACTAATGGTTTTGTAACGCCAGCCAACGGTGAGCCTTCGGAGAGTCGTTTGCGTCATCGGTGTCTTGAGAAATAATGGGGTGAAACGAAAAAAAAACCCCAACAAGGGATAGGGCGAAGTGGGAACGATGGTGGTGGAGAAACAAAAAAACTCACACAAACAAACTAAGTAAACTGAAATGGAAAACTACATTTATCCAACGAGATTTCTTTCCATTTTCCTATCTAACGGACACTGCAAACACAAGCTCGGAGATAAAAGCAAGTTGCCAAAAATCCTTCTACACTAAAATGGCCTTCAGGCACGTGGCCGGGTACGGTTTGCTAAAGGTCAAGATCTTCCAGAAAGTGACATCAGTCGTTGGTTCGTAACAGTGCTCAAAAGCATACGGTCAAGGTTGGCCACCCGGTGCATTAATCTTCCCGTAAATTAATCCGGATTGTCAGCAAACGCTGCAGTGTGCGATTTTTTGTGAGAAAAAGGGATAATAATTAGATTCTCTGCTTGAAAAGAAGCGAAAATAAAAGTTCTTGCAAAGCAAATATGTTGAATGTTGAGCATAATTGAAAGGACATGATAAGAAATGTTCTGAACAAGTGAACAATGGCGATAAGAATGAATAACTGGTTATTGCAAGCGACACGAGATTGCACAAATGTCTCAATGGCACTTTCTTACAGAAATGTTAAAATGGCTTTCCTTTGAAGGATAAAAACATAGGGAAAAAATCATAGTATAATCTAACGATAGATCAACGTTGCATCCAGTCGTACTGCATTTCGCGCGACGCATTCGCATTTCCATTACCATTTTGCTTCCCTTGTCCCCGTTGACGCCCATAACGAAACCATAAGCTGGCTGGTTGTCTTTTAGCCCTCGCGAAGAGTCGGTTTTTGATGTTGATGGTTATCGCTGGAGTTGCAATTATGTTGTTCATTTATCATCCGCCAGTTATTGCGTGTGCCCGTTGCTTCGAGCGTGCACAAAAAGTGGCCCGAGTGGGTTGCCTGTGTGTGTGGGGTTCTTCGGTGGTCAGGATGGGTTGTTTTTTGTTATTTTGCTGCTCCCTAGCGTTATGGTAATTTCACTTTTTCACTGCGGTACTGGCTTCGCCGGTGTAGTGCCGGCGAGTGTCGTGGAATCTGCATGAGAAATGGGTGGTTATTATCGTTGGCGTAACACTTGTCATTACCGTCTACGGGTCTAGACGTTTCGGCGGTGGGTGTTTTATACGCACGGGAATGTATTTACGGTGCTCCGCAAAGTATAAGCCACCCATGAAATGGTGCTTTCTGATGTCCGAACGCTCCCATCAATTATAATAATGTCCAATCGCACTGTTTTTTGTCTCGCTGATCATGCAGATCCCAAGTAAAGAGCGTCCTTTAATCCCACATGCAGTTCCAACTATTTTTATTTAAAGTGACCATAAAAAAAGTTCTTACAAATTATATTCGATACTAGTGTTGTACTTTATAATTCTTTTGGCGAGATTCATTCTTAAGGATTAATTCAGTAGGATTCATTATTCTTTGGGATTCGAATCTTCAAACGTTTATGAATCTTTCAAAACCCTCATGAATCTTCATGAATCTTTCGAAACCTTAATGAATCTTCATGAACCTTTCATGGAGTTTTCACGAAACATGGAGTATCTCCTTGACTCTTTCAATGGCGTGAATCATACGACCAAAACGAAAAAAACAAAAGGGGGGACCCTCTACCCGTTTTTTACTCATTACTTTTCACCACTTGTTAAATCTTTGGAATTCATGAATCTTTCATTAAAAGCTTCATGAATCTCTTAACTTTATTAATTTAATTAACTTTAGAATATTTTAAACCATGTTACTGAACGGTTTATTTTCGAGTGCCTCTTTCTCAATCACCCTATTTGGTATTTGGTGAACTTTATTGACACAATTTTATTCATTTTTATGACCTCTAGTAAATTACAACAGAGTTCAGGTCAAATTTTAAAGAAAATGCTTGATTTTCACTTGAAAATAGAAATGCAGAAATGCAGAAATGCACTTGATCAAATTGTTGGTTGAATTTTTTTCTCAAACTCTGATTTTTCCAGCTTGGAATGCCAAAAACAAAGTGAAATAAAACCATCATACAATACATGAAATACTTCCCACCGTTTATCTAGTGGGAGTGTTCGTTGGTAGTTACTCTTGGGTTATAGACAAACCCATCGCTCATCCTATACGATGTGTCATTTTCTTTACTTTACGTTTTTTTTTGTCGTATTATGTAGAGAACTTTCCTTATGGATGAGAAAAAAAGACTTCCTTCTTGTAAGGATGGTGGCCCAAAGAATTGTAATTAACGGTATGATTGATGATGCTCCTAGATGGTGCGCTTCGAACGACGACGATTAAACAAGGCTCAGAAGGGTGTTTTGTTCAACAAATTCACTCCAAATGAAAGTGTAATGAGCTTGAAGTTTTGACACAACACCCGTACCATCGAATGCTTTGCCGGGGGCGCCTAACCCCAGAAACCCCCTTATGCCAGTTCGAAGAAAGAGCACGGCAACGACTGACGAAATACAGTCCCAAAGGGTGTTTGTGTAAAGAGTTGAGTGTTAAGACTCATCGCTCCTCGAACGCACATCCTTTTCATGTGTTCCCGGCAAGTGTTAAACAATGCGCATTTATGCTTTCATGTTGGGATTAAGTGTGTGAATCGGGAATGAGGGAATTAGAAAACATATCGTTCGTCCGCTGTTTTGAAGGGATCCAACTCTGCCAGCGTTCGTGTCTTTGGATGTAAAGAGGGAATGCTTTTAATTACATTTCTCTGTAAATTGAAAATATCATTCCAAAATCTGTCATGAAATGTTCAAGTGTGACACCACCAAATGGCCGGAAGCCTGGTGCTAGGGCTCCATTCCAGTCTCGACAATGAATAAAATTAAATTGATTAATTTTTATCACTTACCGCCCATTCGTTGCAAGGTTGCCCTGCCTACCGCAAAGTGGCAAAAAGGGCCAGCGGCTTTAAGGTGTTAATAAATGACCCACTTTTGGTGAATGCAGCTGCACATTGCACCAGAAGTTGGCCCTCGCCATCGTGGTAGAGTGGCCTGATTGGTAGACGATTCGTAGCACCTGCCAGCGAGGGCCGTGTTTTCGCTTCACCCCCGGGGCGCAACCTTTTTCCCGACCCCTCGTACCCCAACGGGTTTGGGGTGATGTGGCCATTTTATCAACTGTTGCACTCGGTTGCATTCTCCGGAAAGTGACACTCGTGCGCCGCCTGCCAGTGGTTGGGAAATGTAATTCAATTAAAAATTAATTTTAAATCCCATCGTCACGTTCGGTTTCCCGGTTTTTCATTCCACCCTTCGGGAAGGAAACGGGTCTCTATTTTCTCCGACCTGCGGGACAGAACGAACAGCGTTCATTCGCGTGCGGCAGCAGGAAGGACGTACCTCGAAGGTAAGCTCCGTTTCAGGGTTTGGAACTCGAACCCGGTGTGTGGGCTGCGTTTGATAGCGACTCTTTGCCTGTTCTGCATTGGAAAAGCATCCAACGTTTTGTGGAGTAGGCGCACTCACGCGTGTCTAAATCAATCTGCCTCTGGTCCTTCCCTGCTTGGCTTCAGCTTAATTCAGCCCACTCACGGGGTGTAGAAAAGAAAAGCACTCGCATTGTTTGCCGACCCAACCATGTTCATTCGCAAACGCAACGAAGGATGACCTTTGTGGCAGGAAAAGAGGAAATGGAAGCCTTACGGCGCACGAAAGGGATCAATCCGTTCGGGCAGCTGCCCATCGGTTGGGCCATTTTCCCATTGAACCCATTTCAAAAAATCGCCCCCACCCGACCGACGTCGATCGATTCGACGGTTTCGGGAATGGTTATCCTTTAGCCTTGCTTCACTTCGCACACGAACCTATTGGAAAGGGTATTGCGGACGGAACGGAGCCGTGACGAGGGAAATTGTCATTCTTCCGTGCAACTGAACTATGTTGCGCCTATGAATATCCGCGGCCCGGTTGAATCTGGCTTGGCTTCAGCTAATCCTCTCGGTTTTGGCCTAGGGATAATAAGACGCGAGAAGGAAGTATATAAAAAATTACTTCAATCTACTTCGCGAAGAACCGTCGATCCGCGGATCATCACCACTTCCCCAAAACGAGGGAGAACATTGTCTTCAAACTCGACCAAAAAGTGGCGAACAACATCGACGAACGGTGGTTTGAGTCTGATAACTCGTTCAGCCTGCTTTCCTAGCGATGATTCCACAGGTAGAACACGGTGCCACGGAAGCGTGAACGCTCATCAGGTTGTCGAAGCCGATCGGCTTGCGTTTGATGGACGAAAGCTGCTTACGATGGCAAATGGGTGCGCGATGGTGAAGGTTTCGATTCCGTGAACCGTGTCTATTTTGGAAGGAACGAACAAACATTTCATATGCAAGCTCCTTGCAAAAGGGCTCTGTTTATTGAATCTTACTTTAATTGTAGACCAAATGTTGAAATGATTTGATGTTTTTTTTAAATCATAAATCCCCTTGAATACCTACGATGCTACGAACACAAACAATATTTTTATAGCCTTTTTTGTGGCCCCAAAATGTGTTTGTTTGGAATCTATTCCGATCGTGCCCCGCCATAAATTGTTGCCAAAAATTAGCGTAGGTAATTATAGCAAACTGTCGTTAGGCAACACTCTCGGAATCGGGTGACGCATCGCTGCCATATCCTTATGGACGGCCAGGGAACTCCGGGGTGCCGTGGCCAAATGGTGCTATTTTGATCCACCGACCCGGTTTACGTTCGCCGTATGCCACGGATGGTTGGATTGAAAAGCGCTTTAAATAATTGACGGGTGGGTGTCTGAAATTGCCTTGCCTGTTTCGCTTTTAAGGGCTCCCGCGTGGCAGAGGCGAACAGGTGGATGCTTGATGGAGAACCCTCCATCTAGCCGTTAGATGGACCCTATTAGTGCTACGGTTGTAGAAGAAGAAACCGAAATGTTTCCTCCGTTTCAAAAAAACCTGTTGCCTAGCACTTTAGCACTTTGCTGCCGGCGGAAGGAAAGGTTCCGCATGGTCGTATGTTATTGAACTATCGTTCCGAAATCTAAAATCGCTCACCAAGGTATACATTAATGTATATGTTCATACATCAAAGAAATGGAAGGTTCAAAGTTAAAGTATATTTTGAGACGTCGTTATAGCTTGTTTAATTTTAGCCTCATCGAAAGTGGTCGCTGTTTTTATCAAATTCATTTAGTACATTTTTGTCTCTATTGTAAGGAAAATTTGCATTGATCTAATTGGAAAGCTTTCATAAAGCATTCAAATTGTTCACATTCATATCATTTTATGCTAGTATTAGAGATATTTTATTCTCTTTTCCTTTTTTATTATGTTAAAGAGTGAGTTAATTGGCAATCTAAAAGTGATTCTTAGTGCTTACAAAAACACAGATGGACTACACAAGGAGCATCTTATAGAAGTGACCAATTGACTGTTTTTTTGAGTGCCATCGTTGCGTTTATATAGAACCGCCCCCAGAAGCGGATCAATCCGTTCGGGGGCCCCAAGCGGTTGGATAAACGGGGCCCTCCATACATTTCGATTGCTCTAAATGTGTCTATACCTATGGCCAAAATTGGACTCATTTTTTACAACAGCTTGCAATCCTTTATACATATTTTCAGCATATAGTCTCTGTGAATTTTTATAGATATAAATTCTATACATCTTTTCGTTATTATCCATAACTGCGTCACATATCTTATAGTAAATATGAATTCAAAGAATCTAAAATAAGTCCACATCCTAACATCCTAAACCAAACCGACCTATTGAAAATTATTAATTTTAATATTTTTCTGCTGTAAATGTCATGTTTTTCTTTTTTTTAAGTAAATGCAAATGTAGATCGCTTTTCACAGATGTTTTTTATGTGTGCTAAATAGCAATAGGGTTTTTTTAAATCGCTCTCAAATTATCAAATCGTTTTATCAATTTTAACAGCGATGACGAAAACAATTTAAAAGGGTAGCAATGCAGACTTTTATTAGTAGACCGTAAATTGAGAGCATTTTAAGTCAAACGGACATTATTAGATTAGAAAAAAGATTCATGAAAACATATTCTTGCAAGGTTTTAGGTGAAAATTAACAACGGTTAAGCAATATCAAAGTACATCTGTAATAACTTTGATCAAATATGTATACCACTGCGAGAATAAATAAAATCGGTAGTTTTTTTTGCGATCTGGGGTTTTCATCACGGGGCCCCCTTAAGCTCGGGGCCCCCCGCGGCCGCTCAGTCCGCTCATAGGTAGATCCGCCTCTGACCGCCCCTGTAATTTCAGCCGACATTACCTTACTCAGGTGCTTTGCTACAATTCTTCTTTTCGAAGAACTTATTGATTCTTTATTAATTTACTAAATTATTTTGCTTAAAAAGAAATTGTTAGATATCACCTTTGCTCTTTTCACTTTGATTGCAAGCTATTATCCTCGCCGCAACTTTCATCGTAATGTGATAATAATCTTATAAAGTTTATTTTGCATATACAAACTTACAGCTTCATAGAGTCTTTAATCTATTTTTTTGTGATCATAATTTCAACTAGAAGGAATTCAGATTTGGGCTCAGTAGCAGTAAAACAATTTTTTGTGTATAACAGCACTCCTTGTGATGAAATACTCGTCGATGGCAAAGATGATGTTATTGCCGCAAAAATACGGTATAAATGGGGAAATACGGTCGGTGTTTTCCGATTAGTAAAAATATGCCTTAGTTGACCAAACTAAAGCTCAGACAATTTAAACAACTATATGTCTTCCTGACAAATCAAAGGATTTGTGGTAAGGTTACGATACTGTTCTTGCTAAATCTTAACAGCTTGCCCACAAGAACCGCAAAGGGCCAAAGATCAATCCGGAAAGTTCCATTGTATGGTCAACGTTTTAAGCCAACAGTGTCCCCGCTCTCTGCGCCCCCTCCACCCTACCGTTCCAACCCTTCGCCCCTGCAGAAATCAATCAGCAAGGACATCACTCATACATTGTATATATGGCCCGTACCGTGTTCACCTGAACAGCTTGCATCTTTTGTTTTCGCCTGCGAACAATAACGTGGAAAAAAGTCAACAGAGTGAAGAGAAGAAAAAAAGAACGTTAATTCAACAGCTTTACCACACACACGTGAAAACATCCGCACGGCCATAGAGAAAGGTGGGTGAGAAGGACATTAGCGATTCGAATTGGCTGGCATGCTTCAGTGCACTCTTTCTGCCCGAAGGACAATTGTTTATCCAGCTAAATAAAGACTAACCTAGCGCAAACAGCGTCAGCCCCTCCATCTCCCACTCCCTCGCGCCCCTCAGCGAACGTGTGTAGGTTCTAGGTTAACCGCCCCATGCTGAACATCGTATGTTTGCAGGAAAGTGCCACTCTGTGGGTTTTAAGGCCGCGCTGGCTTAGGTCAAGCAGCGTCAAACGGAAACAATGGAAACTGGGGGGGGAGGAGGCAAAAGGATCCCGGGCGGGAAACAATAACACACCCCCCGGCACAAGAGTGGAAAGCGAAAAAGGGAGAGTGAAAGACAAAACAACAAAGGAAAAGGGAAAACTGGGTTTCGGGAGATGGTGTTACGGTAGCCCTTTTCCCTTTTCGGCGTCCGAAGGAAAAGCGCCCCCGGAGCACTTGCGCTCCGTTGCGTTGTTGGTTTTGAATTTTCGCCGGCGCAACGTGCCAGGACCCTCACGTTGGCTGTGCCTTCCGGCGACGGGAAAACCCCCGCCCACGTGAAGAGGGCAGAAAGCAACCATCTTCCCTTACGGCGCTTGGGAGCGTTTTGGCTGGCGTCGATTAGACGACTTCTGGACACATCATGCTCTAGGTGTGTGTGTCTGTGTGTATGTTTTTTGTTTTTCCACCAAACCCAGAACGACAGTTTCAATGAAAATAGTCAACGTACCGCCGATGTGTTCCTAACGGGACGGTAATAATTGAGGGCCGGAAAACATAAAACCAGCTTTTCCACCGAAACCGAACCAAACCAAACAATAACCAAGTGGAAAAACCGGAGTGGTCGCTTTCGCAACGGCAGGCTAACAAATTAACATTTGTCCTTGCCCCCCCCTGCCCGAGGGAGGGTTTTCGCATTCCGAGGCAAAACTCTGCAGTTGGAGTTTTTCCATCGAATTTTTCGTTCATGAAAAATTCAGACAACAGTTTCCATCCGGCGCGGACTCCCAAGACTACCTCGCCAGAGGGATCAACCACCGTGATCTGCCTGGCCCGGTGGATGTCGCCAAGCAAGCGGATTCCATTTGTGAGCGACCGAACGTGACCGGTTTGTTCCTTGGAGCCTTCAGTGCGCTTACACCGGGATTGAAGTGAAATCGGAAGAAAATGGACTCCTCAACATGGCGATCAGGTTGTCCAATTCCAATCCAATCCAATCGGATACCGATTCCGCTGCCAAGATGTGTTTGCCCGAACGTGTGTAAGGATGTCCGGGTTTTGCAGTAAACGTAATGCAGCCATCAGCTGGTCGGTAGATTCAACCCTGCCAACCCCCGGGTCTTAAGCTCTTTCCGGACGAAGCGCCATTTTACTGCACTGTCAACGTTGTGAGGAGTGCTGTATTTTACGAAAATTGATATAAATTGAATGAAACGCTGACGAGAGAAAAGTACCCTTTTTTTCCTTCCGGAAAAGGTATGTCCCTGTCCCCGATCGGATTGTTTCTGTTTGTTCGCCGGTTTGCGAAAGGGATTGAAGTTAGTTGGTTTTGCATACAGTATGAGCCCGCGTACCCTTTTTCGTCCAGTTCCTTCGAGTTTCGTGTACTTACTTTTATTAATACCTTTTTTCGTGCAAAATTACACGGACTGGATTAAAATGTTACTTGCTTAACTTTGAAAGATTTCAAACAGGGCCCTTTTAATCTCAAACCCTTATTTATAATCTGCTCGCAAGTGAAGGACATGTTTATGGCTTACTTTGGCAAATGAGGTGTCTTTAATCATGTTCTAGCGATTAAATCCAGACATATTTTCTTCAAATGGAAATGAATTACTCATTCAACACCTAGATGACCTGAAGAGATGATGTGTATATTCATAGTTTTATTCTATTTTTCTGATCTCTATTTTATGTAATTTATTACAGACTTTTATTAAACAATTTCAAGTGAAGGAAGAACAAACAAACTCTTTCAAACGCATTTTATCAACAGCATGTTTCCAATATTTTAAACCTTTAGGGTGTATCGATTGTTATGGTTCCGTTAATTTAATTTCTATTTCATTACTTTAAACCTGTTTCTAAAATTCAGCCCGATTTTTCGCCCAAAGCGGACAGAAAAGTGTTTTGAGACATGGCATATAAACAAGCTGTTAGGATCTGTCCGGTTCGACCGACCTAATGTTTGTGTTTCGCATCTATAAAATAAATTAATAAACGGTTGAATGAAATTAATTGACCCATATTTGATGGGTTTCATTGATAGAATGTATTACCTACGTTTTCTGAGGATGTTTTGCTCCACGCAGAAATCGACCGCGAACTAAGCGGGAGTTTAGCGAGAAAAAAAAACCCCGGAAAAAATCGGTCACCCAACAAACCGACGGTATACGACGTCTACGCGCTCCGAACCGATGAACCCATCTAGCACCCGGCCGAGCTGTTCACGCCCACCGCCAGCTTTACGACGATACGGATGAGACGCCACTTCCTGGCCGGACCCTTGACTTCCCTGTTGGCCAGAATGCACCGTTCGAACGGCAGTCGCTTGGCACTTCCATCAAAACAAACCCATTAAAACTTTATTATCAGCAACACGTTTGCGGTGGGATGGGGAGGGAAATGGATGGGCCCGCGGTTGGATGAACATGGGCAAACCATGTGGCCCCCAACGGTCCGCGCCAATAAGCCCCATCCCTCCTCCTCCCCCCGCCCGGGGCGCGTCCGAAATTACGCCAACTACTAATAATCGCTGCTGCCCCCGGCCGGTTCAGGCCTTGTGAGCGCTGCTTTTTCAGCTACATCCGCCAGCGAGCCAGAGCATAACGCCAGAGAGAGAGAGAGAGAAAGCGACATGGTGGCAAACTGACATCATCCACGATGCCATCCGGGAAAACCGGTCATCAAAGTAATTAACCCCAAATATGATGGGCGAGCGTGATCCACGTTTCCGGACGGGAAAAGTGTCCCTTTTAGGGAGGGGAAGGGAACTGATGGGAAAAATGATCGAGGAAAGGACGGTTCAATACTCGTCCGGTCTCGTGTGTAGTGTCGGTATATTGGAGATTTCCGGTGCTATAGAATAAACCAGTGAGAGAGAGAGAGGGAGAAAGGGAGGAAGAACGTAAAGGGGAAGGACGCCAACGGTCCTCAACTTTTTATTCTCTTGGGCAAAATGCGGTAGTTTCTGAGGACACTTGACAACATGTGGAAAGGATGTTCCTGTGGGGTTGCAGATTTTGTATTATCTTGTTTTACTCAATATTCTAAATCTTCAAAAACGAACCGTTGTTTAGTGAACAATTTATTCTTGTGTTCCATGTACAATAAAAACATTTAAAATGATTAAATGGTTTGTCAAATAATAATTACTAAAGTTATTATTATTTCTGCTTACTCTCTTTACATGTTTGTTTTTTGTTACAATAGTGTAATGTTTTAAATGCAAACAAACGTTTTAAATGAGTAAATATTGTATAAGATGGCACAGAAAAGCATATTTAGATCTAGGTCGCATAAGCAAAAGAACTTTAAATGGTTAAACCGCAATTTTTTACCAATTTTTGAGGAAAATGTGTCTCTAGAATAACATTTACGTCACTCTACATTTTGCTTTACTTCTCCATTTTGTTCTTCTTTTTGCTTTATTTATGTAAGCTCAGAAATGTTTCATAAAAACTACCTTCCTAAATGATCTCATGAGCATCGCAAAGCTTTTTCTTTCTCTATCTCTACCTCTCTCTCCTTCTCTTCCATTGATTGGAATATCGCTGCGAAATTCTATACACCCAGCGGTGGCCCACCGTGGCCACATATTGCAACACCGATGTCACGCGTTTCCTACCCCGAAAACGATTATAACCCATCAAGGCTACCGGCCACCCTCGGTAAACCAACCAGCGAACCACGTCAAAGGATCCGTCCCCCAACCGGAAGTAGACCCACCCATCCATCGGGGGTGATATGATGATGACGATGTGAATGGTTTAGCAGCGCTTTCATCCTTCATGCGGTGCGAAGTTAGGCGAAGACAATTCATTAAATTGCCATCGACATCGTTTCCCACACCACCACCACCACCACCCCTACCACCCACGGTGGAGGCTCCAAACGGGGGCATAGGTTACTGCTGATTAGGCAGGAACACTCACTTTAGCTAATTTCATTCATGCTTAAGAGTGTATAATTATGGTGAGCATCGGGCCACCATCATCGATGTCCTCACGTTCGATCGAATCACCCTTATGCTACGTCAACGTCCTTTCTATCCTATGGCTTGTGAAAGGGGTTGACGCAGGAAAAGGCGGAAAAGAGAGCTCTAGTTTAATGGTAGCACGGGCGTACTTTTTATGGTTACAAATGTCAATGTACGTTCTGGTGTATTTCTCTGCTGGCGAACAACATTCGATTTGCAACATGCTGCCATTTGCGAAATGTTAATCATATTGTGGGTTGCACCAGTATGTTCTACGGATGGTGAAGGCCTAGCTTGAGTTTTCAGTAATAATCTCATTAACATCTGACCTTTGCTTGGAAAAAGCGGCGCCTTGAGTGTCAAGCCGCGTTGGTGCCTTGGCTCTCAATAAGGCCATATTTAATCCTTCAGCATTTAGTTTGTTGCATCGGTAATAAATAGGTTTTTGCGGATTGGTTATGAGAAGGTTATTATGGTGGCATTGGGAGTTTGGCGAGTGACTGACTAAAAGTGTTCCACCCTAAAATGTTTTTATCAGCCCGTTCGAAAAAGAAAATTGTTCAAGATAAATCCATTATTCAAATCTAAAGTAAATTTTAAAAAGTGCAGTGAAGTGCATCAACCCGATTACAAATGTGTTAAAAACATATGCAAATAAACAAAAAGCGGCACGATTGTGCACTTGCGAAGGGACGTAATGAGGACAGCAAAGTAAATATTTCCACAAGACCACGTTTAGAGAACCGGAGAGTGAGTTAAAAGCGGCAAGTAGACGTAAAAAAACAAACAAACAAACAAGTAAAATACATCTGTTAAAGCACTTCAAAGTGGCGGGAACGCAAGCCACTCGGTGTTGTCCTGTCGCACTTTTGTCAAAGGTTGTACATTTTCCTTTCTTCTCCCACAAAAGATTACTACTCCGAATATGCACACTTAGAAGCGAGCTGACGATGGCAATGGAGCAGAGGTAGATCGGAAGTGTTTGCAGTGTGTGCGGGTGTCGTGTGTGGTGTGTGTGTGTGTGTGTGTGTGTGTCACCCACACATCTGCGGTCCTTACCTGTGTGACCTGTGCGTGTGTCGGATATCAAAAGTGTTTCCGTGTAGCGAGACAAAATCCTTAAGTGCTGCGTAAACAACATGCCGAAACAATAGCGTGGTCTGGCTATCGGGCCAAGTTGTCATCGGGATACGAGGGTGTCCGTGTTGGCACTCTTGCTCTCCTTCTCTCTGGCTACCCCGTCTCGCGACCTATTAGCCACCCCCCCGCCCTGATTCCACTTCCGTTGCGTACCACCCTCCGCACTCGACTCGACGACTGACAAACAACCGGCATTTTGACGACGGTGAAAACGATCGCGAAGTGTCTCGCTCTCGAGTGCTTTCGCTGTAAAGACTTGTGACTTGTGTGAAGAAATAGGCAGCAGCAGCAACAGCAGTACCACCACCAACAACAAACACAACGCCGAAAAACGTTTAACCGCGGCGCTTCTATCGAAACCGGGAACGCCGTGGAACGGCAGACAGTTTCCGGTATGGCCGAAAAATGGCGCCAAGCGATTGGAAAGATACGAAAGGGGTAAGCACGAGGGAGACCAGCTCGGCATTAAATTAAATGCCATTAAATAATTTCATCGTTTAACGTTTGCTGTCGACGCCATCTTTTCGCAAGAAGAAGATTTATTACCGATGTGAAATAAATATAGGAAATGATGCTGCAACCAAATTTAAATATTATTAACTTAGCTTCGTTAATTTCAACAAATGATAGCGAGGGATTTTTCTTCCAACCATTTACAGTATCAACATAAAACCATCTCATAGTATCTGCTCCAGTCGACAGCTTTAATCCACAGCCCTTTTTGAAACGCATCTTAACATAATTCACCCCGATATATTTAACCCATTTCCGGTATGTAACATAAAAAAAACCTGGAGAACATGTGGAGCAAGTAACGGAAAAGGAAAAACTCTGTCGTGGACGCAGGGAACTACGGTACGAATTTACCACAAGTGTGGTGGCATAAATTCAATAATAACCCTACGTGACAAATCCCACATTCCCGGGGCTGCTGAATAAAAAATGGCTGGTAAAAGATTACACGCGGCCACACCGACCCCGGAGGTGTCACCAAACAAGCACAAGCACACGACTTCATTCATCCGTTTGGTGATTCCGTGCCGCGTTGGTCATAGGAAAGGGATGCTCATTGATAAATATTCGAGGACAGCCCGGACGGATGGTGTATTTCCCCCCCGTCTGCATCCAGAAAAGGGACGATTTTTGGTTCACTCTCTCTCTCTCTCTCTCTCTTTATCTCCGCTCGCTCTCGACGCGTGTGTTCCGGGGGAAGATTTGTTTCCCAAAATTTTTACGTTTTCTTTTCGCAACCAAGAAGATACATTTTCTTTAATTCTCGTAGCAAGAAAGAGATAAAAAAAACCACCACGGGAATGCCGTTCTTCATAAATTTTATATTCCGTAAGCATCGCTATCACGGGAAGACATTCCTATGCGTGCCACTTAAGCAGCCCTGGTCCTGGTTTTCCCAGCAAATGTTCCGTCACCCGGCATCTGGAAGGATGGCATTTCGTCTCCATTCATAATTGATTGGCTGGAAGGTGACCGGGTTTCCTTTGGTACTTCTCGCCAAACAGACTGTCCGCCTTCCAAAAAAGATACTTTAAAACAGAGCACGATTATGTAAATCACACAATGAAATATCCGTTCTAGGCTTTCCCGGAAAGAAAAATGTTTCCTTTCTCTAATCATAAACGATCCTTAGGCAGAGACAACAAAAAACTAGATCGCTTGTCGTAGGACATTTCTTGACCGACTGTGGCAAAGTCTCATGTTTTTTTCTCCTAAAATTTATTATTGCATCTAATTAATCTATTTCATGATCTCTTTTTTACCGCTTCCAGTTTGGCTATAAAAAATGCAGAAGACAATGGGCCTACGAAAAAAGACCAAGCTAGTTCCGATACGCTATTCGATGGTGAACAGTGAGTAGACTATCTGTCGCCGTATGAAATGATTTGAAAATAATTTGGTTGACCTCGATCAAACCAGTATTTTTTTAAATAAAAATCCGTTGGTTTCGTGGTATGTTTTCAAACGTTCTTCTTTTTTTTGCCATTCACCAGGCCAACGCTAGAGGAGATACGAAGCTGGGGCAAAAGCTTCGACAAGCTAATGCGCAGCCCCAGCGGGCGGAAGGCGTTTCGGGAGTTCCTGCGCTGCGAGTACAGCGAGGAGAACATACTCTTCTGGCTGGCCTGCGAAGAGCTGAAAAAGGAGACGAACCCGGAAGCGATAGAGGAGAAGGCTAGATTTATTTACGAAGACTATATCTCAATTTTATCGCCGAAAGAGGTACGACGTTAGGCTTTCGGGCTGTTAGGCTGTTGATTCCCTTGGAGCTGGATTTTAAACACCTTTTATCCAACCTTGTAATTTAACAGGTATCGTTAGATTCGCGTGTAAGGGAGATAGTGAATAGGAATATGGTGGAACCCACTCCGCACACTTTCGACGAAGCTCAACTACAAATTTATACACTTATGCATAGAGATTCGTACCCGAGGTAAGGATGGAAATGAACGGAAATTGTTTTCCGACAAGCCGGTTTCGCCCGAAAACTGCGTGCTCCAACTAACCACCATTCTTCCATGTTTTTTTTTCTTCCGGCAGATTTATAAATTCTCCACAGTTTAAAACACTGGCACAAATTCCAGAGGGCGTATCGGCGTCCGGCTCGACGGCGGAAAGTCCCAGCAATTAGAGCCACCTTCCGTGTTTCCATTTGGTTTACGTTCTTACGGGGGCTTCACAGCATGCCATGCCGGAAGCTGCAATCATAAAACAAAACTGCAACCATTCAATGGCAGTAGGCGTCGTTTGCGAATGCCCTTTGACGAAGGGGATCATCTACTTGTAGCGGTGGAATCGTTAGCTAAGCTTAGGTTACCGAAATGATTTTGATTTTTCCTTTTCACCTTTCCTCGTGAGCGGATTTGTTTCTCTAATGCCTCCGCACAACAAGCATCATCACCATCACCATCATCACCAGCGTCATCGCTCGCGAGCAGCATCACCGTACGCACGAGCGTTTTTTTTTCATCTAGTTATCGAAATAAGAAAATTTATACATTAAAAGTGTAGCAGAGACCCACAGTGTGCAAGCGGAGCAAAAGCAATCCAAGTTCGAAGCGGAAGGAGTTAGGGCGCGGTAGTCAACGCGTGAGGGTATAGTCACCGGGAAAATCCCCCCGGTTGCCGGGTGAAGATGAACATTTTTTACATAACTATTTAAATCGCAAACAACAACAAAAAAAGGAATGTACACGCTAATATGAAAAAGTCCCTACTTACACACAAACACACCTACTCATACATACACACATCACACAACACACACACACGCACACACACACACGCTTAGGAGCACAACCTAAATAGTAAATCTTTAAAAAAATCACACAACTAGTAGCAAATGGAAATAAAGGTTAAATCTACGAATCGCTAATAGAGCCGATTTTGGTAAAGACGAATATGGAAGAAGTATTAATCTTTGCCCCATAAATAAAAACCAATGTTGATTAAGGCAAATCGGGTTGGGTAGTACAACAGATGGCAATAGGATTGCCATAAAACGTTCGGTTTTAACTATTATTTAGTTTAAGTCGAACTGCACGAGACACTCATGACACGAGGAAAAATGGGAACTACTTAAATCCGTTAAGAAAAAATTGAAAAGAACAGCGAACAAAAGTAACAAATTGTTTGTTAATTTTTTTTTATTACATTTTCGTACCACACCGCCATACATGTACGTTGTACAATCAGAAGCGAGTTATGATTAAGAACGTTGAACAGTGGTGGCAGCATTGGGCGAAAAGTGGAGTCAAGCGTACCGGATGTAAGCGAGCGGGGGAAAATGCCTAGAATATAAGAATCTGATCCAGAGCGGAGCGGAGGTGTAGTGAGAAAAATCTCTCTTAAATTTACCAATGTTATGTGAGCTCCTCAAGCGCACAGAAAACGACGCATCGAGCAAGAAAAGGTCATAGGTCAGCTAACAGCAACAATCTTTACTATTTCTAGGACCTTAGGTATACCTTTCAGTTCGGTTTGTACATTAATCCTTCTCGGGCGGATATTGTTTCAATGGCCCCAATTTTGTTAGCGGAACCGAAACGTAAACGGCCACCTAACCTGCGTGAGTCTAAACGCAACGATAAAAATGGTTACATTTTAAATTCCTAAAACACCGAGCATGTTTTGTTTTTTTTTCTGTTAGCATGTTTTCTAGTCACGTGAACGATTATTCTCTTGTTACGGGAAACAGATGATTTACTTATGATCTTCTACCTGCTAGCGTTACCAGTAGTCTGTCGATAGTTTATTCTGGCCGTTAAAGCTGTTTGTTGTTTTTAAGATTTCGTAAGCAGGAACGCACACACTCTTACCTACTTGGGCACGACTCGAGCCTAAAGTAATTTATTTGCAATCTATTTTTCTAAGCTCGCGCAAGAAGAGGCTCAATCAGAACTGGGTACCGAAGAGTTATAACAAACGAAAAGCTTTCTTCACATTAAAGTCGATGAGATGGAGAGAAAACGAAAAATATGCCGAACAAACTGAACAGTTAGAAATCAGCTAGGAAAAAAGGGGACAAAACCAGACGCACGAATAAAAAATGCTAAAGCGCATGTATGGATTAAATGTTATCAAAGTAAAATCAAAACGTTAAAGGAAGCCCAGCAAAATCAGATCACCAGTAACAAGCACAAAAAGAAATAAACGTACACTTTCGATATGAAATAAAACGCAAAGTGCTGTGCGGAGGAAATAAGCAACGAGACAATGAAAGCATAGATCACTTTGAATAGAAAAGCAGATTGGAAGCTGGATCATTAAAATGCTGTAAACATATTTCGATGGTTTTTAATATTGTTTTATTTTTTTGCATCAGCCCTGGATTGAATTGATAAGAGAAAATCACAAGTGTACATCTTTACCATGTGTAGGAACAGAACAAAAGAAAAGGCAAGAACATTGAACAAGAACACAAATAGCAAAATTTAAAATAAGTTTCCGATAATGTTAGAAAAACAGAAACATTATGCTTTTATGCTCCGTTCTGCAATTTACAAAACACATTCACAATTTAAACATGGTCCCCAAAGAGTCAAACTCAACAAGTGACAAATTTTAACGATTACTTTAAACATAACATAGGAAAACGACAGCTAAAATAAGACGCGATGATCAACGTTTGTGTGAAAAACGCAAAATGAAAAGAGCCTACAAAAAGATAACGCCCATAAGCACAGTGAACGAATAGGAGCCGGGAGGACAAAAATAAATGCAATAACACAGTATGATAATGAGTTAAAGATTAAAAATTTGTACAAGAAATCTACAACCACTAAAACACACAGGTTAAAAAAAACCATCGTAATGATTATCGATGTCAGCAAGAACCGCACTCGAGAGGAAGAAAAGTAGGAAGAGAATAAAAGTAAGCAAGAGAAGCACTAAAATATACAACACAGATGAATAACCCCACATACACAAAAATAGGCAAACAAGGAAGCGGTAAATCAACATACATCAACAGTTGTGTAGAAACAGTAGAACAACACAAAAACACTAGCAAATGTGACACAAAGAAAAAAAATGTTTATATGTAATAGCCTTTCGTTTCCAGTTAATTCCGAAGAATTTAGTTCCGTTTTTGTGTTGCACGAAGTGGAGTATGGTTGTCTTTATTGAGGAATCAAATGCATGACACACAGATCTAATAAGCAAACTGATAAAAAATGGGAAAGCCCATTACGTAGCACGTGGTTTGCAGTACATTTTATAAATCAAAGAATTAGGAAAAAAAGAAACTCTGTTACGGACCGAAGCGGTCAGTAATCTGTCATTATAATCAATAAAACTGCGAGACAGCCCCAGTTGCTGGGATTGCAATAAATTGTTATCATCAACATACACACACACACACAGCAGACACACTCAGCAAAGGGGTAAACCGTGCGGCAAAGGAGAGAAATAAAAGATAAACTACACGACTACGTTCATGAAAGGCAAGTAGTGAAATCGGGAAAGATGATAGATGCTAAATAACGTAAAGTAAAAATTAAAACAAATACAAAGTAAAGAAACGAGCAACAAAAAAGCCGCACCCAACATAACCTAATCTTTTATACAAAACAAAAACAAACAAACAAATGTGTAAGTGATTTTATCTAGAATCAAACGATGTAGTAGCCCTCGTGTCCCCATGCCTCCCCTGTTGTGCGTTTGGGTTTCTGGGTGTACTTTTTGACCGAAAAGTGTATCCATGTGATACTTTGACATTTTTATTCCATATCTCTCTCTTCCTTTATGGGTTTCTCTTTCATCTACCTGCATTTCTCTTTCGTCATGTTTTCTGTTCTAATGTTTGCTTTCCGTTGTGGTTTCGCTTACTTTGCAATTTGTATTGTACCTGCACCGTTTAAAAACAACCGGTACGGCGTGTGCGTGTGTGTCTGTGAGTGTTTTGTAAAGTAGTCCGGAAGTCATGCAGAGTGCAGTATGCCCTACTGGTAGCAGTCGTCGGGTTATGCAACGAGTCAGCATAAGCAAACCGGAACAGAAACATTAATCGAAACTCTTCTAGTACGAGATAGTTTAAATTATGCTTGGCGTTATTTTAGTTACCGTTAGTTATTATTAATTTTTAAATAATAATTACAATATGTTTTACATAAGATTTATCTGGTAGTTGCGCTATAAATAAAACGCTTCTCGAAAATCAGATTGAAATTATATTTCCTTACCAATGGGAAACAAAAATAAATAAAACAAGTGGAACTTTAAGTAGGAAGATACATAATTTTATGAAAAAATGTCTACTAACAGAAGAATTATCGTAATAGAAAAGTTTATTCTAATATCAAAGTTGTGGTAACAGGCGTTCAGTATGCGTAATGTGTAAAGCACGTCATGGCAGTAAACCACGGCTTGTATCCTCGGAACCGGATTCCTCGGTAGTGTGTGCAAACTTATGTGGATTGTACCAGCCACACCTCCTTAAGCCAGTTATTTCTCACTCTTTACGATAGTTCCTAATCGCTCCAATTGATGCACTTTCCTGTAATTTTTCCCACAAATGTCCGCTCCGCAGCAGGCATTTGTACTTTGATGCGAAACAACGAAACAAAAATAACACTGAATGGCTTAATTTTCATATATCGACTAACGATCCGCCTAAGAGATGAGCTTTCCAGCTTCCCTTGGCATTTGCAAGTTTTCCTCGTACTCTCTCCCAGCCAGAGCTAACGGTGTCTCACCTTTAGTCATAGTCAGAGATCTCATCCCTGCAGAATGGTACCGCACAACCATTGACAAACCAACGAATGAACAAACATCCTTTCGATTTAACATAGCCAGTAATAATATTGTTAAAAATATGTGTGGATAAGGTAGGAAACAGCCCAGTGGCCCATCATTGCCGACATTGTTTCGAGTTTGGATTATCCACCTCCCCCCTACCTCCGTAGAACGTTTCGATTTTTTTTGTTTTCGACCGAAATTGCTTTTGAAGTTATAATTAAGACTGTACTTTTGCGTACCACAGAGGCAATACAACAAAACATAAACTATAGCGCCAAGAGAAGAGCAAACATTTAAACCAAAATTAACAAAAAGGAAGAGAGATATATGTATAGACATGAATAAAGAAACAAATGAAAAAGAAAAATAACTTAACCAATGAAACCGAGTGGAGCTAACAAGTAACAAAATCTTTGGATAAATCAAAGAAATGATAAAGATAGCGTATCGTAGGAAATCTTGAACAAGTCAAATACTAAGCTATTTAAACCGAAACCGTAAACCAACCAACACTTGGTGAACACCATCACAGACACATACACATATATATATACACTGACACACACATACACAAACACAGACACAGGCCCCTTTAGCATTACTATAACAAGTAGCTTATACAATGAGTCCGTTGCGTCGCGGAAGAAACGGATAAATTTAAAACGGTAGAAAACGAACAATTTTTAGAGCAAAGAAAAAAAAAGAAAACAAGTGAGAAGAAATAAAACAAATCGTAAGTTAATCTAGCTAAACTGGAACCAATCAGCATAGTGCAACTGAAACGAAAACGAAAAATCATTAATAACAGCAACAACAACATACTAAAGCAACAAGAATAGAAATTAATGTAACGGAAGCAAGGGGAGCGCAATGGGGTTATGGCTAGGTGACTTTTCCAGTACAGTAAACAGAGCGTGGGATAATAGATGTAGAGAGAAAAAAATCTATGCACACAAACGCACACACACACACACATAAATACACACATACACACATACAAACTCATTAAGGACACACGCGCAATCCTCCACTCACAAATCCGTGTTCCACAAATATATCAACGTGCACCCAACTCGCTACGTAAGTTCAGCCGATTCGGGTACGAAAGCACCCCCACAAACGGAGGTAAAATGTGTCGTCACTGAAACGAGAGAAAGAGATGGAGCGAGAGAGAGAAAGAGAAAAGAAAACCATGGAAAAACTACATTATAGTAAATAGAGTATCTAAAGAATCTTTACGAAAATGATCCTGAGAATTAATCACCTACAGCAAGCAAAGAAACCAAGAAACAAGCATCATAAGTAAACAACCAGACACACAAACGGAACCCTCTTTACCCCACTCGTACATACTATCACACCTTTACAGCATATAAAACCATTTAAATGATAACAGAAGGAAAAATCAAACGGTAACAAATGAGAAGATGCATATAATTTGCTGCTCGAAGGGAGAAAAGCGATCCGGCGGATATATTAAGAGGTAAATGGAAAAGCAAATGCAAAGTGAAAACTAAAAAGAAAAAAACAAAAGAACAAAAAGCTAAGAGCAGATTCCGAGACAATGGAAAGGAGTGGTGGAGAGATTAAGAAAAAAAAATAAAAAAAATATTCGAAAAACAATACCAATTTACAGTGTTTGTTTTCACTCGCTTTTAAACTTTTGATTATCACGAGTGTATTTTCTCATGCTGGATGCTGTATATTCATCATGCTTTTTATAATTAATTTGTATTTATATTATTCATGAGACTGTCTTCACTTGTAAAGCATTCGCAGTAATGCAATTATTATTCTTTTATGCTGTGAAGTGTGAATTTTTGTGACTGCTGGATTGAAATGCAAGGATGGTGTTATACTATAAGGCAATTCGTTTTGCTATTATTATTTTCTTTCAATTTCTCTATTCTCGTCAGTTGATATGGTCATTCAGTTCGGCTAACTTAACTAAACTCCTGTAATGATCTAATGAAGACATATTCCTTATATTTGTTCAAATACTTCTTCTTCTTCTTCTTCTTCTTCTTATTCTTCTTCTTCTTCTTCTTCTTCTTCTTCTTCTTCTTCTTCTTCTTCTTGGCGTAACGACCTTGTTTTTCATGCCTGCCCCGTTGAGGGCTTACGAGACTTTTTACCCTATGTGTTCGTGGATAGTCAGTCCTCTCGTACCGGGAAGGGTCCGGTCTCGGTTGGGATTCGAACCCACGCCGTCGAGGTGGCCCCCATTTGTTCAAAAAATGTTTGGAAAAATGAAATAAATGTCATTGAACTGCATGCAAAAAAAAATTGACAAAACTTATTTTCAGTAAAATGAAAACAAACTCTAGTCATTCAAAGGTGTTTTACAATAAAAAAATACGATATTTAACTCAGTTCTAACTTGTTGTTTTGTGTTTGATGAAATTTCTATTGTCCCAAACAATTTAAAAAATTTCCGTGTGCCAAATGTCGTTTGTTTTTGGCACTACACTGTGTGCGCCATTGAAACCCTGTGTGGCGACATTTGTCATGTTGATGGAAAAGGTAAACATTAGAATTCCGCGCGGTTTTATGCCGCGCAGCAACATGCAATGTGACTAGACTTCCTACAAATTAATATACGCGATGCATGTGTTTTACTAGCACCAAATTAACTTAATAAAGTGTAACAATGGCAGAGGAAAGTGAAACAACCTGTTTGCCGGCAACGAATGCGGAATCTAGAAAGATCAATGTCATCGACAAGGAAACAGTGCATAAGATCTGCTCGGGACAGGTAATCTCGGGAGAAGATGTTGTAAATCATAGCAAACCCTTGAAAGAGCTCTTCTTTCTGAAAATAGGTGGTCTTAAATTTGGCCGTGGCTGTAAAAGAGTTGGTGGAAAACTCTCTCGATGCCGGCGCAACGTTAATTGAGGTGAAACTTCGTGACCATGGCGCCGAGCTGGTGGAGGTATCTGACAATGGTAGCGGTGTGGAGGAGAAAAATTTTCAAGGATTGAGTAAGTATGCTCAGATTCGATTGCCACCGCAGTTGACCTAAGTTTATTTTCCCTTTGCTTATGTCCTTTCCAGCGGCCAAGTACCATACGTCGAAGCTGAAGGAGTTTTCCGACCTCGAGTCGATCGAAACGTTCGGCTTCAGGGGGGAAGCACTCAGTTCCCTGTGCGCCCTGTCCGATATGGTCATCACGACACGTCACTGTTCGGCGGGACACGCAACCAAACTGACGCTGAACCACGAAGGGCGAATACAAACGCAGACACCGTGCGCCCGTCCCATCGGCACGACGGTCACGCTGACCAATTTGTTTTCCACGCTACCGGTGCGCAAGAAAGAATTTCAACGGAACATCAAAAAAGAATTCCTTCGCATGTGCCAGATTCTGCAGGCGTACTGTCTCGTCTCGACCGGGGTGCGCATCATTTGTTCCAACCAAACGAGCAAAGGTGCCAAGTCGGTGATCATGAGCACCCACGGATCGTCCCGGGTACTCGACAATGTGACGGCCCTGTTCGGGCCGAAGCAAACGGCCGAACTGATGGAACTGAAGCCAGCGATCGGGAACAACGGGAAGCTGCAGGATTTGGATGCGAGCGACTTTGACGACAGCATCGCGTTGACGCAGGAGGAGGTGGACAATTTCAACCTCTCCAAGTACACCATCGAGGGTTACATCTCCAGCTGCGCCCACGGTTCCGGTCGGGGCAGCAAAGATCGACAGTTTTTCTTCATCAACTCGCGGCCCTGCGAACCGAAACAAATCAGCAAACTCGTGAACGATGCATACCACCGGTACAATGTCCACCAGCACCCGTTCGTGTATCTCAACCTGCAAATGGAGCGCTCGGAGGTGGACGTCAACTTGACCCCCGACAAGCGGCAGGTGCTGGTAAATAACGAGAAGATTCTCCTACTGGCCGTACGCAAGTCGATCAAGAAAACGTTCGGCAACGTTCCGTCGTCGTTTAAGGTGCAGAACTTGAACCTTAGCGATTCGAGTCGGTTGTTAAACATTTCCCTACCGCCGGTGAGGGATGATGATGAGGAGCAGGAGGACATGAGCATCGATGAGCAGCGGAAGGCGGGATCGGTCGACAAATGTTCGGCCGGTGATCTTCTGTTCACCTTTGAAGTACCGAAACATGTTCCCAGCGGAACGGGAGGGTTGAAGCGCAAAAGAAACTCCAACGGAGGGAATGGTTTGCAGAAGATAAAAGATTTTCTAGAGGCCTCGAGGTCAGCCGGAAACTCTGAACCGGTGGGAGATGGCGATGGTTCACAGGATGAGGATGAAATGCGTTTGCTTAAGCAACCGAAAAGTGAGACGAATCCCTACGATCTAACCATTTTAAAGGAACCTGCGTTAGAAGATGACCCGGTACAAGATGCTAAGGAGTCCGTTCGAGTGATTCGATGCACTCAAAGCGCTTCGAACGAGCTGCTTTCAATGGAAGACCCCGCGTTACCGACTGGGAAGGAATCGAATGGAACTTTCTCGCAGGAATCCGTCACCGAACTTGTGTCCCTGATGAGTTGTAAACCGGAATCATGCGAGTCTTCGCAAGAGGACATCAAAGAACCTCTCGGTGTCAAAAGAGAATCGAGTTCGGAATCGTTTCTTTCCATCGACCAGTTTGTCGCCGCCCCAGTAAAGCGCGAAGCGAACGACAAAAGTCTCGATTCGGACCTGGACCAAGGACCAACCATCGTTATCGACGATGCTCCCTCGGAGGACGATCTGGAGGTTAAAAATCGCAACCACCAACTGCTGACCATTTCTCACACCTCCCTCGAACAGCTGATCGAGCGGGAACGGAAGCTACGGGACGAAAAGAACGCCAACGACCAGCGCGCCCTCACACGGTTACGATTCAAGAGTAAAATCAATCCGGCCAGCAATCGAGCGGCAGAAAACGAGCTACAGACGGAAATCACAAAAACCGACTTCGGGGCGATGAAAGTAATCGGTCAGTTTAATCTCGGCTTCATCGTTGCCCGGCTCGGGGACGATCTGTTCATCGTCGATCAGCATGCGACCGATGAGAAGTACAACTTTGAGGACCTCCAGCGGACGACGGTGCTGCAGAACCAGCGACTCGTGGTGCCGCAACCGCTCGAGCTGACCGCTGTCAACGAGATGGTGCTGATCGACAGTTTGGACATTTTCGAGATGAATGGGTTCAAGTTCGAAATTGACGGCGCCGCCCCGACGACGCGCAAGGTGAAGCTGATTGCGAAACCGTACAGCCGGAACTGGGAGTTCGGGAAGGAGGATATCGACGAGCTGATCTTTATGCTGCAGGAAGCACCGAACACCGTATGCCGGCCTTCCCGTGTGCGGGCCATGTTTGCATCGCGTGCCTGCCGCAAGTCGGTCATGATCGGGACCGCCTTGTCTGTGAGGGAAATGGAACGGCTCCTGCGGCACATGGGGGAGATTGATCAACCTTGGGTAAGTTTACCCTAAATCCCGATCGCAGTAGCTCATTTTAATAGTTTTTATTGTGAATCATTTTTTTTAGAACTGTCCACATGGACGTCCAACGATGCGTCATTTGGTGAACCTGGCGATGATCAATCAAATTGATAACACGACAGAAGCATAAGCATAACCATTCCATTCCAATGAAGTGTAAATAAAAGTGGATCATTTTATTCTTTACCACTGTCGTGTAAAACGGTTCCTCGGTACTACACACTGATGGTACGGAAAATATTGAAACCACTGTGAGCCGTTGATAGTATCACACCCTTCAGCTGCGGGTGCCAGTGCAGTTCCTTGATTTCCTTCTGTCCCTGGTGAATGAACAGCAGCTGCGGGGGCAGATCGTTCAGGCGTGGATCATCGTTCGTGACCGCGTCCTCGACATCCTCATCCTTTTCCACGGAAAGATCCCACAGTGCGATCTGATCGTCGTCACCGCCCGATGCCAGCACGGTCGATTCCTTCGGGTGCCACTCGACGGTGGTAATGTGGTCGGTGTGGTGTTTGAACGTTGCGACTGGTGTTTTCGATTGGAACTGACGCAGGTCCCAAATGTGCAGGACTCCATCATCGCCACCTGGTGGGAAAGACGGCGGAAATTGTTAGTAGAATCAAGTGGAATAAGGCAAGAAATCGGAGTGAGAAATATCTTACCACTAGCGATCAGTGGTTCGTTCCGATTCCAGCTGATCACGTTCACGTCACTCTCGTGCACGTTCGCCGCCGTCAGCATGCACGCCTTCGAAGGGGCCGCCCGGCAGTCCCAGATGCGGATCGATTTATCCACCGAACACGACGCCAACACGTTCGGCTCGTTCGGGCTCCACTGAATGTCCTCGACCGAATCGGTGTGCCCAATCAGCGGTCGCTGATCGACGGTCCACGAACCCTTGTCGTTCGGGCGCCAAATGTGAATGTCCCGCCGGCAATCGCCCGTCGCCAGCATGCCCCGTGTCGTCGTACACCAGTCCATCGCGAAACCCTCCTTCTGGTGGCCGGAAAAGGTGAAGTCTGGCTTTATGGCCTCCCCGACCTTGTTGTCCTGGTACGTCCGGCATGCATGCTTATCTTCGACCGCCGCCAACTGCTCGTTAATGTTGTAAATGTGCACCTTGCCCATTTCGCTCCACGTGGCCACGTACTGGATGCTGTTGAACGTCGTAACCCGCAATCGGTTCACGCACCCGGCGTGCTTAATCAACGCACAGTCCAGATGCGGATCCTCCCCCATTCCGCCAACATCCTCGTCATCACTGTCCTCCTCATCCTCGTCGTCCTCGTCGTCATCGCCACTCTTGGCCTTCGACGTTCGCGTCAGGTTGGACATTTTCATCACGATCACACTGTTGACGTGGGTGCGGGCTGCCTGCGTTCCGGACACGACGAACGCGGTCATTGGGAAATCTTCCCGATCCTCACCGAGCGGATCCTGTACGACATCGAAGCTGAGGCAGGGCGCACCCGTGTGGGCCGAATGCAGCATAATGTAGGCGGACTCGTCGCAAACCAGCTCCTCCTCGGGGGATAAATTGTGTCCGGGTAAGTATACCTTCGCTTTCACCTTTTCTTCACCGGCCTCGTCCTCGTCGCTCATGTCATCATCACTCGCCGCTGCCAGGATGCAATCTTCGATGTTTTGATCCTCGGCCACTTCCCTCTTATCGTTGGCCCCCGACATTGTGGCTTGTTCTGTTGGTTTTGTAACTAATAACTGAACGGCACGACGATTATTTCACTACACGGCGAACAGTTTTCTACAGTTTGTTTGGAATCTTTCGTCGCGCCGGCTCGCAAAACACACGTGCTGTGGTTGACAGATTTCTGAACTTTTGTCGACTAGTGTTATCAATCACAATCGGGATTCAGAGCATTCGCCGACTCAATCCCTTGACGGATTCAATCCGATTGGATCCCATATGGTGCACTTGATTCAGTCGTACTTTCCTAATTTAAAAACTTTCTAATTTAGAGATTTGAGTTCCCGATCAACTTTCGTTGGAATGTTTCGAATTTCTACAGGGATTGCGTTTTTCTGAACACTATATTCTGCACTCCCATCACTACACACCAATGACCAAGGTAAGTTGAACAAGCTTCAAAGACCTTGGTCACAGTTTGAAAAAAAGACTGAAATAGCCAATTTTTTATAACTTTTTGGTGTCTATACCGATTTGTACACAAGACCTCTCAAATGTATGATCGTTTCAAGACAAACAACTTTTTACATTATAGATTTTTCAGTACTTTTGACTGTTTGTGAACTTCTCCCTCGGGGCGCTATAGTCGTACAGTGCTGCACATACATTTAACATCGCTTCACAATTTAAAATTGTTTCTTTTGAAAAACATACTTAAAAAATAAAAATTTACTGCGAACTCAATTTTTATTATACATTAAAACACAGTGAATGTATTTTGAACCGTTCAAAATTTTTCAAAACTTTTATGTTTATGTCTTTCGATCGCATCAATTTGTAATTCGTTTAAATTTTCAACAATTTTCAACTTTCAAGATATCGAAAGTTCCCCCTGTTTACCCTCACAAGCCAACATCGCTGCATATTGTCCACCCGAACGAAGACGTTTTATTTTTACTCTTCACAACAAGGATGCAATAACTGGGATTCCACTACTCGCCAGCACTTGTTTAACTAACATTTATTTATATATACATGGCTTGTTTAATGTGTTTTGTATTTTATTTTATTTCGCATCACGTTACTCTGTTGAACCAACACGTGATTCAAGTTCATGCGTTTCATTAAAAAAAAACTTAAAAAGGAAATTAACCGATAAAATATCCCATGTTGATTTTTGCTGCAAAATTTATTGAAATGAAAAATCTCCAGCTTTCGGTAATACAATACATCATAATACTTTGGTGTGGGCGTTGATACAGAACGAAATACTAGCTCGTCGGTTGATTTATAAATACTGTAATACGAAATAGTAAAGAGATTCACCGAAAGGTGCTTCCCGCTTGGGCGTCAATCACTGCCAATCGAAGTCATATGCTGGCGTTGGTATGCTCCGGAAATTCCAATAGCTCCACCAAGGTGGCATCCATCGCTGTGGATTGGCACAACGTTGCCACTGCCCTGGTAATGGTGTCCATGATGCGGCTGCTGCTGGTGATGCTGATGGAGCTGCTGCTGCTGATGGTGGTGATGATGATGATGGTGTTGCTGCAGTCCATGATGATCTTGGTGTTGCAGAAGCGATCGCGAATGTGGTCCCTGTTGGTGTTGCTGCTGCTGCTGATGATGATGTTGATGCTGGTGCTGTTGATGGTGATTATGTTGGTGATGGAGGGGCTGCTGGTTATGACAGTGGACCCCAGTGGCAGTGACGGTGCCGATCTCCATCGGATCACCAAATGTGCCATATTCGTTGACACCTTCCATGGCCGATGGTGGGCCACTGTCGGCGAATACAAGCGGCGGCTGGTGATTCGATGCCACTGCTGCGTTGCCGGTAGGCGATTGAATATCTTCCACCACCTTCCCGGCGGACGATGCCCGACCGCTGACATCCTTTTGACGAAAGTCCCGCCACTTTCCGCCATCGCCCGCGCATGCTGTGGCCTGTCCGACGGTGGCCGGCACCGTCGTCGCCGTTGCTGCGGACGCCTGGGCCTGAGGCTGTGTTTTCGTTTTACCCGTGTCGGGCGGTTGAACTTGTTGGAAAATGAACGGCCAAGCCTGCGGGTTGGAGGAAATCAGAGAAACGTGCACGAGTGAGGAAGCATCTTTTTTGAGAGGGAATCACGCCGGATTGCGAGATATAAGAAGTCTAGCTGTCCCTTTGTGACCCTACCCCGAATCACGCGCATCTGCAAGATAGAAATGCGATATTTTATTCAAAAAATCTGCAGTCTACGCTGGCCTCTGGGACCTGTATTGCGATGGGACGAATATTTAACAAAATAAACAGTTTCATGGCGGAAGTTACCGTACCCGGAAATCTTCACGTCACTTCAAGTGGGGCGGAAAACTAATGCCCTTCAGAGTTTGGGAAAACTTTCAAAATGTGACACAAAAGAAGCATTTTCGGATCTTGTGGATGATTTTGTCACATTAAATATTTAAGTATTTTTGTTATCAATTAGAAGAATACGGTTTTTGTGATTTTTTGAGATAATCATTTGAATTAAATATATTAAAATTGTATGGTTTATGAAAGGGGTTTCTTCTCAAAATATAATTTCATTGCATGGATAAGCTTAAATAACGTTTAAAATATTCAACTTTAGGTTGTTTATTTGCTAGTTTTGAGGAAAAATAGCGTAGAAGCAAAAGATCTCAGATACCAACTAGTCATAAGATCAGTTGCACGGATGGCAACAAGATAAAGAAACAAAGAAATTTTATATTTAAACCTAAACGTTATATTTAAAACATTGAGAAAATCCTGAGACCCCTCCATGAAAAGGAAAGTGGATTGATCGTAAATTTTGGTTTGTTTATCTAAGTTTGTACGACCAAGACAACACAAATGGTTTGCATTCCCTTCGTTTTCCAACAATTATCACATAAACCATCCATAATCTAAACAGCAGTAATAATTGCCCTCTTCATTCGTTCTCCAAAATGATTACCATAAACGATCATCGTCAACAATCAAATGCGTCCACTGTTCCGTCATCTCCCGAACGCCCATAATGGCTCACTTCTATCCCCGTTACGGTAACGATCGGCCAAATAGCCCATTCATGCCATCCCACCCTTTCCTGCCCTCCCTTGGAACAACGGTTGGGACTTCCTGGATTTCCTGGTCCATCCGTTGGAATTTGTTTCCGCACGCCCAGTTGTTTACATGCCAGTGGAAAGTGTTTGTTTGGATATCGCTTTTCAGCAGGCCCCGTAAACAAGCCATTTGTTAAACAATTCATCGCCTGTGAGGTCCGGGGCGATCCTCGGCGAAGGCAGCACCCAGCAATCAAGGAAGCGCCCGAAAGGATTGGGCGGCCCGTTGCCGCATTGGGGCAGGGGAAAGGATAAGAATGGGTTTCTTTTAAGTACGCAGCGGTTGTGTTGAGAATAAAGAACTACAGTAGGGAAAAAGGAACATGAAAAGAAAAATCATATGCTTCAAGACGCCTCGTTGGGATCGCTTTGGTGGAAAACCAGCCGCAATCCGTCATAAACGCGCGTCAAAGCATCAAATTTCCCGCCGGCCGTCTGCCGAGGCGAAAGTCAGATTTACATCATCTCATCATATCGCTCCGCTTCGTATCCTGTCATATATATATTCCGTTGCGATCTTGTTTTCCCTTTCCAACATTCTTTCCACTTAAACCCTCGCGGCCCGGATCCATCTTCTAGGGAGCACTCTGCGGCCACGACAACGAACCAACGATGATGATTTCCCACCTTCCACAAACATGCTCAACTTTTCTTCCTTTTTCCCTAGCCCGGCTCCCGAAGGCAACGGGATTTGAACGATGCACTTACTAATGAGTCAGCGTTCCCAGCCTCCTCTCGGGGCCGGGAAATTCATCGGTCTACCACGGGGACAGGGAAACTACGGAAGGCGTGATCCATAAAGGAAAAAATCTAACGCGTATTTGTTCATCGCTAATGACTTGTAAACATCACATTTCCTAGACGCAACGTTATAGCCGCCCTCCTATCGCTCGAAAAGTGAGGGGGAGAAGGGAGGAAAAAACGGGGAAAACTATTGGCCGAGAGACAGGGCAAAAGGCGGGCGCGCGTGAGCACGAGCAGTCCATAAGGAAATATCTTCCAACCACCGTTTCCATTCGCTGATAGGATCCACCTGGACGGACGCGATCGACGGAGCGTCGCGATCGCGCTTTGTGTGTTCGGGAAACCGGGGGTTCGGGGTGCGATCGTTATTTTCCCAGCGTTCGCTTCTAAATTTACCTCGATGGGTTTGAGAAACACCGATTTCCCGACGGGGAAAAAATCTACCTCACCAGCGCCTTTTTTTCGAGCCTTACCGTTTTCGGAGGTTGCGCCAGGTTGGTGGAAAAGTCCTCCACCGACTGCCCGTCGAGGGTGGCCACCAGGTAGGTGATGTAGTTCTTGGCCAGCCGGAGCGTGTCCAGCTTGGAGAGCTTCGTATCCGCCGGTACCCACGGGATGTTGCGCTTCAGGTTGAAGAACGCCTTCGACAGGACCCGCATCCGGGCGCGTTCGCGTGCGTTCGCTGCGTTGCGTTGTATCGGTGTTCCTGGTTTGTCGTCTACAACCAGGAACAGGACGAGAAAGGATACTTCATTATAGATAAACAACCGAAACTATTTGCAAGATCAAATACATGTACATTTGCTCAATGTTTGGTTTTATTTTTTTTTTTCTTCGTTCAATTACAGCCTTTATTAAACTGTAAATAAAAAGTTTTATTTGGAGACAATTAAGTTTAACGCTCCCAAATGTAAGTTTTCTGATCTAAGCTTTCCTAGAAATTTAATTAATCAAGAAATTGATAGCACTTGTGCGAATTGAAGACTCGTTTGAACATACTTTTTTTTTTGCTGTTGTGGTCGATAATACGAATACGAATAACAAAATAAAAACCTCAAAACATTGTACCAATGGAAAAACTTCAATCATATCACATTATTTTTTCTTTAATGTCTATTAAAAATCAATCCCATAAATCTTCCATTCACTGTAAATTATGTTGAGCCATTTAGTTTCTCCGCCACTTTTCCGATAATCTTTTATGTGATCAACGTTATGTTTCATCATTTATATTTCTTTTGCTTTGTTATCATTCAATCGAGTTCAATCAAATTCTAACAATTCATTTGTTTTCTTGTGGTTTACTGGAAAACTCTTTCTTATTTCTCAACTATATTTCGCTATTGTTCATTGTGTAGTGAATTTTACGCTTTCTGTTTTTACTATCTCCTGAGAGACAATACAATAGATTGGAATACGTGTTCTAGTTAGTACATTTTCTAAAAATATGGTGTAGACATTTAACAAAAAAAACAAGAAGCAATTGAAGGATAATCCAATCAGCACTAGTTTGATTAAATTGTCGTTCGTTTATCGTTTAGAGCTCTATATTTTAATCGAGTATATACAGTCCAATTTCTGCTATATAATTTTTGTATTCACACTGCTAAAGAAAAGATTACCATTCGAACTGAGATCATCGTCAAAACCATCCTCGAGAATATCGAACTTGGGCGAAGGGGCTTTTTTTCGTTTCGGCATTTTATCTAACAGGTTTTAAGCTTCCGCTTTCGATTGTTGCACTGTCAGAGGATGGTCAACTAACGCTCATTAATTCAGCTTCATAAACTTCACTACAAACTCATTAACGATCACTTTCAAATGTATTTGTGTATTTAAATAATTGCAACTAATTTGTATCACCACACCAACTGTTCCACGGAATTTAATATTGCATTCTAATTCACTGCACGTGAGTTTAAGACACTTGGCCCACTAAGAATACGCCACAACACATTATGATCCTATTAAAGGGTTTAGCCTAAACCCCAACCGATCGTTTAATCCACCCGTGAAAGATACTGCCATGTCAATGGGTTAGATTACACCAAAATTCCCGTGCGGCCTGCTGAAGCTTCGACTCTTGACTAGAGACGATACGCAGCTAAGTGCCGCAACGGATCGGTCTAAATTTAATCCTTATCCCGAAAGCCGGATGGGAGGAGCTACACACAGTAGGCGACAATGTACGGTTCACAGTAAACCGTCTTAGCCAATCGGAGCGCTCCGTTTGTTTTTCCGGCCCAAGTGGCTTGCGCTGCATTTGCATATGCAGTGCCTCGAGTGCATATCGTAAAACAATGTTGCTTTCTGATGAATTATACGTACTGTTGCAGGAAAGCAAAGCAAGGGCAGTAAAGTGTTACGAGCTGATCAGATAAATCTGGTACTGCAATAAAAATTGTTTACAGTACGGATTAATTATACGACATGTGTACATATTGACCGATGTTTTGGATAGTTGTAACTTCTGGTAAATAATTAGTAAACTATTCAACCGATTATTTAAGTTCACTAATTGTTAATTTTAAGTTTCCCAATTGACTTTAAATTTACAAATTTATTCTTCTAGGAAAGCCTTTTCCTCTATGGAATGCACTTGAGTGAAAAAAAAATCCTTGATGAAAAATATAAAATATGACGGTGTAACTTGTAAAAAAATTAGTACCGAACCGACTTGTCGCGTGTCATCGGGAAACGAGCTGTTAAAAATTTATGACAAATTAAGTGCAATTTATTACCTACCGTCCGCCGCCCAGAGTTCACATTTCGACCGGAAAATTCTGCTTCGTGGAAGCAAAAAAAGTGGAAAAGAAAACTCTTAAAACTGTCATACCCTCCCGGTCCATCACCTATTTGGCACCCTTCGGTCGATCCTTTCGACTGTGTGATATCCTTCCGCCCTCACTCACGCGGATCCTATTACTGGCTCTGATGCCTTTTAGGGTGAGGGTGAAGAACTTGCAAACCTCGAACACGAAGGACCTCGTGGAGAAACGGGACAGATCGAATAACATTCTCACAATTCCTCACCGAATCCCGAGCACGCCAGATCTTTTTTTTCCACTGCGGTTAATCGTTTCACGCCTTCTAGTGGGGTCAACGTGGTGGTCATAAATTACGCAACCTTCATCCCAGCCGTGATTCAGTACTTCGGGAGAAAATCTATGCCAGAGTCGTAAATCCTTCCATCGGATCGGAAGGAGAAAGTCTTTCTGGAAAACCTTTGACTAATCCAGGGTAATCACGGCAGCTCTCGACTTCGCGAGAAGCGATAAAAAGGTCCTCCACTGTTGACAGTTTACTAGCTATTAGGGAGATTTTATTTATTTATATATTCCCAGCATCCGTTGACCTTTCGGATCGAAGGGGCTTCGCAGATGGCAATCGGCATCGTACAGCTTGCCCATCACCTCGATCTGGTAGCGGCCGGTCTGGAGGTATTGGTTGGTGATCGTGCTGCCATCGGATCGCTGTACGTATGCCTGGGCGATCGGTTTCTGCAGTGTGTAGCCGTACTCGCCGCGCCGCAAGTGTCCAACGATCTCTCCATCGCGGTAGACCGCCTCCAGACCCCAGAGTGGTACCTGAAGAAATACACCGAAACGTTATGCGAAGGGTCCACTACAACACACTGGCCACCGGTGTATCGTACCTGGTCACGCAGGGTAAAGAACGCCAGCTTCCGGTTCACACCGTTGGCGAGCTGACGCTCGATCACTTCCTTGCCCTGGTACTCGCCATTCTTTCGGCACACGAACCCTAGATTAGCCTCGATCGGTGTGTCATCCGAACGGAGATCGTAACCCCACAGATGGTATCCCTTTTCGCTGCTTAGTGAGTATAGCGCTCGGTAGCCAGCATTCCGGAGGCTTTCCTTGTAACCCGCCTTCATCAGCGCATTGTACACATCGTTGCAGCTCTCCTCGGGAATGTGCAGCTCGTAGCCAAGCTCCCCGACGAAGCTGACCCGCAGCACGCGCACACTGCAGCTGTAGTGCGGGTTAATGTTGATCGTCAGAATGGTGGTCGAGTTCGGTGGCAACAGCTGATCGTTGGACAGGTCAAAGTCGGTGATCTTCTGCAGAATTTCACGGCTCTTCGGGCCCTGCAGCGACAGGACGCCGAGCTCATCCGTTTGGTCGCTTACGACGGCCCGGAACGCTTTCTCCTGAATTGCCGACAAGATGTGACACTTGGTGTGGTAGGCGGACGCACCACCCGCTACGATGTAATACCCACGACCCTGGAACATAAATACATCGGAAATGAACAACAATGATCGCTTCTTGGAAATTTCCATTCCCTTCACTCACCTTAAAAATGGGATCGTGGAGTCCTCCAAGTCCTGACTCCAGAAGGCTCACCGTGACGTCTCCTTCCACACCACCCTTCTTATTCAGCGCGCACGTGTAGATAGTTCTGAAAATTGATCAACATTGATCCCGCACCGTTAATTTCCACCGAATCACCCCATCACCCGCTTCAACTTACTTGTTCACCGGTTTATCCAAGTTGGCCGTGAAAATCCACTCCGCGGCCTCCTTCGCCTGGCTGCCGGTTAGAAATAGCTTGCAGAAATAGCTGAGATTGAACAGGGCGGCATCATGACGACACGTGAGCGCCTCTTCGCCAATCTGGAGGGACAATTAAGTTTTTAAAAATTCCCAAAAATTTAAGGGTTTTAAAAACACTACCAAGTCATGGTGCTCCGAGAATCCGAAGGTGTAGTCACCTCGAAGTGCCTCCTCGTAGTGCGTGTTGGAGTTCTTGGGGTAATCGTAGTAACCGTACCAGTCGTACGGTTGAACTACGACCGTTTCGTCGGGCAGGAAGTAACCGGGCCGTTCCCAGCCGTGCCGTTCTTCCATCACGGCGCCATACTGAATCATTTGCTGGAAATGGAATATAGCGAAATGAATAAGTGGCGAATTTATGCGACATTATTTTTAATTCATTTTAATTTAATTACTTTTAATTAAAAAATAAAGTTAGTTCTGTACCATCTGGTCTATTACTAAAAAATATCAAAATATTAAAATTGTATACCCATTGGAACGTGATACATGACTACTTGAATTCCACTACTTTCGATATTTTTGGATTGCATAATTCTGTTCAATATATTCCGATGCTTTTTACTCCACTGATGGATTTTGCCTCATTTTCTACTAATATTCCTTCAAAGCGCAATGTTGCCTAATTTGATTTTCATTATTATTGGAAAAGTTGGGTTCCTTAGAAGTTTTTCATTTTTATTGCATTTAAAATCAAGTGTTGATGCGATGAGTATGTTCCAATTTCACATAATTTTAATCAATTCGGCTTTAGAATGCTTTTAGTATTAGAGAGTTAATTTAAAGCAAGTGGATGAAGAAAGTCTGACCTACCTTATGGAACGGATCGACGGTAAAGTTTCGTCCCGCCAGCGGCTCGTCGTGGGGAAACACAATACTATAGTTCTTCGCGTACGCCTCGTGGCTCCTCTCCGTCGCCCAGTTGACCGCCTTCTTCTGCTTCGGCGTAAAGCGCCGCACGTCGTACGCGAACATGTGCCGCTCGGGCCGATCGTGGATGATCCACTGGGCCAGCTGTTCGGCACAGCCGGCGCCAAGCATCATGCCGGCCGAGTTGTAGCCGACGCTGTGAAACAGCCCGCTCACCGTCGGATCCGGTCCCATCAGCGGCTTGTGGTCGGGCGTGAACGATTCCGGCCCGCAGATCGTGCTCTTGATCCCGGCCTGTCCGAACTCGGGGCACAGCTTCACCGCGCCCTGGATGTGCGTGTCGAACACGGAGTAGTCGAGATCGTACAGCCCGAAGTGGAAGTCGCCGGGCACGCGGTTCAGCAGGATCGGGTTGTTCTCGTACCCGCCCATGCAGATCGACTTGCCCTGGATGCGGAAGTACAGCGAGAAGTCGTGGTCGCGCACGTTCGGCAGCATCTGGTGGATGCTGTCCATCGTCTCCGACACGACGTACGCGTGTTTCATCGGAATCAGCGGCAGGTAGACGCCGAGCGGTTCGATCAAATCGCGACCCCAAACGCCTGTCGCGTTCACCACCGTGTTCGTCCGGATCATACCCTTGTCGGTGACCACCCCACGCACATCCTTCATGCCGAGCAGGTTCTCCCCGGTCACGATCTGCGACACGGTGCAACCCTCAATCACCCGGCCTCCGTTTGCCGTGGCCCCTCGGGTGAGGGCGGTGCACATGTTGGCCGGATCGACCACGCCATCGCCGGGCGAGTACAGGGCACCGGTGAACGAGGCCGGATCGAGCGGTGGAAACACTTTCTGCGCCTCCTCCGGTGATAGGATGTGCGACTCGATTCCGAAGCACTTGCCGAGCGTTGCCAGTCGCCGGTACTCGTCCAACCGCTCCGGCGAGTGGGAAATAAACAGACCACCGTTGTTGATCCACCCGGAATTATGGCCCGTTTCCTCCTCGAGGTTCATCAGGACATCGCGCGTAGCGGCAAGCAGTCGGATCTCGACATCGTTCGGTCGCAGGCGCCATACTAGGCCGGCCGTGTGCCAGGTCGTACCGGCCGTCAGCTTGGACTTCTCGAGCAGAACCGCACGGACGCCCCGCTTCGCCAGCTGGTAAAGTGTGTTGCAGCCGGCCGATCCACCACCTGCGAGAATTGCGGCGGGGGAGATTCGAAAGAAGAGTGAGTGTGTTTTGAAAACAGCTTCCTGTTTATAAACAACAAGCAAAGTACAAACGACAGTAAAAACAACTTTAAAAGCACTTTCTCTTCGCTTACAAAACAATCGAATGAAGCACTTTTCACTGTAGATCCTTCCTTGTAAATTCTTCACGTACCGTATATTTGGCTGCAAAAATCATTATACACCGAAAACAATAAAAAAAAATCTGATCAAACCGACCAACGTCATTCGGAATCCTCGGATTAATGGTCCCTCGATCGAGGGTCGGTCGACGATCGGTTTTTAAGGTCACAGTGTTATCATCTTCGCTGGAGTTTCAAACCGATTTTCAAAGACGCTTCACACAGCTGCCTCCAGCAAATAAAAATAACTTTGATTAAAGTCTGTCTAGGCCCTTTGTGTGTGTGTATGTATGTATATTTGAGATAAGCGGAAGTGCTGAATTAAAAAAAAACGATGCATGTAATCTTAGTTGTACTAGATTTATGTTAGATCATTGAAAACAGCATCTACGGATGAATAGGAGATGATTGAACGACGAGACAAGCTGCTTGGATGTCTTTATGTTGTTGTAAGAAAAACATGTTTATACGTTTAAAATTTTCCGTTTACAAACACGTTTTTTGTTACTCCACCAGGACAACAACCAACTGAGGTACAGCATGAGTCTTTCAATGTAAGTATGAGCTATATTCGCTTGTTGAAGTAGAAAAGAATGAAAACACACTACGAGAGAGGCCTGTGTTTAAGAAATTTAATATTAAAGAAAATTTAATCATATATCAAATTAAATTATTGCTTACATTCAATTTGTTTAAATTGAATAAGAAACATCAAAACAATTTAAAAGTGATAAGAATTGTAACTAACACTGAGAATCGAACGTTAAAAACTGTGCCAAATTTTTTAATCTACTAATAAAGCCATACTAAATTAAATTTTCTAGAAATAAATGAAACAAAACCTCAAAAATATTTTTAAATACAGTAACTTTCATAGAGCTTTGTTGGATCCAAGTTGTGAGGTGATTTTCCCATATTGTTGTTTAACATTGCTACGAACCTATAATAACCACATCGGCGCTTTCGGGAATCGCACTTTCCGTCGAATATCGATGGCCAGCTGGTGTGACACGCCGCTCGTTGCTGAGGACGTGGCTCTTAAACTTCGAAAAGGTGTTTCTCCTTAATCGAAACATGCCGTTTGGTTCGTTGGTCGTTTAACAGTACAGGTTATTCTTTATTGAACTATCCTTGACACTTGTTGAATATGGTGTTTTAAAATTTACAACGCGTTTTTTACGATTTTTTAAAAGGTTACACCGTTCCAGTCCTACGAACCAGTTCAGCCTGTCGGATGGTTCTGCGACTGGTCTCGAGCTAACCGGATTGAACACTGAGCGCCAGCTTGGTGCGGTGGAATTGAAAAACCGATAGCCGATTGCCGTTAAATCAGCAACAAACGTGTCCGGGCCGATGTTGATAACCGTCTCTCCAGCGATTTGCATCGCAAGGAAGCGTACCAAAACAATACATCCCGCAGTAAATAGCACACGGCACGGTACGGAACGGACACAATCGTGCGCTGATTATGAGGAAGCCGTAAGCAGCTGAAAAAAAGGAAGATCGAACTCCGACCAGGGATGTCGGTTGATAATACTCCCCCCGGCGAACGGAAAAGGTTATCCCTATGGCTTTGGAATATGTTTCTTTGAAAAACAGGTATTTGTATTATTTTTTTCTATCATTTACATCACAAAAAACAGTATGGAATGCGGTGGTTACGAGACAAATGCACGACGATTTTGCTTTAAAACTATTGACGCACCCACGTACTCGAGTTCGTTCTGGCCGATCTAATACTCATCATCGTAATACTCTTCTCCGGATTGGACCGTATCGCCCGCCACTTCCTCGTAGTCCCGCTCCAGGGCGGCAAGGTCCTCGCGAGCTTCGGAGAACTCGCCCTCCTCCATGCCCTCGCCCACATACCAATGCACGAACGCACGTTTCTTGTACATCAGATCGTACTTTTGGCTCATCCGAGCCCAAGCCGTCGAGATGGACGTCGAGTTGGAGAGCATGCAGACGGCACGCTTGGGTCTGGCCAGCTCACTGCCCGGCAGCACGGACGGTGCCTGCTGGTTGATACCGATCTTGAAGCCGGTGGGACACCAATCGACGAAATTGATGTGCCGCTTGGTCTTGATTGCAGCGACCGCTTCATTCGTGTCCTTCGGCACGACGTCCCCGCGGAACAGCATACAGCACGCCATGTACTTACCCTGCCGTGGATCGCACTTTACCATCGTATTCTCGGCCGTAAAGCAAGCGTTTGTGATTTCGGCCACCGAGCTGCTCTCGTGACTCGCCTTCGAGGCGGATACAAGCGGTGCATAAGACACGAGCGGGAAGTGAACCCTCGGGTAGGGGACCAGATTCGTTTGGAACTCGTTCAGATCCACGTTCATGGTGCCTTTGAAGCGAAGCGAGGCCGTGGCCGACGACACAACTTGAGCGACCAGCGCATTCAGATCCCTATAGTTGGGTCGATCGATCTGCAGCGTCTTGGAGCAGATCTCGTAGGTCGCCTCGTTGTCCATGATGAAGCAGCAATCGGACGAGTTCATGGTGCCGTGCGTACACAGCACGGCGTTGTAAGGCTCTACAACGGCCGTCGAAATCTTCGGCGATGGGTACACCGCGAACTGGAGCTTGCACTTCTTTCCGTAGTCCATCGAGATCTGGTCCATCAGTAGTGAGGTAAACCCGGATCCGGTTCCTCCGCCGAACGAATGAAACAACAGGAAACCCTGCAACCCATCGCACTGCTCCGACAGCTTCCCCAGGGTGCCCGTGACGCGCTCGATGATCTGCTTCCCGACGGTGTAGTGGCCACGGGCGAAATTGTTCGCCGCATCCTCCTTTCCCATGATCATGTACTCCGGGTGGTACAGCTGCTTGTACGGGCTGTTCCGGATGTCGTCGATGACGGACTCCTCGAGATCGATGAAAATGGTCCGCGGCACGACGCGCCCGGAGCGTGTATCCTGGAAGAAGCCCGCCATGTTTTCCTCCATCGTCAGGTTAGGGCCCATCAGCCCATCCGGCTGGACGCCGTGCTCGGTGGTGAACAGTTGCCAGCACGCGTTCCCGATCTGGCAACCGGCCTGCCCGACCTGGATGGAAATTACTTCACGCTGGCGAACGAATAAAATAATTTCTCGTTAGAAGGAAATATTTGCCGATTCATTATCGATCTTTCTAACCATTTTCGATTACAAGGACGCACACACTACAAAAGATTTTTTTAAATCAATGCCGCCAGGCACCAAACTGACGGGAGAATTAATTAGTTATTCACACTTTATCTACTATTACTACGAAAATTACGTTTCGTTAATTGTCTGCGTGTACTTTCGATAAAAAACATTTACATTTGTTTACGCTAGTAGTGATGTAACCACGATCCTCATTCTGGTAACTCGGCTAGGACAGGATAGCTTTATTTTCCTTAAAATTTTCTATTTTCAACAATACACAATTTATTTTGTCGATAGTATAACATAATTTGCAAAGAAAGATAGGATTCAATTCAATTGCAAACACTCATGCATGATTTTTTAAATAAAACGTCATATATATTAAGATTCTTTTCACTACCATACATCCTGGAGTATTAGCCATGCCTTAGTAAACTTAATTATCCTCTAAAGGTGAAACCATCACTAACACATGCAGTCCATTGCCTCTACCAACGATATTTGATCTATCAATCGTGTAACGTCTTTTGTCGATCGAGGATCGTTTCGTCCGTCTCTACTCTACATTCTTGTCTGTGATCGTTCTGTGTAAATAAAAATGGTTGGTATTGTAGTTCTTTGTCCATGGGTGCTTTAAGCTAACGCGAGCCTCTTTTCGCTAGCGTGAAGTAATTTCCATCCAGGTCGGGCAGGCCGGTTGCCAGATCGGGAACGCGTGCTGGCAACTGTTCACCACCGAGCACGGCGTCCAACCGGATGGGCTGATGGGCCCTAACCTGACGATGGAGGAAAACATGGCGGGCTTCTTCCAGGATACACGCTCCGGGCGCGTCGTGCCGCGGACCATTTTCATCGATCTCGAGGAGTCCGTCATCGACGACATCCGGAACAGCCCGTACAAGCAGCTGTACCACCCGGAGTACATGATCATGGGAAAGGAGGATGCGGCGAACAATTTCGCCCGTGGCCACTACACCGTCGGGAAGCAGATTATCGAGCGCGTCACGGGCACCCTGCGAAAGCTGTCGGAGCAGTGCGATGGGTTGCAGGGTTTCCTGTTGTTTCATTCGTTCGGCGGAGGAACCGGATCCGGGTTTACCTCACTACTGATGGACCAGATCTCGATGGACTACGGGAAGAAGTGCAAGCTCCAGTTCGCGGTGTACCCATCGCCGAAGATTTCGACGGCCGTCGTAGAGCCTTACAACGCCGTGCTGTGTACGCACGGCACCATGAACTCGTCCGATTGTTGTTTCATCATGGACAACGAGGCGACCTACGAGATCTGCTCCAAGACGCTGCAGATCGATCGACCCAACTATAGGGATCTGAATGCGCTGGTCGCTCAAGCTGTGTCGTCGGCCACGGCCTCGCTTCGCTTCAAAGGCACCATGAACGTGGATCTGAACGAGTTCCAAACGAATCTGGTCCCCTACCCGAGGGTTCACTTCCCGCTCGTGTCTTATGCACCGCTTGTATCCGCCTCGAAGGCGAGTCACGAGAGCAGCTCGGTGGCCGAAATCACAAACGCTTGCTTTACGGCCGAGAATACGATGGTAAAGTGCGATCCACGGCAGGGTAAGTACATGGCGTGCTGTATGCTGTTCCGCGGGGACGTCGTGCCGAAGGACACGAATGAAGCGGTCGCTGCAATCAAGACCAAGCGGCACATCAATTTTGTCGATTGGTGTCCCACCGGCTTCAAGATCGGTATCAACCAGCAGGCACCGTCCGTGCTGCCGGGAAGTGAGCTGGCCAGACCCAAGCGTGCCGTCTGCATGCTCTCCAACTCGACGTCCATCTCGACGGCTTGGGCTCGGATGAGCCAAAAGTACGATCTGATGTACAAGAAACGTGCGTTCGTGCATTGGTATGTGGGCGAGGGCATGGAGGAGGGCGAGTTCTCCGAAGCTCGCGAGGACCTTGCCGCGCTGGAGCAGGATTACGAGGAAGTGGCGGGCGATACGATCCAATCCGGGGAAGAGTATGGTGACGAATATTGAAAACCTCATTGGTGTTTGTCCGAAAGATTATATACTTTTTAATAAATTTACTATTTTAAAACATTCATAGATTATTGCGTTTTTTTCTCAAATTCTCAGTAATCTGTTCGGATCCGTGTGCTTCCCCCTAATGACGGCAAATCAATCCTATTTACATACAAATCACGTTTTATTCAATAACGTTAGGCCTCCCGCGACTCGAGGTTGACCTGTAAAAAAAGGTTGCACAGAATTCAATGTAAAAATTAAAACATAGCATTAAACCTTTCCCATAGAAGATACATTTAAATAGAAAATAGAAACAAATGCATGTGCACGAAACGCGTGATCGTGGAAAAGGTTGCACATTCAAATCCATTACGTTTAAACAGTTTAAAGTAAATGTATAAAGTATTTCAATGTGTGTCCTTCCTTCCCCTGCCTTGCTAGGACAAAGATGTATGATGAAGTTTCAAGCATCCTATTCCGTAGCGCCTCATATCTGGTCTGTTATAAACTATCCCTGCTACAAGAAGAGCGTCTATGGATGCTTCCGGCGGTGGTGTTTTGAGCTCCAAAAGTAAAATGTATGTCTTGTTTTCTACCTGCTCCAATGCTCTAATGTATGTAGTCGCCGATGGCTCTTTACCCCCTCATTCCCTGTGTTTAAGGCAACGCCGATGAAACTTTGGTATCCCTCCTTTAGTAGAATAAAAAAAAAGAAAAAAAAGTTTGCCATCGCATCATTCGGTTGGATTACGATTATTCACCCCCATACATTCATAATTTGATCATGGATGCATATTTATAGACTGTTGTATGTTTTACGTTTCTCTCTGGTATCTAAAGTATTCATTTGCTTCAAAAATATGTATGTAACTTTAAACAAATCATTAATTTTTCCTAAGAAATATTCTTGGCCGTAGTTGGGTTTGGGACAATGCGACATAGGACCAATCCCATCACACATATTCTGTTACTGAAAATTGTTCTATCCTGCGCCGTGCACTCCCGCACAACATTATCGAAGGCGTGTTAAAGATTGTTTCGAAGTTTCCTTTCCTAGCTGACTCATTTTCATCGTCTTGTTGTTTGGTCAAACTATGTGTCTCCTCACTAGAACGTGTTGCTTGCACTGACACTTCCTTTCGTTTCGAATGCAGCTTAGTAGCATGTTGCGTGGAATGGACTATCACTAGTAGCTGGCATGAGCACCCACGAGCATTAATTCTTTTTCATCGTCACTTTCGCACATCAGTCGAACCATTTGGCCACTGATATTATTTAACCTTAAAATTGTACTGGTCCGATGATAGGATGCATATCTTTACTGGGTGAAGTAGAAACGGTACACGATGGTGGCAACAAGGCCTAAAATCAGCGGCACTATCCACTGTTTCAGTTGGCTGTGGAACGAAAAGCAAAGAACAAATAAGTCGTATAGCAAGACAAGGCGAGCGTTGTTTATGGAAGCAATGGCCTACTTGTCATCCTGCTGTTCGGTTTTCCAGTCCGGTTCCTTCTTGACTGGGACTTGTTTTCGCTCCGACTCGATCAGTTCGCCAACCTTGAACTTCTTCATCATCTCCCGTGCGTCACTGCTGTGGCCAACATCTTCGAACGCTTCCGTGGCTTCCTTGCCCGCTTGCTCGAGCAGGACCTCCTCACCGCCGGGGTGCTGTTTTTGGAGTTGAAGAAAGTCGTAAAACAAACAAATATAAAAATTTCATCCGATATTTCATTATATCTCCTACAAATCGCAACGTCATGGTAACATCTATTTAATCAAAAGATCTACTAGTTCATCGGTGTCAGCATTACTAACATTTTATTCCCTGTGCCCATTTTCAGACATTGCTCCACGCTGCCATTCTGGCGTATCAGCATGACAACATACCTTCCGTAATCTTATCATGGTACACGTTTACTCACAAGAGGATAGATAGAAATTTCTACCCTTTTGGGCCATCGTACACAAACCGTGCCTACGTGAGTGAGTTCAAATTGGTACATACTTAATACTAACGAATCCAGCAGATAAACGAGAATTGTATCCATAGCTTATGCAGGATTCCCCAGCTTGTGAGCTCTTGTTCCAAATGCATATTTTTCACTATTAGAAAACACTTGCACACATGCATAAGACACTTTTTGTTAATTTTCGTTTAGCGACCATTTGATATAAAAATAATTTATTCGCCCAAAACATGACCATTATGTCAGATAAGCACGATGGATCCGGTTAGGAGAGTAACTTGAGTTAATGCAAATAGCACATGTCGTACTCTTGTCTATTTCGCAAATCATATTTTTCATTATGAAACGAAATCCCAATCATGTGTAAGACGAATTTTATCCAGGTTCGACAATGCTTGACGATGTTATCCATTAGGCTCCCAGACATCGTTAGTTGCTCGGTTAGTGTTCATTAACCTTCCTAGATGATTTTGAGATATCCGCTGTTCAAGGAAAAACAAATTCGTGTGCACGCAATCTTTCGTAACTGCATGCCGTTGCTCATGTTCGAAAGTTTCCTCTGAAGGGCGCGCAAAGTACATTGGAAACGAACAGTTAAGTTAAACTAAATACTTCTAAGGTAACATACATTTCAGTAACGAGTTCAAGCAAGTTGAGGAGATGAAAAGAAATGGTCATACTTTCTGCTAGCACCGTTACAGACAGCGTCTGAAGGAATGATTGGTTTTTAATCAAAGTCTCTCTTACTGTGCCTCCATAAAATTTCACAGGCTGCGTTGGTAATTTTATGTGCCAGCGATAGTAGTGATCCGCCTTAGCCAGGAACAGTAAATATTTATAAACCACCGACTAGACGTTAACCGCACTGGCGGATTTCTTCTTCATGCTTGTCCTTTGCGATTCGTATCAACGGTGGAACGACGTGAGTTTTAAATATTTTTTTTTGCTACATACAGTTTCAAAGACATTAAAGCAATAAAACCGTGTTGCACACAAATTGACATAAAAGGGAGTATTGGGTAATAAATTCTGGTGTAAAGTAACGTACTGTCCAGCTGTGCTGGTCGCTAAATAAACATCACGCACATTCAGCTGCCCATCGGGTACGGCATCGTTGCTATGTAGCCTTGAACTTTGATCATGGAGCATGATTTGCACATATCACCGCACACATCAATGAGTAAAGATGATATGCAGAAAAAGTCGTCTCCGGTTAGCAAACGTGCTGCTGCCCATTTTCTCGCTATATCGATCATTTGTGCCTTCAGCGCTTTCGTCAACACATCTGATCAGCCTGCTCGGTTGTTTGTAATGCAAATTCCTTATCGGTTGCAGGAGAAGCAGACGAAAGTCAGCCATACACAGTATGCAGCGTTTATTACGCAACCGGCTATTTTGGGCGATTTCTCTCCGCTTCTTACTTCGTGGCTCATTTATCTGTTGAGCCCCGTGAAGCGGTGGCCATTATTTACTCGACTTACGTGCGAGCCGGAAGCTTTTCATGGCGATTAGTTTTTCACTCGTGGCACTTTCGCATGCACATGGCACAGATTGCTATGATCTCTCTAGCTATGGTGTTAATGTAATGCGTTGGAACCACAAATTTACCTCGTTCAGGAACTCCGTCACATCGTAGATGTCGTTATGAATGACGATCCACGTCGATTTGTTGGTGTTGTGCGATTTCACCTCCGCTAGCGAGTAAGTTTTCACTTCCGACATTCTGTTGTACCGATTTATGGTGCTGTACGGCGGACTGATACGATTTTAGCGATGTTTTCTGGTTCGTGTTTGCTTTTCTACTGAATCGGTCATATGGATTTCACTTGGAGTTTGCTGTTTCTTGTGCAGTGTGGCCAAAGCAGTTCCAAAACATACATGTCAGTGAAACGTTGCCAACATTGTCTTTCCAAAAAAAGATTTTATTATTTAAAATATGTTTTATGCACTGTATGAAATATTCATCATAAGTAATTGTTATCATTTAGTTGATAAATAATTTATTAGCATTTGTTTCCATAAAATAAGAAGAGAAAACATTGATGTCCGTGGCAACACTGCTGTCACAACACTCGGACGTTATTTTGTTTACAAAAATATTTCAACCTAAACCCCCCGCAAGTAAATTCGTGTTTGCAACTGAACAGTAAAACATACCATCGAAACGTTCGTCGGGAATCATCCTTCTTTCTGTATCAAAAGGCATCATGGAGCACATATTCGTTCCGTTAAATTTTGATTCCAGTTGTTATTACGACGAGGATAAACAAATTCGCTTCGATCCACCAGTTTACGAGCAACGATATTCAACAGTTTTACAATTGCTTGATTTAGACTATTGGAAACATTCTTTCAAGAAGGCAAGTTCACCGCAGCTACGATAGCATGGCTCGATGCATTGAAAAAGAATCCTTTTATTGCAGATTGTGGAATTTGGATGTGCAGAAATGAAATTCTTCAGGCTGCTACGTTCCTTAGCAGCGGTAGAGAAAATACTAGAGGTATTTGAATCCTTCAACAATATTGCATTTATTTCAATTCTTTTACAGGTCAGCGTACTTCTGGTATACTATTTCGTACCATTTTATTGCGTCTACATTTCCATTTTACGATGGAAATGTCGAGATTTTAGTCATGCAATCTATGAGTTTATTGAATCAATCTATGCACATGCAGGGGGTAGTGTTCATTTCCTTACGCCTCCAACGAGCCAAAGGGCTTACACCCATGCAATGTGATTTATTTACTGTGGTTGTATTACTTGAACCGTGGATTGTGCTCCAGAGAAAAAATATTTTAACAAAACGATATCTATGCATGCATGTTTTTCTGTTTCTAAGAATTGGGAAGCTTTTCAATCATTTCCCAAAGGGGTCATACGTCATTTTGACGTCTCCTTTTCTGTCAAAACATTTGAGAAGTGATGGGAAATGATGCAAAGTCCGGAGTTCTACGGTTCTTTTTTCGAAAGGATTCGCGAGATTCGGTTATTAAATTTGTTAAAATCATGCTTGATAATCTCTTTATCGAATAGGAGATTTAAAAGATGTCTGTGTTAACGCTTCAGTGTAAAAACTAACTTAGGTTTGCACATGAAAAAAACCGGTTGACCGCCATCCAAACAAACTGTGCTGGGTGCACCGGTCCTCGCGAATTCGCTAGGTGCAGATCGAATGTCTCGACACTACATGTGAGTGCTCAAGTTCGATTGCGGACTAAAATATGTGGATGGCGGTGTTGAAGAAAACATCACGCTTTCTGCAAAATTTAGCTTCTACTAGACGGGAATGGCTACGATAACGATAGTTCCTGTAGTAAATAGTACTTAGCATCCCGCCAGTGCCCAGTGCGAGTGGAGGAACGTTTGAGAAAGTGTTTGCGAGAAAGTGAACCAGCAGCAAGTTCTTCCCTTCTACCCACCTGCCCCTTCACCGTCGTTACGAAGAGGCCTCGCGCACGCATGAATGCGTACGCGTGTATGTGCCGATTGTGTATGAGTCTAGTGTTTCGCCGAGTGAATCTAGGCGCGTGTGTGTTGACCGTGAATTGCACACAAAGTACTATCGCTGGTGGAAGGTCCTTTCGGCTCCTCTCCGCCTCACCTCGCTGGACAACACCTGGCTGTCAAAGGCACCTCAACTTTATCTTACCGGCGCGTGCAGCGCATTCCCCCATTGGAACACCCCGTGTTCGACGACTCGATCAGTCGCTAAACCAATCGCAGTAGCCAGTTGCTGAGAAGAAAGGATAACGCCCGCTTGCATTACCTGAGGAGACGCAGAAGGCACCATGAGCGGGGAAGACTTTATTTATAGCGCCATCACTGATGATAACGTGGGTACGTTCGATTTGAACGCAATCGCCAGCAAACTCGCCAGCACGGATAAGTTGGTGCGTGAGAGCAAACAGCAGCAGGAAGAAAATGACCGGCTACGGAAGAAGATTTCGTCCTTGCGCGAAACGGCACTGGAGATAAAAAACCTATACGAGGCGGAATGCGCCAAGAGCGGCCGCATCGAGGAGCAGCTAGCGACGGCGCTAAATCAATGCCGAGAGCTGGAACAACGGTGCTCAGAGGCTGAGAACGATCGGGTAAACACCGGTCTACTGCTAAAGGAGCGGATAGCGGAGTACGATCGGCAGATAGAGACGAACGAGGCACGTTACCGGGCGATCGTATGTGACCTGGTGCACTTTTACTCCCACGACCTGCAGCAAGGGGCACAACCATGCGACAGTGCGGTCAGGTGGAAAGAGCTGAAGGTACACGCGGGGACGGCGAAAAAACTCGACCTTCCGGAAGAGGTGAGACAGTTCTTCAGTCAAAATCATCCCCCGGCACATGCGTCTTCGCGCAGCAAGCGAAAAAAGCGGCCCGATATGTGCGACCAGGAGTGTCAAACGGCCGAGGACACCGGTGAACCAAGAATGCTGCGAACCAGTGGCACAAACACCGATGTACCCTACCCGGCACCGAGGTCGGAGCCCCAGGTGGAGAAGAAAACGTTCTGTGACAAAGGCACCATGCACAGCACGATGTCCACCATCACGCGATCGACATGCACATCGGCGTTCATCAAACGGGTCGATGTAGGAGTGAATTTCCCCGAGATAACGCACAAGTCGGTGGACGAAATTTTGCGCGAGTGTGTCCCCCTGCCGCCGTTGCTGTTGTCTCCGATCGTAGAGATTCTTCCCCTGCGGAGGTCGGTGGAAATACAAACCGAAAGATCCACCGGTGAGACTGTCGTACAAAACATCGTGGAGAAACCACAGCTCGTATCCTGCAGTACAATGACCAGTTTGAAAAACATCCGCAAACGTATCGACTATCGGAAAACCGACGGTGGAGGGCCACCAGGAGGAATGGAGAGAGGAGGCTTCCAGCAGCAGTACATTAACATCGCGGAGCAGCTGTACGCGAAGAAGATCAAAAAGGAAGAGCATATGTCATCGATGACTCCTCCATCGGTCGGTTTCGGGCCGGATGACACCTTCGGTCGAATGCATCCTCATCTCTCCACCATCTGGACATTGCTGGGGGAAACGATCTTCTCGCTTATGGGAAGTCCTGGTCGGCGGTTTGACGGCCAATGCTATAGCATGATCAACGAACAGCTTGCCACCATCCGCGACATGATCGAGGCCGACGGGCGGCGTGAATCGGAGCTGATGAGTGCAATGTTCTCCAATGTCAGTGCCACTGTTGAGGCGGCCGCCGGTTACGGAAAGCAACGGGTGAGGCTTACCAGGGTGCCACCGGAGCAGGAACCACCTCCATCGCCGGTCCCACAATCTCCCGCTAGATGTTTCCCGGCGGACGACTGTAGCGCTTCTCCGGCGGGCAACTTTGCTGAACACTGTACACACGTACGGCAGGTAGACAATCTCCTCTCCCCGGCGGTGGTGGAGGAAACCGAGGCCGTCAATGTTCCTCCTCCCGCCCCGACGATCGGTGCATCCTGTTCAACGAGGCAAACCAAAGACATCAGTAAAGCGGTCAGCGCTTCAACAACACCAAACACCACCGCCACACCACAGACCAACGGTCAGTCCTTCAACGCTAACGTACAATTGGTGGACGAAATGGAAACAAACGGTAAGTAGATGTTATTCAGTTGTGGCCCCGCTTCGTCCTTGCCCTTGGTTGTAGATGCAATTAGCTACATGCTATTGGAAAAAGTGTTTCCAAACACATTCATTCAGTAAAATTGATTAAATTATTTCTCCTCTTTTCGCAGCATATTTAAATAAATTTGACAGCACTGATAAGGGTTGTCTGTTAGGTATCAGGAATTACTAAACCCAGGGATTACTTAACGCAACGATATCGAATCGATATCGCCACCGTCATTTTTTTCGCGCCAGATAAATTGTAAAGGATTTTATTCAGTAGGTAAATGTGTCGGAAAGATCAGTTTCAGTTAGATTGGGCACAAGTTTGATTTGATTTTTATAGACGCAGATTATTCTAGCAATTTAAACATATTGTAGTTTAAGGATTTCCTGATTTCATTACCTTCCCTTTTTGCCCTTTTCATAGAAGCATGTAAACTCCTATATTCCTTATGTTTCAAATTCCGGTGGAAGTAAATTTACATAAAAAGTGGTAAAAGATAACATATTTAAAATTTTATCTTTAAACTTTTTGAACATTTTCATACTTATTTTAGTTGAATTTCGATTTTTTTTTTTCAACAAATAATAGGAACACTTTATTCAATAATTTTGATCTTTATTTTTGGGCAGAAAACAAACCAGACATCGTGAACACATTCGACAAAAATTTAGTAGGGTTTTTAGTATGAAACACTAACATTTTCTTACGGGCCGGATAAAATCGGTTGACTTGCCGGATTTGGCAAGCGGGCCGGGGCGGAAATTTGCCGACCCCTGCATAAGGCAATAACCTTTTCAGCGCCAAATCTGTTGAATTGCTGTAGCGCAAAGATGAGAAATAATTTGTATAATTGCAAAAAATTGTCGCGCATCCTGTACCGTATTCAAAATAAATTTGAAAAAGTATATGTGATACGCAAAAAGTAATGGATAAACAATGGCAATTCATTCATTCCGTTGTTGTGATCTTAATAGTGGGGCCAACAGTTTACGTTTTAAATATGAAAATAATATTAATTTTAATGATTTTCCTTTGCTATTCCAGTAGCTCCAAGCACAGACGATGTCGACTCGTTAGAGATTAAACGTTCCGAAGCAGCAAGCAAACCAGTTTCTAAAATGATGGACGAAGAAAACGATCGGATAGCAGAAGAGTTGCGCCAAATGGAGGAAGGTGAAGATGACACCAGACATCCATCAAACACGACGGGAGACTCTAGTGGCACCTGTGTTTTAGCTGCCCCAATTGCATCATTACCTGAGGAGAGTCCGGTGGAGAGGCTGCTTATAGCTGGTTCGACAATAATAAGCCCCACAACGGAGAGGATAGGGTTATCATCACTTGGCTTGGCCCCTACTCCTACAGAGCCCCGGCCTTCGACACCGCCGAGGACAGCTGAAGCGAACACGAGTACCGCCACGTTCGTATCGCCGATCAAGGTGAAGGAAACGAATGATCTGGTGAAGGATCAGTTCAAAACCCCCACTCAACCACCGATCAGTAAGCGGAAGCTGCGCATTCGTCGCTCGGGCGAACCACCCGCGGCCCTACCTCCTTCCTATAGTCCGAAGCGGCCGCGTCTCGATTCTCCTTCCGAGTCGGCAAGCCCATCCCCCCCTTCTGCTGCCAGTGGCCGGATATCACCCACCACCGAGTTCCTGCTGGAGGACGATTGGGATACAAAGTTTTCCTCCATCAAGGCGGCCATGTTTTCGGCGATCGAGAGTCCGTCGTACCGGCCACTTTCACCCATTGCGGATCGGATCGACTTAGACGAAGAAAACGACGGCGAGGGCATTGTTGTAGAAGGCGTGGATTTAGAACTAGAAGAAGAAGAAAATGGTGCACAGCAGGAAGAAAAGGAACTCCCTAAGGAACGGGAAGCAGAAGGTGGTCCACTAGTCGAAGCAGAATCGGTTGAGATTGTGCCTACAATTGAGAGGATAGAAGATGGTAAAGCTGATTCTGGCAAAGGAACCGAGGAGGTCGCGATGAAGAAGGATAGTAAAGTAGATGAAAGTTTGCCAATGGACAATCACAATTCCACGGGAAGTTCGCCATCACCGGAATGTACCGTAGTAGCAACTCGAGCAGTTGCCAATGATCCTGTAACGGCGGGAGAGGCGAAGGCCGAAGAACCATCTGCACTTGATGAAAAGACTTCCAAAGAAAGCGATAAAATCGTTGAAAAAGAACCGACTGCAGATGTCAAAGAGAAGCTCGAGAATGTGCAGGATATTGCTAAAATGAGTGAGTTAGAATCGCCTGCGAGCCCCGATTGGGATTCACCAATGTCACCGCCGGCGCACGAAACCGGCATCGATACCCCGATCATCTCCACGACCTCATCTACCTCCACGTCGGAATCGGTGTACTGTTTGGATTCTCCTCTATCGCCACCTCCCGCCGCAAGCCCTGTCGATATTGACACGTCCGTACCCCCACCGAGGGTGATACCGCTCGATCACGTGCATCTCCATCATTGCAAGCAACAAGCGCGCGGTCCGCTCGATCAAGCGATCGAATGTTACAAGATCGAGCGAAGGTCTGAGGTGGTGAATGCGCACGCCGGACGATTGAACGCCGAGGAGCAGAGCTCTATGCAGCAGCTAACGGAAGCGTTTAAGCGCTACGTAAAGTCCCCGTGGACCGAGGCGGCCGTGGCCGAAGCGGTCGGCAAGGTGGTGGCGATCAGTCAGGATGGGCGAATGATCGCACGGGGCTTGCTCGAAACCTCTCTCTCGCATCACGGAGATCTCCTCGTCAATCTCGAGTGCTCACCACCGGCCCCGCCCATACCGGTTACGCAGCAGAAGCTGGTTCTTCTTGTGCGCCACCTCACGCCCCACCTTACCCACGAACCATTCGATCGGGTGATGATGCGCGAACTCGATCGGCGCGTGTTTCAGCTGAAGGCGGCCGAATCGTCGGGCGTACCGATGCTGCCGGGCCTGATCGCACTCACCTTCCTGTACATTGGGCTGGAAGATAGCAAGCCACCGACGGTGGTGCCCTGGCATCGGACCTACTCGGTGCGGTTGTACCTGTTCAAGTGCCTGTACTACTTCGGCTACAAGTGTCTCCCGTTGGTGTACTACGTGCTGCGGGCTTTCCCGTTCGCCCTGCCGAAGAAGGGCAGCCCGAACTATGACAACGCGGACGCAATGATCAGCACGATACGAACGATTCTCATGAACACCAACTACAACGAGTCGGCGAACGGAGGAGGAGGAGGAGGCGGAGGAGGAGGCGGCAACGACTTGGGACTGTACAAAAAGCGTGAACTGTTCGCACTCCTCACGTACCACTACGGCTATCAGCCGGGCAGCCCGACCTACGACGAGCTGGTAGTGAACCTGATCGAAAAGATTCGCGCCAACCGGCTCCGGAACGTGCCGCACGCGTTAATCCTGGTGGCAAAGCGGAAGGGCTACGAGTGGGCCCGCCAGAACATCATCCAAAAACGGCTCTACCCGCTACTGAACGACTACCTCAAGCTATTGGATCTGATGAACAGCAGCGGCGGTACAGCGGCAGTTCCTGCTACTGCCGGTTGTCCGGCGGATCTGGCCGGGCTGGACGAACGTATCGTCGCCTGCATCTTCACGATTTCGTCCATCATGAAGACGCACCCGCCGCAGGAGGACGTCTCGGGCGTGATGCAGATCTTCACCACCATCGTGCAGCTCGCCCGAGGGAACCAGAAAATCCAGGAGGAGGCGATCGCCGGTCTGCTCAAGTTCAGTCGCTTCGGCCATGCGGACATTTTCGAGCGTATCAGACACTGGCAGCCGACGTACCCGGTTAGCGACCGGGTGAGGCTCATGCTGGCCACGTTGGTGCATCGGAAAAATTTACCGTTCTGGAAGCAGCTCATTCAAAGGAAGATCGTTTGAAATGGCGCCCAGGTTGAGATTAGCGTGAGAGGGAGCGGGTACGGTAGTCGTAGGTTTAGTAGGGCTTTGAACCGATCCTCTCCGCATGGCCGCAGTAGTTCGATAACGTGTGGACCATGTCGAACCAATTGTACAGCAAGGTTTCGTTGAAATAATTCAATGATAAATAGTATATTCTCTACATTTCTCTAGTTTTCCTTCCCCCCAGCGAAGTTTTATTTAGGTGAACTTTGTTGAGAAAAAGCAATTCCCCCGATAGGTCCTCCATGTTCCCCATATACCCTCCGATCAACATTAAATATTGCTCTGTGATTTTTTGGTTGCATAGAAAAACGCGTATCCTTTTGATTAAGAACAATCGATAGTCTACTGTTGTTTCGGATGCTTTTACACCCCACATGTGTGTGTGTCTCTCTCTTTTTCTTTTTCTCCTGCCCCTCCCTCGCGCTGGCTCACCCAGCCCTGGTCAATTAAGACCTCCTTGTTGTACAGTGCAATGCAGCAGAAGCCAGTATGATTGTGGAAAATAAAGCTAATATTTTATTTGAATTGTACATTGACTCTGGACTTTAGGTTTCGTTTGTTTTTAGATTTTCCAAACCGAAATGAGCTATCCAAATGTGGTATCAAATGTGGTTTATGAGTGGGTTTATGTAGAGGAAAGTGTGGTAAGATGCCCCGGTGGGGTAAAATGCACCGGCATTTTACACATGATTAATTATCAATGTTCAATCAAGCAAATTTCTTGACATCCTTTCCGATCGTGTTTTTCGCATTCTTTAGATCGATATCGACGAGAGACTTCTGAATCAAAGTCGGAATATGGTAAAGCCACTGCTTGTAGACTACGTGACGCCATCGGAAAACCCGTTTACCGTAGAAGTTTGGCGTGGGGACATTTCCATTGGACACGAATGTCTCGAGGGAACGGATGTGGTCATTGGTATTGAAATGTAAGTTTGAATAGTTTGTTTGCTTGTATGCAGTAGACGTTTCACAGTCTTCTTATCGATCATGACAACTCTTTTTTTGTTTGTTTCGGCTCTAGCATCGAACACCTTCACCAGCCGGTGCTTGACAAGGTGCCGGAAAACGTGTTCGGCTTCATCAAACCAAAGGTTGCTCTCTTCTCCACACCGAACGCCGAATACAACGTCCTTTTCGATGGGTTGCTGGAGAACGGTTTCCGGCACGATGATCACAAGTTCGAATGGACCCGTGCACAGTTCGAGACATGGGCAGGCACGATCTGCCAGCGGTATCCGGACTATGACGTGAAGTACTTCGGTATCGGTGCGGCACCGGCCGGTTCTGAAGCGATCGGTTGCGTCAGCCAGCTGGCAGTGTTTGTGCGCAAAGATTTCTTAAGCAGCCTTCCGGATCCACCGACGAAAGAACCGCCCTCGGCCGCTACGGCGAGCAGGCAAACGGATGAACCGCAGGCTGGTGAACCTTCGAAGCGCACGTGTTGGTTCAATCCGGAAATAGGTGAAGTAATGACGGATCCACCACCGAACGACAACGACGACGACGGCGACGATGGCGACGATCCCGAAGGCCCCGTATTCCACGGACCTCCCGGTGGGGGGGCAATGGACGAAGGTTGGCGTATGAACGACGATCTGGATGTTGACGACCAGCAGTGGAGCAGTGGAGAGGAACAGCAGGAAGACGACATTGGTGGAGCGCACCACTTTGACATGTATATTCCCGAGGATGAGGAGGTCCGCGCGACGCGCACCCGAAACGATAGCGGAAACTTTGAGGAAGAAGAAGAACCACAAACCGGAGATTACTGGTTGGTCCATCGGGAAGAGTATCCGGTGGCGGCACCGGATGATCGAACAGCCGAACAGCGCCTGCGGGATGATGTCCTGTACCAGGTGCGGCGATTGCGGAACTTTGGGGAGGATTTTCTCGACCCCGAGCACGATCAGTATCTCATCCCACTGTACGCCGTGCGGAACTGCATGGGTGCCGAGCAGGTCACGATCGAGCAGCTGCGACGTATCCTCCCGGCCGAGGGTTATCGTATCAACGCGGACGATATGGTTTGCCTACCGATGGAATATTCTTCCGACGACGATGTGGACGATTGTGCCGAGTACGATATAGACGATCCATGCGAGCAGCAGCAGGGTTGGGAGGAGGAAGATAAAGGAGCCAACGGGTGTCCAAATCGGGCCGTGCAAGGGTTGAGCTTGGCCGAGGATGACGCGACGTGGGATTGAAGCAAACTGATCTTTTATTGTTTGTGTATATTGAATTACACCACTTGTGTCAATTATTGATCTTTTTTTTACTTTGTTTAGTTTGATAATATTCGATAATTGTCACGCGCTCAAAGAATTATGTAACGACAAGCGGTTCGTTTCACGATGTACATTATGACTGAAATAAACGCATGTTTGCGAAAATGAAAGAGATTGTTTGGAATGTTCCCCTGTTATCGCAAACGGTTGCACAATCTCTCGAAAATGCAATCCGATGTACGGAAGTACAGTAATTGCAAGTAGGCAAGCATTAGCTTGCAAAAATCTATCAATCATATCGGCGACAATATATGCGATTGATAAGGCTCGTTCAAATGCAAAAAAGGTCCACTATTAAAGGAGCTGATTTTAGACGGGATCTTATCAGTCCAATTTGAGGTGTAAGACCGTACGTAGCGTAACTTCGTTCACCTTTTTCTCTCTAGTGATGAATCGTTGGGTTGGCAAGGTGGCCGTCGTAACCGGCTCGAGCTCCGGGATCGGTGCAGCGATCGCCAAGGATCTGGCCAAGGCCGGTCTGATCACCGTCGGTTTGGCGAGACGTGTCGAGCGGGTCGAGGCGCTGAAGAAAGACATTCCGGCTCAAGCGGCCGGAAGATTGCATGCGCTAAAGTGCGACGTTTCGAGTGAGGCCGACATTGAGGCCACCTTCAAGCAGATCGAGAAAACATTCGGTGGCGTCGACGTGCTGGTCAATAACGCCGGTATTGCGCGCTCGAGCAATCTGCTCGACCAGGGTAACGCGGCCGATTTGCGGGCGACGCTGGACACGAACGTCACCGGACTGGTGCTCTGCAGTCAGGCGGCGTACCGTTCGATGATTGCCCGATCGGTGGATGGCCATATTATTCACATCAACAGCGTCGCCGGTCACGGGATACCGAAAATTCCGAAGATGAATATTTATCCGGCATCCAAGTATGCCGTCACCGCCATCACGGAAACCATGCGCCAGGAGTTGCGTGACGCTGGAACGAAGATTAAAGTAACGGTAAGTTGACGGAGGCGGAAGTACATGCGTCTTAAATATGTATTTTAATTTTTACACGTATTTCGACTTCCTTTTCGCAGAGTGTCAGCCCAGGAGGAGTGCAGACGGAAATTCTGGGTCCGCTAGAGATTCCACAAGGCATGCCGGTGCTGGATCCAGAGGATATTTCACAGGCCGTTCTGTATGCATTGAGTACGGGACCAAGTGTGCAAGTGCATGAGATTATCATCAAACCAATTGGCGAAATGCATTAGCAAAGCATACTTCTTCATAGAAGTGTATCTTTAAAACAATAAAACATTCAATGTAAAACATCTATTTTATTAGCAGATCAAAAGAGTGTAAACTGTCTTTTTTATCATATCACGTACAAAAGGATGATAGTGCATAAATTAATGTGAGCTATCTTGTAGCTTCTTCTTTCCTACTTTCTACTACTTCCTACTCATTTGCGATCAACGATAATGGTTCTCGTTCGGGTCATGGTTTGAAATAAAATCCATGCAATGAATAACGCTAATGTCATCTCAGTTCTGATTCAGTGTCCTACAAAGTGTGTGAATAAGTGATTGACATAATGGAGGATAAAACGATATTGATTAGAATTTCTAGTGATTCAATTAAACAATCGATAAAGATTGTTACAATAGCTAGACAATCAAATTCGAATCTAATTGCGTTGCCTATCAGTTGAAGACGGTTGTCATATGTCCGATACGATGTACTGTTCAGCGATGGGAAGAAATCATCACTAGAAACATTAAGGCTAAATTGCTCTATCGCAATGTTTGCACTGAATGAATCCATTCAAATCATCCCCCGTCCGGTCATCGATATCTTACGGTATCCACTCACCTGTTCAAGAACCATGACAGTGGGAAGGTTCACGACCAACGGTGGTTCTAAAATAATCACTTATTGACATAGAACGTGTGGTACCAACATTAATCAAAGCTAATGTTTGTTGAATACAACATTCCGCCTAACAAATCGCTGAATGCATTGGAGGCCATGGGCGAGCAACTTGTGCACGAATACAATATCGCATTTCGTGTTATAACACCTATAGTCTATTTTACCGTGAGCGTTTTGGGCAGCCACGTTGGGTAAGGTTACAAAGTCTCGTAAATAATTTATTAGTTTTATAATTTTATCGTTTTTTAATCAAACAAGAAAGCATATCCAAACTAGATTGACCCAAGCTAGGCCCCTCAAACCTCACACGAAACAAAATGTGCGTGCATTTATCTGGCATTGCATGCAGGCCATGCCGACACGATCCTGATGCCCAGGATCGTCTTAAAAGGAGGCCGCATCGGTACTAACCGTATCAGTTTCGCTCGAAGTGTGCTTCCGTTACCATCACAACGCTTATAAGTCCAAGTTTTTGGAACCTCTGGTTGCCGTTCACTACAGTACACCTTTCTGAAAGAGATGGATCGTTGGGTTGGCAAGGTGGCCGTTGTAACCGGCTCGAGCTCCGGGATCGGTGCAGCGATCGCGAAGGATCTGGCAAAGGCTGGCATGATCACCGTGGGTTTGGCGAGACGTGTAGAACGAATTGAGGCGCTCAAGAACGAACTTCCGGCTGATGCAGCTAAGAGACTGCATGCATTCAAGTGTGACGTTTCGAGTGAGGCAGACATTGATGCCACCTTTAAGCTGATCGAGGAAAAATTCGGTGGCGTCGACGTGTTGGTCAATAGCGCCGGTACTGTGCGTTCAAACAATTTGCTCGACCATGGTACCGCGGCTGATCTGCGGGCGACGCTGGACATTAACGTTACCGGACTGGTGCTCTGCAGTCAGTGGGCATACAAGTCGATGGTAGCCCGATCCTTCGATGGACACATTGTGCACATCAACAGTATCGGCGGCCACCTGGTACCAAACCTCCCGAAGTTTAACATCTATACCGCGTCCAAGCATGCGGTCACTGCCATTACGGAAACCATGCGCCAGGAGTTGCGTGACGCTGGGACGAAGATCAAAGTGACGGTGAGATGAGAAGATGGCAGATTTGGAAGATCTTTTACATAATAACACAAGTTGTTTTGGAACTTACAGAGCATCAGCCCGGGAATAGTGGAGACGGATATCTTAGAACCGCTTGAAGGCATCGCGGGAATGCCTATGCTGCAATCCGAGGACATTTCACAGGCAGTGCTCTTCGCGATCGGTACTCCACCGCGTGTGCAAGTGCATGAGATCATCATCCGTCCGGTCGGAGAGCTGTTCTAGTGATGTCAACATTATAAAATTTGATATATTTTTCCTGCAAAAATAAATGTTTAACAGTTTAAACAAATTGAACTCTGATTCTCATTTCTTTCTATACTTACTTCTATTGCCTCCTAATTTCGCTGGTTTTGTCTATGGAACTGCATATTGTTTATATGTTTATGGCTGTGTTGACAATAACATTACCTAATTTAATATTTGTATTACCCTTATATATTTCTATCTTAATCATTGTTCATTTTTACTGCAATATGTTTAACTGCATCAAATTGTATGCAAAACATGCGTACATAGGCTTCAGGTTTCATTCAAATAATGCAATTGGCCACGTGTTTGGCAGAAAAACGGTGTATCGTTGTTAGCAAAACGATTGTGCTTTTAGATAAATCAAATCAGTTTTCCCTTTAAATACTGGTCATATGACTAAATCTTTTTGCAAAAACTGCCATCGCCTTGGAAACCATGCGGCAGGAGTTGGTCGCAACTGAAACGAAGATTAAAGTAATGGCAAGTTTAGGATCCAACTTTAAGGCTATTTTGCAAACGTTCCCTAAATTCACTAAACGGTAACTGTTAAACGCGTTGCTCAAAGAACTAGCATAACCAATGTCGAAAGGTTTTGAGTTTTCGATTTCGATAAATTTTCGATTAATTGACTTTTTCTTTCACTTCCTACAGAGTGTAAGCCCCGGCGGAGTGTAGAGAAAAATTCTGGGGCCATTGGATATTCCACTAGACAAAGTTGAGCGCTTTTCACATGCCTATTGTATTATAGTTTGCATTAAGTTTTGTGCATGTGTTGCACCATACCGATGTCATCTTTTTGCTTAACAGGTATAAATATTGAAGGGATCAACATAGAATTGGAAACATCGTAGGAAGCTTCAAACTAATGATCGATTCTGTGTGTTAGATAATCGAGCGATAAAACTTCTTGTGGTAGTAGGAAAATCAAATCAAAATCGCATCGTGCATGCGATAAAACGTGCGATATATTATATGATGAAGTCCAGCTGATTCAACACGCGTGAGCCATCACTATAAATAGCACTGCAACCGCTCTATCGCAATGAATCCATTCAAATCATCCCCTTTCTGGCTACCGACGTGTCACGTTACGTCCCGTCATCCACTTGGCCGTTTCAAAGGAAAGACACACGGCCGGTTCTAAAACAATCACTTATCAACATGGATTGTGCGGTACCAACATGCATCAAAGCTAATGTTTGTTGAATTAAACCCACCGCCTATCAAATCTGTAAATGCGTGAGAGGTCATTGGCGAGCATCTTGTGGAAGCTGAATTATTAGACAAATTTTGCCACACCCCACACAACGCCACATAACGCTGGACAAATGTAATACTGCATTCCAAGGTGCTAGTCCATGTTACTGCGAGCGTTATATGCAAGCACGTTGGGTAATGTTAAAGAATGTCATAAATAATTGATCAATTTTATTAATTTTCGTTCCTTGATCACTTCATTAACATGAGAGCATATCTATAACCGATACAAGTTTATTGGAGGAAGCTTAGGAATTGTATAGTATTTAAAATAAAGCGATGAATAACATCATTCAAAGCTGTTGGTGAAGAATTGCTCATGTTTGTGCTCAGTTGCTTGCGAATGAAGCACTCTTTTGGGATCCTTCTGGATAAACTCAACAAGCGTTCGAAAACAAAAAAAAAATTAACATATAATAGGCTAAATTTCATTAGTAATGTTAGACATTGTCTTTACACGTACAAAAGTTCATTAGTTTTGTAGAAACATTTTATTTTACGTATATTTTTTGTTTACATTAATTTCACCGCAACTTTCCATAGTTCCAAGCTAATCCCCACTAAACTTCACACGAAACAAAACGTGTGTGCGCTAATCTCGTACTTTGCAAGTCATGCCGACGCGATCCTGATGCCAAAGATCGTCTAAAAAGGAAGCTGCTTCAGTACGCGTCGTATCAGTTTCGCTCGAAGTGTGCTTCCGTTACCATCGCGACGCTTATACTTGAAAGTCCAATTTGTTCGATCCTCTGGTTGCCGTTGACTACAGTACACCTTTTTACTAGTGATGGATCGTTGGGTTGGCAAAGTGGCCGTTGTAACCGGCTCGAGCTCCGGAATCGGTGCAGCGATCGCAAAGGATCTGGCCAAGGCCGGCATGATCACCGTGGGTTTGGCGAGACGTGTGGAACGAATTGAGGCGCTCAAGAAAGAGCTTCCGACTGATGCGGCCGCGAGACTGCATGCAATCAAGTGTGACGTTTCGAGTGAGGCCGACATTGATGCCACCTTTAAGCTGATCGAGGAAAAATTCGGTGGAGTCGACGTGCTGGTGAACAACGCCGGTATAGTGCGGCCTAGTAATCTAATCGAGCAGGGTAATTCGGCCGATTTGCGGGCCGTGTTGGACACGAACGTCACCGGACTCGTGCTCTGCAGTCAGTGGGCATACAAGTCGATGGTGGCCCGCTCCGTTGGTGGACACATTGTGCACATTAACAGTTACGCCGGCCACGTGGTACCAAACTTCCCCAAGTTTAGCATCTATCCCGCGTCCAAGCATGCGGTCACAGCGATTACGGAAACCATGCGCCAGGAGCTGCGAGCCGCTGGGACGAAGATCAAAGTGACGGTGAGATGAGTCGATGGCAGATTTGAGAGATGAAATTTTGCACATGAAATTTTTATAATGTACGTTGTTTTTGAACTTACAGAGTATCAGCCCGGGAGTAGTGGAGACGGAAATCTTAGAACCGCTTGCGGTAACCCTGGAAATGCCCATGCTGCAATCCGAAGACATTTCACAGGCAGTGCTCTACGCGATCGGTACTCCACCGCATGTGCAGGTGCATGAGATCATCATCCATCCGGTCGGAGAGCTATTCTAGTGTTATTAATATCAATAAATTTGATATATTTTTCCAGGGAAAATAAATGTTTAACTGTTTAAACAAATAGAACTACAACTCGCATTTCTTTCTATACCTATTTTCATTCCCTCCGAATTTCACTGGTTTGTCCATGGAACTGCATAATTTTGATATGTTTATGACTGTGTTGACAAAACTATCAAATTTAATATGCGACCCAATATAAGGATGTAAGCCTTCAGATTTAATGAAAATTTTGCTATCGACCACGTGTTTAGCAGGAAAACGTTGGATCATTTTTAGTAAATCAGTAGTGCTTTTAGATAAATCAAATCAGCTTTGCAAAAGCTGCCATTGCCTTGGAAACCATGCGCTAGAAGTTGGTCGAAACTGAAACGAAGATTAAAGTAACGGCAAGTTGAAGCAACTTCAAGGCTGTTTTGCAAACGTTGCCCCAAATCACTAAACGATAACTGCGAAACACGTCGCTCGAAAAAGTAGCATAATCACTGTCGAAGGGTTTTAGTTACTTTTCCAAGCAGGTACCCATCGAAATTGCTATCTTTTTGAATGGACTTTTTGCTTTTAGGACAACCAAAATGTCAACTCTGGAGGAGTGTAAAAGAAAGACATATTTTTACTTAACAAGTATATTGTAAATATTTAGGTGATTAACATAATCGAGGTAAAAATGGTATTGAAAAGAAATTCGAGTAATTTTATACGAGTTGCTGAATGAACATGTTTTTGGTTTTTTTTTTTGAAAACGTCGTATGAAACTTCAAACTAATGATCGATTCTATCTGTTAGGTAATCGAGCGATAAAACTTCTTGTGGTATTAGGAAAATCAAATCAAAATCGCATCGGGCTACCGATCAGTGATAGACGGTTGTAACGTGCCCGATATGATATGATACTGTCCAGCTGATTCAAAACGCGTGAGCCATCACTGTAAATAGCACTGTAACCGCTCTATCACAATGTTCGTACCGAATCCATCCATATCATCCCCTTTCTGGCCACCGACGTGTCACGTTACGCCCCGTCATCCACTTGGCCCTTTCAAAAGGAAGGCACACGACCGACGCCGGTTCTAAAACAATCACTTATCAACACGGAACGCGCGACACCACCATCAAGCAAAGCTTATGTTTACCTAATACAATACACTGCCGCACAAAACTGTGAATGCGTGAGCAACCATGGGCGAGCATCTTGTGGAAGCGGAATTATTAGACAAATTTTGCCTCACCCCACACAACGCCAAAGAAGGCTGGACGAATATAATTCCGCATTCCAAGGTGCTAGTCTATGTTACCGCGAGCGTTATGCGCAGGCACGGTGGATAAGATGGCAGCAACTCATTAATAATTTATTAATTTTCAATTTTTTATCAATTCATTCCTATGAGAAAAAAAAGTAACCTACCTAAATGATGAAATCTTGAATCTATAGGTTTTAATTTGATGAAATTATTTGACAAAAACCCACGTCTAAATTTGATGTGATCATGGTACATTTCGCCGAAAGTTGTTCGAATAATGTCCCACTGTGATTCCATGGGTAATTTTTTTTGTTTGGCTCAAAATCAATTGGTTTTTGATGGATCTAAGCTGCTTACAAAGTTCTAAATGTGTGCGTTACTCCGATATTGTGCAAGTCATCCCAGATGCTGATGTCAAGGATAGTCTAAAAAGGGGTCCGCATCGGTACGCGCCGTATCAGTTTCTCTCGAAGTGTGCTACCGTTATCATCTAGGTGCTAATATTTGAAAATTGAAGTTGTATAAGCTTCTGGTTGGCGTAGACTATCGTAGCCCTTTTTCTAACAGTGATGGAACGTTGGGTTGGCAAAGTGGCCGTCGTGACCGGCTCGAGCTCCGGGATCGGTGCAGCGATCGCAAAGGATCTGGCCAAGGCCGGCATGATCACCGTGGGTTTGGCGAGACGTGTAGAACGAATTGAGGCGCTCAAGAAAGAGCTTCCGGCTGATGCGGCCGCGAGGCTGCATCCAATCAAGTGTGACGTTTCGAGCGAGGCCGACATTGATGCCACCTTCAAGCAGATCGAGGAAAAATTCGGTGGCGTCGACGTGTTGGTCAATAACGCTGGTATTGTGCGTTCGAACAATTTGCTCGATCAGGGCAACGCAGCCGATCTGCGAGCCGTGCTGGACACGAACGTCACCGGACTGGTACTCTGCAGTCAGTGGGCGTACAAATCGATGATGGCCCGCTCCGTCGATGGACACATTGTGCACATTAACAGTATCGCCGGCCACGGAGTACCAAACTTCCCGAAGCTTAGCATTTATCCCGCGTCCAAACATGCAGTTACAGCGATTACGGAAACCATGCGCCAGGAGCTGCGAGCCGCTGGAACGAAGATCAAAGTGACGGTAGGATTAATTCTTGGCATATTCTGAGGATTTTTCTATTCATCCATCTATTGTAACCTTAACTTGCGTTGTTCTGGATCTTACAGAGCATCAGCCCGGGAGCAGTGAAGACGGAAATCTTAGAACCACTTGAAGGCATCGCGGAAATGCCTATGCTGCAATCCGAGGACATTTCACAGGCAGTTCTCTACGCGATCGGTACTCCTCCGCGTGTGCAGGTGCACGAGATCATGATTAAACCGGTCGGAGAACAATTTTAGCACTTAGCTCATGCAATTCTGTACATGTAAATTGAAAATAATAAAGTTATAATGGTTGTACTTTGGAATAGTAAGTGCAAAACAAATGAATTGAATTCGTTGTTTCTTTGTTTTTAAATTTTCCCTCCTAAATATGTGTACTTATCTTTCCTACTTCATATTTTACTAGTTTCTAAATACTGCATATATTGAGTTAGTAAAAAACTGAGCGGAAACGGCTTTAATTTGCTGAGTAATATACTTTTAACTATTTTTAAATTTTGACGCAATATTCTTTCCTGGTTACAACGATCGGATGAGAAATTTAAAAATGATCACAAGTAGTATAAAACTGAAAACTGTTGTATGCAAGCCTGCGTACAACATTGCCTTCAACTTTCTTGCAAGATATTGCAATCGACCACGTGTTTGGTAGAAAAACGTTACATCGTTCAAAAGTTGTGTAATTTTAGCATAATTAGGTTAACTTTGCATTTAAATACTAGTTGCATTATTGAAGAATTTGACAAAAAATAGCAAAACAAAATCAGTTACAGTTGAGTGCTACAGAAATGTTGCCCATGCAAAAGGCATCCACCAAAAACAATACGGCTAACCTTGAACAATTTCTCCATATGCTTCCGGTACTAACTACCAGTACCGGAACATGTCTCCGTGGGTACTTTTCTGATGCAATCAAGCATGATGGAAGCGGCCGGTACGATTGATACACACCCCGCAACTCCACAGAAGTCTGAACAGGGGGTTTAATTGACATCACGCATTGGCGAGTGAATATCAAGGTGACTAACTGTTCCCTCAGAACGTGTGACATCTTTGGAAGGATGTAGTTGCAGAAACGATGATTTGAACCTAATTCTGATGAGAGGTTTAATTTCAACTATCTTTTACTAGCGTTATTGAGAACCGTCATTTCAAAGAAGTAATTCGTATAATTTGGAGCGTTTGATTTGAGTCATCATGATGACAGTGCACTGTACAAGTTCAAACTAATATATTCACTTCTACGTTGATCTTCAAAGCAGTTGAATTCCATCTGACTCACCAACCCTTCCGAGTATCCATCGAGGGTCAAGTAATTCTCCAGAGCAAACGGTTCCAAGAAGATGTGTTCTCATCTAATTAAATCAATCTTGCCCCCTGGAGGATGTGTTACCGGATGATTCTGTTCAATCGCCCAATCGATTGATTACGATTTAAATTGATTTTGATCCACAAGCTGGACTGTGATTGATGTACGTTTTGATAGAGAGATAGTAAATATTACGAAGGCGAACTTTTACGCTCGGGTGCTTTCAATTTTGATCTGAAATTTTGTTGACTTTACACAATGCGAACTGTCGCGAATTGCAATGTCACTGCAACCTGGTTTTACGTGGATCAGCATGGTTTCCTAGGCAACGCCTCTTCTCGTCCATTAGCGTTGTCGTTCATACCCACACAGAAATTCACGGCGACAGCATCGACTAAACACAAATAATGATGGCAATAAAAATGGTGCCCTTCCCGGGACCTCGGCGTGCCTTTCTTCAATCAATTGCTCGATCGACGGCCACCATAAGGAATTCGCTTCCAATTGTATGATTGCACCGTTCCCGCTGCAACTCCCCGGTGCATTCGGTTCGGTAGCAAATCAAAACATCTGCTGGTGGCCGTACAGAGGCGCCTGCAGATTCACTCCAATCTGTCCGAAACGGATGAGGGTCCTCGGTTGGTGCTTGTGTTTGTGTTCGCTCGTATATGTTTAGGTGAACAGTGTGGATTGTTCCAGCGCAACAAGGATATCGGTTGGATGGAACTGCATTCGAATGCACCTGGATGGGAGCACGTCGAAAGGACAAACCGACGACGCAACATTGTGTCAACCGGAGAGGAAGGTCATTGCGTAACCCTAGGTAATAATAAAAAAAAATACGAGGATCAGAACACGGTATCTTTGGTAAGCCTGGGTGGATTTTTACGCCAGCATTGAAAACCAGCTGCTCCGAGGGAAAGATACCGAAAAGTATGTAAATTGGTCCCATCGGATTGTGCTTTTTGCGGTGGTTTGACTTTAATGTTTCATTGTATTGAAATAGTAGGTTTGTTTTTGCTTTGTATGTCCCGTTAACCTACCTTTGTGATGGGTTTGGCTTCGCATCCTGAAAGTAGTTGGACTCGGATTATGCCATTTTGCTCCAAAAATCGTGGCACACCTAGTAATCCTAGGGCAACTTGTAAGCTGTTTCCGGCTTTGGAAGTTCCCATTTTTCCGCTTCTCCTCCTTCTCCTCTTACTGTGCTAATCATAACGATCGGAACCACCCATATATCCCTCGCCAATACACCCATATCGAATGTTCCAATTTGTCGAGCATTGGTCGTCCATCCGTTTTCGCAAACCGAAACCGTCGCCAATTGACCAAGAAGGTATCTGGCCGGCGCGGGATTTTATCGTCCAAGCGTACGCTTATTTGCTTTGTACTCTTCTTCCAAACGCCCGGGACACACGCCCGAGTTGCACTTTTCAACCCCCCGGGGGTAGGGCGTTTGTGTCAACAGATGTAGCCTGTCATGTTAACACTTTGCATCGTGTGGGCTGCGGCCATTCGTGGATGATAAATTGTTTTCGCGGCACTCAACCCACAAAGTGAAAAATGACGTTTTTATTCTAATTCTTACGTAATACGCAAAATTTTGTATCTTTGGTGTTGCTCGGAATTTATTATCTAAAACACAACATCAATGAATAAATTATTACACACGTTAAAACTTAGTCTAGCTAAAAACGATACCGTCCTGGCCAACGGTCGAGGAGCAAAAAGGATGAGTGCTCATGGGAGCTTTCCGGGAAGCCGGCGCACACATCAACAAGATGACAATTGCGTGTCGTCTGTGAGTGGCAATTGGCGCTATACACACACAGGCTCCCAACACAAAAATATTTGAAAATTGATTTGAGCACATTTTTTTCTAGGTTATATCTCACTCAAAGTTAATTTTTCTCCAAGAACATTTAGTTTAACTTAATTATTTAAAATTGGTCATTTAGTCTTTTCTTATAATTGAAAAATTTTAATTTTAAAGTTTGCCAAATTTTCAATTACACTTCGTCTTAATCATAAATAAAACGGCATGAAAAGCAGGTTAAATAAGTTGCTTTGATAAATTAAAATTTTCCAAGTTGGGATTGATAAAATAAATGCTAAAATACAATTGTTTTAAACGTGACACAAGTTATATTAAGTTAGTTCTAGTTTACACCTGCAGAACAATGGTTTAAGCGTTTCTACCTGTTGAATGAAAAAGAATTACAAAATGATACTAACTTTACACAAAATTCCCTCCGAAGAACTTCAGATTCGAGCAAGTCCGTTACTGTCCCGTTGTACGCGCAACATAATTTCCTATCCTATCTATCCTGGTTTGGTTCACCTTCACTGAGCAGCGACTATGGAGCCCGGCAATCATCGGGGATAGGGTTCCGACAGCTTGAACGGTGCGATGTCCGCGCAAAACAGTCCAAAGCGCTACGCTTCATTGGTCGAGAACAAACGGACGTACGTTTTTTTCCTTTTTTTTCTTCCCTTCAAACCGAACCGGTCACATCCGGAAACTGTCCGGACGGTTGTGCCGGTGGACTGGGAACACCGCCACCTGAAGTTAAACTCCTCGACGAGTTTTAATGGCCGAGGTCAAGAACTTTCCTCCGTGTTCCCGCGATTTAAAAAAAACCGTTGCCCGGGCGTGAAACTATTCGCTCGAGCAATCGGACGTCAGTCTGGGCAGAGGATGGCACCGTCCTATGGGTACCATGGACGAGGTCCGATCGGTTCTCATAGTAGACGTGCAAAAATGTCGATTTCTATTACCTTTTCCGATGCGTGAGGTTGAGTTAAATCGATCGCTTCTTCTTCAACACCGATTTTCTTTAATTTATTAATAGTATAGTATTTTTATTGTGTTCAGCAAATCACTTTACCAAAGTGTTTCTCTAATTCCTATTCTTCTCAATGATGTGAACGCACCAATTACATTACGTTCAGACAGATTCGTTTTCCAAAACTACAAATTTAAAATCACCATCTGCAGGAAATTGGAACAAACCGTTAAAGGCCAAGGCAATTTAAATGCAGATTATGTCGAAAACGGAGTCGAAACAAATGGTGCAAAGTGTAATGCCTTCGAGGACGAGGAAAAAGAATGCTTTATGAGAAAAGAAAAAAGTTCAGCGTGTCTATCGTTTGGAGAGCCTCGAACGAAAGAATCACATTTCGCTCCGTTGGATGAAGAAAGTGTCCGACCTCTCTAGTTCGTTCGAACGTTTGAGGTTGAGGATATCGGGCCTTACCCTCCTTAGCACTCCAGGATGAATCTGATCCTCGCGTAGGAATGCCTAATAATTTGAATCCCGCCGCTTTACGGGGAGCTTTATCCGTTCCTTTATATTTCGTGAAAGTTTTTCTTCTCTTCAATTTTTTCCCGTTTCTTTCTTTTGTCGACCGAATTGTCTGTGTGTATGTTGGCTACGTTATCCTAGGGATGGCTTACCATAGAAGGGAAAGGAAGGGCAAGCCAAAGGCCATTATAGTTTCACTTGTGTGCGTACGTCTGCCTATCCCGTCTCATTTTGTCCCTATTCCCTTCCCCTGCGCTACACTACAGCATTGTGCCTGACGAGATGTTCGTTACACGCATTTGAATTACATTTCCACGGAAGAAAGCCCAAATAGTTTGGTCTGCATTTTCCATGGCGGGACGAGAGAAAAGTTTCCTCCCGATAATCGTAGTTTGTTTCTTGTCCTTTACGAAAGAGCTAGCAAGGGTCGCCCAAGTAGGACGGAACGTTACACGGACGCCAGATAGTATCAGTTATGGTATTTAGAGGTAAACGTGCTGCATGAATCGAACTATTTTGACCCTTTTTCCTAGGACAAACCTGCGTCCTTGGAGGCGAGCGGTAGTTAGGGGATGAAATTCCTTCCCTGTCTAAACAGAAACTGGTTTACTTTTATCACACGTTTGTTGGTAGTTTAAATCGAATACAAATTAAGGAATTTTTATCACAGTGTTGAGATGACTTATTGAAGCAAAAACCAAACTGAAAAATTATGAAATTATCGTAATTTACTTTAAGATTCCCTGTAAACACTACCACACCAAATTTACTCGTGAATTAAACCCGTTTTTGAAGAGTTTCAAAAACGTTCACATAGTTCAAAAAGTTTGGTAAAAAATGTGTTGTTTTCAAAAAGATATTGAATAAAAAATAAAATAGTAGTAATATTAAACCAGAATGCAAAAATCATACCACTATCGCTAAATGCTCTTTCAGCACTAATTATTTTATTTGTTTTTTATGTTTAAGTGCATTGCGAGAAATGAAAGCATGTGAAATAGTTTTTTAAATATTTGTTTCCCTCACGCTAGTTGTTCTGATCGTTTATGTTCTCGCGCTCGCTTTTCTCGTCATTCTGTCGCACTCGCACAGCGCTTGCTTTTTGTCCCTTCTTTTCGTCCTCCGCCCTTTGCCCAACGCTGCCCTTAACGAATATTTCGTTTGCTCTCCTTCTCTTTCGAACCTGCCGGTTTCGAATTCTGTCGATATGTAGCTGTCAACGCTCTTCTTTCGTTCTGATCGGAAACGATGGAGACGCCACACGCACACATCCTGACGTTGGTTTTTCCTGCATCAAACGGTTGGGAGAGAGTGAGAGAGACCATGGGAGGGAGTAAGAAAGAAACACAAAAACAGCGGTGTGCGAGAAGAAGACAGAATCCCGCATAACGACTCCAACAGACGCGAGTACCGGCAGCATAGCATCTCGCGAGCATTATTTTTCCCCCTCGCTGCCGAGCATTGGCGTCATGTCGCTTCAGTTTATGTTCGAACGCGCCAGCATACGGTGTGTGCAGTCGTAGGAAGTGGACGTACCGAACAAAGTAAGAGCCGCAGTGCTTGGTTGGTGCTTGGATCGTTTTTCGCAGGACGGAAATTTTTCCCAAAACCATCCGTCGCAGGAAGAAAGGAAGCAGAAGCCGTACGCATAGGTGGCGTTGAGTTTTTGTTCGTCCCTTTTCGCGAAGGAAGAGTGTTGAATTGGTGTGTAGCTACTGTTTGTGTGCGTGTGATTTGGCTGGCAAGGAAGCCGCGCGTATGTGAAGCCTTTTTTTCATTTCCCTCGAGCGAACGGGAAAAGTAAACGAGGGGTAGCAGAAAGCGGAGAAGAATAAAAAGGATCGCTGCCAGAAACCGGCCTAAACAGCTTGATTTTCGACGCAACGCCCTTCCCCCGTTTGGTTGTGTTGGAAGTTTATTTGTTCCTTCTTTCCTGCACTTCTTTACACACAAACAAAAGAGGTGTGAAGGAAGGATATACACAGTGAAGCGGGCATCCTTAGCAGGAACGGCGAAGCAAGAAAGAGGGAGAGAGAGAAAACGAAAATTTTACCGAAGCCAAGCAAAGGATATTCAGAGGAAGGAAAGAATTGAATTGCAGAGAAACCAAGCAACGTTCTGCTCTTAGAAACCGTGTGCTAAGAAATGTAGGCGCTTAGAGAATACGAAAAAAGAATAAGCAATTTGTGCCATAGCAACGCAGTAACCGTGGCCAGGAAAACTTCAAAGATATACAGAGAAAGTAAAAAAACAACGAACCATCGAAAGAAAACTATCAAACATGCAAGTGTGAGTGGATGCATCCTGCAAAGTGGTGTGATTTTCTACACATCATATCATGTGCCAGGAAAACTCCTGCTTCGCTCGTTGTTGTTAGTTTGTTGGTGCGAACGAAAACAAATAAAGTGCCTTCAGTTGCCATAAAACACGGAAAACTACTTCGGAGTAAATTTCCCGGAAAAACCATTCCGTCCGTGCGGGACGGAAAATGTGATTCATCGCCTCTCCGAACGCGCACCCCGTACAACGCAAGTGAAAATAGTTACTGTGCGCGTGTGTGCCCTGGGTGGGTTGGAAAATTGCAATGTTTTGCGAACTGTGTTATCCGTTTGAAGTGTTTATGTACAACATCTAAATCATGTTTTGTTTTTAAATTTATTTTTTTAAATTGAATATCTTTTTTGAGTGTTCAATCATTCATGAATAATTTTGTTTTGCCCCATTTCTAGTTGCTGAAGGTTAGGAAAAGAAGACGAGTGTACGTGAAAATAATAGTGTTCTTGTGAATTTTACAAACAACGAACAAGAGAAAAGGAACGGACGTTAGCCAGCTGCCGTTCGTATCGGAATATTGCATTGGAAAAGTGCCGCAGATTACAATCTTGACTTCCCGGGGGGTGGTTTTCGTGTTCTAAATAAAGCAGGAAAAACAAGCCTGAAACCGACTTGCAGGGAAATAAAATATCCATTCGGTAAGTACGAGTAAGAAACGCACAGTTTTTCAAAGCCAAATTTCCTCCTCCCACCCTACATTTGGCCAAGAGAGTTGCTGAATATTCAACAGCTTTTATCGCCATCGTATTCCCCCATAATACTGTCCACGCGCTTTTCCGGGCTGTTCCCTCGTCGCCGGCGAAAATGCGAGCAACAGAAACATGGCGGAGGACCGGCGGGAAAATTGCATTTATCGATCGACACGGTCGGTGTTGCGCGTGTGTTCGTAGCTTGTGCGTTTTCCCGACGTGTTTTCCCGTGCCAAAGGGGCGACCTGTTTGCGAACCGAGAAACGTGTTAACAGATTTCTATATTTAATGATGCATCGATGCACTTTTCGATGATTACCGTCTCTAGCCACCCTTCCTAATCCTACCCTTAGGATGTTGTTTACGTTTCTGTGTGTGTTGGTAAATGTAAACGAAATATTACTGACCGTTCTGAGCAGGGCGATATAAGGGTGAGTTTATTGCAAATCACTTACTCTCGGATCAGTGTGTCGAGAAAAACTCATCGGAAAATCCACATTTTGGTAATCAGTTCTCGGCATCAACACACACAAATACATATACAAAGAGTGTGGCTGCGAACTAGAGTGGTCAGTGCAAATATTGTCGCTGGTTCGCAGTTTTCCCCATCGGTGGAATCAACGATGGAAAAGCCCTGCCTTGCCGAAATTGATCTCCGATAGTGGTCGGGTTTTATCGTCCTTTGTCGTGCAATAAACAGCCAGTGCCGTAATCCTGTCGCCGGCAATTTTATCGTCACTATTTCCATCACCAATACTAGTATACTGAAAACAAACCCAAGTAGTTTGTGTATCCTTCCTTTCGGGTTACTGAAAACATAAACTAGGAATTATAGCACACACCTCATTATTTATGGATTGTCAGGAAACGCTGCGAAAAATTTAGTAGAGATCTTGTTGTACATTGTGCAAAACATTGGTGAAATATGTAGCACATCGTAAAAAATGTTTGCAGATGTAAATAAAGTTTTAAAAAAGATAGAAGACGGTCCATAGAAACACATCTAGGAGGCTTTACCAACACACAAATACAGCCGCGATACGGTTTACCTATACACAAAAGACTAAGAGGGAAGAAAAAAAAGGACATCTTGAAGAGCAAGAGAAGATGCCTCTCCTCTGCACGCCATCCTTTCGGGACGTCGAGTTGTTTGGGAAGTTGGCAATCGTAAATGTTCAAGCTGACGGTCGTCGATCCTTCTCTCGTCCCAGTTTTTAGAGTTCTCTTCTGGTACAATCTTCAATCGAAACACCTTTTGTAGAAACTTTTCAAAAAGCACGTCAGGATAAAACAGCGGCGGGGATGGTAGCGCCATCGCGCGTGCACACTTTTCCCGTGTGCGTATGTGCGTGATGATGGTGGCCGTTCTTTTTCATTTTTGACAGCTGCTTTGCAGCTCCTTGCGACGATGCAATATTCATATTTTGCGGACATTACCTTCGTTGCGGACTCCCGAATGTACCAAATAAATAAATTTTGCGTTGCCAAGGCCATTTTTCATTTAACTTGTTTATGCGGGTTGTTTTTTTGATGTTATTTTTCAGCCAAAAAAAAACAAGTACATTTATTCAAAGGAAAACAATCCAAACCCAGAAATTTGAAATTTTTTGTAGACTTAAGGAACTGATGCAATAGTTTGGATAAAGTTCCGAAGGCAAATAAAACCAACCAGCTGCCAAGGATTCGTTGAAGTATACCGGTCAAATATATTTTTCAACAAAACACTCAAATTGAACGATATGTTTTTGAAACATTATATTTGCTTCTTAATGTGTTAACTCCAAATGGTTGGCCTATTTTGCGGGTACAACGGTTTAAACAATAAATTTTCAAGTCGTACTGATTACCCTTGACAACATTTCGTCTTTATGAAGATTTGCTGAAGTAAATAGAATAAAAAACCCGGAGGACGTTATATACCTCAGGAACTTCCCTGCCGGTTAATTATAACTTTCCTTTTTTTAATTCTACCTGCAAAATTAGGAAAGTACCTTCCGCCGTTTGCAGAACCTCCATTTGCACCGAAGAGAAGTGAAACCGAAGTGAGCCAACAGTATAATATTTCTTGCCAGTTGTACCTGGCCTTAAATAAAGCGGATCTTTTACGTGGATTTAGAATTTATTGCTTGGCAGTGGGTTCTAGCAGTGTATATTTATTACCCTGAAACAGGCTAAGCTAACGGAGAATACTATCCATCGCGTGCAGTTAAATAATTCAGGTAAAGGTCCTCAACAAAAGTTTTTAAGCAAAGAACCATAAACGGCTTTTATTTGAGAGTTAATGGTTTTCAGTTTTAAAAATAATTATACTGTAAATAATTTGGCTTGTAGATTAAAATCGATGGTAAAAACATGTGTTTCGAACTAAATAATATCTTTTACTGAAATTTTCAACATAGGATTGAAAAATGGTTTTACCAAATCAAAAATGTACATATTTATCGTAGTCATGAGGGGTATTTAATTTGTTCCAAAGACATTGTCATGACATGGGAAAATTCAAACAGTGGGTGCAACACCACCAAATCCTCTTTTGCCAGTGCATAATTGATCAATTTGCCCCGTCACGATTTCCTCGAGTGCCGTTGAACGGCAGTACGTTCCTATCCAGGACGACGATACGATTTCAATCTTAACACCTCCCTTAATCGACTGCTGCTACTACCGTCGTTCGGGGGAAAACCCGTTGATGAGGTTGCACTTTTTTTTCTCCCACTGGTCCCCCACTATTTTCCCACCCCACACGGGGGCGTGGGTGGTTCGTTATGGTTTCGTTGTCATAGGAAAAACCTAGACGCCACACTTTACAAGGGGTTGGAAAACGAAACGCGAGTTAATAACACACATACTCACGGAAGAACGGTTGCATGGCGGCCTCGACTACAATGCCATGCCAGCATAAAGAACGCTTGGTAGGAAGCATTTAAAAAAATGCATTACCATCACCAGGCTTGCATATGCACGGGTTTAAAGCGTTGTGAAAAATGAGCCACAGGACTTCGCAGGCCAGATAGAAGGCCGGAGGGACACCGTATCGTTGAGCTGAATGGAATGGATGACAAGAATTAATTGGAAAACCTTGCAAGGAGCGGAGGGCCGTTGCGTATCGCTGTCAGCTTCGGTGAGGAACTGGCCGCGGGACTGGTGGTGGTGGTTGGTGCTGGACGGAAAAAGTCCTTTGCCCGGGATGCCGTATGCATGCAGTGCAATACTAGGTTTGAATTTGGGTTGTGCGCGCGACGTCTTCGGCTGTTCGGGGGCTCCTTTTTTCACTTCACCCATTTCCCGCTTTCCACCACCAGAGAGGGTCACGGGTTTCGGCGATTGGGTCGAGCCCCGGCCAGATAGCGGAATCGGGGTGGGAATATCCTTTCCGGTAGGTGTATGTGTGTATGTGTGTTTTTGGCCTTTTTTTCCCTCGCTCCGCTGACAACACACACGCTGAGTTCCATGGTTCATTGGACGAACAATTTGCGTCCCCTTTCGCGGACGGTTTCGGTTTTCCATCGAACGGACCGAGTATATGGCGCCCTCTCTTCCATTTCAGATCGAAGTCGAAAAACCGTTCGTCCGTTCGTCAGCACCCTTTTTTTTATTGTCCTTTCAGGAACCAAGAGAACGTTATACCATTCGAATCGAACCGAACGACTCGACACCATTGCGTGGTAGAATTGTATAGGTTTTTTTTTCTTTCCTATTTCAATCCTTACCGCTACCATGGGGTCGAATCAGGATGCATTCCCGGTGCGGTATACAGCAGTTCCGAGGGGTGAGTTTTCCCGTCTACGGTGAAGACTTTGGCATGGAATTAGCTAGCGTTGGGTCGTACGCTTTGGCTAATAAATACTTCCATTATTGGACTTGGAATAGGACTGGGAATGGGAGAACAGGGAAAGGGGAAACGACTATTTTCCCAAGCGATGGAAAAGTTTAAACATTGCATTTCACACGATACAGCTAGGACGAGCGTGTTTCAATTGTGGTTAATCGTGATGTTTGTTTTTCTCGTTAGAGTTTAAATATTTTATGTTTATACACTCATTTAAGAAAGAGTTACTTTAATGCTCTAAGATGGATGTTTTTATTGCTTGCAGCTCAAAGAATCGGTCGTTCCTCAAGAAGAAACAATGTAGCGCAAGTATCATCTTAGTCCCTGGCTAGTCACTTTTGTCCGTTATTATCACTTACACCTAACATTCTAACTCCTCTCAGTACTCTCCAACCGTTCCTATCCCTTCCCCAAGAAACGCCATCGGCTGTAAATCTCTTGAGACAAGTCTGGAGTGGAGGGGAAAGAAGTCAATGACGTATTCGATTACATTAATGACTGGTTGGATTTTTCCTTTTCGAAACACTCCCGCAGGTTCGCCGAACGCTCACGTAGCGCAATTCGTTGTGAAACACGGTACGTTGCGACGGAACGGAATCCCTGCTAGGATTCGGTTGATTAGTCCGCCCAGCGGTCGGAGCGGTTTCTCGGGTCAGTTTCATGCAGGTACGAATCATCTTCACCGGCTCCAACTGTCCATCCCTCCCGGGGGCACGGATGGTCATTCCATTTTTCTTCTCGAACTAAATATTTAACGAGCACAGGCCCCAAGGGCCCAACTGTTTTTTGGTCTGCTCTGGCTGCCTTTAAGGCAGCTAGCGTCTTCGAGACTACCTGCAGAATCTCCCGCCGTCAAAACCGAAGGGTCAAAGATTCTTGCGTTTTGGGGCACCTGGAGAGAAACTTCTTACACTCTCCTGCGTGCGGTTGTTACCCCCAACTTCGGACTAATTTCGACGCCTCTTTTTCGGACATCTTCGGACGCTCTACAATGTAGCGAAGCGGCCAAAATTACGCAATGATGGATAGCTGCGGGCAAAAACAAAACCAAAACCAACCCTCAACTTTAACCGGCAAGACGGTTCCTTAAGGAAAGAGAGTAGCGAGTTTCGGGGTTTCAATATTCGCCTGGTTTTTTTGTGAGGCAGCATTCGTATGATTCATGGCCAGGACGTCAGGAATATTAAAAGGTCGTTTACGAGGAGGAGAAAACAGTTTTGCAATTTGTTTGGAAAAGGGAGAGAGTTTCTATTTAACGGTCGACACATTTTTCTTTGTCGAGTGGATAAGGGTTTAGAGGAACTTACATTCATATAAATTACAAATGCCCGGCAACCAGGAGAAATGGAGGAGCTTAACACCAACTTTACGACGCCCAATGATCGCTGTCCTCTCGCCCTCGGGGTGTTGATCTCTCTAATCGAATCCGGATAATGCCTTCATAATAGGGTGGGTTTTCATTGGCCTGAGGAACACACTTGACCTGGGATGACTGATCCGATCGGTGTTTTGAGTCGGATGTTGAAAGAAGCTATGAATCATCAGTTAAATTCTCGCAAGTAGATGGCTTCCACGAAGTCGTCAAAACGACTCGGCGCTCCTAATAGTGACGACGCGACCTCAAGTCAGGGATCGAACTCCAGTGGAGATCTACGATCCCTGGATGTTTGCTTCTTTCTTCTGGCGCGTCATATTTTTGGAGTCTAACGATGCTCCCGTTCGATAAAAGTCATTTAAACCAATAATCGTAAAATATAGGTCCAAGAGTGGAGTGAACGGAAAACAACGGAGAAGGAACAGGGCCAGGTCCCAGGCAGCTCGTGCCGAATATAGTTTGCCCAATCGTAGTTTGAGAGTATTTACAGGGTGCTTATCCTCTGCCACGAGTCGAGTAGGATCGATAATCTGTCATCGAGTGAGCTCATAATGCCGTAAAATTAATCATTCCTATTGGAATCCGTCCAGCAGTTTTTCATATCGCCCTCCTTGGGCTTTCCTCGGTATCGCATTCACAATTCCACTGTGTTGGGGAAGATGATGATCTGGCTAGTTTGGTCTGGAGAATTGGAGCAGCATCAGCATCAGCATCATCGGGGTTCGAGCATTCTAATTGGCCGGGTTAACTAACCCGTAGCTGTTGGATGCAACTGTAGTTCGCCGTTGGATGTGTTATTGAACCCGATACCTCCCCCGGAACATAATTGGACGATCGATTCCGGGAAGCTGAAAGCTATGATGCTACGCGTTTCTTGAGCCACGAGGAAGCAGCATCGAGTGGCATCAAAAGCGGTACTACCGTAAGGTTAAGTTTCCAATCCGCGATAGATAGAGTCCGTGGTGGACTTCACGGGAAGCCATCTGCGGGCCGGTGATCGATCCCCCACCAGGGCAGACGGTCGTAGACCTTTAGGTCAGAGCTATCAGAAGATTCTGATTAGATTGGAAGATATATATTCCGCTTCAAACGGTTTCTTCGCGCGAGCGTATCCATGTCTTCACCTTAGCCATTTCGCTGATATCTACAGTTTGTATACCGACGCGACGGAACTCTGGTGTTCAGCGGGTCCTCTAGTTTTAAAGGCCACCACAATATGCCCCGGAGCGGCTTGCAGATGCGATAAAGTTAGCTCGTTCGTTCATCTGAACCCGTTCTGCGAACTTCAGTTGCCCATAGCGAATGGTGACCAAGAGGTGGATTGTCTAGCGGGATAGCTAGGAATGGCACGCCCGGGGGCGGGGGGGGGGGGGGGGGGTGGGGGGGGGGGGGGAATGAAATGTTAACCCTCGGGGCACCCATTCCTGGTTGTTCAGATTGTGGCTTTTGTGTGTCCGTTTTTGGCGTGGTGTTAGCGGAAACTAAAAGCATTCAAGAAACAAGGAAGCAAAATCGTGCCGTAACCAACAATCCCTTTTTTACTGTGTGGACCCGATGTCGGAAACAAGGGACCAAACACAAGACGACTGGAGGGTTTGGTGGAAGCACACGAGGTAGATACAACATCATGCCCTAGACCCTGGCGATGTTAAGCGTGCTCTGGTGAGTGGAACTGAAGTGAACCGTACCGATGCTTGGAGGTGCCGACGTGAATAACCGATTCCGGGCGGGAATTCGACGACGATACCCCAGCACGCCATTACTATTGTATAGTAACGAAAACTCATTTGAAATCCTAACCTAATTCATCGTCCACCGTCCTTCCGCTCTTGCCCTTGCTCCGGTGATGATCATGATCTAGTTTGGAGCTGTTCTCTGTTCTCTTCAGTTCAGCGGACTGATCGGTTTGTAACACGTCCGGATTCCCTGCTGCTCTGGCGTAGTTTGTGCGCTTGCGATTAAAGTTCACCGCCCGGGAGCGCTTACGTGTGTGTGTGTGAAGGCGTGCGAAGGAGTTACGGCGAGGTGGAAGGCGAGGGAAGGGATCGATTGTTCCGTCGTCATTCGAGTGGCACTAAAGGCCCTTTTTGGCGGTAGAATGGAACGCGCAATCTCCGGTGGCCTCCGGTGGCGGATGGCAATGGAAGCGCGCGGTCCGTGTTCCGTGTTGTACCGAATTGTAGCAACATTCTGGTTTTATTTCTCCTCCTCCCTTACCCCGACCGTCGCCGTTCCGTATCGCTCGCCACGATAATTACATAACGAGCAAATATTTTCCCTTTTTCGGGCGGGCACCACAGCTGTGGTTTGTCGGCCGATCGGTCGATGCAATTGGAGTGTGTTCGTTTGTGTGTGGGAAGCAGGAGGCTCGTCTGTGATCTAGCCTGGAGCGACATTCACGATAATTGTGAACCCCCGCTTCCTTTATTTTCTTTCCTATAATGTGCTGTTGGGAAAAGGGGTTTTTTTTGTGTTCCCCCGAAATCCTCCATTGTTATAAGAGCTTCTTTCTTTCAGGTAAATTTCCCTAATATTTTTTCATTCGCCAAGACATTTTTATGCTGCATTTGTCTATTTCGGAATAGAAAAGACGAAAACATCAACAAGAAAAATCTCCCATCACAGAGCGTTGGCATTGTTTGTGGCAGGAACAGTGTATGCAATATGGTCGCAATTCGTAATGGAACACACGTTTTATGTCCCTTTGGGATTGCGACACAACTCCAAATAGGCCATAGAGACAACTCTCGGAACCTTTCGGGAATGCAACCTCCATTGTGAGGTTAGGAGATCACATGAGTTAAAATGGAAAATAAAGTACACAATCGGATCTGTTGATAGATCAAACGACTGTTGAATGTTGTGCGATGAGTTGTGGAACAATGTTAGCTTTTGCAATCACTCGTAAAACATGTGATCGTACACGATGAACCCCCGATCTCCCCTTCCTCGAAAAAGTGAGGATCAAAACGAAATATAGATCGGTATTTTGGAACATATTTCCAACTTGATGAAAACCTTCCGAGTTAATCCAAGATCGATTCGCTCGCTGACGTTGGAACATTGAAATAAGAACAGTTTGATGAACCAAAAAAAACCCCGAACTTGAACCACACCCCGCTAGCTCAAGCCAATTTTTGATTTCTCAAGTCATATGGCTTAGCCTCTTTTTTTGCCTACGTCTACACTGTATCCAGCTCCACCACCACCACCATCACCGATCGAGCCACATTCGTTGGGGGTAATTTTCGCCGAACATTTTAAACTAATTACCCCCAGCACAGGCTGCTGACCCTATCCCCCCTTCCCCTACATCTTCCCCTGGGGAATCGATGATTGATGAGGCTGACGGGCGGGAAGGCTTGCGAGCTGCGTATTTTTATTCCTCCCTCCGTACGCACGAATTATTCTACATTTTGCACTTTCCTGTCCGGCCGCGTGTGCCGTAAGTACACTTTCCGGTTTTTATTTATCCCGCTGGACCCATTTTACGTGTGAATGTATGTTTTTCTTACCTCCCCTTCCCGGCTGGAGCGGAGCGAGCGGATTTACGCTGGTCGTAATGTTCAACATATGCTTCTTCAGGGGGAGATACGATCGTTGTGTGTGCTGTTTCTTTTTAAAGCCCCTGCAAATCTCCTCCTGATGGGGAGGAAAGAAAACCAAGAAGGAAGTGATCGTAAGCGTGGCCAGTGCGGGAGTTTCCTAAAGGCACAAGAAGATAAAATAGCACGGCTTGGGCTCGAAGAAAGAAGGAAAGAACGAAAAAAAAGATACACGTACCATCGTACCTTCCGTTCGCGAGAGCTTCAGTTCTTTCCCAGCACTTCTGTAACGGTGGCTGGCTCATTCCACGTTTGCCGAGCCCACCGTATATGGCCATCGTTGGGCGCATTGATTCTGCATGATCGTAAATTCACGATTCGTTGTCGTAATTTCGCCGCTGGCTGATCGGCGGCTCCAGATTCGAACCGTTGCTCCAAAAAACCCGCTCAAGGGTAGACTCCGCGGGGCTGAGTTATGATTTCATTCGAGCCCCATCTTTCCTTTCCCCATGGCCACCGCGAAAGGGAGTGGACGGGGATGATCCAGCGATAAATTAGATGAAGGTGTAGACACGCGCCCCCTAGAAGAGGAGCAGCAAGTATTTTACTGTTCATGTCACCTATCGAAGAAGAAACATGATCAGATAATAGAACATTTCATTCGAAACAATTATTGTCTTCGTCTTCGAAGGATCACATAAGGTAACGGTACATTTGACAAGTAAGATAAACCGCATAGTAATAAAACGATCGACATCAACGATCGCGAGGTGGAAGTTCTTTGGCAGCTTTATTTTTAGTCCCCGCCAAGCACGGCAAGAAAGAGCCTTTAACTGCCCATAAATGTCCAGCCGAATGTAAGGAGGAGAAGCTACATTTTAAAGAATGAAACACACGTCAACCTCCCCGCTCCCACTCCCCCCAACCTCTTGAGTCTGGTTCGATTGATACTTTAAAATTCACCTTCTTCGCGGCCCTTGTTGCGATTGCTCCATTTTCGCACCATCTACGGTCATCTGTGTCGGGGGCCCGAACCCGGGGCGGAAAGAAGTTTTCCCTCCCAGCCTCCCAGCTATGGACGTACGGAGAACGGCGTACACGAGTCAACGGAACGCCCCAGAGGGACATCTTCCATGCGTCTGCAGAGGAGAGTTGCTGCGCTTTTTTATGCGCGTGTCGTAAACATATCCACCGAGAAGGCTTCCTTCTTGCGAGCCTTCTTTTCTTCACTCTGCGGCACTTTATTGCTTTTTCCTTTTACATTTCCTTCCCCCGTTTTTTTGTTGCCTCCCTCAAGCCCTTAAAGTTACGCAACATTTTAAGAACATCCTACATTGTTTGGAAATGGAGAGGGAAATAATAAAAAACACTCATCGGGCCCTCGGAGGAAACAGTTTTGGAGCATCTTCTCCACTTACACACGAAAACGGAAAGACAAAAAGAATTTAAAAAAATAGAAAACTCGCCACGATGGGTCTCGTGTTCGACGTAAACAAATATTTGACCGTTGCGTTCGCTAGCGGACTGATGCGATTCAGATTCGATCGCTCTCGATCGCGACCGGCTCCAGCTGGGCTTGTGGTGGAGATGGCGAATATAGTTTTCTGCCATTTTATTTTCAATTAAAGTGACCGTAAATGAGAAGAAGTTTAATCGTTACTTACGGTGCGTTTCGGTTTTCTTTTCTTTGCCAACCGTTGTTCCGTGCATAAGTGGTCATAAAACGGATTTAAATGGAATGCACTGAGGCACTCATTTTATGCCACCTCAAACCGATAAATTGAAGACGGATGGACGTGGACCTACCGTGTTGAATGAGAAATTTGTTTTGCTCGTGATAGTGGACGATAGGAGCTGTTGTTTTATTTATTTTCAGCTTCGTTTCGTGTTGTTCCATTGAACCGATGACAAATCGGTCCCGTCGGAAGATTTCAAAATCATCGAACCCATGCCCATTTCTTATGAGGTCACCGACACACACACACACAGGGTACGCAGCATATGTTTGACCCGGTTTGATTCAGTTGAATGGGGTTCGATTGAGTGACTGTTTTTCCTTTGGCCCGCCACCCATTAGCCACCACGGCAAACCCACCCGAGAACAAAACTGTGAATTGGATTTATTTAGAGAAAAAAAAATGTGGAGTGTGGCGAAAAAACGAACCCAACAAACTGTGCCACATAGTTTCTCACCGAACGCTCGGGAGGTTGGCCCGAAAAGGAGGCCAAAAGGGCAGCAATGGGGAGGTTTGCGAGCCATACAGGCCAACGGGCAGTTGAATCATGCAGCTGCAAATGCATCATCGCTCGTATGGTGCTGCATCATCTAGGACGGAAAAACAAACTGCAATCACTGTTTATTATTGTAACGAGCTACTGGAGGGAGAAAAAAAATGGGAAAGAAACAAGAACTGTACATCTTTCGAGGATAGAGCAAGGATGGGCTGGGAAAATGGTCCCGCCCAGGCGAAGGTGTGAAAGTAGCACCAGGCAACGAGCCCCGTTTTCCCAGGGATCTGTTCAATCTTTCCTCCTCGGGACTCGTGCATCGGTTTGTGCTCATGCTCTCATCATAACATATGCTAACGAGTGTTTAACAACATGCAACCACCAGCCCAGGGAGGCAGCGATGAGGCCCGGGGGCGACGGACGGAAGGATGTGTTTTCATAAATACCAGGCCCTCGTACATCATCTCGGGCGGACAAAATGCAACGAGCGATGCACGTGCTGCGATGGGAAAGCAACTGTGTGTTTCTGGTGGGGTTTTCCTTCGTTACAACAATATTTCCCTCGTTGGTCACGGGTTCCCTTTTCTTATCTTGTTTCAGTGTTTCATCATCTCTTTGTGCCAGTTTTGAGTTGTGATGAAATAGATCCGAAGACATTATGGTCGAACTGTCCGATTTAGAGCAAATTAGATTTTTTTTTAATTGAAAAAACATAAAGAATCAATTAGTTCTCTCGAATCCTTTGTTATTTAAAAATACTTTTGAGCATTTCACTCATAAAAAAAACATAAGAAAACCATACCCTAACCGAAAACCACTAGAAAAATCCTTCCTAATAATTTTAAATTTATTTAAAATCTGCCCTTTTTTGCCTCAATCGCACACTCACTCGCAAAAGCAATACTCACTTCCGCCGATTGGCGATAAAAATCCAATTCATTTACGATAATTTTCCCATCCAGTGAACGGTTGCTCGAGCGGCCATTAAGGATGCGGAAAATATTTAAATAAAGCTTAAGGGGGTAGCCGACTGGTGGGTTTTTTTTACTGTTGTTGATGTGCCTTGCACTCTTCTAGCCCGAGTGACGCTGCCTTTTTGTTTTGCTGTAACTCCTGGAGGAAAATAAAATAAATTACACCATCGTACGTTCGAATCTGACTACGGAAGCGTAAAGCGAAGCACCTTAATTCATTTTGCCCACCCCTCTAGCGAAGGGTGGAAAAAAGCCCTTAAGGAAAAAAAGGCCACTGAGAGAGAGCGAGAAAGAAGGTTTAGTGAACAGTTAAAGTGCATTTCGTGCTATCGTATGCACCCGATCACCTGGATTTCCGGTCGCCGAAGCGTTCCTTTTATAGTCCCTCTTTTATTTTTTGTTAAATGCGCAAACCCCGATGTGCATATACCGTTTTTCTCCCAGTGGAAAAAAGGGAGCGAGTGTGGGTGACAGCATAATGGCACCCCACGCTCCGGACGAACGTCCCATCCGTCCCATTACAACTGCGTATGATCGCCATGTAGAACAAGCGAGGCAAACGTGCCAAGTGTGCGGTATTGCACTGTAATTTACACAACTGCAACTGCACGCAATCCGCACACCCGACTCGACTTTTCCAATGTCCGTGAATATGGGCCCCTCGGTTGGGTTAGGTGGGAGTTGGAAAGAGGGGATCCGTTTCTGTTCAATGTGTGCACAACGACAAAGAATAGGGAAACGCCACACTTCACTTTGAACTTGGCCCTCGTTTCGGCTCGATGGGTGGGGCTGGTATGGTTTTGCGTAAACTACAGATTTTCCTACCGTTTTCCCGTTCGCTTTTCCTCCTACCATTCGTTGCTATTCTGTTCGTTCATGTTTGGCATTTGCATCGGATGTTTACAGCACGCACACCTTGTCTGCATCCAACGTCTGCTAACGACACGGACAATTCTATCTTTCCTGCGAATGAACGCCACCGTCAGCTTAGCAGACGGGTGAAATGCACCGGGATGACGTGTGCACGCAACCAAAGCTCCAGCAAGAAAAACACACAATGAAAATATGGGTAGGAGGAAGGTTCGATTGGTGCAGAAAATTGCCCCCAAACGCCGGACGACTGACTCCAATCCGGACAAAGTAATCGAACGCCTCTGGCGGCGTTTGCCTGATTTTGTTTTTCCTGTTAGTCCCAACAACGATCGACCCACCGACAAGTGCGCCATTGCCCCTTTCCTTCACAAACAAAAACAAACCACTTTATGGGACGATCCTTACTAGGGCTTCATTGTTGTTATTGTGTGACTATCGGGGGGATCCTTTCTGGAGTGGAAAGAAGCCAATGAAGCATAACGCGAGACGCAGGAAAAAAAAACCAGGGACATCAAGGAGTCGGAAGCGAAAATTGAATCGAAAAATTGCAACGACGCACACATTGCGTTTTTCCTATTTTTTTTTCCTCGCCGATCGCTTCTTTGTGTCTAAAGCCGGGAACGACGAGTCTAGTGTTGTGATTGCAAAATAGGAAAACTTGCAAGTGTCCCCCAGTCCTCCCCCCTGGTGGGGGTGGAGAGTACAAAGCCGAGGTACCTTAGAGCCGTCGTTTTAAACCCGTTTTCCGAGTCCAAGACCAACACGGCGAACGATGGTGGCAATGTCGGTGAGCTGTCGGGCCCTGATTTATCGCGGAACTAGCACGCGCCAGGCTGGAAGATAACAATTACTTAATTGCGCGCAACAAACAAAAGCCGAAACAATGGTCTTGGTGGCGAGATGAGCAAAAGAAGAAAAGAAAATTGCGTTCGTGAGGTTATTCTTTGCCTGCCGAGCTTTGCCAAGATAGAGATAACATCCCTGGAAATGGCCAGATCCGGTAGTTTGAAAAGGTAGCGAGTTAGTTTTTGCTCTGGATGAAGACAAGCGGGCACAGTTAGACCGGGGAAATGATAGGAAAGTGGCTTTCCCGCAACTAGTTTTATGGCCCCAACTATAGTCGGGCTCGGTTCAGTTCCGAGGCGGCATGCAAACGAACCCAAACAAAGGAAAAACATACCGGTTCTAGCCTAGAGGTGGCCACAGGTTTTAGGTTTTTCAATCCACTCACGTCACGATTTCCATCGTTACGATGTGGATTGTTTATTTTTGTTAAGTTCGTTTTTTAATACTTGCCAAACCACAGGGAAAAACCACCAGCAGCAGCAGCACCGGGTAATGACTTTCCAACTACGGGTTGGTAGTTTTTCCAAACCAACTTCTTGTTGTTTTCCTGTATTTTGCACAGTTTTTTTGTTTTTGCACCGCCCGGCCGTGGATGTGTCTGACATTTAATCGTGACGGGCCGGTGGCAAGGTTTTCCACCGATGGTTCAGTAACCTTTTCCACACTTCCGCGTGTCGTTGTTGTGCCGTTTTTTTTTTGGTCTGCTTCTTCATTTTTCCTCGGACGCGTGACGCGAATGGAAATAGTTTTTCGGGGAGTTGTAACAACTTTTCTATACTGATTGCGTTTCCCGGATTGCGTGATGGAAAGCATTTACCCCACGCGTCACGACGCGACGCAAGGGGGGAGGGGGGAGGGGGGAGGGGGGGGGGGGGGTGGAAATGTTTGCTCCCGTCTAGGGAGGGTTCTTTCCGAACGTGAAGTGTTTGCTTTGAAAATGCGAAAAGTTCACAGGCCGTTGGTGATCGAATTGACTGGATGGAATTCTATGTTTTGGGCTATTTAGTTCGAAATTACTTTTCAGTTAAACTGATTGCTTGTGGCACGCACTGGTAAAACACCCCACACCATGTCTATTATGACAGACAATTTACAGCAGAAAGTAGTTTATTACTATACGGAATATTAACTCGTGAACATTTTGAACCACTTCTTCGATGTTCAAACCATCGAAGGGTTAGAAATGGTTTCATTTCAATTTAATAAAAATAAAATTAAAATTACACATGGTTAAAAAGTATCACACATTTAACAGTTCGGTGCTGAGCTAATTAGATGAAATGACTCATTAAATCTTCATAGATCACAGCTTTGATTTTTTTCCACAACATTACCATAAAAAACGCATCACCATTTCCACTTCTCCCCCAAATTGAATTGTATTTTCACTGATCTTCTCTATTCTCTCTTTCCTCCACAGACCAAATCACATTTTGATGAGTACCGGTCGGGACTAGCAAAACGGACAAACGGACTTTTTTCCGGAAAATCATCGTTAGATTCAACCGGCTGCCCATTATCATCCCGCGCAGGGAAACGGAATTGAAGTGTAAATCCGGCCCCAAGTACAGAGGAGCTTAACGAAAAGAAAGGTAAATATTGGCAACGCCGGGGACTGGGACTATATTTTTATGTAATTTAAGCGGAAAAACAATTATCTTTTCCACAGTTTCGAAACCCTCCCTCCCGGGTAAAATGGGGAAAAGAAACAAGAAATTACATGTAGTTATGCCTACGTGTGAGGAAATATTAAAAAAAAAACACTGTTACTTTGGGGTCGCATCTTCAAGTACACGATCGTCGTCGGCTGGAATAACGATCGCCACAAAGCACCGCGAGAAACGATTGTGAACGAGGCACGAAAAAACCAGTAAAAGAAAAGTTATGAAACTCAACCGTGTCATTATAACATGAGGTACAGTTGTAGATGCGTCTTTTTTCGACACTTTGTTGTTTTGTTAACCTCTTCTGGTTCTTTTTTCTCTCCCCCCGGTGTGCTCGGGTTTGGCTTTGGTTTAGCTTCTTCCATTCGGGAAGATTCCGAGTTCGCTGGATGATTATGGATTTTTTCCCCCAACGTGCGTTCTCCCCTCCTTTCCGTGCCCGAGTTTTCCTAACCCCACACACACCCCTTGCCGCCGCCAATTAACTGCACGATATGTTAAACGCACAAGGCCAACATAAACCGTGCCGTTCAAAGCTCGTGCCGGTGTAAAGGGAGGCCGATCGAAACCACAGACCGTGGAGGACAAACCCGAATGAATGGGGATGAAAAAACACACACGTACGTATGAACGTACACACATATCGGGAAACGGGGACACGTGTGCCAGGCCAGCTCCCGCGGGTTCTACAGGAGTGAAATCTGATGGCCTCGGGGTGCGTTGTTGGTGCGGGTTCCCGGGGATAATTGCTGGTGCTCGAAAATTCGATGCCGCCCCAAAACGAATCCCGAGGTCTGGACATTTTCCCTCCCATTATTTTTCCGTTGCGCGTGTGTCCCGTTCCGGGTGTGGTGGCAGCACGACAGGAGGTTGGAGGAACTCCTGGGGAAGTTGGAATGGTTGTTTTTAAATTGTAAAACAACGTAGATTTAAATGTCCTGCTTCCGACGGTCCCCAGAGCAGTTTATTATCTGGTTTTACTCGCCACTTTGGTCAGCTGAGATTTTCCTCTACCTTTTTCGTGGGGAAACGTGGTGATAAAGAATTTTTTCGGAATCGAAAAATTGTGTCTCATGTTGGAATTCCCTTGAAGTTGTTTTTTTTTCTACGCCAGTGAAAAATGAAACATAAACAACCCACAATTATATTCATACCAAAAATTTAAACAGACAAAGCGTGAAACCGAAACTGGAGAAAATATTAAAGCCCAACAAAAAAAAAAAAAGAGAGGCGAAAACCGTTTCCACAAATCGCGGGACCGAGGGACAAATTCTACCAGATGTGTGCCAGCAACCAGAACGACTTCAACGGCTTCCCCTTATGCAAAACGGCGGTGGAATTTAGGGGGTCGTGGAATATGTTCTAAATCGAGCCATAATTAAATGAGTGGAGCCCGGAGAGAACGATTAAAGCATAATTACGATGATTTACTCCAGCCGGTGAACATTATTGCGGTGCTCTTCGTGTTGGTGGAAGGACGGGGGGAGAAAAAGGGAAACCTCAGTGTTCCGGCCGTTTGGGACATTCGTAAAGAAAGGACCGATTGTCTTCGGTGCGCTGAGGGTTGGTTATAAATTTTTAAATATAATGTTTCTCCCGCCCAAATTTCACTACCGGAATGAAATTTCTACTTCTAATTTTAACGGAATTTTCACGCTTTAATGTACGCCACCCGTTTTAGAGCACGTTTTTCAATTTTCAAACCGAAGGACTGGTGACGATGACTTTTTTTTGTTGTTGAATAGATGGTTCTGTCTCCCTAGCAAGTATTTGTTAATAAACCCAGTGTAACATCAATCGGTTATGTTGGAAATCTACATAGAAACATGCGTTTCAATTTGTCAGCATCACGTTCGAAAAGGCAACGGTTTCACATTTTTATTGCGTGCTCATAAAACTAAGATTTATGAGGACTTCTTGGGGTTTCGTGGTGACAAAGGGTTTGTTGTGTGGCCGGGAAAATATGATTTCAACTATGTGTCAATGAGTGAGAGAACTATCAATTCCTGTTTCAACAAGATTTCAAATGGAAAGAGATCTTTCGAATAAACTTTCCGTTAACTTCCATCAACATCGCGTCACATGTTTGAGCTGAATAATTCATTCGCCGATCATCCAAAGTGTGCAGTTATATGCACATGATCAGCAGGATTACAATGAAAGTAAGATATCACTTCCTCTCACTACAATGACATCTGGCAATTTGCAATCTTCAGCCAATACGATAAGCGAACGTTCCGCGGACCGTCTCGGGTGGGGGTTTTCTTGGTCAGAATTAAATTCCTTCTCTACGGTAGTTTTTTTTTTCTTCAAATGGATTTTCCCTCCACATATTTATGCTCGCCGGCGCGTACGAAACCGACCGGTGCTGCTCCATATTGCCATTGTTATGCTGCCCGGTCTTTTGTATCTCCCGAATCGCTCCTTTTGCCCCATCCACGGCACCAAGATGAATGCAAATCTCCCGTTTCACTGGCCCCTTTGTTCCCTTTTTCACGCCCAGTCCTTGGGCAACGTCTGGACACAGGAAGCTGAATGAATGATAGTCCCCCCTGTTTGCCAGCTTTCCACACAACCGGCGACCGATGCTTGGGATGCTAATAAAATTCAATTTACGAATACCTCCTGCCTCCGAACACGCCCGGCGGGAATGTCTTCACGAGCCGAGGTTACATGAGTTTGGCCAACGGTGGTCGGTCACCGCAGCCTCCTTCTAGCTACCGAAGGAGCATCATTAGCTTCCTCTTTTCGACCGATGGAAGGAAACGTTGATAAAATGTATTTTATTTTTATTTTTAGCTCGCTGCTTTTCTTCACTTTTTTTGGTTTGGTTTGGGCTCCCGAAGAGTCCGCCGAAGAGTTGGTGTTAACCACTGGCGGAATCAAACTCCCGTCCAGTGACCTAAGGCAGCCTGTCCTTTTCGAACCTCTCTCTGCCTGTCCTTTTCGAACCGGGCCCTTCATAATGCTGCTTAACCGTGGCCGGAATCCAATTACCGACATGCAGCAGCTCAGGGCACATGACAACATTAATCCCGCCTCGGCGGGGGGGGCGCAATCATGCTGACGACGCGGTCCGTGGACGCTCCGTTTCTTCTGTCAACTCAAGTCGTCCTCGCGAGCTCTCCGCCTGAAAACACGACGGGCAATAAATTACAATATTTTTCTGATTGCATTTGATTGCTGCAATGAATGATGCATTACCGGGGGATTGGAGGGGGAGAAGGTTTGGAGGATTTCTTCAGTAGTCTTGGTTTGGGTCCATACCTTCATACATGACCTCTAAGAAGACTCTTTCCACGGTTTCGGATGTAGTTGTTGCACTCTCCCCGGACTTGACCTTCCAACGTTCCGCGTTGAGTGCATCGTTCGAACGGGAAAGGTTTCCCCGACGGCCTAACAGTTGATTTAGTTTATGACGCCTCCGCCTCCGAATCGGAAGAGGGGAGCCCGCTTTATTTCACCGCGGCCATGGTTTATTTCCGTCTAGCCGCGGCAACCTTCTCTCCCCGGGTATGCGGGTACTACTCTACCACGCCGTGTCGAAGCTCACTGGTCGAAGTGCATCGGGCGGTAGTTAAAAAAAAAGCATCAACCTCTGTGTTGATGTACAGCGTCATCACGATCATCTGCGGATGGCGTCTGGTCGCTCGCTGGAAGGGTAAGCACAAAACCAGAGGAACCAGTGGCGTGTACCACGGCGTTACGCGGAAACGTAAACAGTGTGTGGTGCCCTCAAGGCATGCTGGACCCGGGGCACGTATCTGGATCGCCGCATGATCTTCCCGGCGGAGCCTGCCGAGTCTGTTTAATGGTGTGACGTGACCCGACCCTACCCTAGTGCGTCGGTCGCTGAAAGACATTAAACAGACCGCACCGGTCCGGTTGATGGGAATGCTGCTCTTGCAAGACGGGAAGGCGTAGACGGAGGTGTCTGGAAGATGGATAAGATCTAAGGTGTCCTCCAGGAAGCGGTAAAGTTGTCGATCAAACGTCAGCGATATGTTTCAAAACGTTTCAAAACGAGGCCTCCGAATTCTGGGAACTCCTGGTTTGTTTCTAGCCATCGTACGAGATGTCTATACACGATAGTCATTGCTTATGATCATTATAACGAGTAAAAACGTGAGTACATCAAATCGGAAATGAATTCATAAGTGTTCGAGAGGCAAACCGACTTGGCAGTAGAGTCGTACACTAAAAATAAACCTTTTTTAAAGAACCAAAACAAGGACGCAAAGAACCAATAATTGCCTCCAATTAACAGCTGAAACTATTGGACGCACCACATTAATAAAACTGGCCGACGCTCGGGTGCCGGAACTCGAGCATAAACTCTTTCCCTTTTCCCCGCCTGTAACATACAATATCACCCGACAATCCGCAGCTGACACTTTTGAGCATAAAAATAGCATTTTTTGGGGAGTGTTTTGTTTTTTTTCGCTTCTCCACTTGCCGTTGTTTTTGTTCGAGAACTTCCAGTTGTTTTGCTGATGCGTGCGTACTTTGTTTTTGTTCGTTTGAAAAATCGAGCCATACTTCACACTTCCGCCCACGACTATGGGATGACAACGAGGGTGCGCTCCGGGAGTTTTAGGCTTTTCCTGGGAAACAATGTGTGTGCGCGCACGTTCCCCTTGTCAACACTCACCAACGGGGAGAAAAGCTGCCGTTAATGAGATCTAATTTGTTGAAAAGCGAAAGGACGCCAGCCTTCCGGTCCGTACGCAACGGTCCCGCGTTGCCGTTGGGGACCAACCTGTGTACCTGTGTATCACTTTCACCCTCTCGACACCAGTGGTGACTCAAAAACCGGTCGAGTTCTTTGTCGTTCTTCCCGAGTCCCTCTCTCCGGACATCCGAGTGTCCTCGACTCATGGCTAAACATGAAACCATCCACGTGGGATGGCCTGAATATAGCGTCATACGGCTGGCCGGGGGGGGATCGGGTCGGCAAACCCATACAAGCGCCGCTAACCTAACCACCGTCATATTACTACGGCTACCGCGTGGCGAACGCCGGGCCGCCGGAGTGTGCTCAAAAGATCGAGGATCATATTTCACGATACTTTTGCAACGCAACGGGCTCACCTTCCAATACTTTACACTTTATGAAGTTCCACTTAACGGGGCTGGAAAAAAGCCGACTTATTAGCCGACATTCTAGCCCACTCTCCGTGTGCTCATGTGCAGAACCTCGTGGATGGAGGCGGAAAGCCAAAATCGGAAGTGATTGCGGTGAAGAAGGTACACGCGAGTGGGGAAGTGAGTGGCCTCATGTTTCTTCACTTCAAATTGAGCCGACGGTTGCAATTCCAGCGAGCCGTCGTCGGTGGGCCCCGGGTTCCCTCCTCGACTTGTAATCGCTTATCGCGGCGGTGGGTAAATAAAGCATACGCTGTAACATGATCAGGTTCTTTTGACCAGGTCCGTCGGGACGCAGGGATCGAGCTGGGGAAGAAGAGAAAAAAAACTGATGTGTTAGGATCGATTTCAAAAATGGTATTTCAAGGGGGGACAAGGCTGACTACTCGCAGGACGCCACCAATAGTATGTATCAGTGTTGCAGGTGCATTAGAGCTTGTGCTTGATCAGCTCCTGCACCTGACACATTTCCCATGGGGAACTAAAAAACAAAAACATGAGGGGCGATTACAAAACTATTTGGTTCAGGGTTTGCCTGAAGTTTATTTACATTTGCTTCCAGAAAATGTGTTTATCCAACTAATGACACAACCCCGTGTTATTAGTTAAAAGTCCAAAAGCGGATTACAAACTTTGAACAAGGTTACGAATTTCCCATTCCATAAGTCAGTGCGTTACGAAAATATTAATTTAAAACAAATCCATCTACCTCTTTGGCTTGGCTTGAAGTCTCGTTATCTCAAACAGTTCCTAGAAGTCGTATATTTTATCCGATCACTCACTAAATCACACCGAAATCACGGTGCGTTAAAGTATCATTTAGATAATTTCTTCCCCCATTCGATCCGAGTCCATTTATAGACGAAGTGCTACGATGTCGAATTCCTCGCATACTTTCGTGAAAGCTACAGTACTCGCACGTCTTCACTCAAATGGTTTCGCCCACGACGAACACTGGTTAGGAGGAAGCCTAAGACACTTAGAGCATTCCTCCAAAGTGCGTACGTTGGCTCGGGAGCGACACACTCCCAAATAAATTGTATCTGGGAACGCGCCAACGAAGGGAAGGAAATTGAGATGTCTAGTTTGAGTTTATTTACGGGAGTGTCTTGAAGCTTGAAGCTGAAGTGCATTGTGGTACCCACCCTCGTGGCTAGGATCCGGCGAAGGCATCCGAATCGGAGCCCATATCTTAATATCTTCGGTCGGGTCTTTGGTTTACCGCTTGATGATGATGACGCCGATGTGATGTTAAATTTCATTCACACTTCAGCACAAACAGGGCTGCATAGGATTGGGTACGCCAGCGCCGGTATTTACAATGGGGACATGAAAATAAACAGTGCCTACGCCTCCGACGAGGCGACGGGGACGGAGGTCTAAATGGAACCAAAGAGCATACGAGAAGCGGACGCGGGACACCCTTTGACGGGAACGCGGAGTTTAGGTGCTGACCTCCGCCCGGTTGTCCCCTAGAAGTGACAAGTTAACTGTAACAGATGGAAGTGTCAACACGCGAGCGCGTCACTCCGAGCGTTGTGGCGTCGTGTGAAGTCTGCCATTTTTCCTCCAGTCTCCAATTCTTCTCCGTTCTCCGTTCCCTTCCTGGTGGCAATTGTTCTTCGGAAAGTGCATTTCCTTTCTTCAAACCGTCAGAGTAGAGTACTGGGGATAATTAAGGTTAAGTTCTGAAAATGGCGCGTACCGTCTTTGACTGATCGCTGATACGACCGTCGTCTCCAAGCGTCACTTTGACGGAAGCCTCCCTTGCACACACATCAAGGGCTAAGATAAGACCAACCGGAACCGATGTGTGGCACGAGTGCGGTAACGACTTGACGAGTGAAACGCCCAAGGCAATGAGGGTCGTCTCAACTGTCGGCTTTTAAGAGTGGAGGAAAGTGTGGAACATAAATTAAGCCGCATCAGCCCGACAAGACACCTCTAGATATTGTGCGGTTTCGGTTGACGGCGTACGGCTTTTCATGTTGATCATCGCACAAGTATTTCCCTTAGAATATCGGTGGATCGCTTTCTCTATCACCTTCTCTTTCGATATAGCCAGCCATGTTCGATCAATCGATCGAGGAAGTTCCTGCGTTTGGATCATAGTTTTTTTCAGCGGCGACGCTCTGTTATGACAGATATGGGCAGACATCAAACGTTCGTTTTAATTTGGACAATTAAAACACCTTTCGACGCTTTCAAACGCACACCTGTGGCGAGCGCTTCCGGTAGAGTGGGGGAAATGTTTATTTTCTTTTTTTTTTGGTCACAATGGGAAACACCACATCGGAAGTGAAACTGTTGAAGTGACGGGAACCGAAAGAAATGCCGAAACTAAAATCGACGACATCAACAAAAACTGCTTTCCATTAGCGTGCACTTCCGTTTAAATTGAGCTGGTGGGGTTCATGGTGCATTACGGACGGTGGTGATCTTGCAACGCCGATGCCCACAACCCACTCGTGCAGCGACACGAGTGCAGTTCCGGTCGACCGGTGGATCGATTTGGTGTGAACTTCCGGGGGAAGAGTGTTTTTCATTCTTTGCTGTTGTGTGTTTTTGATTTGGATTTTGATTCAAACCCATTTAAAGCCGTGTCTTTCTATACGGTCCACTTGAAATACGTTAATTGGTTTGTATTTGTTTAAAAAAAAAAGCAACATTCCAAATGAAATAGTTGTTCTCAGATATCAACCAAAACCGTCTCAACGAAGTCTTAAATTCAAATATTAAAAAAAACCCTTCCATTCTTTCAACAGCATGTTCGGTAAAATCTGATTTTCTTGTACCCTTTCTCTCCCTTGCGCTCTGCAAACAGTCACATTACGTTACATGTCGGTGTCGCATAGACCGATAAATTTCCAATATTTGTTTATGTAGTTCACACTCCGAACCGAAACCGGGCGGCAACAATCCTTTACCGAGGCAGAGAGCTGGAACTTCAAACAAGGAACGCAGCCGCAACAAAAGAGGGAGAAAGAAAAAGGATCAAACGATCGGTTGATCATTTTCGTTTTCTTTATCTTTTTACTTCTCCATCCTCCGTTCACTTCTTCCAAGGGTCGATGGGAAGGGCTGAGGTTGTGCCTGAGCGTACACGCTAAACGTATAAGAACCTTTCAATGTTGGTACTGAAGAGACGGGAAAGAAAATGAAAAAAAGATCAGGATCATAAATTTCTCCCACGTATAAATATCCCTGGCTTAACCACATTCGTAGGAGGAGGCGTCCTGTTGATTGTAGGGGAACGTTATTCTTTTTCACAACTCTCCTGTATCGCTCCGGTACCTTCAAGAACGTTGGATCGCGAGGATCGAGGAACGGATCGGATTGGATCGGGCGTAATGATCGTTGTAGCGTTCCCTTAAAAATCCGTTGTGAATTTCCAAAGGAAACATTCTTCAGCCCAGCCCGGAAAGCGGGTCAAACTTCGGCAGCGTTCCTTTAAATCATAAAGGGTATCAATTCCGTAACCGATCGTTTCCGTTTTTTTTTTTCGTAAGACACAAACTCTCCGCCCGGGTTCGTCGTTCACTTTCTCCTGAAGTTCTCCCGTAGGCTCTGATCTCTGGAGATCCTAACCCTACCAACGTTTGGGGTTTATTTTTCCCCGAGGATGTACTAAATTAAACATAAAAGTACCCTTGCCCTAAAGTGACCACCTATACCGTCGCATCGTTCGTGTCCCGTCGTTTGGGTGGCTACTGATGCTGGGCTGATGGCGTTTGTACGTTTCTTTTTACGTTCCCGCATTGCGTCTCCGAAGGAAGAAACTCGATCGGTGGTCACAGGATGTAGCTTATTTTATTGTCAATGTATTTCTTTTTTGGATTCGTGCTCCGGTCACATACAAACACACACACACACGAAAGCACACGCGACCGACCCGCGGTGTTCGACATCGGAGGCCTACTCCAAGTGCGCCGCTGGAAATTAGCTTTAATTGATTTTTTATGCTGATGCTGCGTGTGTCGCCTGCAGGCTGGAACCTTTGGGCGATGCTTGCTGTGTGAGCCTAGTTCCTTTCCACCGTCGATCATACGAACGGCGGGTTTAAAGGGGACCTTTTTCTTCGGCCAAGAAACATTTCCTCCCGAGTTCTGTTTTATTTTGTGTGTGTTCGGTTGTTTTCCGTGTTGCTCGTGCGATTGAAATCTTTCCAACCAAAGTTCTAAAGGTGGTTTAACCCGCTGCCCGGCCCACAGGCGTCGAGGGCCACCAATTTGGGTGTCATAAAAAAATATGAATGTTGGGAAATTCCTTCCGCGAGTACGACTCCCGCCCTTTCTCCCGAACCCTTTCAAGGGTTGAATCTCAAATCCGAAAATTCAAGCCATCGTCGAGCACACGCAATGTATCCAGTGTGAACACAAGTGTGGGTCACCAAAGTTGTGCCCTTTTTCCGTCCGCGGGATTTAAACTGGCCGTGGCGAGAGGCGATCACACTTTCTAAGATTTTGTTTACTTTGGTCACCATCCGAAGCTGTTGGGTCGTTTTTATTTTATTCCTCCGGGGGTTTATTGTTCTTGTGACCCTACGAAATCCTAGCCGAAAGATGACGGGGCTCGGATAGAATTTTGTTAAGTGGTTAAGGTTCAAGTGACTGCTGGACCATGTTTGTGGGGGCGGGAGGGAGCGAAAAAAATCACAAACAATTGAGACTGTTGTTGTGGCTGAAGCTGAGGTCACGAGTCGTTGGAGGATCGGTATTATTTGTCCTCTCCCATGCCCTGAAGAGGAGTGTGGAATTGATACAGTGGCCTATGAGGACACTTATGAGAGGAATCCAAACTCTAAAAGAATGAATCATAACGAAGGAATTTCGATGTTGGTTTTGCAAATAGAAATTAACATCCAAATGTAAATAAAAATATGTATGTTTTTTTATATCTTAATGCGTAACCAAAAAGCAAATAATACTGAACATTCTTCTTTGGCAAAAACTTGCTTACTTGAAATGTTTCCTGTTTTCCTCCACAAAAAATCGTCTGTATTGGATGCATTTCGCAATTAAAGACTTCGACAAAACCTTTTCCATTCAATCTTTGTCGATTAAATGATGTCAGTCCAAATCCTCCCGACAAAACTAACGTGGTGTTCCAGCACTCCGACCCGTACGAAAATGGTCCCGTGAGAAATGGCAGCATTTGGGGTCTCATGTTCGACCCACACTTTCATGTACCGGCGGCCGATTGTAATTTAATTTAACGCATCGTTCCAGCCCGGGGCGACTCTTGGTCCTCTGGGCCGGTGGATCATGTGGTCTCCGTTTGGGTAATTGAACGTCCATTGTTGATACCCCACGACCCGAGAGTATGTCCACTTGCTGCGCTACTTGAATCTGACGCCCCCCGGGGGGAGAGTGTTTTGTTGGAGCTTAATTAAAACATAATAACGCCTTCGGGTGAAGTCTGCAGTTTGTCGGTTGGTGAAAGCCGACACTTTGTCCACTTCGTCACGAAGAACGGTCAAGAGGTTGCATTCCAGCAAAACTCTTAATTCTCCCTCGATTTCGGGTGTGAAATTCTACACGACAAAATGCAGAGGGATGCACGGTCATGTGTAGGTTCGTCATAAATTAATCTGCTTTCTATCGAGCGTCGAGGTTTAATTCTGCCCATCCATGGCGGTACCACTATCTTTTTCCCGATTTTCTGGAAACGTACCCTAACGGTGGAAAAAAAATCATTTATGGAAGCGAGGGATGATTTGTATCAATTAGACGCGTGTTCGGAGATTTATCGAACATGTGTGAGAATATATGATTTTATATTCGGGCGTGATCCAGCTTGGATGGATGGTGGTAATGTTCAAACGACAAAGAATCAGAAGAAGTTAAATCAAAATTATTCATAAATTTATTGACCTTCCAAAGGAGAAAAGAAAGTTAACGCCTTTCCCCCCAACAGACCACAAATGTAATCCTGTGGTCCAAATCATTTTCCAAAGGTCAGTTCTTTTTCCTTCGCCGAAGTGAAAGGAACCAATCGAGTCGATTGGAGACGATCTCTGCACGATTTGGTTCGCATTTAAACATTTTTACTGCGGCTTCCTTCCACTTCAAATTTGCACGCCTCGGAAAATGGCAGGAAAACGCGTACGCTTAACGGGCCGTGGTAATTGTGAGACGGTGCTATAATTGCCGTTGCCACATTAACCGAATGACCGGAATCGACTCGAGGTGTAGTGCCGTTTATGATGGAACCGATGAAGTGTTTTCCGACGCTCGAGGAAAGTCGGAAGGTGTGGAACGATTTCATAATCTGGGCCCCCACCCAATGGTGGAATAATCTGGGGAGAGGGGTTGGGAAAATTTTCAAATTTCGCTGAAAAATTAACAACGTGAGCAATCGATCGAGTGGATTGAAACATCAGATTTGGATGTTTTTTTACCGTGAGGTGCGGAAAAAATGAATATCACCACGGACCAAATCTCCCGATCGTGATTGGCAGAAAAAGATACACGATCGACGGTAGGAGCTATCCGAAGAATGCCACATCCAATTTGATCCGGCATGCGCGCAGGTGCAGCTGGCATCGATGCACCGTCTCGTCGGAAACCGGCTCAGATTGGGGCCGCAAGTCCACGCGAATGTGGAGCGAATAATTACCACGAGCCACACGAGCATTACCCACTTTCCCAGCGCGCGCGCGAGAGTATGAGATCGTAAACGGCAACGCGATCGTAATGCCGGCTGGCCAGGTTTCCTTCCTGCTGTACGAGCGAATTGTCGATTGGCAGAAGCCCATGGCGATGGCCAAGATGGCGCAGATTCAGGGGCAATGTCAGATCGGTCTTTGCCCCACATACAGGTTCGCTCGTTACCATTCGAACGACCTGAACGCCCGATATGGAATAATCTCCGCGGATGGTAGAATTTAAATTGCAATCAATCGACGACGACGACGGTGGTGGAATGGGGCCTTCGGGATGGGAAGGGAACATGTTTCTCGCCGACATCTGGGAGCATGCAACTTGATCCGTGATCTTCCGGACGGATCGAGGTCAGCGAGGTTCGAGCCACGTTCAATCTTGACGGACGGCTCTTGCGCGAAAGCAAGGAGTCACGAGAGTGCCATAAATGGCGACACAATGTTGGACTACGGCAATCTAGTTCGCAAGTTTGACGAGCCTCTTCATATCTTTTAAAGCAACTTTGTTTCCTTTACCCACAGGATGCCAAAAGATCGCTTTGATGTATTTGGAATGGAAAGGGAATACTCAATATAATATTATCTCTTTGAGATTAATTTATTTTAAGACAGTCTCCATCAATTTGATTCGTGAAAGATTATCTGCCAACCGGGCACGACTCGTATCGCCTTCGGGGAGAAGAAATTCACCGTGACGGATTTCAATGGGGCGGTGTTAGATTTCTAAAACCCGGCAAACAAAACAACCTTCCTAATGACGCACCGTTTTTCCAGCTGGCTTAAGGATAAAATTGAGGTCTCTTTAGAATGAATGTTGGCCCCATAAAATCACACCCAACGGTGGTGCGTTTGTGAGGGAAAGCACCCAGGCATAACATTAATAGGATTTTTGTGCCCTCTTTGCGAAAAACATGGAACAAAATGCCGCCCGAACGCGCGAACCGCTAATTCAATTATATTCTAATCTTTGCTCTGTTTTCTTCTCACTCCCTCTCTCTCTTTCTCTCTCTTTTACCATTTGTAAATGATAGTGATTAAACAGCGACAAAATGGGTGAAACCGACGAAAAGGAGACGGGACCAACGGCGACGGCGAACGAGGGTGGGAAACCGGAAACACCCCTACCGACCGGCGACGGGCCGGAGGTGGAGGCGAAGGAGACGGAAAAGCTGCTCGGCAACACCAACGGCACCAACACCGCCGGCCACGAGGATGGGGACGAGAAAAAGCCCACCGAGAAGAAGAAGAGTAGCAGTGAAAATGTGGCCAATGGGGAAGAAATTATTAACATACCGGAAGACGCCGACGGCGAGGAGAAGCACAAGGAGCAGGATGGTAAGAAGGAGGACGAGACCGAGCCCACCAGCAAGCCGGACAAACCGAACAAGGTGCAGGCGGAGGAGCGCGAGGTGAAACCGAAGAAGGTTCCGGCCGGCGCGTTCAAGCTGCCCGGGTTCTTCAACAAGAACAAGGAAAAGTCCAAGGAGGCCGACGGTGCGGACAACGAGCTGCTGGAGAAGGGTGGAGAGAATGGCGAGGGCAAGGATGTGGTCAAGGTGGACGAAGCGAAGCCGACCGGGGCGGAGGAGAAGCCGAAGCGGGGTGGATTTTTCGCCAACCTCAAGCTACGCAATCCGTTCGCGAAGAAACCGGCCGAGGACGGTGTGGGTGCAGATGGTGCAGCGAAGGTGGGCGACAAGGAGGAGGAAGAGGAGAAGGACGAGGTGACGGCGGAGGCGACGGATAAGCCGGCGGGTGAGGTTGCGGGTGAGACGGTGGAGGAGAAGAAACCGGCCACCGGAGCGGACGATTCGGAGGGTCCGGTGCCGAAGCGCGGGTTGTTGGACGCGCTGCGCGTTCCGCTGGCAAGCATCATCCCAAAGCGCTTCAAGCCGGTGGCGAGCGGGGATCCGGATGACGATATCGAGCTGGGCAAGACACCAAAGAACCGGGCTGGGTTAGCCTCGATGGAGACGCTTGACGACTCGCTAAAGGATGCGGACACGAAGGACGTGGTGGACAAGTCTGGCGTGAATGGGACGGACGGAGAGGCGCTGGTGAAGCCGGAGGACAAGGAGGCGAAGGACAAGGCGGCCGAGGCGGAGGAGGACGCACAGGAGCGTAGTCTGTTGGAGCGGGTTCAAGCATACCGGTGCTCTGTTGGTAAGTGTGAAGTAAACACTTTTCGAAAGATCTCTAAATTTACTCTAAAACAAATTTATAATTGTTTTAAAAAATTATAAAACAACGTGTCAAGTTAAAAACTTGTTAAACAACAAACTAAATGGCTACAAACAGGAAAGTAGAGCGGGAAAATATTTGAATCTTAAAAAACCTACTCAATTCACTCTCGAACTTTACTTTAATGTAACTCAATTCATTTTAACTAATGAATAATTTATTTTAATAATAATTAAAACTAATTTGAACACTCAACGCGATGAACGTAAGATAAATGCAAGAAAAGAAACAGAATCAGATAAAGAAACGTTAATTTTCAAATTGGTTTAGTTACAAAAGTATTTTCAAGGCCTATTTTGCTAACCTTAAGATAAACATCAAAATTCTATATGTTTTTCCTTTACTTACCGTATTGATCGTTTTCTTTATGCATTTTCCTCCTTCCTCTATTCCACAGATGATATTGCCATCATTGCCGGTATCGTAATCTTCCTCGTCCTTGTGGCGCTGATCGTCGCGTTCACGTTCGTGGGCAAGAGCGAACCGATCACGGCTCCGGTTCGCGACGGCAAGTATATCGAAACGGTAACGAACTGTGGACGAGTGGAGGGCGTGCTAGAGGATGGCTCCTTCGCCTTCCGTGGCATCCCGTACGCGGTTCCCCCGGTCGGTGCGAATCGTTTTAAAGCGGCCCGACCGATCGAAAACATCGAGCACTGCTGGAACGGAACGCTGAAGGCGCACAACGCCACGCCCGTCTGCTGGCAGTTCCTGGCCGACGGTAAGGTGGACGGTGTGGAGGACTGCCTCACGCTCGACGTCATTACTCCGCACGTTCGCTACGATAACCCCCTGCCGGTTGTGGTGCTGGTCGGAGCAGAATCGTTCACCGGTGATTCGCCGGGAAAACTGCGACCGTCGACGCGATTTGCCCGTGCACGCGATGTCATCTTCGTGCGGCCCAACTTCCGCCTGAACGTGTTCGGTTTCCTGGCGGTGGAGCAGCTGACCAAGAGCACGCATCCACCGACCTCCGGCAACTACGGACTGACGGATCTGATCGTCGCACTCAAGTGGATCCAGCTGAACATTCCGCACTTCGGTGGAGATCCCAAGTCGGTGACGCTGTTCGGACACCGGGCAGGTGGTACGCTCGTGACGGCTCTCGCGTCCTCCAACAAGACCGGCAAGCTGTTCGCCCGCACCTGGGTCTCGTCGGGTGCTGCCATCTTCCCTGGGAAACCGCTGGCCGATTCGGAGAAGGCGAACGCGCTGTACATGCAGAAGGTGAGCTGTGAAACCGCCGAATGTCTGATGGAGAAGGGTGACGAGGAACTGCTCGATGCCGTACCGGATGTCTGGCGGCGTACGTTCCCCGATCTACCGGCGGTCGATGAGAACACGACGACGGCAGCGAACCCGCGCCACGAGTGGTTAGTCCTGGACGGTAACATCCTGCAGCAGCATCCGGCCGACGCCTGGACGGCGGACGTTTCCAGCGGCGTGCGGTACATGATCGGTTCAACGGCGCACGAAGCGCACAACAGCAGGCTTCACCTGAAGTACACCGAGTGGACGCCCGAGCTGGTGACCAAGCACGTCAACGAGAGCGTGATCGGACAGGCCGGACTGACGGAGGATGCGCTCCGACGGTATAACGCCACCTACCAGGGTCTGGTGGCGATGATCTCCGACATCCGCACCATCTGCCCGCTGCTCACCATCGTCCAGAAGCTGCCGAGTGCGCAGTTCTACGCCGTATCGCAGACGGGTGGCGAGCTCGGCATCGCGGACGTTGACGCCGACGTACAGGCCATCCTGGGACGCTACGAACCGAAGACGCCCGAGCAGCGGCGGTACGTGTCCGCCATGCAGCAGCTTTTCTACCACTACGTCTCGCACGGTGAGATCAAGCACGAGCTGCGGAAAAAGCACATCGACATCGGCCAGGACGCACTCCCGACGTACGACGATGACAACTGTCGGTTCTGGATCAAGAACGACATCGTGCCGCGGTACGCACGGTTAGATTAAGGTGTCCTCCAGACTCGCCAGACTCGGGTGGGACCAACCAAAAAAAACCAACGGCACCTGGACACGAGCACGGTCACAGGAGCACGGAAGCAGGACACGGCCCTGACAAGACAAAACTGAAAAAAATAAACAACCGTTGACAGCAACTGGAGGGAAAAGTGAACAAACCTAGCATTAAGTAACGCAAATTGTCAACCCTCAATCTTTAAGACGAAGACCAGTTATACACAACTAGTATATACACAAATGTACAAGTTTTAGAGTCGTAGTAGCCGGTAACGCGTAGGTGAACTTGTGTGGACTACACAACACACTTGCCAAATGAAAAACCGAACCAGCTTGGTGCAAAAACTGGGTGACTGTCTGCTGGGAGCGCGAAACATGAACGCTCAACCATCTAGTGGGCATAGATTTTCTTAGCGCATTTTTTTTACAAACGGCATCTTTCTTGTATGTCACATTTTTGAAGCAGTTTTATGTCTGATGCTAATGATAAGTATGATGGGATGGGCAGTTTTTATAAAAACCTTTCTTTCGCCAAACCGGAAACCGAAAGTACGATATTATCAACCCGTAAGTAACAGTATTTCTTTCATTGAAATGGTGTGCTCAACCGTAAAAAGATCAATCAACCGTCATCCGGGAGCATAGCGTTCGATTTCATTTCCTCGTTGTCCTCGTCAGCTTATGTGCAGTGTAGGGGTAGGATTGGCTTTATATAGACATTGTTTTTTTTTCGTATGCGCTCCATGTCGCTTTGGTAGTAATTGGCTAATAATTATCTGCTACTTTTATCTCGGTTGAAGCGAAGGGAAATTGCAGCGCAACGCCTTGTCTAGTTTCAGGCTTAGTCAAGTATACACATAAGAGCGCTCCTTACTCATTACAGAGGTCTTATGACATTTACAATGATAAAAAAAATAATTCTATCGAATAAGGACTTGTATTGGATTCTCTGTCCTCGGGAAGGAGGTAGGAGAGTAATATAATGGAATGACGTTTTGGAAAACCTCTTTATAACATCGTAGAACAAAAATCAAGCTAGCTTTCCTTTTTCCAACAGGCATAGTAAAAAACATCAACAAAAATTGTCGGCTGTACTAAATAATGGGGTGAGGCTATAAATCCATCCTGGGTACGCACGTGCAAAACATTAGATAGAAAGCAAGAAATAAAAATTGTAAACCACGTGAACACGCAGTGAGGATTGGAAGAAACATGTGTCTCAAGTATTTCTTTCTTTTTTGAGGCGATTAATTTATGTATAAATCCCTGGCGGGATGTAGAAGTGAGTTTCTAGTAATCATTAGGCGATCATAAAGGGAAACAACAGCATATAACTATATATAAAGGACACAACTCTCTGTAGGAAGTTAAGCAGTGTGAGGGCAAACCATGTGAATAAACAGTATAGCGTTGGTGGACGACGTAAAATCTGCAAAGTTTGCACATTGAGCCGATAAACGAACCGATCACGATCGGTAACAATGATCGGTAGTAATGATCACGCGTTTGTGATTGAAAAGTGAAAGCAGACAACAAGAATAGTACAGTGTAAGCGAACGTAAGTTTAGTGAAACCGAAAGCGTATCCTACGTGTATTGTTGTAATTTATATACTATTTGCTAGTTTTAAAATACGCTGTATTATTATACGTCATTTTAACCCACCCGATTTCTCCTTCACTTTGTTTCTCACCTACAATATAGTTTGCTAGACGTGTACAATCGGTTGGCTATGTGTTTGTTTTCATTTTATTTTTCCATCCCTCCCTATCCTATTTAACAATCTTATATTTAGTTTCGATTTCGTCCAACCATTCTTATCCTTTCTCTAAAAATTAACTAAAACTGCCTCTGGGCAGTTGCTCCGATGGGAGTTTTATTTTAGTAGTGCATAAGGAGAGGAATGAAAGCAAGAGTAGAAGGCACCGATTCAACCTCAATGAATGAAATATTACTTTAACAAACAGCCCGGGATCCTATACTGGCGAAATAAAATACTCAAATGCTCCATCACATTTAAAGCGAACCTTTTGGGATGTGCCGCGGGAACAGGAACAAACAAAAATCCTACTATACCTTTAGCGTGACTATCGTACTAATTTCCTTCGATCCCTTTTCTCTTTCGTTACGATAGTGCGCTAATGTTTCGAAAGCATTTAACACACGCTATCAACTTGTAAACGAAATTTCCATACAAACTAAACCAGAAGCATTAACAAAAATAAGTGATGAAAAAGAGAAAAAGACGAAATGGAAGAAAGAAATGCAATGTGTAATATCCCAGCATGCTACTAAAACCAGAACGATAACAAAATATACACTCTTGTTTGGAATGTAGTTTTCATGGTTCATTTAAAATATTTTAAAGCTCACATGTCCGAAAAACGTATGAACGAGAAGAATGATCAAATATGAAAGAAATGAAAACAGTAAAAAATGATAATCGTTAAACAAGAAGCATTATTTTCGAAAGAAAATGAGAATGTAATGTTGTGTGAAATATTATGTTTTATTCTATAAAAAAAGTCTCCCTGATTCTGGCAGTTCCTAATCTAACACGCTCTGATTTACACAGTAGACACGGCAACGGTTATCGCTCAGTGCCGCCAAGTACATCCTCCCCGTGGTGGATATTGCCGAACATATATCGTACACGGTTTCGCCCAATGGCAAATGTTGCCCCACGGGATTCTTGCTGTTGCTGCACCACGACGTTAGCACCTTATTGTCCTCCTGGTACGCAAGCACCAGCGTGTCAGCCTTGTTCATGAACACCTGCGCGGATCGTTGGATCGTCTTTTGCAACCGCGATCCCTGCCAAGCGTGGAGTTTGTGCAGCAAAAATGAGCCATCCTCTTTCACGAGTTCGGCCAGCAAGTGTGTGGAAGGCTCAGTTTGCGTTGGGCGTACCGATATCAACACGTGACCACTATCGGGGTTGTAGCTCATCGCAGATAGCGTACCGGGCGAAACGTTGAGTCGATGACCAGTTACATTGTCTTGCCCTTGCTCCTGTGTGTACTCGAAGAACCAGGCGGATTTAAGTTTGCACACCAGAAACCCTCCAAATGGGATGGTCGCTGTCGGCTCGACCGGGCAGATTTGGATGACGGCGGTGTATTCCACAATCTCATGGCCTACTGCATACATGTCCAATGGCTCGTTTGGCTGTTGAATGCTGTACCTAAACACTTCGCCACGTTGCGTGCCAAGGTACAGAATGTTGGGCCGTCCACGGTCAAACGCGCACGACCAGATGATAGAGTCTGCGCCGAGCGTGATAGAACAGGTGACCGCTCGGGTTACTAGCGAGAACACTTTTACGTTATTCTCCATCGTGGCGCATGCAAACACGTTGTTCACTTCGTCTAGGGCAATGTCGCGTACCTGTTTGGTTGACACGTGTATCACAGAGCTCATCGATATACCGGCCAACTCGGGCAGCTGCAACAAACGTATGGCATATCCCGGGAAAAGATTCAGGTTAGATTTTTGTGAGATCAGCAACATTTTGTGCTGGTAAGCGTACACCATAACCCGGCAACCCGGATCGTTGCTGATTAGGATGTTTTTTTCTAGCGTCAAATGGTAACTGTACCGCCGAGACAGTTCCTGACTCTCGACATACGGTTGTCTCATGTTCTGTATCATACTTCTAATTTGCTTGGCCTCTTTACGCAAATCCTCCAACTCTTTCTGGGTGATAAAAAGCTTCAGCTGGAGTTCACTGCTTTTCTTCTTTTCGCCCTCCAACTCTTTTGTCAATTCAATTTCGCGCGTATTATCGATCGCTTTGATCGCGCGGGCATATATGAAGCGTATGTCGGAAAGTTTAGCCTTCGCCTTGCATGTAGCACAGCTCCGAACGGACGCCGGGTTGTCTTGGAGCCACCGCTTGATACAGGACATGCCAAACAAATGGCCACACTTGAGTGCCACCACCCGATGATCGCCTGTCATTGTCCACTCGCTGAAGCAGATTGAACAAATAATGCCATCGTCGTCGTCGTCGTCATCGACCTTTGGAGGTTTAGGAGAGTCAACTTCCTTCAGCGTAAATGTTCGTCTTCGTTTCCCTACAAATATACAGCGTTAGACAGGAACAACATGAAATGGGTACTCTTGCGGTAACTTACTTCTTCTGGGTGTACTGTCCGGAGTTGATCCCGTAGAGGACCGCGTTGAAGATCTCGTAGAGTGCGCCACCGGTTGCTCTGTGGCATCATTGTTAGTCGGTTGCTCGGTCGGTGGTATTGTTACTACATCTGGAACAATCTCCGCTGCCTCTTCGTCCCCCGCGGGATTCGATAACCCGTCCAGGGCTCCTTCTGCCGGCACATAGTTGTCAACAAATATAACGGGTTGAAACACACTCGCCTGGAGCTGATCCAACTCGATTTCCATGTTTGGCTGAGGATCGACCAGATCAATAACGATGTTTCGATGGGAGAAGTCGCCGGAAATGGTAGCATGAGCGCCCATTCCAACGAGAGGCAGTTCAGAGTTTGATGCCAGTGGTATTTCATCTACCGGCTGTGTTGCGTCGTCGCTGACCTCATCGCTACCGGCTTCTCCCGGTTGGGCATTTCCAACTGAATCCATAGAATAACGTAGCACAAATCAGACGCTAAAAGGACATTTTTCCAATCGAGTTTAAATAAATGTAACTTAATTTCCCTCTGCGGAGACGGTTGTTTTGAAGCTGTAACGTACAATGCAAGTACACAACTGTGTTGAACCATCGAAACAATGTATCTAAAGTTGTAGGTAGCGTTATAAGAGCAATTCGCCTTGCCCCGAACTGACACAAGAGTACCGACGGTACTGCAATCGCTTGCTGAAGAAGAGGTTTAAAGTCAACCTGACATATGATGTCCTCAAAAATGGTGAACACGTAGGGAGCTTCAGCTAGACCTTCGTATGCATGCACTTTGGTTCCAAGCTATCTGTCATTCACCATTTCATCTTGACAAAAGGCGCCAAACAATTTGATTTCGCAACGAATAACATTTAAAGAATTTCTGCAAACATGGAAGCACTGGTTGAGATATTAAATAATTTTACAAATTCTGTATCCGATGCAACAAACAATTATTCATTCTTTTTAAAACATTTCATCATTCGACCGCTCAATGGATGACCGGGCGCATCCACGCGAACAAATTTATTTGAATATCAGTTTCATCGAAAATTCGACCGTCCAGTAAATTGATCGATTTCGGCCACTTTTGCAGACGCAAAATAAACTAGTTCGACGTAGAATTTTCCCATGAACTATTTGTTCAAAATTAACCATAAATGCTTCTTCCTATTCCAAACTACTTTATTTACTATTTCATTTAGTTCTTTTTGGTTATTCAAATCCCAATTCACTTCTGGATGAATTTACTGCAACCTGTATCGGAATCTTAAGCACTTTGACTCACGACGTGCTTCGTTTATTCTCGTCGAAAGAACGATTTAGTTTATTGAAACACTTCACGGTAGACGGTTGTACGTGCGTGCTTATTGTGTAGTCCACTCCAAAGCTTTTCTAGCGTCCAACGGCGTCTTGCGCCAAGTAAACGAAAGATTCAACCGCTGTGTGGTTTCTGGTGAATGTTTTTTAAAATACACCTTTTGTGATTCGACGCGTGCTTTTGTAGCCAGCGGGTTGCTTAGCTAACGGTTTCAAGAGCGAGGTAAAAAGTGAGTCGCGATCTAGTGTTCTGTGCGTCGGATAGTTCCGAGTGTATCGGTAGCGGTCGATTGTTTACAATTAACAAATTAAAATCGATTTTAGTCGTCCAGTGCGCTTTCCCGTCTCGGGCCGTCGTGTATAGTGGTTCAATCAATCGGAGATCCGTTCAAGTAGCACTACACGCAGCTGCATCTTTGCCAAGTGAAGCGCATACCAGAACAGGAAGCGACATGTCCAGCAGCATCCAGATTACGGCGGACGACAAACCGGCGACCGGTATCATTACGCCTACAAAGACGCCGGCCGGGCCTCCACTGTCCAGCATTCCCTCCAGCCCGTCGCATCTGCAGCTGCCCTCGCCGATCATAACGCGCCGCACGAGGACCGCTTCCACGTAAGTAATCCTTCTTGGTTTCCGTTATCAAATATACAGCTGGTTTTCCCTACCTGGATTCAGCTGCATTTTTTCTGTGTTTTTGGAGGGAAGGTGAAAACATGGCGCCGAACGTGCGACGCACCGAAATCCGTATGGTCGGGGTCGACGAAGGTCAGACAGAAGTCTGCGTCGATAACGATGAAGATATGGGTCCGCGAATGACGGCGTCTAAAATGTGCTCCAGCCGCGGCAGTGTGAGTCGATGAATTCTTTGTTTTTTCGTTCCCATTCCATCTCGGAAGGTTGTTTTTATATTTTTGATAATAACTTCTGCAACGCATAAGGGACGGATGAGGCGGTTAAGATTAACGCACTATTTCTCGCTTTTCGAGGGAGGACATCAGCATTGAACGCCTTGTTGACATGACAGTGGCAGTCTTTATCTGACCCGGGAGTAGACATGTTGTGTATAACGACGTGATAACAAGCAACTGATAAAACCGGAATCGAATGACAATCAGCTTTGCTTACAAGGAACGAACACGTCCTTCGTGTGGACCAAAGGGAGGTTAGCAGTAGGGAAAATTGATGTCCCATACGTGCCCGGAAACCGGAACGAACCGGCGGAATTCGCCGGCTTGTCTGATTTCATAGGCCACAGGTTCTTCCTACCATCCGTTGTTACTGTTCTTATGTGATTAACCATGGCGCACGTTTCCACGCGGGTTTTTTTTTAATCCACGGACAATACTAAATCTAGATGACTCAACGCAAAACGAGCGAACGTGGTCGCTTCTTCTATACCCAAACCTCGAAATATCTCATGCACTGGCGGAGGAAGGATATCCCAGAAGTGTTTCATCCGCAGGGGGTTTCAATAATGACGTAGGCAAATCAATTACTCCCCCGGAAAATCTTTGCCCAGACACTCCCCTGCTCCATTCTTTTCCCGCGTGGGCTGGACGCGATGGCTTGTAAATGGGGGAAAACGATTTATTAATCACGACCTCCGCGAGTCCTGTGCCTACGATCCACCCACGGAAGGACATATAACTCAATTTGGTACACCCGCTTCCGGAATGGCCGGGAACATGGGCTTCATGGGATCATCCCTCCCCATCAGTCATTAGGACCGTCGTAATATGGCACTTTAATGCGCTGGGAATATGCGTTCCATTCTGGCAGCCCGTTTGATATTCCCATGATAAAATGCTTAAAGGGGATGTACTCGATCAGCTGTTTCTAGTTCCAGTATGAAGAGCGCCATCATCCATGGTTTATTATAACCTTTCTTTGGGCTGTTAATTGTTGGCTTCTACCCGACAATAATTCTGCCCCACAGAAAGTACCGTGGCTTTATTCTCGGTCCGACTAGAGACCCAGCTCCAGCCGCCTGTCTTCTATTGCGTAAGTTAGGGCATCCTCCTTCTTCCTCTGCGGTGGAACAGAAAAATATGTTCTCTCCTGGAGAGCATCTTGGTAGCAGTCAGGCCCCACCACCAGCGTGAGGTGCTAATTGGAAGCTATTCCGTACTTTTCTTCCCTTCCACTACTGTCCAAACCAATTAGCCTCAAAGTATCTTTTGCGCATCGTGTGGCCGCCCCGGGGGGATAAAAGGTAGCACCAGGTCCTTCTGTCACTGCCCGGAGCACTGTCTGTCTAGCCTTTTAGTGGTGTGAACAATTTATTAATTTGTTTCAATTACGTGCCTCTTGCCTTCCATCCAACCAAAATGTGACCTTCCGTTTCCTGTCCTGTCCGTTTGTGTTCGTGGTCAATTGTAAGCCCTAGAACAACGTCCGCGGGCAACTGTAGCCTTCGCGCCTGACATATAAAAGTTACACTACGCGTTTGAGTGCCGCAGAATTGACACGTGATATTTACGTGTAATCAATAATTAGCGTTGGAAATATGCTCGCAATCTACCATGCAATGTGGTTTTTCTGTCCGTTTGTGTTTGTTCTTTGGCTTAAAATCACTCCATACGAAGGTTTTTGCATGAACCGGTCCATCATGCGGATGAATCAATTAAAGCGTCCGTGATTGAATGTTTCATCAGTATCCATGCCGGTTGATTTACATTAATATTTATCGCGGAACAATCATGTTCCGGTTGAAACCGGAGTTTTATTTTATTGCGTTTTCCTCCAACTAGATAACGTTATGCAACTGATATCAACTTGTAACTGGCACGGTAGCGCTCAAGGTTGGCCGTTTGCGTTATGAAGTAATAATTATTCCTCCACTTTGCCAAGGTGTTGTTACTTGAAACCTTTGGTAGATTATGAATTTTGATCTAGTATTTTTTCCAAAAACTTCTATTGGCAGCAGCAAAATGTTCGTTGAACTTTTTGGCATTTGAAATTGAGAAAGTGTCGGCACAGCTAGTTGGTACCGCTTTCATTTCCATCGGGCGGAACTTCAACCGGTTAAAAATCTACTTCCCAAAACGATCGAACTGCAACGAGGAGTAATTTTTCTCACGATGGAATCATCCACCCCACTGGAAAGCTGTTTTCCGGCTGGAAAGTGTCTGCTTTTAGGGGGAAAAGTCGCCTCGAGTAAAAAGTGGAGGTAAAAACAATGACTTTGGAACTAGTTTTATGAGGTGATGGTGTTGTTGACTGTGAGGATGGTGATGATGCCGATGGGAGAAGGTTATGATAATAATGTAGAGCGGCGACCGGTACGGAGCTTCAAAGCGAGCGGAAAATCAGTTCAGTTTTGAAGCACAAAATGGGGTCGAACCAAAAAACCGTACGGCGGCGCAATCCGGTCCCTGGCAAAAAGCGGAAGTGCTAATTGCAATTGCATACACACTCCTCGACCGGCGAGACGAACTCAATTTACGAGTTTTTGATTTCGGAGCTTTTCTTTTCGCTAACCCATTTTTCCACAATTCCGAACCAACTTGGGGCCATATGATGGTGTTTGGACGCACGGAAACCTTTGCCATCCGATGCATTCGCCATTGCAACGGTTGGCAACTGGGGGTGAGATTTCTTTCGCACATGGGTTGGGATTGCACATCCGACCGGGTCGGTAAATCATCAAATGGCAATAAATAGACGTTGACCCAATTTTTCGCCCTGCCTTTGTATCTATCTAAATAGCGTTAGTTATTGATTATCGATGCTCGTTGGCAGCAGCAGCAGGAGTCCCCCGTTTTCCTCCTTTTGCCTACCCATGATGAGATGTTTTCTTCCACCTTATTACCTCAGGCATAATAAGGTCAATAATTTCGCTGAAAAGTTTTGGCAGTTTCCCGCAGTTCTTTTTTCGCCCTCTTTATACCGGTCCAGCTCACTTTACTTTTAGTTTTATTTTCCTGCAGTGAAACACCGTTATTACGACTATAAATCGAAAGATGCATTGCTGCAGATGAATCGTGTCTGCTTCGGAAGCATCGGAACAGGTTCCCGGACCGGCTCATCTTGGAGTGGCTTCTTGTTCGTTCAGTTCGTGTGCTTTTCTTCATCTTCATACCTCTACCGTTCTCTGCTGGCCGTACCCGAAATACTGGTTTTCCCACCTTTTCTGGCGTCATTTTCTTCCACGGACGGTACGATGAACTTGTCTCCTTAGGTCTGCTCGGCTTGTCGAAACGATCGACCGCACAAGATCGACGTGGAACGAGCGCGCCGATAAGTTCAAGAAAGCGACCGTTTGTTTGTGTTACGCCTATGCTTTTTTTTTCTTCTTGCAACGTACGCACCATCATCATCATCGTCATCGTCGAAGGAGGCAGCAAAACGGAAGCGACTCGATGGCACTGTTTATCTGTTTTCTCCATTTTTTTTTGCCGCTTTTCTTCAAGTGTCTCGGCCGGCGGCTAGTTAGTAGGAGAAGAATTTTTCCTTACGCAATTCAAAACACAACACTACTGCACACACATCTTGGAACTGCGGTGCCTGGTGTTGTTGTGTAAGCGAAAAGAAATTTTTTAACCGGCTCTGCGGGTGCCGGTACCACCTTTTTCCACCGCACAGAGAATTTTTGTGTATTTATAAGTCCATGGAGTCACACACCGCGAAGTGGGTCAAATGTCGAAGACGAAGATTATGGTTGTGATGTAAGAATAGTCATGCTTTTCCAATACGCTTATTGTTAGATTTTAAAACGATGCACAGAGTCAGATAAACAAATTCTTTTATCTCTTATACTTGTGCTCGTTATGGAATCAAAAAAAAAAAGATTACTTTTGTGTTGAGAAGTTTAAAACTTGTTCTTATCCAAACTCATCGTTGATTAGAAAAACAAAACTCCGAAAAACAACTTCATTTCATTTTAGATCCGCACGTAGAATTTACATTAATTTGGTGCTTCATTTCCAATGTTACTTCTCAATTAAACAAACGACACAACCGCCGTGTCTTTCCCTTGGTTCGCAAACCATCTCGCTGATTGCCTTGTGTTATCTAATTGAGTCAGGGTTCTATTTCGATTTTCCAATCGATCGGAATAAACATTCGCCCAAATAACACCTGCTTCCGAAGTTTCATGTTCCCAGGAAAATGACCACCCCGGGGGACAAACAGGAAATCGAACATTGGGTGACAACAAACGGCACGATAATCCAATTGGCTTCCGGGAGCGAAACATGCCCCCCCCCCTGCCCCCAGGGGCAAAAAAGGGAACGTCAACTCGGAGGCGGACAGTTTAATAAAATGACACTGTTTCGCACTGCCAGAGGGCGGCCACTCATTGGTTTGCTGGGGGTTGGTGACATTAAACGTGCCGAACATCCAACGCAACTAATAGTGGAACCCATGGTAGGTTGGGGAACACATTTGGGACTCGATAGCGCACCCTGACTCTGAGTCTGCCGTCTGTAAAACTGACCCGCTCCATTTGTTTGGGTCGTACATATTTGTAGCTAATTTTCGTCCACCCTTTTTCGCCCCTTGGCCACCCGACTGAGTGTTCTCGATAATGCTTGGTGAAGTTAACAGACTCCTCTTCCACACACTATCGATGAAAGGCAAAAACGGAAGGATGGGGTTTATTAGCCCATCCACTTCAGGGGGGGTTTGTTGTAGGTTCGTTGGCAATCATAATTGCGACCACATCACTATTGGTGTCCCCGCCGTCGGGTCGGCGTGCGCAATTGCGGACACATGATCACATCGTTTCCGCAAACAGTTTATGACACCGGAGACAAATATCCTTTCCGATGGTATGGAAATGCCACTCCGGCAGCGAATCCGTGATACGACGGGGAATGGTTCGGGGGAAAAATCGTGCGAAGCAAGGAAAGGAAAATGCCATCTACAACACCCAATACGGCAGACCAAATGCTAATGGAAAATGTTTCACACGGAACTACCAACTTTGACACGTGTCTTTTCCAATTGAAATTTATTGAGGTTTGAAATTATTCCTCCACGAATCCTTTGACCGTGGAGGAGCATGGAGGTTGGGTTGCGTTCCGGTTTGTTACTTTACCGAACACTTTCAAAGGCATCGGAACACGCAGAATTGTATGGTAATTTATGCGTGTTTTTTTGTGTGTTGTCATTCTAACTGTCGCTTTGCGCAAAGAGAACATGCACAATTTATGAAAGCTTAAGTTACGAAACGCGTGTGATTGCCCGTTTACGCCTTCGCTGTACAGGATTAATCAATAATGGAGAAAAAACCCCATGCCAAACAATGTGCACTGATTGGATTTGGGAAAAGAAAAAAGAAAACCCACCCCGGGGGGGGGGCTCGTTATTGCCTGTCCAGATTATTACGACGCTGGAATTACACACTGTTTTTAATGATAAAAATGTCCAACGTGACCGTTCGCCCGGAGGGGCGTGTCACGTACGGAATTAAATCACATTTAACAGGGGTGTCACAAAAAATGGGGAAGCTGACGCAACACTTTTCGATGCCGCTTTTTCCCCGAGATCCTGGCGGGAACAAAGAAGGACATTCCATGCTCATGCTATTTGTTGTTGTTGTGTGCCCTTTGACAACCGATTCAACACCGTACAAGTGGCGGTTGGTGTGTCACAGCCAAGGAAAACCTAAATTATGGGTGTGTGTGTATACTTGTTCAACCCTCCTACTCCACGGGGCCAGTTTTTCCGGCAGCCCAAAAAATGCAAATGACACCACCCAGCAACAATGTGCCGCTTTGGGCATTCGGAGGGTGGCCGTTTTTCGACCGCAAACCCTTCGAATGTCTCCCCCATCTGCTCTGGATAACGGAGCACTGGAAGACTAAAAAAGATGGTGAAGTAATGCCCTCCGGGAAATGTGTATTTCCTGTCTGGTTTTTGTTTTTGACGAGCCACCTGTAAGTTTCCCTTAGTTCAATTTCTTGTGGTCGCTGAAAATCCCATTGAACTTCGGATCAGCGTTCGTTCAGCGTCAAAGGTTTGTTCTTTTTCAGTTGTTCGCTTTCAACGAGGCTACAAGTGGATCTTTGGAAGGACCCGCCGGCCATTCCATGGAACACGAATGCACCTTCTACTAAAACTATTCTTTCTATTTTTAGATCACAGATAATCAGGACCTTTGCGAAAAAGAGGAGCAGAAATTGGTACTTTTGAAGGAGAGTTTAGGATGTACTCCTTGCCATCGACGCGAAACGACGTCATAAATTTCAACATTTGTCTTGAATATCGTGGTACGGCAAACGTGTGTGAAATAATTAATCTACAAGGACAACGATTGGGAAATCCCATCAGAAGGAGCAATTAGTAGAACAAATGATCGTATTAGAACAGGGAAAAATTGTATTAGTACAGAAGAGGTACAACTTCAACGATCAACTTGCGCCAAGTCCATGGTCACGGAGGCGTAAGCTTTATTTTCGTAACCACCATTGCTTTCTAGTTTTTGAAAATGGAACTTTCGTTCCTGTCGCGAACCATCCTTTTTCCCGAAGGCAGTGCTGCAGCGGCACCGGGCCATGCATATGCATGATGCGCAAAGCATTGTCTAGCTGGTTTCCTGGTCCCATTTGTTATGTCGGGTTTACTTCAGGCGAGTGCTCGATTCTGGCCAGTGGTCGACAAGCTGGACTTGTATAACTGAAACTGGTTTTAATGATTTGATTACAAATCGAACAAATTAGTCCTTGACATTTTTTGGAAGATATATAAAATATTGACAAAAACAAATTAAATACAATGAGGTACAAGTAAATATCACTTTTACGACTCTAGATGAAGACGGGTCACTCACTTTTCGGTTCTGCGATGACCCAACCCCGGATTGGAAATTCGGATCATATCGAAATTAGTTTGTCGACCCCTGACCTTTGGCTAGCTCGTCCGGTCTCAGTCGTCCTTTTAAAGCTAGTGAATCCTACATCTACCCTCACCCTCGTATGATGAGCCTTTGTTTTCCTGGAAGGATCCCTATTTCAAGCCACGCAAAGTAGAATAAATATCATTAGCTGCACATTTTTCACGTCCCATGGACAGGTTTCGAGCACTAATCCGGAAACTTTTGCCTGAGTGACAGATAATAGGCAGCGACGACGATACACACTCACGCATCGGCAACCATCGGAAGGAAGAAAAGAGTGTAGGTTGCGTGCGGATTTGTTCCGTCCCGAGCTAACCGCAGCCACATCCGCAATCGCGCAAGGACTTTGGCCTGCTCGAGCACGAACTTCCGGATTCCGGTTCAGCGCCACCGTCTACGGACGGTCTCCGACTCACTGTGTGTGTATGTGTGCGAATGATTATGTTTCCCCGTTCGCGCCATGTTTTGTGAGGGAGGAAAAACTGATGGCAGCCGCCGGCCCAAGGTAAGGTGGTGGTCACGGCTCGTCAACACATGCACGTACTGTTTTTTTTTGGTCGAAGAAATAGACTCGAAAGCTACCCCTAAAAAAAGACCATTTGTGGTCCAGAGGCCACCTACCGTGTGCACATCAACGTTTTCTGCCCACGTCATCATGCTCCCAATGTTCACCCGAAGACCGCAAAGGCAACCCTCCTCGAAGCTAAGGGTGAATGTTCTTTACGATCATCCGGATGGATTGGCGTAGTGTGCAGTTGGACAAGAAGTGATGGTTAGTCTTGGTAACAAATCAGCCAGGACGGAAGGAGCCGGTACTATTCCTTTTATTCCTGTGGCTTGGTTCTATTTGTAGCGTCTCCGCAGTTAGCAGTGGAACAGAAATAGGTTTAGTTTCGAAAATCGCTTTGAAAAAAGACTTGGCCTGAGGAAGTTGAATTCTCACGTCATTGTCGGTCAAACAAATTGTGTATTATTTTAAAATAATTACTCCTTTGTGATGTATCGCTGCCGGTCGACAAACCCCTATGTTTATCCTTTCGAATGGGAAGATAGTCTACACCGGAGTCCATTTTCGGCTTCCGATATCGAAACCGATCCCGTCTGCCAATATGTTTTCTATTGAACGCGCTGCTGACAAAAGACTTTTGCGACTTGCGGGGAAAGTCTCCCGGTGTTGTTGGACCCGCTTGGGGGGATGGGGGTTGCGGTCTTGAAGGATATCTTTCTGCCAGATTTACCACCCCGATGTCGATAAGTTTACGCCAGGGACAGGACGACGAGATCAATTGATTTATGGGTCGGTACCGGATGAAGGAGGAGCAGGAGGAGGAGTGAACGCGTTTCCTCTGACGGAAAAACATGCTGTTTTTCGAGAACCCGCTGATATTGGGGTTTGCGCTTACGGTGGCCTCCGTTCCTTGCTCTCCATACATTTCGAAATAAGGTACTGCTTAGATATATATATATAAATTTTCCCATCGAACAAAAGTGTATTATTATTCTCTCAAGGTGGGGGAGGGAGCTGCAAAAACATCGTTGTGGGGGTGGTGGTGGTGGGGCTGGTGGGACGTTTCCTTTCCCATTTTGCACGTCACGTTTTGCTCCGGCCCCGTTAAGTTTTATGTTACAACGAGTTGATTAATTATGCATACCCGGCACGACCTACATTGTTGTAGATTGTTATTAATGAGCTTCTACCATTACCCGAAATATGTTTGCAAATACGTTGCCACAAGTGGACTTATTGTTTTGTACCACCGGTGATTGGATTTAAAAAAAGAATTTTGAAAAGTTCAAAGTTACCGTTTGTTTTACAGATTATAACGCGCACCGTTTTTTACGAAAATGTGTTATCGGAAATTTCTTGAAATAAAATATTTATGATAAATTTTTAATTGATTTTGATACCATATTGTTTTAGTTCAATTTTGGGCAAACTGACCTTAAAATCAAGTTCTCTAGTGGCTTATAAATCTTTCCACGAGATGCATTCATATAGATCTTTTATTCGGAATTCGTTTGAACTAATTCATGAATCTGTCAGACTTTGTTAAACGAGGATCGCTTCATATTTTTAAACCTTAAATTTTCTAAATCTTTTAACTTCCGCTAAATATTATTCACAGATTCATGAATCTTTAACAAATCTTTATTAGTTGTCAAAATATGTATAAATCCCTCGTTTCAAGACTAAGTTTCATATATCTGAATTGAATCATGTTGTGCCTTACGAATCTTTTGATGAGATTAATCCGTATGAATCTTTCGTTCAGGATTCATTCCGATTGATTCATGAATCATTGAGAATTAGAATGTCAAAACATTGATGATGCATGGATCAAGCGACCAAATAAAAAGAGGAGACTTAACTATAATTGTTCTGTTGTTATAAACCTGTTATTCAAAGATTCATGTATCTTTGGGATTCATGATCTCTAAGATTAGTGAATCTCGAAATCGAAGTAAAGATTCATTCACATTTATGAATCGGAATCTCAACTACCTAACTCTAATCGGAATGGAAGATTAAGATTTACTTAGATTCATGAATCTTGATCTGAATTACTATGCATAGATCCTCCAGCATACGTTTATTTTATTTGAATATGATTCGATTTACGTCAGGATATTTGAATTGTAAATTTTTGCTGAGTGAACAAGTATGCTACAATCTATTAACTACGGTAATGGCCATTGACACTCTCGTTTTCTTGCAGCTTCTTCAAAGTTCAATCTTGGTTTAATTGATACCTAAAAAGGTAATTATCTTAAGTATTCTGATTACATTTTAGGATAAAGTATACTTTGAAGCGGTAAACTGTTATTTCGGAAAACTACGCTTACTGTACCGGAGCGGTTTCTCATTGCCGGACCGGATTACACCGCCGTTCCCCGGGCGAACACAAAGTCAACATCGGCCAATCAACCGCATACCAGCACCATCGCCATCACCACCTCCATGCTAATCACGGAAGCGGGCTCCAACTCATTGGATAAACAATGTCCCGAGGACCGTAGACCGGCGGGATGAATCTCGGCGACAAAGACCGACCTCAAATCGGATACGCCCTCCCCCCCTCCCGAATCCGGCCAAGGCGGGAAGGGTGGGGTGCAAAAATCGATCGCTAAACCGTAAACCGTCGCTCCGGGCTAACCGCAAAGGTACCATTTTAATCGCCACCGCGTTCGGCGCGCCCGGCACGATAATGGGTTCGATGATGGGCCTGTTGATGGACCGGGAAATTCAAACCGCAACCCAGTCGGCGGGGAACTAAAAATAGTCGCATCAGCTTACTTCCCGCAATTTCCCCCGTTGTTAAAGGTGGTTTGTGTTGTTTGGCAAAGCTTGACTGCAAAAGTAGCAGCGGTTCGCGCGGGGGGGGAGCGACAATGTTGTTGCTGCTGCAAAACCGAGGGACCGTGAAAATGTACAAACCTGCAGGGAGGGAAAACGGGGTCCGATGGATGAGAATGCCATCCATTTACGATAAGAAGAAAGCACAAGCTGATCCGCAAACATGATGCTTCACGTCGAGGACTTCTTCATTTTAAGTAGGGCATTAAGATTCTTCGCCGGTTTTGTCGGTTTGATCGCGTTTAGCCTCTCGAAAGGAAAAGCCAAGAGTAGAAGACACAATCCCGAATTCGAGTCAGCAGGCAGAAACGCTCTTAGACAAGCTTTCTTCCAGCATTTTCCGGCGGGTTGGCTGGCTTGAGACATTTTTGTGCCGAGAAGAAAACTGTGATTAAAAGTGCATGAATTGGCAGGAAAATAATGCTAAAAACAGCGGCGAAAACTTTTCGCATTCGCACATTTTGTTTGTCCTTTTCTTTGCCACTCCGCCGGGTCGTTTGGTGAGATGGATGATTATTTCTTATTTTCCGCACCGAGATATGGAGCTTTCCGTAGAGATTTACATCGTAGGTTGAGGGAAAATAGTATCTTTTTTCTTTGCTGTTTCGATGGTGGTGTGTTGGAGTGTTTTTTTTTCTTTTGCTAAATTTCTTCCAATCAGGAAAATGGGTTAGACGCGAAAAACACTTCAAGTGCTTCCCGTGATTGTCAAAACACTCGAACCGGAAGCGAATCTTATTCTCCGTTTTTTTTTTTATTTTGAGAGTTGCGGCTATCTGTTTGTGTCCGTCCACTTTCTACTCATTTCCCGAGCGTTCGGAAAAAGGGAGCTGGGGTGTATAGATACCTTTTCGATGACGCAAAGTGACGCCAAAGCGGTCGCAATTTGATGGAAACGATTTATTTCCCATCATCAAATCGGTCGCGTGGGCAGCGAAATTTTCCAGAGGACGCGAGCGAACCAGGGCGAGATGGGTTTAGTTATTTGGTGTTTCTCTTATGGTTTGACTTTCCCACTTGCTCGTGATGCCTCTCTGTTTAGTGTGTTTTGACTGACGGCTACGTATCGACGCCGAGGCCAGCCCGGAGAAGATAGTGGACCGGGTGATCGGGAAAACGCTTTTCATCCACTCGCAACGGACCCCGACGGGGACACAATATGATTGAATTGGATGGGACAGTTTTATTGAACTTCAAGGTTTATGTTTCTTTTTTTCTCGCATGGAAAAGGGGGGCGAAGATAACAAAATCAGTTTCTTGGAAAAGGTATCTACGCAAGCAAAGATTTACAATATCGTAGTCGACAATAAATCAACTTGGGTGACGTTCGGGAAAAGGTTATATTTGTTTCGAAAACGTTGATTATGTCCATTGAATTGTATAATTAAGTTTCGTGCTGGCCAAAACACCTTTCCCCCCAACACAAGAAATAACTGTCTTGACATGAAGAACAAAGGTATGGCGTAAATGGTGAGTTGTTTTGGATGTATGGTTTAAATTAGGAAGGGAAAATGTTGGTTTTTTTTCTTTTTATTATTTTATTAAGTACATCATGGAAATGTTTCTTTTTACTTCAAATTTTTTTAAATGATGTGAACTTTGGTGTGTGTTTTTTTTAAAGTAGTTCATTTGCTTATTTTTTTATGAACTATTCATCTCTTTAGAAGAATTAATGTTTTAACTGCCCTTCGTTATCTAACAAGTATCGTTTTTTTTTATTATAAAAAACAAATTCGTTTACTTTACTACTTCTGTTGTTCAATTATGTTTGTCATCTCACACATCATAATACGTGAACCAGTCCCGATCGTTGAAGGGTGCCACAACCAATGATCACATAAGGAGTGGATTATTGGAGCCTTTTTTGGATTGCCCTCCCCATCGGCTACTGACGAGTAAATCCGAACGGTCGCTTCTTGCTAAGAATAATCCACCACTTTTCCTACATCCGCTTGCGTTCGACATTCCGCCCACAGCCAGATTCGAGGGATATCCTTCAATCCCAGCTGTGCTGCTTCATATTCTGATCCCCCGCATGTGTTGGACATATTCTGCTCTCAAGATGGGCTTTCCGTCATGTGTTGATACGACTGAAAGTAAAGTGGGGGAGGCGGTTGGAGTGTGAGATACGTATACGATGTGAGAAAAAAGGATTTTCCACCATCCCTTCGTCGGCCTGAGTTACCGAGTTGTCGTAAAGTGTCACCGGTGACGAAGTGTTTATTTGAAGTTTAAAGCGGTATAAATTTGTCCGACTTTATCCCAAGCTACTGGACGGCAGGCACGTACCGGTGCTGTTTGTTTAATAAACTATACATTTTGTAAACCTTACACTGAATATGCAGAAGACGCCGGAGCTTTATTTAAAGTAGAATTCATTCCGAAACTAATGGATACGAATTATAATCAATTTGAAATCAATATTTGCTGCTAATCTATTTTACTACTTAAGACTGTCTTAAGTAAATGTGATGTTTATGTATTTTTCACCGATTTAAAACCATGTCTAAAATGTCACTCAGGCGAAGTGCCGATGCAGTACGGAGCCACCCCAATCCTTGGAGCGTTTGAATCTATTTCTGTCCGTAACGATTGGTTTTCGATTGGTTACGTTTTTCGTTAGATCCCACCCATCACCACCCACCCTGTCCATTGGTGGCCTTCGCCAAGGTTAGATGGTCTTCGCGCGGATCACAATAACCGATAGCCACCGGCAGGGGTGTATAACAGTTTCACGCGTTTCTCTTAAGGCTTTCGTTGGGGAGGGGGAGTTTTATACCTCGCGCGGGAGTTTAAGGTTATGTCTATGCCCTTTCGTTCGATTTCCGGTTTCGGTTGGCAGGATACGCAGTGGATATTAGACCGGGCAAATGATGGGACATTGGATTGGGTATCATTTCTTTTCGAACGTATGTTCTTCTCCAAACTTCGAAAAATGAGAATTATTAAATTTTCAAAGTCGATCAATTTTTGAAACCCTAATGTGCAACAAAATCGAACTGAAACCATGCTTCCTTTAACTCACCGCATTCTTCAAGGTTGTTTTCAAAAAATGTGCACTAAGCGAAGGAAAAAAGAAACCGAGGCAGGAAAATAGAACACGTTGTATAAACATCGGTTGGAGAAGACCTGGGGTAAAAGCTGCAAACATGAGCAAACCTCAAGGTCGACGTGTTCCAGACGTGGCTGTTTACGCAGAAAAATCTATCCATCATTTTCCCATTTCAATTAGTGTCGTTCGAAATCCGATTAAGGTGTTATTTATACGAAGTTGGTAACCACCAATCCCTCCTCTCCTCGGGATTTCCCGGGAAACATTCCCCGAAACAAGCAAGCTAATCGAATCGAGGCATATTATGGCTACGGTTTCGAATGTTTTCCCCGTCGATAGAATGGAAATATCCTTTCAACTTTTTCGTTTTACTTCCCTCGGACGCATTGGCTACATCTTGACGAGGTCGTCCTGGCTTTGGTTGGCTTTGCCTACCGGTCTTATAGTTCAGCTTTGGGGAGATTTTTGAATGTATAATACATCTCCATCAAATCGCTGCGCTTAGGTGGAACGCCGGGCGTGTACTTCTTTTTCTCTCTTCTGTTGCCGCGTGCAAGAGGCAGGTGAAATATTAAAAATTCATCAGCTGCTTCGCCGGATAAGCCAACCGTATCGGTTCTGCCGGGACGATGGCATTAAGGTACTTAGAGTGAAGGATGATGAACCAAATCCATGAACCAGGATGGCGAGGCCGAAGACTCGGTCCGTAGACACCTACGCATTTATTTACCCATCAGAGAAGTACCGGCTCTTTGGTCGCCTGAAGTCGTAGGACAATGTTGGTGGTATCTTCCGAGTACAGACGGACGTAAAAATGGAGCGAAACATTGTTAACGGATGAAAGCGACCGAAAGCCGTAGTAGAATCGAGCTAGAAACAAGGGGCGGCAAATATGATAGAAATCATTTGCCTCGAGGACATCCACTCCGGCACTCCCCCTTGCTGTGGTGTGTGTTGCTTCGAGCCCTTAGACGGTATGTCCTTAAACTCACATAAAAGAAAACCTTCAGCCCCTGGCCGCGGGCCTCCGTCCGCCGACGTCAGTTTTCAGGTCACAAATATTGCCCTTTTCGGGTCGTTCGGGGCAACCGGGGAGTTTTTGATGAAGCTTTTGTTGTTCCCTTTTCGAAACAGCTCCTCCATCTCCTCCCGGATCCCAGTGAGTGAGTCTTATCTTTCGCGTCCGTTTGGTACACGGCATTTCCGATCTGGATTTGGTGGAAGACTGTTTTGGGCACGGTGGAAATTTGTTTTCCTCCAAGATGACCTACGGCACATCTCGAGGATTCTTATCATCTTGTGTCACACCAGCAACAGTAGCAGCTAGCGGGAAGCGGGGTAACATAAAGAAAATCTAATGTACAAGAAATAACTCCAATTTGTATTAGGTTCCATCTCACCCATCGGAGCTACTCGTGAGGTTGTCCTTTGAGCTCTGTAACCTTCACTAAGAGGAGCCAAAATTTAACCCGATAAACCAGACCTCTTTTGTTAGCTTGTTGTTCGAATTTTGTTTTGATAATTTGTAATTTTTTTAAGTAATATACATAACTACTAAGATCGAGAGAAAAAGTGATCGGTACAAAGCTATTTTCTGTTTCGCCATAGTTTTGGCCGTTAGTTTGAAAAGTATGTTTACATAATGCAAGTATGCATTATGTGGGAAATCCTCACAACAATATAATTTTACCATATTTTAGCGCGATCTCCACGATTTTTAGTGAATCCATGCAACCTATTAAAACGATCGCCGGAGCTTTTAAGATAATACAAGCGCCGTTTGGTGACTCTGTCCAAAGCATTAAGAAGATAGGCGACCTATTTAAGAAGATGGGTGCAGGCTTAGCGTTCGTTCAATACCGTGGATTTTTCATTTTGTGGTTTGAATTTTCCGTTACGTATAAATATGTTCGAATATTTGTTCTAGCTTAATTGTCCTTTCAAGTCTCAAGGGAAATTTATTCTAAGGATTCTAAATGAAAAAAGAGCTTTAAATTATATTTTCGTAAAGGTCATCTTCTCATAAATATTCTTACCACCTTGTTTACAGCTTTTGTTATCTGTAGTTTTTATTCACATTTGTACATTGTATTATTTGGTATATAATTACTCCTTCATAATTGGTTCCTTTTCTAGACATTTTGTGATGTATGACCACATATTGGACGTGTAGCTAGCAAAATCGGAAGTACTGAAGATGAAAGCGATTGCCTTTTCGATTGAGTGGTGAATGTGTGTTAAATAGTGAGCTGTTGTGGTGAATCCAAAAGATGTGTAATTCCTTGATTAAAGATTTTTTTCCTGAGCCTATCACTCCAAAGAAATCCTTTTGGTTAATATTATTTCACCCTTGTTAGAATTATAAGAATCGGTTCTAACCGGCTTTTCTGCATCTAAAAGATATAACTGTTAAAAATTCAACTCTGGATTAATCCACATTATTCATAAGCAAAATAAAACCCTTTTGCCAAATTTGAAAACCAAAGAGCAGATGAATATATTCCCCGCGTCAGCAGCTTCGTCGGTAGCTTCGTCAACTTCGTTTTGGGACACACTTTTCCATACTGCGCCTTTCAATAGCTTTTAACATTCCGGGCGCGTATTAGGCGGTGTGCTAATAAACACGCATAAATTTGCATGTTCAATTCAGGCGGAACCCTTTTGCATCTTTTCCGCTCCCCCAAAAGGATAATGAATTTACGGCCATCAGCTTCAGCACGTGAGTTCCACCGAAGGATGGTTTGTGCCCCCGAAGGGTTGTTTTGTGGCAAAAAAGGGAAGGCGGCAAAAATGGAGTGTTAATTAGCTTTTTCCGACTAACTTACTTGCTATCAATTTTTCCTAACCCCCTTCCCGTTGGGAGCCACCAGAGGGGGGGCTCACAAATAATGCCATTTTGTATGCGTGCCTGTACTCCACCCCTTCCGTCCCATGTCACAAAGAGAGAGCAGCTAGTTTTTCTATTTTCCAAATTGCTTAACAAACCTTCGCCTGGGGAACGGCCTGGGATAGGCTTGCGCAAAAAGTGTCTGCCATCACTGCAGCAGCAGCGCCCCAGTGCCTTTTGGGACCCCCTCGGCACGGGCTCGGTCCCGGTTTTCTGTCACTTTAGCATTAAACCCGGCGGCTTGGTTGGTTGTTGCCGCGTTGCTCCTGCTGCTCCATAGCGTCCGAGAAGTCGTACTGCAGTTTTATTATTCATGATTCATCGTCCTAGCTCCTCGTGTGTTCCGGACTCCGGCCTCTGCTGCTCATGGGAATTTGAGCGCTTCGTGTTCACACTTGACCGATGGCAAGGATAGATGAATGGATGGAGGGGGATGAGGCGCCCTTCCGATGCAGCAAAACGCAAAACGTTGGATGCACTTAAGAATATTCCGCACTTAGCCGGGTCGGGAGAGCACAGAGCAGAGGCAATGGACTGGAGATGGAGCTGTTGGTTTAGTGTCAAAGCATATCGTTCCATCTGAAGCGCCAGACAGCGCCACGGGAGACGAAGATCAATGGCGAACCGGAGACGAGGCGCGCAGTCCACCACACGTTCAACCGGGCAGCATAATTTTGCTCAATAGAGTGGAAGGAGATCGATAAATTTGTTCGTGGAGGTTATAGTTGTGCAAATATTTCTCGTACGTCCAAAGATCGTTCGCCTTGGAGTAGATGCGCACCGGTTGGAATCAACCTTTCCTTGATGTCGGCGTTCGTTTCATAATCGGCCCCGGGAAGGACTTGAATGGGGCAAGGAATGAATTCCACTTGGACGTGTTTTTTCCGAAACACGACAAATATGTTTCGCATCCTTTCAAAGCAACCTGTTGTAAACGCCGGTTGGAGAAACACCAAGAACAGGATGTAGTAGATCCGGTTAAAGAAATGTCCGTTTTTTTATTCTTGAGTCTTTACTTTCTCTTTCGTCCGTCTTCTCGGTAATTAAACTTTTCTCAAACTCTTCTCGGGTACCCCCGTTCGATATTTCCTATTCGACACATTTCCATAAAATGATTGAGTTTTGATGATCTTTTAATTCTCGCCGGAGGAAAGGATGCGACTTTGTATTCTGTCTTGAAAGAAAAAAAAAAAACAGGTCGGAAGTGTTTGGAGCAAATATTCGGCTTTATGGTTAAGAAATTGTTCTCACCACCTTGTCGCTGTGTAAAATGGGTCTGAGGGTGTTTGGATGAAGGACAAGCAGTTTGCGGTAGTCGAGGCGGACCAAAATTCGATCCACATTGTGGGGAAGGTAAAGAAAATCAAAAAAACGTTATACTATCCTTTTTTTTAGTTGATGGGAAACTGAATATAAGGAGGAAGGAACAAAAACAAAAGAAAAGAGCCCTCGTTTGAGGTGTTTCAAAGGACCTGTGTGGAAAGCTTTGAAGGATGCCTTTCCACTTGTTCAGCATTTTTGACGACAGCTTCCTTTGAGTTCAGCTTCGTTCGGAATGTCATAGCCATGGAAACAAGATTCCATCGCAATAGAAAACTTGGTGATGGTGATTGCATCCAAAGGATTGCAACAAAACTATTTCCACTTCTAGCGAAAGGGCTGGGAAATGTGAAACCAGGAAATGTTGCACAATTTGAATTTAATTTCACTCGCTTGGCAAAAAGTCATTCGTACTACTGCAAGCTAGTGTCAGATTTCACTTTGTTTGGTGCTCATTAACGGCCAGCGCAGCATTCGCACTCTCGGAAAAAGGATTCTGAGTGTGTATGCATGTGTTTTTCTGGGACTCTCCGGAACCAAATAGTAACGCCTCAGTTAACACGTCCCCGGCTGCCGAACTGTGGTTATGTTTGCTTGTCGAAAGCATGTCGCTTTTGCCTAGCCTGGTGGAAAAATAAACACATTCCGGTTGGGTGATGCTGATGCTGCTCTCCCGGTGGGGGAATGCCCGGCAACTTGTCACAACTCGGGAAGCAAAGTTCACGAGAGCACAGCACGGAATATGGAAGTAGATTAGCCATACATCATACATGAGCTTTCCGATCTTTCGTCGTGACGCAAGGGATGTGTTGTCGCGTTAGACATCCAGAATTCCGGCGTCAACATTTCAGATGACATTCTCCTTACCTGCGTATGCTCTAATGTATTCTCTTATTATCTAAACCATTCTAACGATCAGAGGGGCATCAAACGGGGTAGGATTTTCATTTGTGATTGGTTAATATTACCTGGAATATTCAAAGCCAGATAAAACACCTTCCGTTGAGCTATGCTCTCTACCTTGGTAGGCTAAAGCAAATACTTTGGTCGGACTTAAACCAGTTAAGGTAAATGGTTAAAACTTCAAACACGGGGAAAATTTTATAGCATTTAAAGCTTAAGCCATAGAGCATTTTTTTCCGAAATACAGTAATCCTATTGCTGAAGGGCAATACTTCTAATAAATCCTTTGAAATTTAAATGGTCTTAAATTAATTTAGGGCTAGCTGGGGTAATATACACCTCTGAGGTAAAACGCACCTTTTCCACTGATGTATTAAAATTTCGTGTTGATCGCAAAAAAAAGTAGTCACCCTGCAAAAGTGAACTAAAATATGATCACCCTGTGAGCTGGATAGCTTTAGATCAATAGGAACGCGAAATAAAAACACTCAACAAAAAACATCACCGGTTCGGACAGGTTTTGACGTAATTTTGCTGACCACTCAGCTAAGAAATAAACAGTGCAAAAATCGTTGTTTTTATACATGGCATACATAGTTCTGTTGATTATAATCAGCGCTTCAACCTGCATATAAAAACCTTGGTAAGTATGCAGATGCAGTCATATTTTCATTAAACATGTGTTCAACTATGAACTTTGATAGTCGGCGAGAAAGGCATCGGTTTGTAAACACACTAAATCGTATTTTTGTCATTAAAAAAAATGATGTTGATTTATAAAAGCATTGATTCCTTGAATTCATTTCGGTTAAATTAAAGAAAATATTTGAACGTTTAAATTCATTTCATTTTTCTGCAATTCGTTATTTGAGCAGCGGATATTGTAGCTCTATTTTATGGTACATCTTTCCTCATAACTAATTTAATAGTTACTTCCTACTAAAACTGCTGGGAGTCACATTAGCGCAATCACGTCCCGCGGAAGCGTTGTGATTAAGTTATTACTGCGATCAATCTCGCTCGTGTAACCCATGTGTTTGGTCACATTATCGTGTCGATGGAAAGCACGATAAGAAGATAATCGAATTAGCGAAGCCGTGTTTATGATAAATGGAGGATAATGATTTAATCCCGCACCGTGCTCCGCCTTTTGCCGGGCGGCAAAGTATAGCAAAGGAGTATTTAAGTGATACGAAAACCGTGTTGTTATCCTGTTGGCAGGACGACGAGATGAACATTAGAGAAGGAGAAAAAGACGAAATTGTTGATGGTGGGTGTATGGTTTTATCGTAAATATCTTCGCCGTTGGTTTTACGGGCACGTGTTAAACATTTGTCTCACCGGTTCGGTTGATGATGTTTGTGAGTTATCGTTCGTCCTCGGATGGAGCCTTTTTTCTTCGTAGGCATGCGGAAAGCGTATAACCAACTTTCCTCCTTCGGGGAAAGGACATATTTATCCGGCTGAAGCAACGCACACGATATCTATCGGTCGTCACGAAGGATGTCCATTCAACCCCACCGTAGAGTGTCATCCAATGATCCGATGGATACGTCCAGGCGTCGTATGTGGGAGTTACTATAATTTACTTACCATTACACTAAAAGGAAACGAGTCCCGAAACAAAACGGGTGGTGACATCTTTTCTCCGAAAAAAAGCGATACCGTCGCACGTCAGCGCATCGATCACCACGTGTCCCCGGAGGAAGAAGGATGTGTGGGCCAAATTTAGTGGGAAACCCTATCCCCTCACCGGACCGTGGAAAAGTTAGACGTTAATTTGTGGGTCGTGACAGGTCCCATTCTTGTCGCTGGAAAGTAGAACGTTTTGCCAACCAATCAACCCGACAACTTCCGTCACGTAGTCCGTTTGTCACGAGGCCGGTTGTTGAAGGCACAGCAGGATGATAAAGGGAATTGCTTGCCGCATTATAACACGCTGTAAGGTGTGTAAATCTGAAAATTATTTTTTCCTGGTATCTAGGTACAGCTTCCCGGGATTTGAATATTTTTGTTTATCTTCCTTGTAACAACCTCCTTGTAAACAATCTTACGCAATACAGTAAATCAGCATCCTGGGAAACCGATGGTAGCCCACTTCCAAATTGCTTGTTAGTTCCCCCAAAAATCCCAACTTTAGGGGCGAAAATAAATGGGGTTTCAATTTTTATCTTCTTTACGCCAAGCCATAGAACATAATACCGCGGTGTGCAGTTACTTCATTAGCTTTTCATCATCTTCACGAAGCGAAGAAGGAAGGACACGGACATAAAGTCTTTTTTTTCTGCTGAAAGCTATTTAACATTCCCTCATCAAGACCGAGGAGTGCTTTTGCAGCGAGTGTAATCTGATCAGATTTTGGTTTGGATGACTTTCATTCTTCATTCGTCCTTGGATCCATCGTTTATTACGGTATCAGGCGTTTGATTAATTAGCTTAGTCTTTAGGTGTGATTTAGTTTTCGAATTTGATTAGTCTGTTTTTACGTTCTTTGCTGGAACGTGCTTCGGGTGGATGTCAGTTAAGCTGCTATCTTTTTCCGTTCTGAGGAGTGTTTTACCTCTTGTGACTACTTGAAGGGTCAGATGCGGATTAAGCGTTCTAGAGATCTTGAAAACATGCAATGCTTTCACCATTCAATTATTTATTTCAAAATTTTAAACATTTTAATTTGGAGTAAACTACACATTTTTAAGGAGTCAAATTAACATGAAATTAAAATTTTCCTCAATGTTTTTCATTCGCAACGTTTTCGTTGCCAAAAACCTGGTTTTCAAAACCTTATTTCAGGCGAAACCATCAATAATTTTAACAGAATATCGTGTTCCGCTTTTATCGTTTTCTTCGAAACATATTGCATAGTACTTTATGTTTTTATTTTTTAATTCAGTATTTTTTTAGTCAATTCAAAATTACACAATCTTGAAATGTTTAAAAAGAAAAAAAGTAAAAAAAAATGTTAAGGAAAATTACTACATTTGAAAAGGTGCAGGACATTACTTTTGCTAATCCATGTCCATTATCCTTCAACTATTCTGAGAATATTTCTCCTCTTTAATAAAATCCTTAAACGGAACTCTTTAATTCTTGTTAGTGCATCAATCATATATTTTTACCCCAAAAAAACGGCACCTTTTCTGTATCAAAACAACAATTCGGATAAGTTGAATAATTCGCATAATTTCACATTCTTTGTTTACTTTCATTTAAACAAAAATTCACAAACTAATCACGCATTTGTTAAAACAAGCAACTTAGTTGCAAAATAAAAGAAATAATTCCATTATTAAAATTAAAAAAAGTGGGCCAAAAGGACGGGGTCGTTGCAAGATCGGGACCCCAAGCAATTGCTTAGTTTGCTTACCTTACAATGGCAGGATGGTATTCACGGCATTCGAAATAACGATTTCGAGCATGGTGTGTTCTCAAATGGAACCATATCGAAACGGTATTTTTCCTTTAAAATATTAACATTTTCAGGTACCTTTAACGAGCGGACTGAGATTGAGATTCAATTGCGTCCCATTTTTCCCCAGTGCATTCCACCGGGAGCGACGGTGCTCCGCCGATGATTGGATGAAATATTAATATTGCATCATGCCAATACTCGGTTTGTGTGCGGCAACATTACACGCCCGATAAGATAGTAAAGACACCAGAGCGTACCCCTCTTTCTACCTTTTGGGAGCCACACGTTTTCCAAGCCGATACCGCGGAGGGAAAATCGAAAGCATACTAACACGAACCCGAACACCATGAGCGGGAAAACTTTGATTCGAACCATCGTCGTCGTGGTCCGTACGGTTCCCCGTCAATTTGTTGAGCAGAAGTCAAGGTTTTTCCCACTATGTTTCCACATCTACCCAGCATCAAGCTCTCTGGGGCGTTCGGAACAAAGTTTCGATACACGGCGCTGAAAGCCGTACTTGATGCACATTTCCTTCCGGCATGGTTCGAAATCAAATCAAATCACGGCACCGAACGCGGGTGGATGCATTGCTGTGGGAAAACTTTCGGGAGAAGTGCATTTTGGGATGTAGGGAGCTTAGGAAGTTAGGCACAAAAAAAAAGGCGTAACTTATCGAAGTGTCGACATTCGAGCTCATTCGTTCGGAAGGGAATGGATGTTTTATCCGACCGAAGTGTAGTACCTTCCCGAGTGTGTGTGTTTTTTCACCCCAACGACGAGGGAAAACGACACGTGAAGGACGTGAACGTAAGAGCCTTTTTATTCTGCACTTAACAAAAAAAAAAAAAGCCGTCATCATGCAGACACTTTTCGCTTCCAGCACTGAACGCAAATATTGTGTTATCTCCCTGTATCAATATTGAACAGTGTCGACTGTTGACATTACATTTCTCCGACTGTTGGGCCAGAGAACACGTTCTCCTGGGACGGCCGGGGGAACGGGTCAAGTGTTATTCACAGTTTAATTTTTGTCCTTTTTTTTCTCTCCCTCTCTCTTTGCATGTCGCCAACATTAGATCCGATCGTGCCATGCGGAACCCGATCGAGGAGGGTAAGGTGAAGTCGTTCAGCAGAAGCAAAGGGCACGGTTTCATTACCCCGAACGCCGGCGGGGACGACATTTTCGTACACATCTCCGAGTAAGTGTGGCCACTTTCCGTTTCGTTTGTCCAGCTCCTGCGCTGGTGCATTATTTATTTTACCAAAACTGTATATTCTCTCTTCCTTCGCCTCTTCGCGCATTCCCAGCATCGAGGGAGAGTATGTGCCACTGCCGGGCGATGAGGTCAGCTATCGGCTCTGCTCGATCCCGCCCAAGTACGAGAAGGTGCAGGCCATCCACGTGCAGATCACGCACCTGACGCCGGAGAAGCACTCCCGCTGGGAGACGAGCATAGGGCACGAGCTGCATTAGGATCGGTGGACCGGTGAGCCGGAACCGGATCAGCATCACCTCCACCAACATCATCACGCTCAGCAGCAACAGCAGCACCAGCAGCAGCAGCAGCATGTGGTGAAGGGTGGGAAGCATGATTCACGCCGGTGGCCCGATATATCGTTCGATTTTGCGTAGGAAGCCAACGGAGTCGGAATCGGAGTCGGTGTCGGAGCAGACAAAAAGTATATGCGCTGGTAAAGTAGTGGGTTGGGCATTTGGGAAACGAAACGAAAAACACGAACTTCACTTAAAACCCGTCGACACGGGTTCAGTATTTTGCAATGCTAGATAGTGTTGGCGAACGGAACCGATGGAGGTAGGAGAAAGGTTATGTTTATTTTCCCGTGTAATTATAACTATTGCTCTGTTGATACAAACGCAAACAATATTTCTGAATCATATTGCTTCTCGTCGGTCGTCCCTTTCGGGGATGGTTAGATTATTACATGCGTTTCCGTTCGATCGTTCTAGTAGCGGTAAATTTATTGCAACCGGACAAGCACACCACAGACAGACCAACGGGAGAAGAAAGCGAGGATCGATGAAAACTGCGAAGAAGCGTAATGAGAATGTTTGGTAAAGCTTAATAAAACACAGGGAATTACCAGAGCCCCCTTTCGCCGGCGGAGCGTTGGTGATTTAATGCAAGACGTAGTGTCGTCACACCGGCTGCCATTTGTGTTGATCGAAGCGAAAACTAGAGGATGCGCTTCAGTCAGACAGCGAGCGGCAAGCACGTGCTGCTGCTGCTACAGCTGCTTAAAACAACAACACGAATAATGAAAGAAAGTCCGCACTAAATGGTAGAAAATGGTGCCACCATTAGGAAGAGGTTGCGCGCAATAGATAAGGAAGGATAATGAAACGATGCTTTTGTCGTCCCGGGCGGAAGGAAAGAACTTAACGCTAGCGAAAAATATCCCACCCACAAGCTTTTTTCCCCCTTGCCACCTCTCCTGATGACGACTGACGCGCTAACGGCGTTCAGGTTTGCTTGCGTTCATTTCTAATTGCTCACTGCTTCGCTGCTCGCTGCAGCAGCAACAGCAATAATGGGTGAAGAAAGGAAATAAAGCACACACATACACTCATTGAGTCGTTATTTAGGTCAGAAAACTTCCTAATGAAAGTTATCTCTCCTCGTAGTTTCTCGGCGGTGGGGGACAATCGCTTGTGGGGTTCGGAAGAAACGGTTCAACGGATCACGCCAAAAAATGTGTGTGCACCGGTGGATAATCCATTTATCTGTACAACGAAAAATTAGTGACCGAATTGAGGGGGGTGAAAAGAAAAGAGTCACAGCACCATCCCCTCCAAACCATTAGACGTTCGATTTAATCAATAATCAATTGAGATGTTTCCGCTTTTTTCGGCTGGATGATTGGCGAGATGGAATGTTTATGTTATGCCGGCTTTTTTTCACTGGAGTTAAAAATCTGGATAATTGAGCGACAAAAGTAGATCGCAAACACGCAATACAGCCAACGAGCGCAAATGCCACTCAACTGACACAATTTGTATCGATTTAAGGATAATGGAACCTCCCGCCCTTCTCTAAAAAAGGACTTGCGAATTTTTATTTTTCTCTACTAGGAGCAATCTGTCGGGACAGAAAAAAAAGCGAAAAGCTAAAAGTTATCGTTACACACGGAAAACGACCGAACGAACCAGGAGCAAAGTGCAGCGTCACGTATTGGAGGTGTGTGCCTGTATTTGTACGACATTTTTGAAGTAATTTTTCGAGAAAACAAAAGCATTTTGGGAAAGCATATTCTGGTGGCGGGGGTGGGCCATATTAGAGCATAGTGTAGAGCCAGCTTGGTTTCCGCAAACCCCGTTAATGATGGTAATGATCCAACGCGTACGCGCTCAGACCTGCTGCTGCGGTCTTCTGCGAGGTTAAAATTGGCGTAAATTTCCAATAGAAATATATATACAAATTTATTGTAATAGAAAACCTGTCCAACCCGGTGGTGAAGAAGCAAGCAGAATCGGAGAAAAAAAATTTCGCCAGAAGAGACGCCTCCGGTCGTTGTTGGGGATTCGTCCAGCTCAGTTTCATGTGTGCGTGCCTATGTATGAATGTATGTCCTTCTATATGTATAGCTGTCGCGTGTGGATTATAAACGGCACAGCGCCGTGCGGGGCATACTCCAAAAGGGAGGGCAGAGGGATTGTACCAGAGACCGTCCAAGGAATACGGTTTTTAGCCCCCATCCACATGCACCCCGGGGAGGAAACAACAAGAAACTCCAGAAACCGTGGGTGGTGTGATAAAAACCAGCACACACCCTGCCATCGCACGGGAGAGCATGGCCTTTACCACGCCACTTATTGGATGAGAATTGAACGATTGGACGGGCGCACACACGCGGGTAGGAAGATGTGTGGAAGCTGTTAGTAATAGGATCCGTCGAGTTGGTCTACGACACAAGGAAAAAAAAGGGAACACCTACGCCGATCCACCCGAACCACCTCCTCCCTCCCTGTTAAACAATGTTAATGATAGAAGCAAACAGCACAAGCAAAATTTACCTCATTGAAGCAGGATTACTAAAAAAAAGCAAAGGAAATAACAGCACACCCACACCCAAGCCCCAGAGAGTCGTGGTAAGGATAAAAAAAAACCTTCCATCAAAAAATCCCCACATAAAAGCAAAAGATCGATTACAATGTTGGGCGTTCGTTTTCTTTTGAAACCTTTGGCATCATCTAAACCGGGCTAAAGGCGGCAAACCAACGTGAGAGCGAGAGGGAGAGAGAAAGAGTGGGTTTAAAACATAATAATAATAATAATAATCGTAATACTTATTACAATATTCCCAAGCAAAGAACAACCTCCACCATGCTCCAAAATACACCAATCTATGAAGTAAGTAGTAATAAACAGTAAGCACTTGGCACCAACAACAACTCCCGTGTACCCTAAGTAAGATTAAGAACATCGCTCGTCGTTTAAATAACCGTCGAATGGAACGCACGTGGACCAACACAAAAGCAACGCAAAAAGGGACGAAAAGGAGAGAGAGAAAGTATACAAGGATCCGGCCCTTCCCCACACACGCAATCCAACATTTAGTTGTTACTTTGTGCGCTTGGGTATTGAATTTTCCAGCATTCGTCCAAAAACACGTCCCAAGCTCGATGGTTCCCGAGCGGACGGTTCGAGGTATGATTTAATAATGTTTGGATGGGTATTTTTATAATCGACGGACGACGGGAGGAAAAACTCGACACTCGATACGACGACCCCACGGATTCTTCACAAAAGAAAAGATGAAAACGCACAAAAACGAGTATCTTCTTGTCCTGGGTCGTGTCTTCTCCCAAGATGTATCAGTTTAGTTAATTTTCGAGCGCTGTCGGAAGGACACGTTCCGGTCGGCTAGAAACAGGTCGTTTATTTGCTTCGATCGTAATAAAAACAAAATCCTCTCGCTTGTTTAAGGAGCGAAGAGGAATAATTGCATAATGTGTCCGGAGTTTTTTTACGTTCGTTCACGCGGTTTTCCTTTTTAAAAGCTCCTTCTTCAGTTGCCGGTGTTCCGGTGCTTTTGTCCATCGCGTTTAGCGATCGTGGCGAAAATTTGATATCGGTTAATTATATTTTCGAAAGCATGATCGATTTTTCCTCGTACCGTCTTTTCCGAGCAACCGGTCAGAGGGACAAAACCGAAGGAAAAAGTAATTTTTCCAGCTAAGGCAACCCCGGCCCGAACGACCGGACCCGTTCGTGATCGTCCGTGTGGGCGGGAGAAAATCTATTCAGTATTCTTTTGATTGGCATCCTTATTTCATTAGACCCGGACATCATTCGAGTATCTTTCGGACGTTTTCGTGTATACACGCTAAGTTAGTTTATCGTCTGAATTTCATTCTTGCCTTTACCTTTAATAAAATATAAAAAAACATATAAGGTACGATTGTTCGGCTTATGGCCATTGGGAATCCATCCATCAACCCGGGCTCAGTCTTATCCTGGCAAAAGAAAACGAACATTAACAGTGTGAGAAAAAAGGGAAAACTCAAAAAGAAAGCACACCCAACACAGGCCCTCATGAATGTTCTCTGTCTGTTGAGTTCGCATAATGCATAAATGTATCAGTGTTGGAAACATCCGGAACACGTGCAGGACTTCAACGTGGCGCTCGGGTGCAAACTTCCGGTCCCGCAAACAGGATGCGTTGTTGTTTAGGCAAAAGGCAAGCAAAATGCAAACGAAACCGCCCGCGATTCGTGATGAAAGAGCAGTTTATGAAGAGCGTACAAGAATTGTCCGCATGGGTTTCAAATAAAACGACCCCAGAAACCGGTATGTCAAAATTCGTTACATGTTTTAACTTTGTGTTACGTGTTGCCAATGATTGAAGTACGTCCGAAAAGTTTTGTATACGGTGTGTAAAGATGGATATTTAATTGAACAGGTATTGGAGAGAAGGATTTTCCCCGTTTATTTACAGAAAATAAGGATATCTCTTCCGGTTCTTTTCGAGTGACAAGCTGTCCAACGCCTTCTGTATTTAGTACCTGTAAGTTAAAGCCCCGTACCAAATAAAAGTGAAATGTTTCATTTCGTTGCCATGGTAATATGAGCTCACAAATGTTAGTTCCAACCACAGGAAACGTTAAGTAAAAGCCTACTCAGTAAGGAGTATGCCTTTCGCCGTCAAAAGTTTAAACTTAATCTACCTAATCCCGTTATGCTTTATCTATTTACGTTTCCACCGCTTAGGCGGCCGGATTTAATGGTAGCACAATTGCCTCAACTTTTCCACTTCCGGCGCCGACGAAAATCGGGAGACCCGAGGTTGAAAACTCGTCCGGCATTGATTGGTATCAACGGGTGGTGATGTAATTAATCTCAGGAACTGGTGCCCTCCCCCCGGAGGGAAAGAAAACTCGGTCAAATATTTACGAAACCCCCTCATAATAATCTCTGTTTGCTACACGTTGGCAAGAGTCGGTGAACGCTGAAGAGTGAACAGGCTGAGATACCTTGTTTCATTGTTGCTTTTAGCGTTACGGAATGGGCAGAAGTTTCCCGTCATCATTAGCCTGATAAGATGCGAATGGAAAAGCGAACACTGATACACTAGACGAGTAAACATTTTATCGGGTCAGAATGGCTTCACAAAATCATTAATCAACGGTTTGTTTCTTTTTTAAAATACATCCAACAACGTTGTGTCGATTTTCCATGGAATTAATTAAGTCTTTTCGAAATATAAAACAATCCTGAAAATTGCATTACCCTCCAAGAACCGACCATTGACTCGTTTTTTTTTCGGCCGGACAGTTTTTCCTACTCCCAAGCAAAACTAATACACCCGACGGTGGTAAATATTTATCCATCAAACACACCGGACGCAATCCTCGCAGCGTGCCCAGCCCAGTTCGAATGAAGTGAGGGTTCCGTTTTACTATTTCTTCGTCCCGCCACGTTTTTTATTTGGGCCCCGAGGCGCAAATGGCGCAGGAAAATGGACGAGCCATGTCGGGCTAAGGAACGACGTTGTCCGGCAACAATTACGCCTGAGGGAAGTTGGGAAAGCGGGAAAATGCGAGGAAAAAAGTTGTGTCGCTAGTTTGATGCAAACATGGGCCGGTTAGATGAGAAGGATGTTGTCTAGCGTAACTACTAACACCCGTCCGTTAGCGACTCTTTCGAAAGTCAGCTTAGTCACGTTGTGATCGTGCATCAATCGTTGAGCCTGAAAGTTAGTACTTTAGCTTTGTTTAACATTTTTAAATGCAAGTAAAATAAATTTATTAAGCTCCCCATCATACATAGTACAAATTAATCATCTTTCAAATGATCCAACGAGAAAACCAATGATTTTTCACCTTTAACTATCGTTTTCTGTGTCGTTAGCGTCGCAGGAAAATGGTTCCATAAATATTGACCGTAACGATTTCCACTGACCGCCGGGTCACGCATGAAAACGAATCACTTAAACGCTCGCCCCCCCCCGGAGAACCATCTGAGGCTAAGCACGTTTCGATCCCAGAATGTCTCGTCGTCTGGTATGCCAGGGAATCGAGTGCATCGGATGCACGTGGGCACGTTTTGCTTCGCTTCCCTGTCCGAGCCGAGCCGTGGTGGTCCAATGGCCAATTGAAAGTGTAAATAAGTGGTGATTGAATAACAATCATCTCTTAGTCGCAGTGTCTTGCCCGTGGTCGAGAAATCGTGCCGGAAAATTGATGAGAGAGGGAAAGAGAACGGCCAATATAAATAGATTATGCTCGGAAAAGTGTCCTGTGAAGCGCCTGGACAGGAGAATGGATTTTCTTTTCAATGTGTCTATCCCCTCGGAGGGAAACATTGTACGACTTGGGCGCTTGTTTCGTCCATTCTTTGTTACATTTAAATGTGTGCTGTTTTTTTTTAAAAGAATTTTCCCACTAAAAGTGAACGAAAGCTTTGTTCACTTTCTTTGCATTACGAGTAACGAGCAAATTATGGTTTTTTTACCCTTAGACAATCCTTTCAAGCTACTTTTTAATAAGTTTTCTTTGTGAAGTTTAACGATGGTCCTCGTCGACTCATTTCCCTTTCTCTACTCTTCCTCTCTTTTCCATTAAAGAATAATTTTACATTTTCAATGTGTACGGAAATATATTAAATTTAGATTAGGATTTAAAAATGATGATTTTCCCAACAGTGCTTCGCACAAAAAAAAAGTTGATAGTTGACCTTCATATCAGATCCATTCATATCTAACCATTCCGACCGAACTTCTGAAAAGATAACCAGAACTAAAGTTTCGATGAATAGCATAGAATCAAGACCGGCGAGACCACAAAAATAATGTCCCATGTCAACGCGCGGCCGGCACGAACCACCCATTTTTCATTTGGTCGAAGCTTTGATGAAACTAACATTTCCGCTGACCTTCTCTCGAAAGCGTTCGATGGAGTGGAGTGCGATGATTAATTTCCCGTCACCGGCAGGAACCTCTGGGAGCTGTGACCACCGAAGCACACAGCGGAACTATTTATACCGGTAGGAAAGTTTTTCCCTTGTCGTCGCTCGAGGGGCAAAATGGGTGAAAATGAATTTCAAACACTAATCGAATTGGAACTCGGTTGCCCCCGTGACGACCCATATGACGTTGAAATGATTGCCAGGCTTGATGGGTAACGTTTCTTTACTGAACTTTTATTCTGTCGTGCCATGGTTAATGCGATACTGAACGGAGAATAATAATATTATTTTAGATTATCAAACATATCTTTCTTATGGGTTCAAAATGTGTTCCAGAACGTAGACTTTATTGGTTATGTGCTGCTTAAATAACATTCGTTCCAGTTCTCCACATCGAAACTGAATACGATTTGTTTAGATCGGTGTGGGCAGATTGCGCACGACCGCCTTCAGGACGTCCTCCGTCTTGAAGCACCAGTTGGCGATGTCCTTGCTGACCTTGCACCACTCTTCGCCGTGCTTTGGTTCGGCCGCGTTGCACCGTTCGATCAGTTCCTTCTGCTGCTGCTCGGTACCGTGTTGTAGTTCGAACTTGTAAAAGTTGGCCCAAGCGTCACCAAAATCTGGATCAATTTTTATCTACCACGGGAAGAGGGTGATGGAGAGGAAAAACATATGGTCAGTTAATTGATTAAAGTTTATAGTTTAATGGGTAACGTACCGTCCTGTTGAACCAATCGCGACATTTCTGTAGCTTTCGCTCACTCCAAAACAGCTTTGAAACGGCCAGCAGTACGTGTGGGTCGTGCTCGCACTTTTTGAGGGCATCAACCTATACAGTGGAATAAAAATAATGGCCATTTTTAAACATTTTTTATGCAAAGGAAACTCTCTATCGATTGTTGGCATTAGTCGTCCCAGAGCAAAGCATCGAAACATACCGATTTTGTCTTCCTTTGCGGTCTCGCCTCGAGGAAGATCGACTCCGCCCAAAGTTCACCGGCGTTCGGACAATCTTGTATCGCACGGGCCATCAGCGTATGGGCCATATCCTTCATACCGGCCCGTATCTCGATCCGGATTGCCGCCAGCCAGAGGAAAGGATTTTTCGCATTCTTCAACCGTCCCCGCTCGAGCACGGAACGCGCTTTGGTAAGAAGGTTTCGCTTCTCCTCAAGCGCCGCCAGCAACAGCCAAAGGGGAATAGAATTCGGGCAGCGCTTCAATCCGGCATTGTACGATTCGGCCGCCTTTTCTAGCAGCGCCTTCTGCTCCTCGATCTGCCCCTTCATCATCCACAGTTTGGCAAAGTCGGGGAACACTTTAACCGCGTCGTCGAGGAGCTTCAGTGCCTCCTCCAGATTGTCGAGGGCCCACTCGAGCTTGGCCGATTTCATCATGACACGCGGTGTCGGTGCGGATGCTCGTGCCTTCGCCAGCAGACGGCGGGCGCGTTCGTATTCGGCATTTTCCGACTCCAACTTAACCGCCGCCAACCAGATGTCTTCGGAGTTCGGGTTGGCCTGGAACGCAAGTGAAAGGATGCCACGGGCGGCGGGAACGTCACCGGCCAACCACTTCGACTTGGCTCCCATAAGCCAGAGCACTTCCGACTGCGGACAGTGGGCGACGGCCTTCTGCAGCAACGCCTCGAGGCTCTCGCGTGTACCGTGATTCTTCTCGAAATATGCTGCCCGCAACCAGATGCTCTTCTTTGACGGGAACTCACTCAACGCGTAGCCGTACACGGCACGGGCGCACTCGTACGCACCCTCCTTGGCGCAGTTTTCCGCGTCATCGATCCACGTCTGCTTGCGATCTTCCTCGTCGATGCCGATCGCGATCACGGCCCGTACGATCGCTTGGCAGCACTTGATGGCGCCCGATTTTTCCGCCTCGACCGCCTCCTGAAGCCACTGGTCGCGGTTAATTTCGACCCCGTTTGCGCTCAACGACGAGAGAGCACGATCGATGATCTTCTCCACCATGTGAATGTTCCCGTTCGCTTCCTCCAGCTTGGCGGCGGTCGTCCAAATCTGTCGATCGGTCGGGATCTTCTCGCGGGCCTTATTGAGCACCTTTCGTGCATTTTCGTACGTTTCCAGGCGGGCCAGGGCCAACCAAAGCTCCACGCTGGTGCCACAGCACTCCACGGCACGGGAGAGTAAAATTTTCGCATCCTCCGGGTTCTCCATCTCTACCGCCGCCTTCCACAGGCGCACCGAGTTGGGAATGTGCTCGAGAGCCTTGCGGAACACACGTCTTTTCGCTTTCGGTTCCGTCTCGAGATCGGCCGCCTTGATCCAGATACGTACCGACGTCGGGATGCGTCGGGCCGCCTGAGCGATCACTCCCTTGGCCGTATCGGGTGGCTGAAGTCGGGCCGCCTCGAGCCACAAGTCCTCGCTTTGCGGGTTTTGTTCACAGCCACGCATAATCAGATTGCGTGCCATTTGAAGCTTGCCCGTGACCTCCTCCAAACGGGCCGAAGCGATCCAGGCCGGTGGATGGTACGGATTCGTTTCACGTACACTTTTCAGCAGCATGCGTGCCTTTTTGATGTCGTTAATATCCCCACCGTAGGTAGGGATCATACTCTGCAGGTCGGTCAGGTAGCCCTTCGGATCGACCACGGTTTGGCCGGCGACGGAATCGGACACCTGCGACAGTTTCACGTTCATGAGCGTATTTCGGGCCTGTCCGATCTTGCGCAGATCCAAATCGCCGCTCGGTGTCAACATGCCCGGCGTGGCCACGCCCGGTATCATCGAGGCCAATCCGGAACGTCCATCGATCGCGGACTGTGCCTCACCACCGAGATTACGCGATAACACACTGTCCGGTAGTGGGGTAAACTTTTCGGCCCTCGGATTGCGCTGCTTCTTGTTGCGACTGTCGCCCACCTCCGGCAGGTTGGCCCACTCGTCCTCCGAAACGGCGATCAAGTTTCGCTTCAGGTCAGAAAACTGCTGTTGAATTTTCGGTCGCTCCTGACGATAACGCTCGAGATCTTCCTTGAGCCGTTTCTCGCGATACTCCTTGCGCTTCTCGTCCATGCGCTTGTCGATGCTCTCGTAGATGGCGTCCGCTTCCGCATCATCCTTGTCGTACGGATCTTTCGAGAACAGCGAACCACTGTAGCCGCTGAATTCGTCGTAGTTGGAATCGTTCAAATCTTCATCATCCTCTTCTTCTTCCTCTTTTTTCTTGCGCTTTGCTGCCGGAGGCGCGTGCCGATCATCCCTGGAACGGAAGAAGCCAAACAAAAGGATATTAGCACATGAAGGAGACTTCTTACACCCATCCCGGAATACATACGAAACATCATTGGCATCACGAGCAGGTCCGATATCCGAACGAGTGGTGAACCCAGTTGCACTGTAAAGATATGAAAATAAACAAATTAATTGAAGTTGTTTCACAATCTTATGCGAAGAATCCTAGCCGGTTTCACTTACCCTCGACCAACACCAGCTACGTAGCCTAACGGTGCCGGCACTCCAAGAAAATGTTTCTTGTTCTTGTTGCCCAACGAGGCCGCTGGTATATGCGCCATTCTGTGCTGAAATACAGTGATAATTTGCACTCCAAAATCAATGAAAATGTTTTCACAGCCCAATGTTTGTTTGATGTTTTTTCCGCGTAAACAAAGCTGTACGCATTTGACAGGACGCCCTTCAGGAAACGATGCATTGACAACCAGTTGAAATATGACATCCCAGCCAGCAATATCTGTCAAAAACATAGGCGAGGGCGAGTAGAAGGAAAATCCCCGCCGCAAGCGGACTGTCGATGTTTGAATGTGTGCATGGGACGGCGATGAATTCAGTGCAAGAGGAGCTTTCGATATGGGTATTACACGAGACGCCATATTTGCCCACCTTTGCGTTGTGAATAATTTCAATTTTAAATATGTGATTTAGTGTTCTTTTCGTGATCAGTAGTGTTATATATGTGAAACAGATGAAATAATGATAAAACAGCCGCGTTTGCTGTTTGTGTTTTGGAAGGCAGCTGCCGGTAGCTGTTCTTTGGCGCTGTGCTGTCCCGGATGATTCTCAACCGCTGCAGCCGATAGAGAATGCATCGTCTGTACCACATATCCCAGCATTCTGGCGCTGTGCTGAGCAAGAGGCCTCTCAACAGATGCAGCCAAGAAGTCATACCCCGAATCTTCCCGGCATTCTGACGCTAAGCTGATCCGGACGCAGAGCGGTACAGTCGATGGAAAAGGCATCTCCCGGATTTTACACGGAGACAGGATGGACATCTTAAGTGTAAACGTATTGTTACCGTAACGAATAGTAATATTGTAATTGTAATTGTTGTTATTTGAAATTCAATGTATATTTATTGAAATAAACGAATATGTGGATTGAAATTATGAATTTATTATTGACATAAATTGAATAATAATAAAATAAAAAAATGGCTGCCTCTACTGCTTATGTGTGCGTGAAGCAGGTGTTTACATGTGTGCGTGCACCCATCGGCTTGGATTGACGGTCTTTCGTGCTTCCGTTAGACCCGATTGCGGACCGTCTCCAAAAATTGACAGATATTGCTGGCTGGGATGCTACAAAGAAATATATCACATTGAAATTTTTCATTTGTGTTTTTTTAAATTAAATAAAAGGACGGTTTTGTAATATTGTGCATAATATTCATTTTAGGAAACTTCGACTAATACGCATCGCTAAATTTAAAATCATGTAAGTTACTAACGAACTTAGTAACAAACAAATCATTTAGAAAAACTTATTACATTAAATCTCCTAACATATCCGAAAAGCAAAATATTCCCATTCTTAACGCCTGTGGTTAAATCAAGAAAATAAGATTGATTATTCAATAATTTCGTTCCACACCGCCAACCACGTGTCGGTCACACCGGTAACTGACAGTTAATATTTAATCATCGCTAATAACTTTCCTATCGCAATCCGCAATCGAATGCAGAATATAAGCAATTAAGTGCAATACGGCCAGTAAAAAATGTTAAATTGACTACGGATCCAGGCTCGCCGCACTAACCTCATAAACCAATAATAGCGCGCGTCAAGCAAACCCTTCACCAACGGGCTGCTGCGCGCGCTGTCGTTGATTCCTATTGACCTTGCACTTGCACGATGACTCCGGCTGGTACGGCTTTCCCACTGCAACACATGGAAGACAATGTTGAACCAACCGGAGCACGTGTGAAGTCACGCTTCTTCTCCGAAGCGCCGATTGATTTCGGGGAACCTTCTTTTATTTTGATTGCCTGTACAAAGTAGCCCTTCCCGACGACGACGATGACGATTTCATCTTTGTTTACAGATTTCACGAAGCGGAGCTCAGCAGCCATCGCTCGCGCGAAAATTCGCGAGCGGAAAATTTTTGACGGGAAAACTCACCCCAATACGTTCTCCGATCCTTTCGCGGCGCCGATTCGGGGAAACTCTCCGTCAAACCCGGCGAATCGTTAGTTGAGCTCGTGCCGCACAGCCGTATGTATGTGGGTGTGCGTTGGTGAACTCATTTTCCGCCCGCCTGTGCACAGGGAAAGCGAACAGAAAAGCGCGTCAACGTTCCGCAGCACGAAGTCGGGAGCAACGGTCAAGTAGCGTGTTTTGACTAGGTGAGTGCTTCTAGAGTGCATCGCATGGGAAACTGTCGCCCGCCGACAGCAGAAAAGTCAGTCCAATGCGGCATTTCACGGGCTGCTCGTAATCCTGGCTGGTGCATTCGCTCGCCATGGTTTCAGGGCCGGCGACGGACCGAATCCGCACAGCTGCTCGATGTAGACGAGTACTGAATAATACGCGCTAGACGTTTACAACTTTTCTCTTGTCCGTCGTTTAGTTTGCCTTCTTTTTCGGAACGAGTTAAATTCCGTGTTTGAAAGTGTACCGCCGATAGTTTCCCATCAGCCTTCCGGCAGTGCCTGTGTGAATGTGAGTGAGTGTGTTTTGATGTGGAAATTCTGTCTTTCTTTCCCCCGTGTTCTTACACGATCCGTCGTGGTTTTAGCCTGAGGGCCTTGAACTTGACCCTCGAATAGAAGACAAGCGTTTGCAAATACCCCAAGGCAAGCCAAACAGTTGGAAAACATGCAGAGGTGAAAACGCTACCCCAAACCGAAGTGGACCGAGTATGAGTAATTTTTCGCGTCGGAAAGTATCCTTTCGGTTTCGAACACCCAACAGAAATTCACCAGGGATCCAAGGAGCCCTTTATCCTTGCGTGTGAAAAGCATTGAAACATTGGATAATTTATTTTTTTCCACATAAAGCTTGAAGTAACAAATCACCAACCGTTCCCAACCAGATTACCGGATGATAAGAATAATAGCACTAAAATCCTCTAATTGCATACCGCTCGAATGTGACGCCGTGTGGTGAACCATATTTTCCAACCCAACGGCAGGAAACGGGAAGTCGGAACGTTCTCGGGCTTGCACCTCTCGGCGTGGACATGGACTTCAGTGGAGTGACCCTGAGTCGGTGCAACATACTCCAAGGTAAGCAGACGGGTGTGTTTAGTTTTTGCTTTCATTTCGTAAAACCTGGGCGTACCAGCGCTGCATAGTAATTTTCCCGACCTCAGGGCTCGCGAAGTGCAAGTGACTAACTCGGAACCGTTTTTGGCATGCCGGCTCAATGATGTTCTATTTTTACCATTTCCCCCACTCGGTACGTACACCGCCGATCCTTGATAGAAGTTCTGGCCGAAGACGTTAACCAAATCACCAACAACTTTCCCGAACCGGTTCGCGAGCGCGTGGACAACTTGCACATTTTTAAACCCATCAATCCATCCCGTCTGAAACTTTCCAAAGCCAACACGTGCCTTGGAACTCTTTACACAGTTTATTGTTGCTTCTATTACTCTGTTTTTGAACGCTTCTAGAGTAGAATGTTGAATGATGAACATACGCTGTCTGCTTCCGCAATCTTGTGATTTTCTCTTGACAAGCCGTTATGAGGTGATCTTTGCTACAATAAAACGGTTATCAGTGATTCAGCTGTTGGTCACACATTCGTTGTGAGAGTTGATTTATTTCTACCTGCAATAGTATTCAAAAGCATGTTCAAATGTAATTAATTAAATTTGTGGCCCACGTGGACTATCGATCACTTAACGAATAAGTACAATTAAAGTGAGGTAGTCTCGTTCGCCGTTTGCTTCTTAATTCGAAAATTATAGATGAAACAAAAGTGGGCAACCAGACATAGCTCTACAACATCAGCTAGTGTGATATCTGGTTTCTCGCCGTTCCGTGGTTCTACCAGTTGGAACCCGGCCGAGCTCGTAACAGGCGACTGGCACGATTGATGAAGATTTGTCGTTTTCCTTCCCACTCATTACAATCTTCGATGTAATGTGCGGGTTTGTTTTTTATTTGTGTTCCGTTCATAAGTAGATGCGAGCTTGCATGTCTAGGCATTCCAAGCTGGGGTCGATCCCGACTGCCGCTTGTCAGCTTGCCTCGTCGACTTCTCCAACCTTAGTCATTTTGATCGATAATAATCGATTCGCTACAGCCCTTTACTTTACTTGACCGTCGTTGCAACTCGGAATGTGTGATAAAGAAAAACCTCCAACCGTTTCGTTACGCCTCCGATCACTTAATGTTCTCCCACCCCAGTTTTGTCGAGGTTTGTACACTTGGAAAGTTAATTATCGTACAATTTTATTGTTCAATTGAGTGTATTCGATATTCAAATCACTTCTCGAGAGGAATCGAACGGTATGACATAATGCCATCGTTTTACCGTTGAGGGCGCGCAAATTCTACCGTGTACGCGAGCTTCATTCATTAATGTATTAGCAGCGAGCGAAAAAGCCGTTGAATCAATGAATGGTTGCATCCGCAGTTCTGCTACCAAGCTGCGAGGACGTTTCGAGTGCAAGTAAACGTTTCCCCCGCCCGGCTGGCCGGTTTGGCGGACTTGCACGATAAGCAGCCTCCCACGATGGAGCCGGAGATTGGTGGCCAATAAAGATGCGAAATAATGAGACGTAAAACCGGCATCGCATCAGCTGATGGATCTTCGACTTACAAATTAATCTAATAAGGTGGCGTTTAAAGACGCTCGCTAAAACGACCGCAGGAAGACGGGTGAGTTGAGCCGAGCGTACAGTTGGCCACATAAGTCACGCCAATCGTGGGTCGTAAATATGTGTTTAATTGTACAATCTCATTGAAAATCCCTCGCCTCCGAATGTGATCTACGAGATATGTCATCGCTCGGAGCAGAGATCGATCTTGGTCAGGAATTGAAGGGATGCCGATCGTTATGATTCTTCAGCGAAACAACGGATGTTCACTCTCACTAACCGGGGCTGGTTTGCAATCCTGTTTCGAACAACAACAACAGCGGTGGGTCCATTAAAAGAGAAAAAAAAAGTTGCAAACACAACACAAAAATGTCTACGATTAATAATCGTCTTAAAGAGGTGTCCCGTATCCAGGTGCAGCAGCTGCGTGATAAGATAGCTACATTATCAGTGTCTGCTCAGTGTTTGTTCTCAGCGCCATTGCTGACTGATGGTGCTTTGCATACCATTGTACTTTGGCCAGAGACTGCCAGATGACTAACTGGAATTTTCCAGTATATAAACCCCCTTTAAATCTGTACCGTAATTTACGCTTCTTTTGTGCATGATTTAATTTTGCAAATTAATTATAATATAGCCGTTATATTCTCAACTCTTTCCTCGAGGGAAATCGCTCAACAAATTGTTTTGTTTTTATGCACCAACGTTTAATCGTTGGCGGTAAATCAAATCTAATTGGAATCGGACCCGATCATCAGCATCATAGACCGATAGGGATCGGCGTGCGTCTCCCACGTTAGGCAATCGATCGGAATATAATGCCTCGCCGTTCGAGGAGGTCCTACTAGAGATTACCTTTGGCACCTATGTTGTGTTTTGTACTTTTGTTTAGTACACTCCGGTCCTAACACCCCAGGTGTTCGACGTCGCCGGCTCGTGCGACTTTCGACGCGCCTGTCGGGGAGGATGATCGCCATAAGTTGGTGAATGAGTGCCGCCCCAGGAAGCAACAATAGGAAAGACTCGTTTGAGCGCTTTCGCTCGCCGGTTGGAAGATAAGATAGTTTTTTTCTACTAATCTTTAAGATTTCTTATATCGCAAATATGACGGGTGTGTGGGAGGAGATGGGAGCGATTTGCATAATTGAACTGGCACTTGTGTGAACACGAATCGCGAGCGCTGCGCGATCATACAGCTGGCTTGGTGTTGCCTGTTGCCAGCCGTTCCAGCTACCGACAGTGTACCAGACGGCGAGCCGGGCGGCCCCGGTAACTATCGGTTCGGGTTCTCTCCATTGATCGTTTGTCGAACGGGGAAAAGTTGAGGAAAACTGCCGGTTGAAGTTTTTTCATTCAGTGCTGTACAAAACAACACAGCTTTCCACGCCGTGTAGTATGGCGCTTTGGAGTCGGTGGTGGCATGGGAAATAGACGATGCTCGATGCTTTTCGCGTTTTAATCAATGGACGCAGCGCGATGGGGAACGTGGAGGTAGGGTGGATATTGATTGAGCTTTAACACGACCGAGGAATCTTCCACTGGGAAGTGAACAGTTGAAACGCCCAGGTAAACAACTGTATATTTGAAAGCATTAAAAGTTTTTTACTATCAACAAAAGATGGATTTGCTTTTCCTTATTTGATATCTTTGATTGATATCTAACATTTGCGAAAAACAACATGTAATTTTACAGAGTTGATTTTGAACAGTAAAAAAAATCCTACAAGTAAAATAGAATTTAGAAGCTGCTAGAAAACTATGCAACTTTGGTGAAACATTTAAAACTCGGAATGCAAATAGTCAAAGTAGAGGTTGTGTGTTGAGAAATTGTAAGAGGATAATTGAATGCACAAAGCACGAAGGAAGTACAAACGTTTAAGAAACTTGAGATCTCCAATAAAAAAAATATACTTAATGTTTCTAAGCTCAATTGGACGTAATGGTTTTATTATTATTGAGAAAGTTAACTTTATTTCATGTGTTTTAAAGATGGAAACACTTGAAGCAAAGATTGTGGGACATGATACAAATTTTGCAAATAATCAATAAAAAGTGTTTGGCATACACTTACTACAAATTGGTGCCTTTGGATTCCCCCTTGTGTTGATTAAATGTCGATGACAACTCTCCATCGAGCAGCGTCGTTAATCTGCATTTTTGGAAAAGATCACCACGTGCTTCATGCACGAAAACAGGTTCCCTGTGGCAAACTCCTGGTCGGATACAGTACTACATTTTTCTTCGCGGCCACACGGTTTCTGCTCGTCTGGCAATAAACACCCCCACCGAGACGGTTTATGCAAATCGAATGAATAATTTCCCCCGGCGTGGAAGTCTGTCGGAAAGTTTGGGCGACGTTGGTCTTCGGTATGTCGACTCGGCAACGTGGATGGAAAATCCCGCCTGTACCGACAGCTTCGTTCGATGGTCGTTAGAAATTGGTTGGAAGTTGGAAGAATGTGTACGGACTTAATGCATCGCGATTCCACGCCGAGCGTTCTGATTCATCGGAACCTCTTGATCACAAACACGGGGAGTGTCTGATGGATTCCCCAACGCCCAACTCATGCAACGCGACACCGCGTCCCTAGAAAAGTGATGCAATGGAAATGGCGGCAGTGGCACGGCGCAGACATATGAGTCTGCTGTCACCTGGAATCTATCTGCTCAGGTGGGCGTGCGATCAGTTGGAGAATTCCACTAAACTGATCCGTTGATCTTTCGCTGGGGAAAAGGTTGGCATTAATTGCTTCTACTGGAGGAGCAAAAAAAAAGTCCCGACTCTGCTGAACAGGGCCACTTGTCGACATATCTTGTAAGGTCAGTGCGTCAACCAGACATTTGCCAGTCAAGGCACAGGTCTTAGGAATAACGAGCTCCTGTAGGTTTCTTCCAGCACGAGGAAACGAACGAAGCCAGCGAGATGATGTACCTTGGAAGGTCATCTTTACACGCACGTCCCAGACAACTCGGAACCCGGCACTCTCTTCAACCGTGGCGATCGGGTACTAATCGTTGTTAGCTTCCTCCGGAGCGCGTCTCGGAAGCTGTACAAGATAGAGTCGGTTCGTTCGGAAACAAAGCGCCCGTCCGCTCGTTAGCCCCTGCATAGCATTATTAGCTGAGCCCAACTGGAAGCCACCGGTGTCTCGGATCTCAGCCCACCTGATAGATCGATGTTGATCGATACTCCACGGGGGAGGTGCTGAGGCTATTATCGTTCGTTGTTCGTGTGGTCCAAGCCGCGCTGCTCGTTGCATGCTCTGTCTGACCCTCGGAATAATCTACATTGTCCGAGTTGGGACTGCGCTTTCGTAAGCCCGGATACTTCCGGTGCATCGTCGGAAGTACACAGCGCTGAACATAGTACCAGCGTTCCAGACTTGCTGTAACTGATCGCGTCCGAATGAAAATGCCTCACATCCGTGGTGTTGTTAACCTGTTCCAGCAGAGAGAGTGGGAACGAACTGCGTGCAGTTATGCACTTTTCCACCATCTGACCTCTCGCAGCTTGTTTTGCCAGACAGGGGCGGGTGTTCTCTCGGGTTCACATTTTTCAGCTTACCGCACGCACGATCACATTTTTCTGTCCAAGGGAATACCCAATGTTACTTACCCTTTTTCAAACCTCAGATCAACTCTGGACCGTTTAACGATAATGACCAATTACTGTCGCTTTTCAGAAGCTTCCTAAACGGTGCTTCCGAATCCCCTTCCTCTGTGTGTGTGTGTTGTCATGAGAATTTTGAGTTGCGCAAGGTTGCCTAATTGAGGTTGGTTTTGGCGTCCGATAACCCGATAACTTCGATAAAGACACGGAGATAAGACGGCGCTTGAATGGACCAGTCGGATGGCAACCAATTTCGCTTTCAATTTTATCTCCAACCGAGTTGTAAAATAAATTGACAATGCGTGATTGACAGTGAAGCTGATACGGTGTAATGTAGGCTATAACTCAGGAAACCTCCATTGATTTCGTTGTCGATTTTGATTGCTAGTAGTGTAATCTCATTTGTGAATAATTTTGTTGTTTTTAACTTAAATGGATCTCGTAAAATTGGACGGAAAAGTGTACAAATTGGAGGTTCGGGTTTTTGTGGATTTTTGTTTTCTAAAATATTTCGTCTGACGATATTTCTTACGATATAATTTATTTTTATATGACTAATCTCATGGAAATAAATTCATTTTAATAATATGGACGAGTGTCTGAGTAAATAGAATCGCGCATTCATTTAAGGACATTTCAGCCTTTTACTGATATTGCCCAGCTAATACAGACAATTCTCTTATCTCTGTTGAAAGTTATGGATTGAAAAATTTCAGAATTGCATCGATAGACTCCAAGTTAGGACGGAACTTGGCTGATTGAATTTTTACCGATTGAAGATTGTAATGTTACATCAAGCACATGTAATTGCGACCAAACTACTTAGTAGTAAAACACTTATGGCTAATTACGACGACTCATCTATTCGTATCAACGCCTTCCGATCGGATCCCGGTGATCTCCCGGGGCTCAATCGTCATCCACTTGGCTCGCAGGCTAACACTAATCTAATTAGGGAAAAGTACACTGAGAGTGCCGGGCAGATTTATCCATTTTACGACGGAAAGAAACTGCCCCCATTTTTTCCGGTACCTTTTTTTACTGCCCATATCGGTGTGTACGATCGTATGTGGACCCCTTTTTCCTGCAGGGATCGAATGGTCTCTCATAGCCTCCCTAAAGGTCTAGCCATTTATAAGTGGAGAACGAGAGATTCCAGCCTTGCACGATCGGAACTACATATTGTAGCATACAAACACACATAAGGGTGTTGAGTAACATGTTCCCACCATTGTATTGATGTATAAATGTGGTGCACCATGCGGCTCGGAATTGCAAGGATCCCATGGTTCGTTATGGAGCTGAAAATTGAAAAATTCACTCAGTTTCTAGAATAATCGAGCAGTTGGTAGGAATATTTGCGTGCAAAATGATGGGTAACTTAAACGAAAAGTAATGCACTGGTATGATGACCGATTTGTTTTCTACTTTCCTCAACTTTTAGCTTTAAATGGAGTTGCAATGTCCAGCACAAATAGCTATCATAGTATAGGAATAATAACTATGAATGGCCCTTTAAAATTTTCAACACCATTATTGCCTAATCTTTACATTATTATTTGTATAAAAAAACTGCCAACATACGAAAAGCATGGAATAAAAGGCTACGATTGAAGAGCGAAAGGAACCGTTCAAAATCAAGAACAAAAGTTCCTAACCACTCTACATACCCATAAATTTAAACTGTGTTAACTCTGTGTTATTCCTTTTTTTTTCTTCTGGTACCTCAATTTGGGCATTCTTATCATGGTAAATTTCTGCACGCCACATATACAACATAACATAATGTGTAGAGTGACGAGTGTATGGAAAAATTATCATTCTCTCTACAAATTAGTTTAGGTCAGTTGCTATTCACTTCCTTCGTAGGCAAAAACCGTATGGTTTTACGATTATGGGGGTATAGGCAAGAAAGATATTTGGGAACTTTTCATTCAAATTATTCGGTCTACAATGTGCAGTCTCGTCGTATAGGTAATCGCTTTCCGCTCAGTCTTGTGTGTAGTCTTGTGTACCGTAATCAAACCATTGTTTTCTATTTAAAGACGACTTTTCCGAACTTTTTCGAACATATTAATTTGTATTAATTATCAGTTGTCATATTGAGTGATTTTAAAATAGAATTTTTTAGTTTCTTCAAGCGTGCATCACTAAGATACACCACTTAAGATTTCATCGTATATTACGTATGTGAAAGTGATTGTTGTTCTTTAAAACGTTTTGTGTTGCGTCGACCGTATAACCGCCGACGCTAGAAAACATTTTGTGCAACAGACAAAAATAACTATACATGCAAAATGTGTCAAAAAAAAATCATTCACTGAAGTCAAAATCTGCATTTAGCAGAAAACGACACCAGGATGTGAAACAGCGCTTCTTCTTCGAAGAAAGCAACAAGCCAAATTGTTGAATTGAACACTTTGCTCACACTCTTTTGAATTGAAAAGGTCTTGTTAAATAAATTGAAACTGTATGACACTTTACTGTGCTACCACACAGTACGGCACATCGAAAGGAGTTACTGGACCCAACACTATTCTTGACCGTTGATCTGATACCTCCGCCCAAAGTGAATCCGTAGAGTAGGATTTGTTTCGCACCTCGAAAGTTTACGACTGTTTACGATTTTCCCCAAGCAGTCATCGTGTTTGCCAGGCGACGCGACTCGAAAACCCCGCGCCACCCGCTCAAGATGCAACCGGTCCACTGGCTGAAGTCAGGATTCCCCGTTTGCAAAGAAAGGCACAAGCACACACAAACCCGGCCGGGTGACGTTGCAAGCAGATTTAAATAATTCTTTCCGCGTACCGCACGCGACCGGCCTTTTTTGCCGCTGGGGAAGTCCGACCACGGCGCGCCGCCAGGCAGGACTCCGCTCCGGTCGAAGAAGCGCATCAAAAATCCCCTCCTTTACGCACTTTTGGAAGGGAGACGGTGTGCTGGCGCGTGACGTCCTCCGGGCGGGCCGTTCGGCCTACCCCGGAAGGTACACTACCGGTACCGGCGGGAAATATGACGGCGTGAAACGCGAAACGCATGTTGTTTGCTCTTGGCCATTCGCGAACGCAACCACCAAACCGCAATCGCAGCCGTTGTCTTAGGTCGCCGCGCATCTCGTGGGAACTTCTATCGTGGCGTCCGGTGGGAGGGAATGGGGGGTGGGGTTAAAACAAACACATTCGCGGGCGCGCGAGCGAGCGAACGGGGACTCGCGGGTTGATGCGCGAGATGATGATGATGGTGATAGCGAATGTAGGAAAAATGGCCAACAAAGTGGGTGGTGCTGTGGAGGGGTGCCAGATAGTATAGGGACACGGCGTGGCCGGGAATCGCTCAGTCGTTGGCAGAACGCGGCTTAGATCGGATGTGCACACTGCAAAAAGGCTCGCCCGAGACCCTAGCTCTAGCAGCGGCTGCTTCCGGTTTATCTTTTACCTCCTGTCCTCCGGTCGGAGACGGGAAAGTTGTGAATTTCGGGAAGCGTTGAACGAGATTGAAGTTACAAATCGGTGTAAACGAGAAAGGAGAGTCAAAGGTGATTAAGTTATCCTCTGTTTAGGGTGCGAACACGTGGAAAATACATCGAGCAAAATTTGGAGCTAAGGATTTCTCGTAACTTGTGATTTCAAAAAGCAAACGGTAAACTAGATTGCGGCAAGTGAAAATATGTCCATTAAATGAAGAGGGTTGCTATGTGAACGGAACTCTAAATAATTGTACTTGTTATGTAATGTGTCTGTGAACTTTATGTTTAAAAGTGCGTCAAAAAAACTTGTATCCAGCATCGTGTACAAACAACTCTGTAAACATTTTTCTTCTATATTCAATCGCGTCCCGATTCATAACACTTTACGCTGGGAAAGGAAAAACATTTCCACCGTACTGGCGTACTGATACGCACATTGAACTCCAATATTTATTAGTGCTAGTGCTATTGTTCGTGTGTGCCTTTGCTTTGGTTGTTCTCGCTGGATTATGTGAATTTTTGTGCGCGTGTTAAATTCTTGGGCGCAATTAGCCTACAGATCACATATGTGTGTGTGTGTGTGTGTGTGTGTGCGGTGAAAAGGAAAATGGAAAATCAATTAAATTCTGGAACACTTGCATATGCTTACAAAGTGATGCATGATCGATCGAGATGTGATCCGAAGATTAGAGGCGGTTGGGAAGTGTAGCAACAAGAAAACTTACAAGTTGTCTAACTAATGATCAAAGTTTGTCCAATAGTTCTGCCTCGACGCACAGCCTGAACCGTTAAATTTTAGTGATAAAAATCATCCGTCAAACAATTGCTTCAAATTCATCGACGGCACAAACCATTTAAGCATTGTTTATGGGATTTAAATGGTTGAAATTGATGATTTGTTACCGTTCGCATGAAAAATGAGCTTTTTATTGATTTCCGACCCGGTTAAGCTGTCGATTTACGAACGCGTCATTCAGTTTGGCAAACGGAAGAGTGGACCGCCAAGCTATCAAGCCCCGTCTAGCCGGACTGCTGTGATTAATATTCATTCCGAGAGCTATCAAGTTGTTTGACGATCAATATTTGTGGATCGTCGAATGTGGTCCGTGTGGGGGTTTTGCTTTGTCTTTTTCTCTTTGGCCACACATGAGGTTTGTGGGTTTATGTTTGCTCCTCTGCTGAGGGAAATAAAAGGATCTATTTTTCCCGCGTGGTACTTTTGTTTGCCATCGACATAAGTTGAGCCGTCGTGAAAACTAAACAAATTTTTATTAAACACATTGTCACTGTTTTATTAAACAAAAAATCATAATCAAAAGTGATAAAGAATTCTTATTACTTGTTAAATATGTAACTTACAAACATGGAAAAACCTAACGCACAACAGTGATACAGAGCTATTTCCTCACAATCAACTATATGAAACCATATTTATAACAATGAATGGCACTTGTTGATAAGCGTTTCGCGGTCATTGGCGAATGTACCATTGCTTTCGAGTGTATTCATGAAGCGGAAAGGCAACAGTGAGACAAATGTCCGTTCTGGATCAACCGTTTGGTTAATCGAGTGATACAATTTTCAATCAATTTTTTCATCCCCTTCGGATCAGCTCTGACTCCCTCAACTCAATTGTAGCTAATTGATCCGCTCGAAACCCAATCGGCAGCCATTTACTGCCTCGCGTGGTGTATTGCAGGCATTCTGATGCGGTTGCCCTTTTGTTGAAGCACCCGAAGAAATGAGCACTGAGTCAATACACTCGGCAGCATTCCGGGACCGGGTACTTCCACACCCCTTTGTTAGCAATAATCTTCAATGCGTAAACGGTGGCTTAAAACGCGCGCGTCTCACATGCGAGCCCTCTGCGACTTCGATCTAACGAAGGCAAAAGATTGCAATCTCAGCAATTCGCGCCTCGATCATCGATGCCAGCGCAGCGCGTAACCGTATCAGACTGTTTGCTCCGCCATCATCGGCCTGGCGCCCTCGGTCGGATGCTGACGACGCCCTTTTTTCGCGCGCTTCCACTACTCGTCATGGTGCATGGTGTGGTGAGGAGGTCCAGCATCGCCGGAGAACGGACGAACGAACTGGGGTTCGCGTGTGGCACACACTTGTGCGATTGTGCTCTTCGAATACCGTGCCCTGTGGTCCATTTGCTGGAGGAAGCTGGAGCTTCCTCTAGGGGTTCAAGTTCAAGTGCAGTTCGTTACTACGATGCCAACCGCAAACCTATCTGGAACTGGTCCGGTGCGGGCGTCATAATTTGTAATTGATATTTCTTAACGAACACACGGAGACGGCGGAAAACGCCATTGTTGTTTCAATTCATTGTTTTAAAACCAACCCCACCATTCATTATTCTAAATGGAGGTATGCTAAATTGATATAATTCCTTTTCCCAATTTCCAAGAAAGAACTTTTGTTATCGGTTTAAAGAAAAATAAATCGATTGACGTAGTGTTAACGAAAATTACATCCCATAACATTTTTGGTTGTCTCTCATAGATTTATCGTTGCTAATTTTATGGGCTGCTTCCACAACTTAATTTTAAACATTTCTTTGTTAACTCCTATTTACTCCTATTAAGTACTAACTCCTCGAATTAATCTCTCTAACGTTTGTGTATGTTTTCTACTCTCTTCACGACAAATTCGCAGAAAAGATTCACCGCTACAGCAAGTAGGGTGCTTCCTGTCTCAGCTCTCTCCTGAATCTCCCTCACTTTTCTGCTCGTTCAGTTAGCGAGCTAGACGAGTTTAGTTTTTACGTTAAAAAAAAGAAGGATCTAATAAACAAACCATCAAGATGACGCACAAGAAGGAGTACGCTCAAGGGAATGGATCGCTGCAGACGTTGAATCTCAAGAACGGTACGAGCATCGATAACATGTCGGTCGCCAGCCATAAGAGTACTAAGGATATTTTGGATGTGTAAGTTTAGTGTTGTGATGGTTAAAGTGATTGTTTAAATAATTTTATGGCGCTCTTTCGTTTACAGCAAGTTTAGTAAAGCACCGTCCAAAGAGGCAAGCGCTCCAACCGTATCCTACTTCAAACTGGTGAGTGACACCGATCACACCGATCGAGGGGGTAGTGGCAACAATGTACTAACAAACTATGCTTTGATTCTCCACTCTCACCCGATCAGTTCCGCTTTGCCACGTGCGGTGAAGTATGCGCTACACTGGTCGGCATCCTGCTGGCATCGATGGCCTCGCTCGGACTTCCGTACGGTGTGATTCTATACGGCGAGTTCACCACGCTGCTGGTCGATCGAACGATCGGCATCGGCAAGTCGACCGATACGGCCATCTTATCGATATTCGGTGGCGGAAAAGTGCTGTAAGTATTTCGTTTGGCAGTAATTGATGGTGCTGGTGACAGCGACACGTGAGCAGGTTCTAGCAAAGGGTACCGTCTAATTGACTTTGAGCGAAGAGCGCTTACCATGGCTTGTAAGAGCGTGATCATACACATGGAATGATGTTTGTGGTGCCATAAACAATTCAATAAACGATGCGCAGTTGTTTACACCACACACCAGAACTCCCAGTTCAGAGTGCTTCAACCTAGCAAACGTTACCTGATCAATTTCCAACCAGACTTAGTGTACCGGAGATAGATCGATTACCCTGCATTTGTTTATGCCAGTACCTTAATTCACCCCACTTTAACAAACGCTCTCCAATCTTCCAAAAAAAAAACCAGAGTGAACGCTTCAAGTGCGGAGAATAGTGCCGCCATCATGGAGGACGCAAAGGCGTTCGGGTTGGGTGTGGTGGCCGTTACCGTGGCCCAGTTCATCTTCGCCACCCTCAGCGTGGACATCATCAATCGGTCGGCGCAAAAGCAGATTAGCCGGATACGGCAGCTGTTCCTGCAGGCCGTGCTCCGCCAAGATATGACCTGGTACGATCTCAACAGCGATGACAGCTTTGCCGTGCGTATTACTGAGTAAGTATTACCGCATTTCTCCAATGGTTGCATTCGTACACATAGAAATTGGGGAAGGCAGATAGTTTTGGCTTGATCCATATCAGGATGTTTCTGTATGTTCAAACTTATAAGCTATAACTTTATCCCATTTTTCCCCTCCGCCATAAATCGATGAGATGTACGATTTTCATCGGTTACTATGGTTACTACGGTAACCTTGACGATCTAACACCAATCTCATGGATTACTGCAGCTCGGAATGTTATAAAACAGCCAATCTAAACCAATCGATAGACTATTGACATCAAATGTACAAATAGTGGAATGCAACGATCGACATATTCCCCAACTGCCACATGTTTATTTATACACCTTTCCCTTTTGGCAACCGTAGCGATCTGGATAAGCTGAAGGAAGGCATCGGCGAGAAGCTATCCATCTTCACATACCTGGTGATGTCATTCGTGATATCTGTGATATTTTCGTTCTTCTACGGATGGAAGCTGACGCTCGTGATTCTCAGCTGCGCCCCGATCATAATCCTCGCGACGGCGTGCGTTGCCAAGGTTGGTACATGGCTGGTCCACTTGTAGACTGTTTTATGGGATCGTAAACTAATTAATCGAAATCACCTTTTCACTCGCCTCACGCAGATGCAAAGTACGCTCACGGAGAAGGAACTGAAGGCGTATTCGTCGGCCGGTGCCGTGGCGGAGGAAGTGCTGGGCAGCATCCGGACGGTGGTGGCGTTCGGTGGCGAGCGGAAAGAACTTGATCGTTACCGATCGCGGCTGACCAGTGCGGAGTATAATGGTCGCCGGAAGGGACTTTTCTCCGGTATCGGTGGTGGGATCATGTGGTTCATCATCTACTGCTGCTACGCTCTGGCGTTCTGGTACGGAATCAGCCTGATCCTGGACGATCGTGGTAAGGACGTGAAGGACTACACGCCGGCCGTGCTGATCATCGTACTGTTTGGTGTGCTGGCTGGAGCGCAAAATTTGGGTCTGTCCTCTCCTCACCTGGAAGCATTCTCCACTGCGAAGGGTTCGGCGGCGACGATCTTCTCCGTGATCGATCGTAAGCCAGAAATTGATTCGCTGGGCGACGCCGGCCTACGACCCGGATCGGTCAAGGGAAATATAAGCTTCTCGAACGTCTACTTCCGCTATCCGGCACGGAATGATGTGACGGTGCTGCAGGGGTTGAATCTGGAAATCAAGACGGGCCAAACGGTGGCACTAGTTGGACCGTCCGGTTGTGGAAAGTCCACCTGCTTGCAGTTGATCCAGCGGTTGTACGATCCTTTGAGTGTAAGTATGTCTGAGATGCGCCACTGACCACTTTAAATGATTCCTTTAACTTATACAAATTCTTTTTCAAGAATTTAGTATACCTTTATCTGATACGTACATGACACAGTCGTATGCTATGGTCAGCAACTTCATCTAAAACATATCTTTCCTCCTCCAGGGTTCGGTAACGATCGATGGCACGAAAGTGAGCGAGCTGAACATCGGTTGGTTGCGCTCGATGATCGGACTCGTCGGTCAAGAACCGGTGCTGTTTGCCACCACCATTGCAGACAACATACGCTACGGTAACCCGGCCGCCAACCAAAGCGAAATCGAGACGGCTGCCAAGATTGCAAACTGTCACAGCTTCATCATGAAGCTGCCCAACGGATATGGAACGTTGATCGGTGAACGAGGTGCGCAGCTATCCGGTGGTCAGAAGCAACGGATTGCCATCGCACGCGCTCTGGTGCGCAATCCCAAGATTCTCCTGCTGGACGAGGCCACCTCAGCGCTGGATCCGAACTCGGAGCGTCGTGTACAGGACGCACTGGAACGGGCCAGCAAGGGACGCACAACGCTGGTAGTCTCGCACCGGCTGTCGACGATCACGAACGCCGATAAGATCGTGTACATTGACAAGGGAGTGGTGATGGAACAGGGTACGCACGATGAGCTTATGGCAGCACGTGGCCTGTACTATGAGCTGGTGGTTGCGAGTGGTTCCCAGAAGACGGCTGACGAGGAAGACTGCGGCGTGAAGGGTGTTTCCGCGATACGCCAGGATTCGGTCGAGGACGCGGAGTCATCCGATGACGAATCGGACAGTGGCAAGTCGGACGAAAAGAACGAAGAAGCCGATGAGGAAGTGTACCCGCTGTCGGTGATGCGACTGCTGAAGCTTAACTCTCCCGAGTGGCATTACATTCTGTTTGGTTGTGCCGCGGCGATAGTCGTTGGTGCCTCTTTTCCGGCCTTTGCAGTACTCTTCGGAGAAATGTATGGCGTAAGTATAAACACTTTTATTAAACCACTTAAATAGGCCGCTACTAATTCACGACCATGTTTTTGTTTATAGATACTTTCCGTCGCCGATCCCGAGTTCGTCAAGAAAGAGTCGGAGTTCTACTCGTTCCTGTTTCTCGTACTTGGCCTCGTCACCGGTCTCGGAACGTTCCTCCAGACGTACCTGTTCAACATTGCCGGCGTACGGCTAACGTCGCGCCTTCGCCAGAAGTCCTTCAAGGCGATCGTAAGCCAGGAGATGGCATGGTTCGATGAAAGTCGCAACGCCGTCGGTGCTCTCTGTGCGCGTCTCTCGGGCGATTGTGCCAGTGTGCAGGGTGCGACTGGAACACGCATCGGGTCACTCCTGCAAGCCGCTTCGACCATCTGCATCGGCGTAGGAATCTCGTTCTTCTACTCCTGGAATCTGACACTCGTCTCGATCGTCGCCATTCCGGTGACGTTGGCATCGATTACGCTCGAGTCACGCTACACCCAGACAAGCGGCCTAAAGGAGAAGCAATCGCTCGAGGGTGCAACCAAGCTGGCGGTCGAAGCCATCTCGAACATCCGAACGGTGGCGAGCTTGGGCCAGGAGAAGCACGTCCTGGAGCGGTACAGTACCGAGACGCTTAAAGTTGATGCTGCTTGTCGCAAAAAGACCCGACTCCGGGGTACGGTTTTCGCTCTCGGACAGGTGATGCCATTCGCCGGCTATGGTCTGGCGCTGTTTTATGGTGGTAAGCTGGTCTCCGAGAAGGAACTGGAGTACAAGGATGTAATCAAGTAAGTGCTTAGAACAGAGCGATACCTGAAGCAACGTATGATTCTAAACGATTGTTCAAAATGTGATCATAGGGTTTCGGAGGCGCTCATCTTTGGTGCCTGGATGTTGGGACAAGCGTTGGCGTACGCACCGAATGTGAACTCGGCCGTTCTCTCGGCTGGACGTTTGATGAAGTTGCTTGATCGTACCCCGAGGATGCACAATCCAACCACATCTTATCATTCACTTTCGCAGGTATGTAAAGGCAGTTGGCTTTAACTGGTTTCGACAGAGAAACAGAGAGAAAGACATCGTTTGATCAGTTTGACCTCCATTATTTAGCCTTCTTAAACACAAAATGCAATTATATCGATCTCTTTTTGACAGCGCACTGAAGGAGATATCAAGTTCACCGATGTAGAGTTCCGGTACCCGACGCGTCCAACGGTGCCCGTACTTCAAGGACTAAACTTAGACATCGGGAAGGGTCAGACGGTGGCACTGGTCGGCCCGTCGGGTTGTGGAAAGTCTACCTGCATACAGATGCTTCTTCGCTACTACGACCCTGACAATGGCAAGGTGGTAAGTACCATACCAAAGGCAATAAATTGGCGATCATTCGAAGATCAACTCTAGTCTAACTGTTTACCCTACTTGTCACCCTAGGATATTGATGGCGTTACTTCGACGGACTACTCGCTAAGCCGAATCCGCTCCCAAATGGGCCTGGTATCGCAGGAACCCGTTCTGTTCGATCGTACGATCGCCGAGAACATCGCGTACGGTGACAACACGCGCGACATCCCGATGCCGGAGGTTATCGAGGCGGCAAAGATGGCCAACATCCACGAGTTCATCGTTAACCTGCCCAAGGGCTACGACACCAGCCTCGGCAGCAAGGGTGCCCAGCTGTCCGGTGGTCAGAAGCAACGTATAGCAATCGCCCGGGCGTTAGTACGAAACCCGCGAGTGCTGCTGCTAGACGAGGCCACCTCCGCCCTCGACAACCAGAGTGAAAAGATTGTACAGAACGCACTGGATCATGCGCGCACCGGACGCACGTGCATCATCATTGCCCACCGATTGACCACCATACAGAACGCGAACCTGATCTGCGTCATCCAGAACGGCGTGGTCGTTGAGTCCGGGACGCACGATGAGCTGATGGCGCGAAGTAAAATCTATGCCAAACTCTACCAGATGCAGCAGGTGGCATAAGGCAGACACTAACGTGGTTGCCAGTGTTCCTATACGCGGTGCTTCTTGCCGTGTCGTTTGCCTGTGGGTTCAGAGCCTAAAGAGGCAGGGAGGTATTCGCTCGTACGGAGCGTTCCCAGAATCTATGGACTTGGCGAGGAGCTTGCTTTAAATTATGATTTTTTGTTTGTATTATAGATTAACCTCTTTTGGGTTAGCTTTTTCTCGGCCTTACCAAACCAAAAAGGAACAGAAATGAAGGGAACGATATTTATTGCAGCTGTTAAATTTAAAAGACTTTAAGACACGAACGAAACAACACACACACGCAGTGTCGTACAGCTGGAACTGGCATGTATGTTTCAGTACAGCTCTTCCAGGCTGGTTTGCCTTTTTCTTCTCGCAATGGATTAGCTAGTTCTGTAGTTAAATGGAAGAATTCTCCATTATGAGGTTTTTTGGTGGAGTTCGTCACCCAGAAGCACAAGCTCCAGGAAGCACAAGCTCAGACCGGTGTATGTGCGCGTGCTGTTTAAGTTTCGCTCAACAGTGCCCTGCCCAGTGCGGGCAGGTGCCGGAACGTACGTGATAATCTAAGCGCCTCCGTAGAATATAAACTGTAGTATTAGAATTTAGTGCTAGTTTTGGGCTGTTTTTGTGCAAAGGAAGCGATGGCAGAACGGATCGATAGAGCAGCTATATTGTACATTGCCCAAGCGGCACAAGTGTGACGATGTTTGGTTGCGATTGGGCACGGTTTTTAACAAATGCACACGTTACAAGGACGACATGATGGACACCAACCGCTCAAAACCGATGCAGCCTTTACGATGTATCAAAGATTGCCTTCCTTACCGCAGGTAGCACGTGCGGCGTAGGCTAGCTAAGCGATAAGCAAGTTCTCCAAGTAGCTATGATAACCAATCCACTGTTTTCGGCTCTCTATATCTTTGTGTAGCACCATTGTAGCGCCGGAGGAGAAGGCCCGTTGAGGAACGTACTCAACGTTATCTTCCCTCCGGGTAAAGTACTTATTCCGCACGCCACCGGAGCGGAGCCGGAGCGGAGACGCGGTGATGGATGATAGGGCCAACAATCGGCGTAGCAAGATATTTATAGTGTCATTGAGCGAATGCACTAGGGACTGGGGTGGTTTAGGTCTCCAGCTCCGATCCGTTTTTGAATACTGAATTTTAAATCTTATGACAAAAAATCAAAACCACCACCCAGCCATTAGCCACAATCGTTAGATATTATTCTTCGCACAGTATTTCCTACCACAAACCAATAAAAGAAACCGCTAAATAATAACACCCATGTTAAGGAAGGGTTTGTGAGTCTCGAACGAAACTAATTAATTTTCTATATACCAAGAAAAGGGAAAACAATTTCGTCCCTGAATCATATAGCGTGAACGTTTATTTCTAGCAAGAAATATTAACAGAAGTTTATAAATGAAGCTATTAACCAAGAAAAAGAACTCAGCTTAATGAAGTACGAACTGATCGATGGTGTTGCCGGTTAGCGAGAGTACCTTCTCCACCGTTGAAGACGTCCCTGAAAGAGCACAATAAGGGATTTAGCATTTGTTCGCGTCAGCTACCACGTCCAGCTTGTTGCATCTTACCCAACTCAATCCACTCCCTTGGCAGGCCAGCATCACGTCTGGCTGCGCTCAACGCGTACCGGAGGGCACACTGTACCGTAATACCTAAATTGTACGCCGGTTCACCCGTCGCCTTCGATCGGAGTACGCCGGCCGGATTGGAACTTTTCTGAAGGAGACGCACGCGCAAGTCAACCGGTATGTCCCGGGCGGTCGGTGGTTTGTAGTCCCAGGTGCGGTAGTTCCTAAGAGCACCCGTGCTCCGATCGTACTTCAGTTCCTCGAGCAGATGCAGTCCAAGAGCCATCACAAATGCTCCCTCGATCTGGCCGATGTCGAGTAGTGGGTTCATGCTTTCCCCCGTGTCTTCCAGGATGTCCACCCGCTGCAGTTGAACCTGTCCGGTGAGCAGGTCAACCTCGAGCTCGACCGCACACAACGCCCACACGGTGTAGTTTGTCACGTCAGTCTGTTTGGTGTTGTAGGAAGCTGTCAGATCGATGCGCCGCTGGTAGCACGTCTGCACGATTGCCTCCCAGGGTGCTACCCGGTTGTCCTCACGCACCGGGCGCATCCGCTCACGCAGTATCTCGCAGGCCCGCTTGGCGGCGTACGCCACCAGGTCAGTGCTGATGCTACTTGCAGTGAGCAACGCATTCGGTGAACTAACAGTCGTGTGCGGTTTGATCGAAATCTTCGACACAGGGATGCCGAGCACGTGTGCCACCACCTGGGCCACCTTCGTGTTGGCTCCCTGGCCCAACTCTGTGCAACCGGTCGTGACAGCCACACTCCCGTCCACGTGGTAGATCGATACCCAGGCGTTCATGCCACCGTAGAACTGAATCGGGTGCGCTATCGGCACGATGGCAATGCCCCGCTTTTTCCACCGGTTTGTCTCGTTGAACCGATCTACCGCAGCACGGCGCGCTGCAAACTCCACCTCCTCGTGAAACGCCGGAAGGAGGGTGGCCATTTTTGTCGTCGGATCAATGTTAGCCAAGCGCACGGCCAGCGGATCGAGCCCGGTTGTGTACGCTATGTGCTCCATGATTGTCTCGATCGCCGCGATCGCCTCGGCAATCCCCGGTGACCGCATCCAGGTGGAACCGGGTGAATCGGTAACGACACCACGCAGTCTCTGTCGCCAGCTGTCGTCGATGTAACAGTTCCGAAACGCTCCACTGAAAAACGCCACAATGGGCTCGAGATTGGACGAACCAAAGTCCTGGTAGTAGGTGTTCGAGAGGCGCACAATATTTCCCTCGCCAGTCACATTGATTTCGTAGTCGCAGCGAGCGCCACTTCGCTTCCCAATGGCCTGCATTCCCCTCTCAAAGAGAACAATCAATCGAACCGGACGTTTGGATCTGTACGCAGCTACAGCACACGCTGCGGCTATCCATGCACCACGTGAAAATTTCCACCCGTACGATCCACCGACGGGACGTACGGTCACATTGATCCTACTCTGGGGAAGCCGGAGCGACTTTGCGATCGCCATCTGGACCATGTGGCTCGAGTGAGTTGCACTGTACACATCCATACCGTCGGGATCATCGGTCGGCACGCACAGACACGACTGTGGCTCGAGGGTATAGTGCGCCTGACCACCGGAAATAAACCGTCCCTCGATCCTCACGGTGTCGTTAATCTTCCTGGAGTTCCGCTGGTAGGTTCGACCAACGACATCGGACTGCTCGACCGAAACTCGTTCCGTGGCGCCACTGGCAAAGACATCTTCCACGGTGGGTAGAATGGGCAACCCATCGTCCTCCACGGGACCGTAGGTGATCGTCACCTGCTTAGCCGCCTCGTTCGCCAGCTCGAACGTCTGCGCAACGATCACCCCAACGGGTTGCCCGTGGTAAAGTACACGCCCACTGCAAAAAATCTCCTCCACGGTGTCGTTGAATGGATAGCGGGTGTTTACGTTAGTCTTCAGAACGGCGAAATTGTTCTCCCCGGGGATGTCACCGGCGGAGTAGAACGCCACCACCCCCGGAAGGGCTAGCGCTCGGCTGGCATCGATCGTGAGAATCGACTGGCGGACCACCGTGCCCAGAACGAACGCCGCGTGAAGCTCATCCGGACGGCTTGGTAGATCGTTAACATAGATCGCCTCTCCAGCCGTCTGGATGAAGGCCTCCAGTTTTGGAATGGCTTGTGTAAGGGGCCAATTCGAGGGGTAGGTGTCATACGATTGCATGCCGCTGGACACCGGCCGGTGTATAACGGAACCACCGGAGCGTACGAGCGGGCTTGCGATCCGTCGATCGCGTGGTGCAACGTGGAGAACGAAGCGGTACAGAAGTCCGATGGCAACCTGGCGACGGTAGGCCGCGCTCGGAAAGATTTCCTGTTCCAGTTCCTGTTCGCTATCGGTCGATGTTGCTGCCACCAGTTCGGCGTTGAGTGTGGCCAGCGTTTCCTGCAGCACGATGTTATTGAACAGGCTCTTTCCCTTAACGTACTGCTCCGTGGTTGTGGCATGGCAGAACTGAAAGTGAAGAAACTTCGTCATTCCGGAATGAACTCAACTATTTCAGAAGGAAAGTGGAATTCTGGTTTAACGTCAACAAGACTAGTTTGAAAAAAGCTAAAGATACTAATGTAAATTGAGTATTTCACCTACAACTTGGCAAACTAATCGTGTTTCTGTTTTCTAAGTGAAGATTTGTCCACCCAATTTGTGTTAATCGATGATATTGGCGTTACATCATCGGATTGCTATAGCAACACATTCTCGATCAAGAAGCGTTACTATGACGATCCGATGGAAAATACCCATCCCATCGACTAACGCTGATGGGGGATTTAAAAGTCGGCTTAACGACGCCTTACACTCGCATCGATGCCACCGTAGCAGAGGTGTGCGAGGTCCACGTTGAGTTTGCGTGCGCAAAGGCGTATGAGGAAGGCCGCATTGACGTAGGCTTTCGAGTTCTGCGCCCTTGGCATCACTTTGTACGAACGAAAGAGGTACAGCTCCGGATCCAACGGTGGCAGCGTAATGTTGAGCAGAAGGCGCTTATGCATGTTGAAGGTGAGAAACTGTTTGGGGAACAGCGTTGAGATGGCTCCATCCGGTCCAGCTGGAAGATGGGATGAAAAAGGAGGATAATTTCGAAAGGATCACGCTTATATTTGAGTACAAAACTCACCGATCGTTATCTCAACACCGATCGCCTCGAAGAGGACATACAGATCGGAGGGGAACTCATGGTGTGCATGCTTTAGACTTAGGTTTCCAGCAATCGTGCCAACGTTACGCACCGCCGGATGCGCTACCTCCTCCAAGTGCCGTACCATTTCGGTGCAGTAGGAAAACCGTCGATCGGTTTTAGCCGCCTCGCGCAGAATTTCACCAAACTCCGTCAGCGTCACGTTGGCGCCCACGATCACCGTACTGCCGATCCAATAGTTGTGCAGCTCTTCCACGTGACGCACGTCGATGAAAACGGCCAACGCTGGGTCCCTCCGGTACACGCCATGTCCGGTGTTCCCGGCAACCAGTATGTAGGGTTCTTTGACCGGTTCGAGCAGCTCGAAAATTTCATCTACCGTCCGAGCTCGATACCACCGCCGGTTGGAGGGAAACACCAACTCGACCGACTGTTCTGCAGGGAGCCTTTTCGACGAGCATCCTTCAGTGCAAGCTTCTTTACAGCTACCACAACCCAGCGCCCGAGGGAAATCCTCAATGTCCGCCAGTTTGCAAAGTCCAAGCGAACGAGCCAGCGAATCCTTCGGAGGGGCATCGATGGCGAACGATTTGAAAGCGTCCAGTATCGGCCGATATCCCGTGCAGCGGCAGATGTTTCCAGCGAGGGCGTGTTCCACCTCGGCCATCGTTACGACACCATTCTTTGCCGTCAGTAGGCTGTGCATGGTCATCACCATACCGGGCGAGCAGAAGCCACACTGCGTTCCGTTGAACTGGGCCAACCGTTCCTGGATTGGGTGGTATCCGGTCGACCTTGAACCGATTCCTTCCACCGTGAGAATGTCCGCACCGTGGCAGGAGAACACCGAGAATAGACACTACGCAAACAGACATAGGATGAGTACAAACTGAACCACACTGCCTCACTCGCCTGTTTACGCACAGAGTTAACCGAAAACACGATCCGTTGCTTGGTAACCGGATGGGTATCGATAACGGTCACGATGCACACACCACAGCCACCCTCGAGGCACAGGAATTTCGTTCCCGTCAGGTGCGCCCTGCTGCGAATGAAGGTATTTAACGACGTGTCGATCGGCATCTGTTCCGGCGAAACTTAATTAAAAACCGAAGCAAAACATAAGAGTGGCACCTCGAACATCTCAAAACTCTCGGGTAAAATCGCGCGTGGAATCGAACCACTCACTCTTACCCTGGTACGGTTTCCCGTTGATGGTGAACTTGACGAGCATGGCGCTGGCTGGTGGCGACGGCGATGCACTGCACGCTTCGGCAGCTAATTGCGGACTAACGTGCTCGTGTGGCCACAAATCAAAGCTTGAACACGCCCAACTGGAGCCGGAGCCCGGGCGGGAAGGGAGTAGTTCGGGTCAGTAGGCTAGCGCGGTATTGGAAAAGCAGTAAAATCGGTACTACGCTGTACGTGGTTACGGCTCACTGCGTCCGCTGTATCGACGCATCCGAGCGCGCTCCTGACGGCAAACGTCCTTTCTCGTTTCTTGACCCGTGAGGTGCGGGCGCTCGGCCGAAACGGTTAGAATGGCCATTTGGATTTTGGAAGGACGTCCAGAAAGAACACCATGGGGCTTCTGGGGCTAAGGGAGAACTAACATCTCCCTTGTGGCCCACTTCTGGGCGGTACTCGGTATCGGGTGGCTTAGATCTCTTGCGCCGAACGTAGGTTCCCGTTCGATGGTTTCGAAAACATCGGTAACAGTTCTTCGCGGTGGCTTCGATCGACTGCACTCGCTGGCATTTTCTGCAACCGACAAGGTGTTGGGTTTTGTTCGGTCCCGTTCAGTCGGTGGCCTACTGCAAACGATGGAGGAGGTACGGTTTACGATCAACGGCCAGCTCCACACGGGTATGTGATTTGTTGTTTTTGCGCGAAAAGCATAAGCGATCGTATATCAGCGGAGTGATCTGCATTGTGCAAGCAAGGTGTTGCGATCATCATGGTGAAAACAAACAGCGAAATGGAAAAGAAAGTGGAAAACAGTGAGAAATCAGCGCTGCACCATGTATCGTGAACAATTAGTTAAATATGTGTACTTTTGTGTATTCATTGTGAGTCCAATGAATTTGTAGGCTTCTGCTTTTGCAAATTGATTAAATGTATCTACATTAAAGAAAACAAAGTTTTTCCTTTCTACTCAAAACTGCTTCATTTAACCTTTACCTATTGAACGAAGGGGGGGCGTTTAACAGGGTTTAGTTATTAAAAACTAATTTTTAATAAAATTTTGGTTAAACTTGGTGACAAATATGTGATCTTCTCTTTTATTTAAGTTCTCTTCATAATTTTTCTTCATGTTCGAAATGATAGTTACAAATGGATTTAACTATCCATTTTTATTTTCTACCATAAATCGCGAAACCATGATGACTTTCTTCGAATTTCTTATACCTCCCATCGATGTTGAAAAAGCAATCAAAAGTGTGTTTGATTCCCTCCACCGAATCAATGCCACAGGTGAATTTTCAAACAGTTTTGTTCAATTAATTATGGAATAAATCATGGCCCCACGCGTCTTGAGACACGGACCTAAATGACTTTAGTTTAAAAGCATTTTTGGGATCTTTTGTAAACTCCACCACTCACCAAGAATATTAAATACATCGTTTAATGGAGTTAAAGTGGTTTCTGTTTTTTTGCTGTTTTTCTGCGACAAAAATAAATTATTTCAGTCAACGCTTCGACCGTTCCGGTGGACACGTCGCTGAACACATTCATCCGCGACCATGCCCATCTGAAGGGTACCAAGTTTATGTGCCGGGAAGGTGGCTGCGGGGCCTGTGTGGTGACCGTTTCCGGCTATCATCCCGTCACGAGGGAGCGCCGCTCGTGGGCCGCCAATTCGGTAAGGGGAAACATTCACTTTGGCTCCAATTTTATAGTTTCCAAGACTGAGTCGAACGAACCTGCTTGCAATATTCTACGCTCTCCTATTCCGTTTCACCTCGTCAAGTGCCTGCTGTCCGTGTTCTCCTGCGATGCATTGGATATTCTCACCGTCGAGGGGATTGGAGGAAAGCGTAAAGGGGCGTACAATCCCGTGCAGCGTCGTTTGGCCGAACATGGTGGATCCCAGTGTGGCTACTGTTCGCCCGGGATGGTGATGAACATGTACAGTTTGTTGGCGCAGTCCAGCCACCAACAAAGGCAGGAATCGAAGGAAGATGGCCCGGAACCGCAGTCCCTAACCGAGGCCCAGATAGAGGATGCGTTCGATGGCAATATCTGTCGTTGTACGGGATACCGACCTATCTTGGATGCTTTCAAATCGTTCGCCCAGGACCGACAGGGGCAGCTCGATGCAGTGATCGACATCGAGGATCTTACGCGGCTCTGCCCTAGGACGGCCATGCCATGTACCGGAAAGCAAACCGATGCGTGCCAAGGGCCACCATTTCCGGCAGCACGAAGCCTCACGTTTTCCGATGAGCGAAAGTGGCACAAAGTGGCGTCCTTGACCGAGGCCTTCGCCGTACTCAACTCGATCGAAGGAGAGCCTTACATGCTGGTCGCAGGAAACACCGCCCATGGCGTGTACCGTCGTTCCGACGCACTGAGGGTGTTCATTGACGTGAGCTCGATCGAGGAGCTACATCGCCACAAGAGAACGCCGGGAGCACTGGTTGTTGGAGCGGGCGTACGGCTTGCCGAGTTTATTACAATCCTGGAGGAAACGGCATCCGAGTATTTGAACTTTAGCTACTGCGCGGAGATGGCACGGCACGTGCGACGGGTGGCAAATGGGCCGGTTCGGAATGAAGGCACGATCGCAGGGAACCTAATGATCAAGCACCAACATCCGGAGTTCCCATCGGATGTGTTTTTGCTTCTAGAAACCATCGGTGCTACGCTGGTTGTAGGTAAGTGTGTTTCTGTAGCAAAGCCAATTCCCATTAGCCAACATTCATCAGGAAGCAACCATTCTTAATTCCTGTCGTATGAACTTTAGCGAATTACTTTCAACGGCGAAGAGTAGTCTTGACCAGTCGAAGATCCAACCGAAACCGCTTACGCGGTCCCTCGTCAAACTGTTCCAATTCCTTATGACGGCGCTGTTGATACCATCTTTTCACTAAAAGCACGTTAAGAGCTGAGTCTGACAGTGACATTCACACAACATGACCAGCCCACCGTAGCCTGACATGGCTTGTACATCTCACATAGCTGTTCTTTATATCGGCTTCTCCATTGTCCTTTTTCGATCCATCATCCTCAAAACTCCTTCTAAGAGCATTTCGCCAGATTTGTACAAAGTACTTGCTTCGGAGTCGTAAATGGACATCGCGACTTCAAATGTCCTATATAGTCCCAGTTGAGGAATTCTTGATAGGTATCGTGAGTGATCTCAGACTGTAATATGGCCGTTTGACTTGCACCTTCGTACCTAATCCAAGAAATGTAAAAATGTTGGACGACTTCAAAAGTGAGTTCCAGCCAACTGGTACATCATTTCCGCGTAGGTTTCCGGCCACCGTCATCTTGGTTTTTCCTTCGTTTATCTGTAGTCCAAGACATCAATCCGTTGGAGTTATAGAAGATTTCTCCCAAAGTTTGCACCTGCAGGTCTCGGATGACTCTATAACTAGCGCTAGGTTGAAGAGTATGCAGGCCAGGATTCCAAATGAGCTCCTATATAGATATAGTATTTCCCGTTAACCGAATTCGCCATTTTTATGATAACTCTCGTAGATCATGCCACACTAAAACGTCTTTTTGTCCTATACATTCAAAAGCTTCCAGCAACGAGCAACTGTTCACCGTGACGCCGCTCGACTTTCTCAAGCTCAACATGCACAAACGGATCCTAACGACGGTCCGGCTTCCTCCCCACGACTACGTCGCCACCACGTTGCGCTCGTACAAGGTAATGCCGGTGGCGCAAAACTCCCGAGCCTACGTTAACGGCACCTTCCTGCTGTCCCTCTGCCCGGAGCAGAAAGTTTGCCTAGCGATCACCGCCTGCTTCGGGGGCATCAGTCCCACGTTTGTGCATGCGCAACAAACGGAAGCCTTTCTCACCGGCAAAGCGTTGTTCGACGATGGTGGTGCCGTACTGTCCGAGGCCATGCGCATCCTCGAGCGGGAGCTGCGGCCCGATTGGGTACTGCCCGATGCTTCACCCACCTACCGGAAGGGTCTGGCCGTGTCGTTGTTCTACAAGTTCGCCCTCAGTGTACATCCAACCGCGGCGAAGGTGCTGCGCAGTGGTGCCACACTGATCGAGCGACCCGCCGTTTCGTCCAGCCAGCAGAGGACCGAAACGTTCCCGAAACGATGGCCTCTGACGGCGCCTATTCCCAAGCTCGAGGGGCTGGCGCAGTGTGCCGGGGAGGCAGAGTTTATCAACGACGTGCCGGCGCTTCCGAACGAGCTGCATGGAGCGTTCGTGCTCTCGAACGAAATCAACTGTCGGATCGTGCAGATCGATGCATCCGAGGCGCTCGCCTTGCCCGGTGTGAGGGCATTTTTCTGTGCGAAGGACGTTCCGGGGTTGAATAATTTCATGCCGCTCGAGATGGGCTTCCCGGAGGTGGAGGAGATCTTCTGCAGCGGTGAGGTGCAGTTTGCCGGCCAGGTGGTGGGTTTGGTGTGTGCCAGCAGCTTCGAGCTGGCGAACCGTGCCGTAGGGTTGGTGAAGATCGAGTACCAGCGGACGACCAACCGGATGGTTCTGCCAACGGTGCAGGATGTGGTCGAAGCTCTGGATTACAGTCGCGTGCGGGATCAACCGTACGATCGTCGCGGGGCCCGGTTCCACCAGGCGCGGGAGGGGCCTATCAAGATCAGTGGACGGTACGAGCTCCGGGGCCAGTACCACTACACGATGGAGACTCAGGTCTGCCTTTGTGTCCCCCAGGCAGACTCGATGGACGTATACTGTGCCACCCAGTGGTTAGATGTGGTACAGATCGGTATCTCGCAAGCCCTGTCGGTGCCTGAGGCTTCCCTCAATCTAACAGTCCACCGAGTCGGTGGTGCGTACGGGGCAAAGCTAACGCGTGCCACTCAAATAGCCTGCGCCTGCGCCATCGCAGCACACCGGACGGGTGTTCCGGTGCGCATGATACTCCCACTCGAGACGGCCATGTCCGGGTCGGGCAAGCGTGCCGGTACGCTCAGCGAGTACGAAGTGTCGGTGGATGAAACGGGCCGGATCGCGAAACTCTCCCACACCTACATCCATGACTCCGGGGCGGCCCTCAACATAGCGCTGGGCCATTTAACGAGCGACGCGTTCAAGAACTGCTACCGGACGGATCTGTGGAACCTACGGGGAAAGCTGGCGCGCACCGACACACCCCCCAACACGTGGGCCCGCTCGCCCGGAATCTCCGAGGGGATCGCGATGGTGGAGAACATCATGGAGCATATCGCGCACCGAACCGGACTCGATCCGGTCGACGTGCGACTCGCGAACATTGGACGCGAAAGCCGGATGGCGCAACTTTTGCCCCGCTTCCGGCGCCAGGTGGCGTACGATGAGCGGAAGGAAGCGATCGATCGGTTCAACGGGGAGCACCGGTGGCGCAAGCGGGGCATCGCCATCCTACCGATGCAGTACCCGCTCGAGCTGGTGACGATGAAGAGTGCGGTCGTGTCGGTGCACAACGATGACGGAAGCGTAACGATCGTGCACGGTGGCATCGAGATGGGCCAGGGTATCAACACGAAAGTGGCTCAAGTGGCGGCCCATCTGCTCGGCGTACCGATGGAGCAGATCGTCGTACGGCCGACCAGCAGCTTGCTGAACGCCAACTCCAACGGGTCATACCACAGCCAGGCAACTGATTCGGTAGCCTTCGTAAGTACTTTCAGTTGCTATTCATCTTCCCAATGTCCTGCAAAACGGTGTATAAGGGTCACAAAGTTGTATTAAGATAAACATTTCGTTCAGTTCTTCCCTAAAAAAGCTGCTTCATAGCATTATTTTGCATGACTGACCCAAATCTCATTTCTGCCTATCTCCCGAACCAGGCGGTCAAGAAATGTTGCGAAATACTGCTAGACCGGTTGCGACCGTACCGGACGCTACTGAGGCGCACCAGCTGGACGGAACAGATACGGCGGGCCACGCTGGACGAGGTGGATCTGCAGGCTTCGTACTTTGCTACCTCGGCCAACATGCAGCCGTACATCATCTGGGGTGTGGCGTGCGGTGAAGTCGAGTTGGACACGCTCACCGGGCAGACCCTGGTGCGGCGGGTCGACATACTGGAGGATGTCGGCGAAAGTTTAAACCCGTCCATAGATGTCGGCCAGATCGAGGGCGCGTTCGTGATGGGACTGGGGTACCACCTGACCGAGACCCTCGTTTACGACCCGGCGAACGGTGCTCTGGTCAACAATCGGAGCTGGAACTACAAGGTTCCCGGGCACCGGGACATTCCGGTCGACTTCCGGGTGTCCTTCCTCGGTCGGAGCTCTAATGCGGGCGGTGTGCTACGTTCGAAGGCCACCGGAGAACCAGCCCTCTCGATGAGTCCCGTTGTCACGCACGCTCTTCGATATGCACTTCGTGCAGCTCGGCGCGACGCTGGCCTACCGGACGGTTGGTTGAAAATGGGTTAGTAAGAAAGTGGTCCCCGAGGAAGAAAATGATGGAAACTAATTTTGCTTCTTTTCAGATAGTGGAATGACACCGGAAAAGGTTTTTCTTCTGCTGGAAAACTCAATCGAACAGTACAGATTTGAATGAGCGCCACTAGTGAGGAATGCCGTACATGTCTCGATGATGTTAGTTTTTTATTTTGAAATGAAATTAAATGAAAATATTTTGCTTAATAAAACTGTGGATTCTATACACTTTCGTGAATTGTGTACCATCATTATACCGACTCATCATTGCCGACACTCATTCTCATTCCGACAGACAAAACTCACTCCTCTCATTGATCACTTTCTTGGAGAAGATCAGCTAACACAAATACTAACATTGATCGCAATTTTCGCGTTGTTGGCTCAAATTCAACATTATTTTACTTCTCCGAGATTGTTTAACCATAATTTCAGTTTACACACATGTCAAAAACGTACGAAAATAGATTTCAACTCCAATAAGACCAAATATTAACGGCAAGGTGTAACCAAAGCTAAAACGATCCAGAACTAATTCGAGGTCCAGTAGCAGCCTTCCCGGTTATACACGAACACGAACCACTGATCGTCCACCGCCGCATCTAGTAATCTCTTTAATTTACATTACAGGTTTTGCCTCAAAACCCTTGATTATGGCAATCCGTGCCGTTGAATATATCCAATGATATGCAATTGATCGAACATGGGTACCGAGTGAACTGAGAACTGGCTGTAAAATTATTCAGGGTTTGATAAATTACATACCTTTGGGGGTATTTCATTTAATTTCATCTATATTTGGCAATGTTCGCCACGTGGGCTGTACAAAATTCCTTAAGGTTAATGTTAAAACTTGAACTAAATAACAAACGACGAGAGGACAAGTGGGATGTAATCCACATATCGAAGTTGATTAGACGTGAACGAAAGGAAGTGATGAGGACGTTGTGTATTTCGATATGCTTGCCAAATGTCTGAGAAACCGGCTTGCTAGAAAGAGTTCATTGAATCGCATTTCTAGAGCGTCCGATGCGGAAACGAGACAACTATTACGACATTACCGGCCGCAGTTATGACTTCAACGGCACGGATTGCCTTAATCATGGCACATCTTCCCGTGTTCGGATGCAAAACCTGTAATTTGAGAGATAAGACTGATCGTCTACATACCGCGATTAATCGATGGGAGTGTTAAATCTACATAATAAGTATTCTGTGGTAGTCGATGAGTGTACACCAGTATTTTTGGAGTACATTTTGTGGAACGGGTAAAAGCTAAAGTTTAGAAGCCTAATTTGTGAAGTTAGATACGTAAGTGATGGTTTATTTAGAGGTAAAAACCTCAAGTACTGTTTTGTAGTGTTCAGCTAGCGGTTGTGATATGTAAAAAAAAATTTCTATCAATTCTATTAGCCCGTGAACTATCGGTGTGTTCCGGAGGCGAATATTTGCAAGGATAACATGGCACATGCATCATAAGGATTGACCACCACATTCATTAACCTTTGTGCGATGAAAGAAGCCATCTACATCCTTTTGTCGTTCAACTGAACCGAATTACCATCGATTCAAAGCAGCAAGTAAATTTTTTGGTCCCTCGACACTACAGTGAAAAATGAGGTAAAACTAAGTACAGTGATAACGGTTCCAACATCTCTTACTGTGTAAATGTATGTAAATGTGAAACCTCTCGGTAGAACCATACTGAATAGAACGTTGGTGATGTGTGCGGAGTGGTAAAAATATGTGTGTGTGTGTTTTTTTTTTTTTTAATTTGTTACGCGAAGAGGAAATCTTCAGTAAGACACCCCACACACTAGGGTAGTGTGGGGCTTTTACCCACTAAAACCTCTCCTCGACCACATCCCCTGGGAACTGCCGCAAGGCTTTACTTCCAGGGGGGGTTGTGCTCCCGCACACGGCTAGCGATTGGTTAGTGGCTCCAATCCGTCGTCAATGCCCAACACGGGCCTGCCTCTACTCCTCTCTCCACCTTATCTGCAGCTTCGTCGCAATCGCCCGCATTCCAGCTCCAACTGCCACCCAGTTTTCCTCCGAAGCACACATCACTTGCGTGAGGTTTCTCGCCGTCAGCACCACTCTGCAGCTCTGCACCATCTCGACGCGTTCCTCGCGGAAACGCGGACAAACAAACAGGACATGTTCTGCGTCCTCCACCATCTTGCTGCACCAGGAACACCACGGGGCGCTGGCATGCTCGAACCGGTGCAGGTAGGATTTGAAACACCCATGACCGGAGAGAAACTGCGTGATGTAAAAGTCAATCTCTCCGTGTTTCCTCCCTACCCACGACGCGAGGTCTGGGATAAGGGTGTGTGTCCATCGTCCCCTGCCAGAACTGTCCCATCTGCTTTGCCACTTCCGCATCGTCTCCTGCTGAACCGCTGGTCTCACCGCACTGGAGCTGCCACCACCTGCCGCCTTTCGTCGATAGCACTCAGCGTCTTCCTCCACCAACAGCCACGTGGGCACCATCCCTGCAATCACCGTGACTGCATCCAAGGATATCGTCCGGTATGCACAGGTTACCCGTATAGCAAGTAGCCTATGCACCCTTCCAATCCTCTCCTGGTACGTTGTGGCGCTCAGGGCATCTGCCCACACTGGTGCCGCGTACCGTAACGCTGACGTAGCCACCGTCGCTAGAAGGCGGCGCTTACTGCTTCTGGGTCCAGCGGTGTTCAGCATGATGCGCGAGATAGCTGCTGCAGATCGCGTTGCCCTCTCACAGGCATACTCGACGTGTGCCTTGAAGGAAAGCCGGTCGTCCAGCATCACTCCCAGGTATTTCAGCTGCCGCTGAGCGATGATCTGGGAATCACCCATCCAGATAGATGAAGACTGCCTCTGCTTGTGGCTGCTCACCAGTAGATACTCGGTTTTGTGGTGAGCAATCCCGAGCCTGTGCTGCCTCATCCACGACTCTATCCTACTACAGGCCTCGGCCGCAAGGATCTCCACTTCGGCTGCGTTCTCCCCAAGCACAGTCAAGGCGATGTCATCGGCGAAGCCGATGAGTTCTGTGCCTTTAGGGAGGTCGAGTTCCAGCAGCCCGTCATACATAATGTTCCAGAGGGTAGGCCCCAGAATGGAGCCCTGTGGAACACCTGCAGTTATGGCCATGGACTCCTGGCCCCGCTCTGAGTCGTAGACTAGGCGACGCTGGCTGAGGTAGCTCGCGAGGATCCTGCACAGGTACTCGGGTACGTTGTGCCTCCGCAGAGCTAAGCCGATCGCGTCCCAGCTGGCACTGTTAAAAGCGTTCTTAACGTCGATGGTGACGATTCCGCAGCAACGATCTCCCGTCCTCTTCTTCTCGTACGCTGCTCTCGCCTTCCCCACTACCGCAAGGATTGCGTCCTCGTTGATCTCCTCTTGCGGAAGCCGAACTGCCGGTCGGAGAGTCCATTTTGACCCTCAGTGCAAACGCTGAGGCGGTTCAATATGACTCTCTCCAGCAGCTTACCGGTTGTATCCAGCAGCCCCAGAGGTCTGAATGTGGGAGGGCCGCCCATGCCTTTCCCTGGCTTCGGCAGAAGCACTAACTTCTGCCTCTTCCATATAGCCGGGAACTCTCCCGTTTCCAGCAGCCGCTGAAACGACTCCCTGAACACTTCAGGATACGCCTGCACCGCGGCTTTCAGCGCCACATTCGGAATACCGTCCGGTCCCGGAGCTTTGTCCAGCTTCAGCAGCCTAACAGCGTCCAGCAACTCCTCGATGGTCACCGGCACTACCCCCGCAGACAGCTCCTCAGCTGGTTACGACGATAGGACACGAGCCGTGAGATCGTGCTGCGGAAACAGCTCCTCTATGATGGCACGAAGTCTGGTTGGGCACCTTTCCGGCGGGTGCTGGCCCTTCAGCTTGTTCACAACGACCCTGTACGCGTTGCCCCACACATTTCTCTCGGCTTCGCGACAGAGGTCGAGGAAGCACCGCCTTTTGCTGGCTTTGATCTTCCTTTTCAGGGCCGATCTGGCAGCTTGGTACACCAGCTTCAGCTCCTCCCGACGCGCTTCGGAGCGGGCTCTCAGCTGCTTCCTGCGGGCCGTGGTGCACGCCGTCCTTAGCTCCTTGATGGCTTGGTTCCACCAGTACTTCGGCCGACGTTTCGAGCTGGATGGTCTCCTCCTCGGCATTGTTGAATCACAGGCGTCCGATAGGACGTCTACCAGTTTAGCGGCACTGGTTGGTGCGATGCCAAAGCCCCCGAGGCTTAGAGCCGCCAGGAACGTGTCCGAGTGGAAGCACTGCGTCCTCCATCCTCCCGTGACCCCATATCCGCTTCCTGATGGACCACGAGTATGTTCCACCGAGAAGCGAATGGCTTGGTGGTCACTGAGGGTATCGTCCTCTAGCACTCTCCAATCTGCTCCAGTTGCCAGCCGTTGACTGCAGAAGGTCACGTCCACTATAGATGTCCTGCCATTTCTCCGAAAGGTACTTGTTTCGCCGTCGTTGAGCAGCTGCAGGTCCAGCATCGCGAAGCATTCTGCAACACTCGTTCCTCGCTGGTTTGTGGAGTTGCTACCCCATTCCACCGACCAAGCATTGAAGTCGTCCCCGACGACCACTGCTCCTCTACCAGCTAGCTCCATCGACAGCGTGTTGAGAAACTCTTCGAATTTTGTGGGGGACCAACTGGGGGGAGCGTAAACGCTGCAGCACACTATCGAGTTTATCACGGCTATGACGAACCCCTCGTGATCCCTGCAGATGACGCTCTGGATGGGGTACTTACCCCCAGCTAGGATTGCTGCTTTCCCCGTCTTGTCTACCACCCAGCTTTGGTCACCAACGGGCACCTGGTATGGCTCCGAAAGTAGCGCCACGTCCACATTCGCCTCTACCAACGTTTGCCACAGCACCTGCTGAGCCAGCTCACAGTGGTTGAGGTTCAGCTGGATCACCTCCATGGATTTCCCAGTTACCAGCGCGCCTTGCAGTCCGGTCCCCCCATGCGATGGTTGCACCTATCTGGTGGACAGAGGACGCATTTCTGCTCCTTGTCGCAGCCTCCTGCTCGGTGACCAACTTCACCACACCGCATGCAGGTGTTCGAGCGGTCCGGTCCCTTGCAGTTCCATTGCTGGTGTCCTACTCCCCAACACTTGAAACACTGTTTTGGCTTTTCGACCAAACGCAGTGGGCATATCGTCCATCCTACTCTGATCTTGCCTACGTCCAGGAGTTTGGCAGCGGAATCTGCTCCCATTTTTATCGTAGCCTTCTGCATTCCACCGTACGCTGCTCTCATTTTTATTTCCATGTGGACCTCTTCTAGGCCTAGCTGCGATTTGATGACCTGTTCCAGCTCCTGGGCCGATGTCACCTCGTCGAGGTTTCTGCACTCAATCGTTTCCGACTGGCTTAGAAGCTTCACTTGCCCAGCGCCCCCAACTGACCTCTTGAGCGCATCCTGGCACGTCAGGTCTGACGCATGAACCCCTCTTTTCAGCTCGATCAGGAGCCCATTTTTCTGGGTGCGCCTCACCCGGTAAACGCTTTCACCTAAGCTTTTCAGCTCCGGATCACACTTCACCCGTCGTAGGATGTCCGCGTAAGACTTCTCCTCGTCCGCATCCACAAAAATTGCGTCACCCCTGTGCTTCACTACTCCTTTTTTCTCTTCTTTCTCCAGCACTGTGACGGTTTTCTTCCTGTTCTTCCGGCTGTTCTGGAGTTGCCACCCCTCGCCTGACGCTACCGACTCTCCCCCACTTTTCGGCTTCTTGCTGGCTTCATCAGTTGCGTCCTCCTGGGGAGATCTCAACGCACGAGATCTCTTCACCGTAGCGATCGGAGTCGGATTCATAGCAACCGATCCGTCCTTGCCAGTAGCACCCATCTCCACTAGCTCTTGGCCGACACCCCCCTCTAGTGGCTCGGTTGGTGGATTTTCCCTTTCGTACGCCGTCAAAGCGGCCAAAATCTTTACGGACATCCTTTTAATGTCCTTGTGCACATTGTTTCTATCTTTCGTGTACTCATGGAGAGCTTTTGCTGTTTCCAGCGCTTCCGCGAGCTTGCTCCCGTTTTTGCCGTCCCCGGCACTTCTCCCCTTCTCCATTGTGAGCCTGTTCACTGGCGTTGATGCTACTGCGCAGGTGCTCGATGAAGCATCTTCCGCGACCACTACGCTTGCGGCGTCGCTTGGTGGCGTCCTCTGTATTTTGGAGCTTCTTCCGAAAAAGGCTCCAAGATCTTTCATCGCTGTGCCAAGCGGATTTGTGTGACCACTGGCGTTCATCTCACAAGCATCCCGCCGGGATGACAAGGCGCTTTGAGTTTTCAATCACCGCTTGTAGATGGGGCCAGTGAACGTCAACGGTCCTGCCTGTACACACACGCACACACTACACTTTCACACTCAGCGCGCTCCACTTTGCAGTCACCGGCAAAGCGTCCTTTTGTGTTTCCTTCCTTTTCACTGCACACCTTCGTCAAAACACTACCAAAAACACCACGCACTGGCAATCCCTATTCACTTCCGCGCGCGTTGAATCAAACTTAGTGTTGAGACACAAAACACCGAGGAATTTTCGTCTCCCGCTGGAGCCGTTGGCACGGCGTCCTTCTTGATCACGAAACAGATCATGTGTGTGTGTGTGTGTGTGTGTGTGTATGTGTGTGTGTGCGTGCGTATGTGTTGGTAAGGGGCTTAAGGATTGCGATCAAAAGCAGTGACTACGCCATGGAATGGATGCGGACAATTTTACCTCAGGATTTGGAGGTGGTTTAGAGCACACGATGTCATCATTAAAAAAAACTACCGAACAACAGAGAACTACAAGTTTTTGTTTATTTCGGTGAACACGCGTAGTATTGGAATTATGTTATAATACAATCATCGTCTCAACACGAATTACCCAGCGATTGCCACTACAGGAAAGCAGAAACACCTATGCTTAAATTGCGACCAAACAGCGACGAAAACACCGAAAATCGACGGCTCAGTTTGTGTTGTCTTCCTCCGATGGCTTGCGGCATACGTATCACATTTGTGCGATAAATTGTCAACGCCTTAGACAATTGTTTCAGCTGCTTGTTCATCATACGACATTTTTTGTAGAAACGCTTGTTTTTTATCAAGCAGAGCAGATCGTGCGGAGAGCAAAACTCTTTGAATGCTTTCACAGTAGCTTCATCACCGTCTAGTCGAGTTTTGCTTAACAGATCTCCCAGCACAATAACAACGGTCTTTTTTCGATCTTTTGGTCTTGAATATTCACGTATCAGTTTGTGCATTAATTCGGGCTTCCTTATAGCATCCAGTGTTGAGAGCACCAGGACGTAGATATGGTTGTCGCCTGGTATGATTGGTTCTACGGTTTCGTAACAAATTTCCGACGAGGTGAAGTCTACCACCTCATTGTCAAAAACAGTCTTCACAACTTTCTTGACCCCTGCTACGGTCTCCGGCACTACTACTTCAGAGCGAATATGCACTGTAACTGCCGAGCGGGTTTGGATACGAGATGTACACGGCATTTGAATACTCGGTGAATACTGTGTCCACGATTTTTTGCAGTATTGAGCTACTGCACAGTAAGTACACGTCCTATCACTTCGAATGCTGGAGAACTACTGAATTTCTTTTAGTCGTCGTGTACATCCGATCGCGTCAGCAGTAGAGATGGGAAAGATGATTCTTTAAAAAGATCAGGTGCGGTGCAGTTCGCTCAGTGAGATGAACTGAACGCGTGCGGTGATTCTTCCGCACGTCCCAAGAGCGATTTTTCGTCGAATGGGTTATAGATTAAACGACATATATTGGCCTGGTCATTATAACACCGTGAAAAATGGGATATATTGTAAGATATCACATACATTCAGAATATTTTTTACATAAATATTCGATATTAGAATTTATTCATGATATTTCTGGATGTGATTTTAACAACCATAATTAATATCGTTGCCTACCTAAAACAGTAATTCATTCAAAATTATAGCGGTTGATACAATAACCGCTTTTTTTTGCTATCGTTTATGTACGAACGAAAGAAAGAATGGTGTAAAGATTTGCCCCACACTTACATAGTAGGAAAGTTGATCGACCATACGAAGAATCATAACCGCACCTCTGGCGTGCGATTGAGCAGAGCTAGCCAGCTCGTTGATCAATCGAATAAACCAATACCACACCGCCGGTTGGTGGAGTGTTGTCGTACACATTCATGATCAACCGTAGAACGAATCAATATCGCACCGCTGGCGTGCGGCTATAGACGGTAAGGAACCACCCCGGTGGTAAAATGATCATGCTTTCTCGTTCTGTCGGTATCAATTGCCAATTGGGCAGAACGAGAAAGCATGCTGATTTTGCCACTAGGGCATCGTCACACAGCTGGCGAGTCGTGATTTTTCCTATGTATGCATAGTCGGGACCATCGGCGTGCGGAAGAATCATTTTAGTTGATTTGAATGTGCGGTACTCGTTCGCTCAGTAGAAAGATCAGAGTGAATCATACAGTTCTGATTCAATTTGCCCATGCCTAGTCAGCAGCTCTTTCAGAACTGGGTTAAATTTCTCATTTTTCTATGCAAGCATCGCGCACGCTTGCGTAGACGGCGAGGCTCTCCATATATGGAAATATTCGGCCCTATTCCGTGGAACGGCCGGAGTCAACTTTTTCAAAATGTTCGTTTTCTGTTCTGCGCCAAGGTTAAACTGTTATACGCGGGACCGGTCGCTCCCGCATTGGTGGGGAAAAATTTTGCTGCTCTTTGAGCATCCGTTCAATGGCCTACCTGGGTAGATTTTGGGAGTTTTATTTTCAAATCTTTCAGAATGACTAGAAAAACTAATTTTCTATCGTTTCACTGAAGCAAGATTTTTCTAAATGGAATTTAAATAATTTTTATTTGCATTATTCGGTTGACACCCCTTACCGAGGAGCCACACGTGAAGCTTTTTACACCGAACGAACGTTTTTTCGAGCGGCTGGAGCTTACCGTGTGTCAGCAATGCCTCTCGCAATAATGATAGATTTCTCTTTCCTTCCTTCGGTTCACGTTCGGTGCTAAGAATTCGAGCGAACGTTCGCTAGCGCACAGAAAAAGTCGAGCGAATTTTTTGGGCATTCTTCCCCTTCCATGTACGGGTAAAAAAAACAGACCAACTGTTATAAATATGGTATACAGCGATTGCCGCAAAAAGCTCGGGCCAAAAAATTCGTTATACGCGTTCGTTCGCTTACGTGTGGCTCCTCGGTTACTCGTTCAACCGGTCAACCCGTGTAGTCTATAAATTTGTATGGGAGATTCCGTGTTCCTGTATTTAGGTCTTCATATCTTTTTATTACGATGTAGGAGCGATTTAAAATTTTCAGTGAAAATACTTGAGGATATTTTCCAAAATATTATATATAATATATTCCATACATTATAAATGGAAGTTTGCTGTTTATGCAGTGTTGGTTGTGATATTCGAAATAAGTGTTGTCGGAGCTTTCTGGTGAAAGAAACCACAAAATGAGTGCTGTACGAGAGGACTGACTATCCAGGTACAACAGGGAAACAAGTTTCGTAAGCCCGTAACGGGCAGGGATGACCAAGAGGTCGTTACGCCAAGAAGAAGAAGAAGTTCGATGTGTAGTGCTGCGTCTTTCGTGGCGGGCCACTGGCAGACACTGCTATTCGTCGCTACGGCCGCTTGTACCTGTTCCTCGCAGGTCTTCACGTCCTTTGGCCAGCTGCCATGAGGTAAGCTACCACCAATGGCAACTACTGCATCTCCCTTCCTAGTAGGTTTTATCGGCGCGCTCCACTTAAGCCGTCTGACCGCCATCGGGGGGTCATCAAAAGCCGCGGCCGGCTTGCTCCCGTCTGCGCCTCCTGTCGGTTGGCTGCCCAGATGCGCCTCAGCTGTCGGTCTACTTGACGAAAAGCACGAGTCAAGCGGCCGAAAAGTGAGCACCGCTCTGGGCCTGGCTCCGTCCGAGCCGCTTCTTCTGCCACCGCCGCTGCTCGATTTTACGCGCGTTGGTGGCCTTCACACGCGACACTTTTGTCGGTTGTTGCTTTTCTTGCGATGACGTCGAAATGCTGCTGACATCACCGGAACCTGTATGCGCATCTCATGATCGACGTCATCGTCTAAAGTATCCCCCGTTCCGGGTCGTATAGCTAAGCTGGTTGGATCCAGGAAAACATTATCCAGTGTGATGGGTAAGGAGTCGATCTTGGTCGGTGTATGTGTTGACGTCCTGAAATTGATAATACGCTCGATAATTTTCAGATTATACGTCGTTGACGGCACCTCCTCCGTCCGTTTACGGCGAAGACCCATCCGTTGAAGCATGGTCTAATGTAATACTAGTCATTAACCGTGATGAAATCCCCTATTCGATAACCGTATTCATTAACCGTACGTTGAAGCATGGTCGCTTCTGAGGCACGTCTTTTGATGGCCACGTTATCTTCCTCTTCTCGTTTTCTCACGTAGCAGCAGATGCTGTAGAAGCATTGCGGACAGCTGGTAGGGCTCAACTGTGTGGGTCCGTACATCGTACAACCCAGCCGGGGCCCTTCCGCTCTAATTCTCCTTCTTTTTTAGTAACTGCCGTGCCTAAGCGGCATGATGGCAGCACACCCGAAACACTCGCCTTCAATCCAACGGAGTGTACATCCTGTCTCACTCCATCTCCCGTCCACTGCATGCACAATTGATCTGGATCCCTGACCAAGCTCAACGGACAATCATCGTAAGTCGATGATGTCCCCTGATTGAAATGCTCGGATGGGTTGACCTTTCGTCCGATGGATACACGCCTTGGTGTCTCCAGAGCCGTTACGCAGGAGCTTAAACTTTAAACGCCCGGAGTCTCCTCTCCTGTGGATGTGCCAGGATTGTAGGAGTCAAATGGAGGCTGGGCGGGTATGCGTGATCTTATCACCAATACCCTGGCTGACATCAAGCGAGAGCTAGGAGAGACGCTCGAACGCCATCTCGCCCTCCTGCCGCAGTCCCTCGGAGCATCGCAGCTCATCTCCTGTTCTGTCTTTTCATCAACGACTGTACGAGCATCCTTCCTTGTGACGGCCACCTGCTCTACGACGATGATGTCAAGATCTTCCTGCCTATCTCCTCACTTGCCGACTCTCTTCCCTTCCAAAGTGTCATTGACAGTTTCTCGGCTTGGTGCTCCATCAACGGGCTCACGCTTTGTCCTACTAAATGTTGTGTGGTGTCGTTCGGCAGACCTCGTAACCTTGTCCTTGCGGACTACACGGTTTGTGGGCTCCTCCTCTCCCGTGTATCCGTGGTCAAGGACCTCGGGGTCTGGCTGGGCAGCTCCCTTACCTTCTCCGCACACCTGGACGCGATAGTCGCTAAGGCGAACAAATCGCTCGGATTTATTATGCGAATTGCGACCGAGATTCGCGACCCTCTTTGCCTCAAGTCGCTTTACTGTTGTTGGGTCCGCTCTGTCCTCAACTACGCCTGTGTCGTATGGTCTTCTCCAGGGGTTACCTCCATGGACAAGCTCGAGGGCATTCAGCGGAGGTTTACGCGGATTGCCCTCCGGCGGTTCCTTGGCAACAACTCTTCTCCTCTTCCTTCCTATTCCTCTCGGTGTCATCTCCTGGGGTTGGAGAAGATCCGTGTGCGGTACAGGAACGCTCAGGTTCTCTTTGTCGCGGGCGTTCTCCTCAATCACTATGGCGTTTTCATGGCGTTTTATAATTCTAGGAAACTGATAAATGCGTCACAAAGTAGGAAGAGTATCCGATCTCGAAGTGTCCGATTTTGAATACCCAGTAATGTAGATGTTTGATCAACAGTTCTTCTTCCGCTGCTCATCAGCTGCGCTTGAGTTAAACAAAACCCTAACTTCTGCGATGCTTCCATCACGTAACAAAGGTCAAGTAGGTCGGCTACTAACGCATTGTCATGCGATCCTGATATCAGTGCTGATATGTGTCGAGAGCTGCATTCCGCTGACGTAAAGTTTTAGGCAATGCTATGCCATGCGAACCAGGGTGGCGCTTTGCGGGTTCCGACCGAAGCCGATGACGCGATGTTCTGCTTTCGACGGCCGTGCGATTGCGATGTGTCACACCATACACAGCAGCATTCCGTGGTTACCGTCATGGCATCCAAGGGCCTCTTAATGCTGACGTCATCGACTTTATAGTTTTGGCAAGCGGTTGGTGGCTTGAGGTGGGAGACGGCTGGAGTTGGCTAGCTGTTGGGCAAGCCCTGGTCGCTTCACGAGAAACCTGCACTAAGTCGTTGATTAGCGTATGTTCGAATTACAAAATGCATTAAATCAACTGAGTAAAGAAGAAAGCACTATACTACACTACGTCCCAAAATGATAGCACTACCTATTTTTTCCTGTGCAGTGTTTATGCAGTGTAGTGTTGCAGATACTCGAATCATAAGATTGTTTCCAAAAAATAAACAACTATTTGTGAGTATACAAAGAATACTCTTCATTATTTTTTTATGTCGAAAACGAAAAAACAATCCGTTTTGCACCAAGAAGCTGAAAACAGTAGTGTCCGATAGTCTCACTTATGGTTTTGATGAAATAATCAATGGAAATAGCATAAATGAGTTAAAAGTCATTATTTAGTAATCATTGGGTCCTCCATTTATTAATTGAAAAATTCTTGATGGCATACTTCTTCTTCTTCTTCTTCTTCTTCTTCTTCGTTGATAATAATTAGATAGAACGAGAAAGCACGATGATTTTGAACACTGGGCATCTTCTTAAACCTCTCGAATTAACATTCCACAAACATTTTCTATCGAATTAAGTTCTGACGGAACTGCTTGTCTTTGCGGAGCCGTCGAAAAATGGACGAATTTTAGTAGAAGCAGTGGAACTGCTCTTTTTTACTACCGGATAGTGACGAAGACAGCAAGATGTTAAATTCCGGCTTTCGTTGGTCACTTCGTGCAATGTTTTCTTATAATCACCCACCCTAGATGAAATATCGGTGGTGACTACTGATGCACAAGCCGAAGATTGGTCTCCTACCGCGCTCAGCATTACATTGGCCTTTTGTCCCTTTAATCCGAGTCTTCAAAATAGATCTTCTGTTATAAGATTAGACTGCGCCCCGCCATTAACACGTTGACTGCTTTGCGTTTTTAGCACTCTTTTTTAGAACAACCTTTTTTAATTTAATTTGTTTGAAACATTTATTAAACCAACCATTTTTGAAGGCTAAGCTGAAACTTAGCTTCCCAAAGAATTGATATAAAATATTACTATAATTTTGATGTCCCATTTTCATTTATGTATGGGTCAAAAACTTTTTAGAACTGAGTTTTGCTAATTTGTGTGGCTGCGCGCAGGGCGATTGATATGCCTCATATACACTGTATCCATCCAGTATACTGTGTATACACAGCTGGCTAAAACAGAAACAAAGGCCATTTACTTTGAGAGGAACAATGATTTTGAAAAAGTAAAAATGAGGGATTGTTTCTGGCCCTATCCGCTTCATTTTGATGTAATTTGGCCCCGATACGAGTTTGGGTTTATGCGATATGGTCAAAATAGTGCCACAGCACCCTAAACGCGCACCAAAAAAGTGAGTACACAGCAGAATGGCACACAAAGATAGGAACGTTGCATACCGATGACCAAGAGATAGGATCGATTGAATCAATGTATAACTTTGGCAAGAACCGTACCTGTCACGGTGGTGCTGGAGGCGGAAATTCGATAGCCGGAGAGCAAGCATGGGAACTTATTCTTTACCCACCTTCTTCAATTGGTGGCTTGTATAGATTGCTACAGTGTCATGCGCCGGATTTTAAAATGAACGCAAAGTATTTACTACCATTCTTCTCCAAGCAGCTTTTCGAAACAAATGCGCTGAATTTTACGAACGAACATCGCTGGAGGGGGTTAAATGACCCATTTAGATTGCCAGAGTGATGCACTATGCTGCAGTTTCCGCCATGGTTACAAACAGAATAACATTAGGGGGCATATACGGGTGTGCAACATGCGATGCTACGCATCCCCCTTGGAAACAATGCTTAGAATGGTACACTGATAGGGCGAAACGTGTACCAAACCCCAGCGAACCTGACCTTTCGGAAAAGGGTTGATGCACCGTCCATTCAGAACGGTAAGAAGAAGGTTGAGAATGCATGGGCTCAGCTGTGAGCGATGAAAGGCGTGTTCTGTCCGGAAGCGAAATTGAAAAAAAATAGTGATAACGTTGCAAATAACTTTCTGTGTCTGCTCCAGAAGAAATTTCCATATTTATTAACGATCACACGGGTACTTCAGCACACGATCACTGTGCGGATTTTTCAGATCGACCTTTAAACGCTTTTTACATCGACTGGTTTTAGATTTTCTTCATAAATACACGGACCTTGTCAGCTGTGCCACTTTCGAATCGATGAATAACTATGATCGTTGCTAAACCATTGTGTGCAGAAGGCATTCCCTTGATACATTTTCTTTACATTGTGCCATCTAGAAGATGAAAAATGTTGGAATGAGAAATATAAAACCGGTACTATTTTTCCTAATATCCATTACCTGCTGCTCATTCTTTGTATATTTTGCTACGACTTTTGAAACAGTCCCAGAAGCTCCTTCATCAATTTTTGCTTTTCCTCCTCTTTCCAGGTGTCAAAATTAAACAGACTGCAGCACTTGATGCGATGCAGCAGATGTTTTTTATCCTTCAGACGCCTAAATTGCTGGACGGGATTTATGCAATTGTCCAACTCCCTGTCCAACACCAGAATCATATGCTTTTCCGTCTGTTTGTTCAGCCAATCACAACGTTCCTCATTGCGTGTCCACTTCAACGAAGCGAAGAAACCACACAGTGTGTAACTTTCGGCTAACATTTTTATGTTCTTTTCCTGCTCCACACTGTCACTGTCTACGTTATGCATTGCAACGCACGACACTTTATTCTTCACACATTCGTCCATAACATATTGGGCACAGTTTATCGTGGAATTATCGTGCAACAACGCAATCGGCCGACTTGGATGTGCCATTTTGCTTTGTTTACGCGGTCACCCTTTTGACAGCGGTCCGTCCCTTCGTGAGGTTTGAAGTCTACTGACGGAGAAGAAATTCGCGCACGCGTGATTTGCGGACGAACACACTTACACATATCCACGCGTCGTAGAACTTCTCCGCGTGGTAGAATTTATCGGCGTATAGCAACTAATGAAAACACATGTTGAGCTAATGAAAATACATACAGTATGAAGTAATTTACTTGTTGCGTCATGGCTATTCAACGATGTTTGATATCCGTTATGTTATGTTGTAAATATGACGAATATGAAAGAATTCGTTGACCAACCAGCAATCAGAATGATTATTTTTAAACAAGCGTTAAAACCAGAGGTAACCGACGAAAGCGAAAAACAAAGCAGATAAAAGTAAAACAGGAGCTCAAGAATTAGGTAGGGAGGAGTTAACGTGCCACATTTTAGCAGGTAACGCACGGGCCATTCTGCTACAAAAGCACAATAATGTCTGCCGCGCCATTCCAGTAGAAGAGGGGCATGGCGAAAAGAACGTAATGGAACGTGAAAGCCGACACAGGTAGACATTTCGCAAAGAGGGACAGGACACGCCTACGTACGATCTTCCGTTTTGTACACCGCCACTTTGTACACATCGTAAGTGTACTCGCCGACAAGCATACTGATACATACATATCTTGTTTTAATAGAAATTTCTCTTCTAATGATAGTACTTATCTCAAGCGAATAACATTGAGCTAATGAATAGTAGGATATCATTCATAGCAAATTGATAATACCCTTCTCACACTAGTCACCATTGGCGGCCCACATTGCCATACCACCATTGGTGACCAGTGTGATAAGGCTGTAATATAATACACCAACATACATGTAAGGTAATATAATACACCAACATTGTGAATTCATAATTGGCTGTTAAGTGAAAAGGACACTGATAAGAATCTGTTTTCATGAATCCAACCAATGCTACGTTTTAGCCCGCAAACCTATTTTGGGAGGAAATGCGGCCCCGAGGTCAACTGAGTTTGACATCACTGCTCTAGATGAATTATTTTGGCGAAAAATCCTCATGAAGATTACCAAAGAGACTGTTGATCCGAGGGTTGTTTGGAAGCCTCTCGGCGACGTTCGATTTTCCCCTTAAGGAGATCGTCGCGTGCCACAACGTTCGTGCCGTAGTTTAGTGGAAAGAAAAAGAAATCGAAGAACGATGACTGCATCGTTTAATCTCCGTCCATGGTTGATGAACATGCACTCAACCTTGCCATTGATCCCAGCAAAGTTTTTTCGTGCTTGTTCTGACCTGAAACGGCACCGGTCTGTCCAAATCAATTTTATTGAGTATGGTCAGCACCAGTTATTCATTTTACGAGCTTCTAACCGAGCGCACGTAACTCTAACCACTTGTGAATGGGGATTAACCGAATTGAACTGATATTTACGTATTGCATCTTGTTTTTATTATAGCTCACATTCATTTTGGTAGAATGTACATAAAATTCCTAATAATTTAATTCATATAGGGCCTAAGGGGGTGTCCTAGGGTCCAATTAAAAAAGAAAACTATACTATGCACTACACTACTGTACAGCAGTTAAATGCGATCCATTTTCAATGTACACGCCAACGCATCAGTTCCATTTGCAAGTTTACCTTCCGTGGTAAACTAAGCTTATCAAATGGACTAAAGTCGACTGTCGGATATCGTGCCCGGATTAGCCAAGGCTTCCTTTCGCTCCTGTATCGCGTTGCAAAGCCTCCGGTACGGCCCGAGTGGCAGGCCGAGCGATTTGATATCATTCTCCGTGAGGATCATCAGTGTTTCCAAGTCGATTTCGTTCTTTTGGAATCTAAAAGGTAATAAAGAGAATCCCGAAAGCTTATTTTGCGGACGACATGCCAGGGGAGGAAAGAGTGACTTACACTGGATAGTAATCTTCTAGCTTGAAGGCAGCCAAAAACCGCAGAATCGCTAACGAGTCGTTCTCCTCGTTGTCGGAACTTTCGACGTCCGAGTCCGAATCCGAGATGACCAGCTGCGAGCGGGGCTTGATCGCTCCCTTCGTCGTCGGTTTGGCCTTCATCGAGCCGTCCGAGGACGCACTGGACGACTGTTCGTTGCCGAGCTGGGCGAGCACATTCGAAACGGATCGACTGTGGAAAATGCAGGTTAGGTTAGGTGTGATCGTCCGGTGATATGGCAATCGTCTTACGACACTTACGGGAAGGCCAGGTTACCGAACGATGGCCGACTGAACAGTCCCGATGGTCGCTGCAGGAGGACGTCCTCCGTCACCTCATCGGTGGCGCCGGCCAGCAGAAAGTCGGGCTGACTGTGCGCCCGGGACATGGTTCCAAATTTGCCGCTAGCCGCACTGCCACTGTCCTCGTCCGCATCGTCATTGTCACCGCCGTTCGAGTCAACGTCGAACACGTCCTTCAGCTTGCCCCGCCGGTCCGAGGCATTGGAGTCATCGTTCGAGCTGTAGGTTCCCACGTACAGCACCTCCGAGTCGCGCCGTAAGCCCTGTATCGATCGCACGCTCCTTTTACCGTTCGCCTCCATTTCGCCAATTTTGAAATCTTAAACGACAAATAAAGCATTACGATGAGTTTCAAACACATTTTGTTGTAACAATAAACTGCGAATGAAAGATCTACCTCCGTTTTCCATCTGCTGTCGGGTTTTCATGGCATTCGCCCGCTTCTTCACTGCCCCTCCGCCACGGGCAACCGTTCCACCCACCAGCGCACTGAACGTCGTCGTTGTCGTCGTTGTCGTCATCTGGGGCTGTGCCTGCCCATCGGCCAATCGGTGCCCCTGGGACAGGTTTCCCTGGCTACCGGACCAGAGCTTTTGCTTCAGCGTTTGCAGCAAGTTCGAGGGCCGGTGCGGCACCGGACGGCGGGACAGGCTCGGATCGAGCTCCCGTTCGATCTTTTGCTGCCGGCCCAGGAACTCGCGGGCCCTTTTCTCGCTCTTCTTTTTGGCATGTTCTTTCAGCTCGTGCGCCCGTTTTCTGTGACGAAAGAAAGAAATTCAAATATGAGATTCCAGGTACGGGCCCCTCCATCCAGCCACTTTTTCATACCTGTCCGTGGCCTCGAGGGTGGCTGCCGCCGCATCGAGATACCGCAAGATATTATCCCGGTTGTTGATCGCTGCCAAGTCCTGCGCACTGTGATGGTCGATGTCGAGCGCGTAAATGTTAACCCCGAACTGCACCAGGAAGTCCACGCACTGCATGTGACCTTTGGCGGATGCCAGATGCAGGGCGGTGTTACCAAACTGATCGGCCTTATCCGGATCTCCCCTGGAAGGAACGAGCGGAAAATATTAGGTGAAACATTTTGGGAATCTGTCACGGGACCGTCGGGCCCTTACTTACCCCCGGGCGACTAGTAGCTTTAAAGCCTCGAAATGACCTTCGAAGGCAGCCCACAGGACGGGCGTCATACCGTCCACATCTTTGGCATTGGCCTCGGAACGGGTCGCCTCCCGAAGCACGTCCAGCAGACCGTCTTTGGCGGCACTGAAAAATGATAGCACCAATTCACGTGTATAATATCATTAATAACTCTATCACAATTGGTTTATCTATTTAGCAAGTTTTTGTTTGTATGTTTTATTGGCTATCGGTCTAAACCACCTTTACTTTTCATTTGATTTAAAATCATAATAATACCAAATTTATTAATCCTGCGAAGTTTTGTTTCTGCTTACATTTTGATCAACAATGCTTTCAACTTTTTAAAATCTCCTAGCCCCTACTTAGGACGAAATAATTATTTTATTTATATAATAATAATATAATTATTTTACTAAAAATGGCAATTGCTAAAAGGATGTTCACAGAACAAAACGACTTTCATTTCAAGACAGAAACGACCACGGTACTTCAAAAACTCCAAAAATAGGTATGTTGTTAACTTCATTTTAATAGATTTTTTTAAATTTTATTCGGGTTTGGAAAATAAATTGAATAGAGTTACGTTACGTCGTTTTTACATTCAACTACAATACATTTAACTCACATTTCTGTTTATTACAGCAACATTTGACGTAATGTTCCCATCCTATAGTGAATTTTTCGAGCTCGATATTATGATCGCAAACGTAAAAAACAGAAAAGAAGCACCACTTCGATAAACTAGAGTGTACCAACCAGAGTGTAAGTATGAAAAGATTGGGCTGCCGACATAATTATCAACAAACTAAAAAATGTTTTCCACTTCCAGCCGACTTATCACTGTTTGCGGATTGCAGCCTAACTTTTGGTTTCTAATGGAAGGTGCGAAAGCGTACATTGTGATATCGGCCACATAAATCCAACACGAAGCGAGATTGTCTGCATACAAATGACGAAACACTTCGCTCCACTTCCTGTGTGCGAATCGAACGTCTCAAAAGGTCTGGCGCAATCAACTTCCGCGATGTGTCCGTTCCCAGCGTAAAATCGAGGCAGATGAAAATTATCTCATGGACTCTTCCCGTTCATTGTCCTAATCCGTGGCACGAGAGATGAGATCATCAAAATTATGCCCTTGAGGGATGGATTTTTCTAGACAAAAAGGTATAGCTTGAAAAAAAAACGGACCAACTTAGGCAGACTTTCATCCCGCGGTTAAGAGCCCCATGGGGGCCATCGTGCGTGGGAGAAACAGAAAGTCACACACAGTCAAGTCAGTAGGAAGGAGAGAAAGGGTGAAACATGTCACTTACCGGTGGATTCTATCCGATGACATCGTTTCAGCTTTTTCCGGTCATCGAAACACACGGTCGTCCTGGTGTCTGGCCGTTGCGCCCCAAATCTGGCAATGCTAATGATGGCGCCCGCTTTACGTTCCAGCCCGGGAAAACACTTTACGTTCCAGCTGCCGGATTATACACTTTTCGATTGCAATTCGAGACACACTTTACGCTTTCCACTGCACAAACGGTGATCATCGGTTAGAGTTGCGCTTTCTTAATTTCTTTCCCCGCACCGTCACTTGCTACAACGGGAGAAGTGAATTAACCATCACCATAGCACCATTTAAATGTATTCCGATGGATTGATAGGATCGCATCGTATCGTAACGTAAAGCACCGCAGAGTGGGCTATTTTCACCAACGAATGAGCTATAGATCTGTTTTAAAAATATTTCAGAGGCCAAACGCTTCCACTTAGTGTGAGATCGTATGGAAATCGAGAGTTTCACTTTCTTCGAAGGTCGGAAAAGGAACGGTTCAGTAGAGCAAATTAAAAAACGGGAAAATTAGCGTCGGATAATTAAGGTGAACACATTTAGATATAACATTTCGACTTTGTTTCAATTGGGAGATGAAGAGTTTTTTTTTTTTTTGAATGGTACAGAAGAGCAGAAAAATCATCAGGCGTATAACAGCAGGCTAAGCTAGCATAAACAGCAAAAAGCAGTTACATTTACTCTCCTTCTTCCAATTCAAAGTGCTTCAACCCTACGGCATAGTAGTGTCACTTTTTGCATTTAACCGCTCTATTTAAAAACGGATTAAGCCTACACCGCAAAGTCTGTTGGGTTTTCTCCCAATTCCGGTACTCGTTTTTCACCAACCGAACCCGTTACCCTAGAGATCCCCGGGGCCCGATTAGGGAAAGTGAAATGTGAGCACGTTGAAATGTGATCCAGATCTAACGAAAGCGCGTAGAAGTGATCGTTTCCCTTAGCTGTGCGATTTTGTGACTTTTTCGTTAATGCACATTGTAATTTCCCGGCGTACCACGAAAGGTAGTTAGTGACGCGCGCGGTACGCCAAAGTCAAGGAAAATAGGAACAAGAAAACTCCTTTTGCTTTCCGTCGGCACAATTATACGCCAACCAACCAGACATAAGCGTGTTTGGCTTAATGGACGACATGTTAACATACATAGTATCGTATGGGTATGACTTTTGATCGAGTGATAAGTGTGCCGACTAAAATGGGGAACGTTACAAGGCGAAAGGAAATGCCGGAAGAGCATGAAAGGTATCGGCACCACTTCGTACTTATAGTTTGTGTTTGTAAATGAGCGAGAACCATGGAGAAGTAAATCTGACATCGTGATTTACAGCAACAAGTTAATTTCTCTGAAACCCCTTCGGGCCGATCGTGCCCAGAATATTAATGGTAGAAAATGGTTACCATTTGTGAACAACAGGGGAAAATTATGGACTGAACGAACGATTTTATTTGCCATGGCTATCGATCGGTCCGCGCACGAACCACGTGAGTCGATGATGATCTTTTTCCAAATTGAACTTGAAACAAACAATGGTAAAAACTCATCAATTTGACCTTCTTATTGTGATTCAAATTGTAGTGAAATGTTGTCAAAAACAAGAACACAGCCCTTGAGCGGGGGAGATGGATCTTTGACCTCCGCCGAAAAATCGGACGCTCGGACGTAATTTATGCGCCCCTCTCAGCAAACGCTTGACGTGGGTAAATGGATAATTGTCTTTTTTCTGTTCCTTTTTTTGTTGTACTTTCGAAGGGAGGGAACGTTATGGTGTAGCTTTGTGTGGAATTTGGAGCGCTTATGCTGCTTCTGCACACTGATGCACACAAAGGCACAGAATAAAATAAATGAGTCATTTGCTCCGCATGCCACCATTGTTGCGGCTCAAGCAATTATTCGCCAAATTTTCAAGGCGCTTCAAATTGCCCACACCATTGGAGGCATTTATCGATTGCGTGGTCGAGAGTTGATCGGATGTTAACGCTGGTTTAGTGTTTCATACTCTTTTAAAATTTTTGGATTATTGAAAGTAAACCTATCATCAACCAGCACCATCAACCATCAAATAATGAGGTTCGAAAACTGGTGAAACATTTCGTACAAGCCTGGTAAAGGAAGTCCCTGATTCATTAAAATTAGATAAAAAATATACCAAGTTTATGTTTGACAACTGTAACATCATCTACTACCACCCACACAAACACCCACTGATTTCTTCCCTCCTCGTTACGTACGCCAATGCCCGTGGAATCCAAATTGAGACACGAAAATTTCGTATGCTTTGCATTTTTCCTGGGAAACGCGCAGTTCGGTGCAAAGATATCCACATTGGCGCAAGTTAAGCTGTAACAAAGTGGGGAAAAAAACCAAAATTAACCGCAAGAGGAAAAAAGTGAATGTTGGTTCTCAACTCAACAATTTTCCGAGAGTATTGAAATAACCAACCAGGGTGGGGGAAAACATTAGCGACATTGCAAAATGTTTAAAGAATGCAGTTGTGTTTTATAAAAAATATTCAAAATACACACGTCCCGAGTGTTCTTTTTATGGCTATTTTTTTTTTTTTTTTTTTTTTATGTGGCACGACATCCCCTAGTGGGACAAGGCCTCTCTCCGAAGAGAGTTTGTGTGACCGAAAGACGGTATATTATAGATCGGTGGTCAGCCGTTCGTAATACCGGAGGGTGCCAGACTCGAGATTCGATCCCACACCTGTGGTGTGGTGTTTCCTCGCGCTACCGCTGCGCCATGGGCACCCCCAATTTTATGGCTATTACTCTGGTATTATGTTTTGAATTAATTAAGTAATAATTAAGCATTAAGTGACAGTTAAACGTCTTATTAACAAGCTTGAGATAATGGAGGAGTGACTGAGCTGATGTTATAGCCCGGCTGGCAGTATTATCATGCTTTCTCGTTTTGTTGATAACAATTGTCAATTAGACAGAAAGAGAAGGCATTCTGCCAGCAAGGAACTCTTCAGATTATAGCATCCATTGATCAATTAATACTGATTCATCACACATCACGTGTCAGTTTAATCAAGAACAACGAACACCAGTTCGTCACCCCTCTATCTTGTAAGCCCTTAAAGGGGGCACGCATGACCAAGAGGTCGTTACGCCAAAAAGCAGAAGAACACCAGTTCGGTTCGTATTCCGGCATTATCAGCAACGCAGTCATACAGCATTATATACTCTGCGGTAATATGTTGTGCCTCCGTGAAGCATGCAAGCACACTGGGGAACCCAAACTGATGATTAAAATGAGATTTAATTACATTAAGTCAGGGGTCGGCAAAGTGCGGTCCGCGGGCCAAATCCGGCCCGCCAAATGATTTTATCCGGCCCGTAGTGCTTCATAACCCATCCCAATTTTTATCGGATTTGTTCACGATGTCAGGTTTATTTTCTTCCCAAAGAGAACAATTGTTTAACGAGGTGTTACTGTTATATGTTCATCGATACATTTTAAATATGTTATCTTTTACCTCTTGTTATGCAACTTTGCTATTTAGAAAGTTAGAAAGTATTACTTTGAAAATATTGAAGCATCGTTTAAAGTATCCGGCCCGCGCCTTCAGTTTCTCTTTAATTATCTGGCCCTTTTTGAAAAACGTGTGCCGATCCCTGCATTAAGTGATACACTGGTCAAGGAGACTAATAACTTATTAATAAGCCGGTTTATAGGTTAAATCTTTAAAGCGATCAAATTTGAAGGAAAATAAAGATAGATTCGTAACAACGACTGTTTCCATCCGATCGATAATTTTAGTGAAATAACCGACCAGGTAACAAACAAATTACCAAACAAACAAAAAATTAACAAGTATGAAACATAATTTCAATTTGAATTTCCTACTTTTACTTCCTCCAGGAAGATCATCATAATTTCCCCACCATTTTTTGTCTTACATTGAATTGCAATTTTCTATGCCTTATACTACTACAATTACAACTGTTTGGAAGATGAATTGTGCCCTTTATCGTAGTCAGCTGTTTTGCTCGCTTTTCCCTCCGCGAAGCCTTTTGGGCTGCGATGCGACGTGTAAATTAATTCGAACAATGGCGAGACGGTGCATTAAAACTCGTATAAGCATTCAATCGGCCGGAAATCACTTGTTTCGATCGTGAGGAAATAAAGGCTGCACCATCCTCATGGAGCAGATTATGCATTGCGAACCAATCTTCCTCAGCATTGAGCTCTGGAGGAACAAGTGGCGCCAGTAGCTGTCTGTGAGAGAAGGAAATGGCGATATTTAGTCTGGATTTCACATGATTCGCTTGCTGGTCATACAAGTAGTCGAAGAGGGTTGCATCAATGAATCCACTTCATTGGTGGATGGATGCATTTGTCATTATTTGTCTTGAGTGTACGCATCAGCTGAAAAGGGTGCGTTTGAAGTGTTTTTCAATGAATGACTAATTGGAAAAGCGCGCGAGCTTCGCTTCCATGGCAACACATCAACTATGCGAGTATTGATAATTCGTTCAATATGGAAATAAACTTCCTTTAAGTGGATGCGAGCTGCATTTGATCGTTTTAAAACGTCCTCTAGACTTTTTCAGAGGCACATATTCCGACTCGTAGATGCTTAATGAAAGAAAAACGCGGCTATTGTGCTGTCCGTAACACGGCTCAACCTTTTGTTTTCCAAAATAAAACCATTTGAACCCGACTGAAAAGAAAAGGGACTTGCTTCGTAATATTGCTACAGATAAGCTAGAAAAGCGTCTTCATTGCATCACATTCCCATCCGCTTGGCTCTCGATCCGGTGAGATCTAAGATTTTGTTGATGCGCTTTTTCACTTTCCATTTCCTGTCGTAATGTTTGCTAAACAAAGATTAGCAAATGACTTTCTTGTGTTTACTGTTGTCTATTTATGTTTAATTTTCGAAAGTCAATAAGCCAATTCCTCGACTAAGATCAGGCAGATAAGAATGTAGAAAACAGTTTACCTGCAGTCACAACTGCCTTTAAAGTTCATAAGGAGTTATGCTATTGTGCTATTAGTTTCCAAGATTAATTGTAAACGTGTGACGCGAAATTAGATTCTCTGAAAAAATCACTGATTTCAGAAAAATTGCTGTGCTCAAACAAACCTGCTGTCCATTTAATCACCCAAACAACCCATCGTGATGCTAGAAATCTGTCCATAGGTTTGGATTAAGTAAGGAACGCAAAGTTTCGTGACGTAGATAAAGGCATGCAAATGCAACGATGCAGAAACACTATTGTAGATACCGGTGTTGGTGAAGGTAGCCGAAGCTGGCACTTGAAGATTTTTCCGAGAGATGGTTCACTGTTCACATGCACTTCATACAGCTACTCAAAAAAGTATCCGTACAGTCTCTACGTATCCGTATTCGTAGAATTTCATAGAATGGAATTACATTTCCCACATATTATCAAAATATTTATTCCATATGAGTAGACATTGGTGCCTGTACGGATTGTTGATTGACTAAGGTGTATATGGAGTAAACATTTCATTTCACAGTCCCTTCTTTTTTCCGTTACGATAACACACTGACGACAACAGATGATTTTCTTTGCATTTTTACTGATAGCAAGCAATTGGCCATCAAATTAATCACACGATCAAGGAAACAGACCATTGATATCGGAGCATTACTTTTTTAGCGGTCGAAGAACGTCCTCACCTGATAACGGGCACAATCAGACGGGTTTTTTTTGCATTGTATGGAGGACACATCGCCAGAAGGGGTCCCAATCATTCCCGTACCGGAGGTGACCTTTTTTTTCTCCACTGCACAATATCACCTTTTTGTACAACTGATAAGATCGTATCGACGGGTTCGTGGATTGGACACTTCAAGTAGAGTTTACTCGCGTTATCTAGTACAGGTGACGTCCCCGTTGAAACAAATGGTCAAATAAAATGATGATGGCTTCCGCACACAGCCGTACACTCGTCTGCATTCCCCACTGCATACAATGCCGGAACTGTCGTGGTGGCTGGCGGCAAGATCGCCCGGAAATGATATCCCCGCAAGTGCTGTTTTATGTTGCACGAAATGTCAAAACCCCAAACATCACACGTCCTATTCCCAGTGCCCTCGATTTGTTCCACATCGCGGTTGATCACACCAGACTGTACCAGATCGGGGTCTACCGGAATCAAACAAACACACACATACACCCGTACAGAAACACCATCTATGCTCTGCACTTGCCCTTCCGTAGGGCATTCTTGAACCGTTCCGCGATCGCACTGCCGGACAGAAGAGATGGATTGAAGTGAAAAACAAAAGCTACGGGTGTTACCATAGCTACCGCGCGGGTTGACCGCAAATGGCACGCCATGATCGGTGCGTTTCCTCTATGCGCTGGGAAACGTGGATGGCCATTCGAAACAATCAACACGACGACGCTGAAACCAAATCACCAACGGCGTCGTTTGGCCAGAATTTGCTGCATTAATGGCCTCTAATTACACGAAAAGTTCACTCAGAAACAGACACAGGGTAGAACCCGTTGGGCCCTAGTTGGGGGGAACCATTTACACTTACGCTACAGAAGGGGATGGGAGGTGAAAAGGTAAACCCGCGGACCGCGACCCACCTTCGCGAGGGTTGCTGAAGTACTGCTCGCGGGGCTCAGCTCGAGAAATAAAAGGTGCTTACGATAGCAGCGCATCGAAATGGAACACCTGAACTGAGGTAAATTCGTTGGTAGTGGTGCCACAGCCTCACGCACCGATCAGTGGCACAGCTAAAAACGCTCTAATGCAGGGGTCGGTAAAGTCCGGCCGGCAGATTTTATCCCGCTCACCATAAAATCTATTGAGTACCTTACAAATAGATTACGTGAGATATTGTCTCAAAAAAGACTGATCCGATAGCCAATTTTGTTTCATTTTTTAACGACGATTACGATTCGAGTACGAGAACTTTTCAATTTTCATAGTTTTACACTGTTTTTAGGGCCAATTCGTCGGCATCAAGCTGCTCTTTGTTGGTAGTAGGCAGTGAATTGCACGCGCAAGGTTTTTGTTTGGCATCGTTAGGAACCAGTTTGGGCTTATTAAGTTTAACTTTGCCATTATCGGTAGCAACATTGGCGCGACGAGAAAATGTCGCGTTGTTGTCGCGCCAATGTTGTTCCCGATAATGGCAAAGTTAAACTTAACAAACCCAAAGTGCTTTCTAACGAAACCAAACAAAAACCGTGCGCGTGCAATTCACTGCCTACTACCAACAAAGAGCAGCTTGATGCCGACAAATTGGCCCTGAAAACAGTGTATCATAAAAATTTGGACCGTCGTAACCATGCGTATCTTCGACTACGAGACGTGTCTGGACATTTTTGTCATGATTAAATAAAAAATTCTTTGAGGCTTTGCGATTTTTCAAACATTTTTGAAAGAACATTCAACAACATTTGATGAAATCTTGGGTAATCCTTCTTCACGGCTTTTATACAAACTTGTTTAAAAGCTTAAATCGTTCTAAGCTCATTTGTTGAAGAATGCGCCTGCAATTATACTCCATGGAAGAGCACAGTACGAACTTTAGATTGTTTTCAGTTGAATTTTGAAATTTAAAAGTTACAAAGTTCGTTAGGAAAAGAAACAAAACGTGTTAAGTATAGTAAGGAAATTATATTCGCTAGATTTGCTGGAACGAATTGAAGATCTTCTCACATCTTCATTTTTTTTTAAGTTAAACTATTTCTTTCGTTTCATTCACAAGCAAAACAATAACCATTGTTTAAGACATATTCCGAAATATATGTTCGCTATATTCTAATGTAAAACGTAACAAAAGCTACCAATACTAGTTCTTTATCGTTATCTGTGCGTTATCATTGCGTCAGGTTTAATTTGCTCTATCACACTCGCGCAACAGTTTTGTTTAGGCACAAGCTTTGGTATTTTCAGTTCCAATCGACTTGTCGGGGAAAAGAGAACTCAGAACGTTAAGAAGTTGTCGATGTTATCTGGTGAACTATATGTATGCGTGTATCGGCTGCGCTAATATTTATCTTCTCTCTTCCAGAGTATCACCTGGTTGCCGCGTGAACAATACGCTTGGACTTTGTTCTTTACTTCTTTTCCATGCAATATTGTTCATCTTAAAGTTGATGGATTGACAAAAAAAAACTTCATCAAAAATAAACGACATTGCCTTATCAATGCAATCGGGGGAATAAATTGGACAGTTTGCTTCGTTTAATGTTGCCCCGTTCAGTTCACGCCATTCGCTATCAGGATTTGTTTGAACTTTGATTTTCGGTTAACGTCGTATGGCCGAAATCGTTATTTTGTTTTCTTCCGCTCCTGTGCACCACCACCCCTTCCGGCGGCCGATTTGGCTCCTTTGACAAGTCCGAGCCGTTTCAGGGTCACCTTAACCAGTGCGAACGATCCAATTAGCGCTGATAGCGCGATCAGTGCCATCACCGCATACACATCGAGCAGATTGTACTCGATGAAAGAGAGTTTTACGGACGGGGATTGAAGCTGCGGTGCGCCTCCATGCCGGATGACATACTCCACCCAGTAAACAGCCGTTTTGGCCGGTCCGAGCGGTTGATCACGGTAACGTCGAGAGATGGTTTGCGCGTTCTTAGCGTAGGACGGATCGGAAAGGACCCGGCCGATGGCGGCAGAGATCGTTTCTTCGCTGAGTGTCTCGTAGTCAAGCTTCACGCCGTAGCCAGCCTTTTCGGCGCGGGCCAGATTAAGCTCCTGATCGCCGTAGATCGGTATGCCGACCATCGGTACCCCGTTGTAGAGACCCTCGGTCGTCCCGAGAAGGCCACCGTGCGTGATGAACAGTTTCACCTTCGGATGGGCCAATATGTCGCTCTGTGGCATCCACGATCGGATGAGTACGTTCTTTGGCCGGTTCGGGAGGCTCTCGTTCTCGTACTTCCAGATCACGTTCTCCTTCAGCCCGCGGAACACGTTCACGAATGCGGCCCGCTTTTCCTCGGGGAAGTTGCGTCCCTTCAGCATCGAACCCATCGAGAAGTAGATCACACCGTGCGGCGACGACTCGATGTACTTGTGGAGATCTTCGGGCAACTCTTTCGGCGGTTGGATCTGGATACCTCCGATTTCGATGTGGTTCGGTGCGTAAGGATGAGGGTAGCTGAGCGTAAAATGTTGATTCACGAACGCCAACCGAACACTATCGAGTGTCTCCTGGAAGGTTAGCTTCGCCTCAGGGAAGTAGCGCCGGTACAGCTGCTCCTGTTTCGGTAGGAACACGTTGCGATAGTAGAACTTATCCAAGTGCGCCACGAGCGCGTTGGAGAACCGTTGCCAGAAGGACATCTCGTTCGTGTAGCTGAGGAAGGTGTGGGGAATGTAGGAGTACGGGTACGGTGTGCCAACCAGCTCGTTCGTCCACATGGAAGCCCCGAACGGTGAAAAGACGATTAGCTGCCCCCCGAAGTGCTCCGCCAATCCGTACAGGACCTCACTGGCAAACGACTCCACGATAACGGCGTCAAACTTTTCGCCCGATTCCATCAACTGTACCACGTTCGGGTGCTGCAGGAGACCCTCGGAGGACATCGGCCCAAACTCGTTGTACACCAGGTAGAGAACCACTAGGTTGGGTGCATTTTTGTACTCGAAAAGATCCGGCCCGGACACACCGTGTGCTTCGGTGAATTCCGGCATCAGAATGTCCCGATGCCGATCGGGCGGAGCACCCTTCATCGGGTACGGACTGACGATGGTCACTTCATGGCCCGCGTCGAGCAGGGCCTTCATTAGACCGGCACCGATAATATAATGTGAGCGACCGACCGAAGGAAGAATTCCAAGGATACGGGAAGCTTCCGTACCGCCTGCCAGAAGCGCCACCAGCAGCGCAACCGGAAGAAGCACCTTCAGACCGTACATTATCACTCCACTGCGGAACTAATCTACTTGACACCGAACACTGAACTAGCGGTACTGGAGCCTAACGAAAGAACGTTGATTTGCGCCAACTGTCGTTGGCCAACTGCTAGTGCGCGCTCGCTATCAATCCGACCATCCACAGTCGGTTATCGCGAGCTAGGCGGCACACACTGTTTCTCACATACGTAAGTGATCCGTTCAAGTTCAAATCAAACGCTCCTTCGCCTTTTCTCCCGTTTGCTAATCCACATAGTGGATCTTCTCTTCTGCTCGTTCTCCCGGGGGAAGCGTGTAGTTGTGAATTGGGACAACCAATTTAACGAACGCGATAACGTGAAAAGCTTGTCGCCACCAAATGAACCCCGTACCAAGGTACAGGGACACCGCGGCGGAACATTGCGACAACGTGGTGGCGTTAGCAGCACCCCCACTAATGGCCGACGAGCAGCAGCGAGAGCAGACGTTCTATATTTGTTTTCAGCTTTCGGACCGTAAGCAAACATTCGCCGCAAGGCGAAGGAAACGGTAAACACGTGTTGCGTTGCGGACAAGGGCGGGAACGCGAAGCTTTCAGGCGCCCCCGGGGTGTGGCGGCCTTCTCAATGTCGCGGCACCAACTCGGGTGATACTAGAAGAAGATGGGTAGCTTATTTTTAGCGTTTGAATCTTCCAACCGGAAGCCGGTGAGCAAAGTGCATACTACATGTGCGAGTGTTTGTTTTGAGACTTTGCAAAGCGTTTAGATGACTGTTCAAACATTCCGATCACGTTTTGTTTGAGCACCGTTCTGTTAAGTTATGGTTTTTGCAGGCCAATAAATATCTCTCCCTTATCATGCGTCGATATTGTCTGTGTAAGGAATGAATTGCAGGAAACAGGAAATAATTTGACCATGGTTGGATTATAATTGATTTTTGAAAAAAATAATCTCTGTACTGAGGAAAAGTTTCATTCATTCAACATACCCAAAACCGGCACGATCAATAATCAAACGAAGATCAACCATGATCAACCAGACATGAATGAACGTAAACAAAAAACGGCCTCCTCTGATGAACGGAATCAGAAGCCGCGCATGACGACGAACGTTAGCGTCCTACGATATCGCCGGTATTTGGAAATAATTTTGACTAACGTGTTTTGTAACTTCACCTCCATTTAACCTACACTGATGTGAACTGAAGTATTGGTACGAACAGCGTCACAACCTAGCGATATGAGAAAACAAGTTGCGCGAACCAGGAACGCGAAGTCGCAGAAACTGGACAAACAAATTCAACAGCAAGCCATTCCACAGCCAGCAGTCGTCCAGCGAGGACGCAAGTAGGAAAGGCGGTCCTCACACGTGTAGCAACAAAAAAATAAAAAAATGTTAAAGTGGATGAAAACGACGTTTTTGGTGTTGGCGATCGCATGTGCGATCGGTCTACCTTCGACCACGGATGGTGCTCGGATTCTGGGCATCTTTCCTACCTCTGCTCGTTCGCATTACATCGTTGGATCGGCGCTGATGAAGGAATTGGCCCGACGTGGTCACCAGGTAAGATCAATTTAACCATTGAAAGCTAGCGTATATTCTTTAATGTTGTTATTTGTTGTCAGGTTACTGTTATCAACCCGTTCCCGCAGAAGAAACCGCTGGAAAATTACCGCGATATTGATGTGTCCGTAGAAGAGGATATTATAAAGGGTACGTATTTCACAGTCGCCTGTGTCTTATCAAGATAGATAACCGGTGGGGGTGGTGATTGGTTACGTTACAGAATTGATACCCAACATGTTCGACATGGCCGACCAAAGCGTGTGGGAAGGCATAACGATGACGTACAAGTTCGGGCATATGATAACAAATTTCACGCTGCAGCATCCGAACGTCATCAAACTGATCAACTCGAACGAACAGTTTGATCTAGTAGTCCTGGAGAGTTTTCTGAACGATGCACACTTAGGTAGGACGGTAAGGGTTTGTAACGGACGAGAACAAATTAATTAATTTCTTTTGTTTCGATAACCTTTCGTTAGGTTTTGTGCATCGCTTCAAGGCGCCCTGTGTGGCCGTGTCGACCTTCGGTGCATCCCGGTGGACAAACGAAATGGTCGGTACGCCCTCGCCTACCTCCTACGTACCGCATCCGTTCCTAAGCTTCACCGACCGGATGTCGTTTGTCCAGCGTGTCGGTAACATGTTGATGACAATACTTGACGCCGCTCTCGGGCAAATCCTGGACTTCCCGGTACAGAGCGCGATGTACGAGGCGGCGTTCCCCGGGCCGAAACCTCCACTGGAGCATCTTCGGAAGCATTCCGTGTCGCTGGTTCTGCTCAATCAGCACCTCAGTCTCAGCTATCCGCGCCCGTACGTGCCAAACATGATCGAGGTCGGTGGAATGCACGTCAACCGCAAGCCAAAACCGCTACCCGAAGACATCAAGTCGATTCTGGACGGTTCGCCACAGGGTGTTATCTACTTCTCGATGGGCTCGAACATCAAGAGCAGCCAGCTACCGGTGGAGAAACGGGAAGCAATCCTGCGTGTGTTTGCCAAGCTGAAACAGACGGTCTTGTGGAAATGGGAGGATGAGACACTCCCTAATCGACCGAAAAATGTGATCGTGAAGGCATGGTGGCCGCAGGATGACGTTCTGGCACACCCGAACGTACGGTTGTTTATCACGCACGGCGGTCTGCTCAGCACAACTGAGGCGATGTACCACGGCGTGCCGGTGATCGGCATTCCGGTATTCGGTGATCAATATCTAAACATGGGTAAAGCGGAACGGACCGGCTACGGGATACAATTGCCGTATCAAGAAATCTCTGAGGAACGCCTATCGAAAGCCATCAACGAGATTTTGAATAATGAAAAGTACAAAACCGTGGCCGGTACCATTTCTGCGCGTTACCGTGATCAGCCACAGAATCCGTTGGATTTGGCCGTCTTTTGGGTAGAGTACGTTATTCGGCATCGGGGTGCCGAACACCTGAAATCGGCCGGCCAGGAGCTGGGCTTCCTGCAGTACCATGGGATCGATGTACTGGCCACTATCTTTGGTGGACCGCTATTGTTCGCTTATCTATTGATTAAACTGTTGTGTGGAGGGCGATCGAAGAACGCAAAGGTGAAGACCTCTGCTGACTCCAAGAAGAAACGAAATTAACGATTTTGCATTTCGTTATGCCAATCTTGAGGTATTGGTGCTGGTTGTGAGCATTCCATTGCTATACGGGTAAGAAGTAGCAAATAACCAATTTTCAACGAACAACGAATTGTAGCTATAATATTTTTAATTTTTAATAAACAAACAAAAATAAAGAAAAAAAATGAAAAACATACATTGTAAACTTCTGTGAGCGGACAAGAAAGAAGAAGAAATCTTTGTGGTAGAACTCACCCTTGCCCAACCGAAAATCGTCCAAAAGATGTCCATTGACCTTCAACGTGAGTCGACAATTTTCGAATCATAGCAACCGAAGAGGCTCTCGCGTGTACGCATCGCACATGACGTAACACGTTTGATCTTTCTATTAGCATGAACCGGTCAGATAAAAAAGCAAAACAACTTGTTCCTATTCAAAGTACTAGAACATGTGACGAACTATATCTTGGTTGCAGAGGTGATTAGATAAGGTTTAAAACCGACTCATTATTTCTCACAAGGCTTATCACAATGTGTCTGGTGATTTGCCACAATTCCAAACGGCACACGTACTTAAGTCGCCGACAAAAAATATGCTACATCATCGAACAATGACTTTTAGATACTAACGATGTATGTCTGGGTGGCTTGAAGTTGCGGCGTGATGACGAGTGCAAGCTCAAAAAGAGTGAAAAGAGCAGACTTTACACCTGCATTTTATTGCTTTCCCATAGAATTATATCTACGAATCATTAATGTATTTGATTCTATGTAAGTTTGCAAACAAGGTGCTACAGAAAATATAAAAATAGAAATAGGCGTTCTAAAGATTCTTAAATTTTATTTTGTCTGTTCTCTGAGACGTTTCAAGCCGGTCTTATGTTTAAGAAACTATCCCGATAACTTCAAGTTCATTAATTTTTCCAGCACATTCTCGTTAGGGTTTTCATCTTCTACAACTGAATCAGCTTCGGAATCACTACTTCCCACTTCATCGTCGTTTGAGTCAGAATCGTCCGAGTCCGTCGAATCCGAATCTTCTTCTCCCATGATTTCCATCAAAAGTTGTTGTACTGTTTCGTCCTCACCAAAGCCCAGGCTTTCCTGATGCACTTCAGCAAGCAACTGTGAAGAGACAAATAACAATGTGGGATTATTCTGAACACGTGTCACATGAAGCTAACGGTTGACACACTTACTTTTTCCAAGTCTTTCAAACATTCTTCTAGCAACTTGTCGTTCAATGCGAGTTCTAAGTAGCGAAGATAATCTTTAACATAATAATGATTCATGACTGCACAATCTGTTGCTTTAAATGCGTCGTATGCAAACATGAGCTCATGTTTAATCCACTCTCGTATATTAAACGATTCTGCACTGGTAAGCAATCGGTTCACACACGCTTTAGAAATTTCCTTGTTCCTGTAGAACGGATACGTGCATGATCTTCGATAAAACGATCGCAACAGTTCTTCAACGCTGTCAAACTCAACGAAAAACGACAGTGTTGCAGATATCCGTTGTATGTTGATATGCGAATTGGCTTCGTTGAGTTCGTTGCCATTCGTTAAGCGATCGTAGCAAATCGCAAGTAATATATCAATCAATCCAAGCAGTATTGCCCGATGATCTTCGATCGCTGTATATAGCTCTGGTTGGCGTTGCTTTTCCTCGACTATCACTCGAATGCGATAGCTTTGGTCGTCGGACAGTTTAGGTGCCGAAGGAGATCCTTCCAGGGTAAGACCAAGCTTGTCGATTTGAAACTGAATGTGATCCATTCCATAGTGTTCGCATTGGAAGTCTTTTACTTCTGCCTTGCGCATCAACTGCATCCGATCCGTTAAGGAATAAAGCTCGGGATGAGCTAGCATTCGCAGCTCCTGACTACTTTCCTAAAGCAAGGACATATGTTGTTAAACGGTTGTAAAAGAGTTGTTTATGAATTGATAAAGATAAACAAACCAGCACAAGGGGTCCATGATAAAGTTGGCCAAATCCATAGTGAAATAAATTCTTTGGTGGTTCAGTTTTTGTTGCTACCGACTCTAGCGGGATTCGGAAGGTAACTGTGTTCTTCTCGTAATCTATTTTATCTGGGAATGCTTTCCCTGGTGTTACGTCTGCGTCTAGAGTAATTCTAGAAATTTAAAAATGCGAGATACGCTTGAACCAAGCTAACGTTTTAACATTAATAACACAACTTACCTTGCATGATATGGAGCAGCCGTAAAGATGCATTCCCGAGGGTAAACATCGAGGACCAGATTACTCTCGTGTTCCACATCTAGTTCAGGGACTTCTAGTATCACCACTGCATGCTTGGGATCGAGCGATATGCTAAACTTTACACTATCGCTCATTTTTAACTCTTCGAAATTCAACTGATACAGGCGCTATTTGTTGACTACCCGCGCACTTTGCGTAGATATTTAAATACACGCTATATTTGTTTACAAACAACTACACGTGCTATCTTTGACAGTTCTTGAGGTTCCTTTCCTTGAGCGAATAATTCTATGATCGCGTGGATGACTAATGTGAAAGTAAAATTCATAATTCTTGCTACATTAACGAAAAAAAACAATTCTTGTACTAATGGGAACCTTATATAACGTAGAATAAGAAAACGGCACTTTAGGTTCGATGGCAAAAGTTGACACCTTAGTCCTGACTTACAATTTAGAAAAGAAAAAGTTAACAATGTTTCTCGCAATCACTCAATTCGTACCACTGCCGTTGAAATTCGACTGCAAATGGTCGCACCATGGCAGGTATGGATGTAAAAATCATATTGTCCCAGTGTACGCTCAATGCCGGCACTGTCCAGTTAGCCGAGCCGGTAATAAGCATTCCACCTTTCGGCAGTGGATTGCTGACGGAATTCGGGCGCTTTTTACGTTTACCGTTATCACAAACTGCACACGAGCTGCCGAAAGCTTTTTTCAGCCCTTCCATGTCGTCAAAAAGTGCCCTATCGAACAGCGTAAATTGCATCTCCCTCCGTATTGTGCCGGCCAGCTGACGATGCTCTTTAACAAGACACTCGGCACACAACCACTCGGTGTCCAGCAAGCAAAACTTGTGGTGCATAAGATACTCGCTGTTCACTTTGAAGCGTACGAAACAATCTGAGAAAAACAAAAGAAAATAATTGCTGTGACAAAGTTTTATGCTCAGTCTCACCACCCCGCTCGTATCTACCTTCATCCAAATGACGCGTCTGTGAACCTTCGTTGTACACCATCGATTCACAGCACACCACGCGGACAGTAACGTTCCTTTCCTTTCTTGCCCGAAGCAGGGCGAGACGTACGTCCATCAGCGTTAAAATGTACATGGACAGGCAGATAGATTCCTGTGCCCGATCGATGTAGCTAACCAGATAGGAAACGTTCGCGAACTTCATGTCCGACAAATTCGGGGAGCAATCGGCCGCGTTTATCCTGTTCATGAACCGCACCTCACATATTTCCTTGATAGATTTCCGCTTTCTTATTGCCTCCTGCACAAACAGATACACCTCGTAGACCGCTTCTGTGGCTAGTAGGAATCCAAATGCTGAAAATATTCTTCCGCGCCATCCTAGGGCTTTGGCGTACGAGAAGATTGGTTCCAAAGCACCGTTCATTTCCGAAGCACAGTTAAATTGCTGATTATTCTTATTTGGTACTTCCACTCGTAGGTTTTCTTTGGTACTGAAATTTTAGCAATGGCAGTCAAATTTAAGCGCGCGTAAGCTGAAAAATTTGTAAACAAAATACACCGGTTTAAGATTGACATTTCGAATTATTTCGAACATGAGATTTTCGTAAAATTGACTGACAGTTGCTGTCACGGCAAAGCGAATAAAAACAAATATCCTTGCTTTTGCTTTTAATTTGTGACATTTTCTGATCAAAGTAGAAAATATATCCTAAAAGAGTTCTCCTAGTCAACAAGAGGGTTTACACTGGAATTATTGCTCAGCATTGCAACATTTTGGATGCATTTAGTGCGTGAAACAGCTGATTTCCACTAGCGAGTGTACTGCTGATAAGCGCTACCCAACAGTACCCCCTGCTGGTACACTTCCTTTATCAGTGGGTTTAGTGTTTTCACCTCCGACAAGATTAATCTCTCCGTGCAAATCAATATGAGCGATGGAGCCAACGAAGGTGCAGATGGTGGACCACCGGCCCAACCAGTACTATCCGCAGTGGCCAGCGTTACAACGATGGACACCAGTGAACCGGCCACAGTACCTCCGCCACTACCACCAAGAGAGCATTTGGTAGGAATTGATTCCACAGCCGTCGACACTCGCACGTTCGGTCGCAGTGGAAAATAAAGTGCAAAGGTCGCAGTAGGCTAGAGCTCATACGACTGATGTTTCCATTTTCCATTTTGTTCCGCTCCGCAGATTGTTACCGCCATCAAGTTCCTCAACAACCCGAACGTAGTTCGTAGTGCCATAAACAAGAAGCAAGCATTTCTTCGGTCGAAGGGTCTAACGGAGGATGAAATTCAAATCGCATGCGAACGGGCCGGAGTGTTCACGGCGGACCCTGCCGCGCTGCCGACACAGACCGTCATCAGTATGGGCGTGGAGTCCAGTGGGGCCAGCTTTCCAAAGTCCAGCTACCAAGTACAGCCCCGACAAAATTTCCTCACCCGCATGAAGGACATGCTAAGTTCGGTTGCCATGCTTAGTGGACTGATGTACGGGGTCTATATGTTCTACAAGGTATGCCGAAGGCCCTCTTCACTATTTACAAATACATGATCATATGTTACATTTTGCTTATCTGGTGATGGTTGTTTGCCTTTTTTTAATCTCCCTCTTTTCGGCCTACTTGATCAACACGAAATCATTTTGTTTGTTTGCATGTGTTTGCTTAGTTGTGTTTTATTTTCTGAATGATGTCCTTTGTTCAAATAGTATTTTTGAAACTTTAAAGATTAATTTCCTTTTTAGAAATTTATAGAACCCCTGCTGTTCCGAACCAAGAAGAAGAAAAGCGTTACCGAGCAACTGACCGAGCTAAATCAGTCGGTAAACACGAAAATAGACACGCTGAACGGCGAGCTGACGAAGATTAAGGAGGAACTGAACCGGGTGAATCAATTGCACGCGAACATGAAGGAACTGAATAATTTCAAGGGCGATTTAGACTCCATCAAGGGTCTATTACTGAACAGGTTCGTCTTATTATGGAAGCGGGTCGCCCGATGAACTTTTATTTACCGATTTGTGCACTCTATTTTAGGAAACAATTTGCGGCACCAAATCTTCCGATCGTTCCACCGTCGATTCCTGCCTGGCAACTGCGTTCCCAGCAGCACCAGCCGCCAAGCAGTGAGGGCGAGCACGATAAGAACGACGACAACGATACCGGTTCCGGATCGGGCTCGAGCGAAAACGATGTGGTGCTGAAGAACAGTGATAGCAGCCTGGAGATTATGTAATAAGAGTTATCGTAGTTCTAGTTTTAGTTGCTTTCGAACACTACCCGCTGGTCTGTTTTTTTCCCCCGGTTGGCAATCGGATTAATTTCCCCGCCTTGTTTTAGACTCCAGGATGCCGCTCTATAATAACACCACACCATATCTCTCTATCTTTTTCCCCGGTACTTTGCAGATCGTAATCCTCTAAAGTTTACCGGGACAAGACAGCAAGATCGAACTGCGCGCGAATGGACGACTATCTTCATTTTCAAAGATATAAACAAGCATACGACGACGGGTACGAAGCGTAACACGGAAGCGATTGATGTGGAAGCGTTAAGAACAGTTTCATTGCAATATAAATTACCAACCAAACAATAGACTTTGTGGTTAGGCGTGGGGAGGATTAAACGCGAGGGATTGACCAACAGTACCAACTGATGACTCCAAAATGCAATTACATTAAGGCAACTATTGTTTTTAATCACTTCCACAATAGTAACAGGATAACCCATCATCGCGTATTATAGTGTTCGTTTGATTTAGTTTTCCGCTTGAACAAGCTTTATCGCCAACATGGGACATGGGAAAAGCTAGATGTGTATAAGTTCGTTTTAAATAGACTTACGATATTCGGTATTCGGAGATACGGAATAACAGTTCGGCAGATAGCGAAATGGGCGAAAAGAGTGTTGTTTTTTTGTGAAGAAATACGGTGGTTGGTTAGAAATTAGAGCGAGAATCGAAGAAGGATGGTAAAGATAATGATGTACCTAGCACGACGAAATAAACTCAGTCTATCCAGTTCAATAGATATCTTACTTTGTTCGTATTTGTAAGAAAGGAGAAAACCTTTATGCATTTTTTTTCTCTTCTTAAAACACCACAGCACCGTATGTTGCTTTCTTATGTTTTATTACTGTTTCATTACAATCTAGTTTTTTGTTCCGTCTTCTGCGGCCACGGGTGCCCCCCCATAGCCAGCCCCTTTTCTTTTCTTGCCGGTTCTTACGATTTACGTTAGCTGTAGTAGCTTGGTTGGCTCCTTACTTTGCCACGCGCGTGTTTGCCTACGTCTTTTGTTTTCTCTGTTGTCTCCTACAATGATGTTAACAAGTAGAATATTTACAATATGCTCAGCACATCGCACTAGTGGGTCTCCGTCGGATGTCGGTGTGTTTTGTAGGTTTCGGGTTTGTTGCGATTCCGTCCGCGCGTCCTGTTGTAGGTATTACAAAGTGATTTATGGGTTTACTTATATGTAGTGCCCCTTGATTACTGTTGTCCGCAATACTTATTTGATCAATTTCTGCCAATGTCTTTCATTGTGACATTTGTCATATTTCGCGTGTTTTCTGTCCTTCCATTTTTTATTTCCTTTTTGGATCGTTTTCGAATTACAACGTTTGTGTCTGCCCTTGATTGTTTCTAGTATCGTTTACTGGTGTTTTATCCAGTCATTTATAGTGTTACTGTTTTGTTTCTTCCATTAGGTGCTCACGTTTTGATTGTGGAGTTCACTATACTTCATTCGTTTCCTATGCTGACTTTTAAGAACACCTTCTCACGTTGGGGTTGGTTTTGTGGCTATCTTTTTTGTTTTTCTTCAACAACATTTTGGCTTCCATTTTTTTCAACACAGGGCACACGCAACACTAACATTGCACTATCGTGCACGTTCTCTTTGGACTGCGCATTTTCGTGACGGCGTGTATGTTACGCTGGCAGACATCAATGCTGCATCATCATGATCACCGATTTACCGCTTCCCTTGTTTTGTACCGTATTGTTCAATTATACGTAGTAATGGTTTTTGTTTTTTTTTTATTACCTTCAGAAGATTTTACATGATCGTTGCATTATTTTGTTCACTTCGTGTGTCTCGCCGCCATACGACGTGAGTTAATGAGAGTTTTTGTGTGTCTTTTTTCTACAATCATTTATTTAGTATGTATGAAATGAATTTTCTACCCCACGGAGGTTTGGATCAAAACGTTATGCAAAGAAATTACGCATTTGAAGTGTGAAATTGTTGGAGCAAAATAAGTTTAAAAGAACGAAAGATAAGGAGGTAGAATTCTTAGTCGGTAACATTAGATAACTTACTAAACAAACGAAAATAAGCAACGATAAACGGGTGAACATTGCTCTGTGCTAGCCATTCTTTTCACATAATTTAAACCCCGACACGAAAACCTAAGCAAAAGTTTATCGGCATGGTCGATTTGATATGCAAAAGACGAAAAATGAAAAAAAAACAGAAGAAAGCAATAAATAACGGTAAGTTGGATTTCGCTACAAGTTCTCGATTGCATGCAACAGAACAAACAATTATACGACGGTATTTTTTACTGATAAAATCTAGCTTCGATTCTAATCCCCTGAGCCGGGTTTTATTTTTTAGCAACCAGATTTACCCACCGGCTATGGCCACCATTACCATAGCGGGTGCTGTGTGATCTTAACGATACACCGATATAATGATTGAGCAAACAAGGGTTAAATCATTTTACATTATTTTCTTATCATTCCCCGCTCGGAAGCATCGTATTCTGTGTGTCTCACTCCTGCCATTAAATATTGAACGCATTGCAATTAATCTCGGTTTGGATCTTACGAGTTCTTGCCAATGCTCTCGACAATTCTCTCAACGAGCAAATTCTTTACGCACTTATTTACCACTCGCAAATTCCCAACTGAATGGCCAAATGCAAAACAGTTTTCTTTTGCAGGACAAACGCGATCGTGCTGCGCGAGCGCGTACCTGGCAGCGTCGGGATCAGCATTATATTACTAAGATACTTCCGTTACTAAAAACTACGTGCAGTTGGTTGGGGTTCTGTGTGTTTTTTTATGAAGCAGCTTGTTTCGCTATTCTTCTTCCGTTTGTCTGCCTTTTTCTTGCAATTGGATGTTCTGCCTGGGTAAAAACCGAACCTTTGGTTTTAAGCGAAGGAGCGGAAACAAGTCCACCAATGGGCGAAGACCTGTACGTTTTCTGTGTCCCAGAGGTCGCCCACCAATAATACAGAAAAACTCGATCCATTCGAGTGGCAAATGACTTGAAGACAAAACTATTCTAATCGCTTAGCCAAACCCCGAGAGCCTCATTCATTATCGTAAATGATTAAAGGGAAGAAAATTCTGTACAAGTATGGGTGAAGGAACTAACTTTCTCCCGTGTTCGAAAGTGTCTAGTTTCTGGTCTCGTTCGTTCCCATCATGACGTTCGCGTTCTCACCGTAAGTGGTGACATTATAGGAAAATACTACTACTACACGTTTTTCCTGCTAGCTCGAACCACACCGCGAAGTGAGTAAAACTAATAACAAAATTAAGTTTTAACGGGCTTTGCGCTAGGAGGGCAAATTATAGTAACAGGTCCTATATTATTTCGAAACGCTTCCATCTTTCATTTTGCCACCAAATAAGAAACTGGAACCCGATCGTCCTTCCTATCTTTCAGACTTATGTATAAACTCTTCCTACGCTTGTGCAAACCACTCGATCCTTTCCTGTGACACATCCTTCCGATACATTTACGCCGTTGTGCACAAACTTTGTTGTCCTTTCGACGCTAAATGCGTTCATAGTTCATCCATGGTTGTGTTTTCTGATCTGTTGTTATTCAATGTTTTATGATTTCATTTTCTCTTCTTATTTTTAATTTGCTTGATCCTTTCTTATCATTTTGTTTTTGAATTACCGGCAGCATATACACATTCATGTCTTTCTTACACAGCGTACATTATGCTTCTTCATTGCTGTCGCCCTTCGTCTGCTTTCGTGGTAAAGGTTTTGGTTTTTTTTTTTTTGTTAAATTATTCGTCACGATTCCTCCCCTCCTGACACGGTCTCACGCGTAATTCGCCTCCTCACGTATAATAGTTTTATTTTTAGAATAAAATAAAGAAATATTTGTAAGATTTTAGTAGTCTCACAGCGCACCGTACAATGTTACTTAAATTCTAAAATAGAAAAAGAGGGAAATGACGTTAAATTCGTAACGAAAATTATCATCAGCTTGGTAGGTAGTAAAGGTAAAAGTGTTCCAAACTCACCTGCTACCACAAACGGTGAAGGTGTAGGTTGCGTGACAGCACCGACCGTACGTCGTTCGTAAATCGAAGCGCGTCCAGCAGCGGCAACAGTGACAGCAGGCAGATGTCCATCGGGTCGGAGAACCAGGACTTGATCGGTATGGCGTTGTTAGGAAAACATCGGTATGCACCGGGTGAATTGTCTATGATGAATATCTGTGTCGGAAAGACGGTATGTGTTACGCGAGAGAGCTATGGTACCGGGTGCCGTTTGCACTTACTCTATTCAGATCGCTACATATCGCCGACAGGTCCTTCGTGTACGAGCCAAAGTCGGGCGTACAGTGCTGGCGGTAGTAGCGCCGTCTGAGGATGTTGCGACCATTGTCGAGCTTATCGGCAACTGCTGCACCGTAGATTTCCATGCTGGCCGTAAACACCACCAGATCGTACCATTGGGAGACCTACGGGAAAGGGGAGGAGTGGCGAGAGTAAGTACCGTACTGGGTGCGACACGGAAAACAACAACAGCAACAACTCACAATGTCTAGGAAGTAGTCGACGTGGGGTCGCTTGTGCACGAAGAAGCGCACCGGGTGCCTGTCGATCGTCACCTTGACCGTGAAGTCGTGCGGCGTGCCGGGCTTGACCGTATTCCTGGGCATCGCGTCGTGGTGCGAGTGTATCAGCGTCTCGTCCAGGTCCAGCACGAGCGTCTTCCGCTGGACCATGCTCAGCCGGTGCCGCGAAACCGGCGACAGGGGAAACAGCTGGTATTTCACCGGTTGATGCTGTACAAACTAAGGCAGTTGAATTATCGTTGAAGAGAAAATCATAAAAGCGTATCAACTCGCGGCGGTGTTTGGTGGTGAGCGCGCAGCGGTGATTGGGGTAGGGGGGAGAGAGGCGAAGAGGCACGCAAAAACAAAACTCACGGTGGGTGGGAATTAAACAAAACAAAAATGACCAACCGGGGGATAGATAAACAAATATCCCATAAATAAGCATTTATACAGTACGGAAATGGAAGGAGAGGTACGCATTTTGGTGTGACGCAAGCGAGGGTAAGGACCAATAAAGTGCGCGAGAGGCATCATTTGCATCAAAATACGATGAAGTGATTGACGATATTCAGCGCAGAAGTGGAGACCATTGCAAAGCGTGTAAGAAAAAAGAGAGTAAGGCATTAAATTATCGCTCGTCGCTGGCATCGAGTCGTGGAGCATAAAGATTGGCACATTGGTGGCATAGATAGAAGATGGCAGCGGGCATAAGAATGGACAATGGATGAGTAATGAAATGGGAGTCTAAAAGTGGGGCGTTATGATTTATTTCCCTTATCGTTAACATAAAGCGTACCACTTTCGGGGATCTATGTTTAAAAGCGAACATAAAATCATTAAAATATCGTTCGTTACATTGCTTACATTTCGGCCAAGTCCAAGTTATCAAAGCATATAACTTGTTTTCGTTTCGTCGTTAAAAATCAATTGACACAATTAAAGACAACACCTCCACCACACACTTTGGGAAAGAACGAGGAAAAAAACCTGCATTTGGTCGAGAGATTCGCGAGTCATCATCATCATGAAGCCAAAAACGAAAAATGCAAGCGATTGGACGAAACAAAAATTATACCACCACCGCTTCTACCGCCTCAGCCAGGGCATCCAACTCATCTCCGGGGCCCCCGCGAAGGAGAAGTTGTACGGGGTGGAGGAAAGAAATAATATACATTTGTGTGCGGACCCCGGGGCGGGACTTGTGACTTGCCGGTTATGGCTGGACTATTATTAGAAACCCGTGCCGGGCAATGGTTGTTGGGTACAATTTGCCTTCTCTGAAGACGATCGCAAGCGGAACACAGCGCAAGCAAAGAAAACGATCGCAAACGTTACCAACATCGCGCGATCTCATTGTGGTTCGAGATGAAAAATGGCCACCGACCATCGAGAGAGGGTGAAAAGTGGAATTCAACGGTCGAAAAGTAGTACCGGTTTAACTGGATAACGGTACCAATCGTACTTTAACCCACGCATAATTCCCGGAATTTTAATACGTAAATTCGGAAACACTGGTCACGTCCTCTATTTTTTATGACGAGTTATTAAAATAACTTAAAACTTACGACTTTTTTTTATTATAATTAGATTTGTGCCATTTTACATTTTTGACTGCTTTTACTAGCTTCATAGTTAGCTCCAAAGCAACTTGAAACAGTGGAATGTTTCGGTTGTCGCAAAAGCATTTAGTAGAACGATTGTGCCAATGAAAACAGTAACGTGCTTAGAGGCAAGATTTGATATTGATTACGATATTTAGTCATAAAAAAATTATTAGAAACTAGCAAATCAAATGAATTTGAACAAATGCAAAGAGGACCTAATCAACATTTTGTTGAAACTCTTTAAACAACAAGCGATGTTGTACCACTAATTAGATAAATCCATTCGCGTCAACCTAATGCACCACCAATTGCGATGCACAATGCACACGGAAGAAGGCGTAAAATGGAGCCCCCAAAATGCATTCCCAATGAACTTGTGATGAATGAATGCGACCGACCAGGTCAAGAAAATAAAATATGCGAATAAGAGGAGCGCTGGTGACCTCTTGAAGAAAGGGAGAAGGCGAAGGGAGGCGTGTATATGAATTGCCAGTGTGTGCCATCAAACGGTTTGTTTATACGCTAGATTTGCATCTACGGTCGGTCGGAAATGAAGGTCGGAAGGGACGTGGTGCGGCGCAGGGCTGAAGGCGCACGACGCAATCTCCCCACAAAGCACGTGCTGTCGCGGTTGGTTTGTTGTGCCGGCCGTTCTTTACTCAACGCTGTGCTGCTGTTGGTTGATGGTGTTGGTGCAGTTGGTGACTACTGATCGCGGTTCCGCGGTCCGTTCAACCCCCAACACTCACCCCACCGCCAGCAGAAACCAGCAGCCGCGGCGTCTCAGTGTCAGCGAATTGCGGTTGTCATTTTTAATCGCTGATAATCGGACCAATGGGTGTGAATGGCCTCTCCGATGAGGGGCCAGCTTGCGATCGAACGGCGCACACAGTTGGCCCAACACAATTACGATCACGACCACCGGAAGACGGCGCGAACGCAAGACATCGCGCAATTGCCGACGACGGACCAGACCGGGGAATGCATTGCGATATCGCAAGGATTGATTGCAGTGTAGTTTGATTTGCTTTCGATCGTGGTCCGCCGTGTCGGTGGTAATCTGTTCACCTGCAACCCCCGAACGGTCGATTCAGGTGGTGACCTTCTTGTCGCTCTCCAGTTTACTGTCCCCATCATTTCGCGGCATGCAGCCGCAATTGAGTTGGTTAGCTTTTAGTTTCGTGCTTGGTTGGAGTTATTTTTACTTATTCTTGAACTACAGTAGGCTATATATATCCGCAAGAATGTAATTAAAAATCGATTCGTTGATTAAAAATCGGCAAAATCATTCGGATAAACGTTTGAAAAATGTATATAGTTCTTTACTTATGAACTAATTCAAATAAAACTTTCAGCTTAGAGACACTTGACTAATTTAGATTGTCTGTCTTTTCTAAATAGGTTCAGAATTATATTATTTAAAAAAGGTGTGCGCTAGAAAAAAAACATATCAAGTCACCTTTCAAAAACAATGTCATATTTTTACTATGAACAATGAACGTCACAGATTGACATTTTTATTAATTCAAATTTTACATTTTGAACATGTAAAAGTTGGAAAAAATGCCGACCCGATCTTTACTGCTTTACACCGAGCTAGTGGAGTGATGGCGAAGTGCATCAGAAAACGTCTAAAAATGGCCAACAAATATAGTAAAAAGGTACCGTTTACGGATTTCCAAAATCTTCAAAAATGACTCAGATACAGCATTTACAAAGGAGTGATAAAAAACCGCTTCAAAATTATTCTAGCACAATTTCAAAGCAACATATTTTAGTTTTTAAAGTGTTTTCGCTAGTAGTAATAAGATTTTTTATAAATAAAAACAAATTAGTTACGAACTTTTGGTTTACAAATATCTGGAGGCATGAGAAATATAATCGGGAGTCTACTGCACTGTCCAATAATTCAAAATCTCTGCTTCAGAGCCACCATTGTTCCGGCCTTCAAATATAATTCCCAACCATTATTGCGCTGTAATCGAATTTCGATTCGCAAATGCACGCAAAACACGCAAGTTTTAATTGAACTCCAAATAGCTCGTCATAGAATTCGGTTCCAGAGTGCACCCAGACTGCAACGCCGCACATTTTCATGGTATTTGCAGCAGGAGCAACGAGTTTCAACGCTTGTGACGAGCCGGAAACCATACCGGACGAACAGAAAAAAGACCGACAGGATTCACTCATCCGCATTAAACGGCACACGCAACCCCATGCCGACGTCCCAAAACGATGTCAGGACGTCAGTCACAATCGAATTTAAATTTGGCACGGAAAAGGGGTCATTCAGCCACCACACCGAGGCCGACACGGAGGTTGGCCGCGCAAGCGAAATCATTAGTTCTTCCGAATTCCAGGACACGGAGCGTGTCATCTATCGAATTAAATTGGGATGTGGCGGTTTTCCACCGGAATCCCACACTCTCGGAAGGAGTTTTGTTATCAGTTGGAAAATGGGACACGGTGGCCATTCGGAAGGTAAGGAAGGTTTAGTCAGCGTGATATGGTGATTCCGGATGGAAACGCTACGACACGGTCAATTTCGCACCATCAAACATGCTGATAAATGCAGTGCAGATAAGATTATTTTTCAATCGTATCGTCACTCTTGTATACAGTAGAGAGTTTGTGGAGCGAGCTTGCGTGTGTGCGTCGGATTGTAATTTGTTCTTTCAGCGACCGGGAGGGGTTGGGGTTTTCTTTAATCCAAAAGGAGCGTTTTAGAAGCGCATTAAAAATTTACTATTTGATATCAACGTTGGTTCGTTGGTGAGCCAAGATAAAGGCTATTCTTGAGAACCACATTATTACACACCCATCGCTTCCTCCGAAAGGGAAGATATTTTTGTGGGACTTATTATTCGATCCTCGTGTCACATATTCCACCCCTTCCCTTCTATCCCCGGCAGTCGTCTTTCGCCATCTCTGCCTCCCATAACTGGCACGTGTGGCGCCGCCGTATGCCGCGTCTTCGCGTAATGTTGGCGAAAAATAAAACCTACACTACAAAGCGGGGGAAACGAGCGGCCATCCCGGCAGCGAGGGGGAACAAAATGGAACGATGCCTCGGGGCGGAACGGTAGCGTCTTCTGAGATGATGAACACACATGCCGCGACGACGTTCCATGGGTCGCGTTGTGCTTCGTTCGTGAACGGGTTGGAAAAGGTGGGGAATAAAGGATGGGGGAGTTATTTTTTCTCCAATTTTGCGTAAACGCAAAACATACTGAATCATGGTGCATATGGTTTGTATTACTCGCGCGCACCATTTAGGAGGCATGGGAGGTAATGAAGGGCCCAAAAAATGGTGTAGAAAGAACGACCTGTGTACCGGACCTATCCATTTTCTTATGTGAACGTGTTGGTAGTAACATTATAATGGATTAATATTTCGAACTGATAAAGTATTTCAATTGAATTTTACTTCATTTTGAATTTCAACTTTATACGTTTGATACTAACAACCAACGTGAAATATGTCAAAATTTAACAATCCCGTTGGAGTTTCAACGAGAAGTTCTTTGACAAAAAATAATCTTATCAACAATATGACCCAAAACATGCGGTTGTACTAAGTGAAGAAATTAATGCTTCGATAAGGTAATGTTTTGCGTAGCTTCCAATTACAGCTTGCATTATGTATTGGCTCGAAATGTTATGGTAATTAACTAAATTTTAATGTATATTCCAACAATAGCTCCACGGAGGACTTGTAACAACATTAGACGTTTCAGCACGAATAAATTACCTTCTACCAGCGTTAGTATAGCGTCACTAGGGGCTTCAAATTTACCTTCAGAAATTCATGCTTCACAAGGGCCCATGCACCTTCATCGGTGCCGGCTTCGGGACGTTCGCCCCGGAAACGCCACAGATGATCGTGCACCGACCGTGTCACCAATCGCAACCGGTCACCGGATGTCTGCAGACGGTACGAGACCACTCGTACGCCTTTCAGGGCCTTGTTGAAGCAATGGTTGGAGACAAAAAAAAAATACACACCGGGGAAACGCGGGGTGGAAACGCCGGGAGCATAATCAGGATGGGAAAAACTACTAAGTACAATCTACTGTGTGCGTGCGTGTGTCTGATTTTGTGTGCCAAAAGGTAGTGAGATGTGATGACACTTACCGCCCGAACCTGCCGGTTGAACATGTAGCAGATACACGTCCATACCTTCGACGCCAGAACGAGAAACGCGCGAAAGTTCATTTGAAATTGTGACAACATTGGCATTCTCAGCACCACGGAGGGCGCAGGTACATGAATGTGGGGCCCTTCGCTGCTGCCCGCTGCTGGCCCCGAACCGGTGATGGGGCAGGAAGTTTGCTTTCGTTTTCGACTGCCTGTGGTTGCTACGATCCTAAACGATGGGGCTGTTGTCGACTTCCGGTCCACGTGCTGGATGATGCGGAGTTGTTTGAGGCTCGCGAGAATTTTCCTTTGGAAGACGGACGAAATACTGTTGTGTCGATTCTCTTTCGCTCTCGCTCGTCGTTTTCAACGACAACCGAAGGACTCCCGTCCGGGGGAATTTCCGAAACTCGGAGCGCAGCCCGGAAGCAGACCAGACTACACAGCAGCAGTGGCACGCCGAGTCAGCGATTCAGCTTTGGTTGTTTTTTCTTCACCGTGTGTTTTGTTTACTTTCACTCTTCCTTACACTTGGCCGTTCTCGTGATGGGCCGCTGGAAAACTTAACCACCGGAACACTACGGAATATCGTCCACCGCGGGGAAACAAGCCGGTCTGATAAAGACAGGAAGAAACATCGTACAAAACAGATTAGCGACGATTCCAGCAACGAATTGAAGCCCTTTCCTACCAGGGAGGCGCGTGTTGCCAAGCGCGAAAAAGTGCGTACATCCGTGCCTTTCCTGCAGAAGTAAATAAGGCTGAGCACAACAAAAAAGGAAACAAAAGGAAAAAGTTAACCTCTCTCGATCCGTGCTCTTTCTCTCGCCCTCTTTGCGGGGTGGGAAAAGAAAAACCTGCTCGCTCTAGGTTCAACGTTTCCACGCTGTGAATTCGAAGAAAAGTCGCATGGGATGAAACACGAATATCGGCGGGGTGTATCAGGAATTTTCTCTCCCTCTCCCGAAGGAAACTAAAGCGAAAGGTTCTGGGAGGCAGAAAATATCCTTCACGCGATTTGCAAAAAACCCTGGCTCCTGTTTCACACACCAATGCAAACATCGGCACGCACACAGCGGCTACTGTGTTCAGGCGAAGAAACGTAGCACCTATGCACGAGCGAGGCAAGAAGTACACATCCGAAAATCCTTCACTATCCTTAACGAAGTCCAAACAAGAACGCGCAGGTTTCTTCGATGCTGCTGATGGGGGACGAAGTCAAAACTGAAAATGATGATGTTGGTCGTCCTCGATGCCTTCATTGGCAAGAACTTTGGCATCCATAGCTTGATGGTATCGTGAAGGCAACCCCCGCTTACTTAGTTATTACGGGAGGCAAATCGGGAACCCTAAAAGTGCGTACCGTCAGGACGTACGTGATTTTCTTCGTAAGTTCACAACGCAGAGCGTCGACGACGGCGAAAAACTGATGGACTGGGCGCCGCCACTACACTTCCGAACAACCCGAAATCGATCGAACTTTGTTAAATTTTATGACACAACACATCATCGGCGGTAAAGTGTGCACTTCATTACTTTGGCAACGGGCAGCTAAGGGGCAAAAAAAATCACTCACACTCCGCTACGAGATGGAAGCACCACCGCCCGTCGCACACTCTTCCTTCACCGCTCTCGCTATCTAAGCGGTCCGTGATCGTCGACGGAATCGCGATTCCTATTCGCCTTCCCACTGGCGGTAGTTTTCACGGCACGAAAAGTCTGTTTCACCCACGTCACCCGCTGTGGCACAGCGTTTCGTTGGACGAAGCTAAATGTATTTCAACCAGGATTCAAAAGATGAAAAGCGAACTACCACACAACTTCTGCTGCCAATCCAATCCTACTAGATTCTGCCGCTCGTACGTCTGACAGCTTTTGCACGTAGCAGCAAGAACTGTCAAAGATGACACGGGTGATGTTGTTCGAAAGATCTGTCATAAATTTCAAAAAACAAAACACGTCACAATTTATCGTTACAGAAATGTATGATTTTATTTTTTTCACTAAAACAAGATTGACTTACGAAAGACAAAATAAAGATAACATAACTCTGACCGTCGATTTGATTGCTCTTCAATAAGACAGTAGAATTTGCCCTAAGTATTCTTGGCACCGACGAATTGTTGGAGATTTACACCGGTCGTTTCATTTAGTCTCTTTTATTACGCCAAAAACGTACATATATGCGCAATGAAAACAATGCCAACAAACGTCTGATGGCAAGAACATTGGGTACTCTCGAAAGCCCAACATCCACTGGATTTCTTACGCCTCCACAGCCACTTTTTTGGTTGATCCTGTAGAATCTAAAATATGATACAGACAGCCTTATTAAACAGCTTGAAAAATGCAGCGAAATAGTTACCTTTTTCCTTCCGTTTCCGTTCCTTTGCCAACTCATCATCCGGCACATCGGGCAGGCGGCTGCCAATGTCTTCTTCCTCTGCACCTTTTTCTTTTTCCTGATCGGACGCTCCGATAAGGTTTTCCAGCTCAGCTAAAACTTCGTCTTCATCCTCCTCGGTAAGGACACCGTTGAGCAACGCGTCGATTTCTTGCTGTTTTTCGATACTTTCTCTGGTTTCGTCGAGGATTTGTTCTACTTCGTCGATTGATAGGACTTCGTTTACCTTCTTTAGCGCCTCGTTGCCGACCTTCAGCCCACTGACTACTTGCGCTTCAACCTGAGCGAACTCGATGTCCGAGGCCAATTTTTCCAGCGTTTCTAGCTGAGCATCGGTGTTGCTCAGGAGTTTTTCTTGATACTTCTTCTTTCGCAGCAATGTTTTAGCTCGTCTGAAAGAAAACATAGGGTAGAGTTAGTAACATGTTCTCGAATTAACGTACAACTCCATCTTACTCTTTTCGTCCATTTGCTAAGCATCTTTTAGCAAGCTCACGATCCTTTTCCAGTGATAGCTCAATGCGTTTCTGGTACTGTTTTAGTTTATCGCGCTGTTGTTTCAGTTGCTGAAAGAAAAACATCGATGGCAAGGTAAGTAATCTAAATGGAACTACGCCACTAATTCTTAATTGCATACCAAAACTGCTTTGTCTTGTTCTGTTACTCGACTGACGGGTTTCGTTTTCGTTTTCCCGAATAAGTTTCCCATTGTGCACCCCGCGGAGTCACTGAGACAGGCAGAATGGTTAGTTTTGGAGGATAATTGAATTAGGTGTAGGAATAAACAGTGAGAAATATAAAAATACACTTTCAATCACGCATAGTTCGAACTTTTTCAGGAATGAATCACCTTTGTTTTGATGATTTTGTTTTGATTGCAGTTTTCACATAATGACAGCGAACTGCAATAATTTGGTAAAAGGTTTATTGCAATATCAAAAGTGACATGAATTTCAAAATACGGATCATGTAAATATCAATCGTTAGTGCCAGTGCATTATTTTATTATTTTCTCGTATGACGATGTAGTAAAAATTCCGATTGTAGATAATATAAAAGTAAAACACAGAGCCTAATCGTAGGGAAAACAGATATTTATTTGAATTTATTTAGTAGAAACAGACTGGGGAATAATTCACGATCTACAAAAGCGAATCATTCACGTAGAATGAATCCCACACTTTCATTCGTTTTGTTTCGGGAAGCTTAACAACCGCCACTCCATTGTTGGAAACGTTTAAACAATTATACGGGGGTGCCGTTTTTGGGACGGCTTCCCAAGATAACCCCTCAGTTCCGGCATAGTTGGGATCGCTGTTGATCGCGAAGCTGGTAAATATATTTACCATATGCTGAATGGCCGCGTACTCGAAAGTGTCTTTGTCAAGCGGTTGGGCAAAAATGTTGGAAAAAATGTACGACAGCTCATCCGCGTGCGATGTGCCCCGCATGTTGGGATCGATCATATGAATGCGGTAGTGGTTAAAGAAGGCCGAATCGACAGAGACCCGATAGACGAACGTTTTGGCTTGACTGGTATAACTGGCGCGAGAAAGGACAGTGCGATGCAAGCCATGCCAAAAGATGCGATCCGAGGCCATTAGTATGAACCCGTTCAGATGGTCTTCGGCGGGCTCGGAATCTGGGTAGTATAATTGCTTGAGCTGCTCTCCGAAGGCCACACGTTGCTCGAGAGATAATTTCAAATTAAAAGGAACGTTACCAGCGAACAGCCGGGGATCCTTAAGCATTTCAGCAAGTCTCGGTTTTACTTTCGGCAGAAGAATCAAACCTTCCTCCGAGGTACCTCCAATCATTACATCGATTTCATTACCCCAACAAGTGCGGGACATTTCCAATGGACTCTTTGGGATAAAACAAACTTCCGTTTCATACGGCTCGATCGTTGGTGCAAATGGAGTGAGAAGACCTTCTTGTATCTCCTAAAACGATATGTAAATGTTTATGTTTTACAAAAAAAAACACATCGATCCGTGGTGCTTCATACAAACCTGCGGTCCGAACAGTTTCTCTTGGTTATCAACGATATCCTCCGGCGAGGCTTGTCGCAAGAATTGCAACGCTGCATCCTCGCCATCTTCTTCAGCACCCTGCCATCCGATCCGCTTTGCCAACTTCACCGGCCAAGAGCGCTGCGGCGAAACGGCCCAGTCACACATCGTACTCCCGGACATGATGATGGCCCGTTGGAATAGATTCTTCGATACGTCCGATATGGTGTGATACTGTACGGACGCTCCCCCGGCACTGTGCCCAAACAGCGTAACGGCGTTCGGATTGCCACCGAAGGAAGCAATATTTTCCTTCACCCACTTCAGTGCCATCCGTTGATCTTTCAGACCCGCATTCCCGGGTACGCCGGCTTCGGGCGACTGACAGCAGAGGAAACCGAGTGCTCCGACGCGATAGTTAAACGACACCAGCATGATATCCTTTTCGATCAGATAATCTGGACCGTACAGCTCGGTTCCGCTTGTTCCTTCTACGAAACCGCCGCCGTAGATGTACACCATCACTGGTAGCGGTTTGGCTGGTTTAATCTGAAACGGAAAATATCTTAGCTGTGGCCATAAACTGTATTGGAGGAAAATATCGTACCGTTCTTGCGAAGATATTCAGCTTCAAACTGTCCTCGGATCCAACGATTTTATTAACACGTCGATCGAAATGGTAGCATGGTTCGCATTGCGTCGTGCAATCCAGCAAATTGGTCCAGTTCTCTGGTGGAGAAGGATCCTGTAGGGGAATAAAAATATTTAAATTAAATAAATGGGAAATATAGCAGCAGTAATGCTATGCATCATTTACTGCCTTATCATTTTGTAAATTGAAGCGATTCCTAATCCTTCAAAACCAAATAAAAGTGTAAAAGAAAAAGCCTCTAGACTTAAGTGGTGCTCTCAATTGCTCAGCAAGTTTTTCAACGACCAGGGTGAGATGGGACAAGTGGTCGCGGATGGTAAACAATGGCCCACCCGTATTACCACACCACCACCATTGTGTAGCTTGATGTAGACCGGCACCGGTCTCGCGAAAGATGACGTTATCATGGTACGCCTTTCCGATTACAGAACATTGGACGATTGTAGTCCCCGCTGGATGTAGGCACAGTTTTCTTACCTTGAATCGCAGCTCACCGACGGGCGGCTTGGCGTACGGTATTCCCTGAAAACTAACGTAATCCGTGCCGTACAGGGACGTTCTTGTTGTTCCCTGAACTGGTCCATTCCGTGTGTTTACAACGAGCTCGCTGTTGGCCATAGTGTGGATGTAAGCTACCGGAGCTAGTAAAGAAACTTTAACTTCGAAACAATAGTGCTATCGCGAACTGCTCTTCTTGACGTTTCGGAAGGGACTGTTTGTACTCAAGGGAAAGCTGCGAAAATTGACGATAAGTTGGCCGATCCGCGGTTTCAATCTTCGCGGTTTTGTACGCTCGTGTTAGTGGCAAACATTTGATTGCGCGAGCCGCGATACCGCGGTGTGCACATGTAGCAGTGTTGATTCGCGCATTTAAAGCCAAAATAAATAAATAAAAATAGTTCTGTCTGCTCGGGTACCAACGGCCCTTTAAAACCGCAGGTCTGATAGAAAATAATCAGATAAATCATAAAATAAAAATAAATTAACATGTATTTTCCCTAATGGCATCAGGGCTAGGCGAAAATGCAATGGTTACTTTGTTAGACTAGAAATCGTCAAAATTCGTCTCGATCGAGTTAGATTGATCGGATAATTTCAAACATGTGTGCTGGTCCAAGTCAGCAACCGTTAGAATTGGATTTAGTTTTTTTAGCTAGGGAACCATTGAACTGAGCTCTTAAATATGACTTTACGCCTATGCTATCGTGGGATCGCAATCGCGGTGTTGCTTAATTGCCCCACAGGGGTCGGCACACGTTTCACAAATGGGCCAGATGATTGAAAAAAAGGCCAAAAACCGCGGTCTATTACATTAGATAAATTCACAATGAGATTAGATAAGGTCACCATCACATACTGGCACCAGCTGCCGCCACTAAATACCAAATCAATCCGTCTATTCAGTTGTGCTTTTACCGTGAATCTAAACGCAAGGAAAATGAGCTCAACGGACCATCCAGTGGTGAACACCCAATATGGCCCTGTTCGAGGCGTGAAAAAAGTGGCTTCAACGGGGGTTGAATATTTAAATTTTCAAAAAATACCCTACTGCAAACCACCGATAAACGAACGGCGTTTTAAGGTATGATCGTGCGTTTTTTTTTATCTCGAGCTGGTAACTTATGTTTTGTGCTTGAAATGACCAGGATTTGGAGCTACCTGACCGATGGACGGAACCACTCGATTGTACGGGCCAAGGCCCGTCTGGGTTTCAGTACAGCAAACTATTGAACAAAATCATCGGAAGTGAGGATCATTTGTACATCAATGTGTACACTAAAGAGGTAAGTTTTTAAAAAGATAATTTTCTATCAAATTACCACATGCAAAAAAACACATACACTTGTCTTACGACCCCTTCGCGTCTTCATCTCTTTAATCATTGGGAAAGATAACAGATTCTGCACATTCATGACGTACCTTAGATAATTGAAGCTCCCTGAGATTACTATGTGTTAGGGGCGTATGTCTGGTAAATAGCCTATTCTTAGTAATAAATATGTATATTTCTAGCTGACACCATCTAAGCCCCTTCCTGTGATGCTGTGGATTCATGGTGGAGCCTTCATGCGTGGCTCCAGTGGTACCGATATGTACGGGCCGGACTACCTCATCCAGAAGGATGTCGTCCTGGTTTCCTTCAATTATCGCATCGGGGCCTTTGGTAAGGATAGGAAAATTCGCAATAAGCTCGACAACAATTTAAAGTTGCCAACATTTTGGTAGGATTTCTTTCGTTCGATTCGAAGGAAGTGGGCATTCCGGGCAATGCCGGCTTGAAGGATCAGAACCTGGCCATCCGGTGGGTGCGTGATAATATTGCCAGCTTCGGTGGGAACCCCAACGATGTGACGCTGTTTGGCGAAAGTGCCGGAGGCTGCTCGGTGCACTACCATATGGTGTCGGATCGGTCGAAGGGTTTGTTCCAGCGGGCCATCGTGATGTCAGGCTGCACGCTAAACAACTGGTCCCTCGTGCCAATGCGGGGTATGGGCGAACGGTTGGCAAAGGCGCTCGGATGGGATGGAAAGGGAGGTGAAGGGGCGGCCCTGCAGGTACTGATGAAGGCCAGCGCCGAGGATATCACGCTGAAGCAGGATCAGTTGCTGACGGAAAATGTAAGAAGCCTTGCTTTATGTTGCCGTACGTAATTTAAAAAAAGAACCTTATCATTTCAGGAGCTGGAAAACCGCATCCTGTTTTCCTTCGGCCCAGTTGTTGAGCCGTACGTAAATGAGCGCACTTTTATCCCAAAACATCCGCTGGAAATGTGTCGGGAGGCGTGGAGCAACGATATCGATATACTTATCGGAGGGAACTCTGACGAGGGTCTTTTCTGTTTGAGCGTAATCAAAGAAAATCCTGCCATTATGGACAATCTGGGCGATTTTGAGTATCTGGTGCCACTGGAGTTGGGGTTGGTGAAAACGTCACATAGGTGCATCCAGTACGGTCAACGATTGAAGAAGTTTTACTACGGAGAGACCGAGCCATCGTTCGAAAATCGTCAAGGCTATTTGACGGTAAGCAATTGCTGATTGATGCACTCTATTCAAAATTTCTAATTCCTTCTTATATGATGTCTCTCACTCCATTAGCTTATGACGGACAAACTGTTTTGGCACGGGTTGCATCGAACGATCTATTCCCGTGTCGAGCATCGGCCGGATGCAAAAACGTTCGTGTATCGCTTCGCGGTCGATTCGGAAACGTACAACCATTATCGGATTTACTTCTGCGATCGTAATGTGCGCGGGACGGCCCACGCTGACGACCTGTCGTACCTGTTCAAGAATGTGTTCAGTCCCGTTCCTGGAAAGGACACGTTCGAGTACAGGACTATGCAAACGATGGTAGGCATTTCCTTGGAAGGGAGGGGAGAAATGAGATTAATTTCGCCTAAATATTCCACGCCATTCCATCTATTCCAGGTTGAATTGTTCACAAACTTCGCCACCACCGGAAACCCGAACGGAGGTGCGGTGGGAGATCTATGGAAACCGGTTGGTCCTACCGTTGGTCCGTACAAATGTCTGAACATTAACAATGATGGTGTGCAGTACGTGGACCTTCCCGAAACTGAGCGGATGGAACTGTGGGATTCGATGTATAGCAGAAAGGAGCTGTATTGAAGAATTCAGTCATTTTTAGCGTATGGTGTTGGATGTTATCTGCCTATCACTAAATAAAGAGTTTAATAACGGTGTGTTATTGTTGTAACATAATATGTTTTTTTTTTTAAATAAATTTCGCCAACTTCGGGCATGCATGGACCAATGTATAACATTGGTTAGAGTGTTTATAAAAATTACATTAGTTACAATTTGTTTTTGTCATTGCTCTTCAGTGCTTTAAATTTTTAAAATTTTAAACTGTTGTTTATTATTGTGTTTCATTTAAATGATTCTAACTGGTACGTTTTTCTAACACAATATTAACAATTTAAGGATGAATAAACGGGGTTTTAAAGCAAATTTAACGTTTAACGCAATAAAGTATCGGTTTGAGAAAATTTTCAAACATATAAAAATAAGTATCAAATGTAACGCACGGTATTGCAAAGTGTTTTGCCGTTATTTTAGTTTAAATTGATCTATCTTGTTCCCCGCCAGAAGACAAATCTGTTCGGGCGTCGCTGGAACATCTGCAAAACAATAACAGAATTTCAGAGTAATGATTGTATGGTAACCTATTTTTTATGATTTGGACTTACCGATTGGATACCATTCGGCGGACAGTCCAGCCTGCTTGCGTGCCGAATTGAGTGCCATTCGTAAGGCAAACAGCAGCGACACCGTCATATTAAGCGCCGGTTCGCCGGTCGTCTTTGAACGCAGCACAAAGTTTTCGTTGTGCGTTTTCTGCAAAAATTTCACCCGAAAGTCGACCGGAATATCCTTCGCTCCCGGGGGTTTATAGTTCCACGAGCGGTTCGTCAGCAGCTGACCCGACTCGTCGGCGTAAACGAGTTGCTCGGTGAAGTATAGCCCGATGCCCATCACGAACGCGCCCTCGATCTGCCCGATGTCGATACCCGGACTGATGCTCTCGCCGACATCTTCCAGCAGGTCGACGCGTCGTATCTGTACGTTCCCGGTGAGGATGTCAACTTCGACCTCGGCGCACGTTAGTCCCCACACGACGTAGTGCTCCATCTCTTTCACGTTGTACTGGTAGAGGGCGCAAAGATCCACGTGTTGTTGGTGGCAAAGCTGCGTGATCGTTTCCCAGGATGCGGCTGGATTCTGCTCCCTCACCGGTTCGATGCGTTTGCGTAGGAGTTCGCAGGCTTGCTTGACGGCGTAGCAGGCGGCATCGCTGGTCATGCTGCCCCCGGACACGATTGCATTCGGTGAGGTTATATTAGCCATTGCCTTCACCTTGATCATGTGCATCGGAATACCGAGAGTGCGGGCGGCCACTTGGGTTACCTTGGTGTTCACACCCTGCCCCATGTCAATACCCCCGGTGGTAATGGCAACGGTTCCATCGGCATGATACACCGACACAAGAGCGTGCAAAGACCCCACGAAGTACTGCGGATATCTCATCGGTACGATAGCGATTCCACGCTTGAGCCAGCGGTTAGTTTCGTTGAATTGTTCGATTTCAACCCGTCGCACCTCATATTCAACATCCTTGGCAAACATTGGTAGCAGCTCTCGGATCTTGCTATCTTCCGGCAGGTTCTGCATTCGCACTTCCAACGGGTCCAAACCGAGCTGGTGCGCAATGTGTTCCATAAAGTTCTCCGCCATACTGATGCCCTCGTTCGTTCCGGGACCCCGGCAGTAGGTAGAGCTGGGTGAATCCGTCAGCACACTGTGGCCCAACACCTTCCAGGCGCTCGTGTCGTAACAGTTGCGGTAGAACAGGAACGTCACCTTCTCAACCGGTTCGTTCAAGCTGCAGCCGGAATCCTGGTAGAACTTGTTCAACAACCGCTGCACCTTTCCGCGACCGTCCACCTCAACCTCGTACGTGCTCGAACAAGCGGACCGTTTACCGATGGCCGCCATATTGTCCTCCAGCGATAGTATCAGCCGCACCGGACGCTGGGTAAAGTGCGCCGCAATGGCACACGCACATGCCACCTGCGATGCGCGCGATATTTTCGACCCGAAAGCACCGCCCAAACGGCGGATGCGGAAGTTTAGACTGTTCTCTGGCACCAGCAGGGCGCGTGCAATCGCTATCTGACAAATGTCGACCCACTGCGTCGAGCTGTACACGTCCATACCGTCCTCGACCGGTACGCACACGCACTGTTGCGTTTCCATGGAGAGATGATACTGGCTGGGAAGATCAAAGCTTCCTTCGATTCGAACCGATCCGGCACCGGTTTCGTACCGTTCACCGATTTGTACTTCGTCACTCGGATGGATGCGTTCGCTGCTGCCCAGCCTCATTACGTCCCTCACGCTCGGTAGGATCGGTTTGCCATCCGAGGGTCCGTACTCCACCGCAACCAACCGTGCTGCGCGATATGCCTCGTCGAACGTTTCGGCTAGTACAATTCCTACCGGTTGGCCGTTGTATAACACCCGTTCGCTACAGAATATTTCCTCCACGTGCGTGTTTCCCAGTTCCGTTGGCATGAAGTTGTTTGTCCCCGGGATATCTTTGGCGGAGAAGAAAGCCACCACACCGGGCCTAGACAGGGCTGCCGTGGCATCTATTCCAACGATACTGGTACGCGGTTTTGTCGCCAGTACCAGCGCTCCGAACAGTTGCTGCGGTAGATTCGGTATGTCGTCCGTGTAGTCCGCCTCGCCGGCCGTTTGAGCGAGTCCTTCCACCTTAGGGATGTGCTTGGTCATGGGCCAATTTTCCTGCACCGTATCGAACGTTTGCTCGCCTTTAGAAAGCAGCCTTTCTCCCGCCTCTGACCCGGACGAATAGAATCGATCGATCGATACGTTCCTCTCGCCAGCAATGCTAAGTACGGCGCGGTAGAAAAGTGTCAAGGCGAGCTGTTTACGATACTCTGCGGATGCCTCCGGTGGGGATTCGGTAGGTACGATCGTGTAGCTTAAAATGGTCAGCGCTTCCTGGAGCACGGATTCCTCGAAGATATCCTTTCCGACGAGGAAGCTTTCCAGTTGTACCGCGTGGGTAAAACCGGCTGTTATGCCACCGTAGCAAACCGATGCCGTTCGAATCGATGATCCCTGCCACTGCAGAAGAATAGCAGCATTTACGTAGGCGTGCGCATTTTGTGCGCGTGGCATGATTTTGAACGTACGTAGGGAGTACTCCCGAGGATCGAGCGGGTATAGCAACACGTTCAGGATGATCCGCTTGTGCATGTTCATCGATAAGTACTCCTCTACCGTGACGACTTTTGTGGACGTGGTTGAGGTGGCTGAAAGTGGGATTTTGATAGTCGTAGTACCGGTTCCTACCAAATTGTTTTCCTCACACTTACCGATAGTCAAACAGGCACCGACACCCTCCAACAGCAGATACACATCGGACGGGAACTCTCGGTGTCCGTGCTTGATGCTTAGGTTCCCCGCAATCGTTCCGACGTTGCGCACCGGCACGTTGGCGATCAGGTCGAGATGTTTGACAATTTCGCGACAGTACTCGTACCCGCTCGTCACACTCACCTCCTCCAGGATGGCCATCAGCTCGGTCAGTGTAACGTTCGCGCCGATTGTGAGGGCTTCGTTGAAATAATTCACACGCAGATCGGCCACCGAACTGATGTCGATAAAAACTTCCAGATCGTTTGGACGACGATAAACACCTGTGGAAAAAATGTGAACGAGTTAATTTCGATTTAATTAACCCGCACATTGCAGCGCAAGGCATACCTGTAGCAGTGTTGCCAGCCACGAGCATGTACGATTGCGTATCGACAAGCTTGTCGAAGATCCGGAAGATCATTTGCACGTTTTCGACTTTGTACCACTCGCGTCCACCGGGAAACGAGAGGTGGACCTCGTTGGCCATCTCACCCCGGGCCACTGTCGTCGCACAGCTACCGGTGCATGGCCCTTTGCTCTTGGGGCAAATTTTTGGCATCTCCTCGATGTCCTGACAGACCGCCAGTAGCTTCTCATCCGCGTCCACTGCCAGCGATTTGAACGCGTCCAGGATCGGCCGGTAGCCGGTGCAGCGGCAAATGTTCCCGCCGAACGCATTCTCAACCTCCCGCATGGTGACATTCCCCTGGCGCGCCTGCAGCAAGCTGTACATGTTCATCACCATGCCGGGTGAACAGAAGCCACACTGCGTTCCGTTGAAGTGTGCCAACCGTTGCTGGGCCGGGTGGTAACCGTTCAGTTTATTACCGATTCCTTCGATCGTCAAGATATCAAGCCCATTACAGGAAAACAGCGGGAAGAGACACTGTAAGGGGAAACAAGAACAAAGATCATTGAACGTCGACACGTCGAGGGCCTACGTCGATCGATCATACCGAATTAACCGCAAGCGATATAATCTCCTTCGTGACGGGATGCTGCCCGCTAATGTTGACGATGCATGCCCCACAGCCACCCTCGCGGCACATGAACTTGGTCCCCTTGAGCTGCACATGGTAGCGTAGAAAAGTTCCCAGCGAGGTGTCAATAGGGACGGTGCCACTGTTTGCTGTTTGGTGGGAGTAGGAAAAGAATGGGATCACATATCAATATTAAAAGAGCTTTTGGTCCAGTAGATAAATATTTGCTCGGCGACCGGGTATACACATTCACTTGACACTCCATCGCCGTGGGAAGCAATCTATCACTGATAATAATGCTATCTACCCGACGATCTATCGCGCATAGATAAGATCCAGGCCGGTGTACAGCCACCCATACAGGGAACAATCGAACGGAAAATAGCCAATCGTACCTTTAAACACTTTCCCGTTGATTGTAAACACTATCTGCATGATGTGGCCTTTAGTTCTAATTCTTCTAACGCTTTAGGAATGCTTCAATGTTAGACGTCTCTCACTGTTTGATTTCTATTCCTCTCTATCTCCCTATCTCGCGGTCAGCTCGCCTAAAGATTCTTCAAGCCTTATGGAAACAAACACAATCGAACCGGACCAACCGCGAGCTGGCGAGAGACTAAAATGCGCGTGATCGCTGCCCGCGGCGATTCTTTTTTATATAGCGCGTTCGTTCGCGCTTATCACTTGCGTTTGCGACTCGTCCCGCCTCACACCCGTCGTTTCCCTTCCACCCGTGGTCAATTCAATTGTGCGTACTACGCGCCAGTGTTGCCAGTAGCGATGTGTTGTGATCGACGATATTTACTCCACGTGGGCTGAATTTAAATCATCGGGCGTTTTGCCCGCTACCAAAAAAGGGTAAACCGGTTTACCATGCTAAGCAATTTTAATAATTTGTAGCGTCTAGCATGAAGTTTTGCTTCGTTTTAGCTCGTAGACAATATTGGAGATTCTTAGGTCAGATAATGCACCGGTGTACACAATAGGAAGCGTGTGCGATATCGATAAAATGTATCTATACTATCTCGTTTTCCTTAATCCAGATGCATTTCGGTATCTTTTTACCGGTTTGTTAAACCTCTAACCCCTTGTCTCAGAAGAGTTCGACCGTTGTTACGACAGGGAATCAAAATTTTTAATGTTCGCTCATGGAGATTAGATTGTAAAATCCTACAATATTCTGCAGAGCATCTTCCTCACTTTCGAATATACCCAATGTAAAAGCATATAAGGACAACTTGGTACCTCTACAAGTCATAGTATAAGCAGTAAACTGCATCTTGCTTGAAGGCGATGCATTTTAGCTTGCTTTCTTCTCATTGGACTTCTTATAGGACTTCTAAGTTTCTTATAGGGCGGAGTGGGCAGGAATATGGCGATCTCTGACGTTTCGCTTGTTTCTAATCTGTTTACTTTGTGATAAGCAGTTGCAGGGAGGACCTGTGAAAAAGTGTTGTGGTGTAGTGTAAGATAACAAACTATTGTTTCTTATTGTTTGGTTTTATTCAATGTGGAACCAATTCAATTTCGATCATATCGTTTAAACATCTCCAACAGAGAGTGGCTATAAATAGACAAGTGTGAAAGGTCGGTCAATTAAATATCCATCAATTAAACGGCGGATGATGATGTTGTCTGCTTTGTGTACAACTATTGCTTTCTTTGCTAGAGTTAAATGAAAAGCCCAACGGTTTGTTTAACACAGTTTATTTCATGCGGGGATATAATAATAACAACCATGACTACATTCTAGTTTCCCAAAAAAAGAAAAAAAAGGAATAAAAACTGGGTTTCCCCAAATCCCAAAGTGGAATTAGTTCAACAAATACTGCTCTACAGCGTTACCCGCCGTCAGATACACCTGATCCGGCGTCGAGGGAGCTCCCAGTGGGACCCATTCGTTCGGCAAACCGGCATCCTTGCGGGCCGCCAGAACGGCGTTGCGCAGTGCACACAAAACCGAGATGGTCATATTCATGGCCGGTTCGCCGGTCGCCTTCGAGCGAAGTACCCCCGCGGCGTTGGTGCTCTTCTGCAGGAAGCGAATGCGGAAGTCCACCGGAATGTCCTTGGCACCGGGCGGTTTGTAGGTCCAGGTGCGGTTAGTCAGTAGGGCACCCGTTTCCGGATCGAAGATCAACGCTTCGGTCAGGTAGTATCCAACGCCCATAATGAACGCACCCTCGACCTGGCCGATGTCGATACCGGGGCTAAGACTTTCACCAGTGTCCTCGAGGATGTCAACACGGAGCAGCTGTACGTTGCCGGTAAGGACATCGATCTCCAGCTCGGTACAGGTGAGTCCCCAGATGATGTATGCCTGCAAATCTTCCGCCTTGTACATGTACGTCGCGCAGAGGTCGACATTCTTGTAGTAGCTGTTTTCCACAATCGTTTCCCAAGAGGCGTCCTTCATCGCTTCCCGGATGGGCTTCATACGCTCGAGCAGGATCTCACACGCTTTCTTGACCGCCTAGAGAATATTATTCATGAATTTATTAGTTTCTTTGTACAACCGATTCAAGTATCCTGGAAAATACTCACAAATGAAACGGTCTCACTGGTCATACTTCCACCAGTGCAGATGGCGTTAGGTGAAGTCATATTAGCCGATGGCTTAATGCTGATCTTCTCCATTGGGATACCGAGAATGTACGCAGCCACCTGGGCCACCTTCGTGTTCATACCTTGGCCCATCTCGATGCCACCGTGCGTAATGACAACGCTGCCGTCCGTATGATAGACCGAAACCAGTGCGTGGATCGACCCGAAGTACCCCAAGGGGTAACGCATTGGCGTAATGGCAATACCGCGCTTTCTCCAGCGATTCGCACGGTTGAACTCATCGACCTGCTTGCGGCGTGCGTCATACTCCACATCGGCCCGGAACTGTGGCATCAGCTCGCGCATCTTTAAGTCTTCCGGCATGTTGACCATACGCACATCGAGCGGATCCAGCCCGGTCGCGTGGGCCACATGTTCCATAATGGTCTCCACCATGGCGATACCTTCGGTAGTTCCAGGTGCCCGGCACCAGGTGTTGCTGGCCGCGTCGGTAACGGCCGCCTTGGCTACCGTCTTCCAGGCACTGTTATCGTAGCAATTGCGGAAGAACTCGGCACAATGACCCATCGACTCGTTTAGGCACGAACCGAAATCGTGGACATACTCGTTGAAGAGCTTGGTTATTTTGCCGTTCTTTTCGACGTCCACTTCATAGTTCGAGAAGACACCGTAACGCTTGCCGATTGCCTCCATGTTGGCCTCGAGCGTCATCACCAGACGCACCGGGCGTTGGGTCTTGTGAGCGGCAAGGGCCGCTGCACACGCAACCAAAGTAGCACGGGTTCCCTTCGACCCGTATCCTCCACCCAACCGACGTACGTACAAATTCAGGCTGTTCTCCGGAACCTTCAGCATCTTGGAGATGGCAATCTGCGTGAAGTCGATCCACTGCGTGGCCGAATACACATCCATTCCGTCCTCGATCGGAATGCAGACGGACGTCTGCGTCTCCATGGTGTAGTGGTATTGGCCTCCAATCTCGAAAGAACCCTTTACCTTCACGGGTCCAACTGGGGCGGCCTCAAACGCATCACCTAGTGTACTGTACGGCATGTCGTGTAAACGCTCCGTGACGTTATCCCGCAGAACGGCCCTCACGGTTGGATAGCGTACCGTGTTGGTTTTTTCATAATCTACCTTCACCAGCTTGCTGGCACGGTTGGCCAAGTTGAAGGTATCCGCAACAACCAACCCGAGTGGTTGACCGTGGTACAATGCCTTCTCACTGCAGAAGATTTCCTCATCGTGCGGGCCCATGAAACCCTTGAAGTTCATGAAATTGTTTTCCCCGGGAATGTCTTTCGCGGAATAGAAGCCGACCACGCCCGGAATTTTCTATAAGTAGAGAAACACTTTGATGAAATCGTTTCCAGAGAAACGGAACCTATCCTTGAAACGTATCTCACCAATGCCTCCGATGGATCAATCTTGACGATCTTCGCCTGCGCCTCGGTGGACAGCACAAAGGCGGCGTACAGTTCGTTGGGGAAAACGGGCAAATCGTTGGCGTACTTTGCCTCGCCGGAAGTTTGTAGCATACCTTCAATCTTCGGAATATCCTTATTCAATGGCCAGTTCTCCTTGTTCGTATCGAACGACTGCGTTCCAGAGGAAAGCGGGCGCTCCAAGACCGTTCCACCGGACTGGTATTCCGCCTTAACCGGTGCCTTCAAGGTAGGTGCGATGTTAAGCACAAACTTGTAGAACAGCGATAGTGCCAGATTCTTGCGGTACTCGGGTGACGCATCGGGCAACACCCAGTCGGGATTTAACTCATCCTTGAGCGCATTCAAGGCACCCTGGACTGTGTCGTTGGTTAGCAGATTTTTACCAACCAAGAATGCCTCGGTCTTCGCCGCGTGGGTGAACTGAGGGTTGATTCCTCCGAAGCAGATGTTGCTCGATACGATGGAGGAACCGTTGAGCTTCAGCAGGAATGCACCATTGACGTACGCATGGGCATTTTGTGCCCGGGGCATGATCTTGAACGTACGATAGATGTACACCGATGGGTCAAGAGGAGGCAGAATGACGTTCAGCAGCACCTTTTTGTTCATGTTCAACGTAGCATACTCGGATGGACGAACTGTTGACGTTTTACCATGCGCCCCCACTGTAAAGAAAGGGGTTATTAAGTTTGTCATCTAGTTTTTTTTAGTACGGCAACCATACTTACAGATGGTCAACTTTGCGTCAGCTGCCTCGAGGATTAGGTACAAATCGGAAGGAAACTCGTTATGCTGGTTCTTGATGCTCAGATTTCCTGCGATGGTACCGGTGTTACGCACGGGCACGTTCGCGATCAGGTCAATGTGCTTGATCAAATGATCCAGGTAGCCAAATTGGTTATTTTGCTTGGCCGTTGTGCCGAGCAGTTCCATAAGCTCGGTAAGCGAAGTGCCCGCACCAACGGTGAGCGAACCTCCCACGGAATTGGCCCTCAGCTCTTGAACGGCGTTGATGTCGATAAACACCTGAATCCCATCGTTACGGCGATACACTCCGTGAGCCGTATTACCACCGACCAGCGTGTACGGCCGATCACCGATGCTTTCAAAGATGGCAAAGATATCGCTCACATTGTACACCTTATGCCACTCTCTGTTCTCATCGAAGTTTAGATGGAGACCCTTCTTCTGGTTGATCTTTCCTGCCGCGGAACACTTGCCGGCACAGGCGGATCCCGTCTTCGGGCAGATCTTCGTAAGATCCTCGATATCTTGGCACTTCGCCTTCAGCTTCGGATCGGCATCAGCGGCCAACGCCTTGAACGCGTCCAGAATCGGCCGATAACCGGTGCAGCGGCAGATATTACCTCCGAACGAGTTCTCAATCTCCTCCATGGTCACCTTGCCCTTCTTGGCCTCCAGCAGACTGTACATGTTCATCACCATACCGGGTGAACAGTAGCCGCACTGAGTTCCATTGAAGTGCGCCAGAATCTTCTGCGTGGGATGATAGCCATTCTGCTTGTCCCCGATGCCCTCGACTGTCGTCACGTCCATACCGTGACAGGCGAGCACGGGGAACAGACACTGAAACCGAGTTGCCATCATCCAATTATATAATATCTTCCTTTTTTAGATAGCGTTCCGTGAGCCAGTAGTTTGCTTACCGAGTTGACAGCATACGAGAACACATCCCCCGTCACCGGATGGACGCCGCTGAGATTGACGACGCAGGCACCACATCCTCCCTCCAGGCACATGAACTTGGTGCCGCTCAGATGGGCATGGTTCCGGATAAAGGTATTCAACGAGGTGTCCACGGGAACACTCTTTGCGTTGACTGAAAATTACCGATCGGGAGTGGAGATAAATATTTTTGCGACTTTGCGACTCTTAATCACCATTTGTTTCAATTCCTACGGGCACTCTTATCTAATGTCTGACATTATACTATCGAAGGTATTGTACCTACTTTGATAAGGTTTTGAGTTGATGGAAAAAATCACCTCCATGACGTCTTTTGGGGTACTTCTAATTTTGTCCTACACCAAAACGATTATTTCACAACACTCTGCAACTGGATATTGGGGGAAATTGGTGACTTCTTGGGGAACTTTTTGTTAAGGTCTGTATTCTAAATCTGACCACTTGAAAAGGTTGAGTATGATTTGTTTTAAAGAGTATTTCAAATGGTTTAAAATATTTCTATTGTTTTAGAGCACTTCACAGAAGAACAGACTAGCTGCAAAAAGGACTACTAGATTGGATGAAAAACTGTGGAAACAAATGCGCGAAAATCAACAAACAGCACTGGAGTATTAGGCCACCACGATACGCTCACTACGACTGATCGTCAGCGAGTGAAGAGCGTGCTGCCGCGAATGTGCATGTTTGTTAGAATCTAAAATTGCGCGACCATTATCTGGACTCGCAAAAGTGCTCCGTCACCTTGGCCAATTAATGGGTGGAGTATGCGTGTGGCATGATGCCATCCGCAAACGTCCGGGTGTCGCTTGTTTAGGTGAACATCTATTTTATCTATCCACCTATGCCGAGGGTCCACGACCGGTGCTGGTGTGACTTCCCCCGGGAGATTTGCTACTGATTGTTTCCCCTGGTGTTGGCGGACCCGGTGTCCACACTATGTTTGTGGGTGTGTGCGACCATTTTGACCGCTGACTCCGGTGACGGGCAAATAGACGGATCGATAACTGATGGGAAAGCTGATACAAGATTGTTTGACTGTTTCAGCTGTTGACCGAGTCATTGAGGAACGAGTGCATCGTAATGGTTATGAAACATTTATTGAACTACACTCAATGTGGAATGTTCTTGAACACGTAGAAATCAATTCACGAGTGCAAGTTTAGAAATATGGTAAACGCGTTGATTCGTGGTTGTATAGCCCATGTGTATTGAAACACAAGTAGGAGCAATTGTTCGATGCTGCGAAATATGCATGTGTACACTGTACTACATGTCTAAATATTTACGTTTACGTTACGTAAATGAAACAATAAATATTTAGCCACTATACATTTATTTGGAATACCTCAGCCAGTGGAAAACTTTGCATGTTTTTTCAATTGATTTTAAACTCACCGCAATACTCTTTTCGGTTGATCGTGAAGAAGATCTCCAGCTGAACCATTGTAAACGTGCTATGTGATATTATATTGTATAACTGCGGAATCTAGAAACACTCCCGCACTGTCTGCCAAAATTGGCCAAACGTTTTGGATCGCTGTCCACACAAAAACTAATGCACAAGGTCGCAACCGATCTTCTCGCGGTTTAATTTTTTTTAATGTTCACAAGCCCGCGAACTAAACACTCCCGTCACTGACATGTGGCGGTGGTTGTGAGAATGCGCCAACAACGCGACCAACCAGAATCTGTTAATAAAAAATGCGCGCCCACCAAAGTAACCACAATCGCGTTGCCTGAAAACGCTTCGACTTTCGGATTCATGATTAACAAAAAAAAAAATCAACACTGTACGAGAGAGGGTTGAATAGCACTCGCCGGTAAGGAAAAAAAAAACAGATCGCTCATTGTAAGCGGTGGAACCAATACCAACGCCACGTGCTGCGATGTTTCGGCGTGCCGGCAAAAAAGTTCCCCAACCCCGAACATGTGATTGTGATGCGTCCGCGAACCGCGCCGGTAGGATGATTAGATACGCATGTTCCGTTTGCGTTTTAGCTTGCCTAGCGTCTATTTTTGGCCTGACGTCATACAGTGTTGTACGTAAGTTGTGTTGCGGCTGATTTCTATGAAGTCTGTATTTGTTACTGGCCATTTTTACGGCAAGATATAACAGCTTCTATTAAGTTATCAAAAGTTTATCAAATAAACCACTTAGTATTTACTGTGCACCTTTTATTTACTATGGAGGGTTAACGTTAGGGAAATTTACATTTCCTACAAGTTTCCTCCCTCGAACTGTAATCGATTGAAAAAGGGAAATTACATTTTCTTTCGAAAAGGTTATCTGACCATCCCCTAAACCCCTCGAGACATATACGACTACTGTAAATGTTTACATTTTTCGTGTATTATTGACCACCAAAGCTTTTACCATAATGAAACGATTATTGATCCCATAAATTTCAAACGTGCCCCACAATTCGGCAACATTCGTCGACATGGAACGGAGCAGAACGGAATCAACACGCCCCATTTGACTGTAAGGGAAGGATCGGACTTGGTTCGGGATGTTTAGTTTGGATCCGGGTGGCGATAGTTTAAGGTTTAGTTAGTCGATAGAATTTTGTGTGGTGTCGGAATGCAGGTTCTAAGTGTCGGCAGTCCAATAACAAAAGCATGAATTTTTCTGGTATATAGCTACATGTCTCAGGGAAAGCCAGAAATCATCGGTAGCAGGGAAATGGCTTACTTGAATTAGTCTCGTTTATTTTCTCCTAATTATCGAATCTTTAGTAAATCAATTAACCTTCTTTCGGTTAATTTTCTTCGGTTTGTTTGCAAACAAACGAGCAACGATTTTCTTCACACAAAATGTTATAGAAATAAGCACTAGAGTCACAATGCCTGCGATGAAGGCGTAGACATCCAAATTGTTGTACTCAAAAAAGTTGAGGTCCTGGGCTGCAGAGATCAGATGCTTGGCGCCGTCATGCCGCAGTACATACTCAATCCAAAACCGGGCAAGCTCCATCGGTGGTAGCGGTTGGTCACGGAACAGCCGAGAAATGAGTTTTATATTCGAAGCGAATCTAGAACCGAAGGAATGAGTGTTTGATATTGTGTAAATGTGTTTATAAGGATAATTTTTACTATAAAAACCTACTTGTCATTACTTAACACCTCGTTGACTGCTTTACTAAAAATAGCTTCATTTAGTTCCGTATAGGTTACTCCAATGCCCCAGCCAGACTGTTCTGCGCGAGCCATGTTTAACAGCTGATCTCCAAAGATCGGTATGCCGACGATCGGAACTCCATGGTAGATCGACTCGGTGCAGCTCAGCAAACCACCGTGGGTGATGAAAAGTTTCACGTTCGGATGGGCAAGAATGTCATCCTGTGGGAACCATTTTCCAAGCAGGAACTTGCCCTTATCCAGAACGAGCGTATCGTCATCCCATTTCCAGATGATGTTTTGCTTTACGGCAGATAGTACCTTGATGATATCGTCCCGTTTTTGTCGGTCCATTTTGGAGGGCTTTATGTTAGAACCCATCGAGAAGTAGATCACTCCATGCTTAGATTTCTCGACGAAATTCTTGATGTCCTGCAAGAGGATATTTAAGAAAATTAAATCAAATGCGGAGTGCGTTGACGGAAGAATCCAGTTCCATCCGCTTACCTCTGGCAATGGATTAACCTTCCGGTTGACGTGAAACCCTCCAACTTCTATCAAATTGGGCAGATAAGGACGGGGGAAGCTCAGACTAAAGTGACTGTTTACCAATACCAGTGACACCCCATGGCGGCGCATCTCCGCCAAGGAGCGCTTGGCATTAGGGAAGAATTTCCTATAGTACTCCTCGTGAATCGGGTCGAACAGCACGCTCTTCAATATCTCATCGAATCCGGTAAACAGCACGTTGGTGAGCCGTTGACGGAAGTTCATACGACTAGTGAGCCCAATCATTGGATGGGGAATGTACGAGAGCGGCTGAGGGGAACCGATGAGTGAGGTCACCCAGGCCGACGCACCAAACGTGGACATTGCGATGACCGGACAGTTGAAGCGATCGCCAAATCCAAGAAACACTTCATCGAGAAATATTTCCAGCACTAGCAGATCGAACTGCTCGTCGGAATGAAGCAGAGATTGGACGGCGGGCGAGGATAGCGTGGTGTTGGCGATGGCATGCACGAAGTATTGAAGGTTTAGCATTTTCTGCACGATGCTGTTATCGATACGCTCGAACACTTTGTCCATCATATCTGCAAAAGTGATTGGAGAAGCGGTTATCACGGTACAATCGAGGGTTTTTGTCTTTGTAATATACCTTCCAACATTCGGGTGTGTTCAATTTTAACGTGACGAGTGTTTTCAGGTGCATTTGGTAACGCAAAAGGACTGATGACGGTTACCTACAACAAAGCAAACGATAGTTTTTACATAATCTCGTTTATTGAAATAACAGTTTGAAAACATTCAACAATTACCTCGTGACCGTGTAAGGCGAGTTCTTTCATAAGAGTAGACCCAAGAATCCAGTGCGATTTGGACATTGTAGGGAAGATGCCGAGAATTTTCGACCCCTCTACTTGACCGTTGGCCAAGAAAAGGCACAGCAGTATTCCGGCATGAAGCGAATTTCGGCTAACCATGATTGCAAACAAACCAAACTGTCTCGTCGCACAACAAACAATCTGGACCGCGACGCGGTCACCGTCCTACCCAACTGACGGCGACATGCAACATTGCCCCGTTTCCGCAGATTCCTACCCCCGCGAGTCCAGAACTGTCAGCTTTCTCTTGCACACTTTGTCTCCCTTCTCGTTCTAATGATGAATCGGTGTGCTAGGGGAGAAGTCACATCTGCCCTTTCACATCTTCCCTTTCAGTCTGACACATTACAATAGCGGAGCCGATCGTGTAGCATTCCCACACTGCACAGCAACCCGAATGTGTGTTGGTGCACTTTATGTCGGTCAATCATGTAGAGAATAAAAAAGGTCGTCTGTATGAATGCCATCACGCACCAACTGTCAACCGCGACGCGATGAAGTTTTCAGTCTTCGAAACATCCAGCGCCTGAACAGTCGAGTGAAAAAGTGTAAAGTGTTGTTCCTTCAAGAGTGTGTTGAATTTTCAATGTTCATGGCGTCTAAACGGAAGCTAATAGGATCCATCAACAAGTCGGGAACAGTGTCAGCTCATGTGCGATCTGATCCGGGAAACGGATGGGGAGTTCGATCGTCCACGAACGCGTTGGCCGGATCTTAGAATCGGTAAGTAAACAAAGTGGTAGTGCAAAATCATAACCATTTATAACAGCGATTCACTAATTCTATTCCTTAGTTTGTTTCGTTCAACAGAAATAACACCGGAGGAAGAAACCGCCCTTGGGAGAGCAGAATGTTGAAGAAGCGGAGGAATTCTACGAAAAATAAAAATTTCCGCGTTGGCGGCTCGAGCAGAATACAACACCGTCTTCTCCGTCTCATTTGACATCCGAAATGGATTATATAGTTGTGTGCGTGCCGTTATGGTGAAATAGCACGCACACATTCGTAACCTCTGTTTGGCACTAACACCACCACAAAATAACCGATTGAATGTTGCACCCCACCCCCTTTTTTGGTGCAACACTTTGTCTCGTTATGGAGATCGAAAATTAACAAACGAGATGGTAACGATATGATAACGAGACAAAATTCGCCAGTTGGGTACTGAATGGCCCGGTGTGTTTTTTTATGCCTCGTAACGGCGATGATATGCAATATTTGTAGCCATCATCGTGTATTAGGGAGTAAAAGAAGACCGTCTATGAAAGCGGTTGATAATCAGTCTACTGCGATTCCGTAGATGAGTGTGTGTGATAGACTGTGATGATGCATGTGCTGTGTGTGCTATGATGCAATAAAAAGATGCATCCTTTTGCAGATGAGAGCCTTTAAGTTTAACTCGAATTTATTTAAAAACTTAACCGTCCACTAACTCTGTTTCATAATGTTTTTATTTTTATCCATGAACCATCACCATTTATTTTTAAATCATCGAAATAGAATACGAAACATTGAATTAATTCAGTTTAAATTGATCAATTGCATTGGAAGCATTTAGGAAAATTTGTTCCGGTGTCGTAGCCGATCCTAGTGGAATCCAATCATCCGGTTTTCCGGCATCCTTTTGCGCCGAACGTAGCGCATAGCGCAAGGCAAACAGCACCACTACACTCATGGTCAGCGATGGCTCCCCGGTGGCCTTAGATCGTAGCACTCCAGACTTATTGTCGCCCGTTTGCAGAAGCCGAATGCGGAAGTCCACCGGGATGTCCTGTGCACCCGGAGGCTTATAGTTCCACGAACGGTTCGTCAGCAGCGCACCGGTGGTCATGTCGTAAACCAGTGACTCTGTTAGCCAGTACCCGATGCCCATAACGAACGCACCCTCGATCTGTCCGATGTCGATTCCGGGGCTCAAGCTTTCGCCCGTATCCTCGAGGATGTCGACTCGGGTCAGTTGAATGCTACCGGTCAGAAGATCGGTCTCTATCTCGGCGCAGCTCACGCCCCAAATGCTGTAGGGCATTAGATCGGATCCCTTATATTGGAACAACTCACAGAGACCAATGTTTCGTGTGTAGCAGGTCTGTGTAACCGTTTCCCAGGAGGCATTCTTGAGCTCATCCTTGACGGGTTGGATACGGGTGTTGAGAGTTTCGCATGCCTTCTTTACGGCCTGTTTGGATGAATTAAACTCATGATTGTGGAAAGATGGACAGATATGTTGAGGTACATTAACACACAATACTTACATAGCCTACAGCGTCGCTTGCCATGCTACCACCGGTCATCACGCAATTCGGTGAAGCCCGATCAATGGTTGGTTTGACAGCGACCTTTTCCAACGGAACACCCAAAACATAGGCGGCAATCTGTGCCACCTTCGTGTTGATACCTTGTCCCATCTCAATCCCACCGTGTGTGATCGATACGGACCCATCCTTGGCGTAGATAGAAATGAGAACGTGCAATGTGCCAAAGTGTACCATCGGGTAGTGCATAGGGATCATTGCAATGCCCCGCTTGCGCCAACGGTTGTTGGCATTAAAATCGTCGATCAATTGCTTCCGCCTATCAAAGTCCACATCCAGCCGGAACTGGGGCATCATCTGAGGCAGTTTACTTTCCTTCGGCATGTTCGCCAACCGTACCTGCATCGGATCAACGCCAGTAACCCACGCGATGTGCTCCATGATCGTCTCGATCATGGCAACGCCCTCGGTTGTGCCCGGCGCGCGCGTCCAGGTAGTCGATGGAGCATCGGTTAGCACAAAATCCCCTTTGATCTTCCAAGCGCTCGAATTGTACGCCAGTTTGAACGCTTCGGTTGTGAAATCCAGCAAATTATCGTTCCGGGATGAACCAAAGTCTTGCATGAAGTGGTTGGTTAGCTTCAAGACGGTACCCTTTTCGTCCACATCTACATCATAGTTGCCAATGCAGCCGCTTCTCTTGCCCACCGTCGCCATGTTCGACTCGATGTTCAGCACAACCCTTACCGGACGTTTGGTCAGGTGCGCGGCGAGGGCACATGCGCACGCAATCTGGCTTGCGCGTGTCAGTTTTGCGCCGTATGCGCCACCTAGACGTCGGACGGTAAAGTTGAGGCTGTTCTCTGGCACCTTGAGTGCGGCCGCTACCGCCACCTGGCAGAGATCGATCCACTGCGTGGCGGAGTAGATGTCCATGCCATCCTCAATCGGTACGCACACGCAAGTCTGTGGTTCCATCGTGTAATGGTACTGCCCAGCCATTTCGATCGTACCGGAAATGTGCCTGGTTTCAGCCAGGGTCGTAGTTTGATTGCTTTGTTTCGGAGCTATGTGCTCTACGTTCTTCGTAGTGGCTTGTAAGTCCATCCAGGACTTCAAGGTAGGGATTATCCCGGGGATATCAGAACCCCGTTCGTAGATGATCTTCACCTTTTTGGCGGCATCGATCGCTTGGTCGTATCGCTCCGCCACAATCATACCGACTGGTTGGCCGTAAAATAGTACGCGACCGCTGCAAAAAATCTCCTCCACATCCGGGAACGGTATAACCATGCCATCGGCAACGAAACTATTTTTCCCGGGGATGTCCTTGGCAGAGTAAAATGCAACAACTCCGGAGCGTTTCTGGAAATGATAGAAAGAGACAGTACAAACAATCAACAGCTGAGATTCATTGTTTCTTACCAGCGCCTCTGAAGGATCGATTTTCCCGATCATACTGTGCGGCCGTGTCGCTACGACGTATGCACCGTGCAGCTCACCGGGAAAGGGTGGCATATCATTCGTATACTTCGCCTCACCGGATACCTGCGCTAGACCTTCGAGTTTCGGAACGTTTTTCGTTAATGGCCAGTTTTTCTCGATAGTATCAAATGTTTGTTGGCCAGATGACAAAGGACGCTCCAGGCTAGACGCCCCGGATGTAAACCTAGGACTTATGGCGACACCGTTCTCCATCGCTACACTAAGAATGCATTTGTAAAAAAGGGCGATTGCAAGATTCTTTCGATATTCGGATGAAGCATTCTCCAAGCTCGAATTGGGTTGTATCTCCGAGGCGAGCACGTTGAGGGTTTGCTGTAGTGTTCTATCATCGATCAGCCGTTTCCCTGTGAGAAATTGTTCCGTGCGGTTCGCATGGGTAAACTGTGAATCAACCAAAAGATTGGATTACTTTCCTTCAGCTTACGATCGATCATTTGGTAATTTGTAGTGTAACATCACCTTGGGATGAATGCCTCCAAAACAGAGTGTTGCCGAGTTGACGGTGTTTTTGTCGCTATTGAAGTTCAACAGGAAGGCAGCATTAACGTAAGCGTGAGAATTTTGAGCACGTGGTGTCACTTTATACGATCGGAAGACACTCCTGTTGGCAGGGATCAGTGGCAAGGAAATGCCTTTAAGTAGTTTTTTTGTCATGTCGATCTGTGTAAATTCATACGGAGTCTTCTGGTAGGTAAAAATTAGGGAATCGACTGGTGGGAAAATAAACAATTTCAAACACTTAAATAAATGGTACGCTACTAGAGAAATCGCATATTGTAGGGTAAATGCATACTTATCGTCAACTTTGCGCCGACAGCTTCAAGTAGAATGTAAAGATCTGATGTAAAGTCTGGATGTTGATTTTTAGTAATCAGATTCCCCGCGATCGTACCGGTGTTGCGTATAGCGAGGCTTGCCACCAGATTAAGGTGTTTGGCCATCTCTTGGCAGTAGGTAAAGCTGGGTCTCTTACGTGCTACCTTCGATAGGATCTGCATAAACTCTGACAATGTTACGTTCGCACCTATGAAGAGCTCGTTTGAACTCAGGTAATGGCTACGAAGCTCTTCGACAGAGTTGACGTCGATGAAAATTTGTAGGGCATCATTTCGACGATAGACACCTGTCAATAAAAGGATATTACGTTTTTGGGCTATAGCTTACAGAGCTCTCCTTACCATGGGCTGTATTCCCTCCGACAAGCATGTATGGTTTCGATCCAATTGTGCCGAATATCCAAAATATTTCATACACAGTGTATACCCTATGCCACTCTCGATTATCGTCAAACACGATTTGGATGGGACGCACTGGATCGACTTCACAAGCAACAGATGGACACTTTCCAGAGCACGCCGTCTTTGTTTTGGGACAAATCCGAAGCTCCTCAATGTCCAGCAGTTCCTTGTCGGCATCGGAGGTGAGCGACTTGAACGCATCCAGGATCGGCCGGTACCCGGTACAGCGGCAGATGTTACCCCCGAGAGCATTCTCGACCTCTTCCATCGAAACGGAACCCTTCTTCGATTCCATCAAGCAGTACATGGTCATCACCATGCCCGGCGAGCAGTATCCACACTGGCTTCCGTTCATATGCGCCAGTCGCTCCTGGATCGGATGGTAACCGTCCAGCCGGTTGCCCAACGCCTCGACCGTTTTGACATCCATGCCATGGCATGCGTACACAGGAAACAAACACTACAAAGGGACTTGATTAGTAGTCAAATAGAAATGGCCAACCTTCGATGATCCCTTTGACCTACCGAATTCACCGACCACGTTCTAGTCCCCTTCGTGACGGGATGGACTCCGGATACGTTTACGATACACGCGCCACATCCTCCCTCCAGACACATGAACTTTGTTCCGGAGAGATGTGCATAGTTGCGAATAAAAGTATTGAGTGAAGTGTCCACTGGAACAGTGCCAGATTTAGCTGCGAAACGGAGAAGAAGGAATCGAGTAAAACATTTTCGACAGTAAAACGCTCTTTTTATGTGTTACCGGTATAAGATTTGCCGTTGATGTTGAAAATGACGTCGGTAAGAGGTCTTGTATGAAAGAGAAAAGATTATATTTTCGTTGAGCAAGCCATATTGTAGATAGTACACTCATAGTTTTTATAAACTAACGGTAAATAAGTTCTACTAATTTAGGTTTTGGAAACTATGCGACCATATATTATTTGGATGTCTTTATGTTCCACTGTTTTGCCTTACATTTTAAAGCACGCTTGTTTCAATTTAATGTTGCTTCATCCTTGTTTTTGTCTCGAATTTTTGCACTACAGCATACATTAACGCTTTTCTTGTAGTTGTTATAAGAAAACAAAAATCAGTATGATCTTTATTCTTTAACAAACCCCTTTCCTTGAAACGAGGTGAACTTATTTTTAATCTTTCATAATACCGATAAGAAGGACGCGTTGTGAAAAAACAAGAAACCGGATATTGATAGCTGATCCAGTTTAAGAAGAGTCGTTGTTCCTTTTTTACTTTAAACCATTGCCAATGAGTACCAATAAACCATGAAAACGGTAAGATTTTTTGTTTCTTTCAATGTTTTTTTTAGCAAAAATATGTAAATGTTGTTATGTTAAATAATGTTCAATAATGAGATCACCGCACAATAGTTCTTTAACATAGAGTAAATTTTCATATTTCTAAAATATTTATAATGAAATAGCTTTTGCTAGTATGTAGATTCATTCGACACACTTAAAATGAATCAAACTTTTACACTTCGTTTTTGTAGACACTATTTTTAGACACTATTTTTCAATTTTTTATTCACTCCATTTTAAATGGTTAAGTTAGAGTTACCTTTTATAATCCGTAAATTCACGAACTTTTTCTGTGAATGCTGGTAACATTGTCTATATTATTAATTCAATACCACAAATCTTCCACTGTATTGTTTTTGGTAACACTGCGATAATAGTTGGAGGTACACTTTTATGTAGGTTTCTACCAGTGATAGAGCAAACTGTGTGCATTGAAGTTAGACCCAACGCAATGGACCAGCTCGGATAAAATATCGTGGGCAAATGACGGGAGCAGCAAATGTAAAGACACTTTTATGGCGGTTGGCTTAAGGGGATGTTGAAATAGCGGATATTGACCTTACTGTAGCCAGTCCCAGTCTTTACTTACGTGTAGCATGTCAGAAAATGTCATTAATGGTGTCTATGGCATGGTTGGTTCCAAGGTCGACTGCAAAGTAATTTAAATATGGGTTCTCTTGGTTTTCCTCCGTTTCGTTCGCCATCTCAACTTATTCATAAAGTAAAAAATGTTGCACGCAACTATCATTGTTTTATGAATCACAATTCGAGGTTTGTAATCAGTATTTTTCGTAAACTCTAGTACGGTACATTATCTTTTTAATACTGTCTGTTACTAATTATTCTTTTTCGAAGTACTACATTGTAATTTCTTTGCAAACAACATTTTGACCAATTTCTTTACAATAAAGTGCAAAACCATTAACACTACCAAGCCCATCGCTACGATGAAAGCGTACACATCCAAATTGTTATACTCGACAAAGGTCAAATCCTGGGCTGCGGATATCAGATGCTTTGCGCCGTCGTGCCGAAGAACGTACTCGACCCAAAATTTGGCCATATCCATCGGTGCGAGTGGTTGATCGCGCAATCGTCGTGATATTGTTTTCACATAGGTTGTGTAACTGTGTGGGGAAGAAAGATTAACAACTAATGATAAGAATAGTGCTTTCAACCCAATCTTTGTGTGAATGGTACTTACATTGCACTATCAAGCACTCCGTTGACGGCTTTGCTGAAAGTAGCCTCATTCAGTTTCGTATAGGTCACCCCAATACCCCAGCCAGCTTGTTCGGCACGAGCCATGTTTAATAGCTGATCACCAAAGATCGGTATGCCAACGATCGGAACTCCATGGTAGATCGACTCGGTGCAGCTCAGCAAACCTCCGTGCGTAATGAAAAGCTTCACGTTCGGATGGGCAAGGATGTCATCCTGTGGGAACCATTTTCCGAGCAGGAACTTGCTCTTGTCCAGCACGAGCGTATCGTCGTCCCATTTCCAGATGATGTTTTGCTTAACGGCAGAAAGCACCTTGATGATATCGTCCCGTTTTTGTTGGTCCATTTTGGAGGGCTTTATGTTAGAACCCATCGAGAAGTAGATGACTCCATGCTCAGATTCTTCGATGAAATTCTTGATGTCCTGGAAGCCAAAAATCAAATCTGAAATGTGTTGACGGAAGAACCCAGTTCCATCCGCTTACCTCTGGCAATGGAGTAACCTTCCGGTTGACGTGAAACCCTCCAACTTCTATCAAATTGGGCAGATAAGGACGGGGGAAGCTCAGACTAAAGTGACTGTTAACGAGTATCAAAGAAACTCCATGGCGCCGCATCTCCGCCAACGATCGGGTGGCATTAGGGAAATATTCCTTGTAGTATCGCTGCTGAGTCTCTTCGCACAAGAACTCCATCAGCGCTTCATCGAACGCGGTAAACAGTACGTTGGTGAGCCGGTCCCAGAAGTTCATCCTGTCCGTAAGCCCCATCATCGGGTGAGGGACGTACGAGAGCGGCTGAGGGGACCCGGTCAACGAGTTTACCCAGGACGATGCACCAAACGTGGACATGCCTACCACTGGGCAGTTGAAGCGATCCGCGAAACCAAGAAATACATCGTCGAGGAAGATTTCCATCACCAGTAGGTCGAACGTTTCCTGCTCTGAGTGGAGCAATGTTTGCACTTCGGGTGAGGTTAGTGTGGTGTTGGCTATTTCTTCAACAAAGTTTCCCAGTTCCAGCATCTTTTGCACGATAGTGTCATCGATCTTTTCGAACACCTCATCCATGATCTCTGCGTGATATAGGAGTAAATTACGATAGGCCGTTGTTCATATGTTGATTTGAATTAGAGTTTGATACCTTCAAAAAGGTGGCTATTGTAGACGATCTCCACGTGGCGATAATTTTTCGGGGCATTACTTAACCGAAATGGACTGATAACAGTTACCTGAGGGATAAAAGTACACTTATCTCTTATTACCTAAAACTTCATAAATTCATTACACCTTCCTACCTCATGCCCATCGAGCGCCAATTCTTTCATGAGGGCCGATCCGAGAATCCAGTGGGACTTGGACATCGTAGGAAAGATGCTGAGTATTTTGGCGCTATCCACCTGACATTTCGTTGGGTAAAACGAAAGAGCTAACACTGCGACACACACACTGTACAGCAAATTGAATGCTGTCTTCATTTTTACTGGCAAAAGGCGAAAACTTTCTCAGATTATTATGGACTGTTTCATCCCACGGACACCGGTCAACTGAATGAGAATTCACTCGGTCGCCCTTGATAGTATATATATATAGTTGCTTGATTAGAGTCGCGTGCGGGGACTTGCAAGTCATCATTAGACGCGTGTTTATCAAAGAGTTCTCGATGATATTGTTCCGAGGCGAGCGTTCGGTATGTTACACAGCTTTGCCAGTGTTGCCGATAATGTTTATTGATGTGAGTGCACCACGAGATAGACTCATATAGTTAGAAAAGTTAACTTACATTACGATAAACAGGATAAACAGATAATCCAGTACGTCGTGTTTTGGTGTGTTTTATATTATAATTTGATAAAAGAAAAGTTGTATGACCCCAGTCGTAAGACAAATGAAAATGTGAAAGGAAATTCATGGAGTTTAAACTGAGTTGATCTGATAGACTGAAACTGATAGAGTTGTTCGACTTCAGGGAAATTTGTACCGGCTTCGTATCTGATCCCAGTGGAAGCGCGGCAGTCCAGAAGCATGTCGTTTACGCTTAGCATCTGTTAATATCACCAACGATTCGTCAACAATGCACCGGTGGTCTGAATCCCCTCCACATCCTGGAACGGTATAATCATATCATCGGCGGCAAAAGTACTCAACCCGAGGATTCTTTCAATATTCGGATGAATCACTTGTCAATCTCGGATCGGTTTGTATCTCCGAGGCGCGCATGTTGTGGACTTGTTGAAGTGTTCGATCATTGGAACTGTGGATCAACCAGAAGAGATCATTTGGAGGTTCATAGTGTAACGTCTCCTTGGGATGAATGCCTCCAGAATATAGTGTTGCCGAGTTAGTAATGCATCCTGTAGTATTCTTTCTACTTTTTTGTTCACTTCAACGGATATAAATAACATTTAATTTTAAACATTTCTCGATTTACGAAACAAAATTAGCATCGAGTTCTTTTAAGTACTTCATTTCATGGAGTTTGAACACGTTTTCTATGTAACTTATATTGAAAGAACTAGTTATTTTTTTTCGAAGTACTATTTTGCAATTTCTTTGCAAACAATATTTTTACCATTTTCTTTACGATAAAGTGCAAAACCATTAACACTACCAAGCCCATCGCTACGATGAAAGCGTACACATCCAAATTGTTATACTCGACAAAGGTCAAATCCTGGGCTGCGGATATCAGATGCTTTGCTCCGTCGTGCCGAAGAACGTACTCGACCCAAAATTTGGCCATATCCATCGGTGCGAGTGGTTGATCACGCAATCGTCGTGATATTGTTTTCACATTGGTTGTGTAACTGTGCAAATGTAGGGAAGAAAGATTAGTAACTGAATGTCACAATTATTTTTCAAACCGATATGTTACCGAGTGGGACTTACATTGCGTTATCAAGCACTCCGTTGACGGCTTTGCTGAAAGTAGCCTCATTCAGTTTCGTATAGGTCACTCCAATGCCCCAACCAGCCTGTTCGGTACGGGCCATATTCAGCAGCTGATCACCGAAGATCGGTATGCCAACGATCGGAACTCCATGGTAGATCGACTCGGTGCAGCTCAGCAAACCTCCGTGCGTAATGAAAAGCTTCACGTTCGGATGGGCAAGGATGTCATCCTGTGGGAACCATTTTCCGAGCAGGAACTTGCTCTTGTCCAGCACGAGCGTATCGTCGTCCCATTTCCAAATGATGTTTTGCTTGACGGTGGAAAGCACCTTGATGATATCGTCCCGTTTTTGTTGGTCCATTTTGGAGGGCTTCAGGTTAGAACCCATCGAGAAGTAGATCACTCCATGCTCAGATTTCTCGATGAAATTCTTGATGTCCTAGAAGCAGAAACTTAAGGAGTTAGAATCAAATGTGGAGTGTGTTACCGGACAAATCCAGTTCCATTCGCTTACCTCTGGCAATGGAGTAACCTTCCGGTTGACGTGAAACCCTCCAACCTCTATCAGATTGGGCAGATAGGGACGGGGAAAGCTCAGACTAAAGTGACTGTTAATAAGCACCAGCGAAACTCCATGGCGGCGCATCTCCGCAAGTGACCGCTTGGCATTAGGGAAATATTCCTTGTAGTACCGCTGCTGAGTCGCTTCGCACAAGAACGTCATCAGCGCTTCATCGAGCGCGGTAAACAGTACGTTGGTGAGTCGTTCCCAGAAGTTCATCCTATCGGTAAGCCCCATCATCGGGTGAGGGACGTACGAGAGAGGTTGAGGGGACCCAGTCAGTGAGTTTACCCACGACGATGCACCAAACGTGGACATGCCTACCACTGGGCAGTTGAAGCGATCCGCGAAACCAAGAAATACATCGTTCACGAAAATTTCCAGCACCAGTAGGTCGAACGTTTCTTTCTCTGAGTGGAGCAATGTTTGCACTTCGGGTGAGGTTAGTGTGGTGTTGGCTATTTCTTCAAAAAAGCTTCCCAGTTGCATCATCTTTTGCACGATACTGTCATCGATCTTTTCGAACACCTCATCCATGACCTCTACGTGATATAGGAGTGATTCATGAACATTGGCCGTTTGTCATTGCTTGGTTAGAATTATAGTTTGATACCTTCAAATCGATGGCTGTTATAGACGATCTCCACATGGCGATAGTTTTTCGGAGCATTACTTAACCGGAAGGGACTGATAACGGTAACCTGAGGAGTAACAGTAAACTTATCTCTTATTACCTTAATCCTCTTGGATTCATTGTATCTTCTTACCTCATGTCCATCGAGCGCTAATTCTTTCATGAGGGCTGATCCGAGAATCCAGTGGGACTTGGACATCGTAGGGAAGATGCTGAGTATTCTAGCTCCCTCCACGTTACATTTCGTTGGGTAAAATGAAAGAGCTAACATCGCGACACACACACCGTACAGCAAATTGAATGCTACCTTCATTTTTACTGGCGAAAGGCGAAAACTTTCTCAGATTATCGATGGACTCACGTATCGACTCACGGATCGACTCACGGACACCGGTCAACTGAATGAGAATTCACACGTTCGCCCTTGATATATATCATATATCTACTTGCATAGCAACTTGCAAGACTTGCAAGTCATCATAAGACGAGCGTTCGGTATGTTACACAGCTTTGCCAGTGTTGCCGATAATGTTTGTTGATGTGGATGTACAATGAGGTAGACTCACATAGATTAAAAAGTGAACTTATATTACGATAAACAGGATAAACAGATAATCCCGTACGTCGCTTGGTGTGTTTTGATTTATAATTTGATAAAAAAAAGTTGTATGACCCCAGTCACAAGACATATGAAAATGTAAATGGAAATGGATGGAGTTTAAACTGAGTTGATCTGATAGACTGAAACTGATAGAGTTGTTCGACTTCAGGGAAATTTGTACCGGCTTCGTATCTGATCCCAGTGGAAGCGCGGCAGTCCAGAAGCATGTCGTTTACGCCTAGCATCTGTTAATTTCACCAACGATTCGTCAACAATGCACCGGTGGTCTGACGGCGACAAAAGTACTCAACCCGAGGATTCATTCAATATTCGGATGAATCACTCGTCAATCTCGGATCGGTTTGCATCTCCGAGGCGCGCATGTTGAGGACTTCCTGAAGTGTTCGATCATCGCAACTGTGGAGCGACCAGAAGAGATCATTTGGAGGTTCATAGTGTAACGTCTCCTTGGGATGAATGCCTTCTGAACATAGTGTTGCCGAGTTAGTAATGCATCCTGTAGTATTCCTTCTACTTTGTTGTTCACTTCAATGGATTTAAATGAATTTTCTTCTTTAATACATAAAAACTTATTTTTCTTCTTGGCGTAACAACCGTCTCGGTCATGGCTGCCCCATGAAGGGACTTACAAGACTTTTTCCCTTTGAGTACGTGGATAGTCAGTTCGCTCGTACAGGGAAGGGTCTAGAAATTTTAACACAAAACATTTAAGTTTAAACATTCTTAGAATTGCAAAACAAAATTTGCATTGAGTTCTTTTAAGTACTTTATTTCGTAGAGTACTTTATTCTACGTATCTAATATTGAAAGAACTATTTATTCTTTTTCGAAGTACTACTTTGTAATTTCTTTGCAAACAACATTTTTACCAATTTCTTTACAATAAAGTGCAAAACCATTAACACTACCAAGCCCATCGCTACGATGAAAGCGTACACATCCAAATTGTTATACTCGACAAAGGTCAAATCCTGGGCTGCGGATATCAGATGCTTTGCTCCGTCGTGCCGAAGAACGTACTCGACCCAAAATTTGGCCATATCCATCGGTGCGAGTGGTTGATCGCGCAATCGTCGTGATATTGTTTTCACATTGGTTGTATAACTGTGCAAATGTAGGGAAGAAAGATTAGAAATTAATGATAAAAATAGTACATTCAACACAATCTTTTTGCGAGTGGGACTTACATTGCGTTATCAAGCACTCCATTGACGGCTTTGCTGAAAGTAGCCTGATTCAGTTTTGTATAGGTCACTCCAATGCCCCAACCAGCCTGTTCGGTACGGGCCATATTCAGCAGCTGATCACCGAAGATCGGTATGCCAACGATCGGAACTCCATGGTAGATCGACTCGGTGCAGCTCAGCAAACCTCCGTGCGTAATGAAAAGCTTCACGTTCGGATGGGCAAGGATGTCATCCTGTGGGAACCATTTTCCAAGCAGGAACTTGCTCTTGTCCAGCACGAGCGTATCGTCGTCCCATTTCCAAATGATGTTTTGCTTGACGGTGGAAAGCACCTTGATGATATCGTCCCGTTTTTGTTGGTCCATTTTGGAGGGCTTTATGTTAGAACCCATCGAGAAGTAGATCACTCCATGCTCAGATTTCTCGATGAAATACTTGATGTCCTGGAAGAGGATATTTATGAGAGTAGAATCAAATGTGGATTGCGTTGACGGAAGAATCCAGTTCGATTCGCTTACCTCTGGCAATGGATTAACATTCCGGTTGACGTGAAACCCTCCAATCTCTATAAGATTGGGCAGATAGGGACGGGGAAAGCTCAGACTAAAGTGACTGTTAACAAGAACCAGTGAAACTCCATGGCGGCGCATCTCCGACAGTGACCGCTTGGCATTGGGGAAATATTCCTTGTAGTACCGCTGCTGAGTCGCTTCGCACAAGAACGTCATCAGCGCTTCATCGAACGCGGTAAACAGTACGTTGGTGAGCCGGTCCCAGAAGTTCATCCTGTCCGTAAGCCCACTCATCGGGTGAGGGATGTACGAGAGCGGTGACGGGGACCCGATCAACGAGGTTACCCAGGACGATGCACCAAACGAGGACATTGCAATCACTGGGCAGTTGAAGCGATCCGCGAAACCTAGTAACACATCGTCCAGGAAGATTTCCAGCACCAGTAGGTCGAACGTTTCTTTCTCTGAGTGGAGCAATGTTTGCACTTCGGGTGAGGAAAGAGTGGTGTTGGCTATCACTTCAACAAAGTCTCGCACCCCTAACATCTTTTGCACGATACTGTCATCGACCTTTTCGAACACTTCGTCCATCATGTCTGTTGGTGGCAGAGAAGTAGTAAACCATGATTACACGGCGGTTAATTTTGCTTTGAATTGTTTACCTTCAAACAGTCGACTGTTGTAGACGATCTCCACATGGCGATAGTTTTTCGGAGCATTACTTAACCGGAAAGGACTTATAACAGTTACCTGAGGTTTGGGGGTTTAAAAGTACTCTTATTACCTAAAACCTCATGCATTCATTGCACCTTCTTACCTCATGTCCATCGAGCGCCAACTCTTTCATGAGGGCCGATCCGAGAAACCAGTGGGATTTGGACATCGTAGGAAAGATGCTGAGTATTTTGGCTCCCTCCACGTGACATTTCGTTGGGTAAAACGAAAGAGCTAACATCGCGACATACACACCGTACAGCAAATTGAATGCTGTCTTCATTTTTACTGGCAAAAGGCGAAAACTTTGTCACACTATCGATGGACTGTTTCATCCCACGGACACCGGTCGACTGAATGAAATTTACGTGGTCGGCCTTGACAGAACCTATCTCGTTGTTTGGTATGTGTGGCGTGCAGAGACTTGCAAGTCATCATTAGACGCGCGTTTATCAGAGAGTTCCCGATGATATTGACCCGAAGCGAGCGTTCGGTGTGTTTCGAATCTTAAGACCGGTGTTGCCGATAATGTTTGTTGATGTCCGTGTACCACGGTGTAGACTTACATATATTCGATGGTGGAATTACATTACGGTGAATAGGATAAACAGATAATTCCAGGTGTTGTATGTCGTGTAGATTTTATATTTTATAATTTGATAAAAGAAAAGTTGCATCCCAATCACCAGAAATTATATGAAATATATGAAAATAGAATGGGCGATTAATTAAGTTTAAATTGATCGATAGAGTTGAACGACCTGAGGTAGATCTGCTCCGGGGTCGTAGCCGATCCCAGTGGAATCCAATCGTCCGGTTTTCCGGCATCCTTCTGGGCCGAACGTAGCGCATAGCGCAAGGCAAAGATTACTCCAATGCTCATCGTTAACGCTGGTTCTCCTGTGGCCTTCGAACGGAGTACTCCAAATTGGTTGTCGCTGGTTTGCAGAAGCCGAATACGGAAGTCCACCGGGATGTCCTTTGCTCCCGGAGGCTTATAGTTCCACGAACGGTTCGTCAGCAGCGCACCGGTGGTCATGTCGTACACCAGAGACTCCGTCAGCCAGTACCCGATGCCCATAATGTACGCTCCCTCGATCTGTCCAATGTCGATTCCGGGACTCAAGCTTTCGCCCGTATCCTCGAGGATGTCGACTCGGGTCAGTTGAATGCTACCGGTCAGAAGATCGGTCTCTATCTCGGCGCAGCTCACGCCCCAAATGCTGTATGGCTTCAAGTCGGCCTTTGTGAATTGATGCAGTGCACTCAGATCGATGTCTCGCAGATAGCAAGCTTGGGTAATTTTTTCCCATGAGGCATCCTTCAGCTCATCCTTGACGGGTTGGATACGGGTGTTGAGAGTTTCGCATGCTTTCTTAATTGCCTGGAAAGTGAGAACATTTATTATGGTTTTGATTTTTACTAAAGTTCTCTGTCCCCAAACTTACGTAGCATACGACTTCACTAGTCATACTGCCTCCGGTCATCACACTATTCGGGGAGACCATGCTGTTCGTTGGTTTGATGGAAATCTTCTCCATCGGTACGCCCAGTATGAATGCAGCCACCTGTGCCGCCTTCGTGTTCAATCCTTGACCGGACTCGATTCCTCCGTGCGTAATCGATACTGTTCCGTCCTTGGCGTAGATGGAAACGAGTGCATGCAGGGCACCAAAGTGTATCAGAGGGTACTGCATCGGTACGATGGCGATACCCCGCTTGCGCCAACGATTCTTGGCGTTGAAATTGTCGATAATTGTCCTTCTCTTGTCAAACTCCACATCCTGCCGGAACTGGGGCATCATCTTTTGATGTGTGCTTTCCTTCGGCATATTGGTCAACCGTACCTCCATCGGATCGACCCCGGTAGCCCACGCAATGTGCTCCATGATCGTCTCGACCATTGCATTACCCTCGGTCGTGGCCGGTGCGCGTGTATACGTGTTCGGTGGTGCATCGGTTAGGACGGCTTTTCCGCTCACCTTCCAAGCGCTCGAGTTGTACGATTGGCCAAACACAAACTTTGCATCGTCGACGACGTTTTCGTTCAGATTTGAGCCGTAGTCTTGCATGAAGTTGTTCGTCAGGTCCAGTATCTTGCCTTTTGCGTCCACATTCACCTGGTAGTTACTGATGCACCCATAGCGCTTGCCCACGGAGCCCATGTTTGTTTCGATGTTCAATACAAAGCGTACTGGGCGTCTGGTCAGCAGAGCCGCCAGTCCACAGGCACAAGCAACCTGACTGGCGCGGGTAAGTTTTCCGCCAAAGGCACCGCCAAGACGGCGGACGATAAAGTTGAGGTTGTTCTGTGGTATCTTCAGTGCGGCCGACATCGCCACCTGTGTTAGATCGATCCACTGCGTGGCACAGTAGACATCCATGCCGTCCTCGGTCGGTATGCACACGCACGTCTGGGGTTCCATCGAGAAGTGGAACTGTCCGGCCATCGCCAGTGTACCCTGGATTTTCACCGATGCCTCCAGGTTGACGGACGGTTGAGACCGACTGCTGATCGGATGATCTACGATGCGGGCCTTCACTTGGTTTTCCAGCAGCGCTTTAATCGTCGGGTAGACTGGTTCGCTCGTCACTCGTTCATAGATGATCTGCACCTTCTTGGCGGCGCGGATTGCTAGCTCGTACCGCTCGGCCACAATCACACCGACCGGTTGGCCGTGGAAGAGGACACGCCCGCTGCAGAAAATCTCTTCCACATCTGGGAAATAGAAGATCATGGCGTCGCTAACGAAATTGTTAGCTCCAGGGATGTTCTTCGCGCAATAAAATGCAACGACACCGGGTATTTTCTAAAACACAATCAATTACTCAAGAGAGGATTCTTCCATCGACATACTTGTCGCTTACCAAAGCCTCCAGTGGGTCGATCTTTCCGATGGTACTATTTACTTTCGTTGCCACTACAAACGCGGCGTAAAGCTCGTTGTGAAACGATGGCAAGTCGTTCGCGTACTTCGCCTCACCCGATGCCTGCGCTAGTCCCTCGATCTTCGGTACGTACTTCGTCACGGGCCAGTTCTTTTTGATCGTATCGAAATGTTGCTGTCCGGACGATAGCGGACGCTGGAGGGTAGATGCGCCGGACATGAACCGAGGACCGACCGTAACACCATTGTCCACCGCTACACTGAGTATAAACTTGTAGACCAGTGAAACGGCCAGATTTTTCCGATAGTCGGCGGAAACGTCCGGCAGGACACTATCGGGTTGAAGGTCCGAGGTGAGCGAATTGAACACTTGTTGAAGGGTATTGTTGTCGAACAGCTTTTTACCGGCCAGAAGAATTTCTGTTCCGGTAGCATGAGTAAACTGTAATAGTAGGCGAAGTAACGAGGAAAAATGGTTAGTGCGGTTTACTTTGATCACTTCCATCAGTGCACCTTTGTCTCACCTGTGGGTTGATACCTCCGAAGCAGAGTGTTACCGATTTGACGGTGGTCTTGTCATTGCTAAACCTCAGCAAAAAAGCCCCATTGACGTACGCATGAGCGTTCTGCGCCCTCGGAGTTACTTTGAACGTTCGGAAAACGTTCGTAAAGGGACCAATCGAGGGAAGGGAAACGCTTTTGATCACCTTTTTCTTCATGTCCATCTGTACGAACTCCAGTGGTGTCTTCTGGTATGTTGTCGATGGCGATTCAGCTTGGATAGCAATGAAAGAAGAAAAGATTATTGATTTATGCGTAGAGATCAAACACTTATCGTGTACAAACCGATCGTCAACTTTGCCCCAACCGCCTCCAGCAGGATGTAAACGTCCGATGGGAACTCCGGATGTTGGTTTTTGATGGTCAGATTTCCCGCGATGGTACCAGCATTGCGAACAGCAGGATTCGCTACCAGATTCAGGTGCTTCGCTAGCTCCCGGCAGTAGGTAAAGTTGGGTCTTCTGTTCGACGTCTTGGTCAGTATGTCGATAAACTCGGACAGCGTAACGTTGGCGCCGACGATCAGTTCGTTGGAGGTTAGGAAGTAATTGCGAAGTTCCTCGACGGAGTTGACGTCGATGAAGACCTCCAGCGACTCGCTGCGCCGATATACGCCTGTGGATAGACGTACCATTGTTTCAACGTCGAAAGGAGTCAAGTAACATTACAGATACACCGGGTTGTTGATAGTTACCATGGGCCGTATTTCCTGCGACCAGCATGTACGGTCGGTCTCGAATATTAGTAAAAATGGTAAAAATATCCGGGATTGTAAAAACCTTATGCCATTCCTTTGCGTCGTCGAAAACGAGCTGAACCGGACGTCCCGGGTCGATCTTAGCAGCTGCCGTCGGGCATTCGCCGGAGCACGCCATGTTCGTTTTGGGACAAATCCGGAGCTCCTCAATGTCCAGCAGCTCCTTGTCGGCATCGGTGGAGAGCGACTTGAACGCATCCAGGATCGGCCGGTACCCGGTACAGCGGCAGATGTTACCCCCGAGAGCATTCTCGACCTCTTCCATCGAAACGGAACCCTTCTTCGATTCCATCAAGCTGTACATGGTCATCACCATGCCCGGCGAGCAGTATCCACACTGGCTTCCGTTCATATGCGCCAGTCGCTCCTGGATCGGATGGTAACCGTCCAGCCGGTTGCCCAAGGCCTCGACCGTTTTGACATCCATGCCATGGCATGCGTACACAGGAAACAAACACTACAAAGGGGCTTGATTAGTAGTCAAATAGAAATGGCCAACCTTTGCTGATCCTTTTGACCTACCGAATTCACCGACCACGTTCTAGTCTCCTTCGTGACAGGATGGACTCCGGACACGTTTACGATGCACGCGCCGCATCCTCCCTCCAGACACATGAACTTTGTTCCGGAGAGATGTGCATAGTTGCGAATAAAAGTATTGAGTGAAGTGTCCACTGGAACACTCTCAGCTTTCGCTAAACAGCAAGGGGTTAGGAGGAATTAAAAGGACATTAAAACATGGTCGAGGGCGATGGTCTGTCTTAATGTGTTACCGGTATAAGATTTGCCGTTGATGCTGAAGACAACTTCTGAAAGAGGGCTGCAAGAAATATTTGAAGAAAGAACATTTGATATCTCGCATCGAGTTGGTACCATGTTTTTATGGCTTGAAGATTAAGAATCAGTAATTTTTTTTTTCCCCCGAGTTTTCTTTCTCGAGTTCATATTGGTTTTATTTTCCTTCAAGGAAGAACCCAAGCAGTGCGGACAATAAAGTAAAACAAACAACAAAAATCGGCGAATACGAATATAAAGCAATATTGCGATCAGTCAAATCGCAGTTGCATCTGCGGTGCATATTTTAGGCGGTGGATATTTTATAGCGCATCTTTTTTATTTTATTTTTTTTACTGACTCTGCTTGGCCAGTTTTCATCTCGCGTTAGCGCAGGGATGAGCAACCTTCTTTTCGTTCGTTAACCGGCCACGTTACGATGTAAGTTCCCTCGAATACCTCGGATGTTATGTTATGCTTTCGGTAAAGAACCTCTGCTGTGCTATTTCATTTTAAATGTAATATTTTACAGCAAGGTAACGGAGTTTCTGTCGGAACCATAACGATGGAAGGTCATCTTCGAAGTAGAATTGTAAACTATACCACTTTGTGTTCGGAATAGCTGGGTTCGAAACTAACGAGGTCAATGTACTGAAAGTGTCTTAGACATTTGGCAAAGGAGAATGGTGATAAATAACGCATGGAGGAGAAAGGATGGCTACTCTACTCTTTTTTTTTTGATAATGTTTCATTTTCTCATTAACAGCTTCTAATGCAAATTAAAATAAATCCAGCTCGTTCGAAATTGGGATCAGAACTCGCAGCTGCACTCTTTAGAAGTTTGGATTCATTAGCAACATATTAGCATTGGCACCACTAAAACACCAAAGTTCAAATTCATTAAAAACGTAAGGTCACTCAAAACTCAAAGGCAATTGACTGATTTCGTCTCACGTTTCTATCACTGAATTAATCAATCCATTCTCACGCACATGCCATTTTGGAATCCAAGTCTGCGTTCTATCACTGTACTTCTCTATCCATTTTTCTTGGCGTACTGGTTTTAGGGCAGCGACTTTTAATTCTAGATTTTTGGCATGTCTTGCTTATGTAACCGAGAACCGGACAGGTGGAACAAGCGTTTAGAAGGGTGTTGTTAAACATTTATGACCCCATCATTGGAAACCAGTTTCCCTTTGTCCGAAAGCATCACTTATTCAGTCTAATGTTCTCTTTAGCAAGTACCGAAAGATGGATTACCTGTCGAAACCGGCGCTGCTCCAGATGTACGAACCGATTGTTGAGAACATGATCGCGGAAGGAAGCCGCTCGTCAGGCAGCACAATGTAGATAAAAATAAAGCACACAATGTAGGCGGAAAACGCACGTTAGAGAATGCTCTTCCCAGCGCAGAACTGGCTACGTGTCAACACTTTGAAGTAGAGAAAAATGTTAGCACACCACACTCCAAGCAAGCGAACCGATCACACCGAAAGCTCGAGCTAAACTGTGCCCAAATTTGCATTTGTAAAATGCAGACGACGAGCCTCCGTTCAAAACTGAAGCATCGCTGTTTGCGTGTGTGGTGGTCGAAATTCAAATTTTATGGCTCCTTGGTGGTCGCATGGTTTGTGTCATTGGTTTTAGTTTTTTGGGGTTTATAGGAAATTGTAGGAAGGCAGCGTAGGCACGGGGAAATCGTGTTCCATTTAAGACTTCACTGTCGAAACTCCCTAAGTTATCCAAACCGTAACATACGTAAATTTATCCAGTCAATGCAGCTTCATTCAGTTCCGTGTAGGTTACTCCAATGCCCCAGCTAGACTGTTCGGTACGGACCATGTTTGTTTGTACTTTGTAAAAATATCGAGTTTAGACCAGTTGGTTGACCAGTTAACGTAAACTTAGCACCAACCACTAGGCACATATTTCGTCCTAGAAATGTATAAATAAGAGCGCAATAAATCAACTCTCTCTCTTGATCCTCGCACTTCGTTGTCACCGTTTGGGTAACTATTTGTCGCGTCCGAAACAACAACGAACGAAGAAGGAAACGTTGATGCGGTCTCATTTTTTGGTCTTTGCTGACCAACTAAAGGCAACTAAAAACGACCGGTCCGAATATGGAAGAAAGCGATTTAGTGTCACAGCTATTTCTGAATTTGCCGGACTCATAAGAATCCCTTGTTACTAGAAAATATAAATGAAGAGGATCTGAATTTTAAAAGGAAAATCATGCTTCTCGCCACAAAGGTTACATCTTCATGATAGAAAAAGATTTGCCTACTGAGACGCAAGGAAAGAACATTATAAGATTCAAATTGGACTCTGGAGCGTGTCGCCGTTCAATGTATCACAAGATGTTTATCGACGCGGTATAGAAATTGTCGTCGCCAGTATTTTTGTGTGGGATAAAAGAACGGAATCATGATGAAATCAACGGAATCAGTAATAAACATTAACCACTGAACATGCGTGATGTGTTGTATGTGAAAGACTTTCGTGACAATTTGATATCGGTAAAAACGTTGACGGATGCATGAGTAGAGGTTTTGTTCGTCAGGAAGCAACGTGTGTCCGTTCAGTGTGGATACGAACAAAAATCAGGCAGTTCATAGTTTTGACGAGCAAGAGAGAGAGAACTTTTTGTCAATACCGAAGAGTTGCAAACGGAATGTTTGATGCAAACCCAGAATCATCGAACCAAGAGGGGGAAGCGGTTGCAGTTGTGGAACCGGTACCGAATGAAGAACCGGGTGCAGTTGAGAAACCGGTACCAAATGAAGATTTGGATATTGAAAAAAGTATTTGCTTATCGGAAGAACATGAGATGACATTAGAAGAGGATAACGCACAGAGAAAGGAAGCACCAAGTACCTGGCCATTTCACAAGTTTTGTCACAAGAAGCGAACTATTGAAAAAGTTATAAATTACTTTCGAATGAAGAAATGCAATCCGACACAATTTAAACGTTTGGTGAAGAAAATCGGAATGTCGGATTGAGAGCGGGTGATATCGAAGTAGTCTGGATAGATGCATACAAACTGGTCCAATTTCACGATCCCTAATTACAATCAGTTGATCGCGGGTGTTGTATTATACATTTTATATTTTGTATAATTGAAAACAAGTTGTAACCCAAACATTAGAAATTGTATGAAACATATGAAAATAAAATAGGACATTAATTAAGTTTAAATTGATCGATAGAGTTGAACGACCTGAGGTAGATCTGCTCCGGGGTCGTAGCCGATCCCAGTGGAATCCAATCGTCCAGTTTTCCGGCATCCTTCTGCGCCGAACGTAGCGCATAGCGCAAAGCAAAGATTACTCCAATGCTCATCGTTAACGCTGGTTCTCCTGTGGCCTTCGAACGGAGTACTCCAAATTGGTTGTCGCTGGTTTGCAGAAGCCGAATGCGGAAGTCCACCGGGATGTCCTTTGCTCCCGGAGGCTTATAGTTCCACGAACGGTTCGTCAGCAGCGCACCGGTGGTCATGTCGTACACCAGAGACTCCGTCAGCCAGTACCCGATGCCCATAATGTACGCTCCCTCGATCTGTCCAATGTCGATTCCAGGACTCAAGCTTTCGCCCGTATCCTCGAGGATGTCGACTCGGGTCAGTTGAATGCTACCGGTCAGAAGATCGGTCTCTATCTCGGCACAGCTCACGCCCCAAATGCTGTATGGCTTCAAGTCGGCCTTTGTGTATTGCTCCAGTGCACTCAGATCGATGTCTCGCAGATAGCAAGCTTGGGTGATCTTTTCCCATGAGGCATCCTTCAGTTCATCCTTGACGGGTTGGATACGGGCGTTGAGAGTTTCACATGCTTTCTTAATTGCCTGGAAAGTGAGAACATTTATTATGGTTTTGATTTTTACTAAAGTTCTCTGTCCCCAAACTTACGTAGCATACGACTTCACTAGTCATACTGCCTCCGGTCATCACACTATTCGGGGAGACCATGGTGTTCGTTGCTTTGATGGAAATCTTCTCCATCGGTACGCCTAGGATGAATGCAGCCACCTGTGCCGCCTTCGTGTTCAACCCTTGACCGGACTCGATTCCTCCGTGCGTAATCGATACTGTTCCGTCCTTGGCGTAGATGGACACGAGTGCGTGCAGGGCGCCAAAGTGTATCAGAGGGTACTGCATCGGTACGATGGCGATACCCCGTTTGCGCCAACGATTCTTGGCGTTGAAATTGTCGATAATTGTCCTTCTCTTGTCAAACTCCACATCCTGCCGGAACTGGGGCATCATCTTTTGATGTGTGCTTTCGTTTGGCATATTGGTCAACCGCACCTCCATCGGATCGACCCCGGTAGCCCAAGCAATGTGCTCCATGATTGTCTCAACCATTGCATTACCCTCGGTCGTGGCCGGTGCGCGCATCCACGTGTTTGGTGGTGCATCGGTTAGGACGGCTTTTCCGCTCACCTTCCAAGCGCTCGAGTTGTACGACTGGCCGAACACAAACTTTGCATCGTCGACGACGTTTTCGTTCAGATTTGCGCCGTAGTCTTGCATAAAGTTGTTCGTCAGGTCCAGTATCTTGCCCTTTGGGTCCACATCCACCTGGTAGTTGCTGATGCACCCGTAGCGCTTGCCCACGGAGCCCATGTTTGTTTCGATGTTCAATACAAAGCGTACTGGGCGTCTGGTCAGCAGAGCCGCCAGTCCACAGGCACAAGCAACCTGACTGGCGCGGGTAAGTTTTCCGCCAAAGGCACCGCCAAGACGGCGGACGATAAAGTTGAGCTTGTTCTGTGGTATCTTCAGTGCGGCCGACATCGCCACCTGTGTTAGATCGATCCACTGCGTGGCATAGTAGACATCCATGCCGTCCTCGGTCGGTATGCACACGCACGTCTGGGGTTCCATCGAGAAGTGGAACTGTCCGGCCATCGCCAGTGTACCCTGGATTTTCACCGATGCCTCCAGGTTGACGGACGGATGAGCCCGACTGCTGATCGGATGATCTACGATGCGGGCCTTCACTTGGTTTTCCAGCAGCGCTTTAATCGTCGGGTAGACTGGTTCGCTCGTCACTCGTTCATAGATGATCTGCACCTTCTTGGCGGCGCGGATTGCTAGCTCGTATCGCTCGGCCACAATCACACCGACCGGTTGGCCGTGGAAGAGGACACGCCCGCTGCAGAAAATCTCCTCCCCATCCGGGAGATTGATGTTCATGGCGTCGCTAACGAAATTGTTAGCTCCAGGGATGTTCTTCGCGGAATAAAATGCAACGACACCGGGTATTTTCTAAAACACAATCAATTACTCAAGAGAGGATTCTTCCATCGACATACTTGTCGCTTACCAAAGCCTCCAGTGGGTCGATCTTTCCGATGGTACTATTTACTTTCGTTGCCACTACAAACGCGGCGTAAAGCTCGTTGTGAAACGATGGCAAGTCGTTCGCGTACTTCGCCTCACCCGATGCCTGCGCTAGTCCCTCGATCTTCGGTACGTACTTCGTCACGGGCCAGTTCTTTTTGATCGTATCGAAATGTTGTTGCCCGGACGATAGCGGACGCTGGAGGGTAGATGCGCCGGACATGAACCGAGGACCGACCGTAACACCATTGTCCACCGCTACACTCAGTATAAACTTGTAGACCAGTGAAACGGCCAGATTTTTCCGATAGTCGGCGGAAACGTCCGGCAGGACACTATCGGGTTGAAGGTCCGAGGTGAGCGAATTGAACACTTGTTGAAGGGTATTGTTGTCGAACAGCTTTTTACCGGCCAGAAGAATTTCTGTCCCGGTAGCATGAGTAAACTGTAATAGTAGGCGAAGTAACGAGGAAAAATGGTTGGTGCGGTTTACTTTGATCACTTCCATCAGTGCACCTTTGTCTCACCTGTGGGTTGATACCTCCGAAGCAGAGTGTTACCGATTTGACGGTGGTCTTGTCATTGCTAAACCTCAGCAAAAAAGCCCCATTGACGTACGCATGAGCGTTCTGCGAGCTCGGAGTTACTTTGAACGTTCGGAAAACGTTCGTAAAGGGACCAATCGAGGGAAGGGAAACGCTTTTGATCACCTTTTTCTTCATGTCCATCTGTACGAACTCCAGTGGTGTCTTCTGGTATGTTGTCGATGGCGATTCAGCTTGGATAGCAATGAAAGAAGAAAAGATTATCAATTTTAGGCGTAGAGATCAAACTTTTATCGTGTACAAACCGATCGTCAACTTTGCCCCAACCGCCTCCAGCAGGATGTAAACGTCCGATGGGAACTCCGGATGTTGGTTTTTGATGGTCAGATTTCCCGCGATGGTACCAGCATTGCGAACAGCAGGATTCGCTACCAGATTCAGGTGCTTCGCTAGCTCCCGGCAGTAGGTAAAGTTGGGTCTTCTGTTCGACGTCTTGGTCAGTATGTCGATAAACTCGGACAGCGTAACGTTGGCGCCGACGATCAGTTCGTTGGAGGTTAGGAAGTAATTGCGAAGTTCCTCGACGGAGTTGACGTCGATGAAGACCTCCAGCGACTCGCTGCGCCGATATACGCCTGTGGATAGACGTACCATTGTTTCAACGTCGAAAGGAGTCAAGTAACATTACAGATACACCGGGTTGTTGATAGTTACCATGGGCCGTATTTCCTGCGACCAGCATGTACGGTCGGTCTCGAATATTAGTAAAAATGGTAAAAATATCCGGGATTGTAAAAACCTTATGCCATTCCTTTGCGTCGTCGAAAACGAGCTGAACCGGACGTCCCGGGTCGATCTTAGCAGCTGCCGTCGGGCATTCGCCGGAGCACGCCATGTTCGTTTTGGGACAAATCCGGAGCTCCTCAATGTCCAGCAGCTCCTTGTCGGCATCGGTGGAGAGCGACTTGAACGCATCCAGGATCGGCCGGTACCCGGTACAGCGGCAGATGTTACCCCCGAGAGCATTCTCGACCTCTTCCATCGAAACGGAACCCTTCTTCGATTCCATCAAGCTGTACATGGTCATCACCATGCCCGGCGAGCAGTATCCACACTGGCTTCCGTTCATATGCGCCAGTCGCTCCTGGATCGGATGGTAACCGTCCAGCCGGTTGCCCAACGCCTCGACCGTTTTGACATCCATGCCATGGCATGCGTACACAGGAAACAAACACTACAAAGGGGCTTGATTAGTAGTCAAATCGAAATAGCCAACCTTTGCCGATCCCTTCGACCTACCGAATTCACGGACCACGTTCTAGTCTCCTTCGTGACGGGATGGACTCCGGACACGTTTACGATACACGCGCCACATCCTCCCTCCAGACACATGAACTTTGTTCCGGAGAGATGTGCATAGTTGCGAATAAAAGTGTTGAGTGAAGTGTCCACCGGAACAGTGCAAGCATTCGCTAAACAGCAAGGGGTGAGGAGGAATTAAAAGGACATTAAAACATGGTCGAGGGCGATGGTCTCTCTTAATGTGTTACCGGTATAACATTTGCCGTTGATGCTGAAGACAACTTCCGAAAGAGGGCTGCAAGAAATATTCGAAGAAAGAACATTTGATATCTCGTATCGAGTTGGTATGGTTGGCTTTTATGACTTGAAGATTAAGAATCAGGAGTGTTTTTTCCCCCGAGTTTTCTTTCTCGAGTTCATGTTGGTTTTATTTTCCTTCAAGGAAGAACCCAAGCAGTGCGGACAATAAAGTAAAACAAAAAACAAAAATCGTCGAATACGAACATAAAGCAATATTATGGTCAGTCAACTGACGAAGCTCCATCCGAAACCGCTCACGGTCGCTCACCACGCTGGTCCAATTCCGTATCCCGGCTTTATTGGCGGATTCGTCTACGCCATCCTTCCTCCTCAATTTAGGCCTACCACGCCTCCTCTGTCCTTGAGGACAGCCTAAAAGGACTTTACCGGCTGGGTCGTCCGGTGCCATTCCAATGACATGACCGGCCCACCGGAGCCTGGCGAGTCTAATTCGCTGTACGACGGTGAGGTCTTCGTACAGCTCGTAGAGCTCGTCATTATATCGGCTCCTCCATTGTCCCTCCTCACATACGGGGCCAAAAATCCTCCTGAGCATCTTCCTCTCGAACACGGCTAAGAGGGTTTCAGATTTGGACAGAGTCCATGTCTCGGAGGCGTATGTGAGCACTGGTACTATGTATGTCCGGTATAGTCCCGGCTTCGACTGTCTTGACAGGTATCGTGAGTGGAAGAGATTTCTCAGACTGTAATATGACCGGTTGGCTGCCAGCACCCTAGCGCGAATTTCATCTTCAATATTGTTGTCGGTGCTGACCTTTGACCCAAGATAGGTGAAATTTTGGACGGCTTCAAAAGTGCGTTCACCTACTTGCACGTCACCCCCGCGTAGACTATACTTTGGTATGCTTCTGCTACATAGGAGAGTCTTCTACCAATAATATCAATATCATCAGCGTATGCCAGGATCTGGATTGACTTATAGAAGATGGTCCCCGAAGTTTCCACCTCCGAGTCTCGGATGGCCGGTGGAGTATGCAGGAAAGCCCATCCCCTTGGCGCAGTCCCTTGGTGGTAGCAAAGGAACTTTTTTCCAGGAGTTTTCCATCCACCTTCACCTGACAAGTGACGTTGGTCATGGTCATTCTTACAAGTCTGATTAATTTAGCCGGGATTAAAAATGAGCTCAAGGCTTGATACAGTTTTACCTTGGCTATGCTATCGCGGCTCCTATGCGGCTTTAAAGTCAATGAAGAGATGGAAAGTGTTTTGTTGGTACTCTGCCATCTTCTCCACGAGTTGACGCATGGTGAAGATCTGATCAGTGGTTGATCTCCCTCTTCGGAATCCCCTCTGATAGTTTCCTACTATCTCTTCAGCGTATGGGTCAAGTCGTTCTTGAAGAACGAGGGAGAATATTTGTAGGCGGTATTCAACACTATAATACCCCTGTAGTTACTGCAGTCTAACTTATCTCCCTTTTTGTATATGGGGTAGATGATACCAAGATTCCAATCGGTCAGTCAAAAGCCCGTTTGAAATTTGACATCAGAACATGCTGCTGCGATGTTTGGATTCATTAGCAGCATAGGTAATAGCGTTGGCATCGCTAAAACACCATGGATAGGGCCGCTAAAAAACTTAAAGGCAATTGTTACGAATTTGCAGCGGTCCGATTGAAAAGGTGCCAAGGATGACAGAAAGAGGGATCGCCGTCATATAGTCGGTGCAGCCGCACGCTAGCCGCGTTAGTGAGAGCGGACGGCGAGGTTCACCGATCACTTGATCTCCTGATCGGATATGCAGCAACGGCCGATTCCAGAAACTCGGCCAAAGGTCAAGGGCCTGAACTGAAACAATCAATCAATTTTCACCCACATGCCATTTTGTAAGTAAAATCTGCTTTCTTGGTCCTATCACGGTACTAATCGAAGTATTTTTTTTGGGTACTGGTTTTACGGCAACGTCCTTTAATTCCCGTTTTTTGGATTGCCTTGCTTATATAACAGGATGGAGGATGGGGTTGTTAAAAATGTATGAACCCATAATTGGAAACCAGTTTTCTATTTTCCGAAAGCATCACTCTTTTTCTGTCTAATGTTCTTTAGCGTAAGTACCGAGAGATGGATTACCTGTCGAAACCGGCGCTGCTCCAGATGTACGAACCGATTGTTGAGAACATGTTCGCAAAAGAAAGCCGCTCGTCGGTCAGCACAATTCAGATAAAGATAAAGCACACAATGCTGGTGGAAAACGCACGTTAGAGAATCCACTTCCCAGTGTAAAACTGGCTACGTGTCAACACCTTGAAGTAGAGAAAAACGTTAGCACGCCACACTCCGAGCAAGCGAACCGATCACACCGAAAGCTCGAGCTGAACTGTGCCCAAATTTTCATTTGTAAAATGCATGCGGAGGTGGAAATTGAAATGTTATGGCTCCTTGGTGGATACATGGTTTGTGTCATTGGTTTTGGTTTTGGGGGTTTATACGAAACTGTAGGAGGTCAACGTAGGCAAGGCGAAAACAAGTAATCCAAACCGCACCATACGCAAATTTATCCAATCAAATTTGTTTCATGATGTTCCGAGGTGTAAACAAACCTGTTGTTTCTGTTTAGTATGGGAGTTTATTTGAAAACATGATGTGTAATAATATTTATATTTATGCATGTGTACGTAGCACCGACACCAATAGGGACAAAAGAAAACGCTTAATCTATCTGTGGTTTCCCCTAAGTTTGCGTTTTGTTTGTTCGCTTCAGTACAACTTCCGTGTACTTTTGAGGGTTATTTGATTTGTACTGTCATGTTCGTTGATCAAGACGTGTGCCCAAACAATCAATTCAACTTGTACTGCTCGATCGAATTGCCAGCCAGCATGTATATCTGGTCAGGCGTAGACGCCGTTCCCATCGGAATCCAATCGTCCGCCAGCGATGCGTCTTTGCGTGCCGCCCGTAGCGCATTCCGGAGCGCAAACAGCACCACGATCGACATGTTGAGGGCCGGCTCACCGGTCGCCTTCGAGCGCAGCACTCCGGCCGGGTTGGAGCTTTTCTGCAGGAAGCGAACGCGGAAATCCACCGGAATGTCCTTCGCGCCGGGCGGTTTGTAGGTCCAGGTGCGGTTGGTCAGCAGGGCGCCATCTTCCGCCGCGTACACCAACGATTCCGTCAGCCAGTAGCCGACGCCCATAATGAACGCACCCTCGATCTGGCCGACGTCGATACCGGGGCTAAGACTTTCGCCCGTGTCCTCGAGAATGTCGACACGGCGCAGCTGCACGTTGCCGGTCAGGACGTCCACTTCCACCTCGGCGCAGCTGAGACCCCAGATGATGTACGGCGTCAGCTCGGACGCCTTGTACTGGTAGGTGGCACAAAGGTCCACATTGCCGGCGTAGCAGAGCTGCGTCACCGTTTCCCATGGTGCGTCCTTGTGCGCGTCCCGGATCGGTTTGATGCGTGCGAGCAGTATTTCACACGCTTTCTTTACGGCCTGTTTTCGATGGGAGAAAGGAGTTAAATTGGGGATTAGAAAGGCATCTCTAATGCATGTTTTTAAACTTTCGCCACGAAGGCATTTGACGGACGTGTTTTCAATATTGAACCGCACGCTAGTAAAATAATATCTTTGTTATTTACTCTGCTCGTTCCGTTTGTTTTGTTGTTTTATTCGTTTTTATTTTTGTTTATCTTTTAAGCGCGCCTTAAGTGTGGCATAAGCATGAGTAGTAATATTTGCCAACAAAACTCTTTCGTGGACTCGATTTTGTGTGTTGATGTTCCCTTTCAGCGAGGTTGGAAAAAATGAACCTTCTATCGTACATCATAAAATTCTGTAGTGCTTGTCAAAACTTACTTTTCCTTGGCTTTGACTTTAAGCAACTGCGGAAAAAATCAAATAACGGAAAAAGCATGCGTAATCAGTCATCCAGGGCATACCCAAAATGCACACGTGAACATAGCCACAACACTAATAAAGGCAGATTGCATGGCTCGCAGTTTGACATCAGCAAGAACGACAGCTACAATGAAACCCCAAAGTGCAACAGCTTTTATGATTACAATCGCACTTCTTTCCACCCCCTTGCAACGGATCGTGTACTGCTGGTTGAAGCAAAATATCGGTTTGCCAGATCTCCCAGTAACTAATTACCAACAAGTTTTGTTCCGTTCCCAACCCGTACACCCTTCACGTTGAAGAGACAACGCAGCGATACAGGGGCAACCAATGTGAGAGCAACGCCTAGGACCCCGCAAATGTAATGTTCAGCATGTTCCCGTACACCAGGGATTGGCATACATTTCATAAAAAGAGACAAATGGTCAAAAACAACCCGAAAACGCGTCCCGGACACCTTAAACGATGATATACTGTTTTCAAAATAATATTAAACCCTGTTAAAGTTACATAAAAAAGTGGTACAACATAAAATATTTGAAATTTTACCTATAAATGTTTTGAATCATGTTGATACTTATTTTAAAAGAATTTTTCAACACATAATTTTTGGTTTGTAACACTGTAGATTAATTTGCTTAATTTTTATACCTTTCCCGTGATTCACAGGATTAGGAAATTTAAGAACGATCAATAATGCAAATAATAACGATACAAAAAGGCTTACAAAAAGTATACGAGGAAGTCGCTTGATATTGAAAACCTCGTTCAACAACTCCAAGCTTCAGCTTTATGAAAAAACAAGCGTGACATCATAAATTATTACCGGCTCAGCACCTCGACGGCGTGGGTTCGAATCCTAACCGAGACCCGAGGAAAAAAGCCTCGTAATCCCTTAGCTGGCAGGAATGACCAACAAGATTGTTTCGCCAAGAAGGAGAAGAAATCTGTTGCCGAAACGCGTTGTCTTAATATTCGCAACCAACTCAAAGAGGCAATAGAAGTTTGCATGTGAGGAATATAACTCAAAAACAAGGTTCAATGCTTAAAACTTATTTTAAATCCAACCAGCGGTAATAATTATCTTTAAGTAAATTTTTTCAACTAAACTTAAAAATAAGTTATCATTAAGTTTTTGTTGGGTCTACATGTTTGATGACAAATCGTAAAACTTACGTAACAGACGGCTTCACTGGTCATGCTACCCCCGGTGACGATGGCGTTCGGGGACGTAAGGCTCGTGGTCGGTTTGACGCTGATCTTGTCCAGATGTAGTCCCAGCACGTACGCAGCCACCTGCGCCACCTTCGTGTTCATGCCTTGGCCCATCTCGATGCCACCGTGCGTCACCGAGACGGTTCCATCGCCGGCATGGATGGCGACCAGTGCGTGCAGCGCCCCGAAGTACCCGAGCGGGTAGCGCATCACGGACACGGCAATGCCTCGCTTGCGCCATCGGTTGGCCGCGTTGAACTGATCGATCTCGCCCTTGCGACGATCGTATTCCACGTCCGCGCGGAACTGCGGGATCAACTCACGCATCTTGCTCCCCTGGGGAATGTTCGCTAGGCGCAGCGCGAGCGGATCCATTCCCAGCTCCCACGCCAGATGCTCCATGATGTTCTCGATCATCGCGATGCCTTCGGTCGTGCCGGGGGCACGGCACCACGTATTGCTGGGGGCGTCCGTTTTCGCCATCTTCCCATCAACTTTCCACTGCTTGCTATCGTAGCAGTTGCTGAAGAACTCAGTCGTTGCGGCACCGACGTTTTCATTGAGCGATGCTCCATAGTCCTGCATGTAGTTGTTCACCAGCTTAACAATGCGCCCGTTGTTCTCCACGTCCACCTCGTAGTCGGTGATGCAGCCGTACCGCTTACCGATGGAACCCATGTTAGACTCGATCGTAAGGACGAATCGAACCGGGCGATTCTGGAGGTGTGCGGCCAGCGCGCAGGCGCACGCAATCTGACCGGCACGTGAAATCTTCGACCCATAGCCACCACCCAGTCGGCGGACGGTAAAGTTGAGGCTGCTCTCGGGTACCTTCAGCATGGACGCGATCGCAACCTGACACAGATCGACCCATTGGGTTGAGCTGTGCACATCCATACCGTCCTCGATCGGTACGCACACACACGTCTGTGTCTCCATCGTGTAGTGATACTGGCCGGCCATTTCGAACCGGCCAATGATCTTCCGGGTGGCCTCTATAGGGTTCACCCGCGCCCGAGAGCTCCGTCGGGGTTCGTCAAAGATCCGCGCCTTCGATCGGGCGTCATCCATAAGCGATTTCAGCGTCGGATAGACGGGTTGCGATGCCATCCGTTCGTACATGATCCTCACCAGGGTGGCACCGTGGTTTGCTTGGGCCATCGTTTCCGCCAGCAAAACACCGACCGGTTGCCCATGGTAGAGCACCTCACCGCTGCAGAAAACTTCCTCCACATCCGTGTTACCAAGGCTGGCCGGCATGAAGTTGTTCGTGCCGGGAATATCCTTCGCGGAGTAGAAAGCAACGACGCCGGGATATTTCTGTTGGTTGAAAGGGCAAACATTAACAACGGCGAGAAACCCGCATCGATCCTACATCCACTCACCAGCGCATCGGATGCATCAATCTGGGCGATACGTGCATGTGGCCGCGTCGCTACCACGAACGCCGCGTACAATTCCCCCGGCAGCGGTGGCAAATCATTGGTAAACTTTGCCTCACCGGATGTTTGCGCCAGGGCTTCAATTTTGGGAATGTTTTTCGTAAGCGGCCAGTTACGCTTGTACGTATCGAACGTCTGCTGACCGGTGGACAGGGGACGTTCCAGTACGCCACCACCGGAACGGTAGGATGGCTTAACCAGGACCGTTCCTTCCGGCGCGACGTTCAGCAGATACTTGTAGAACAGAGCCATGGCTAGGTTCTTTCGATACTCGCTCGACACGTCCGGCAGTACCCAGTCCGGTTTGAGCTCGCTGCTTAGCTGGGCCAAGGTGCCCTGGACGGTTTCCGCATCAAACAAGTTCTTGCCGGCCAGGAACTTCTCCGTTTCCGTGGCGTGTGTGAACTACAAACAGATATGATGTTATTAAATTGGTAAATTACTTAAGCCTTAATGCCACCTTACCTCCGGATTGATGCCACCGAAACAAATCTTGATCGACTCCACCGTCACACCATCCTCTGTGAACTTGGTCAGAAACGCGCCGTTGACGTACGCATGGGCATTCTGGGAGCGGGGCATAATTTTGAAAGATCTAAACACATACCGGTTGGAGTCGAGTGCCGGCAGGGTGACGGATTTAACCACCTTCTTCTGCATGTCCATCTTGATGAATTCGGCCGGAGTTACGAGCGTTGTTTTACCGCCGGCTTCAACTGGAAGCGAGCATAAGGGTGGTTATTTATTTTGCCATAAAGAATTCAACCTAGCTTTTCCATTCCACTCACCGACGGTCAGTTTGGCTCCGACCGTTTCCAGCAGCAGATACAGATCGGACGGGAACTCGTTGTGCTGGTTTTTGATGCTCAAATTGCCCACGATCGTGCCCGCACTGCGCACCGGCACGTTCGCGATCAGATCGATGTGCTTTTCCATCGCGGCACAGTGGGCAAACCCGGTGGGCTGATTGACCGCTGTAGTGGACAGTATTTGCATGAACTCGGTCAGGGACACGTTGGCACCGACCACCAGGGCGTTCGCGTCGACCGAATGGGTGTGCAGCTCTTCGATGGAGTTGATGTCGATGAACACCTCGAGCGAGTTGCTTCGCCGGTAGACGCCTGGAAAGGGTAAAATAACAAGAATATTGTATTCTACATGGTCTAGTGTACTCACTTTAAAGGAAAAGGTCTAGTGAAAAGATCACTTTAACAAGGAATTGCGTTTTAATCCTTACCATGAGCGGTATTTCCAGCCACCAGCATATACGGCTTGCTGCCAATCTGCTCGAAGATGGTAAAAATGTCCGCCACCTGGGACACCTTGTGCCACTGCTTCTCATCGTCAAACACCAGCCGAACCGCCCGGTTAGGGTTAACGCTTTCCGCGGCACATTTTCCGGCGCACGGTTTACCCGTCTTCGGGCAGCTACGCTTCGTCAGATCCTCGATATCTTGGCACGCGTCGAGCAGTGCCTCGTCCGCATCGACGGCCAGCGATTTGAACGCGTCCAGGATCGGCCGATAGCCGGTACAGCGGCAGATATTGCCACCGAACGCATTCTCCACGTCGTCCATCGAAACCGCACCCTGGTTCGCCTCCAGCAGGCTGTACATGTTCATGACCATGCCGGGCGAACAGTAGCCACACTGGGTCCCGTTCAGGTGTGCCAGCCGTTCCTGGATCGGATGGTAACCATCCTTCTTGTTGCCGATGCCCTCGACCGTCTTCACATCCAGCCCATGGCAGGCGTAGAGTGGATAGAGGCACTTTGTCAAGAATCGAAAAGTATTTCAATATTATTGTGTGGCATAAGAATTTTATCCGATATTCGTTAGGTGTTCTCATCCTAAGAGTAATATATTTGATTTTAAACTGACAAATAGATTTCTGCTATATATCGTCAGATGCTACTGAATTACTATTTTTGATTACTGGTGCATTATAAAGTGAAATAAATAATCGGAATAGAAACGAATCATCATGTTTAGGCAGTCTAGGCGAGAACGATCGCTGTCCGTAATCGTAAAACACGTTTGCTATCTGCAATCGAGTTCCCTCCTCTCAAGCGTGGGGTCAATTGATTCGTATGACTCGACACATATACGATTCAGTTAGCCCAAGGTGGATGGGTCTACAATCGTCACCTATCATCACTTGCCAGCGTTACGATGCAACGTCTACGCGTTCGCAAATATTACCGGCTTAGGGAAGCGCGCAAACGCGTGCGAAACGAACGTTCGTTACATACCGAATTGACGGCCCATGATTTCTTCTCCTTCGTCGCCGGATGGATGCCGCTCAGGTTGACGATGCACGCCCCGCACCCACCCTCCAGGCACATAAACTTGGTGCCCGTCAGATGGGCATGATTCCGAATGAACGTGTTCAGCGACGTATCAGCGGAGACGGTTTTAGAATTGACTAGAAGAGTGTGGGCGAACAAATCATCAAACGTATGATCGAAAGTTGATCACACGGTTAGTTTGCTACACGTTAATTTAAGTCTCATCATATCGCCGCATACTTACCGGTGTACGGTTTCCCATTTATCGTCAAGGAAATTTCCGTCAGCGGGCTACAAATGGAGATGGGAGAATAACTTTATTTTTCTCTGTTTTACTCTGAACTAAGATGCATGCAATCTGATCGAGGCTGGCAAACACATTCCTGCATATTTGCTTATTTTTTCGCTTTCGTTTATTTTCTAACGTGAGCGCTACTTTCGTATGCATTCCGTGACATTCACACGACACACGATGATTGAATGCATTTTAACAACTTACAACAGCACTTGCTGCACAAGGCGCAGAGGCAAAAACACATTTACGACGTAGTTTTACAACTTGTAAGATCGTTTAGCTCGTTTTTGCATTCTATCTGTACTTTTAAGCAAAACAATTCAAAACGTACCAAACCGTAATACGAAATTTAACCTTGAAAAGAGGTTGTACTTTTTTGTTACCTATGTTGTGTGTCACTCTAGCACACTTTTCAGTCCAATTCCGTTCTGCTTTGGTAACTGGTAACCGAAAGGAGGAGTGAGAAAAGCAACCAAACATTTAAAACGAGATAAAATCTGAGGCAATGGTGCAAAAAGAAGAAAAATAAACAAAATAATCGCACAAAACAGAACTTGTTCAGGCATTGTTACGGCGTTTTAAGCGAGCCGTCCATCAGCGTCCAAAACTGGTTAAACTGTTTACATCCAAAAGCCATCGAGTGGAACCGGTTTTGAACAGAGCAAAAATGATGGATAGCTTGGACGGTTTGGCAAACGCAGAAACAACGATCGCATGCTACGATGCCGACCGAACTATCGCCGGATAGAACATAGGCGATTTTGCTTTCTAATGCTATCTTATGTTTTCGTTACCTCTCGTTTTCCGCGCTACCCCAAATGTAGCTTCCAATAGAAGACAGCATCGTTTGAACTCTGAAAAACAAGGCAAACACTTCTATGAATGGTGTTACACAAGTGAAAGGGTTATATATATTTTTTCGCGAGAACTAGGTGTTACCGAAGTTTTCTACAGCACACAAGGGCGCACAGAACGATTTAGACTGGTACAACACACTTTTCCACAACCAACGGAGTATGCAGCAAAAACAACACTGATAAACGTGCACTTTCGTACGAGTCAGGCAAGACGTCCTCTCACTACGACTGATCGTGAGCGAGTGATCGATCACGCGAAGAGGTTAACAACCATAATCGTTTGGCAATATGTGCGCGTCCTTCGCGATCGCGTGTCGTAACGTTGTGGTGGTCGCAGAATCGTACCGACGACAGCTGACCGTCATCTCGCGCGATCGTGAGATGAAACTACCGGCGTTTTTTGGCTGGTAGTGAGTCATTGAGCGTCTCACGATTCAACGAGCCGGTTTGTGGACAAAGTTGCTGGTCACCTTATCCGGTTGCAGCAGCTGAGACAGGACAATAAGGTGAAGCTTATCAGATGTTTGTGAAGGTATAATTTAAGGCACGTGAAAATGCAATTGGTGTTCTAATATTTTCAACAGTTTTCTATCTAGTATTTTTCCATGCGTAACACCATTATCGTCTGCGATTGACTGATCGATAATTGTCCTTAATTTCATCCGCTGCTTTTCAAATTAAGCTACAAATTAGGCGGGGAAAGAAGGAGAAAGGGGGACAATATGCTTTCGTGGGTGAATATGCACTAGTATGTGCATTTAGAAAATATGTTAACTTACAATGTGTGTATATTATATGGTAGAATAGAATTTTAATGTTATTTTCATATCTCTTTATTACAATTTTGAAGGGAAAATATGTTGGAAGAGTTTACAGTGTTGAGTATAACATATTTTAAATGAGGTTCATGTTTAAAAAAAGGTTATTTAGCGATTTCGGAAAAAGATTAAACTAAAATGGTTTCATTTTAATTCCTTTACCGAAGTATAAAACGTCCTTATCTGGGGATACTACGCACTGTTATAAATGTGTGAAAAATATTGTTATAATATTGTTTCATAATAGAAACGATTTTAGAGACTGAAATTGTGAGAACTTAAGCAGTTTCTGTGTTTGCCTAAAGAGTACGTATTGCCTCATCTTACTCTATTTAAATTCCGTAATTTTGCATCACCACAACATTGTTGCAACAAATGAAATAAAGTACACAAAGCACACCTCCATTGTAGTCACAAATTTTGTTTGATTTTGCTTTGTGCGATGCCATGATGTGCAGCTTTGTCATGATTCATGTAATCACGCAATCTGTAGCGTGAAACTGCTCATAAATTATGTTGTTTGATCAACCAGTTAGCATCGGAAACAAGTCATTTCACATGAAAGACTGGATCAACCAATCAAGTAATGAGTTTCGTAAGTCGTTATCAATTCTAGTGTTTGATTATAGCGTTTGACTATTTTTGCCCCCTTCCGACTCAGTTTCAAGAGGCTCACTGTACTTACATGACACAGCTGATACAAACAACGTATTTGCTTTTCTTTCACCGTAAGTAAAGGAATTTTAAACAATGTGAATCTTTAATTTTTACCGACAATTCCATCCGCACATTCTCCCTTTTTTGGTTTGTTGCCGTTGAGTTTATTTTTCACATGCAAAAAGTTGTCATACATTCTTTCTTACTAATATTACACCGTTTTGTTTATTTCATAAAAATCGCACAAACTGCAGTCGATATTTCAACCTTTTTCCCCACCAAAGTAAACAGGAACTTAATGAAAAGAAAAACCAGCGAAGCTAGTCGGTTCGTGTTACCGGTCCGCCAATCGTTTCTCGGTTGCTAAAGTTGCGCACTTTGCGGCTGTCTTAAACATTAAACATATCTTGATATCTGAATCGGTTTTCTGCCACCTCCCAATCTCCGTTTGCTACCTCTAAAACCTCGGTCGATATTTTCATACATTCGCATCGTCTTTCGAGGGTACTTTACATAAACCAATTTTGCTGCCTTCCCTCGAAAGGGACAGCAGTGGCACGGAATTCTCGATGACCGTCGTGTTTGGCCTGATTTTTGAACGATTTCCCGAACCGCCATTTCAAACGTAGGAGTCACTTGTAAAATTCTCGGATAAAGTGTATACGTTAAAAAATGCCATACTACCACGAAACTCTCGCAGCTGCCGCATTGGTTTTTCTTCATGTCTGGAAGGCAAAAACATACATTGCATTACAAACCAATCAAAATGTATTCGTAAATTAGTGGAGAAATCAATCAAGATCGACGCTTTGGAATCGAATGGCCTTTTTTAATCTTCCTCTAAATAACTTCCACTACTTTTCCTTCACTTCATCTAAGAACCTTCTTCTTCTTCCCGTGGGTCCCTAATGGTGTGCCCATTCTTTCCCCTAAAACGACGAATTAATTTATCTATAATCAGTTCTAAAGGTGAGACACTAAACTGTTATTTGGTTGTAGCAAAAGCTACTTAATACTTAAAAGTTTCAGTACAGAAAGTATATGTAATAAATAATGTAGAAAAGTGGTTGAGCACGAGGACCCTCGCATGGACCTCCCGGAAGATGTGTGCGAGATGGTAAATGGAACATGGATGGAACAAATCGAAAGAAAAAAAAACGTGTAAAAGATGGCCGAGAAGAAAATAACAACCCTGCTGTTATTGTGTATGTTCTATAATCTAGTCCAGTCCCAAAATGAGATCATACTATGGCTGAATTCAGTGCGTCCATATTGTTGATTGGAGGGAGTCAAAACAAAAGATAAATAAATATGAATGTAACGCCAGCTTTTTCCACCTTCCATCTCCCAAGTATTCCCACAAAAAGAGGAACGAAGGAATGGGGGGAGGGAACCGTCTTAAAATCTTAACTACGCTAGTTGATGATGAAAGAAATGTGTGTCTGCATAAGGGAAACACGCGGTGCCACCACTGGGTGCGCTCTATCCTTCGTGGTAGGACGTCTGCATGAGGGCAGGCGATGCCGGATCCCGGCCGCCGGTCCCTGTTATCCCGTTGCCAACCGACTGCACCGTCGGCGACGGTGAGCTGAAACCGGGCTGAAAGGAGGAACTACCGTTCACGCCACACTGCTCGCTGGCATTGCTGGCCACGCTGAGGATGCTACCGCTGTGGCTCTGCTTGCGTCCGATAGGGGCCGGATTTCCGCCGGCCGCCAGCGACTGGGTGCTGTTCTTTGGTATCAGTTGCGTTTGCCGATCGATCCCATCCGTTGGTCCGAGGCCGATCGGTGAATCGCTGCCGGGGAGCGACGAGATGGAACTTCCGACACCACCGATCGCCGCATCGATTCGGGTTCTGCTCCGTCCGGAACCGTGATGGTGATGATGGTGATGATGCCGATGGGGATCTTTCGGCGGTCGATGGGCGGCTTTCAGTTCTCGACCACCACCACCACCACCAGCACCAGCAGGATAACCGGGACTGCTTGTGGCTAGTCCTCCCGGCAGGTCCATCGTTCCCATCCCATCCATCCCGTACTCGAGTCCACTGTCGATGCTTTTGCGTGGCAGGCTAAAGTTTTTGTATCCCTGAGGGTGCCCACCACCCATCATTTGCTGTGGCGGGGGTTGCTGTGGGTGGTGGTGCGAGTGGTGGAGCTGCTGCTGATGCTGTTGTTGCTGCTCCTGCATGGAGTGTATGCTCTTGTTGCTTCGGCTTGCGCTAGCGTTATGGTAGAAGCTGCGATTGCTCTGCGTCTCGAACTGATCGCTGGACATTCCCGGTGCGTTGGGGTCATCGAGCCGATGGCCGGCCCCTCCAGTGCCCCCACTGTTGCTCCGATCCAGCGAATGGTGATGCTGATGGTGCTGGTGATGTTGCCTTGCCGCAGCCGGATGGTGCGGCACCTGGGACGTCTGTTGCATATGTTGCTGCTGTTGCTGCAACTGGTTGGTTCGGAGGATTTTTTCACGCTCCAGCGAATGATGATGGTGATGCTTTCGCGGCTGCGATGATGTTGACTGTAGCAACGGTTGTTGTTGCTGCTGTTGGTGCTGGGATGATGGTTCCCCGTTTCGTTCCCGGCTGAGCGAATGGTGGCTTGAGGAGGACGACGGTGTGGCCATGTTGAGATTTCCCTGCGATGACATCCTCTGCGTGTTTACGCTCAACATCGAGCCTTTACGATTGAAACCAGCTTGTTCGTTTTGTTCGCCTAAAATGAAACACAGTAGGCTATCATCATCCTCGGTTCGGAATCTCTCTTCCGCAGGGTACCTACTTCTCTTCTGCGCTTGATACCATATCTTTAACCGGTGTCCGATCTCCGGGAAAGTGGGCCGCCGTACCGCCTGCTCGTGCCAGCACTCCACCATCAGCGAGTAGACTGCACTCGGACAGGACTCTGGGCAGGGTAGCAACTGTCGGGCACGGACCATGTTGATCACCTCCTGGTTGCTGTATCCGTAGTACGGCTGCAGTCCATAGCTATAGATCTCCCAAAGAACCACTCCGAACGACCAAACGTCGCTTTCGGTCGTAAACTTCCCGTACAGTATCGACTCCGATGGCATCCAGCGAACGGGTAGAAGCGACTTCGATTGGACACTGAAAAACAAAACAAAAGAAAGCGATGAAAGGATTGATCCACATCGGTAGGGGGAACCCTCCGGGATATTACCGATAGTAGTCCGAGCTGTAGATATCCCGCGATAGACCAAAGTCGGAGATTTTCACCGTCAGATTTTCGCCCACCAGGCAGTTTCGGGCGGCCAAATCTCGGTGGACGTAGTGGTGGCTGGCTAAGTATTCCATTCCGTCGCATATCTGCTGCGCGATCAGCAGGAACTGCAGCTGACTGAGCGATTTGCCCTCGTTCGGCGAGTTGGCTATCAGGAACTCGTGCAGGTCACCCTGCGCCATATACTCAAACAGCATGCACAGTGGTTCCTCCTTCAGCACGACTCCCAGAATGCACACGATGTTGTCATGCTTCAGATCGGAGATCAGTTCGATTTCACGCTTGAAATCGGCCTGCGTTTTCGCGCTGGCATTCTCCTTCAGTGCCTTCACGGCGACGAAAATCTTCTCACCGCTCTTCTGCGTCAGCTCACCCTTGTACACCTTCCCGAACGCTCCTTCGCCCAGCTCCTCGACGAACCGCACGTCCTGCAGGGTGTACTGAGGGACGCGTGCGATGCCATTGTTGCGCGACTGCGACGACTGGCCCTGGTTGCCACCCTGCTGGCCGGTGATCAACCCCTGAATGCCACCGTTTTCCGCGTTCCGACTGGCCGCACCGGTAGACGATTGGTTCGCTATCAGGGAGGTCATTTCGATGGGTGAGTTGAGCCGTGAATTCCCGTAGATGTTCTTATCCGCGTTTGGTAGGTTTATCTGCAAAATGGAACCAGTGTTAGAGGCCTAGAAAATGGGTCACTTCGGTCAACTTACATTCTGGATATTGGACACTCCATGCTTGCGATACTTTCGGCAGCAAAACACGGCAATACCAATGAACAGTGGCGAAATGACCGCAATGAAACCGATTATGATGTACATCCACATCCGCTCGGAACACTTCGGGATGTCACAGTACTCGATGGTCTTCTGCATGTCGACGTAGCACCAGGGGGCGTCCATTGGGCCAGCATTTGGTGGGTTTCTGTTGGATCAAGGAGTATGTTAGAACCGGAAACTCGCTGTTCCAAGATGGAGATACTAACCGACAGTAGTTGTGACCGGCGAGATGTGGAAACTCGGACATCGTGTGCATCAGCTTCGACCAACGCATGCAGATCTTCGACGACGCTGTCCGGTCCATGATGCCCCGGTAGCTGGCCCCATTCTCCCAGTAGCAATCATCATCCGGTTTGATATCGAGATCGATACCCAATCGCATACACTCCTGATCCCCGGAGCTACCAAGGCCTCCAATCCCGTTCAGGATCGTCCCATCGACGCTCTTCTGCAGTGGCAGATCGTCGCACTCCTCCAGCGGCAGCTTCTGGCCGATGGTCGGGTGACGCTTTGCGATCGCGTACTCCTTCTGGCAGAGTTCGTTCTCCAGCAGTTCGCAGTCGTTCCGACAGATGCGCCGCAAGTTCTCGGTGTTCCGTGTCGGCGGATAAGCCTTCTTCGGTCCGGCCGACGAAGTGTACGAAAGCACCGAAATGTCGTCCGGCTGTTGAATGTAGCGGTGGTAGCTTGCCATGTTCGTGTCCGGTGCCCCACGTCGCCCTCGACGATGGTCGCTACCGTAGCGAGGCGGCGAGTGTTCCGTCACCATTTCTCCATCGAAGAACCGACCACCGAGGTCGGGCGTGACGCCTCCACTGAAGTACACCCGCAGCCGGTCGGTAGTGGTCATGATTGGGACACTGGTCGAGGTTCTAAATGGTCCATATTCCGGAACCAGAGGAGCCGGGATCGTTGCCGGAAAGGTACCCATAGACGCTTCCAGTCCAGCCATCTGCTTGCGTTTGTTCTTTTTCTCGTGCGATTTGAGCTTTCCACCACCTCGGCCACCGCTTCCTCCACTGTCGCCACCGTTGCTCAGGGCAGCCCGGCGAGCCGCTTCGGCCGCCGCCTTGTTAGCGAAGTACTGGTGGTTGGTGAGCTCGGGCGTACGGCACAATGGCAGTATGCTGTAGCACAGACTCGGCAGCGCGTACACTCGGCAGTTGGCGTTCATGTCCTTCGACTCGCGGATCACACCGTACGCGGCCTTTAGCCGTTCCTCCAGTATCTCGATCGTGATGTCCGGCGTCACGAAGACGGTCTGATTGCGGAGGTAGTGCTCGCATGTCGCCCCCGTGTACACCTGACACACGCCCGCCTCGATCGTTTCCTCCTCGTCGCGGTAGAGCAGGGCGCTGTCGTGCAGTTTTTCCGTTTTCTTCCGTCGGTTGAATCGCATATTTGATTTGCCGCCCGACGTGCGCACCGAACCGGACGCACCGGTTGGTGTAAATGTCAGTCTGGAAGGAAATGGATGGAAATAAATTACATTACTTGGGCTACGTGAAAGGTGCAGGTCAGTGTTTTATGCAAATAGCTTCCGAATGGATTTGATATTTTACAAAGTTAAAAAAGGTATATATACAGTCGAATAGTTTTTTGTGTATTGAACAAGAAGAATTAAATACAATGAATTAAAGGTCACTTATAAATAAGGATTAAATTTAGGATCAGAAAACACGCCCATCGTTGTTTAAAATAAACATAATTCAGCCTCTTTCACCACCATACTTTATTCTCTTGATTACTTCAGTAAATCAACAAGTTGAACGGTAAAAATTAATAAATGTCCTTCCAAGGTTGCAAAGTGAAAGGCTTTTAGGGTAAAAGCTTTATCGAGTAAAGCCATTGCTATTATTGGAGGCACGTTAAGATATGCCCCGCCAGCTAAAAGGGTTTCCTTCAATAAGTTTTGATGGCGTTACAGTACTGTGGGGGTCGAAGAGGAACGATGGTTTGCTGAAATCGCCTTATGGCAATAAAGATATCTCACCAGAAGCACATTGTGGCACGCGAAATTACGTGGCAGATTAGAAGCTTTAGAACTACTTCTATGTTTTATGTAGAAGTATCACCGATGTTCAGTGTAATAGCCTTGAGCCTTAAATGTTTAGTTTGGTCAAACTGGTTTTCAAACCGAATAAAGACAGGACAAAAAAATTAATATGAGTTCACATCAGAAATTAAAAAAAACCTACTGTTATCAAACCCATCGTATTCTAGGACGCAAAAATACAAATTAATAAATCTCGCAACGTCACAAAAATGCCTCTGAATACGTAACTCGTGCCTGTGGCGAAGAAAATGGCCAAATCGTCAAAGGACTCCGTCGTGTTGTTGTGCAGAAAAGTTTGACGCAAGCAAGACCGGGCATACGATCGATTAAAAGTCACCCCAGCAAGCAGTTTGTTTTGTGCAAACAAGACAAAGTCTGCCCAGAGTCCACAGAGCGAAAAAAGAAAAACACCAACAAAGTGTAAAACTGGTCGCTCACTTTCCATCTCCGGCCGGGGAAACTTTTACACACCCGGCAAGTGGTGCACATTTTGTAAAGGAATTAATTCGTGGAAACGTGAAAATCGTTTCGCAAGGCTTGGGTGGGTGGCGGCAAAAAGAGGGTATAAAAAATAGTACTTGTAAGCAAATCTGCTCTTCACCATTCGTTCGTAGCCGTTACGAAGCTGAGCCGCAGACAGCTGCCGGATCGAGATCGACAACAGCGAGGCTTATAACATCATTTTCTTTGGGGACATCCCGCGAAAAAGAAGTGGCCAACGGAAGGGCACGAAAAAAAAACAAGTTATAAAAATGCAAAGACTTCTCTTCGGTTCGAGGTAGAGGGAATTCCCGGAGAGGACGAGCGACCGGAATTGTGTTATTAAAAACTCTAGTACCACACCATCTGGCTTTTATTTAGTTGTCGAACAGAAAATCGTTGCGGCGCGCTCGTCGGCCCTTTTTGCTTTGCCTCTTTACCCGTCGCCGCTTTTTCCACTTTTCAATGTCGCTTCTCTGTGCGCCACGATGAGGACGGCATGTTTAATGTTTGACCGTGGCAAACATTGGTGAAGTGGAAAAGTAAAGAGGGCGAAACAACTTGGACAAAACTCAAACAAAACGCGTGCACGCACTTTTCGTCCTCGCCCCAACAGGAGACGAGGTACTGAATGGCAGGGAAAAATGGGGGATTTGTGTCTTATGGGATAGTGTGGGATGTGTAGGTCGCTCCCAGGAACTACTTGTAATTTTCATTAACGTGTCATATTACCAAACAAAGCGGAAGATAATTAAAAGAAATGTGTGTAGTTCATGTTGAAGAAATTTAACGACTTTATGACACATACTTAATGGAATGCGGTAGTGTTATTGCTATTAGTAAAAGAATGAGAATGTGTTATTGAATTGAAGAAATAAAAAAACTCAAATTTGTATGTCCAAATATGAATGAAAATATTTTAAAGAAATACACTAGTGTCATGAACATTTTCTGATGTGCCCTTACTCTCTTTAAATAAAGTATTGTATTTCATAATGCATACAATAATCTATGGGATGGATAAAAAAAATGGCTGCATTAATATGACATTTAGTTTTATTTTTCCATTCAATGTAAGCTCTCTCGAGCCATCACTCATATGCCGTGAACATCATCATGACGCTCGGGCGCCATCGGGATGAAGCTGCTGTTTGCATACTCCAGCCGGGCAGAAGCTTTTATGAACAATCAGCCTCGCGGATGGACTGCAGGATGACGGATCCATTTCAATTCCATCTTCACGCGGGACCATCAGAACCGTGTCGAGACCGTTGTAAATGCAGATCCCCCGGACAGATCTGAGCACACCACGGGCTTCGTAGTGGAAGTCGTTTTGGAGGGGGATGGTTCTGCTGCTGCAGTCGTAAAACGGAATGGCACCGAAGTGGAAATGTGGAACACGACGATGGAGGGCCGGGCGTGCATATGCTACCGTCAAAGCGGGAGGTTTTGAATGATTGAGAACACCGTGTAGGCTGACACACTAGCGGGGGGCTCGCTCGGGGGATAGAACCCGGCCCGGAAGCTCATTCCGTTCGTCGTCCATCCGTTTTCATCACATTAATTATCCAGTGTCTCTCGATCTCGCCATTCTCGTTCAGTTCACACCACTTCCGTTTCGCGTCGCATAGCTGCACCTTCGCTCCCCTCGCGTCGGAGAGGAGAAGGAAAGCGGACATGGCTCCCTTTTGGGCCAGGATTCGGCCATGAGCCCTCGAAATGGAAATCTAGATCAGGGATGTCGTAAATTTTTTCGTCCTAGCGGCGGCACTTCTTCTAACCACCTCGGCTGGCCCAAGTGCAATGTGGTTCGCCTTTGCGGTTGCTCATTAAAAATAAAATGACAAATTCACGTCGGACTGGACTGTCGGTCTTGTGGAAATGTCGTAAATTTGAGGCGCTGGGTGGGAAAAACACCAGATAAAAGATAACACGGAGCGCGCGGTTGATTGACGAAGATTAGAAAGGGGTAAGTTTGTTAAAATTATAAACTTATAGATAGAGTAGGTGTAGGGGTGGGAGAGTAGGAGATTCGAGGATAAAGTAAATGAAATTTTAAACAAATGCTTTTATCCTCACTTCAGCATTCTTACTCGTAGAAGAAAACTAGAGTTTCGTTTCATTTCTGAAGGAAATTATCGTTACTTTTTAAATTTTTTCCTAACACTATGGACTTTTCTGGAGTGAGTTAGTTTCCGTCGATTCATTTTATATGATCATGTTATTTAAAAGCAAATCATCTTTTACTGTCTCAAGGTTTTATTTCATGGAAGAAAAGTATGTTCATATCGTTCCTTCACTCGTTTTTAATTCAAAAGTTAACAGAGAAGTTTTTCTATAAAAAAATTAGCTTGTTCATCAAATTGAAGAACTGTACAACGAAAAGTTGTTTGGTAAAATAATTATTCACGGCAATTGTCGTAAGTTCTTTTTTAATTTGAATATTCCTTTCTCTACTAAAATTGTTTGACGTCGAAATGTAATTTCAATCCTTCCAAGTATTTTTTTAACATAAGATTTTGCGTAATTTTTGCTTAGTTATGTAATTGATAATTTTTTTGACATTCTGATTCATCGTATAGCTCCAATTAAAAACAATACCCTGGTGATTGTGTGCTTTAAAGTTCATTCCGCCCTGACCGCACGCGTGTGTACGTGTGTTTTATTTCTTCCGTGGTACGGGAGTAGCTGGCGGAAGCCAGCACGAAAGCTTGCTGATAAACATAAATCCATTTTCATCGTCAGCAAACTATCATCATTCGTATCGCCGATGCCAAAACTTGGGATAAAGCTCACTCTAGCCCTTTCCTCGTGCTTCCGAACAACATCCCGTCGCCCTGGTTAGTTATTCTAATGGCTTAATCTTGTACATCCGGTGCGAAAGGGGAGGAACCACTCCTGCCCCCAAAAATTTCTGTTGTTTGCGTGCGTGTCCAAAACATAAACAAGGATTACGCCCCTGTCCATGTCGAGCATATCCCGAGTACCGGGATGGCATCGAACGGGGTCAGTGGGTTTGGGCGAGAGGGAGAAACTTTAGACTCTCAACTCCGGCCGAGATTAGGTGCGTCCCTCCGAAACACACCGTTCCGGGATATCCCCAACCTTGCATCTAATCCGTGTGGAAAAGGGTTGCCCAGAAGGATGTTTGTGAGACAAATATTTGAATATATTAAAGAATAATATTAACCGGTGGAAAAAAGACCGGCTGCTCCATTCACTTCGATAAGGCTCCAGCTTCCAAAAGGGGTGGGGAGAATGTTCCGGGAGGTTAATTTTCAATTCCACACCGGGAAAAGCTTATGGTGTTCAAGGACCACCGGGGCACCGATAAGGATAAGGAAGGGTTTCTGTTTGTTTATTTTTTTTCTTCTTCTCCTTTCCTTCATAATATGCCCAACTCCAGGACAAGCTTTCGCATACCCGAAGATACTCATCTGCATATTAAATCGTTTGACATAAATTATCCAATACCGTGCCGATGGAAACAGTCGTTTTGGGTCAGTAGTTGTGTGAGAGCCGGGAATGGACTAAATGATTTTTTTTTGTTGCTGTGCCGAATGCCACATCTCGATAATTGCGGATGCGGTTGGATGGAAAGAGGGAGAGAGAAAGAAAGAGAGGGCACAGAAGGGAAGCTCTAGCGTCCTAATGTCTGCCAGCGAGCAGGAATCGAAAACAGGAATCATCTGCACATTCTTGACTGGCCCATCCAACCATCTCGGTGTCCTAGTTCATTGTGGATGTGTATATGTATATGTGTGTGTGTGTGTGAGGGAATTTTAGATGGGTAAAGTTTAATGTCCTTTCTGGATGGGATGAGGTTTGTACGTCACGGTGCGGTGGGATTGGATTAGGGCCAACAATTTGGCGTGCCACAACAAATCGTTGGCGTTGGCCTGGCGTTTCCGTTCTCGACACCGCCCGGAACTTCGCATTCGAAATCGAATTCCAGAGGCCAGCATCGGCAGGACCAGATGGAGCTTCGGAGCGGCCCGGAGCCGCTGGAATGGGGGGGGGGGATTTTCCACTCTTCCATCTTCCGGACGCCCAGCCGGGTCATTGGGTTAGTGCGGAATGTCGGACGGTTTTAGGTCACTGACTTGACTTTTTCCGAACGAAAACATGGCGTTTGATTGTGCCCAGGTCCAATCCTGGGTTTTCCCTTCTTTTCTTCCCGTGGATGGTTTTAAGGACCACCGTAAAAACCATTGAAACCCAGCAGCTCACCTTGGCGACCAATAGCGGGTGGGGTGAGCGGGGGGCGGTTAATAATCGGGAACAACGGCTCGTGAGTGGAATAATATATAAAAATTGGTATGTGAAGAAAGTGAAAAAGAATTAGAAACCCCATTTTCCCTCCATCCCAGGGAACTGAAAGCCATAAAACTAATCTAGGCTCGACGAAAAACCATTCGACACCGTTTTATTCCGCAGCGATTTATCCTCGAAAGGGATACATATTTTATCGGGAAGTGTGTGAGTGTTGTACTGGGCTTTTCCGTTCACGAATAAAATCCTCCCTCCTAACGCCCTCCCTCCCATTGTGGGTGATAGGAGAGGAGAGCGGGCGTCCTGTGGTCGCGACAAATTTCCTTCCGGGGGCAGTCCGGAAGTCGTTTAATTTTGTGTTTAAAATCACACCGCACACCAAACAGCGGACGGTTGCGATTGCCACTTACCCATTGGAAATGTCCTGCTGGTCCGCGTGGTCCTGCCGTGGCTGCTCGCGCCCAAAAGTCAATGGTGTGTGTAAACAACCGACGATCGTGAGGATGTAAATCACTTTTAACATACTTTAACCACCAGCGCTCCCGATGGGAATGCTGTTTCTACTGCCGGGGACGACGATTCCAACGGGCTTACTAATGGACCGCACGGTTCGTTGGCTTTTGGAGGGGCGGGGAAATGGTCGCTGGGGGGAAAACCACCTCGAGCGCCACCGAGATGTGCGATCTGCTTCGGTGCCGCGTGTTGGCGTGTCGAAATTTATCGCAATTCGAAACACACAACCTTTTTCCCGCGACGCACTTTCCGTTCAACGATTGACGATTCAGGGGGGTTTTTCCTTTTCCTTTTTTTTGGGTTTTGGTGGGGAGGCAGAATTAGAATTTATGTTTACTGCCACGCTCGGCCAGAAGGTTGGGAACGCATTGGTGGACGGACGGAGTTTTCCGCTTTCCCGCTCGAGCCGGGTGTTGCACTATTTGTAGCTGTTGCCGACGATAAAAACACCATCCGAGAACGGTCCGGAAAGTGACTAGCGTTGATGAGATGGCGTTGGCTCACACACCGTCAAGCTCTTCTCATGATCTCACTGCAACTCACCTCCGAGGACCAGCGACCTCCGAGATGGTTGTTTCGGTTTCCTTTTGTGCGATTGACTTTTTCGTTTCACTGCTCGTCAGTGGGCTTTTGGTTTTCTTATTTTATTCACCTGTTTTAATTTGCTTTCACTGCATTAAAAACACCGCCCGTACACTTCGCACGCAACTGCACTCCATTAAAACACGTAACGCGAACTACCTCATATTATTTTTCACTCCTACCCACCGGTCGCTTTTAACGCATTTTATTTGGTGAATCACTTACTTAAAGCGAACAGTCGTGCGTGAGTGTGTGTCTGGTGAAATGGAAAGGAGCAGGATGGAAAGAGAAATGTTGACTTTTATGTTGGTTTTCAAGTTTTATGACTACAGCATAACCCCAAGCGGGTCACGATGGCGCCGGTGGCCGCTGTTAGAAGGTGTATACCGAATGGAAGGCTGGTCAATTGCTACGATTCTATGTTGCGTGTTCTGGCTTTGACGGATCGAATCGTGCCTGTGTTTATTGAACTGGTAGTAGGAATGGGCGATTTTCAACTCCCTTCAATTTAGTTTCCCCTTATCCAATCCACGCTGTGTGGGCCGTACTACTTAAGAAAGTATAATTTTGTTGAATTCACTCGTAGACAGAACATAAGAGAAGCAGATGCTCTCGATGCTCGATGGGGCGAGTGCAACGATTCGGGGTTTGTTTGTTTGTGTCCGTTTACAGGACTGCAGGGAGGGAAGCATAAGTCACGCGTAGCATAACTCGTACCGAGCATAGGAGAACGCATGTAGCGGTGTAATGTCATTGAGCTCTTTAATGTGTGTATGTGTGTGTGTATGTGTGCCTGTCTGCCTGTGAGCGAAGAGTGCATACAAATGTCACCGTTTGTGGCAGCTGAGACAGGAAACACCCTCGCTTTAAAGTGCCTTATGTTGCTTACGACGATTTATGCTTTCTCAACATTCTGCGTTAAACTTTCCGTACCGTCATGACTCGCACTTACCACTATTAGCGCAATAAAAACACCACACACACTTGATTAAACCACCAATAGATGCTGGACGCAGGGAATGAATGAAAGGCTTTGTTTATTGTAAGTGCATTTAACAGCATTTCACCCGCGATTCGTATCTCTTGGTTTAAAGGTAATGTGTTCTTAACACTTTCTTTCTTTTGTTTTGCAATGTTTTTCGCTTTATGGTATCAGAACAGCACCGAAAAGTAGAAATTACTTCGCTGCCGAACGCATTATACTGGACCGAGGACCGACACAAGCATCCGACGCGAAAGACCTTTCAACACTGACATCTACGGCAGAAGATTGCTCTCCGCGAGTGCTGGGCAGTCTCCGATTTCGGTCATGGTGAATGCTGAGTGCCCAGCCCAAAATGAACGACTTTCTGCAATTGCCAACCATTGACAAAAAGGATGTTTTTGAACCATTTTCTTTACTATATTTGTTTCTAACCATATTAGAAAAAATGGTGCACTTTAGGGGAGTGGAGCAAAAGGGAAAAACTTTTTTCAATATCAAAGCAGAAATGATTGTTCGACACACATTTCAATTCTATTAAAAATAAGAAAAGATATATAAGGAAATGTTTAAAACACATATTTTTAAAGGAAGCCTTTAGAACTAGAAAAAACAGTACAAACAGTATAAATAAAAATACGTTCAAGACAAAATTACAATTTATGATTCGTCCCATCTCCTCGTTTCCTTTCAATTGAAGTTCAAACCTAGTTTATTTCTGTCTTCTGTTTAAATAAGTCACAAATAACATAAAGGTTTCGGAATGTTTTTACCTAATATTTCTAAGTACGTCGTTAATTTACGTAAAATTTTTCTGATTATTCTCTCATGCCATCTTCGATAGCACAACCAATATTAAAAACCGAATTGTTACTTTTTTGTATGCGTATAACCCACTGTGCAATGTTGGCTGTCATTCAACGCGCATAGATTCAGAGCAGATCAACTGTGGTAACGGAAATTCGAGCGCAGAAACAAAGCGAAACTGCCAAACGAACGTGGTCGACCGAATTTATATTTGATGAATTTGCACGTGATTGAAGGAAACAAACGGCTGATTGTAATAAATAATCACAAAAAAAAAAATGATCGAAAACTGTGTTCAGTTTTTTACCTGTGGTTTACCGGAAACATTGACAAAAGTTTCAGCTGTGCGATCATTACCAGCATTTGTGTTAATATATGAACATCACCCTTTCTTGTGAACATACAATTTTGATTGACCGGCGGTTATCAAAGAAACTATCGAAAAGTTGTTGAAATGTTGACGTTTATAATCGTACAAACGGTGACAGCGTACAGGAGCGGCGAGATTGATAAGGAATCGAATCCTGTTCGTGAAAAGATATGACATTGAAATGTTTGCCATCTTAATCAAACATGACGTGACATTGAATGGCATTAGAATTATCTATCGCTGATAGAAAAGCGAAAAAAAAGATTTATACATGTTTCTTTAGGCTTAAATTTCCATTTACTATTCATATGCTTTGATAGTAAGGGAACTGCGCGTATGCTATGCCTTTGACTAACCATTTTGGATTGGATACCATTTTTTTATAAATTATAAAATTCTCTTCAAAATCGTATATCTTTAAAAAACATGTCCACTCTGTCCAATCTCTATTTTGTGATAAAAGCAGAAAAGAATAGATAGTTTATTTTTGTTTTTCGGTGTATCTGAACTGTCGTCTCCAACATGTCTTTCACTTAATTCGAAAATGAATGGTGTTTATGGAGAAAAATCATACCACCGCTCAGCTCCTCAAGTGGTGAAATATCAACCGGCAGTTTACACGCAGAACATTTTAAAGCCGCGAAAAGAAAGCGCGAGTGTCAAAACAGCAATTTTCCTGTTTTTAATGGTCTCCGGTGACCCGCATTTCTGACAGCTTCTAAATATCGTTGGGTGGAACGCGATTAATAGCGTATTCTGTTGGCTATTCCCCGCGCTCACACACGACGAAAGTATCTTTTTTCTTGCCTGTCTTCGCGTCAACACATGGGGGCGCGTTGCGCAAGATGCATGCGTTTAGAACAAGTTTTTCTTTCTGGCTCATAATGGTTATGGCTTCTTCACTCCGGAGGAAGCACAAACCATCGGAAGCCGAAACGATTTCACCATTTAAGAATGGCTACATTGTGTATTTTTCGCTATAATAACATTTCGTAAAGAAGTTAATTTAAATAAGGATGATTTCACATCTTTATCCAGCCACGAAGTCAACAAAAGAAACAATTTGCTGGTGGTAGATCCGGAAAGGTGCAGTGCAATGCGAGGCGGGGGGTAGATAGAACGGCGTCAGGATATTTTCTTCGTCGGTAGTTGACAAACAAGGAGCGCAAGCTCCTGTACATACACATAAATACACGCATACACAGATGTAGTTACAAGAGTTCGGCACCAACACTAATCAACAACAGCACAAGGCGGAGGCAGTTTTTCTTCGCACACAGTTTAAGTGAGAATAGAAATGTAGAATTTTTCACAAATTTTACACCTTCCACAACACGTATCACTTTTCATGAAACAGTTATTTCTACCGAACGGTTAATATTGACACTACGTAACGAAAACACAAAACCAAAGCGATTACTATTGCCGATGAATTTTCACTACACCACTGCCCTTGTACCTTTTGTGGATGTCTGTTGTTTGGCTCGGGAAAACAGCGCACACCCACCGCAGGGAAAACGACAACCGAAACTGACAGTCGCGCTGTGTGAGAGCGTTTGACGAAGCCCTTCGCTTTCTCCGGTCGTGCGCTGGAAATGGGGGTGTTGGGAATTTCCCTTTTTCCCGCTGGAAAACCACTCAGTGTGCGGGACGAGTTCGGTGGAAAAATCCCTCCCGATAGTCAACTGTGGTAGCTGGTGCATGTTTGAATTGAATATTTAGTCATCGAACCGTTTTAGATTCATGTTTGGGAATCGTTTTTGGTTTTTGTTTTTCTGTTTTGAGGTGATTAAATGGTTTTCTTTTGTGCTGGATATGCTGTATTCAAACTGTTCTCGGTTTTTAACAGATACAAAAACAGAGAAATTCTTAAATTATCAAATTAATTATATTTTAATCCAAACACTGTGTGAAAGCCACTTCAAGTTAAAGAATCACTGCAAGTCATTTTTTGGGGCAGGCTACGATTTTTGGTGTGTTTGAACAGACAATCTTGAACAGACGTGCTAAAAATAAATGCTGATTAGCAGAGCGAAGATTTCTTTGCAGGGGGTTCGCAATTCCCTTGCATCCTATATTTCATTATGCTATGAATGAAGCAAAAAGAAGGGGAGGCCCCAAGAGCATAAAATAAAACATGATGTACGTTTCGTTGAAGGATTGTTCTTCTGTTTTTCCATTGGTGATTAATTACAGTTTTCCTTATATCCACACAAAACATTGCAAAACATTTGAAATTTGTAGTTCCAATTATTTCTCATGTGATGCACTTGTGTCTGATGTGATAACACATTATTTGTATAAAAATACCGACCATACTTTACCTCCTTTTTGTTAAATTCGTGTTTTCTGTTACAGTTATGCTGCCTAAGGATTTTTGTACGTTATTTACTTATTTTATTCATTAATTGAAAAATGTTAATTATCCAGTTGATGCTTTTGCTATTGTTACCCTCGTCTTAACATTTATCGTAATATCTGACCTCTTTAGAAATGTTTCAAATTGATTGAAAAAATATTAGTTCATCATAAATCATAAATTTTCGTGGTTGAAAAAGGTTTTGTTATACACCAAAACGTTAACCTCATATTTAACAGGGATTTTAGCAGAAATAAAATTAAATACAGACAACATCAAACAGTCGAGCAGTAGACGTAACTGCTAAACTTTTTTCCCGGAATCTCGCGAATCCGCCGCTCTTCATGCGGGAGCTTTCTTATCACACCTCGCAAACGGACGCGCGCGCGGTTTTACACCACCACCACCATCACGGTGTTCTGTGCTCGAGTGGATGGACGTTCCTCGGATGGAGCAGATCAACGCCATCCACCATAACAATCGCCATACCACGACTACGCAGCCGTTTTTTATTCGCGATATCGAACACCGGCCGAGGGAATCTCGCGCTCGGAGCGCGGGTCCCTTTGGGGCTGTGCGGTGGCACAATGCGGGGGTTTCAGTCGCATCCGCGGCGGCATCAGAGACCGGCTTCAGCTGCTGCTGTTTCGGGTGGGGGGACATGGACATGGCGCTAGAGAGGAATCAATCGACGGGCGGGCGGTTCGAGCGAAAATGAGAAATGCCTATCGGTGCGCCGTCGGGCTCGACTGGGCTCAGTTCATTTCGGACGCTCGAACGAAGCAGACGAGTGCGCGCGCGTTTCTAATTCCTTGAGGCGAGCGTTGCAGCGTGCTGACGGCGGAACCGTATCTGATTTGCTGCTTTGTTTAAGTGTTAAGTCTGGCGTTCCGGTTTTGTGGCTCATTATTATCCGAGTCGAGAACCTGTTCACCTTACCAGCGATCGAGCGGTGGTGACCGGTGTTTGTTCGTTGTGCCATAGGGGAGTGTTTGTGTGTTCCGCGTTCCGGGGTGTTTAGAATTGGCAGCAATTGACAAACTACTAGGTTGTTTCGATAAATCTCTACCGTCCAGTCCGCACCCGGAAGTTGTCTGACCGCCGGAAAGACAAGTCCAAGCCGTGTACAAACATAACCAACTGCACGATAAGGAGTTTCCGAAGCATGTAAAAGCAACAGCTCGAAAAGATTAAGAAACAAGAGAAAGTAAAAGAGAGATCGTAAGTTCTCGAGTTGTGGAGGTGTGTACGATCGATCCAGAAAACGTGTTTTTGAGGGGATCTCCCCAGTTTTCGGGAATAGCCACCGATCTTTCCAGGTCGCTTTCGTTCCGTGTGTCTTGTGTGGATATTGAGGAATTTAGTTCGTTTGGTGGTAGTAAAATTTCGCGTACGACGAAAGGTGCATTACCGGGTTCAAACGAGTCACCGATAGTTCGTGAGGGCTGGTGCGTACGTGACACGTGCGAAGATCCGTGATCTCATCTGCTGGCCGGGGTTTAAGCCGGAGCATAGGTAAGTTATTCAACCGTCGGTGCTGATGCAACAGGTGACCTGAATCTGAGGATGATGTGTGTGTTTTTTTTCTTGTTTTGAACGGTCATTTTTGAAGACATTTCTAAACGCGACGGATCGTGTGACCAACTTAGCTGTCGAGACTGTCTCCAACGAATAGCTTAGTTCACAAGCAACGTTCAGTGTACGATAAATTCCTGATTGTCCCTATTGAAGGGTTTCCACTGCACTGTCGACAGATAGTGAGTTACATGTTAAAGCACCAAGGTCTGGAAAGGTCCTCGACCCAGCTAGGGTGCGTTCGGTTTCCTACAATATCTCGATGCGAACGGAAAATGCAACAGTCATGAAGCAATGGCAATGTTTCGCAAGCGGGAGGCAGCTGTAAAAAAGCAAGGGCAATTTCCTCCGCTCCTACCGGATGAAGGCGATTGCAAGCGAGACGCCTTAAGTAGAACGGACTCATATTTGTACGATAAGATACGCCGCGTTATCGAAGGCTGCTCAATGAACGTAGGAGGTTGAACCAAAGTGGCGGTCATCGGGTATCTTGATTCTTACGAACCGCTACAATATGTGCCTAGATTTCCATCGTGGTTTCGTGTTTATTCTGTTTGGCGGTTGTTGATGCTGTGTTATGTAAAGTAATACCGCAATGTGAAAGGAACTCGTTTAGTTTGTGTCACTTGTATTTTTTTAATTGTCTGATGAAGGACACTGTTGACAGCGAGATGGTTGTAAGCGATCGCGAATGTTTTAACCACGTAATCCCTACGTTTTGAAGCACTGATCGTAGCCACATGTATACCACTAGGGTATTTTTGCATTTTTGAGCCTGAACTGCGAAAGCCATCGAAAACGAACAAATTTTACTACGTTTTTCTTATGATTTTATTTATTGCTTGACCTTTTTCTGTTGATGGCCTCCTAGTATTTTATGACATTTGAGTTTTAAACATCTGCATTTTGCTAATCTGCCAAAGCAATCAATCAATATTTCATCCGAGATCGTTTATCCCCTTCCAACCATGACTTTTCATAACAAACCACACCCAATCGTTTCACTTTTGAATGGAGAAAATATTTTGGTAAACCAACCTACGCAAAGACGCTGTTCGTTTTGAACAATCCCAGCCCGAGACGACAACCTGCCTTTGCTAGAGCGTAACATACAAATTTGTTTTTCTTTTTCGAAATTACAGCAACCCCGTGAAGGGGATTATTTTACGACACAAAAACCCGCTCTTCCGAATGACAGAACCGGTATTCCTACGACTCGAATCAAAACAAACGTTCATCGGTATTGGGAAAGTTGTGGTGCGTCTAATGGGAAGATTGTGTTTTGCGCTTTTGTTATGATATTTTGATGTTTGTTGTCTTCTTCGATGTTTCGACTACAGTATTCCAATTATATGTACTCTAGGTATTTCAAAGAATTTAAACCATCAAAGTTTCACTAAAATGAAATGATGTTAGCCACCGATTAACAATCATCTTTGACTAACGCATCAAGATTCTTGCACAGCCTCCCGATCGGTCAAACGATCGTAAAGTCGCGTTTGCATCGCGGAAACGAATCAAATAAAAACCCAAACGACCTTTATAAGTTGAAACCTTTTTGACCCTGAATAAGTGAGCACGGAATTTCGAGTAGCTTTGACTATCATGGGATGCCGAAAATCAAATAAAAGTAGCATAAACCTGCTAGGCAAGACTGGTCTGCTCAAGTCGGGTACTTCATGAACAATCCGAAGTATGCTGGAAGTTTTGCGTCAAGTGGCCGGATGGTGTTATGGGAAGCCTGCTAATGGAACAAGTCACCTTTTCGACTGGGAATTTTTTCCCCTCTTCTTAAAGAATCATATTTATATCTGAAGTGTTCCGAGACACGATGATACATTAAATCATCTAAAGTATGCCCAAGCTTAGAGATAGATACGTACTATTGTGGCTAGTAGTAATGCGGTTTTGCATCTACTTATTAACAATCCGCGCGTGATCCTCCATCGAGATCGAGGGATAATCCAGAATGTTTTCCCAAGATCACGTAACGCAAAACCAGAATTAATGTCCGGGTAAGTTCCGAGGACAAGATACGTTTATCTTGGTTTATACTTTTAATGTTTTTCGGAGCATGATAGGGAAAGGGTCTTTTTAGAACTTTAGAGACATTTTTGCCTCGACAATTAATTTATAGCACGAGATAATTTTTTTAATTTGGAAAAAATTCTGTAAGTGTAAAAGAATTGGAGTAAAATTAAATCTAGTACATCGTGTATTGATTGGTATGCATGAGGATCATCGCTATGCCAGTATGTGTATGTTTGTAAAATTTGTAAAACAATTGAATCAAAATTATGATTTGCAAAACAAAGAAGGAAAGGGATAAAACATCCCAATCAATGAGAAATTTGCACATGAGAGACTCAAAATGATGACTTCTATGCCGTGCTACAACAAACCAACATGATTCTTATCTACAACTAGAATCATTTAGTCGTTGCTAATCATACCTAGGATGAAAGAAGTGAATGAATGAATTCGAATTCCCCATGCATACTGAATTCAAAGGGATTGCGAAGCTACATAAGATCTTCCCATCCATTTGGAAAATATATTTCCAAAACAGCAAGATCCGAAGCGATGATTAATTTTGTATGCACGCTCGGCGTCTGAGAGGCATCTCTTTCATTCCGTTCGAACTATCCCGTAGTCCGGTTGATGACGCCTCGCCGATTTCCATGAACAATTTGTTTCCAATTTCCCACCACCTTTTCCGATGCTTCGACGAGGCGTTCGGGAGAGAGCGTAAACAAACACCGGTAAAATCCGCGATTCCAGTAGCTCGTACCGCGTGACCACCTGGGATCAATCTCCTGACGGGCGCATTGTTTGCTTATGACAAGACGCGCTGTATCGTGGTGCGTTTGCTTTCAATGCGTTCCGTTTTCTTTCGTCAACCTCCTACCCGGCTTGTCCGGTGAGCAAAACGGATGCTGAGAATTGCTACTGACCGCGACCAGCCTCACGGACCGGGGCTAGGTTTCACCGCTGCTACGTGCTACGAAAACGATTTCCATCCGGGAATGCGTTCTGGAACGATTTCGGTGAAAATCGGCGCAAAAGGGTAGTTCAATTTTCCGGGCGAATGCGTGCAGTAATGGGTATTTCAACGAACACTTTGCGCGTTACCGTCCGACTCACACTTCTGAGCGACAAATTTCGCAAGAAATCGTCAGAAAGCACTTGCCAAATGTTTAGCTTCGCTTGATCTCGCACCAGCTTCCTTTCTAATTGTTGACGGAAACGGAAGCATTCGCAAACATACGACCGACAACCGATTTGCCAAAGGGCAACGAAACGAGGAACAAGAAACCTAGTTGTATCTAGGAAGGAAGGTTTACTTCTTGCTTCCATCGATGCCAACGTCGATCGCACATCCAAGGACACTGTTTTGGGGCTTCGGTTGGATTGCGTTTTATCTGTTGCTCAGATGGCAACGGTCTCGCTGGCGCCAATATCATTATCGTCAATGGCGATGCAACGAAATTTGAAGTTGGCCACGGGTTCGGCAGCATCAATACGCGGCGGACAGCGTGCGCAGGGTTTTAATTAACGATTTGATTAAATTGTTCATAGGAGCTGCTGTTCGGGAACAAATGGCTTGATGATAATGGGATTTTTGTTTTGTTTATCTCATTTCAAACGATTTTGTTTTTTCTAATATTAATTTTCTAATAATAATTGTAACCATTACAATTCGTTTTGCATGACTGCGTCAAACAATAAATCGCAGTATGGATCAATGTAAAATTTTTGTAATACAATTTACAAATTACACGCTTCTTTCTGCACTTGTTTTCCCACAGTGGTTTTGTGCTGTTGTTAAATTTAATACAGGATAATATTCAGCTTAAAAGTGTTTCCACTTGTTAAGGATGTATTGAGTTCACTGTTTAAATTGTCGTTTAAGATAGTGTATTTTTATCTTTCCAAAAAGGTTAATGCTTAGCTGAAAAGTATTTGCCCTTTTAAACGTAAACCTAAACATCCAAATTGGTGTTTAATTTGAAACATATTGTAATTACAAGTTAAGTTAACACTGTCTGTTTTTCGAACGAGTGTACGATCAGCCTGCACAAAGTTGGAACACAAACAAACAAATAAAATTGGGTAGATCACATCGCAACAGATGTCCATAGATTTTCCCAGTTCCAAACCGGTTAGTATTTGATCGCACCACCACCACTTTTCGATGGCACTAATTCATCAAAGTGGATAAATATTTGATCACCGTGCGCTACCACCGGAAGAAATATTTCTTACTCCACCGTGAATCAGAATCTGGGCAGGCAAGAAAAGAAAACAAAAACACACGTACTCAGTGGGCGAGCAATTCGGTTTTGATGGTTAGCAACCACGAAGGACTAAACGTCTTCTGGATTCTTTTCCACTGCTACAGACGACACTCCTAATCGGGGTCATTAGTTACGGGCGGGACGGGCGCAAACTTTGTGAAAGCGTCCGCGATCGGAGCTGCCCTAGTGTAATTTATTGTCGGCTCATTTTCTTCTCGGTTTCTATTGGTTTATTTGCAGGTAACCGGAATAGCACCGCAGCGAACCCCCAAAATCCGGGCAAGACCATAAACGAGAACGCACCGGTGTGAGTGCCAGTTCCATAATTTTCCGATCAGCCCAGACCGGGGTGCGAACCGCAAATTCCCAGGAACAGGTTTTCCCTGCTTGGTGTCCTGTGTGAGCGTGTGTGAAGGTGGAACCAGAACCAGATCGTCGTTGCACGCCTTCCAGCGGGGGTTTGCCTGTCGGATACAATGATCCTCCCAGCGTCAGTCCGGAGGTAAGACTCCTGCGGCATTGAAGCGTCTGCAAAGCGGGGTCCGTTCGGGTTCGAGTTCCGGTATAGATTACAGCGTCAGTTCGCCCGGTTCCGCCACGATGTACGCACGCATCTTCGTGTCACTGTTGGTGCTGTTCGGGGTGCGGTACAGTGCCTGCAACAGTCTGCCGTGTGACTTCATCGACTCGGTGAACATTACCGACGGCGAGCGGCTACCGAACGGGGACATCCGGCACGGCGGGGTTGTGTACAACAGCACCTACTATCGCACGATCGACTACGACTATGAGGACTTTTCGACGAAAACGTTCGTCAAGGAGTACATCCGGGGGTGTCTGTGTGCCGTGCGCATCTGCGTGCGGCTGTGCTGCCGGCAGAACGAGTTCCTGAATCGAAGCTGCACACCCTCGGCGGACTACCTGCCGGTGAAGGCCAACCTCAGCCAGTCGGAGGCGATCGACCTGCGCCAGAACGAGCGGTTCGGTTTCCTGTACGGGAAGCCGTGCCCGCAGGTGTACGAACTGCTGCCGAACGAGAGTCCCGCCGACGAATGGGTGGTAGCAAGGGTAAGTAGTAGTAGCTGAGTAAACAGATCTTGCTAGTAGCTCCGTTATAGTGGACTTCGGAAGTGTAATTAAAAACTAGACATTCGCTTTCCTGTTAATCGTTTTATTTTATGTGCAACAAGAGAAACCTCTACTTAATCTGGCACGTTATTTTTCGTTTAATGTTGTCCATTAAATTATGTCACCCTCTTCATTTTGTACGTCATCAATAGCTAACTTAAAGTTATGAAAACCGAACTAAATCAGACCCTTTACATCTTATCGTAGAATCGTCGAAAAAGAGAATTTCGAAGGAAAACATGGTTTTCCCCATAATCTATCAAACACTTCTCCACCAAATTATTGCCCCAAAAATCTACGGCTATGTCATCCCTTTCGATGGAAGCTGGTTTTATTCTAAAGGTTTAAATTGAAATTAATTTTGTCTTCCCGTCGAAGTGGAAATCCCGGTTTGTCCCGAGCGAACACTTGAGGAGGCGTTTCTCAATTGGTGTCATATCTTAAAATTACGGGAGATGGGTTTGGAATTCCCAGCCACACATTCTAATGTTGGTTGCTAGCAGGCCGTGAATTTCATGGATTCGGTATTTTTGATATGGTTTCCAATGAATCATTGCAATGTAAAGCAATTTAACATAATTTCTAACGTGTCATGAGGAACTTTGATCAAATTCAAATATTTTATTCTCTTCGTTATATTTGGCCTGACTAACCTACCGAACCACAAACTAAGTGAAAATTTAGTTAAGTTTTGTCTCAAACCAGGAACTGGATATCCGAACTTTACACCATTGTTGATTAGATTGTCAGACATGGCATCAGTTAGACGGTTGCCGATTTTGAAAGCCGATAGGAAGATAGATTAATGGGCGATAATTACAACCGAAGCATCACATATCTGCTAGTCCCTCGACTATTGTTCCTGCTGTAGGAAGCTCATGATTGATGAGGTTTTATCTGATTGCTAACATTCACACCCCGCGGTTTGGGCACATCAGCACTACTGTGGTGAATAAAATTTGGAAAATGAATAAATAAAAACATGTTAAACATTATCCCTAACGATTTCCTTGACAGATGGATGGAGATTATTCGCTTCATGTCAGTGCCATAATATTTCGTTGTAATCATAATTACGAAGATATCTTTCCGATTCCTGGTGGTGGCCTTGAGGCGTCCCATGCTAAGCTAGTATCGGCAGTTAAAGTTGATGTTATCGCTCGGTTTGTCATTAGTTACTTGTCTCTTCTTCGGTTGCCCGGTTAACTGAGGATGAATGGAGTTCTTTTAACACCCTCTGTATGCAATGCACGCGTCAAGGGCTATGTGCGTTTGCATTGGTGAGTTGCAACAAGTGGCGTGATTAGCCTCTTCGCTGCACTTATGATAGTTTTTCCCCCCCCTATCGATCGTTGAAGTGCATTTACTTCTTCAATTAACACCCAAAGCAAGGCCAATCGAGAAACGTTGTCTGCAGAGATGTGCAATACTTGGTATTGCTTAAAAAAAGAGAAACATTCTTCTTTTGGTTTAGTTTAGTTCCTTCTGTTAAAATTATATGATCACGAAAACGAACAGCACCTTTTTTTTGAGATTTTCGCATACAAACCTCAAGAAGTCGAATTGTTCTGCCAACGACCTCACAAGGGGATCAATAAATCGCGAAGAAGCAACGCGCTTGGTGCTTTTTTGCACATTCTATTCACGTCAAATTCTCGACCACGTGACAAATAAAAAACAGCGTCTACTTGAACAGACAAAGATGGTATGAACACTCGTCAAGATGATCTTTGATCGCGCGTGTCTCGCGATGCTTACCATGTGATGTGATGAGTAACATGGCGTATTCTCAAGACGATTGAACAATCAGGCGTGTGACGTAAATTCGCATAACTAACACAAGACTAGAAAAAAAAGGAAAACTATTTTGGTGTTCCAGTGTGGTAGAGTTATTATGTGAAGAATAAAAGCATAAATAAAAAGAGTGACGGTGTGATATACATGGACACCTCTATGTGTTAGAGAGAAAACACTTTCGAAGCGTGTGGGATCGTTTGCGAGTTTGATTGGCCGTTTTTTTATTCGCAAAATTTGTGTTGAAAAATTTGCCCATGTTCATGTCTTCGGTCGTCTATCATCATGTGACAACTGCAATGTTCTATTGCGTGGTCGGCAAAGCCATCGTCTACCAGATGTTCGCAACCACTTGATTAAACATTGACACTTCCCAAAACGTTCCCAACTGACCGAAACCGAATCTCTGTTCCGTTCCAGAATGGCAGCATTATTGTGGCGGAGGAAATGCTTCTCAGCCGGAACCAGTACTGCCTGGCGCAACGGGGCAACACCGACTACGTCAGCGGGATGGTTTGCTTCGACACGCAGGAGGACTTCAAGTACGATCTATACCCTGTCGGTAAGTATAGTACCGGGGCGTCGTAATACGCCTAATCACCACCAATTCCATGGGAGTGGGAAGGTCAGCAGTGTGTCAATACTGGCATGCTGGGTTAGTCGTTTTATGGCTCCCGAAGCTAATGTCAAGAGTCATGGTATGAATCGGCAAACGAAATTGCGTAACACGCGTTGATTACCGGGACTCTATATTGCAACCGATTATATGATAACGACGCTGGAAGCGGGCTGTCCTAAAGCTTCTCACCCGACAGACAACAAACGGTTGTCCATACTGTTTGCGCCGTTTCGCAAATCTGTTTAGGTTATTGTCAATATTGTCGCGATAGTCTAATTACTTCCGACGCTGATAATTTTTGCCCTGCCCACACACACACACACTCGATCAGCGACGACGGTAACCGTGCCTTCAATTCTGGCTTATAGCCCAATAAAGGTGGTCTGTTTTTTCCCTCCCGGCCCGATTAACGTCCACACCTTGGAAGACGACTTCGGCAATGGTTCCAGCCAGATCTAAACCATCGGAAGGAGGTGTACATACCTAGTCTGGGCTTGCGTATCGATCCGTCGTCTACCGAAATTGACATTGGGTTTCTCCCCCGACGAAATTGTCGATCATCGTGAAGGGCGGTTGAGTGCGCCGTGACGTTGTGCTAATTTGATGTAGTTCGTGTTAAAAGCTTCGGTACGGTTGTTGGCAAACATTCCGGTTTTTGGGATTTTGGGATGGTATTCTTTTGCGTTATGAAAGCCACCATTGCCCGTGCATTGCTGTTTAGGTGCGGCGATGTGGAGATATTTAACTTGTTTGAAAATGGGGTGATGAATAAAAAGTATAAGCAAGTTTAATAATTTTAAAATAGTTTTGCTTTGTGCAATGTTATGCTGACAGTAGAATTAAACAGACTTCTCGTCGTACTCAAGGGAACCAACGTGAAATAAATCAGATCAATTAACATAATATAACATATTTTTATTTTGTAGTTCATGTATATTCCAAACAGGATACTAATGAACTTTTTTCATATTTTTGGTTCCTCTTTGCTCTCACGAAATCAAAAAAAGCAATGAGTATCATAGGATATTGTACAAAATTTAACGAAAAATACCTATTGGCCAAGTCACGTTTAATAAAGCGTAATCCATTTTTCTAATCTTAGTGGTGAATTTTGGTGTTGTTTTGTGTGTTCAGTTTTTTCTTTAATGCATTCATTGTTTACTCCTTACCTTTACAACCAACATGCTCCCGGGTATGTCACTCATTTTTTGTGGAAATTGATGAATTTTAGTGTATAATTTCTGTAGGTTTTTTGTTCTGTAAGTCGTAGACCATTGATAACATTTTCAAAACTACATACCTTTTTACTGCATTGTTTTACTTTTCGTACAATTTTCTTTTCGACCGTCGTTGAAACCATTCATGGGTGGGAACTTAATTTCGACCGAAGACATTAGGATTAAAAAGCATAGCCCACAGAGCTAATTAATACTTGCCTGTTAAAAGCATCCAAGCACATTGTTGCATAGGAACTTTTCAAGGCGAGGCTTGCAGTGGTTATAAAAATAGCAAGTTCTTTTCCTGGAACTGTCAGCCCTTTCCAGGAACGTGCGGATTGGTTTACTCGTGGTTGACGAGTGAAAATAAAACTGCGCCACATCACAGTCGATAACAGGCAAACAGGGGTATTTGCTTAACGTGGCCGCTAACATATCTGCACCCTGCGTGTGTGTGTGTGTGTTTTTTCCTTTAAAATTCACGCTATGAGTTGTCCCGCAAAAGGGCCGCTTGACATGTTTACGTTTATCTGCCTTTTTCTTGTGTCCCGTGGGTGACGCCTCTTCCTCTGGTGAAGGGTTGGGAAGGCAACCGGGTTTTAGCATATACCGAGCTAGTGCAGTCAACACCGATAGCGTAGTGTAGCCGTGCCGGGAGCATATGCTACCGAATCGTTCCTTCCTTACCCCCCCAGAGAGAGGAGAAAAGAGGACGGATCGTAATTGCTATCATCGTGCGCGGACGGATGGCCACGGTGATACGGGATCGCTTGGGTGATGAACTCCCAACTGGTGGTCGCTTCTGTTGGAATCTATTGTATTACATTATATTTGCTCAGCGAACTCGTTTGGCGGTGAATTCGGCACCCCCAGCTTTCGTGCAATTAAAACATAAGCTCTTGTTTCACAAGTTGTGGCAGCAGGGAAGGGAGACCCCAGCGGACACAGAAATGAGAGGGGAGCTATGGAATTCAGATGACCCACCTAGATTATTCGCTAGCAATAAACAATAATTAAACTAAAAATAGTCCATAGTCCTGAGAGTGATTAATTAGTCGCCACAGTACGAATTCCCATTTGGAGAACGAACATCCCAACGGCGACCTAAGGCATCATATTTGTTTTATCCACTCCATCCGGAGGATGGCCACCACTGGTTGATAGTTGAACACCAGAATCACAGATGGTGCCGAACATGTCAGTTTGGATTCCCATGGCGTGCGTCCGCACCGGGTGTCGCTTATCAATGTTGACATTTCGGAAACGACTGGAGCTAATCTTGCTAATGTGTTTACTGATAGCTGGTGTAATGCCGACTGACGATTATTTTTTATGGTGACGAAATCTTGTCATCCGAAAAAAAAACAAACCATCTCTCAGTAGGTGATGTTTTGAAGTGTAGATGGGACATCGAACTCCATCGGGAAGCTTGGGTTATTGAATGATCCTAATTACAATCCAGCTTATTATGTCTGCACCCTGATTAACGTCTGATCTAAATTTCTCGCCCGTTTTAGGTATGCTTCTTTCCGTGCCCTTCCTGCTGATGACGTTCTTCGTGTACGCCTGCATTCCGGAACTACGGAACATGCACGGCAAGTCCCTGATGTGCTACGTGCTGGGCCTAAGCGTCGGCTACACCGTGCTCTCGATGGTACAACTGCGACTGTTTCCCGGCTCGAGCACATCCTGTCTGATATCGGGCTACATCGTGTACTTCTCGTTCATGGTTAGCTTCTTCTGGTTGAACGTGATGTCCTTCGATATCTACTGGACGTTTAAGTAAGCCGTGGAACCTGTGGCATCCCATGATCTGGCTGATCGCAAACTAATGGTGTTCATCCATCTCCCACAGAGGCGTCAAGGGGGTTCGCAGTACGGAGACGAAGAAATTTCTGTTCTACTCGCTCTACGCCTGGGGTGTGCCGGTCCTGCTGACGGCAACCGTGGTCACGGCGGATAACACCGACATTTTGCCCGTGTACCTTCGACCCCAGTTTGGTACCACCAGGTGTCTGTTCATCGGTAAGTGACCGGGGTAGCCTATCGAACGATGTGTCGGTTTTACATGGATTTTTTTTCTGCAACTTCACAGAAAACAAACTCATCGAATTCCTGTACCTGTACTTGCCGCTGCTTATTCTGGTGTTCATGAACGTGGTGTTCTTCGTCGTCACTGCCCTCCGGATCTACAAGATACAGTGCGAGACTTCGATGGTGCGTCGTGGGGACTCGAAACGTCACGCCAAGCTTGACAATGACCGTGATAGGTTGGTTTTTTTTTTGAGAAATCGACTTAACCGGATGATGCTTGCGAAGTAATCTTCTACTTAACGCTAGCTGACAAACGCTTCCTTGAATCTGGACCTGGCACTGGCAAACTGTTATAACCATAGCAACGTAAAATGTTTTGTAACTGCAACATGGATTTCCTTAACCATTTCACCACCCCGGAAACACCCCGGAGTGGTCAATTATTACATCTGCTATGCTGCTTTTGGTTTTGCCTGCTTCACAAAGCAAACCATGCGATTAGTTTGTAAACGTCTTGGATGGATGTTAAGTATTTCCGAGAAGGGTCGTTTAGTTTTTTCGTTGGTTCTGTTAGTTCTGTTAGGGCTTGCTCTGAGCAATGAATGGTTATTTCACCAGGTTATTGTTTTGCAATTCTCAGTTAATCATATGAACTTCGTAGTTTGGTACAGATTAAGTCATTTTGTGAAGTAGAACCGTTAATAATAACGATAACGTTAAACGGGATTAAATTAGTAACACATCAGCGTGTCATTAACATAATGAATAGCTTTAAGTAATCTTTGCTATTGAGATACTCACACCACTGGACGCTCTCGTTGTAGATTCGGACTGTACCTGCGCTTGTTCATCGTAATGGGGGTCACCTGGTCGCTGGAAATCATATCCTGGGCCGTCGACAACAATGCCTGGATCTTCTACGTGTCGGATGTCTGCAACTGCATTCAGGGTTTTCTCATATTCTCCCTGTTTGTGCTGAAGCAGAAAATCAAGCGGCTCATTTACAAAAAGTAAGTACCGCCCACGGTGTCGGACCACGGAGGACTACCGCAGGGTTAGCTGTGATCGCAAGGACTGACTTTATGTTGCTTGTATGTGGGTTTCCGTATGTATGTGTGTGAGTATGTGTCGTTTGTATGTGGCTAGTATATGAATGTCGGTATATAAATACGTTCCAGAACTGTCCCTGCTACTCTACCCCCGGTGGGTCAATATTGTTCTCGATCGGTCCATCTAACCGTTCATATATATCTCTCTCTTTATCTCTTTTCGAATGTATCTGTGAATGTTTCGTGAACTGCCATAGCAAAGTGGATCCCAGCACTACGTGAGGCGGTTATTCTGTCCGTGCGTGCTGTTGATGCTTTCTTGTGATATTGTCCCATTGTGTTCCGTCGCATTGCGTGCACCAAAATGTCGTCCCGACGTGTGTGAAGATGTTGCGCGAGAGGTAAACCAAACTGCGTCGTTTGGTATGAATTTGGTTCCGGTTTCCTAATGTGGTGTGGTCACATGGCTTGGCTGACGGCCTTGAAGGTTAACGCTGGGTTACTGGTTGGTTGTATGGAATGTTCTTAACCGGTTGACGCACAATCTAATCACAAATAATCTAAAGTTAATTCGAGCACAAAATGATCTTATAATCCCTCCCGTTTGGTGTGGAATAACAAAAGAGCGCATGTCCAAAGGTGTCTGGTGGAACTGTAATCTACCCCCCAACCCCCCCTTTTAACAAATTGATCAGATGTAGTCTGCCCTATCGACTATCCGTACTCATTTTCATACTTTTGCCAGGTGAATTTTAACGACGTATTTCTTCTCCCTAGATTCGGTATTCGCGAGACCCGCCAGGAGCAAACGATGTCCACGTGCAGCACTCGAACCACGGGCACCATGGTGTCCTCGTACAACAGTTCCAGAACGGAGAAGCCGCTGGTCTCCCAGTCCACCGTAGATTCCTACTGTACCGCATCGCAACGGGTGTAGAAGTAGATGCGCGCAGGCCTACCGAACTCAAACCGAAAGAGAAACAAAATCTCACCTCGCCTTACCGCTTCCAAACGTTTCCACTGGCCGTACGCCGACGGACGGCGGACAACACTGTGCCAAGACATTCAAGCGATGACGAGGATGCAAACATGCCAACCAAAGAACCTTAATTCTACGCACCCGAAGAAGATTCTTTTATCCGCCGCAAGTTACCTGGAGTTAGGACGGGACGATCGGAAACGACCGTTGTGTGCCTGTGGCGTACAGTTGCGGAAGGAAACGAGAAGAGAACAGTATTTTTGACGGTCGTCGTGGAACGTTATCATGAATCTACCTCACGGCATTTTTGCTAGGTGTGCTAAAGTAAACTCGCTTCCGTCAACATTCATCTTGAGACATTTATGACTAAGCTTACCGCGGACGGTATCGCCGTAATGGTGAGATGCAAATATTTTATGAGCAAAATATAGTTAAACAACTATACGTAATGAGATGAGAAACATAAATGACACCGTTGCATAAATGCAAACATCTATTTAGTATTGATAGTATAGCTTCGAAGTATCCTTTTGACCGAAGATGGTTGCGTTCATACTGATATTGTAGGTTTGAAATTCTTACAAGAAATGTTCAAATGGATTTGAGGACTGACAAAATTACACTTTTGCAGTCCTGTGACGTGTATCGTAAAAGGAAGGCCCTATGTGTTAAAAGAACCCTCGTACAAATATATAACTCTTCGTTCGTATAACACGTTCAATGTACAAATGTGAAACGGAGCTAAGCATTTTCTTCCAACATTGAGAAACATTTTTTTTTAATTTTAAATAGAGTTTTTGTGCAAAGACTGATAAATAGAAGCTAGACTGATCCTTTAGCCATACACTTGTTGTTATGAAAATGATACAGGCCATGTTAATGGAATTTAAACAACTTAACAATCGATTCAACTTGCGACAACAGTACACGGTTTTACGCTATTCAATTTAGACGAAATAATCAGTGGATCGAGGCATCTACTTACTACCATGACGTATTGTAAAATATATTCAGTGTCATGGATCGATTAGTCTAAGGTTTTCAAACTTAAAATTAAAAACACACGATTGGTTGGATTTAATTTATTACTTAAGAAAACACGTACAAATATTACGCATCATTTCAAGGGTCCAATGTGTTTTCTACTATATTTAATCTGCATTTAATTTAATAGTGCATTAACTATTAGGCGCTAGTTTTTTATTACCTCTTTTACTGATTATCACTGTTATTGCTGTGAGTAAAAAAAAACTCTCAAGAATCGATTTTTTACTAGTTTACGCTCGCAATTTGCAATTTGTAATGCTAGTTAGTAGTTTAAATCATATTACATAGTCACGGCTTTCGCGTAGGGTGATTGCATGGTGTTTGTTGCTAAAACAAAGCACTGGAAACATAGAGCACCCTGGAAGATGATTTATAGCTCGCGGGAGCAGCATCCACACTGCCGGGTTGAAAGGGTTGTTTATTTATTTGTAAGAAGAGAGAAACAAAAAACATCACAACTACCCGCTTTGTGCCGTAACATAAACAATCGATGAAGCAACACGCGCTTCGGGCGGAAGTGTGCAGGCCGAAAGGAGATAGCAAACTGGGGATGGGTTTGGGGTTTTCTCCCACCGATCTTTGGTTCAAAGTATTGCTATTTAATTAGATTTCAAGATGTACCACAACCGAAGTGCTTGGTCAGTTCATTTCGGTAGTTTTTTTTTAATGTTTCGTTGAGCGATCGTAAAGCGGGGGAGTTTTTATTTATTTCAATCGGTCTTTTGTTGCTCTTAATGATCCCCCACCCACCCGGGCACGGTGGTCCTTTGGCGGGACGAACCTTAATTGCCGGTTGCTGATTGCCGATGGGCGAGGACGACACATAAAACGTGCAACGATGAATCATTCGCACTCCCAACCCCCCTCTCCCCTTTGTCCCCGTCAAACCGATCCCGCAGGAAACCCTTTGTGCCGGAAACGCTACAGTCTTTCGTGACATCATCCGATTATGGTTGAAGGATACAACTGAAGATAGAGAAACAAACAAAAAAGCATACGTAAGCTTTCACAAAACAATGAGCCTTCATCAAGAAGAGGGGTCGTGCGGATTTGAGTAAGGGAGGGTGTGAAAAAAACGATAAGAATTCCGACGAAATTGAAATATCCGACCGGCGCGAGGGCAAAGGGAAAGCGCGTGAACCGTGGCAACGTGGCGCGTCATCTTTCGTGCGCGCGAGCTGGTGGTAACAGCCGTTGCGATAGAGTGGCCGAAGGAGTGCGACGCGATATTGGCACGTTTGGGGAGTTGAAAATAGCATCATCACGAGCTTGGCGGGCAGTATGCGCTTGACCGTGGTCACGAGCTGTTCATCAGCCTAGGCAGTGCCTTGTTTAGTTTAGTGCCACTCACAACTCCGTGAGTCCGTGTGAGCTGATATCTAGCTGTCGGGGGGTCTGCAGATATACTAGCAGTAGTAGGCCATACTTCTCGCCGACGATACGATCGCAGTAGCCGGTTGCTACAACTGGGTGTGGCATTGCAGTGTTAGCCGAGCACTCAGGATATTCGACCCGGTTGGAAAACCAATGATCCTGGGAGATCTTCCAGTGATCCCGAGTATTACCTAGCACAGTTTACCAGGGTATAGTGAGTGAGTTAGTTGCGTTTACTGTGGAATTAAGGTTGTGGAACCCCCCATTAATCACGAGCAATCAGACTTGTGTCAACACTATCAGACGAAGTGTGAAGATGACGAAAGTCACTTCTTATCAACGGGTCATGATAAGACAAGGATCGCGCTGGTGTTTGTGGCAGCGTCTTTGGCTGTGCGTGATGGTAGCACTGTGTTGCGGCACCGGTGAGCTCTCGTTCGGTATCAGTGACGTCAGGGGAGCCTTGTTATGTCCACCGGAAGAATCGGTTAACATCACCGATGGGACGGTGCAAGACGATGGATCCAGAGTGCATGATGGAGTACGATACGGTTCAGATCAACTATACTACAGCGGTAGTGATGTATTCGGGTGCGTGTGCCTAGTTCGTCAGTGTATTTTAATTTTTTGTGAAGATCAAAAAACGTACCCCTCCGGAACGAAATGTCCGGTAGAGGAACTCAATGTGAATGTTTCCACAGGAGCGTCATTCCAGATGGTAGACGTATTGAATGACCCGCAGTATCACTTTTTCTTCATGAAACCTGATTGTGATATTTCGGAGATTTTGGGATTGCCACCGCACGAATACGTCCTTCAATCGGTATAATGTCATAGCGTAGTGTAGCCGGTGGGCAGGGATCGACTGATTGTTTCTATTTTGATCCATTAGGATGGCAGCATAGCGTACGGATTGGAGATATTCAACTATCGCCAGTTCGGCCTGATGCAAGACAACGCAACCGGAGATACATGGGCAGCAAACTGCCAAACGGAGGATGTGCTGGCCCACCATAAGTGGTACGCGATCGGTGAGTAGTACGATGCTAACTTCCCTTCTAATAAACGCCTATTCGACTCGCAGCAGTATATAGAAGGGTTTCCTTTATAGAAAGTCCATCCGGTTCTCACTCCCAACCGGTTGGGGCATTAATGTGCAAACTCTCTACACACTTGAGCCACGTGCTTAGTGCATCTGTTCTGTTCCATGGAGCTGGTTGTGTAGATAAATGCATTTTTCCTCGTATGTTTATTGACTGAGTCAACATGAACTATCATTTCCTGATTTTATTACGTCTGATAGCTGCAACAAGGGGGGTCCGGATTGTGGATAAATACTAGTGCAGTGTAGTATTCAATGTGTTTGAAAATTGAAAAAGTAATTTAAACTTGTGCTATGATGTAGTGTATTTGATAAATAGAAAGTGAAAATATCTTTAACAATTTTAACATTAAAAATTAAACTTCTAGTGTACGAAGGATCAACCCTCATTTCTCTAAAATGTGTAAAGTACATTACAAACAAAATGTAAGAATATGAAAGGTACTTTTTTCCAGTTGCTTCAAATCGAAAGTATTATTAGTAAAATGAAGGCAAAACATCCTGTCTATACAGTTTTTAAGATTATAGTTTTAAATTCATATATATAAGAAACTTCCGTTATTGTCGAGAGGTATATAACATAAAAATATAGCTAGTAAAATCAGGTTATTTATGCCATTTTTGTACACACTTGGGCCTTCAATGCAATTCAAATTTCTGAGGAATTAACTGTATTGAATATGAAATGAGAAACACTATTCTAACGATCACATATTCTTGACGAATATCTCATGTGGTTTTCAAAATCTTTGCCAAAATCTTATGTTTTTAAGCACATTTACAACTTTTTAACACCATGAGTCATTTTGTTCGAAAGCATCCTATGCGTTTTTTGTCTACTTCGTTTGCACTAGTAGTGATGTACATTTCGTATTATATATTCCTAATAAACAACATTTTACGCCGAACGAGTTAAGCATAGCACCACCATGTTCTTTGATAAAATTATCGAAATTCCACTTGCGTTGTTTCCAGTTAAGAATGTTTTGCATATCTGTCTTTTTATCATTGACTTTCTCATTTTTTACTCTATACTCCAGACTATGCGCAAAGAAACTCGTTTCGTTTAGATGGTTTTACTTTTTTTTTATTGTTTTGTTTTTCATGTAGATTTCGCTTTTATCGAAAATTTCTACTTTTCAAATGCGTGAAAAATATATAACAATTTAGTTCCTAGAAAGGTTTGTGCTATTTTCACTAATCGGTGTGTGAAAATAATTTATCATAGTTTCGAATTGAGTTCCTAACGATGTTTACCGCCCCGTAATTCGATACTCACGTCTGCTCTTCACTTCTCACCCAGGCATCATCGTATCGTTGCCGTTCATGGTGGCCACCTTCGTGGTGTACGCGCTGCTCCCCGAGTTGCAGAACATCCCCGGCAAGTCCCTGATGTGCTACGTGGGGGCCTTGACCGTCGCATACCTGCTGCTGACGCTGATGCGCTTCAGGTTGTACGAGTACCGGTCCGGGTGGTGCATCGGCACCGCATACACCGTTTACTTCGCGCTGCTGGCTAGTTTCTTCTGGCTAAATGTGATGGCGTTCGACATCTTCTGGACGTTTGGTGGCAGCCGTGGACGGACGAGCGAGCGCCGGAAATTCCTGTACTACAGTCTGTACGCGTGGGGCGTTCCGTTGGCTCTGCTGGTGTTCGTGCTGCTAGTTGATCATACCGATTTTATACACCACGAATACCGCCCGAAGTTTGGCCTAGAGCGGTGCCTCTATAGTGGTAGGGTATCGCGTGTGGGAACGAAATTGACCAATTCCCTGGAGCGTATCCTTATCGTGTTCTAATATCCAATTGCAGAAGACCAACTCATCGGGTTCGTGTACATGTACCTTCCGATGGGGCTGCTAGTCGGGGCCAACGTGTTCTTCTTTGCCATGACCGCGTTTCGCATCTACCGCATGCAGCAGTCGACGGCAACGGCCCTCTCCGGGGACTCTAGGCGCCACACAAAGTACGAGAAGGACAGATATCGGTAAGAGGCGCCCATCCGTTGGTCTTGCGGGATTACCCGATGTGGCGATGTGGACCGGAAGCAGATAATAAGTGTCGCTCTTGCCGTCGTTAATGGCGAGTGTTTCTTTTCTTTGTTTCATTGTGGCTCAGGTTTAGCCTGTATTTGCGCCTGTTCGTCATCATGGGTGTGTCTTGGACTTTGGAGTTCGTCACCTGGAAACTCGAAAAACCCCGTGAAAACCAATCCACCGCCGCTCGAGTGATGTTCTATCTGACCGACATCTCCAACTGCTTGATCGGGATCTTCATATTCATTCTGTTCGTTTGGAAGCAGCGTGTGAAGGAGCTCCTGTTGAAGCGGTATGTCTGCACGCTCCGGTGATGGTTTTGCCGACCGCAGATGCTGCTCCCGTGCATGCCACGATCGCTTTTCCAACCCAGCCTCTTACTGGATGGTTGTCTTCCGTTTCAGGTTCGGTCGCCAACAGCCCGTCCCGCATCGTGACCATAACACCAACAACACTAGTATCACGTCGGACACAAAATCTAGTGCAGGGCATGACGTACCGCTAACGAAGGGGACTTACATGAATTGATGTGTTTTGACGGTAGGCTCTTAATGACGATCGTACATCGGTGCCGCTTCGCGTCCACGTACACGTAATGTAATGTTTGCGGTAGACCACGCAAGGAGCACGTCATTAGTGCAACTGCCCACCGGGGCGGCCATTGTCTCTGTAAAGATGGTTAGAAAAGAAGGTGCGGTTCCCGCAAACGCGGGAACGTGGCGAACTCCTACGTATTTTACGCGAACTTTTGGACCACCCTTGACAGGTGAACTTAATGTGTAAACTACCTCCTCTTTCGCGTTTGTCTCTACCGTACCGACGTCAGTTAATGCGAATTCGCATTCCTTCTAAGGGTGGTGCTATTCGCGGATCGATGAACAATGCAACCACTCGTTTGAGCGAAAATCGGCGTTACAATATCGATGAGTACGTGAGGAAATTACAAGTTGACAGTTTAATGCCTCCACTAAACATTGAGCATTTTTTATTCATGTCACTACTTAAACATAAATTTAACACGTGGTTTAAATACGAAACGGTATGTGAAACGTTTCACGTTTGAAAATGTGTGAAATATTTCACTCTGCACAGTGGGAGTGGGCAGCACAACTTGGTGGCCATTGTGTTAAAGTATTTCTCGGTGGTACTGTTTTTTTGGTCATTAAGTATTAATTATGATTCCTCACTATATAGTTTGAAATTACTCTACGGTTTAGATTGCAAATAACTGAATATAATTAAATTTTGATTCGATTCGATTAATTTATTTGAAACGAAGAATATTTTTTAAATTTGATACTCAACTAGGGTTTTGCTGGAATGAAAGCAAACAAGATTGATGTTAAATGAATGAAACAAAATCTTCTAGAAGAACTATATTTTTTTAAATATATTTGATTCTCGTTTCGATGTTGGCCACTACCAATCGTAGCCATCTTTGACTTCCATGCAAATTTATGATTCACATCTACAGGGACATACACAGTAGGTCATAAATAACCATATGCTCGAATGTTGGCAGCGGTTTCGCTTCCAACCAATTTCGAATGTTTTCAAAACACCGTACTCTGATAACAAACATCTGTTGATCTTATAACACATACAGCGGCATTTGTACAATATTCCGATAGAAAATGAGTATTGGTCAGTATAGAAAACCATGAAGCAGAAGCTTGATGTGGGGAATAGAAAGTATTTTGGTGTATATCTTATTGAACCAGCAGTGCATTTTTATTTAAGAGATGTTGTTAATTTAAGCATAAATCTTTTAACAAGATATTAACAATTTCTACTCTGTATTCTGGAGAGTTTTGCAACATTCTTACGTGTTCTCAGATAAGATTTACATCTAATGGAAATACTGTGTCAATATATCATACTCAAAAGATAATAATAAATAAATAACAGTTCTTAATAGATTCCACATTCGTAGCGTTACTATACTTATTTCTTCGTAAGAAAAAGTTATCTTCCATACTAAGAAGTTGATGAGCAAGACAGTTAAACTGGTTTCAATTTTACTGCATCGAGGGAAAAAGAACACCCGATGACTGTACTTTGCACAATAGTGCTGTATGTTTATCTAATAAAAAAAAAAGGTTAGTACACACACAGAAGTTCCCCGTGGACTGGATCGTGCTGCACGCAAAAATAGAAACAATCTCCTAAGAGGAAGCATAAGCCGTTCTCTGCTTGGCTATCGCGCTGCTCTGTTAACTCCGGAGTGTTCCAAAGTGTTAAGTAATTCCCGCTCGGGCTTCTTCCTTTCCAGCCACGAGGAGAAGGACGATGGTCAGCAAGCCGCCTAAGTGAGAGCTCGTTTCCGAATGTGTATAAACAAACTCCCTTTTTTTTATTCTTCCTCTTTTAAACATCGATTCACGATCACGAGTTATTCACGGGTTGTTTTCGGTTCTTCTGTGTTTCGTGTGGGATGTACATGCGGTGATCTTCATTCTTTTTCTCTCTCCCCGGTTCAATAATCTGCTAATAAGGGTTTTCCAATGTCCAGTGTTTGCTTTTCTTCGTTAGCCATTGTGCCGGAGAGCAAACACCGCGTTGGGGAAGCTGCTGGGTCTCGATGGTATCTCGTGGAAATCGGATCCAGTCTTGAACGGAACGTGTTGCGATCGTGGTTGACCTCCGGAGAGCTGGTAGTCGGTTCGTCCATGGTCGTCCAGTACAGGATGTGTTTACTTGGAGTCTACCTGGCAGCGTGGTTTATAGCCCATTGCTTCCCGGCAGCTACGGGAATATCTTCCGGGTGTCCCGTGTCCGAGCAGATCGACCTCACCGATGGCATTGTGGATCGCAAAGGTGTTATTCGGTACGCGGGAAACATCTATCCGCCGGAGGAGTACCTAATGGAGCCACCCACAAGTGCAGGGAGCAGTGGACGGTACTACAGCTGCGTTTGCAGCCGCCGGAAGTGTGTATACGTGTGCTGTTACTTCGTCAATCGCACCAACTGCGAGGGATCATCGCCGTTCCGACTGAATCGAACCGTTGCTGGCATCGCGCGCGTGAGCTGGGCGCTGGAAAATCTGCAGGAGGTCGAGCTGCGGAACAGTACCGACTACTGGCTGATCTATGCCGATCCACCTGCCTGGGCCAACCCACTCGGCCATGTGCTCCGGATCGATGGCCATGAGGGGGAGTTGATTGCGGTACGTAATGGAGTCTCTGGCCTACGTCGAGGCAAATCAATCGCTCTTCGTGTGCAATAAACTCCCCCCCCCCCCTCCCCCTCACCACTTTCGTTTCGTTTTCGCCCGGTACAGGACGGTAGTTTTGCGTACGGTGAGAAGGTTTACGCCTCCAGGACGTACTGCATCAATCCGACCGACGACGACGATTCGATGGTCCACGTGTGGATCAAGGAGACGGAAGAACATCTGGAAATGCACCACTGGCACTCGTTGGGTAAGGAAATTAGGACTTCTCAGTGCATGTTACGCGAGCAGGGGGAGAGGGATTTATTTTTCCGGGTGTGTTTTCTTGTCGAGTAGCAAACATAATCAATTCACATGAAGCAGAAGCATCGAATCTAACGCCTTAGGATAGGATCGTGGAGTAATTCTACACGGTGTCCAATATACTCTCTTACAAATTTTTATATCATTTTATAACACCAAGTCAAATTTTTACAACCCTTTTTTAATTGAAAGCGATATTTTTATTTGCATATGTTTGGAATAATACTGCAACCTATTTTTTACCCTTTTCAAACGATTTTCAGAACCCCTTCATGCGGCACGCACGACTTGTGCTACTTTCTCTCAAATTTGAAGGATTGTGGCATTCAACTAGACATGGACGTATTTTGCTTATTTTTATGTAACAGCATTTATGGCCACTTAATATAATTAATTCGATTGAGATCCGGATGAAGTGGGATGCCATTCTTTATGGATAAGAAATTCAGTCAAATGGTTTTCAGTTATTGATCAAATTAAGAGAGTTAACACGTGTTTAAACACCTTTTCATCCTTTTCCTACATATTTGTTTCTTTTCTCGACGTGTTAAAGAAACCTCATTATGAAATTTAAATCATTGACTTCACTATTTTAGGATGAAAATAAGATGGACAGTCTGGGTTGTTTTTTCCTTATTTATGAATTAATGAAGCTCCATTAGAAAATATTATTCACGAACAAATAGGTTAGTGATTATAAATGTTTCTCTAGGGCTAGCAGTTGCTCTTATCCCTGGCACAATAATGTAACGAGAAATCTTTTAAAATACTCTCTTTATGTTGTTCTACAGGTATGATCGTTTCGTTGCCATTTCTGATCGCCACGTTGATCGTGTACGCACTGATTCCGGAGCTAAGGAACATCCCCGGGAAGTCGCTGATGTGCTACGTGTTTTCACTAACTGCCAGCTACGTGACGATGATCCTGATAAAGCGCAGCGTGGTGACGCTTTCGTCCGCGTGGTGCAGCGCGCTCGGCTACCTTTGCTACCTGTCGCTGATGTCCAGCTTCTTCTGGCTCAATCTGATGGCGTTCGATATCTACTGGACGTTTGGGGGGCATCGCCGAAGGACGACCGATCCTGGTCTGTTTCGGCTGTACTGTGGCTATGCGTACGGGTTTTCGGTGCTCTTTCTACTGATCGCCCTGCTGGCGGACTATACTGATCTAATGGACGTGAAGATTAGACCTGGGTTCGGAGATGGACAGTGTTTGTTCAAGAGTGAGTACGAAGTTGCATAAAATTGAGGGCGGAAGCGAACTGATGTTTGGTTACTTTTAGGCGAGCAGCTCATTTCCTTCGTGTATCTGTACCTACCGTTGGTGGTTCTGGTCAGTGTCAATATGTTTTTCTTCATCAGTACGGCGGTTAAGATCGCCATCATCGAGCGTGCGACGGCTACGGCCCTTCAGGGCGAATCTGGACGCCACGGAGCGTACGCGAACGAACGTAACCGGTGAGACGCAGCCCGAAAAACTATTTTCTTTATGTGTAGCTCCTAAACTTTCTTCCTGCTTCTAGCTTTGGCCTGTACGTAAGGCTTTTCGTGGTCATGGGAATTACCTGGACGTTCGAGTTCGTCACCTGGGTGATCGGCGAGCGAAACTGGATGGTGCACATGGCGGACATCTGCAACTGTGTCAGTGGTGTGTTCATCTTTTTCCTGTTCGTATGGAAACGCAAAGTGTGGCTACTGCTGCAGCAGAGGTTAAGTACCCAACCATGTGTCGGCAAGAGCCATCATTACTAATAGGGGGGACTTTTTTCTTTTGCAGGCTTAGAGGAAAGGAGGTGATCAAACGAACGCAGCCGTTGTTCTCGGTGAGTGCACCCTCCAGGATGACCAGTGTCACTTAGGGTGGCATGTGTAAGTGAAGGCACCCTCACAAGTGGATGACGAATTTGTTACCGTAGGCAAAACTACAATAATCGACCAAATCGAATAAATTAGATTAGAGAATTAAACATCGTTTGGGTGTTGTGAAAATACCATGAAGATTTTAAAGTGTTCATGTACCATATTTCTTTTGCACGAGTGTGACGCCCAATACGCTCTTCTAGTCTTAATTGTTTGCAACGAAAAAAAAATATTCGCAGAATCTTTTTCATGTTGCATGCCATAAGCTACGTTTCTGGGTAAAAGTAATAAAACACATCTTAACAAAATATAAACAATACCTTTAAATATGCTTTTTAAGTGGGAACCGTGACGGGGATACGGCTTAGAAAGAACGTAGCCTTCTCTGATGCGTTTCTTTTTCATAAGCCGAGGACAAAAACAATTCATTTCGAACATCTCATCAGTGACGTGTTAAGCTGGCTGTAGACGTTACATATTAATCTGCACAGATGTTTGACGTCTACAGCCTTTCCTTAGCTCTTTTCAACATCCCTCGAGATATTCGGGATATCTGGAGGGATGTTTGACAGACGATGGGTACGAGAGAACAAAGGAAATCTGTAGACGTCAAAGATCTGCACAGATTAATATGTGACGTCTACAGCCAGCTTTAGCGACCAACAAGCGTTATTATTCATGAATCGATATTGCATCTCGTGCTGTTTGACGGGACAATTGATATCTTTGATGGCCAATGGTAGCTTCAACGTGGAATGCCGACCACAACATTTTGTCGTCTTATCAAGAATGGTAGTGTAGAGCAAACAAAATTCAAGCCCAATGGTTGCAATACCTTAATGCTATTTGCCTCAAAGAGCCTCGTAAATCTTGGAGAAGTCAATAAGCACACCGTTATTTACTTTCTGCAAACGATAAAAGGGGGAGTTGCAAACTTGTGTGGAGCACGGTCTGAAATGGGTCATATGTGTTTGTTGTAGTTTGTATTATCCTGTCAACAGACTGTTGAACTAACGTCGGTTTAAAAGCGATGGTGGCATACGTCTCAACGTTCATACTCAAACGAAATTTGATGAAGAGTAGACCTTTAAAGACGTGCTGTTTTTCTCCAATGTTTTCACGTGTTTTTTCGGTGACGGTGACGGTGATCTTGTGGCAGTGTGGCGATGCCACAAGTGAAGTTGCAAATTCGACGGGATCGTTGGCGGGATATGGATTTGAAATCATGCTGGCCAAGCTGGATTATCTACAGTACAAAGTGCTCGAGCTAGATCTCGGAGCGAAGGAACACACGGAGGTGATAATGCAGAACCAAAACCATCTGGAGACCGTCTTCCGGAGCCTCCTATGGTCCATCAGCCAGCTCGACCAAGCAGTCTCGTACAACCTCTCGACCATTCAGGATCAATCGCGGAAGATTCTCTCACAACAAATCGCATGTGCTAACCACGAACAGATGCGTGCGGAAATTGCCCGTCTTGCGCCGAAGCCAACCCTATCCACCAACTCACCGACCCTACACGATCTGTGCAGTACGCGCATGAAGGGACCGTTTCCAACATGCAAGGAAGTACCGTCCAAAGTTCCCGGAAAGTATCTCATCCAACCGGGTGAGACAGATGAACCATTTGTGGCGTTCTGCGAGCAGATCCGCTTCGGTGGAGGATGGCTCCTGGTGCAGCGTCGGTTCGATGGGACGCTGAACTTCAATCGTCACTGGAAGGAGTACCGCGAGGAGTTCGGAAGCGCCGATGGCGAGTACTGGATTGGGCTGGAGCGGCTTCATCGGTTAACGACGGTGCGATCCGTTGAGTTGCTGGTGGAAATGGAGGACTTTGCCGGGAACTACGGATATGCACGTTACAAGGAGTTCGCCATCGGCAACGAGACCGATCAATATGTCCTGAAGAAGTTGAGCGGGTACCGGGGCACTGCAGGAGATTCACTCGCCACGCACAAAGGGATGAAGTTCACAACGGTCGACCGGGACAACGATCTGGCGGACGGAAACTGTGCCCTACGTCATGGTGGAGGCTGGTGGTACTACAAGTGCCATCCGTCCAACCTTAACGGGCACTACTTGAACAAAATGGACTGGGTTGCCATCATCTGGCATAGTTTTAAGAATTCCACGCAAGGGTTGGCATACACTAGGATGATGATTCGTGCGGTTTAATAATTATTTGGAGATCAAAATGGTGGTTATTTAACGTCGTCTTTCGTTTACTAGCTATGGTGATTCATTTAAAAATAAAACGGTTTCCTGCAAACAAAGTTGCAAGCAACAACTTGTACGCAACTAACACTTGTATGGCAGTCTATGATAGAAACATAAAGGCGGTGTTTTGCGATGTTTTATGTTGTTTGGGAAGCATAACGGGCAGATGATTCATAATTTAACATTTTAATTGTTCTTGTTTTAAGAGTATCAAAGATACAAATTTCGAGAAAATTGGAATAATAAAAAAAATATTTCTTATTTACTTTAAAAATACCATTTCTATGAACGGAAATTAAAAGCAAGAAACAAGCAAATGTCCTTTAAAGATTAATTATGCAAACATTTTTTGTCAAGTTTCTATTTTATTAACATTATTCTCTTCAGCTGTTCCTTCGTGTTTGGTTTCAATTTACTTCACACAATTGATTTGCAATGCATTTTCCATCGCTTGATGAAGATATATGTGGTCCGATTAAAATATAGGCTCGCTATTTTGGGTCCGAGAAGCGCTTTGAAACGAAACTGATATCCCACCAGACGACATCCATATTCATCGAGTTCACTGTAGTTGGTGGCAAAGGAATTGAGGACTGTGAGTCGCAAAGAAAATGGCTTTTCACCCCAAACGAACTGATTAAGATTTCTGTTGGCATGCGGAAAAAAGGCAAGCGAAAACTCCCACACGTTCCGGCTAGACTCAAGGGGGTTTCATATTTTTCTTTCCATTTCCCATCTTCCACTCTCCAAGCGTTTCGAATTTCCGTGGCGAACTTTATCCTCGTTCAACATGGCGACAAGGTAATGTACGGCTTTCCGAGAATGTCAAAATACTTAAAAGTCACCCATGTGGCTAATTAAATTCCATTACCTTGTGCAACCCCGAGAACATCGAAAACAGGAACTGATGTGCATTTGCCCAATGGATGCTTTTGCTGCATAATTTAACTTTCTTAAAGCACAAATGCACTGTCACGTAAAGTGCAGGGGAAGTTAAGTTTTTAAATCTCTACGAAAGTCCCAGCTGAAACGCTCGTTGGCTTAAGAACGTGAAATGAAGGTAAAGGTGCAGTGGTGAAGGTTATGTTTGTGGTAATTTCGCTAGATCTAACCGCAGAAACACACAACAGTACAATGTGCCCAACCTCTACAGAGGAGCTTTCGGTAAGCTTGATACAAAACAGCTAAAAAAAAGAACAGAAACCACTTGCATACCGCCACGGGTTTATGTTACAGCATGTACAGATTGCATGTTTGGGCGACCTTCTTCTCCATCCTATTCCGATCTCCGGTTGTTCCTAGCTTCAGAGGAAAAATCTGGTCCCTACTACCAAAACGCGCCACCAAGTTTAATTTGTCGCGTAGTACATTAAACAATATTAAGGAAGGCCCTTGATCGTAGTCCCAGCCCCGAAAGGGATTGGAAGGGTTCGGTTTCTGGACGGGGTTGGTAAGGAATGTTGTTAATCCTTTTTCATGGCTTTATTTTTGGGAAGCATAACATGCGGCAAACGTTACAGAGAGGCTATTATCACGTACGTGAAGGGGATTGAGTAAATTAAGGGATGGTTTTTAGTACTGAGCACATATGAGGCTTTCCGTGGGACTTTAGGGATGAATAATTATAATATAAAACAATCAGTGGATATTTTTTTCGGAGAAAAAGCTCTAATGATAAATATGCAATGCAGTCATTTGTCAAGCATGAGGAAAATAACAGAGATTTAAACTTATTGCAAAAAAAAACAGACTTGTTGAATATAAACATATTTTAAACAATATTATATATGTTTACTCAACTGCAAGAAGAACTTTTAGAAGTTACGTTAAACGTAAATTTGTAAGTGGTAAGCGTTTTCTTTTATCGTGAAGTCTTATGTTTAAGTTCATTTTTGATGAAATGTAAGTTTTTATACTGTTACAACTCATCGAATTTAAATTTCGTGGTTAAACAACATAATCGTATAACAATTTGCAGTAAAATATATCAATTGATTTTAATTTCCTAATTAACGCAAAACCTGCAAATTTGCAAATTCTGCAAAACACAGAAGAATAAATATTTGTTGGATTTAAAAAAAATAAATGTTTTACGGTATACCAAAGATTGTCTACAGTTTTGCAACAATAGGTACTTCTAAACCTCCACCATTAGTTTTGTGACGCATCTGTTCAAGAACACAGTTTCAAGGAACAACAATTTCACACCAACCATTCAATTGGCGATTTAAAAAACAACTTGTTGCTTCCTAGACACCGGCCCGAAACACATCTCAATCAAGGCATCTCAAAGTGTTAAAAAAAAATGTAGATTCCATTCTTCCATGGTGGGTAGTTTTCCATTTGTCATTGATAATGATTTTCCACCTAGGAGGAACTTTGTGAGGAAGGTTAGTCAACGCACAAGAAACGGCAGCAGGCGGTGTCTTCACTGGATGGCCTCGCGCGGTTTCTATGTCCACCGAACATAAGAAAGCATCGGTTCCGCTTGATTGATTCAGCCTGCTACGAGCCAAAAATTTTGCATCCACCGCTCGACCGACTTCTCGCCAACCTCCCTCCTGTACCGCGTGCACGCACCGAAGCGCGAAGAAGGCAAATCGAATCGAAAACCCAGTGCCTAAACACAATTAGTTCGGTTTGCGACCCGCGGGACACGTGTTCGGTGAGCCCTGTGGGAGGTATAAGAAACGGTGTTCAACCACCGTCGATGGTTCAGTTTATTCGGGGCGATCGTGTTGGGTTGATCGGGTTGTGTTGATTGCAAAGAGTTGACAATGCAGTTGGTATCGGTGGTGTTGGTGGTGATGTGCTGCTGGCAGATGAGCATTGCCGGGGTGCCTCGCCAACGGAGATCGACGGCCGGTGAGGCTGCGTCGAGTTACTTCTACTTTAGCCGAACGCCAGGCCACGTGTTTCCGTCCGAAGCGAGTCCGTTCAGTGCTTCACCGGTCGGTCTTGCGGTGATCCCGGAGACGAAGGCGTTCTTCCCGGCGAAGGTGCTGAAAAGTGTCAGTGAGTTTGGTGCGGATACGGTCGAGGAGTTTGGCAAGGGATTGTCCTCGAGCGACGAAAGTGACGATCACGACGCGTACCGTGTGGTGGAGGACAAGGACGACGAGGAGGTGGAGGAGAAGGCTGGCGGCTCGTCGTACGAGGTGGGCCATCACGCGCACAAGGACTCGCGGGGTGAACAAGGGTACGACAAGAAGCACACGCTGGAGAAGGCGAACCGTGGAAGTCACGGCAAGGAGGACCATTCGCATCGGTACGCGCAGGATGGTTCGCGCAAGAAGTCACACCACGACGAGGGTTCGCACTACCACGATCACCATCAGGAGGCGAAGCGCACGAAGGGCGGCAAGCATCACGAGAAGAAGCACCACAAGAAGGGCTCGAAGACGACCGGATACCACAACGTGTACCACAAGGACGAGTACAAGAAGGAGCACGTGTTCTACGACACCAGCGATCATTCGGGGCAGTTCAAGAAGTACGGCTCGGCGCACGAACACCACTCGAACGAGGCGGGCAAGCATGGGGCGGGTGGGCACGAGGACCGGGCCCACCAGGAGGCCAGCTACCAGAAGAAGGGCAGCAAGGACCAGGGCGCCTACGACGAGCACCACGATCAGCATCTGCACCGGCACGGGAAGGAACAGCACCATCAGGGCGGGTCGCACTACGAGCAGAAGCATGGTCACGCGGGGGGCGGTGAGAGTGGTTACAAAATTTTCCACCACTAGCGAGGGAAAATCCGTCCGCCGGTGACATTACGTGACGGAAAAGCTGGCCATTCGAGTGTTTTGGTGGTTGTCAAGCGTAGTGTTTATGTAAAACGTCACGCGACTCGCCTTCGTTCGATTCGATTCTTCGATTATCTTGCACAATAAATTATTTGTTTCCTAAACTGTTCGGTTTATTGTTCATGTGATATGGAACAATGCAGATGTGTTTTCCTTAGCTTTGAGCGAACATTAAACATTCGTTCGAGCGATGCTCAGTTCTACGTTTTTACTTATACCTTATACCTTCATCTTTTACCACTCTCTTTTTCCGAAAAAAATACTGGTACTGCTCCTTTTAGAAGTATTTACTCTGGTTTCCAGGTTTCTTCGCCCCGTGCATTTGGTGTAATAAAACAAGTTCAATATTTCATGCGTTGAAATATATTTCCTAATCATCATAATTCATGATTTATTACAAGTGGTGGAGATTACCTCCCCCGAGTATGGTTTCGACGGTCGTCTTTTCGATGGGGAATTACTACAGCTTCTCACCGGGCTGTGGAAGCGTTGCCAATGGATATATTTTCATTAGCTCTTTCATTGGGATGGCGTAAAGCTTTACAATAAGGCCATTCCCGTTGAGTCTAGGCATCGGAGGAAAGTGCAGTTTGTGGGCAGTTCGGAATGAAAGATGGTGTTAAATTTGGTGAATTTGTGCGCAGCATTGGAATCAAATGAATGTGCTTCTAGTAAAAGTAAGAACTCATAAATTTGATAGTGTAGATTTGTAGTGTATACATTTTTCAATGTTAGGAAAACCATTTTATAAAACATAAACATATAATGTTACTGCTTTGTGCTCAAACACATACTATGGTAGTCAATTTTCTTTTGTTCAACCAAATTGTGCGACACCAATATTAAAATTGAACTTGACATCCAGTTACAAATTATACACTGAGACCTACCTCTTTGCAATGTTTAGCATTGAGTTATATCCCTTGGGAAATACATAAAATTTAGAAGCACAAACATATTTGAAGAAAATTTAAGAAATTAATTATTAATTTTACGATCATCGTTTGATAAAAAGGGTTAAATGTGAGGCTATGCCTGGATTTTTAATATAATTTGTTTGAACATATGGCAATATAGCGATGTGCCTCGTTGTCATTCGTTCGTATCTTGTTATTAAGCAGAATATGGCTTTTTGAATGCGTGTTATATTATTTAAGGTTTAACAATATCCGTGATGCACTATTGCAATCTTCTATGGAATTTTTCTAACATTAATTAACTTATACATCAACACATCTTTCCTCAGCAACGGTGGAAATCATTATAAATTTGTGATTTCGATTATGTTATTGTGAAGCTCTCCAGATAATTCATGTATGCATTCATTTAAATTAGATTTATCCTCTGCACACTTGCTGGTTCTTCGGGCATCATGTTATTCCCTACCTTCCATCGCTCATTGGCCTAGTTCGGCATCAATTGTTCAATAAAGTCGGTCCCCGTACTAAAACGGGATAACTTTACCCAAATTGCTTTGCTGATCCGCGAAGTCACCGTGAGTTCTACGACGCGACTCGTTCATAATTGATCGCTCGATTTACGGGCAGCACAATTGACATAATTATTAAAAGCCGTAAGCTTCCCGGAACTGCCCAGCTTTACGGCCGCTTTTCCTAGAAGCTTTCCCCCTTTTGCGGCCAGGGGTACACGGAGATTTAAATTAAAATTAAACATTTATCATCCCTGGGATATCCATTGCTCGGCACACCATCTTTCACATCGGACATCGGTCAAGGAGTGAGTTTCCGGATCTAGCACTGCGCTCAAGTGGAAAAAGGTGCTTGGCGAATGGGCCAAATAATACGGGACTTTCGGGAGTATTTTTCCGAAATGACCGCACTGAGTCTGGTTGGGAAGGACGTTCAGAAGTCACTGCACTGCAGATTTGGTCAACGGTTTGCAGTGTGAGATGTCCGATGTCCGCAGGGTAGCTCCAGTAAACTGTCCATTCGAACCGTTTGACCCGAGACTTATGGTACGTAGAGTTTATCTTACGATCCCGTTCCCTACAACAGTTGCTCGATTTAGAATTTCTCCTGAGGAAACGTGATTATAAATTCAACAAGGTAACACTCTGTTGAGACTCGTTGCTGGACATGCATTGTGAATAGATTGTGAGTATAGAAGGCTTTAACTAAGGTTTAGAAACACATTAGGTGCTTGTAATGACATCCTACAAAGAAATAGATACATGTACTTTCTCGTGTGAGAACACGGAAGACAATCGGGTAGTACTACAGGATGATAATCTCAGAAGTCGACTTTCATCGGATGAATTGTGTTTCATTATTTAAATCAATGGTTAAAAAATGCTTTTACTTTCAAGACACTAAAAGAAAAGAAATAAAAGACAGCGAAATAAAAATAGAATGTTAAGCTGTCAGGTTATAAAACACGTTTGCCTAATGGCCACAATTTTTCCCCTTTTCTGATTTTCTCAAGCATCCCGGATGGCAGACGATGTTTGATGAAATTAAATTAGTACCCCATTCGGGCAGAAATTAAAACTCCCGTACGCCAACGATGCGACAAATGCCAACCGAAAATGGCCACCACATACGGCCTAACCGAGCCACAAGTATGGCCGACTAAGTGGTTTAGATTTTAGACTTTCCTCTCTCTCAATTATCACAATTATATTTATGTGCTTCGAGCCACGTGTCCAAGGCTCTAGCAGCCGGGACACGCTCCGGGGCTGCCAGGGAGACCAATTTTTATTTTCGTCCTTAGAGTGTCCTCGTCTTCTAATTACATTGCTCTTTACCGTACCCGGGACGGACGCAAACGGGATGGTTATGATTTTTTGTAGGTCAAGAGGCCAGAGCGTGCAACCGGGAAAGCTGATAATTTTCGGTCCGAATGGCCTTGCATACGAAACGAGCGGGTTGCGGTAGGTCATGTCAGGCCTTGCCCGGTACAATCTGGCAAGATAACAGACACCGGGCAATGGATTTCCTCGTCCGGTCGGATCTGGTTGCTTGATATTAGTCAAATTGTTCCACGCGCACCCACTGGCAAAAGTCCATTTTGCGCCGCGTAATCGCATTAAGACGTCTGATTGTTTCAATTGGGTTGCCTCCTTATCGCAAGACCATTGGCGCGTGTTAGTGTGTTTATTGGGGAACCATAAGCACACGGAAAGCAAAGCCAAAAAAGCACATTAGTCATATGGCCTCAGATTCAATTTAATGTCATTTCTGTAAACGCATTACGACGTGAAATGTTTGCAATCAATTAAAATGGCCATTCTATTACGATTTTTTCACAACATAGCGCTATTTAATAAACAGCTTATCTATGAATCCTTTCCAAAGGAAAACGTCTAATCTTATGATGTCGCTTTCCTTATGCATTATTGCTTAACCTACTAAATCGATGTTAATACAGGATTGTTAAAAAAATGAAATATGTAAAAGAAAGTTCTTCCGTAAAAGAAAGTCTACATTCCATGAATCAATTTTTTGCTAGTAGTTTGTAAAGTTCTTGAACATTTATTACGATAAGACACTGTTTATTTCTCCCATGATCGGACGCATGATTCATTTGAATTAAATTTTTTGTTTGTTTCAATGATTTGTAAACTATTTAATATTTTTGTTATTGATCAACTAGACGCATTTACATAAAAGCCTGACATAATTTACCAAATACTAAAAAAAGCCTTTCTCAAAAGTTGATTCTTTGGTTGAGGAACCTCATTGCAGTTAACAGTTTAATAGACCGATAACCGATGTTTGATTAACCAAAATGACTAATAGACATAAAACAAGCTAAAAACAAAATGAGGCACCAAGCGAATGAATTAACAGCAAACGGCGGGGGTGCGTGAATATATTTTTGACCATTCCTGTCCCCCGCCATCCGACCATAGTGTGACGCATCGAACCGAAACCGGTTTTTTGAACCCCTTGTTTTCATTCCAGCTCTCGCGCGCGCTCGTGGTTTTTCTCTTCCGCGGTTTTTAGACGCGCCTGATCGTATTCTGTTATGTCGTATGGTGGTGATCGTGCAGCGTTCCATGCGCGAGTCGCTCAGAGATGGTTCAATGAAAACAAAAACATTAAAATTTTAAGAGCATGTAGTGGTTTTGCTTCTGGTAATAGGCAAATTGACTATAGTAAGAAATGAAAAACAATGATGATGCTTCTCCCCCTACGCATCCTGGATGCCGGCTTTCGGTGTGATAGTCGTTTCGGGGAATCGTGAATCCTCAAGACAATCAGTGATTCATCAACACCATAAGAAAACGACGCAGTAACATGAGTCACAGTCGATATCTGCGCGGGTTCGCGATGCTCAAACACAATGGTTCCACACAGTGAAGAAATCAATGGCACACTAACACACTGGTTGGTGTTTATATTTCGGTGAATTTCTGTTCGTTGAACTGATCCGCGCACCGCGTTCGTTTGCATCTTCTTGTCCAGTGTGCGTTACGATCTCGACCGGTTCAGATGGCTTCGTTTTTGGTGCAAAGTTCGGTGTTGCTGCTCGTGGTGCTGATGGCCTTCGACTCAACCTGCGCAACAGGTACGATCCCCGTTGGTGGTTGATGTGTTTTGACCGTGCCTTTGTTTGCGGAAGTAATTAACATTTCGAACCACTTTGCAGGTTCCGAGCAGGGTGATTTTAACCGCGGAAATCTGGTCCGGGTGGCCAGAAATCCCCAGCAGCAGCCGTTCCCGAATTTGTAAGTGTCCAACAGTGGTGACATTTTGGTTTGGTGAAAGTTGCACTGAATGCACCTGAGCAGAATGGCAATAATTGTTGTTTGTTTCTACTTCCATTGCAGCCCTCAGCTCCCTTTCGGCAATCCGGAAATTGTCTCGCAAGACACGCAAAACAATAAAAATGGCTTCACGCAGACAACCATCTACAAGTTCCCGAACGGGATGGGAGCGTCCTCGGTGTCGACGAGTCACTCGGTATGGTTTGCGACAAAATTAACATTGTCCCCCCTATGTGGAACACCTACATCTCGACGTGTGCCTGGTTTTATGCTGTTGTTTGTCTTCATTTGTCACCTTTTTTAGGGTTCGTCCAAGATGACTGGCGCTGCCTGGAGCATGGTGACCCTTATAGCGGCGGTCGTGATGAAACAGTTTTACTGAACGAGTGCCCGTGGCGCATGAAGGCTTCTTTTGAGGCGCATTAAGTTCGTTTTACTTCTGGCTCGTCGGCCATTTTATTTGGTTTTACGTTTTTCGCTTGTACCAGTATTAACTCAGAATTTTAGAAATTTCAAATGGAAAAGGTTTCTTTTGCAATTTGGATAATGATTAAATTTTGATAGCTACACTCAAATTACACTTGAGTATAAAAGTAACGAACAAAAGTCCTACACATTTTAAACATGTTAAATGGTACATACATTACCAAAAACTTTTTTGCTTATAGTCGATAATTGAACATCAAACTAAGCTTACCTGTTTTTTATGGAAATAAAAATTATATTCTCACAATGAAAAATTAGAATGTAAAGTTCGTTCTTGCTGGAGCAAACCGTAGGGAAAACATTGCAAGATGCCTAATGAACCGAACCGAAATGATTGTCCATTGCAAGGCACTCGACACCTCATGAAAATGTAATAATCTCAACAAGTAGAGTATTGTTGCTCGCCTAGACCTTCGTTTTTTGTTTTTTCTGTGCCAAGCGACCTTTGTGTAACGTGGATGGATAAAGTTTTCCCCATAAGCGCCAAAGTTCATGTGCACAACGCTGCACTCCGGAGCGTGCATTGGCGCACTAGGCAGCATCCACCGGGCACCACCGGGAAGCAACAAGTTTTGGCATGCGGAAAACTCACATTAAACGCCAAACGATGGGACTTTATAGGGAAAGTTCAGCCCGAGATTCAGGGCTCGGTTCGTAGGGAACTTGACTGCAGCAAAGGAAAAGGTGCTTGTAGCTCCGGAAGACGGTATCAATTTCAAAGACACACCACCGGCGAAGATTAGGAAGGTGGAAAGGTTTTGTCAAAGTAAGAAGATACCGTAGATATGGCAGCGCGTCGGGAGAGTGGCGCCAGGAAACGTCGTCGCAGACATGCATGCCAGCGTTGTACCGTAGGAAAGTCTCGTTTTTGGTCGCTGTGAAACAAAAACATTCCAGTGGAAAATTTATGATGCAATTTGAATATCAGAAAGCGAAATATTTATGGCTTTTTTGGAATGTTGGTCGGTGGGTTTGTTTCCCAGTTAAATGGAGAGTTCCTATTGTGGGGAAGGTTGGATTCCTAGCCGGAAAAACCAAACCCTGTACATTGTACTAGTTATTCAATTCCAACAATCGATACACTCGCAAGTTTAGCAATTAATATAACAAAAATCATAAATTACTTCCTGTGTCTTCTGTTCTAATAAACCATCATTAGAGCCGCAAAAGCTTACTACCTGTTATTACTGCTTCTGCATAGCTTGGCGTCAATGTGTCTTGAAAGTACAACTGCACTGTCGCAACAGATAAGTCTGTGTTGGTGTTTTATTTTTTTTTTTGTTACCGACTGATAACAGTATGAAGTCATGCCGTTTCCACTGCGAACACTTTAACGGATGAATCAAGATGCACAAACTCTTCCCCAACCAAAGTGTTTCCATTCCTGGGGACGTACAACACACACACACCACGGGCATGAAATTGATTTTCATTGCAATTGTTTATGACAAGCGCTAACCTTCCACCACCTTATCGAAAGTGACAGGCATTATAATGCAATTTTCCGCCATATTTACTGACAATCGGAGAGTAGCGAGACGATTGCATCCGACGATGGAACGCTTTGCGATGGGAAAGGTTCACCGGCGAAGAAATCAATTCTCATCTTCCGCAGTGTGTCATCCGACTGTGTTTTCTGTGAATGCGAAAGGGTGCGCGCGTCTGTGTGGCCAGGACAAAGACCGATTACGGTGGTGTTTTCTGCCGGGTGGTGGACCGCGAACGTTGCCGGTGGTTTGGCGAAAAACCACTAATGCAAGATATTCCTCCAACACAACTCGCTACAATCCATACGGTGGGTCTGTCGCCTTACAGGGGAGGAGGATGATGGGCATCGAGCCTCAAGGACTGGTGAATTGTCACACTGGATGTGGTGTTGGTAGAGAGGATAGATGCAATTACGGTGTCACGCGAGAAGGATCCGGTAACGGTAGTATAGGACGTTAATGCTCCTGTGTGTGTTTGGAAGGTTGACGGTAGAATGAGAGTTCCGAAGGGGTGTGGTGGAAGATTGACTATCACAATACACACACACATGCCGGGAGAGAAACATGTTCCATCTGCGATTCGAAAAGGGTTTTCGAAAGGGATCATACCCGTTGGAATGGTCATTGCCTTTGCCGGCAGCTTTGAGAACGTGATACGAGATATGTTCTGGTAACAGTACGTCTCAATAGATTTGAATTCTTTCTGTGGACTCATTTAAATTTTTTTTGCCAAATTACATAAAATACATATTTTGTAATGTTGCTGTTAATTAAATTGTAAAATAGTCAATATAAAAATGAAAGTCCTTCGACTTAACACACAAATATCAGTTTATCCATTTGGTATGGGTGCTAGACCACTTTTTTAACAAGTTTTTGGGAAAAACGGAGTAAATTTTTTATAAAGCAGTTTAACGTTAATTTTAACAAAAAATATTTATTAATGACACGAAGATTTTATCGCAATGTTTCGCAATGTTTAACCATGATGGTTGAATTAGTGAAATTCAAGTAAAAATAAAGTAATTAAAGAATAAAATATTGCTTGCATATTTCATATAGATGAATGAAATACCATGAAATGTCTGATTTCATCTCATTGCGGTGAAAGACTAGCTTCATCTTTCAGCACTAAACGTCGACTAACAGTTCTATGTATTAATTAAGTTTGATTCATTTCCATCTAAAACTGTCTTATTTTTTAAATTTTGAAACTGTTTTAGAAAATAAGGACACCAAACACAAAATAGGGAACACACTGTTTCCTACCATCCGTTGTGAGTTGCCGATTTAAGCCACCTTAATCGAGTGGGAATTAGCTACATTCTTGCTTATTTACGGTCAATTCCGCATCCTTCCACCAAAGGGCGGTGTGCATGGTTTGCACGTGCTTCGTCTGTTTCCTCGGAGCTGGTTTTGATGTCGTCATGATTTACCGATCAATATAGTAAATAACCGGGCGAACAACTGGACAGTCAGTGGAGACAGTGGTCAGCTGCATACCGAGCGGAGTCGGGCAGCAGCCTTTCGATCTGATCCGGTGGCAACATACACCCGGACAAACACAATGTTTTTCGCCATCTCGCCCCCGGAAAGAGGGAAAACATTATTGCCACTGGGGTATGGGAATAGTTTTATTGTTTTATGTTGCAAGGCTGTGGTGCATTTTGTGTTTGTGAAAAACACAAACGAAGGAACCACCTCGTGTAGTGTGCCAACCATTGGACCAAGAGTGCGCCCGAGTGGCGTAATTTATTGGCTTGAAAATGACGCTAAATTATGCCGATTCCTCGCGTGCCCCGTGGTAACATATTCTTGCTTCATGTCAAGGAGAGTTTTCTTTCCGGTCAATTGGATGCACTGCACCCGACCGGTACGGAGCGGGAACGATGTATTTACTCCCGAAATGACCCGGCGAACCCTTTTTTCCCATCCTCTCCTCACCCGTCCCCAATGGAAACGCGGCTCGGAAATGGCACCGGTTTAAAGCAGCACCAATCCGTTGATTTCCCGGAACTCCCTTGCAAGCTCCAGGTTCTCGGAGACAGCGGACATCCTTCGGCCTCGGGCAGGAGCGGTTTTTCCACGTACGGTAGCGAATAATAATTAAAGACGGGAAGGTGTCCATCAAGGAAGGACGGCCCTGCTAGGGCCACTCCACAGCGGCAGCGGAAGCGGTATCAAACGGGGTCGAGAAAGCTGCCCGACGGAAGACGGCAGAATAAATTAACCCAAACTAAATGTAGAATCCACGGGAAACGAAGAAAATCCCCACAAGTTACCGGTCGGCGGCCAGCGAGAAAGGAGTTGCGCGCCCCGGAAATGGTACCGGCTACAAATCACGCTGGAAACTCGCTCGTGAATCGACAAATCTTTTCTTCTAGTAAAGCCGAGCTACCAGACCGGGAAACACGTCTCGTGTCCATGAAGGAATGCCATTCGCGGAAGGGTTCCAGGGAAGGCGTTGGCATCCTGTTACGTGAGAATATTGCGAACCTTGTAAGGAGTTGTGATTTGTTTGCTGTTGCTTTCCTGCGAGCAGAGAGTTGTTTGCTTCGAACGAAACCTGGTTAGTAAATTCCATAGTGCATGAGAAAAGGCGCGATCAAATCACAGGAAATTTCCTTCTTTATTAGGTTCGTTTTTCTTTGATTCGTTCATGTCGAAGTTTAGCTGGTTTAAAACATAGTTAAAATTGTTATAAAATGGTTGAAGTTGTTGAATGCAGAGATATTGCGGTTCTCTTCTGTCATTCATTTTTCTAAATTTATTATTTTATCTAAAATTCTGGAAGTATGGAAAGCAAATATGAAACTAATGCAAAAAATGTAATCAAAATAGAAATATTTTAAAATGTTCTTTCATTGTCAACAAGTTCATTAGTTGACATAAAACTTAATTAAAAGAGAGTATCTACATTCTACCGACGGTGAATGTGTATTATTTTGGTGCAATTTGCTTCTCCCAGGTCCGCGGGAACAATATTACCATTTTGATGGAATATTCTCGTCCACGCCCGTTAATGGTGCGGATGACGAAGGCAAAATTTGCGGCCCGCGATGGAATCCAACCGCCAACTGTCAAATCATCGTGGCAAATGGGAGCGCTGCTTGTAAAATACTTTTCTGCGGCCTGCGGGCTGTCAAATGCGGACAAATTGAAAGTGGATTAGTCACCCGATGGGAGCAATCCGAGCGTCGGTACGGTGCGTATAGCCGGTGGTAAATCAGTGACATTAAGCTCCGACCCAGAAGCCTCGGAAGCAGTCTAATCCCTTCTGGTTCTCGTTTGGCAGACGCAGCGCGGTGACGCATCGTACGTCTTAGGCCGAGCGCGATGTCCTGTGATTCGATCTCACTATGGAGTTGTTGGTAGGTGGACACAAAAATTAAAATTATTTCGTGGTTGTTGCATATCGTTTTGTTTTTTGTTGCATTCAGAAAGGTTAAAATTTGGTTCAGTTTTCATACACATCCTATGATTGTTGACTACTATTTTTTAAAGGAACGATGACAATGAAAACAGAAAAAAATCTATAAATTAAGTAAAGAAGCAAACATGGGTTACTTTATCAATAAATCAATTTAGTTTAATTTTCCCAACAATATATCCACAGTGCTTTGTTGGAGACAACCCCAGTCACCTTCAGGCTTTTTTAGTTCGCATGGAAAATCTCTATCCTTGGATCTTTGTGCCTATCTTCGCCCTAAGACGAAGGAATCTCCCGTGGTGCGCCCTCATCCAACGATGAGAAGAACGGCGCGTGCTGGAAATTTAATCTTTATTTAAAACATAAAAACGAACTAAAGCGCCACCCGCTGATACGTCGCACCCGAACGTCGGCGCGCTTCGGAGGAGGGTGGACTCCCGCCAGGCGTTGATGGAGTTCGCCCCGACGCCTGGCAAGGCCCAGCCAGAAGTGCTACTTGAGGGTAATTTATCTTCATCAACGCCGGACCTCGGTCTAATGGGGAATATCTGTAGAGGTGCCCGGTGACGTCCCGGTACCGTTGACTTATCACTGTACCGGGGCGTTATCCGGTGGCTTTCGAGGATCATCCCAAGCAGCATTAAAGTTGACCCATTATTTGAGAGAATGCAACTAATTTTGCGAAATGTAAATCTAGTTCCACGTGAGTAGATAACGGATATAAGAAATTCTGCCAAACGATGAAAGTAAATTTTTTCTCACAGTCATATTCCATCGTAGTCACGGCAAACTTCATCGTTGAACTGTAGCATAAAATTAAAATTATACAGTGTATAACTGTGGCAAAATAGTTTCACTATCGATTAGCTGACAGCTGCATAAGGGGATTTTAAACGTGACGGTGGAACATTAATAAGAAGGCCTCCAGCGAAAAGATTCATTTGTGATCCTATAAATAACATGCAATGGAAGCAACCACGACTATCAAGCCAAAGTTCACCTTCACTTAGCTAACCGGAAACTAGCCATCAATCCAAACTGCACCGTCTTACAGGAGTCTCGAAACTGTATCTCGTATGCCGCCGACGACACAAACCGTACAACTAACTAAGGGAAGGGATTTTGTTGGTGGAAAAACTTTACCAATTCATTGCTGATCAACGTCCAGCTGGCAAGGTTGCCGGAAGGAACTTTCTTCCCAGCTGCAAGCGGAGTCGTTACATTATTACAGAAACAAGCGCCTGCCTTCAGGCGTTCGTTCGGGTTTCAGCTTGGATCAGCAACGAACAGGCTGGTGTAGTTCTAGTAAACTTACTCCCCATCCCAAACCCCCGGGGAAGGGATATCAACATCGTGAGGAACTTTGTAAAACACGTCCGTTAACCATTTTACACCAGCGCCGTTCCGCTCGAGCTGCGGGAGTCAGTTATGCTGGCGTCAAATTAGGGTTGGCTTCGGTTGGCCACGGTGAAGATTACCAATATTACGATAATAATAAATTGGGTTGGAGAGAGAAAGAGATAGTGAAAAAATGGGGAAAGGTTCTTTGTTAGCCAAACATGCACCGGCAGAAGGCGGTATTTAAATAGTTGGCAACACTGGCAGCCAAATGAGCAAAATTGGTTGCGAACGATAATATCGCAAACAACATCCATAAAACAACTGTAATTGATGCGATAGCGAAATGGGCATGGAAAAGGGGAAGTTTAATGGAAAATAAGTTCTGTTTTTTAATCAATAGTACCTAGATTAAATAAAACGAACAACTTTTCTCAACCAACAGGGTTGCCAGATACGCTGCGTCTATCCGATTTCTATTTTTGATGTTCAAACCCGTTTCCTTTGACATTCCGTGGAGTTTGCGTTGAGGGTAGCGGATGTCCTCAGTAGTGGAGGGTGGGGATGGATAAAGTTTCAAGCCTAAAAATGTTTATCCTTTCCTTGGTCGGTTTGTTGGTGGAACAGTTTTCCCAAGCAAGCAATAAAACCAAAAACTAAAATAACCAAAAAGTAAAACATCATGTTCCGTCGTTCCCGTTGATCGCCTGCATCCGACGGGGCGGGCGATAAAACGGAAAATATGTTTTAATGAAAATGTTACCATGTTCACCGTGTCGCATAGTTCCCCCCCCCCCCCCCCCCCCCCTCCCCCACCAACCCATTACGGAAATGTTGGTGCTTGCTTGGTGGAGCCGCTTCCGGACCGTCCAAAACTTGGAGTGCATGACTGGTGGTAATTAAATTATGCTTTGCAAAGAAACAAGCACGCCTTTTGGGAGGCAACATTTATTTGATTTTTTTTTCTTGTTTTTTTTTTGCCAAACGGTTTCGTTTTAGCCATTGGATACTCAGTTTCTGTCAACCGCTGTGGGACCTTTTGGCAAATCACAACTGACAAATCATTGTCGAATAAAATGTCCCCCTCCCGTCCCACGATGGCATCAAGATACGTGGGGCGTTTCGATCAAACTTTTAAAGCTGACTTTTGATCTGTTTAATCAATGCCCGGTTCGGTAATTTGTTTCATTCGCAACCGCAATGGGCACTTTACCGACTTTCAGCACTACTCGGAAGTTTATGGGTAGTTAATTTTATCTCCAACGATTGAGCATGTTTTGGCGTGTCGAAATGAAATTAACAAACAGTAAGTTTCTTTCTAGCTTTTGAGCTTGATTAATAATTATCGAGTGGTTTTTCATTTATTCATTTGAAAGTGTTTAAAAAGGAAACCTACAAGAAAAGCAAACCCCGGCGTAAAAATAACTAAATTGATCAATCATTTGAAACAAAACGACACTTTCAATACTTCCAAAAGAACCTGCACGTAAGTAAGGTAAAGTGAGGCTATATGCGAAGGAATATACTTTTTTCACAGTAGGTTCAATTCTCTGTCATCACTTTCGGTTTCATCTAAACGACTATTATATCTTAAAGTATGGTAGGGAAGTCTTGCATGATTTCAAACTCAGTTTATTTAACTGTTAAATTTCGATGCAAAGTAGTTAGAATCAACTTTTCAACAGTTCTCGATGGTCTAACTTAGCTTAAAGTGCATTTTACCCCATTTTACACTACACGCAACAAACCAAATCGGTTGCCTATCCCAACGAAAGCGAGAATTATCAACGTTTTTCTTGTTTACGTAGCGCAGGACCAACGGTCACAGGCAAATTCGATCCATATTGAATTTATCGGAAGCGCTTGCAATGTCGTACATTTTTCACACCAACCGGCGTCGTTCGCGAAATGCATCCTCGTTGGGAACGGTTTCAACGGTTCTCGGGTGAAAATGGCCATCGGCGGATTTATAGTGCCTGAGATAAATCGCTAGCGGTGCAACGAGCTCGTGAACATGTGTTCCACATTCCAAAACATATGGCGTAGGTGTGTAAAATGGAGAAATAAAAATGGAACAAATTCGTTCCTCGAACGATGCTTCGTCCGGATGGGAAATGCAAGCAATCTTTCCCTAGTACACCAACATAACCGATCGCTAAACCGATCCGGGGTGGTGAAACAATATTTTCCACTATTTTGCGGTGAAGTAATGGGTTACCATAAAAATCAGTCATTGAAGATGAAAACATAGAGAGCACTAGCAGGCAATAAACTACTGACTGGGCTAGGTGCTCCGGATTAATTCCTTGTGGATGAAACAAGTGATTATGTTTGTGACCACCGTTTGAACCAGCTTTCTTTCTCGGTGGTGGTTTTTATGCGGCAATGTAATTAAAACCGACAACAGAACGATCGAAAAATAATTGCCTCAAAGCGATAAAAATAGTTCACCCAAAGTGATTATTCTCTCTTCCCCAGCATATGTTTGTTGTCCTTTCAATTTGAGTGAATAAGCGTGACTAGGTTATGTTTAACCTTTTTTCCCCCTTTCTCATCTTTACTCATGATTCGAATTTGTTTGCTTTGGGGCTCACTTGTGGCGACGCTGTCACGGTGACATGTAGATATTTCATCTTGCCTTGATTAATTGCTAGCGGACGTTGATTTACATCACCTCTAGACTAGGATATATAAATCGTAGATGAAAATTAGAACGAAAAGCAAAAGGAAACATTTGTCCCGGTCCGATGGATGTGTGTCGCCGGTCGTATCTTAAGGGCCAACTATTGTTTCTGACTCTTTAGCGATCGTGTCATAGATAGTTTGGCGGGTGTTGTTAGATGATTAGTGTTCAAGGGATCTCTTTCGAGTAAAGGAAAATAAACCATCGCACTAACGACCCTTCATCAGGTCTCTAGAAAAAAAAAGAACTTTAAATTACACGGCAGAGCTTTAGCATTCGAAGCCTTTTGTTTCAATAACAGTATCCTTAGAAAACATTGATTTTAAAGGTTGTTGTATAAAATATGTTTTGTAGAAAATGTATTTTTAAGACACGTTTCTAGGCACAAAGTACGGCAAATTAATGCACATTTTAAAGTTTTTGTGAAAAAACTAAATATTCTGTCTGATAATATGGCACAGAAAACAGCTGAAACAGCAGGGAATCTAATTTATTTAATTTTCTTTCCATCATCGAACTTCGAGCGATCACTTTCGGAAACGGATAGCGAAATCAAGATCGCATCGCGAACGGCTGTCGATGCAGCGCGGGCGATAAATTTCTATTCCGGCCACCCCTAAATATTAATCAGCTCATTAAAAGTTTTCTCATTAGCGACTCGTCAGCTGACGAGCGATGAAAATGCGACCGCAGCCTGGACTGGACTGTGTGGATGCTGAAACAAAAAAAAAAAAGGAATCGAAATAAAAACGGCAGGAAATTAAAGGAATTTCTCATCGGAGTTCGTGTTCTCGATGGAGGCCAATCGGTGGACAAGTGATCCGTTCCGTATCCGAGCGCGAAATGGATGATTGATGAATGGTGTGCCAAAGGGCTATACCATTTTCACCCTTTCGAAATCGAGTAGCTTCGAATGGAGGGTGATTCGTTTTCATTTTGAGGGTTGAAATCCGATAATTGATAAGCCGGTTAAGGGCATTTATTGTTAATTCACGATAAAACCATTTATAATCAACAAATTTGGACTCGGTAGAGGAGATGATTTTCGCTGGATTCACTTACCATCAAATTAATGTTCCCAAAAAAGCAAACTAATAAAAACAATCGCTCCAAGTTGATGCTTTATCGAGGGTATATTAGAATAACTACAATTTCAGGTCCATGTTTAACTGATATCAAATTTTCCCTGATGAAGCGCAAAAATGTACTTGTTCGCATTGCCGCAAGGAACATTCGATCCGATTTCCATTCCCATCTGCATGCATTATTCATCGTTGCATAAATTAATGTAATCTCACAGTCGTAGTTGTATGAAAATATATGAGACGATTCGGTTTTTCGAAACAGGTTAAAAAATATTCCCGGTGTATTTAGTTCCCAGTGAACGATAGAAATGCAGGCGATGTTTTCACGCCCCAAATTTGGTGCACTGTTTCTTCGCATTCTACTGATAAAACCCTGGTGGTGACCTGTTACCCGTGCGATGGTATTCAATTTTCATCCCAGAGTCCAGCGAACTGGTCGCGTGGCAGTGACTGATTCCTCGGTGGAAATTAAATTAATCCATAAATCATTAAAATTATCGATAGGCCTTCCGGTGGCCGGAGGTGAAGTTGACGGGTTGAAGTGATACAAGGGTTTGTTAGGGGAATATAATAATTTCATGCTTGAACTGCACAACCTTTGGTGGGTGTTAGTGGGGTGGATAGCGAAAACAGGGGGAGCATGTGGTGCCAGTTTGCAAAAATATTTCAATTCTCTTCCAAAGGTGAGTGATAGAGAGAGTGAGTGAGAATACAAAAAAACGTCTCTTAAAACACCATGGTTCGGTTTATGCAAGTCTCACCATTCGGTGGCAATATTTAAGCTGATTCGTACGATAAATAAAGCAGCGCACATAATTATCTATAAATCACTTGCCGGGTGGTTTTCAGCTACAGCCTCATGGACGGCCGGCGGCTAAAGTCAATTGTTATGCTTAGGTCCACAGATTAACTGACTCGCACCTGGGCGGCCGCACCGGGGATGGTCACGTTGGACGTGGTCGTGTATCGCCGAATGATGAATTTGTTGCCGGCAGCTCGGATATCCATGACAGCGTGCATATGTTTTTCTGTGTAATATCGTGTTGGCGGAAAGGCTTTTTGAAAACAGCAAAAAAATAAGTTCGACTGTAATCGACTGTAATTTATTGTTTAATGAGAATTGTTTATTGTTTCAGTCTCGCGTAGTCACATCAACCAATGTATTATTTTTGTGCTTTTCGAACCATAAAAGTTGTGGTTGGAAAAATAAATTATTACATTCTCATTTCCCTTTTAGTTTGATCAGGTTCTATCATAAAGCTTCGGAAACTTGCAACTAAACTGACGAGTTTCATTAGTCTTACTGAAAATCAAAGGCAAAACAACCGAACCACTTAATGGCACCGATCGATCTGCCTTCTGTCTCGTAAACACTGGCGGGAAATGTTAATCCACGTGCCATTCGCACCAAACGACCGCTTCGGTATGTACGGTGGGTGCCCTTTTCGTGTCTACGGGAGGAAAACCCACTGTTCTCGTCATGCGTTCACGTGCGGCCATGTAGTGGCGGCAGCATCAACACCGATGGGCACGTGGGAATACGGGCGAGACACTTCTCTTTAAAGGTGGCGTCTTGCCATTTCTTTGGTGGAAAATCGGGAGGCATGGTTCGAAATGCCTCCACTCGTGAAAGGTCGCGTGACAAGCGGGCACAGCGAGAGGTTGTGTGAAGTGAGGGACGAGCGAAGGCACTCGCAACGAAGAGTGGCAATAAAACCGAAATATTTATCTAGCGTAAATTGGTATTTATAACGCAATGAATACGTTCGAGCGAATAAAAATAAAGGAATTATTGCGGGGCTTTGCGGGTGCTTGAAGCATGGCAAGGCAGGGGACGTCGTCTCGCCTGGGCGAATGGGGAATAAGGGGGAGAAGGTTGGGAGTGTTTGAAGGGTAGGCACAACCAAAAGCTGGATGCTTGTAGCAGAGCGTACCGACGAGCTAGAAGCCGTGTTACGTTGAGATGAAGGGCCATATGAAAATACACGGATCGAGTTCTGAAGTGCTTTTCTACGCCAATATGACCTTCTTTCTGAAAAAAACCGTGTTAATGAATGCAATGATGCCTCAATAGGAAAGGATGCCATCGCAAAAAATACGAGATTCCTTGAAAAGGAAACAAACAATATTTATGTTCAGCATTAAGTGGCTCAAGAGGAAATTGTTAGGGTAAAACGAATTCCATTTAAAAAAAAACTTCTTAAAATCGTATACCTAATCGAACAATACTAGAATTATCGTGGCCATAGGGCTTGAACATTTTTATTTGTTTGATTTTTAAAATTTATTTCTAAAAATAAAACTCCGAAATATGGTTTGAGCATACCGTAATCAACTACTTCTGTAACAGCTGCTTTGCCGAAATCAGAAAACACAATGGAGTATGACTTCTTCGTGACGAAAAAACTCCACGCAAACAAATTGACTCATGCGATTGGGAGCTTGACTACTGGACTGAACTGTTTCGAAATGCAAAAAACAGAGTTAACAACAGTTTGAATTTAAAGGGGCAAAAATACCGTCGATTGTAAAAATAACAATATTTATAATTTACTACAAGGTATTTTATGTTTTTCTATGTATATTTGGAGCGCCAGGCCGTATTGATCATAACGGGTAAAAACGAAAACATTTTCCTTAACTTAATACTTAGAAAGTAAACTAACCTATCCAAACCATAGCTGTAAGCTTATCCCGGGTTAGCTCGGATACAACAAGCACAACTGCATTTCTGCTAAAAAGAAGAGATAATACGAATAACTTTTCTAAACGAGTTTAATTTGTTTAGTAATTTTTAGCATGGGGCACTTTGTGAGGTACATGTCATGTTTATAAACGTATTCTAATTGTTTTATCAGACTTTCTAAAATCCCACGCACCTTGCTCTGATTGGCACAAGTAGAAAACATTGGTTCATCCTAAGTTGGACGTAACCTCGTTATTCTTTTGGAGTTCAGCCGTCTTAAATAGTATACAAAGTATGAAGCTTCGGTAAACAATACACTCCATTATTAATAAGACAAAAACTCCACCGAGCCACCAGCAGTGCACGAAAAAGTCGTGGCAAATAGATGCAAATTCCAATTTCCTTAGGGGCTTAAGACGAGCATAAGACGGCGAGAGAAGGAAGGAAGGCGGGCTCAACAAAAAGCGAGGACATTGTCATCCGGACGATTATTTGATAGGATTAATTCCGCCCTTGGTGTGGTGGTTCAACGCGGAATCTTGATCTTCTTTTCCTAAAATGAAAAATCCGTTGGAAATGATTCGGTTATATAGCCGGGCTGGGGCTGGGTTGCAGTGCACGGTTCAGCTCACAGAGAAAACTATGGGGAGAAAATAAGAAACGCCAAGAAAACATGGAAAGGAGAATAAAACGAACTCTTGGGCCATGAGTTTTCTTTGCCGGTTGGAGGTAAGGCGCGCCAAAGATTATCTTAGATAATACGTTTTTTGTATCTGTTTGTGTGTGTGTGCGCGTGTTTCTTCACCCTCGCAAGTCTTGATCTGGTGTGCTAAACATTCCCGCGGGTGCTTGTGGTTGGGATGCTCGAAATTTGTGTTTCAAATGCCGTCATTGTGCGGCGTGGTTGGAATGAATTTTTTCTCGTCTCGTACGCTTTTTACGTACTTATACGTCCTCCGCTCAAGTAAAAGGCTAGCATCGAATTGATGGTGAAGGAGTTTACGCTTAAATGATGCTTTACGTGTCCACCAAGACGCTTCGCTTGAGCCTCACGATGTGTCGTGCTTTCCAGCAAACGTTAGCAGCAAGCGAGAGCAAAAAAAGAAATGGGAAAATTGTCTCCAACGCCACTCAACAGCGACCGGTGCTGACACTGATGCCAGGGTGGGTTTAAGAGGACAATTTGCATTTATATTACACCGCCAATAGTTCACCGAATGGGGATTCCTCTCGTAATCCTGTTATTATTGCAATCGAATCTAATCCCATTGAGAGAGTTTCTGATTTCAAGCTTTCGTTGGGTGACGACACTTTATCGTGGGTATTATTTTCTCCGCAATCTATATTCCAGTTCATTTATCTAGTTCCTGAATTATTTAAACCAAAGTGTTTACATTATAAGATATAATAAACTTCTTTGATAGATCAGTGAAGTTTAACATCTACTGTTTCAAATCTTTGTTCAATTGGTGATGCTTAACAACCTAAGAAAAAACACAATTCAAAACCTCTATCTTGAATCTAATTGACCGAAATACAATTCGTAACACTACGCCAAACTCGTTAATCAAATTGTGTGTGCAGATTCAATTAACGTGTTCATAGATGCACTCTTGGATTCATGGAAGAAAAAGACAATCCAATATGGACGATCTTTATGACAGCTCAAGTGATTAGGTTTCCATCGAAACTGAAAGGAATGAATGCTAGATCGTATAACAACACCGCGTATAAACTGTCAATCTGCGAAGTAAGAGCATTCGGCTAGAAAACACTACCAAACATCTGTGTATGTGTGTGGATAGTAACAATCATTTTATCCAATTTTCCTCTCCACATGCTGTCCTTTAGAATCGACAGGGCGGTTTTGTATGAGATGTTCCTGCGTTTCGTGCATTTACTCTTAGATTTTTTCGCTCTGGACCTCCATAACACTCTGCCATGGTAAACCAATTGGGAAAATTAGCTTGAACACTCCCACACGATCGCTGGTATCATATGATTTCTGCTGCAGTAGCAGACAAAGATGGGAACGAAGCGTACCGGGATTTAATGTTCGATAGGATGTAATGTTACCTTCATAAACATAAAAATCGATCCTGCATACCGATGCCGGTGAAGGCGACGATGATGCCGTTGATGATGTTGATGATGATGGTGACGATGATACGATTTCCCTTCACACAAACACGAAACACTTTGACAAACTAACAAAACCTTTTTCCATCGGCCGGGAAAAGGCAAAGGAACCGAACGTTACCTTGGCTGCCCCGATCCGATCGCTTTCAGTGCCGACATTCCTTCGATAAATTATTCGATTCGCCATTTCGATTGGCCGGGCGGTGCGTGCACATGAATATTTAATGTTGGCGTCTCGTGTCCCGTAGGAATCGGAAGCAAGCTCGCTAGGTACCAAGTGGTTGACTTTTGTCGTAGGTTGTGGGGGCAACACGCGCCATCACTGTCACATTTAGTATGCGATACTTTTCCACCCTCACACATCATCTTCATCATCATCGCCATGCTCGTGCTGAGTAGATGCAAGAGTAAACTACGGTTGATGAGCATTTCCCAAAGGAACATGTTACCAGCACGGTGCGCGGATGTATTATCAGATGGAAAGTGTGTAGAACGAAACCGGAAACTTCAAACACTACACGATGCTTCGGAAATAGAAGAGGAAAAAGATTTCCAAACACATCTGCAAATGAGTGCATTGCCCCTAATCCTTCTTTATGTCTTTTCATATACCAGTGGAACAAAAGATTCTCGAAAGCAGTCACATTAATCTTTTCAATATACGATTCGAAATTCAAATGTATTCCAGATAAAGAAATGATCTATTGTCCTGATGTGAGAGTCCAACTCACGATTTTTTATTCTTGCAACGAGACCTTCCTTAAATACAATAACATGTGTTTTGTTTTATGTTTATGTTTTTACTGCTGTTGATGTAAAGTGCCCAAACTGCATGTCATAGTTAGGAACTGAAATTTAAAATAAGCAATTAAAAAAGCTATGAATAAACTGGTTTTTATTTTAAGTGGACTTCCCTTGACATATGAAGAAAGAAGATTGAATATAACGGCAGGTGAGAAAATTTGGAAATTCTTTGGTTAATTGTACTGCAACGCCCCAGTAGCAATTTTAATTATTGTTTGTGCGATTTACTGTGATAATATTTTTTCCAATTGCATGTATCATAACCATACTAGTAAAAAAGTAGCTACACCATGTTGACGCATAGGCCTTTCCAAATTAGTTACAAACAAATATTATGCTGATAATTTTGTGTAACAACCCGTTAAAAACAAATCATAGTATCACAACAGAACATTGCCAGTTTTTCCACCAGAAAAAATCAAAACAAATTGTGGCTAGCTTTCAACATTTTTTTTACAAAGAATTGAGAGTGTTTTACGCATTTTAAAATATTGTTTTGTTTTTTCAGCTCTTATTGCCCTGTGCTGTGATTTCGAAAAACAACTTCTTTCAGTCGGTGTAGAACGTTCGTCGAAGACAAACACTACAGTTGCAAGCAAAATTTTTCACAATGTGGCTAAAGTGTCGAATATTGATTTTGATTGTGTGTTTCATAGTAGGTCTGAACAGGAAGTGCGTGGTAGCAAACGCTGACATGCCAACAGTAATGGAAGCGATCATAAACGCACTGATCAACTTTCGCAGGGAAATGTTGGACAATCTGCAAATTTCCCTCGAGTTTCATACGGAGCAGTTGGAAGAGATTAAGTACCACTTGGAACACGTGATTGAAGAACAAGAAAAACGAATCACCAATCGAGTTCAGGAAGAATTTGGAACACAGTTTAACAAAATTGCTAACACGTTGGATCAGCTAAACATGCGGTTGGTTCCAACATCATGTGATGAAATGGTACCTTCCTCCAGCGGCTCTTTTTATATTCGTCCTTATGGAGGCTCCGAAAGGCCTTTCATGGTGTTTTGTGACTTCGAAAACCACTTCAACCTCAGCAGAGGCTGGACTGTGTTCCAGCGTCGGGTGGACGGCTCCATGGATTTTTACCAGAATTGGACAATGTACAAACATGGATTCGGTGACGTCAATGGAGAGCACTGGCTCGGCTTGGAAACACTGCACCTCATGACGAAATCAGGAAGACACGAGTTGCTGGTGTTGTTGGAAGATTTCGAAGGAAACTCATCCTATGCATTCTATGATGAATTCGAAATTGCCAGCGAGGAGGAAAAATACATGATTACTGTTGGAAAGTACTCGGGAAACACTTACGACTCATTGACGTACCACAATGGAATGAAGTTCTCTACATTGGATCAAGACAATGATTTATCCGTTAGTAACAGTGGCTGTGCGAATAGTTTCCAGGGTGCTTGGTGGTTCAAAAGTTGCTATTACAGGTATATTTCTTCATATTAAATTGCTTTAACGTTTTGTATAACTTTTTAATAAAATGTCCAATTTACCTCCCTTACAGCCATTTGAACGGACCATATTATCGAAAAGGAAACCACCTTGACAAAAGTGGTGTGGAATGGTACAATTTTCCACGTGCCAACTACTCACTGAAATCAACGACAATGATGTTCCGCAGCCGTACTTGAAGGTGATCTACGAGCCTGAATAATATCTAAAGTAATTATCGACAATTTCACAAGTGTCTTGTGTAGCTCGATACTGTTTCATACAGAACAGGGATCGGCAAAAATAAGGAATGACAAATATGATTTGACTTTGATTAGATTTTTAGTAATTTGGTTATGTTTTGTATTTCTGTTATTATTCAAAACCAAATAAAGTATCCAAACCAAACTTGTCTTACCAAAAGGGAATATAACATGCTCAAGAACGGAAAATGATCGTCGTGAATCATTTTTGTCCAACATTGTACAAGAGACATGCTATATTTGTTAATCTGTTATGAAACCGCTTTTCTGTGAACTATAGTCTTAGTTAATTATACGCATTATAATGTGTTTGTGTTTTTAATGTTTGCTAACTTCATAAGCATAAATAGGTTTTCACTATCGGAGCAGACGTTTGAAAAAATCCGGGTAAAAAAGAGAATGAAATTTTATTAAAATATAAACCATTCTTGAAAAATTCCACTACCTGGTTTTCCAAGTTTAAAAAATGAAAAAAAAAATGAAAATGAGATAATCGTATAGCTACAGTGTTGGACAAAATTGATTCGCGACAGTATATTTACGTTTACACAAGCCCTTTAGCCCCCCACACAACACGAAGTCGTATTAAGTTGAATAAATCGAATCTCATATTAGTATATTTCGAATCGGAATCGCATTATGCATAGACAATGTACGAGCAGTGTATATTCTTTGTTGATGCCGATTAAGAATGTAATACGATTTTCTTTATGCGTATACGATGAACGAGCATTGTACGGCTTAGAAAATATACGACTAAACATATACATTTTGAACAATGAACGGTTAGCGCCTCCACTTTTGTACGTATAGGCATTATTTTTGCATCATTTACGATTCAATCATATTGCATAGAAGTACGATGATTTCAAGTTGATATTCGATTTACATGCATTTACATATGTGTTGTGTGGGCCACAAGTGCTTTAGTGTGTTCTGTAGCGTTTTTTATGGCTCTAAATCAAATATTCCTTCTTTTTACAGCTTATAATACAGAAAAAATGCTCTGACAATAGATCTCGGCAGTACGAGTTGCGGAACTGACAGAAACATAGTGGTGGTTCTGTGATGTTTTTCTCTGAATTGGTTTGTGTTTTGTTCATTTTTAGCGAGTTGTTGCTTATCAACTATAATTTGAAGTTGTGAGTCAAACTCTTAAGATTGAAGAATTGTTAACCATGCTCGACCATTAACAAACAGTATGAATCGTTGAAACTAACATGACTAGTTCGATGATAGAAACGAGATTCTTCGAGTGAACAGTTCGTGATTATAGCGTTCTTTTTCAAATGGCACCCTGTAACTCGATTGTGCTGCCAGTATATTACCAGTACTCGAACAGAGACCTTCGGAAAGTGATTTGTGCTACGAGAATTTAATACTTTTCAATGAGGATGACGAGTGTGTATCTGTGCCTAGTGTTGAGCTTATCAATGACATTAAACGAGAGGGTGATGGCTAATTGTGACACGCTAGCCGTGATGGAAGCGGTTATTCACGCTATGATCGATTTTCGGAAGGAAATATTGGAAAATTTGAAGCTTTCTCTCGAGTATCACGGGAAGCAATTGGAAGAGATCAAGCATCACATGGAGCACGTGATCGAAGAACAAGAAAACAGGATGAAAAAGGAAAACCATGAAAGTCGAAGAATACTTGGCGAGTTGCGAACTCCTGTCTCATGTAGTCAGGTCACATCCAACAGCACTGGAGCTTATTACATCAGTCCTTATGGACACATTGAAAAGCCTATCTTGGTTTTGTGTAGCTTTGAAAACAACTTCAATCGCAGCGCAGGCTGGACAGTGTTCCAGCGTCGGATGGACGGATCCGTGGACTTTTACCAGAATTGGACAATGTACAAAAATGGGTTCGGTGACGTCAACGGAGAGCACTGGCTTGGTTTAGAGAATCTTCATGTCATGACGAAGTCGGGAAGACACGAGCTGTTGGTGTTGTTAGAAGATTTCGAAGGAAACTCGACTTACGCGTTGTACGACGAATTCAAAATTGGTAGCGAGGAGGAAAAGTATAAGCTGACCATAGGAAAGTATTCGGGAACTGCTAATGACTCATTGACGCAGCACAATGGAATGAAGTTCTCTACAAAGGATCAAGATAATGATCAATCTGATAGTAAACGTGGCTGTGCGAATAATTTAAAGGGAGCTTGGTGGTTCAATCGGTGTTATTGGAGGTACATTTCTTCATACCAGTGTTGTGAAAGATTCATACAATATTGTAATATAAGTTAAAACAATTTACCTCCATTACAGCCATTTGAACGGACGATATTATCAAAAAGGAAACCACCTTGACAAAAAAGGTGTTCATTGGAAAAATGTTCCTCGTGCCAACTACTCACTGAAATCAACGACAATGATGTTCCGCAACCGCTCTTGAAATTGATAAATGGGGCTGAGTAATATCGAAGAGAATTACCAACAACCTCATAAGTTTCGGTTCTGTTAAAAATAGTGTCTTATGTAGCTCAATACTTTTTCATATAGGACAGGGATCGCCAAGAATTTGTTAATTTTTTGAACTACTTTTACTTTTCAAAATAAAATAAAGTTTGTATATAAACCATATGGATGTTCAAAGCTATTTTAGCCTTGTCTTTGCCTTTGCAATTAACTTCTATAAAAATGGACGAGCGCCATCAGCCCGATAATATGCCCCAAATAAAAAATGTACGTTGGGAATCAGTTTTGTCCAACACTGTAAATGAAACATGGTATATTTATTTTTATCTGTTACGGCATGACATTCCCGTGCACTATATTCCAAGATATGTGCATCTTATTGGTGGTACCTTTGGCATAGCGGTAGCGCGAGGTAACACCACGCCACAGGTGTGGGAACGAATCTCGAGTCTTGCATCCCCCGGTATTACGAACGGCTGACCATCAATACCGTCTTTCGGTCACAAACATTCTTTTCGGAGAGAGACCTTGTCCCTTTGGGGTGTCTTGCCACAAAATAAAATGTATGTTAAAGTGTTTTGTTTGAACGTTTGCCTGGATCAGTAGCAAAAAGAGAGTTCTGCTATTGGAATCAATAGGTGGAATCGTATACGGTTTTGTTTTATTTTAACCATGGTTTAAAATAAACGATCGCCCCTTTTCATAGTTCTATGGGCTGGAAATTAGCCAGGGTGAGTAACGACCATTCATTTCGACGCAAACGATTGACAACGCTAGACGGCGATTTAAAGAATTAAAAATATGAAGAATATGAAATTAGTTTTTGAAAAGCATACTAGTGCACACTTTTTTCTGATTTTGCAAAATACGTTTTGTAAAATAAAAAAGTTGAAAAGGATTACAATTCACATCGATCTTTTTTGCTTTACACCGAGCTAGTCCAAATGACTCCTTAAAACCATTTTGGCAAGATTCCAAAACAATGTATTCTAGTGTTAAGTGTTTTTATATTTTTTAAAAAATATTACGTCTTTCTTTCTAATGCAATCAACAGTTGCCTTTCAACGTTTTCAATTGCTTCAGAAATAGTTTGACGATGCTCGTTATGAAGTGAGATTAGTCAGAAAAATGTTCTATTTCGTTAAAACGTAATTGAATCGTAAACATAAGCAACAAATATTATAATAATTTTAATTAGATCTATTTCTACATGGCCATTTAAAGGCGGCTGATCAAATATTGTTTAGGTTCAGTTTGGTTGAATAGGAAAACACATTTTTTCATCACTTTTTTACAATAACTGTTGTACAAGCAACAACTGTTGTTTTTTCCTTACAATTGTTGTACTATTTGGGAACATTGTCGAGCGACCGATCGTTAATGGCGAGCGGCTTGCTTCAAAGAATACTGTTCATAAAGTTTGCTATAAATTGCTACCTATAGCCGACATTCATCATTTCTACTTGCGCTTTTACGTGGAGCAAAACAACGCCATTGCGGAGAAAACTGCTAAAAATGCGCTCTAAGTGTGTGCTTGTCATGGTAATCCTGTCCGCCATGTTAACGGTTCCCATTCGTCCGGTAGCAGGTGCTGGAGACCATTCCGAAATAGAAACCGTGATCCGAAACACCATGAGAGAATTCAATCATGAAATGTTGGACACGCTTCACCACCATCTTGAGGATCACCTCCATCACGAGGAGCTGCATAACGCGTGCGACGGTGAGTTCCGCAAACTGCTAAACATTAGCAACAGTGAGCATGAGAAAGTGATTGACAAACTGGCAAAATATGGAAGTGCCGTTCAAGGGATGGTCGATTTTATCAAGAACTTTGAGCAACGCACCGAATCGATTGCAAAGAATTTGACGGAGGCCCAACGGTTGCTCCAAGTGAGCCAATCAGATCTGCAGAAGCAATTGCGGACCATGCAGGGTGCATTGAATCAGACGCAGTTGAATGTGATTCCCGCGTCTTGTGCTTCCGTGAACGTCAAAGAAAGCAACCCTTATTACCTTCGTCCTTTCGGATACAAGGGCAATCCTTTCTTGGCGCTTTGCAACTTCGAAAACCACTTCAATCAAGGCGGTGGATGGACTGTCTTTCAACGACGGATCGATGGATCGGTGGATTTTTACCGGGATTGGCAAAGCTACAAGAACGGATTCGGTGACGTCAATGGAGAGCACTGGCTCGGTTTGGAGAAGCTTCACTATATGACGAAATCGGGACGGCATGAGCTGTTGGTGGTGTTGGAAGACTTCACAGGAAACTCAACCTATGCGTTGTACGATGAATTCAAAGTCGGAAGTGAGGCGGAAAAGTTCAAACTTAAGGTGGGAAAGCATTCGGGAACCGCAAGTAACGCATTGGTGGGCCACAATGGAATGAAGTTCTCTACAAAGGATCAAGACAATGATCTAGGTGGTGGTAGCTGCGCAAAGGAGTTCAAAGGTGCATGGTGGTTCAAAAAATGCTATAACAGGTTCGTTTTTTCCACCAAAAATTGATCAAACTTATTACTTAACACCTCACTCAAATGTCTATTTTTTCTCTCTGTCTTACAGTCATTTGAATGCGCAGTATATTCATAACGCAACTCTTCAAAGGAAACAACTCATTGATTGGATTGACTTTCCAAGTGCCCAATACGTGCCGCTGAAAACAACGAGAATGATGCTTCGAGTTCGTGCTTCTAATAAGTAACTGGACGGCGTTAAAACATTCTAACAATCATTTACGGAAGGTTTTTTTCTAACTAAGCTAGCACTTTTAATCGAAAAAACTATATAGAAAAGTCTAATTTGTAGCAAAAAACAACGATAGTGATGAATATCGAAACAATTACCAAACACTATCCCATGAATCCAATACGTATGGAAAAATCTAGGATTGATCTGGCAATTTATTTCCCTTGTTCATGATCAATCATTGGTGGTGGTGGTACTTTTCTTTTTATTAGAGGCTTAAGAACAAACATCCATGCACAATTGCTGAACGTTAACAAAGTTCGTATACATGAATTAGATACATCCCTAAAAATACATAGAAATGAAAATGAAGAAAAAATGTTTTTTCAATTTCAGGTTTTCGGGAGACAATACGAAATAGCAAGCAGGAAACAACTGTATTTTATATCTTTTATTAAAAAGGCATACACAAACGAACAAATGTTTAATAGAATAGCAAAACGTCTAAAATCAAGATATTTTTCTTTAACCAATTTTCAAATACGTTTCAAGGTTACATTAAATCTTTGCTACCACATGCATTGAATTCATCTTTCGGGTGCAATTAAAATCTCGTACGAAAAACAACCCCAAGAATGGTTGTAAAATGAACCGCTCGGCATTCCATGACTTCATTTTAATTAAATTCCCAAACCTTCGCTTTTTCACCCGCCGCTCTGCTTTGGTTTTTCTGAATGTCTTCCGAAAGGGATTTCCACGCACGAGGTGCGGGTCATACGCGCGACACGTTTGGTGGTTGCCTTGGCATTGTGGTGGAAAAAGTTTTACTGTTCAGCGTACGTAACGCAAGTAAGTGAGCAAGTTTCGCACCCATGTGCATCCGATTTGCTTTCGGGTGATAAAGTTCTTTGCGTTTTTTTTTCTGCCAAATTCTTTCCCAAATGAGTTTCAGGCGGAACATTCGTACGCTGTGTTTTCCTCACCGATTGAAGAGATGCTGAAGAGGCTACCAGCGATTGAGGGGAGGGTTAAAAGAAGGAATGAAATTGTGTCCCCCCACTTGCCACAAACAAATCGATGCTTTTTCCATGTCGGCACCATTCCAGAAAAGCTTCCATTTCGAGTCGGAACGAACGAATGGTGTCATCGTCACGCCTAATGTCTTTCTTCGTCGTTTTCCTCTCTGCATGGTGAATCTGAGCCAAAATGATCTTCTTTGCTTTTGGAAAACATAGAAAGGGTTGAGAAAACATTCCCGCGTGGTTCACCGGCGATGGTTCATGGTGTAGTTCGCGTGAACATTACCGAAAACTGTACGATAGCGTCACGCTTCGTTGACTTTGTGTATGTTAATCTTTGCAATACCGATACGAAGCATGTGGTGTTTAGGTTTAAAGAGATGTATTAAGAAAATTCTACGCACCGTGCCTTTCTTTAATTTTCTTTATCTTTTGTCAATTCTCTTCTTTGTATATTAATGTTGTAGAAAACAAAATGACACATTTATCAAAAAACAATCCAAGCAGTTGTTTTTTCTTCTGATTTACCTTGAGTTTTATTGTACATTTTTCATCGAGTTCGCTTTCAAGATGCAAGTGAAAACGTAAATTTTTTATCAGTATCAGTATGAAGGATAAAAAAAAGCTTACTTACTTGTATGTTCACGAGAAGGGACTTTACGATTCTTTCTGAAAATCGAATATTGTTATTTGAATATCATGCTTTGGAAAAATCATGATGTACTTTTCAATTGGTATAACTTTTTTTTATATTATATTTTTACATCATTTCATTTACAACCAAGAGTAATCATCTTCGATTAGGGATATAACCCAAAGCTATCAGCGCAGCGTGGTTAACAGCTCACTTTCTTAGTCTTCTACATTTCGCTTCGAAACAACGCGCCATAAAATGCTCATTCGATGATGGCGAAGGGCAAATGAGTTTCACAGCGTGAACTTAATTAGACGCACATCATATGACATGCTCGTGACGCCGTTGGCTGGAAACTTTAATGGCCGCTCGATTTGGAAGAAGTTTTTCCGTAAGCGTCGGCCACAACGAGGAGGAGGAAGCTTGGCAGCCCGCCCGGTGGCGTATGGTCGTTGTCATAATTGTAATTAGTTAATTGGATTCCGCTGCGCAGAAGTAATCCTCATCGCAACCCCCATCGGTGAGTGTTTGACTTGTAAAGTCTTTGGCTCTCCGTTCGTGCGGTTTGTTTGCCCAAACCGACTGCGTATGGCCAGTGGCGACGGAAATAATCCCATCGGTAGTGAAACACGAACACAACACACACACGCTCACATCAGCTGATTTGCGTAATCATAAGTAGATTATCGTGCAAACAACCGGTCCAGTCGGAGGAAAGTGTTGATTTCACATGCAAATCTCCTCCGATCGGCTCCACACCCCCCGGGGGCTCCGAGCCCAGGCCCAAAATGCAATCCAAACAGTTCGAAAAGCCGTCCAACGATACACCATCCACCGTGAAGCCAAGTGATCGTTGCCAACGATGGGAAGAAAACCCTTTTTCCTTCCATTCATCCGAAGTGGAGCGGGACCATTCCGTTGAGCAGCGTATCGGGATTTACTGTGCCGGGTGTTGTTAAGACTTTAGGCAGGTGGGAAAATCTAATCCTGTTTTTCTAGGACGCTCGCAAACCGATACCGTTTGGAATAGCTTCGAGGCAAAACGTCCTTCGTGAGTTTGTCAACCATTCAACACGTAAATGTGATTAAAGGAAAATCGGAACGAATCTGCATGATGAGAACGTTCACTCGTCTTGAGGAAGGGCCTAAATTTTGGCTGCAAAAATCACAACCGAATGGATCCGAAACCTGGTGGCCACCTTTAATCGCCATCATCAGTCATGTCGCACGGTATCAAAAGCACAGTCGTAAATCTCGCTACAAGCGGTACTAATCACTGTTTTGGTGTGTTTTCCTCTCGCCAGAACTCGACTGCAACCACTCGAAAATGGAAGTGAACGGTTTAGGAGGTATAAACGGACGAATGAGTACGATTACAGACGGAACCGTAAACTGCAATTGCGAGGGAGAAACACCACCGCCCGTTGAGAAATTAAACTTTTACAAAGAAAATTAATTAGTATTTATAGGAAACTTTTATTGGATTTCATCATGGCACAGAAGTTCGGTCGAAGGAAGATAATCGGTGGCAAAGAAAACAGGACAGGTACGTTCAGCTTCTAGCGTACACTGTTTGTACCAAGGAAGGTTATATTGTTACTTCGAAATGAATCGTTGTTTGTACAAAAGATTTAGTATTTAAATACAATGATATTATTTTGTAAACCTAGTCTTTGCATGATTTTAGAAAACTGATGATAAATAAATTTCATGAATTTTGAGAATAATAATTATATTAAATCAGCTTGGTCTTGAGAAACACTGCCAAAATAATATGAAGCAAAGATTTATTTTTGTAAAAGGAGTTTAATTATAAACAAAACTATATCCTCTTGCGAAACTTGGCTTGTTAGTGTAGATTGCTTCGCAAAGCTGGTTGAATCCTTCTCAAACCCCGTGCCATTATCTTCGATCGTTCCAAGGGAGGATAAGCCACTTGAGCAACTTCGAGCAAGCAGAGAACCGGCCACGACAAGGTAAATTGTAAACAGGTCTCTCATCGTCACCGCATCCGCAAAATTTCCTCCATCTGCTGTAGTTTTCGAGTACGTTGGGCAAGATCTCCCTCCAACCCCTTATTGGTGCCTATCGTTCACGTTGGCTGCACTTGCTGCATTGCTGCACACTTCACGCGAAACCTTGGGGTTGTTTTCCGTTTGCGGCGTCTTACACTGACGCCGTGGGTAATTTATTTCAGGTGAGTTTAAACACCTTCCCGGTACGCGGGGAAGGATGCGAGCGAATTAGCTCGCTGAACAATGGGTGGCGTCGTTTAGGAGACCGATGCTGAACACCGGACCCGGACTTGACAGGGAATTTATAAAACTTAAATTACTTTCCCTCCCACTTCTTTCTTGTGGGAGTGGAGAGAAAATTCTGTTTCGGATTTTTTCTACACCCGTCCGTGATCCTACATCCGACGGCAAGTGTGATCGATTTGTGGTCGAGGTTTAACCTTCTTCCATAGTTCTTGCGGCGCAGTTGTGTCGGAAGCAAAACAATAAAATTGAACATAAGAATGGAAAAAAAGTCTCGAAACGAAAGGCTCATTATCGTCCCCTCAAGCAACGCTCCTCAGCTATAGCTCTTGAGTTGATTGGTCCAGTTTATTTTCGCCGTTCGAGAGGCTGATAAAAATGAAAAACATCGAAGTGCGGGGAGGGAGAAAAAAAGGCAACCACCCAAATCGTCACGCCGGCCCGTGTATGTGATGTTGATAAATTGTTCGAATGAAGCACGTTCCAGTAGACTGGAACGGAAAGAAATGGTGCAGAAACGGGTCAAATGTCGCAAGGCTTATCATGGGCATGGAGTAAAGTAAACGCTGGGCTCGATTTATATCAGCAACGCAAATGTTTGATAGGAAAGTTGTATTTTGTATTAAAGAATGATTGTGTTACTTCAACGTAAGGTTCTTTTGTATTAGTTTTGTTATTTATGTTGTAGCAGTAAAGTAAGCGATATACAACGAACTAAAGCAGCAGAATAAAGATATATGACCCAATAAAAGAGCTATTGTTTTTTCAAAAGAGCTTAAGTAACCCAATGTCATTATAGACAGTTTTGCACCGAAGTTGATGCTTTGACAATACAAAATAGTGTCGTCTTCATAAATTTTGAGCTTTAATATAATTTTCATCACTTTTTCTCTTTTTTTATGTAGTTAAGGTTGTTTAATTCTTTCTGAAAAGGAACTTCTTTGATTTTTTTATAAGCTTTAAGCTTGTTTACAAAACTAGCACAAAGATTTTAATGAACATAATGACATTTTATTTATGTGATCTACTTTCTAAGCAAAAATGGTCTCAAAAATCCCATGGTGTGCATTTAGTTCGAAACATGAAATTTCCACTTGTTCATCAGGACAAGAACTACAGAAATAAAAAAAAATGTTCCCAAAATAAAATCGGGCCACAGAAATATATTTCAATCATTGCCATTGATCACTTCAATAGGCGCAAAGTTTGTCACATTTCTGCACATGTAAACATACCAGAAAAGCTTCAGCCCGACGGTAATGGATTATTCATCGGATTGATTATTAATTGATACCAGGGAGGACACACGCACACTTCCGGGAAAAGGGCCAGCAACCATCCGTTTTTCCCCGTCAACGTCCTCCCATACGAGCAGATTGCAGAGAATGGGGTTGCATAATTTATGCCCTGTCCGATCCCTGGGGTAGATAGAACCCAAGCAAGCAAAAAAAAAGGGGGAAAACACCTCCTGGACTATTGAACTTTGGCACTTTGGCCCACCCGCAGGGAAAACATGTGTGGAAACAAGCCAGTGGAAAGTGTTTCCCGCCAAGGGGTCGGATGGGTTAATTGAGGTGTTTAGGTGACGGTAAACGTCGGGTCGATGGGTGTGTGCTTGTGTGTGGGCGCACTTGCGTTCCATTTGTCGAACGTTGCGGGAGCTTAATCGAATTTCAATGTCCACCGGATGCGACCGGAAACAATCGATGGTTCCTAGGGTACCGATGGGGCGTGGTTAAGATAATGAACGGCAGTGCGGAGGGCACAATAAGGTGGAACAAAACAAATTCAATTACTCGTTAAACGAGCCACCGCCACCACATGCCGTCCATTGGAAATAAATTGGTGTTAAATCGAGCCTAAACGGTTTTATGATACTTTTTTCCGCTATCAAAACAGTTGCCAACAGGTTATCGACAAATTTCCTGACACGAGCGATGTGAAAACTGTAATGATCAATTTGCAACATTAGCATTTTTTTCCAGAAACATAAAGAAATATTCCCAAGCAAGCCTTTCGTCAATTCTCTCCATCTTCAATTGCACCCGATTGCTATGATTATCTACTGCTCGAGGTTTATTTTAAAACCCTTTACATAAGCTTACGACTATGTTATGTTTGGGACACGGCGGGGGGGGGGGGGGGGGGGGGGGGGGATCACGTATGGTTGTGCAAATCTCGATCGCGATAGCTTCACGTTGCTTTCATTGCTCCTCAACCGCGTACGTGGTGATCCTAGGGACCAACCTTTCCGCTGTAAATGTATGCGAAATATATATTATAACTAATTGAAATAGAACGACTTTGGCCCATATTGGAATCTGCTGCGAGGCGCTCCAAGAAGATGCAACCGGGTAGATAAGAACATCACGTAGCAGAACAATATCATCTTCCATCGGGTATTGCCGTCAGGATTGTCGTACGCCCAGTCGTTTGTTCCGCGGTGCTTTCTCGGGAACCGGGGGACTCTCGGGTGTTGGATCGCGTTCCATCGCACGTGGTGACTATGTCGACTTCGTACGGTGTGATAAGAAGTGGACAAAACATATCGTTTTCACTAATCTTTTGTGTAGCTACAAAAACAATGCAACGTTGCAAGATTAATTTGTAAGAAAAATAGAAGGAATGACTAGAAACATTTGAAATAAAAAAGAATTATTTGGAGTGATCTAGTAAATTAACATAACCCAAATGTCTTAAGTAGTTACTTTTAAAACCTATAGTGTGCCGCTTGGATTGTAAAAAGCTATTCCAACCACTTTACACGAGAATTGCATTCGGGACCGTCTCGAGAAACCTTCCCCAAAGTACACCACCTTCCCGGATGCATGGGTGCTGGCGAAAGTCCGTCCTGGTGCTAACATTCCATTCTTCACATTTCACCCCAACTTTCACTTCTTTCCACCCCATTGGTTGTTGGAACCCATCACAAACGGAAAGCTTGTACTACGCTTTTCTTCCTCCGATCCGTCCGTTCTTTCTCGTACGTTTCCTATCATTTTCCTAACACGCTGCTTCACGTTTGATTCGCCTTCACCATTCGGTTTTGAGCGATTCCGTGCCCGTCCGGGCCGTACGATAACGCCGTGGAAGCGTGAATTTCCATGCGACGAATGGTTGGTTTCGATGTCGATTCCTCTGTTCTTCGTAGAGGGGTGCGGGTTTGGAACGATTTTTGCCTCCATGCCATTTGCGGAGACATTCTAGTTGCCGGGGCTTGGAACCTCGGAACCGGTGAATGAACCGAAAGCGTTAGGGTGGTGGGTCACGCGTGGGCTTGGGCGTTGGGTGGGCGGGAGCTGATTATGATTCCATATGATACGAAAATCATTCCGAATACGTGACATCATTTCTTTTTGCCCACCTACGTTCACCGAGGGGAAAAGCATGGTCGCCTGGTAAAGGAGGAGGAAAAAGAGGTGGAAAAAAGGAAACAAAAAGATACGTTAGGTGGTTACACTTACACATTTATCCTAGTTTTGCGTGATTTTTCACGCAGTGGGTATTGCTTTGTTTTTTTTTAGCGAGGAATTGGTGCGTTCTTAAAGAACAAACGCTGATGGTCAGAACCGAAGGTTAACTCTACTTCCAATGGACTGGTTAAAGAAAATGCGGTCATCTGGAATGGACAGAACGCTTAAGATATCGATTTTTCACTCTATCAGATACAGAACAAATGTGATAAGATTGGTGAGTAAAATCGATTGAACTTTAATATAGGCAAAATGTACGAAAATAATATTTGAAACAGAGTATCTTTAGGTAGTGAACTTAGCATGAATCCCGGAAGCAATACCCGAAATGAAGTTCATAAGTGTGAAGAATTCACAATTTGAAAGAAAAGTTTAAATATCCACACATCTCCAATCTCATAAACTCAATTACCATACTTCCATAGACCTTAAACCAATTCCCACAAGAAAGGGACAAAGAGTTGTGGTTTAAGTTTTAAATTCTCACTCAATTTACAGTTTTTATGCCGTTGTCCTTTTGGGAAAGCCTACGCAATTGACGTCACAAAACAAAACCCTTCGATTACGTACGCTTCCGCCGCTGGAAATCGTTTTCTAACTGTGGGACGACCATGTGGGTAATGGAGCATGATAATGTTTTGCATACTTTTTGCCGTTCTTCGTGTTTGTTTTCCTTTCCAAACGGTTGGGGGTTTCGATCTTTTTAAGCATGTGTTGATTGTTTACGGAGGTTTTACGCAGTGGTACGAATTTTGCTTTAACAATATTGTGAACAGGATAAAATTTGTTGGTGTGATTTGTTTAAAACATATTATTATATAACATATGGTTATTTTACAATATTTAAAGATTATTAAAACTATCATTGAGTTGAAGTACAGTGTCTTGCTTATCGTTCAACATGAAACTTGTTTCCGTTTTTTAATCAAACGTCACATTTGTTTGTACGTAAATCGTTACGATGGAAGAAAAACATTTGCACAACCAGTGTTCCGTATTATTTTTTTCCTTCCTTCGATAGACCTGAGGTATATTGTAGCATCGTCCTAACGAGGTAAGGCCCTCAGCAAGGGGTCGAAAGCATTTGTGTTCCCGCTTATCACATCGCCATTTCCCTCGTTGCTCCGTTTCGGCGCTTCACTTCCTTTAAGTAAAACATCAATTTTTCGTATCATTTTTATGGGCTGTTGCTGTTGGCATAACATTTTATTACGGCAAATTGATAACAGCTGTAACCGGTCACCATCCGTTCGTCCACGTTCGAAGGCAAACGCCCGGTTTGAGTAGAAAGGAGCTGAAAAAAGGGAAAATCCCCGCAGCGTAACGATCGAAAAAGGGCACATGTTTTTCGCACCATTTTCCCACTTCATTTCCATACTCGTCGGAAACAGAATTGGTCCTTTAGGATGTGGAAATGTAAAAAGACGGGAATTTTTTAAGCAACTGTAATTCTATTTTGTAAATGGTGGCACCTTTAGTTCTTTTCTATCCTGCATTTTTCTGTATGCAATCTCTTAACGTTTCTAATGAAATCTACTACATTTTATGCTTAATCATACCTAATGAAACATCTTCTTGAAAAGAATTGGTTCAGACGATTGTTAAACAATTCGTTTAAGTATAAATTTAGTTTCAAGACTGTATTTTTTATTAAATACAGTGATTTTATCGATCATGTCGTAAACCATCACACACATTTCCTTCATCTAATTCCTTCGAGTATTGATTTAATCGAGCGGAGAAGTTTCAATCGATGCATTGCAGAAGCGAAACAAAAGTACAGAAAACAAGACGAACGACTCGATGTAACTGCATTAGACGTGTCGAGATTGTGCCAGTTCCCGTATTCCTCGAGGAGATTAATATTTATTATTTAATTTTGCTTTGCCTCTCTTCTCGGTCGCGTTTGTGCTGCTTTCATCCCGTTTCCCCAATACTTTCCGGAAGGTGAAGATGTTTGTCCAGTCCATCTCATTTTTCCTCCCTTCCCAAAGGGAAACACGAGCCGACATACATCCTCGAACACGGTCCAGCGGTCGCCGCCACAGTTCTCGGACGGAAATCGAACCCGTAAGACGCAAGGAGTAGCTTTCTCCGCCGGAAAGCTGTAACCAGTGATGAAATCCCCGATACCGATACCCTTTACCGCGCACGAGAGGATAACGAAGGCTGTGGTTGAAGGGTTATCAAATTGATTTTTGATTGGTTTTATTCTATTATTGCATTATTACTTGTATCTCATGCTATTTGGGATCCGCTTGCGATCGAACAACCGCTTCCGAAATTAGCCCGGGCTTGTTTGCGAGCAACCGGAGACGGTTGAAGTGATTTTCTTCTCATCACTTCCTGCACGAGCCATCCGCATCCGGAATGGGAACGCGGAGGCCCGAAGGCGGGAAACTGTACCAACTCGTTGACCAAATACGTATCTAGTTGGACCCGTTATTGTCGAGGAACTTTCGCTGTCTTTCTCGTCGCTCCCAAGTGGCAGAAGAAAACACTCAATTTGGTTCGGAGTAATGATAGGGGGTTCGGGATTTGGGATGAAATTTCATTCCCAGTGTTACAAGATCGAGCGCAGCCTCGAGGGATCGAAACGCAATACCGTACAGTCAATCAGGGTTCGTAATTAAATTAGCTGCTAATGGTGAAGAAAAACGCTTCTGGATTGTTTGTTTGAGTTGCTTTGAAACAATTTTGAATTAAATTGAATATCATAAACTATATTGTAATGGTAATTGTTTGAAAATTATAGTAGAGAAGAAATTGGTTAAAATAGTTTTTCTTGATAATATTTCAATTCTATCTACTTTCTTTTATCAATTATGATTGAAAGAACCTAACTCAATATACAAAAAAAAACATTTTCCTTCACTGAACCTGTAACGTTCTGCTAAGATTATCCTAATTGATAAATCAATAAGAAAATAGCAAAATAATACACTCCCGTTCACGCTCGATAGCGCGTGGCCCAAGGCTGTGGCATTTTCCCACCGAGATTATTTCGAAAACCGTTTCCACCGTATCATATTTCCATTAATTAAGTCTATAGACACCCCAAATCGTTCACGTCTCGCGGTGACTCTTGGTGTTATGGCTTTGTGGCTTAAGATGCTTCCCCGCCCTAAATGAATCCCCCCCCCCCCCCCCCTTCCTTCCATCCCTCCCGCTGGCTGGCTGGTGAAGTTTTCTCGTCACCGAAATTTGCCGCATATTTGCGTTTTTCGGGCTGCTGTTTCAGCTCAAAGACAAACAACAAACGAGTGTGAAGTGGTGAGATTGAATGCAGGGAAATTGGTTTGATTTTCCCGCAGAAGGAAGCTGAGCCGTTTAAGCTGACGAGCGTGCGTACCGCAGCGATGCCAAGCACGAAAAGGACGTCTTTTCCCTCACACCGCCGTCTCCTTTTCCTGGCGACGGGTGAGATGAACATATTTGGCCATGATAATAATATTTGCCCTGCCCGCATAATGTTACGCTCGACGGCTTAGGGCACTTTGCCAGGGCGCGATGATGAATGCGGTAACATTTAGCCGGAAAAGCGCCACAAAAACCGATGTTGCTCTTCCGAACGGCGTGGTGTTGATTTCACGCGCGTCAGATGGTGGCCCCTCTGAAGGGTGGCTGGTCTCTTTGGCGGGAAAGAGGGAAGCAGGCCCATTTGTAATGGCAGCCAAAGGGCAAACACGGGTTTTTTTCTTATTCAATCTTCTTGTCGTTAACTCAAGGAAAATTACAATTTGAAAAGAAAATAATAAACGAACGACAATCGTGTTGTCACATGCTGTAATTGACAAAAGATTTGTATCACATTTTAAGAATAAAATAGGTGTAGTTTTTGAAGTTTTAGAATAAAGTTGTGAATCAACCGAATTTTGTAACAGTTTAACAATGTAACTGTTGTGCTTCTAGGTGGGTGTACTTTATTATAATTAACGTTAGCTTATACTTATGGTAGTGGTGGCTGCGGAGAGGTACGTGCGTTCGCCTTGAGTGTCGCTGGTCAAAAGGGCCGAACGACCACGCTGTCTCCAGCTCGCGTCATCTCGCTGATGACGTATGATCGGCATGCATTTATACCTGGCGGTACGCTGCTCCAGCCTCCAACATCTCCCCCCTATGAAGACTGTTGTCCATATCGGTTTGGAGCGGAACGGTTACGGCTGGAACAACGTGGAGCCGCTGGTTGTGCTTGATCAGACTCTTGAACTGGCGTATCTACTGGGTCATTGTTTTGAGAGGGAAAAGCTAGTTGACTAGGTCTCGTTGGAGTATCCTCGTTTGATTGAAACTGTTCTACGAGCGTATACCATGTAAGATCCTGATCTGATGAATCCCTATTGTTAGTAATTTCCTCTGAATCGCCGCGAGTACGTAGTTGGTTAGTGTGAGCCCTAATGAGTTTTCCTCCGTCTAGTAGTACATTATATAATACGTTTCCTACTCGCTCAATCACAACACCTGCTAACCACGATAGTTTTCCTGTCTTGAAAGTACTTGCGTAGACTTTCTGATTCTTCTCAAAAACTCTATTTTTAGCGCCGTGATGCCTATTGAATTGATCTTCCATACGGCGGTTTCTTTTTTGTTCGCATGTCGTCTGTGTAGAAGGTTTGAGCAAGTCCAGGGTTGTCCTATGCCTCCTCCCCAATAAAATTTCTGCAGGTGAGAGTCCGTTTGGAGCTGATTTGTTTGGCGTTGATCTGTAAACAGACAAAAAGGTTTGTAGTGCTCTAGATACAGACTTAGTTTCTGGCAAAATTTTCCTTAACCCTCTCTTGAGTGTGTCCACGAAGCGTTCTGCTTGTCCGTTGGACTGAGGATGATATGGGGTGGTTCTCAAGTGAATTATTCCGAAAGAATCGCAAAATTCCTTGAATTCGGCACTCGAGAATTGTGTACCATTGTCAGATACAATGGTTTCTGGTAATCCAAATCGCGCGAATGTTTCATGCAGCAAATCCAGTGTCGTTGTCGTTGAGATAGATGACGTGCGGATGATTTCAGGCCATTTGCTGTATGCGTCAATGATTACAAGAAAATATGAACCTTCGAAAGGACCCGCGTAGTCTAGATGTATGCGTTGCCAAGGGTTGCTGGGTAGCGGCCACGATGATAGAAGCGATTTCGATGGTGCCTTCGCTACTGCTGCGCATTCCTTGCACGCTGACACAAAATTTACGACGTCACGATCTATTCCAGGCCAGTAAACATAACTCCTCATTATTGATTTCATTCGTTCCTGACCAGGATGTCCTTTATGTAGTTCCTTGAGCACTGCAGCTTGGTATTGTTTTGGAATCACTATGCGATCACCTAGCATGAGGCACTCTTTCACAATTGAAAATCCTTCCTTACGATCGTAGAAAGGACGGAGCTCTGGACTCACTTTTTTTGCGTTATTCGGCCAACCAGTTCTCTCATTTTGAATTACTTCCTGTAGTAGCATGTCCTTAGATGTGGCTGCTTGAATATCTTTGAAGCTGAGCACTGGTAGTGCTGTGAAAACTGCTGACACGTTTGCAAAAATTTCTTCCTCTAATTGCACTGCTGCTACGACGTAGTCTTCTTCTGTTTTCGCACGTTTTTCTACTTGTCCATAGCGTTGTTCTGCAGACGTCAATGTTCTAGAAGCATGGCACACCGCCTTTATGGAACCATCCGGAAAACGATGCATGAGACACGCTCCTATTCCATGACTGGATGCATCGGCAGCAACTATTGTCTCCAAACTGGGGTCATAGTGAGCCAACAACAGGTCTGAGCGAAGCAAGGCTTTGAACTGATCAAATGATTCTTGGCAATCCTTATTCCAATTCCATTTTGAATCCTTCTTCAGAAGTGCATCTAGCGGACGTCTCAGTTGATGCATGCTGCTAACGAATTTTCCATAAAAATTAATAGCGCCTAGAAATGATCGTAACGTTGTTAGATCTTGAGGAGGTGTTAAGTTGCAAATAGCCTCTGTTTTCGTTGGATCTGGGCGAATTCCTTTGTGGTTTACAATGAACCCGAGATAACGAATTTCTGACGCGAAAAATGAACATTTGTTGAATCTTAGTGTGAATCCCCACTCTTGGATGCGGTCGAGCGTTTTATATAATCTGGATTGATGTTCTTCGACAGTTCTGCCATGCACCAGAACATCATCGAGATAAGTTTCCACACCTTCCAGTCCGGCTATCATCGAATCCACTATTTTTTGGAATGTGCCGGGAGCTGATTTAATGCCCGGTGGTAATCGGTTAAACACGTAGAGACCACGATGGGTGTTTACCGTGAGCAGTTTTTTTGATGTTTCTTCTACGGGAACCTGCAAGTAAGCATCAGAGAGATCGATGTGTGAGAACATAGTACAGCCTGAGAGTTTGGCGAAGATTTCTTCCGGCAATGGTAGCGGATGTTGATTCATCTCAATGCTATTGTTCAGGCCAGTGGAATAATCTGCGCACACACGAATTTTCGAAGGCTGGCCGTTGATTGCTTTCTTTCGAACGGCTAATATTGGTGCTGCCCATTCCGAAAATTCTACTGTAGATATGACACCCATATTCTCTAATCGATTTAACTCTGCCTCAATTTCTTGTAGAGCGGCAAATGGAACTGGTCTTTTAGTGCGATAAATTGGCTGAACATTTTCCTTCAAATAAAGCTTTGCTTCAGCTTTGGTGCAGCAACCGAGTGTGTTTGCGAAGAGAGATGGATACTTTGTTTGCAGCTCCTGAGCTTCGCTGGTTGCGCTCACACTTTTACACACAGTTTCTAGCGGCATTTGCCATAAGTTGAACGATTCTAAAAGATCCAACCCAAAAAGATTGAGGTTGTCAACTTTTGTGATAAATAATGTGCATCTACGCTCGGTTCCGTTGAGGATGACGTCACAGTCAATTTGCGCGTGAAGTGGAAGCGGCTGTCCTGAAGCGGTCCGAGCTTTAACTGTCGGTTGTTTTGTAGGTGGACTTCCAATCCGTTTCCAATTGTCTTCCGTGATGATGGAGATGTCAGAAGCACAATCTAGCTGGAGCTTCACTTTCACGTTATTTATCATTACACTGATAAATTTACGCCTGCTTTGCGCATTGATGTGATTAACCGTGCGGATCGTATTGATATTCGATGCCTTCCCTTTTCTACGTTTGCCTGGGTTTGATTTCACACATTGACAAAACCCTTCTTTGTGTCCGATGCCATCGCACTCTTTGCATCGGTGATCGAGATAGGGACACTCTCGAACAAAGTGTAACTTTCCACACTTCCAACACGGCGTTCTAGGTTTTCGATGCGTAGAGCCCTTTTGTTCGATTTGCGACGGCGAGAACGCTCCTCTTGGTGCTTCGGTTTTTTCCTTTGTGAAGCGCGGTTGCTGAACCACGTGCACTGCAGCATCACTTGATTTTTTTTCCACTAATTCCACATCACGTCGCAGATTTGTTATTCGGTCGCACTCGGTTATGAGTTGTTCTAAAGTGGTTGTTTTGTTTGCTTCGAGCTTTGCGAGCAATGCTTTTCTTATTTCGGCGTCTTGAGCTTCGTGTAGACCGCACACAAAAATAAGGCACTTAAACTCGTCCACTGAACAACTCCCGATGCCAAATTCTTCACATTGCCGATTAACTAACCCTGCGTAATCAGTATAATCTTGCGTAGCACGTTTTCTCATTGCGAGACAGTTGTAACGTTTCGAGAACAGTGAAGTTTGAGAACCGAAAAGCTTTCTCAATTTCGATACTGTGTCTTCGAAGTTTACGTCTCGTGTCGCTAGCGGCAAAATATGATTTGAATACTGCTGAAAAGCGTCATTACCCAGTTTTCGCAGTAATAACCGTGTTTTTGCAGCGTTATCGAGATTTGCAGCGTCCACTGTGAATATGTCCTCGTATCGACTGTACCACATATCGAAAGTGTAGCTTTTGTCCTGCGTAGGATTGAAGTCGGTCATGGACCTTAGCAACGTTTCAATACGCGTATCCGTTGTCGATGTTTTATCCGTTGTGGAGAATTTGGACATAAATTCCGCGAAAAGTTTTTTAAACTCTTCGTCCATCCTCGTCGCCAAAATGTTGTGCTTCTAGGTGGGTGTACTTTATTATAATTAACGTTAGCTTATACTTATGGTAGTGGTGGCTGCGGAGAGGTACGTGCGTTCGCCTTGAGTGTCGCTGGTCAAAAGGGCCGAACGACCACGCTGTCTCCAGCTCGCGTCATCTCGCTGATGACGTATGATCGGCATGCATTTATACCTGGCGGTACGCTGCTCCAGCCTCCAACAGTAACAAAATTGTAGCTCTCTCAGGATGTTTTTAGGCTTATCTTTTGTTCGTTTAATTTTACTTTATCGTACATTCTGCTTCCCCATCTTTTAATGCATGATATTTTTAATGTGCATTCGTATGTTTTTCTATAAAGAAATGTAAGAAATTCATCGGAAGTTCATTAAAATTGTAGTAAATGTTTTGATTACATTTTGATACAAGATGTTTCAAACGCGAATTTCTTCTTTGAATTTCAAATACCCATATTGAAACGGAATCAATGGAACAAATGAAAGTAAAAACTCTTAAATTAATCAAATATAAACATGGATTGTGTTTTCAATTAAGGTGATTTTGTGAAAAATTTCATAAAGGATACAGATTACTTATGCTAATAATAAAAATTTAAAGTTCAAACGAAGCTTTAACTGTCAGAGCGTCCATCAAGTTCTCGTGATGTTTGCTGACACTGTCATCAAAATAAAATCTGTCCTTAAATAACGATAACGCCCCCGCGCTCCTCCTTTACTCAAGTCCACCCTTGCAGTCTTAAACCTTCCTTGCACTTGTTGACAAAACGTTGCCACTAATCCTTCCCCGGGCCGTCGCCTGTCGGACGATTTTTCACGCCCCGTCTGTCACGCGGATGATAAAGGAACACCCATCCGTCCGCGTGACGTGGCTGAGGTTGAGTTTTTGATTAATTATCGCGCCCACACTTGTCGCGGCGTTTAAGTTGACTATCGCCATCCATCCAGCAGTCTTGCTCCAAAGGTGGCCCGCACTGGGGCCTTTCGGTGGATACTGCAGTCCGGTTGGGACTCGGGTAAACACTTTCGCCTAAGCGAGCCTCAACAGCCTGATAAAGAGGAGGGGGTGGGGGTAGGAGTGTTCCGGGATTGCCTAGGTCTGGCGGTTCGGCGGAGGTGATCCACTGATCCGTGAAAGCTTCGAATGTCAAGTGCAGTCTGTATCGTAAATCAATCATCCAATCAACTCTGATCTCGACTGATGTTGGAGGGGTTTTTGGGGTTCACGAGAGAGTATGTGTTTGTTAGAGAGAGAGTAAGAGTAGAGAAAGGGGGACACGGACAACCGGAAGCATCGATGGCTTTTGACTGGATTGTATATAAGACCATTTGGGACCAAAATGAGCCAGTGAAACATTATTTGCTCCGAGTTGATAGATTGTAAGGATACTCAGGATTCACAAAACTGACAGATGAGGTATGCACTACCACTCGAGAGTGTTTGTGAGGATCGGAAAAATACATACAACCACCTATGGGACGCTTTTCCGTAGTCTATTCTTTTCCCGGTGAAAAGTGAAACCAACCTCATTCTAGGAAAGAAAGACGAGAGATTTATTCAACCACATGTTGACACCGTACGCACATTGCAGGTGACAGCAGTAAAACAGCTGCAATAATCATCTCAAACGGCATTCCGCCAGACCGAAAGGTACACACATAGGAGGTCTTCAGGAGAGGCGGCAGCAGTTATCGGCAGATTTATCGCACATTGGGACGATACTTTCAGTGATGGACGGCTCGAGCCCGGCTCGCAGAAGGAAAGATCATACGACCAGGCCCCGAAAGAAAGGCAATTTTCCTTTCCGCAGCATGTATCAGAAAGGGCAAACAAAACCGACCGAACACCTGAAGGGGGTAGAACAAATGGAATAAAAACGAGCGTATGCAAAAGTAATTTCGAGTGATATATGCACGCTGCCGGGCGGATCGTAAAGGGAAAATGCCGAGGTGCGTTCTTACTAGAAGGATATTTATTTATTGCGCACAGCGCACGCAATATGAGCCCGGTAATGTGAGTTGGACTTAAAAGTCATGTACCATTAGAGCGCATCCGGTGGGGAATGGATATTTGCCTATTGATGTGCCATTCCCAGAAAGGTCTGTTTGTGCTCGTTGTGGTTTTATTTTATACTGTTTTCAATACAGCTGTCAAATGAACTCGCAATCCGAAAGACATTTTTATTGGAAGGCACATCTCACGAACTTCAATAAAAACATTTTAACAATGTAGCAGTTGTTTAACTAAAAGTTTGCTATTAATGTTTTAAGATTTCAATATTTTGGCTTGTTATTATTATTAGTTTTGGTTACGTAAAATTATAGATTATCTTGCTGGAATTTTTTTCTGCTCCTAATCTTCCTTTAAATTTGGTATTTTTTTAGATTCAGGCATGTACCTTGCCAATCCATTTTTTTTTAAATCTAAACTTAAGCCATCTGTAGGATCAATGTTTAGTGGCGTAAAATGTTTAAACAAATGTCGGAAAATCACTGTTTTCATTACAGCTTTAAACATTTTTATTGTTAAATATTATGTAAAAATTTTATTTTTTATAAAGCTTATATGCCCTTATAAAATTTACTTTAAAGTAGTAAATAAACTTTGTAATTATTTAAAAAAATGTGTTGTGTTAGTTTTTCTATTTAGCCGAAATTTTCAATTGATATTTCAAAGTAAATTAAATGAAAATTTAGGAAGTAAACTCACATTATAAAGATACACACCATGTGAATGCGACAAGAAATGTTTGACTAGCTCGTTTGCAATATGTGACAGAAACAAAAAGAATTGAAAATTTCATTTATTTATTGCAGTTAAAACAACCTTATTGGCGGCAGGACGTTTACCTACAAGACGCAAAAAGAACAGGTAGGAAAAATAAACGTCAGGATGCGGCGTGAAATCATCCAAGTCACCGAAACGACCGAAGCGAACCGTTTCGTAAATTACGCCGAATTCCACGGCCGACAACACATCCATCATGCTCCAAAACGCCTCGGCCGTGCAGTAGAGGGAGCGCCGGGTGGGTGGGGAAAAGGTTTGGTGACACTCGGGAGACGGCGAAAGGGCCCTCTTTTGGTTCGTGGGAAAAACTGGACCTACCTTTACTCACCCCCACGTAGCAGCCTTTTTTCTTGACGAAAATGTGCCGCCACAGGTACGGTTGTATTTTTTTCATTCTACCTTATACCAATTGCGTGTTGTGTAAGTTGCCAGGAAAATGTTCTCCCCCCCCCCAGCCCAGAGAGCGTGGCGGACGGTTTTCATTTCACTCTGGCGCCCTCGGTGCCCCTGGAGGGTTTGCGTTTTCCATCGCACCGGCGGGCGTCACTCTCGGCGTTCGTTTTTCGTTCGCTCTGTTTACACCCGCTCTTTGCGAATTCCGTTTGCATTTCCTTTTTTTTCCTATTTCCCCCCGTTGGCACAGGGAAAACTTCCCCATGCACACACAAACCACCGGCTGCTGCGCAGAACGGTCGGCGCAGAAAAGTATGTTGAGTTTTCCCTCCTCCATCGCGGGCGGAAAAACGCACAAAACCACATCGCACCGAGTGTTAGCAACAATAGGGGAAAAATTCGTCCTTCTCCGTTGGCGGCCGGAAAACGTGCCACCGGACGGCTGTTTGCTTGGCGCATGAGCCGTCCGGCGGCCGGTTACGAGCTCTGGCTTCGTCTACGTCGGGTTTCACGTGCAGCCAGGCAAAAAGGAAAAACAACCGTTCGGGTGCACTTCGGGTGGCCCATCTGATCCGAATCCGAACGCCAACCGATCCTTACCTATACCCATCACCGCGGCAAGGCGCAATGGGGGGAGGAAAAACTAAACGGACAACAGCGTGCATGCACGGTACCGGCCCGTATCGGCATTCCCATCCGTGTCGGCAGTCGGTCGCTTCTGCTCGAACGATTTGGACGCGTTTTTCCGCCGGCGACGGTTTTTACCAGTTTTCCGCGCTCAGTCAGGACGGTTTCGATCCGGGCTTCGACAGGTTGATCGTCGCGAAATTTTCCCCCCATCGGATGGGTTTTTCGATGGCTACTAACTTTTAAAACCATGCTCGAAAGAATAAAGTTCGGTGTAATTGTGTGAGAAGAAAAATCAACAGAATTGACGTCCGATCGAGGACGAAATTGAAAGGCCCTTCCGTCGGCCATCTTGAAATTGGTGATCGTGGCGAAGGAGTCGCACTCCAAAACAAATTTGATTGCTTTATACTCGGGTTGAAAATCCTCCCATGAAACAGAAGTATTCGTTTCGAATTGAAACAAATCAAATATTCTATCGATCAAGTATGCATTGGTTGAAGTGTTAAAACTTTCCAACATCATAAAACCATTCTATGTGAAAAGCTTCAAAGTACCATCGTCGAGAAAACAAAGAAAACGAGAGTGAAAAAATTAATTGCACAAAATCCAGTACAACACACACTCTCGCCAACTTGCACGCACTTGGTGGTGAGTTTGTGGATAGTTTTCCCAATTGTAATTTTTTGTTCTGTATTGTGTGCGTTGAGTGTAATGAGTGATTGAAAGTGCCCGGTGCATTTCCATGCATCCCGTGTGTTGTGGTTGAAGCAAATCAATCGGAAGTTGTGGTGTGTGAAAATTCTCCCACACCGCATTTTCCAAACGATCCCACGATCGGTGCACCAGTGTGACGGTGCGTGTATACCAGGCCAACACGTGAAAACCCTTCCGGGTGGAAAAACTCATCAACAGCCCGTCAGTGGCGTTCCAACCGGCATTCCCCGTGCAGGTATCTGTTTAATGTTTAATTTCATTAATATTTATTAGCGTTTAGAGAACCGTAGGGATTACGTAGGGGCCCGGGAAAGGCCCACCGTCTGGTAGCACATGCCACGGATCTGCCCGTGCGGATTGTCGGGTTTTCCGAAGTGTCGGTGGGTTTTGTAAAGTCAACTCTTCTCGCAAGACATCGTTCCAGACGGCGACAGCGACTCTACTTGCACACACGGCCTCCCCGGGGGACGGCCTTTGACGGATGGATTATCTTCCTTGAGCCGTAAATTATTTCAAACGACAAAAATCGTACCGAGCGTAGGAGGGGGGGATGTTTCACGCCTCGGTGGGAAAGTGTCGTGCCAAACCGGCTCCGTCACCGGCTGTGCAACCGAGGAGTGGGGTCTAGTGGGGCGGAAAATAAACAGCTCCTTTAAAAAGGTACGGAAAAAGCGGGGGTCGACCTCGTTTTGTCCCGCAGGGTTTGCTCTTTGAAGCGTCCTACGCCGTGGGACACGACCACTGTCTGCTTAGAGGATTAATTAAACGAAACCTCGTGGTTTGGGATCGAGGTGGACCCGAGGACCTCTTGAGGAGCAGGTGGCTTCTGTCTCCCACCCGAAGACCGACACACTGGTCTCTTGTTGGACGCACGCTTCAAAGCAGGGTTTAATCCGAATCTCGCGATGCACCGACGATTCCGGCGGTTGAATGGAAGCTTCATTTCATATTTCATCTGGACAAATGCTTCCGTCTGGGAATGTTTTATTACGGCTGGTTTCTTTAGATTTGAGCTTTTTGAATTAAATTTTAACCTTGACATAGTATCTTTAAGGGATTAAGTGAAAGGCAAGTGGTTTTAAATGAATCTCTTGCTGTTTAATCAGCATTTGATTTAATTCAAATGATAGTTGCATTCTATTGCCAGAAGAAATTAAAATATTAAAAATTTTCAATTTATTCAATGTTGGTTTTTCGGAAACAAGTTTTCTTAAATTATTTGATATTTAAGAACAAATGGATGCTATTTTTTATTATGCTTTTTATGCTTATTTAGCACATATAAATTACTTCTAAAGTATTCAAATTTTATCAACTGTGCTAAAATTGCCTCAATTCGTTTTCCGCTCCAAACTTGAACCAAATACTACTTTAAACGTTCAACGTTTTGGTCCGAATCGAAATGGTACCGGTTTTCCAATCGGTCATACAATTATGTTTTCCAACCCATGCTGCTTTATCGATTTTATCTGCCAACCTCCCAACTCGTCGTGAAAACCGGCCATAATGTGATAATCGATAATTGGAATGCAGCCGGGGGTAAGGTTGTTGCAGCACCGTCGACCGGCGAACATCATTCGTTAAAAATAATAATACCAGCATCAACCAGCCCGTGCGTGAGTGTTTGTGGTGTACACATTTTCCACCACGGGGAAACGGCCTCCCCCGGCCAAAACCGGAGTGAGCCCCGGGCGGGGGAAGTTTGTAAGTGTCGTGTTGCATTAAATCCATTCCGCTTTGAATAATCGATGCATCAGCAGTGTCAGTTTTGCCTTTTCGCCTCATTCCGAACGGTGACGTTGCAAATTGCGCCCGAACTGGGCGCTCCATGACTGGAATATGTCCATCGGTTTGTTGGATGCACTCGAGCCGATACCGGATGTTGTCGGAAGGCATGGGGAGGGAAAACTTTTTGTTTCGTTTTACCAACCTCCAGCAAGACGAATGTGTTTCGGGGCCCCTTTATGAATTCGACCAAGATTTATGGACAACGGACTGGCGGACAGTGAATGTGTGTACGCATGCCTGCGACTTGTGCGTTCGATCGTTGGCACACGGTTGCGAAGAAATGTGTTGTTCTGCCAGTGACAGTGTGTTCCGGTGTGCATAAGCGTGGCTCTTCCTTCCGGAAAACGAAAGCTGCCGTCTCGCCTGCCTTCCGGGCGAGTTCCGTCTGCTTCGAGAGATTGTAACGCCACCGCAAGCCGGTGACCGTCCACGTTCAGCAATTTCAATTTCCCAGCAATTAGTTTCCCGGAAGGATATATTTATATTAGCATCCATCAAAATTCGCAAAGCAAGTCCAGTCCGGCCCACCTCCGTAGTAGAGCCTGTGGAGTTGAAAACATTCTCTTTTGCTTCGGAACACTCCACTGGGCTGCTCGGGAATCGAATTTCTACAAAGTGCTGCCGGCGCTAGGTTACAAGGAAATTCAATTTCAACTACATGTCCCTCTTTTAAAGTTCAGCTAACGGTGTGGGAGGATCAACTGTCATCAGTGTGCTATGGTCTTTCACAAAACGGAGCTCAATGTGGGGAACAATGTTTTACCGAGCGAAGAAGGTTACAATAACCAACTGCAATCGGGGAACGATATGCAACTGGAACACCTCTTAAACATCCCTTGGGAAAATGAACTGTGGGTTGGGGGAAAATGTACCTAACCTGACACAAACGGCACACCCCTAAGATACCCCACTGCACTCATCAGAACCCCCCGCTCGGCACATTCAGCATTCAGCAATGATATGTTCGCAGAAAACGGTTAAAAGTTTCTTACCGACGCACAAGCATCCGAATCCCGTGTCGCCTTGCGGAACGAAACCCTCCGGCAAGCGAAATGCTCCGGGGACTTTTCCGGGTACCACTGCTTTTCTTAGTGTACCTTTCCCACGGTACTCGAATCGTTTCATTAGACCGAGAGCCAGCAACCATCTGTCGTTATGAATCTATTAGTGTGCGGTCATGCAAATTCGTGCGAACGAGAACGGGTCGGTGCGGTGCGAGATTTTCAGTGAAGAAATTTTCCTCCCCCACCTCGGCAGGGGTACGTGTGTGTCTGTGTGTGTGTGTGAATACCGTCCGGCATGTGTCAGACGGAGGTCGGTTTAAGTTAAGTGGATAATGAGATGTGTTCGAAAGTGAAGACGTTCGCAACACTTCATGCTTTGCGAGCTCAATGTTGCAGATGAGGAAGGTCTTGAGAAGTTGATTGGTTAGAAAATACCTTCTTGAACGATCGGACTGTCTTAATAGACGTACTAAATAAGCAAATCGTTGATTAAAGACCATTGTACGAGTCAGTTTATTGTGCTCGTTTGCATTCCATTTAGAGGTGTTTATGCACTATTTGTGGGTGAGCATTTTCTTTTGTTGGGGTTTCCAAACAGCTTCCTTATAAAAGTTTCCAAACAGCTTCCTTAAAAATTCCTAAAGTGGAAGATTATACATCGACTGTAGACTAATAGGTACAAATGTTTTTCCTACATCAACCTAAAAGTCTACCTTCAGTGAAACAGCTGTTGAACTCAAAAGTATATTTTTCTAGTTTGCCTCGTTTAGCTGCCTTTGAAATGAAAATCTATTTTAAATTCGTCCGAGAGCTGCTTTGATTGCTCGATTATTTTCCTGTAAAATAAAATTGTAAAAGAAAACCACACTGAACATATGACATAGTGTTGTTAAAAACGTGGATTTCCCTCGAAAGCTCTCTAATTTATTCTCGTTTGTTTGAGAGACTTTTAACTCGCGAACTAATGATGAGATTTCAAAGTACTAAATCAATTTAGCTGCTTAAATACCTAATTTCCGAAACGCAAACCCGCCCCCAAAACAAGCTCCCCAAATTTAACAACCCCACCACTGCGAAACCAATTGATTAAATCGATTATTTAGTTCATTGCCCATCCGGTGGCGGTTGCCCAAGTGGCCATCGGGGTTCGGGGTTTTACGAGGGCGACCGCAAAATCGGCGTGTTTGTGCGCTCCCACAAAACGGCACCCGTGTTCGCATGCTCGCTGTTGATTCAATTCCAACCAATTATGCTAATTTGTTGTCCCACCGGCGTCGTTGATCGGCGACAATCACGGGCTTTGTTTAAAATCAATCCAAACAAAAAAAGGAAAAAAGGTTTTGAGGGGGTTAAAACCAATCACCCTTGTGAATGGACCGAGTGGCTGTTAACTGTTTTCGGAGCGAATCCGTGCTAGTTTTAGTTACCTCCAGTTGCGCGTGGCCACGTGGTGCGGACTGGTTCGATGTGCAAGCCTCTCTGGACCAGGAAATTGACTGGTCAAACATTGACAAATCGGGTAGTGCAACTGAGACCAACCCCTCGGCGTTTGTTCCCGGATCAATGACAGTATGGGGGGTGCATTTCAATTTGTATGTCCTTTTGTTTCTTGTTAGTTTAACCAACAGTCCATCGGACAGGCCACGAGCCACGGTCACTAGATATTTAACGCTTCATGCAGTGATTTGGAAGTTAAAAAACAAACGGAGCAAAAACGTCCCAAGCCGTACTTCTGGTAACCAGCGCAGGATGTCGATTGATGGTTTTCCGCTTGACTCCTGTCTAAACATGGTGCGATTGGGGGGAAGCGGTGCTGGAAGATGGATGACGCCGGTGGTTATCAGACCGCACACTCGATGCGTTTCGACGCGGGGAAAAGGACATTCGCAAACAACAGCACGAGGAAACACACGCACACACGGTGATCGGTGCAACAATCGACAACAGTCGGGGAAAAAAAAAAAAAAATACCCCTCGACCAGCCAACGACGGTTGTTAGTTTTTCAATTAAATCTGTCAACCGATGAGGGCACTCGGGCACAGCCGTCCTCTTCCGTGTCCGGCGTGGATGGCAACCGGTGGCGCATGTTTTTGACAGAAGCATCTCTCATTTCCCGACCCTGGCGTGCAGCGTCGACGATTGCAACATGCAGCCGGCAACGGCCTGGGATGGACGTTGCAAAATGTTCGGCAGAAGGCCACTCGACGCTTGTTGACCACCCGTACGTACTCACTGCTGGGTGCATGCATCGGGACTCGGGTTCTTCTGCCATGGCATCCAAACCGTTCGCAACCGATCGGGAAAACAGAACACAGAACAGAAACCCTCTGCAACGGCCATCCAAGCCGGAGTGACGCTTGTTGTCGTGTTGTTTTTGTTTCGGAAAGTTCCACCAAATCCGGTACCCGACTGCGTATTTCCACCACTGGAATTGCCCCTGCCCCCCAAGCCGGGGCCACCCGTTCGAAGCATGTTTCTAATGTTAAAATTTTCCAAATGCATGTTATGTTAATTGAGCGCATCATTACATCTGTGGCAGTATGTGCTTGCAGGGAGGGAATTATATCGCAGGGAATAGGAAAAACGGAATAGGACGATGATGTTGATGATGATGGCGACGATGGGGGGCCATCAAAAGCAGCTCAAGAAAACGATACATCGTCCGGACAAGGAGGTCGTTACGTATCAATTGTGAAACACAGCGCTGTGGTCTGTTGAAGAAATTGATAAATGATAAGATTAATGTTCGAGCTGCGAAAGTTGTTCCTACATGTGGGCTTTTCTTACCACATGCTCTTGGTAATCATTTCGATAATCTTTAGCTACGATTTTCACTAGCACTTTTACGACAACAAGATATTAACCATGAAGCTGTGACAAGAATAAACTATTTGCAATATTTTTATAGTTTACACAATTTAAAACAGAATAATTTCAATAGCTTAAATTAATGCTACAATGGAGTTTTAAATTGAAGGACGCATCAATTTTCACTCTTGTTTGTCTCTAAATTAAATCTAGTTCATTAAATATTATTAGTAGTGATGTTTTTGTTACCTCAAAAAATCTACATTCATTTAAATACTTTAAAACATACGTTTCATTTTATCAAACTTACTGTGAAAACAATTTAAATTTTCATCCTTATTATTTTTTCATAAAATGTAATCTCAATAATATGTATTTAATTATTCGCCTTAAACTATTTTCTCTCGTCTTTTTTTTTTTGTTCGACGATCACTTGTTACACGTTCTTATCAAGAGGTGTCAAGCGGTGCTCGACCGGAAAAGGTACCAGAATACACACACAACACAAAACTACACCGCCCTCGAGCAGCTCGCATCAACAATTCAATGAAGTTAGCACACGAACGCAGGGAAAAGCCACACCAATTTAAAAACTGTCACCCGTCACCGAGCTGACAGACACCAACTGTCAACCGTTTGTCAGTCGCTCGAATGAACGAACGAACGAACGAATAGCGTTGGATGTCGGAATCCGTGTCTCGTGGTGCGCCACGATGTCCACTGGCCACGATTTTCCACGCTAGGGCGATATGATGTATGTAAATTCAATTTAAACTGTTCTCCCGCGGCTTCGGAGAGGCGCGTCCTTTTGCCTGCGCACCGGTATCGATGGATGTAAATGCTTGCCAGACTATTGTCAACACCCTTCCGGCGAACGGCACCACACTGTTTTTTCCAGCCTGGTCAAAGGGAAAACCGGTGTGAAGGCTTACTTTTACGGACTCTGGCCATATCGGCTCGGTGGCGTACATTGCAGTAAATCCGTGTGATATTGGTATTCATATCGAGCACCGCATGCCCTTGCAGATGATTTCCACTGGATTTTCCCGCCACGGTGGGTTTGGGGGAATTTCGGTTTTATTCACAACACCCTTCCGGGGGCTGTGTTTTCTACGATACGAAATGAATGAGCGCTGCATTCGAACAGATACCACAATGGGAAAACAAAGCAAATCATTAGGTGGTGTCAGCGAGTTGACATTCGTTCGTGTTTGACAACGAAACTAAATATGCGTTTGATTGTGAGGATCATTCGTCCGCTGCCGAATGTCAAATCGAACAATGCAATCCATCTCAATTTTGGGGTCGAACGAATTTATTCTGGTATGGTTACCCGGAACCTTTTCGGCGGGTAAGTTGTCAAATACGCTTGATACGGTGTTTGTTTATTGTTTATTAGCACTTGTTGGTCTATTGTTCTGAAAAATCAAGGCTGTAGCTCGAAAGGTTTGTTCCATTATAAGAACATGTGGAATTTTCATTCGAAAAGTTTGGAAATACCACTTCATATTTTCTGATGTAGGCCATGGAAACTGCTCCTAGGGGAATAAAGAAGTTAAAATCAAGTCCATAGAAAGAAGCGTTTAACAAACCAACGTCTTAACCTGCTTTTTCGATTAAAGAGCAACCAAATTAAACCCAAGATAACCACATTACCGACAAACATGCAAACCACACAGAGATAATAACTGTGCCAAGCTCAACCTCAGCCGTGGGTGAAAAAAAAAAACAGTAACAATCCCGTCTCCTCCGCATGAGCATTCTGGCGAACCCGTTTTCCCGACGCGCCAAGACGACAGACAGCTAGTAAGAGAAAAATCGGATGGCACACTTTTTCGGTGTTGCTGCGACCGCCAAACACAAAACATGAAGTTGAACGAAAATGCAACGCCGGGCAGATGTTGCTCAGCTGGAACATGGACGGAGACCCGCGGGGAAAAACTGGAACTATTATTTTCCCTCCTCGTTGACTGCGTGGAGCAGCGAAGGCGGGTGGCTTCGGCTGGCTGGAACGGTAGCACGAGCCGTTCATTTATGCAAAAGCACCCGACCATATCAACAACTTAAAAACACTGCACAGAATTCAAAATTCGCCTTTCGGTCCCATAGGATAGTCATTGCTTTTCATAACCTGTTTGTGTGTGTTTCCTTTTCCTATTTGTTTTTCCTAGCAACGCGATCGTACCTTGGCAAACTTGCCACTGTCTTTTCACTAAGCTCCGTATTGTCTTTGTTTGTTGTTTGCCTTTTTGTTTTTTGGCGTCGCGGATGTTTTCCCTATTGTTTGCCACTGCTAGTGTTGTCTGTGATGCCGACTTTCAATTTTTCCCTCCCTTCTCACTGCTTGGGTACAGTTTTTAAATCATGTGTGGCTCTTTGTTTTCGCACATTGTCCTTCGCTGGTGGGAGCTGCTGGTGAAATTTTTATCGTCCGTTTTTCCAGTAGGACGACGGCCCATCTTGTTGTCATTTGTCGTTTGATACCTGCACGTTGCGATATGGGGCTGACACTGGGACAATTGCATATATAGTGGCACGCGGTACTTCCATTCTGGATGGGTAGGTGTTTGGACGTATTTTAAGTTTTTTCGAAAATAAAATTATGTTTCCAATTTTCAAAGGTTGATATCCAATTTTTACAATTTTTTCATTATTGACATTCAATTTTTACGATTTTTTCAGGAAATGTTTTTTTTTCTACGAATATTTTTATTCAATGACTTTATGATATTTTCAATATCTAAGTTCCATTTGCCAATCTAGATTTTATTTCTATGCTCTAAAAGTAAAATTTTTTAACGAATTTCATATTTCCCCTAGTATGAAAAACATCGTTTTGCTCACGATTGTTTAAGAAAACATCGTCTTTACTCCTTTTTTCTTAACCTAAAAAGTATCAAACGCGTTCTGGAATAGAATAAACAAACACTCATAATTCAAACACTGTTGTTTTTCTTACCAGAAAAAAGCGATGCATCAAAAGAATGTTCAAAGAATCGAAAAAAAAACTAAACCAAAACTCGTTCCTCATCCCGATGGATACAATATCTCTATCTTCTTCAATTTTTTCGCTCATCTTTCATCATCGCACCTTCTCTAAATAATCTAACAAAGCGGAATACCAACGCAGAGAACTTTTGCGTCAGCTAGTATAGACCGTCTCATCTATCAAGACGTTTCGACGGCTTGAGGAAAAGTAGTGGACGGTATTTTTTTTGCTCCTTCTTTTACGATGCCACCCATTAAACCGGTGTCCGGTGTAGCGAATGTCATCTTCCATCGCAACTAAATGGCTGGGATACATTTCAACGCGGGTCGAGCTGAAAGATGACGCCTAAAGAAGCCGTGACACGAAAACGGACCGACTCTATAAAGATGAATAACTAAACAGGGGGAAACGGGAAAGTCTGTGAGTCATCAAGCAAATGAGAATGCTGTCTATTTTTATGAATAATCTGCCTGGTGTTAACTGACAAGAAATTGTTTTGAAACAAGTATAGGTAAAATAAATTTAAGTAATTAAAAATGGGTTTAATCTTAACAACTTGCTATAAACATTTTTTATTTTACTTCTAAGAGAGACCCCATTTCCAAGATATTTAGATTCGTTTAAAGCCAACATAGTGTTGTGTTAATTAACAAACACTTTGCTGATTTCTTCTGTGGCGATTCTAAGTCACTTATCGCTAATGCAGAAGTGGTTGGATCCGTTCCACTTACTAAAATGAATTTACATAAATTGTCGTCCCATTGCTCACTTCCGGCGGCTGGTGACACCATATAGCCCGTTCCTCCCGGGGTTCGCCCCGTGTTTTCTTTTATTTATTTACTCATTTATTTCTTCACCCGATTGCACGGACCACCGCCGTGGTTGGTTCGTCTCGCTTTCTTTCCTTTTTAAGTTTTCTCCGGACGGTGCGGTCGGTGGTACTTGTCACCATCACCGTTTTGTACTTCATTATGCAAAATGTGTGAATAATTGAATTAATTAATCAGTACATTACCGTCACCGTCACGCCAACTAAACGACGGTGATGTTTTGATGTGTTTTCTAGTTCCCCTTCTTTGGCCTCATTTCGTTCGCTTTTCTTCAGTAGCTAGGAATGGTATTTTCTGACGTGGTGGGGTTATTCTAATTTTTAACGAATATTCGTTATTATCGTTGTTGTTTGGACGTTCAGTATGGTAATTTAGCATTTTTAACACCCTGTTAGAATTTGAGAACCTACCGTACGTGAAACTTGAATAACTTTAGTTAACTTTGTTAATTTTTTCCACTCTAGTTCACAAATAACTTCTCCGTATTCACGAAATCCTCCTTGAGCCGGGATTTAGCGAGCGAATCAATGCAATCTTTCACACTTCACTAATTAACTCCGCCAAAGCCCGTGGCTGAATGGAGCAGATTTTTCGCTGGATTAAAGAAGCCCTGAAATGATTGCCAGATCGTTGCGCCTCTTCTTTTCATCGCCTCTATTCATTCCACCATATCTTTTACGCTGGCAATGGAAAAAGCTGGTGCTGGGTCTTTTTTTCTTACCTATGTTCGTACGGTTATGTGGAATGAAACCGGCGTTGGATAAACGCCACTACCGCTAATTGCTGCCGAAGCCGAATTAAACGGTTCATGAAATCGGCTGCAAAATCGCAAACGTGTAGAGTGCTCGAAACAACACACGTTTTCGAAGAGAGAGATAAAAAAACTCAAAACATGAGCCTCTCGCCGGATCCCCAGCTGACGGGGGAAAATGAGTGAGTGACTACGTTTCCCCGGGGGAGTTGGGCTGGGGAAGGTTGGTCTGCACGGAGGGATGTTGGTATTTTGTACACGAAGCTGTTGTCGACTCGCGCCGGAAGTGGGTCGATGTTTTGCGCCGGCTGTCGAAAACCGAAACCGAGGGCAGGAGGTGGGAATCAATCAAGTTAATTGAATCGAATTAATCCCAGTTAAAATGGAAATTAAAAACGCCCCCCCTGCCTCCTATCGCTCGTAGTCGGGATCTGGGTGTTGAAAAGCAAGTGACAGGAAAAAACACTACCCAAAACAACCCGAATCGGTAAAGAGTATGGGTAAAATAAAATACCCTCAATGGGACACGAAACAGGACAAAAAGGACCACAAAATGGGAGGAAAACAAAAACACTGCACAACATTTGCACGCCTAGGACACCGGGGCTGCAAATGGGCAAACATTGCACCAAAGGAAAAATCGGCTTCATTCCGATGCGGAAATCATACATGCCCTTTCCTTTCCAAGCAAAATTTTTGCATGCAAATGACTGTTCGAAGGGTGGAATGAAATGTGAAAAATGGCCAACCTTTCCCAAACGGGAGCGAATGAGAACGCACGATATACTAACCGGAAAGCCCTATGTCGGCCCGAGACCAACAACGGCAAAGACCCGGCTCCACGAGGCAAACGGTCGAGGCCGCCTGGTCGTGTTGCGTCCGCTTGGGCGCGCGTAGGAGGCGAATGTTGTCGAAAATAAATGCCTCTTTCGCAATATGGTGCAGCCAAAAAATAAATTTATAGGTGATTATACTGTCGTCATCTGTTACAAGATTAATAATACATGAGTTGCCTTCGCAATTGAGTGTTAAATGTTTCAACTGACCATGAAATGAAAGTTTGTAGTTTATTTTACATCAAACTTTTGGATGAATTTATGTAGCTTGCTTAAATAAATATTAATGTTTAACACGTAACGCATGAACCATATTAATGTAAGCTTGTTGAGAGAGTAAATAATTTAACCAATATGCTTAAGCCTCGTATTGCTTGACATCTTCGAACTTTGTCTAATCGAAATGTTTGTTTGGTGCAGCTTTAAGTGTCACCGGTGATTAAGACTGTTTCGATAATCCCGCAGATCTCGGACCACCCCGACTGACGCACACTGATTTCCCGCTAATCTCTCTCGCGACGCATCCAGGCATCGGCCCGTCATCCGTTAGCGTAAGGCCGGCGATATTTCTTGCCGCAAGCGATTACCACGTCGGCCATCGACACAACGTCAACTCTCTCGGGGCGCACGTTGTTGTTGTTGCGGGAAGCCACGATTAATACATCAGTACTATCACCAATCACACCGTATGTTGTTGTAATGCTTGCGGGGAGGCAAACAATAATAAAAAAAACACACACACTCCAAGCGGTGGCGTATATTTTCGCACCGCATCGAGTGTCTACGATGGCGCGTCACAATGTAACATACATTCACCCTCATAAGCCGAAAGCCGAAAGGCCGAAGGCGGCAGACTGTTGTGACAGACGGACACCAAACCTCCGGGTGGTGAACCCATTGTTATCGTTACGAGTGTTATTATCATTGGTATCATTATTCTAAACATTATGATGCGCGTCCCAAAACCCTCCAGAACACCCCCCGCTTTTGCCTGGTTGGAATTAATTTTCCACATCCTCCTCACAGTCCTCGTACGGTGGTGTGTATGTCTGAGTATGCGGTATTGAGCATTCTTTCCCTTCCGCACTCGTGAACGGAGAGATGGAGCATAACATTTCTATGCCGATCCATAAATTTAAATTTGCTGTTTTAAAATTTATATTCATCGAAACGACGGGGAACCTGTGTTATGGTGGTTGACAACATTCATCATGATCACACAAGTTGTCCGTGAGCAAGATACAGCAATGTTTCGTTGTAAGTTTTGTGTTCTATTTGAAAATGATTGGTATGTTTACTGTTCAGCATGGATTTAAGGTACATCATGTTTTTATCGTGACCATACTTTATTTTGAGAAGCAAACATTGGGTATCATACGGCTTTAGGTTTTGCATAGTCAAAGAACTGTTTTTTATCTTGATAACATCGGTGAATACCCCTGGTAGTTTTGATGGAGGCGCCTGGTGCCCTAAAGAGATGTCTTGTCCGAAGGGGTCAATTATGAAAACCCTCTAGTTTACTTTTTGGCAAAGATTTAACGTACATGATTGAGTTAATATACTTTATTTTGAGTAGCGGGTCTCATTTGAATTTGTTTGTTACAGGAATAAACTTTTTATTCTATCTTGCCACCAATGGAGACGTCTGGCTCTTTTAATGGAGACGCATGGTCCGCGATCTTCAGATGGAGACGCCTGGTGTTCCAAAGTGATAGTTTATCTTTTCCAATTTGGGCACTGCATTTTAAAACAAACAGTGGACTAAATTGGTTATTGTTTTATTATTTGAAAGCTTAAAACTGTTTAGAAAAATGTTACTAGTAAAACTCTTGTTGATTTTCACTTGGTTTTGCGATTATTTTTAAATCAATTAGAGATCAAAATGAAAGACTCTTGATCAATATTTCATATTGACTGAAATAAAATGCATTACAATATTGCTACAACAATATGACAGTTTTAATTGTATCACATTTGAACTCATAGAAAACCAAATGTCTTTAAATTGGTACGTTTGTTTCTGTTTAATGAAAAAGAAATGAAACGAAAAATAAATGCAAGCCCAACACGACGTTTATCACAGCCAAACCTCACCTTCCCTCGTACACCAGTTCAATCTGGTGAGAAAATCAACACTCACCATCAGCTGGCATCCAATAGGCAAGTCAGGCAGGACACGTCAGCGGACCGAGAAAAATAATCAATGTGCATTCTCGTTTTAATTTGCACCGTGGTTATTTCCCTTTTTATTTTTGCTCTTTCTCTTTCCGACAACTCATGCCGCTTCCATCGCCCCATTGGTTGCGATTGTGGGGTTGGTGTGATAAAACCACCCGTCCCGTGCAGGCGCATTACCATCGACACCGTCACACTTTTTCAGCTCGCTCTGAGGAAAGCGATTTGCTGCGGAATGCAAGCACTATCGGAGATGCTCAGCGATGGACCATTGTCCGGACATTTTTCCTGCCACTCGTGGCTGATTGTCGTCCTTGGTGATGGTTCGCACACTCACACACCGTTGGGATTGTTCATTTCCGGCCGTAGAAAATCGACCCATTCTTGTCCGGCTTTATTTTTGTCTCCTCGTGTCCAGCGTCCCAGTATTCCACGTCGTTCTTCGACCGGTTGTCGGTCTTTCGCAATGTCTGGAAGAGTGAGCGCTAGAGAATAATGGGACAGCACTGGAATGTGACTCTCTACTTATCGCATGGGACATGGGAAAAGGGACATCGGACTGCGAAGATTAACCGTGGTTGAACGAGGACCTTGAAACGCAAGGTTGGTGAGGGTAAAAACCAAACCGTACAAATTAAAAGTGGATTTATAGGAATCTCAGCAGGAGGGAAAAATTTATCGATATTTTCAATGAAAAAAAGGATAGGGAAAGCCGACTGCAGCTTTTCGAATGTAAGCCAAAACCATTTGCTGACGGACAACACAAGGATCACCTAGATTAGGGATGCATTGGAGGAATCGATGGTCAATGGAAGTATTAACCATGCCACCATCGGTCTGATGGAAGAATCTTGTTTTACCGACTCTCTACGAAACGGAAGCGTAGTTTTCCGTTACCAAATTCGTGCCCTGCAGTGAGGCTCCTCTAAAAGGCCAGCTTCTGAAAGGGAAAAGATTAAAAAGACAATCTATTAAATGGCTTCCAATAGTTCGCGTGCCACTGCAAAAACCCACTCACGATACGGAATGGATTAGTGCGATTCTGCATTCGCCCTGGCAACAACGGAATCATGCCCAGTTTTTATTTTTCCCCCCTTTATTTCGATCTTCAATTTACATTCACTGACCTCCCTAACAGTGTGGTTTAAAATTTAACATTTTTTTCGATTTTTCGATTTTCGATATCGGTTTGTACATAGTTTAAATTGTGCTAAGCACATTCAAAATAAATTACATGCTTTTGTTCAAACTAGACATACACAGTTATTTTAAAACATATATAAAAATAAAGAGTATTCTGGGAAAAAAACTGTAAGTGAAAGAAAAAGTCTTTTCTCATTTTCTTTATGCTGATTTATTTTTTAAACCTTTCTGATGTGCTAAAATACAACAAATGCTTGTTTATCACCAGCATCGTTTTTCGCTGATCGTTGCATTTGTGTAGGTAAAAATAACATAGTAACAATTTTAAAATTTACGCCAATTAAATTAGTTATAGTTTTGTATTTCGTTAACAGTAAACAGTTAGCGAAACATTAGCAAACACTATTTTGCCTTGGCTTCACAAGTGATCAGGGATCATCACAAAAACTGTTAACTAACCCAATGTGCCCAACCGACTGACCAGAGCGAAGAGAGGGAATAGCTAAAATGAATAAAACAGAAACGTATCGGAAAAAAGAAAATTCGGAAAGAATCAAACACCATTGAAACGACGCAACATTGTGTAACCGCACTGTGTCATGAATACTGAGTAGACACCATGGACCAACGACGACGCAACGATTCCAGCACGCCGTGACCACGGCAACGTGCCTCGGTGGTCGTTTTGTCGATCGTTATCCAGGCTCATCCGTCCCGCTTCGGGCGAAAGATGCCCCGGCGAATGCTGCGATTTTCACTCACGGGGAAAAGCCCTCGCCTTTCCCGATTCGATTTTCCGCCTGCACTTTGATCGCTTTCCTTCCGTTCTGATATCGATGCCGTATCCGTTGAGGGAAGAAGAAAAAACTACCAACCAACTCGGGGGAGAGGTGATGCACGTACCATCGAAACAATGCTCCTTGGAAAGGAGAGGAAAATCAGTTCGGTATGCGATTGCCCGTCGAGGAAGGAAAGTAATGAAATGAACGCTCGCTAGATAACTTTTACCATCCCGGAACACTTACTTCCATGTTCCACCGATCAACAAGGAATTATCGAAGATGTGCTTCACACCTTTTCGGGGAGGGAAGTAATAAAAATGCGCTCTGCGGTAAATAAAATACTTCCCACCCAAGCTACGTTTTCCGTTGGTGCGAAAGAATCAGCTTTTTTTTATTTTCTTCCTTCGAAGTGCAATCTTCCCTCGCCACAATAGAGGGAAGCGCCCTTCAAGCGCCTTCCTCCGACCACACAACTATCTGGACCAAGATTTATGGCCCAAGGTGAGAGTGTGAAGGTGCGAGATTTATCCACGTTCCCTCTGTGATCTCCACAACGAGTGAGTTCGTTCGGGCAGCGGACGCAGGTCTTAAACCATGACCGTGGCGTAAGGCAACGGACGAGATGGAATTCAATTAAAAAAGGTGTAAATTTTATCGTCCTACAAATTGATTCGAGGAATCCGGTTGAATCCGTCCCGAGGCAGACCGAACGGAGGTCAACGGCTGGAACGGAATGTACGTGGAAATCCGTAAATCCACCTGGAAAGCACTCCAATTAAATGAGCCTTCCGTTTTCGAAATGAAGTGCAATACTAAAGCCATAAATTGATCACCTAACTGTGTGCAAATGTAATTCCACTTATGAATGATGCAATTGTAATGTGTCTGCTAAACTGACACGGGATCAGACGTGCGACTCGTATATCTTACATATGGGAAAGATGCTACAAATTGTCTGCCTTCGTTTTTTGTATTCCCAAACCGCGCTTCAAACAACAGCTGGTAACCATTATGGCAAGCATCTGGAGTGAGAAACACTTACAAAAAACTTCGACATGGAGATGGTTTTACGTCTCGAGCCGTTCGGTCTTATGAAGACATTATGCTTTTTCTATGAATATTCTGTTTAACACGAATGTGACGGCTGTTTTTTACCATCTTCGGTTTCCCATGTTTCCCTCCTGTTTTTCCTCAACCATTAATGCAACCGGAACAGTGCTACAACGAGTGCTGTTGCATCAGTGTCACATTATGCACGCCCATTATCATGTCATTCACTGCTTTTTCGTCCGGGAAGTCTGAAGCGCTTCTCAAGGGGTGTCGCTGTAATGAGCGGAAATGCATAATACTTCTCCGTTTGGAGGCCGCCTAATGGCATAGTGGGTGGAAGAAATCCCGTCAAGATTTCGCCCCTGGTGGAAGAAGTTAGTTGTGCAATTTATCGGAAGCAAACGAGGCTTATTTGCACGGAAGGAAGAGCGCTTTACCGCTAAACAGCTGCAGATGCATCGTGTGTTGCGAAAATTAATCATCCACCAGCGAGTATATTGACGGTCGCTGCTTGGGAAATAAGACAAGTGCCGGTACGTTTTTGCCCCCCACCGTGTGATGAGGATTAATTTTCACCATATCCGGTTCGCGGGCAACACCGAATCGAAAACTCAGCACACCTGTGTCCACCATTTTCCGTCCTTCCTGTTATGGTCACGAAGAAAAACCAGGTTTAACAGATACACGACCCACATGCAGTGGACCTTGACGTCAAATTATCACGTCTTGTGCACTAATTCGCGCTGAGGCATCCCTCTTTTTCGATGCGCCACTATGGCAGGCGTTGAAACGCGCTGAGAAAGCATAAATCCGGTCCCGGCTTTGGTCGGTGGCAGGAAGGCAAGGATTACCGATGCATGCGTCGGTGCGTCATGCTGATTAACGCCGGGCACGTGGCAAACAAAAATATGCCCACGACCAGGACGGAGTGTGAAGTGCATAAAATGTTACGCATCGACTACCTCAACTACATCAGGTTATTGGGAAGTAAATAGTAAAGCGATTCAGTTTAATTCAAATAATGAGGTCTCTTGTTAGTTGAATTATTGTAAATTACATTCATTAGGTCAGTGTGAGGCTTTAAATTATTAGAAGTTAAATTATTTTAATACGTACTAATGTAATAAAAAGAAAAAAGTCAAGCTTTAACTATTTAATTGTTTGTTATTTTTAAATTCCTCTCAAATATCAACCATTTTTAACGTCAAGCCTGAGCTAAAACACTTATGTAAATGGTAAATAATTCATCGCACTGCTTTGTCCCGTCATTCCATTTAACCAATCGTCATACATACATATATCTCCCCAACAATATGCTGTCAGCGTGAGTTTCCTTCTGAAAATATATGAATTGACCTTTATTTGCCACTACCGTTCGCCCTTTAATATGGCTACAAATTTGTCGCAACAAAACCTCAGATTGTGCAACCCGAAGCAAAACGGCGACGAAGCGAAAGGGGATGAGTGTGTGTTTGTGAGCGTGTTTATGTTGGGGTAGGCTATCGGCTCTACTGCTGCATTGAATGCACCTCCGGCCTGGCCGACGGAAAACAGCTGCTCGCAGCGCTAATCTTTCGCACTCTCCCGTCACGCCAGATGCTTCTTAATGATGCAATTTATAATTGTGGCTATTTTCGTCCTCGGATCTTCCGCCCCTTTCTCCAACCCGTTTCTGAGTGTCCCGATCGAAATCGACCCAATGGTGCACTGGCTTTAGGGTGGCTTTGGGGTGGCAAAGCTAAGCCTTCGCACGGAGTCTCGGGGCGACTTAAGAAAGACGCCAAGACGACTAACCACAACCAGCGGGTTTGACTGTGTGCGGGAAGGGCGGCTGGTGCATTGCGATGTGACACAAATATATGTACATATTTATGTACCACCGTGTATGGTGGGTACATAAATAAACGGGCCCGTTATGATGATTGAGATGGGGATTCCCCCGGCAGCGTTTCGCTTACCCCACCGGTCACCAGCCGAATGAGTGATATTGCAATTAATAAATCATAGCTACGGTCTTTCGGCTGTGCATTGGTTTGCGCTGCAAGCTGGCGAGATTTTATTAATAGCATTTTAAGCCGAAAATGTGCGAAATGGGCCGGTTCGCTGGTTTTGCGCTCCGAAAAGGCGCAGACGGGCCAATGAATCATCTTTGCCGTTCTTCCACACCCATTGATTGGAGTTAATGTGTGTGTGTGGGTGTTTTTTGCTCGATAAACTTTTTTCTTCACCTTACAGTGATAAGTTCGGAGGCCGACTTTGGGGAATTCCACTGAAGCAAAAACAGAAGCATTCCATCCATCTCGATAACATTAGTTGGCGGATGGTTCCTGCACGTGGAAAACAACATCACCGTAAATTAATTACTGCAACACACACTCACACTGAAACCAACTGGCACGTAATCCGTATCAATTTATCAAGCTACGGATGGAAGCCATCGGTAATCCGGCGATATTTGTCCAGCGGAGGGAGGGTTGAGCCAAATCGATTGGATGTACATAATTACAATGATATTCTACTTTCAAGAAACTAGCCAGACTGTACATTAAGGACGGGTAAGGAAATGGTTTTTCCTCTAATAATGGTTTTAAGGTAACTAGTGCTTACCGTTGCTTTTTTTTGTTTCCTATATGTCTTGGGCCATCTTGTGGCTACTTAGAAACAGGACTCCTAAACACCTCAAAGAGGATGATTTTAGCGAGTGATTGGTATGTTTAAGTTTGGTAATTTTAAATTCATCAACGAAGAGGTTGAGTTTCCTTCGAAGTCTTCCAACGGCACCAACAACTTGTGACGTCCTGATTTCGTCATGAGGTGAAGATTCTCCAAACCCAGCCAGTGATCTCCATTAACATCTTTAAAAGGGAAGTTGTTTTCAAAGTTTCAAAGAACCACTCATGATTGCTGTACTGTGGTTTGCTTTTTGTCTCTTTCGTGCTGATCATATCGCAATTATTTTTTTACAAACTGAGTAGCAATTATGACAATGATATGAGTCACAACATAACTTAATTTTTTGCAATTTTAAATTAACAATAAGAACACAAAAGCTTACTTCACATAACTATATTCGATTTTTTGCCAATCATTGAATAACAAAAGTGTGTCTAGATTGCGTTCACTTAATCGTAGCGACCGTTTTCTGTCATACGTGCATATATGTTTTTTATGAATTTTGAGATAGGCAGTCCTGATGTCGTAAAGGAAACGATCTGATCTCAGTTTGGATTTAAACCGCGTTATTGGTGTGAGTTTTTAACCGATATTTATTTCCGCACGGCCACATCCCATTGGAGCGTTCCTAACTAAAGATATGTTGATTCGGTTTGATGGCATGCGGGATGAATGAATTTTTTACATTAAAACACAGACACATTGAAAAATAAAAAAAAATCAATCCTCAGTATAGTACAAAAACATTGAAACAGATTGAGATAAAAGAAGCCAAAAGTAATACGTTTGTAGACAACCCTGATGATAGAGATATATTGCTGTTTTTTGTACTGCCTTGCCTCTGAGTTGGTTATTATTCTTAAAATTATTAATTAATGTTGCCATCCGTTGTTTTCAGCTACGGTGCCGCAACATCATTGTCGTTGATTTCAGTGAGTAGTTGGGACGTGGAAAATCTATCCATTCTACACCACTTTTGTCGAGGTGGTTTCCTTTTTGATAATATGGTCCATTCAAATGACTGAAAAGAAATTAAATGAAACATTTTAGAGAGGTGCGATAACAACGCTTGAACATATTTTGCATCCAGAAATGTACCTCCAATAGCAACTTTTAAACCACCAAGCTCCTTTGTAGCGTTCAGCGCAGTTTGTTTTAGTATTGCTTAGATCATTATCTTGATCCTTTGTAGAGAACTTCATTCCATTGTGGAGTGTCAATAAGTCTTCAGCGGTTCCCGAATACTCTCCTACGGTCAGCTTGTATTTTTCTGCCTCACTTCCCACCTTGAACTCGTCATACAACGCATACCGTTTGTTTCCATTGAAATCTTCTAACAGCACCAACAGCGCGTATCTTCCCAGTCTCGTCATATAGTGAAGCTTCTCCAAACCGAGCCAGTGCTCTCCATTGACTTCACCGAATCCGTTTTTGTAGCTTTCCCAATTCTGGTAAAAATCAACGGATCCATCGATCCGTCGCTGAAAGACTGTCCAGCCACCCCCGAGGTTGAAGTGGTTTTCGAAGTTGCAAAGCACCAAGAAAGAGCTATCCTCCCACCCAGATGGATTAATATAATAAATGTCTGTATCTTTCGCGTTTACTGAAGCGCAAGAGGGAGGAATTATGTTAACATAAACTTGCTTTAATTCATTCTGCACAGATTTCAATTGCGCTTGTAGGTCTGAATTGATCGCAAGAACTTGTGCGTTAGTCGTCTGTAACTTTTCTAGATCTGCTTTGTAGCGCTGCTCGAACTGTTTACCGGATTCGATGATCAGTTCAACTGTCGCTTCAAACGATCTGATTTTTCTGGACACTACTTCTTCCTGCGCTTGACTTATGTTTCTTAGTATTTCAAATTCATTGTCACACGCGTATTGCTGCTCCATATTGTGGTGTTGTAGGTAAGCCTTCAGGGTATCCATCATGTTTTGGTCAAAGTCTTTCATGCTATTTTTAATCACTTTTTCTATTGCACTAATGTCCGACTGAGCGGCCGCCAAATATCTATCAGCAAATAAAACTAGGCACAACGTTCCACAGATCGTGGTTATTTTGGACATCATTTTCACTTGTCGAGACGCTACTGATGGACTTTCCTCTATTCAATCTCGCAAAGTACTGATAGACTTTCATTCGAACATCTTATTTATACCGTTGATGAAAGTCTTACAAATACACCATTAACTGCACGCTGACATGTTACAAACAGTTTATAAAGAAATGTATCAATCTAAAATCGATTTGCCGTTGTTTTGAAGTTCATGAGTACAGAGGACATGATGATTTAGACCTCTAGGCGGGACTTCACCGAATGAATGGAAAACCCTTCGTTTTAAGTAAACAAAAACAACTATTCATTAAGTATAGAGATAACACGTTCTGTACTTAACTGACGATTGCAAAATAAAAGAATCTGTTACATCTTCCGGGTTTGATTTGGTAAATACAAGATGCAAGAAATAAAAAAATGGACAGAGTGCTTGAGATACTTCTTCGATTAAATATTTTACAAGTAAATTAATTTTCAAACAAACCTCATACACCTCATTTCTTTTCGAGGGAACAGCTTGAAACTGCCTTCAACAGCCCCACATGAAAAAAAAATCAATCCGTTGCATTTGCTTTGCATCTTCGATGTGCTTACGATTCATTTTCTCAATGCAGTGATTCCTGCAGAGTACCACAAAGTTTAACGGAAAGAACAATATTTTCGACACATGACAAGGAACCCCTCCCTCCCCCCTCACCACCCTCAATCCCGCCCACTATCGAATTCAGTCCGACACGAAGATAAGTTAATGAGAAGTTATCGTACCTCTTCGTTGGTGTTGGTGAAGATAGTGTTAGTATTTTATTAAATTTCAGAACGATTTATTTCGATTGTAAATTAAATGCTGCACAACCTCTTTTCTTCAGCGAATGACTACAACGAGAACGATGAATAAGCTTGTGCTCCAGTCTGATCTGTCACGTGCCATCCACGGTATTTTACCACCCCTTTGAACGATCACAATACCGAGGAGGTGCTGGCAGGGTAAGCGCATCTGGGACACATTTCCTTCGGAAACGTCACTCCACATTGACAGGCGGAAGGAAGCCTACAATCTTGACGTCACTGACATTGATGAGAAGCAACATTTAAGGAACATTTATGACAAAGCCGTATGATTTTCATTGACAAATCCGATTGGCAAAGAATGGCCATACTTTACCCGCGCTGGCAAGTTAAAACCCTGTGGAGAAGTATTCGAAACTTTGCTCTAATGGTGGAATATTTGATACAGTTGATTTAAATTGCTTCAACGTAATTAATTATAATATTATAATCAACTTTCTTGTTTCATTTATGGGAGTCCTATTAAATGGTGATAATTGTATGACAAATATAATGGAGAAGAAACTGGAAATAAATACAAGCAGAACTTTTACCATAGGTTCGTCGAAAACATAAGCATTGTTCCTTAACACCATAAATCCGTTAATTCTTCCAAATATATAATTGAACAGTATACGTGACATTAGCCTTTATTCCGATCAAAGTCGTCATAGTTAATCGATCGTTATCAAATACACGATCGTTCAAGAAATAGCTTGAAAAATGCAAAACGAACGAATCTCATGAACGCTCGTTAATTTGCTATACGATTGATAATACAATATCGACTATAAATCATATAGTTCTAATAAAGTTCTATAAATCAAGTGTTTCTTTAAAACACTGGATCTAGTTGTAGAAACAGACATCTTATTAAAAAAATACAAACTTTAAGGAATCGTAAAAGCGCTCTTTAAACGCATACGCTTTTGAAGGGCAAAATACCCTTTCGTTCATAGATACAAGTGTAAACCATCCAACGAAGATTTGAAAAACCGTCAGCGTTAACCCTTCAGAATGTAAGCGGCGAGCTTATTCGTGTACTTTCTCGGGGCAAACGGTACGCAATTGCACCATAAAGGAGATTCTGTAAAAAGATTAGGACCACAAGTGTGGAGGCTATGTTTTGAGATTCATAATGAAAATATACCTCACCCGTGTTATGGTAAACACACGGAACACTTATTCCGACTGGCGGAGCGTCTTACCGATTCACGAGAGAGTGAGGTGGAATGAAGGGCCGCAGCCATGTTCAAAGGTTTCCAGCCTGTGCCCGGTTGTCACTAGAGGTTTGAAGAATTATTCCATGCACCGCACGAAGCGCCCTCTGATGTCAGAAGTGGCAGAAAATTAAAATGCATCCCGTCCCGGTGAGATGACGACGTGAGATGATGAAAACGATGGTACTACAGTGGATGCGTTTCAATTAGATTACGATTCAACCATGGCACGCGAGGAAGTTGAGTGCCATGCGGATGGTTTCAACGTTGCACGAAAAGTCCTGCCGGTGTAACATTGAATCTCACTTTCAGCAACCGTAAATCAATTCCATTAAATTTAGTTAAAAAATTGCACGTTTGCAGTTTGGTGGGTAACGAGCAAACAACGTTGGTAGAGACTAATTTATTCCTCGAGAAAACATACCAGAGGTTGAGCGTTTAGTAGGTTGATAAATTTTACAAAGTAGTATAAGAAATGTTTTTCTGCTACCTATTTTTAAAATGAATTTGGTCCTTTCATGTTCACCTTAGAATGTTTACAACAGGCTTTATGCTACAATCCTGCAATACCATTCTAATATCAAACCTATTTTAATGAGAAATGATGGGTTGTATTTCTATTGACATTACCCGGAATGGCAAATGGTTAAAGCGTTGATACTATTTCGAACATCGACAACGGGGTAAGAAAATTTACCCTGACTACCGAGTAGGGGAAAATAACAGGTGAAGTGTGAAGAAAAGGTACAACAAATGGAAATTTATCATCACTCGCTGCAGCCGTGTTTGCTATCGGCTTGAAACCGGACTTACATGCACCCACGCCCACGAATGTATGAAGACACCCACCGGTACTGGGAGCGGTTGTGTGTGTAATACCCACCTGACCAACTGACAGCACCCAAACCAAGCAGTGGAGCGGTCCTTCCGGAAAATGCAACGCATGCCGGAGGGGTAAAATGCATCGACGGATGCCACCCAAACCAATCAATTAATGGCGAGTGGAAAATGTAATTGAAATAAACAATCACACCACACTTACACACGCACACACACCGACCGGTAGTCCGATGTCCGAGTGGTCTGTGAGCCGTGGGTACGGCGTGGCTTGTGTATGCAAAACCACACTCGCCACGTGTCGGTTGTGTGTTGCTGGGGAAAAACTACCCCAAGCTTGTGTGGCCATTTTGCAGTCGGGTGGAAAATGTTTGGTTAAGAGTAAAAAAACCTAAACGCATGAAACCTCTCCGAGTGTCTCTAGCTTTGCAGTCGATAGCTTCCAACAGGAGAAAAGGGTGCGTTTCTATTGGAACGATATTTGAGCTACACTGTTTACGGAAAGTGATATCATTTTGCGTACGGCTCAATCTGGATGCAGGGTTGCAATTTTCCCGATGGTAGCAAATATCGAACGGTACTAATTGCATTGATTTGCTCCCTGATATACTCTGTTTGGATTTTTATTAGTAGAAATATCATGGTTGTAGATTGCTGACATAACTATTTGTGGTGGTTTATTTAAAATGAGTTGATGTTCTGATTTAGTTGATTGGATTTATTTGCAATTGAATAAATATAAATTGATCATTTCAATATCATTTTATTACCGTTTGAAGGTTCCTAACAAGAATCAAGTGGCTTATTAATATGAATTTGCGCAATCAAAACCCTCTTCAGTGTTGAAGGGAATTAACAATTTACTTGGCAACAAGCCGAAATACCCAAATCACAAATCACTCCCGAAAGACTTCAACACCACCGAAACACCGACGTTTCATTCAACTTTCACGCCACATCCCGACTTCCTTCGAGTGGATTAACACCTCACTTGAGAAACTCCCGAACCGGCTCCGCGGATCCCGGCAGACACATTGCCCGAATTACTTAATTAAACATGAAAAGCTTGTTCTTTAACTCATTTCCAAATCCCAAACGATACGATCGTTTCCGCCCCACGCAAAAGCTAGAAGCAGCTGCTGCGGAAACCGTTCAACAAATCAATTTAATCCTTCCACTCCGCGAGTCGCACAAGCCGCGGCGAGGGACAAAACCCTCGACAAATGTCGGATGAACGTTGGAGGTTTAACTGATGCCTTCCAAAAAATTTCCCTCAAGAGCCGTGGCTGGCAGCGTTTTCGTCGGTGCCGTCGTGCAGGAGTCTCAGATGAAATTCACTTTTCTCTTTCGCAGCATACGGAGCGCCAGAAGAAGTGCTCATCCTCAATCCTTGAACGGAGCTCCTTAAGTCGGTTGAAACGCCAACGTACGATTGTACCCACTCCTCCGGAAAGGACATTCATCCCCCACTCAGTTTTCGCTTTCGTAGCCGGCGAATTATGTGAAGAATTTTCCTGCAGAAATTAATAAAATTCCATTCGGAAAACGCGCATCTCGACGGTTTGTCGGGAGGAATTTGGCAAGTTGGACTATAACTACGGTGTCGGAGGGGAAATCCGAGAATGTTATCCTCGGTTTGGACTTTCGCACAAGAGGAAAGAAAAAAAAATAGTCGGAGGAATAGTAGGCTCGCGTGCACAAAAAACGGGTCATCATATCTTCCCTTCTCCTCGTTACGGAATGAAACAAAAGAGTTTCAACAGTGAGGCGTTTTGGTTCTTTTCATTTAAACCCGTGAAGGAAGTAGAAAGGACAAAGTATGCCCTCGGGCAAACTCGCCATTAACACTTCCATCTCAACGGTATCTCACTTACCCTCGGAAGTTAAGGAGCGGTGAAAGGAAAAGGGGTTGATTTAATAGTGACGGTTAAGAGCGGGGAAGGAAAAGTTTTCGGTTAACCAAACACTCCCTCTCCCTGAACTCCGGGGGTAGGAGGAGCGGTTTGGAATTGTTTGGTCAAGTGGAGGCCGCAACGCAAAGGGCTACGCGTATTAATTTCAGTAATTTCACGCGTAATATCTTCAAGTGGTTTTAAATTTGATTTGTGCGGTACGCCACGTAATCAAGGGTGGAATGAGAGCTAGGAAAGAGTGTTCTTGCACGCACGATGTTCACATTAGAGTGTATTGGTGCCGTTGATTGGATTACGGGCGCGGGTTTCAAACCAGCGACCTTCTCATCACCTCGAGGGCGCTCGTGAGATTAAGGAAGGATTCGAAAAAGACAAGACAAACCGCGGTTGACGAAGGTTCCGAAGGGAGGGAAACGATCGCGATGGGGAATTTTCACCCAGAAAAGGGTTAATGGTTGATTTAATTTTTGGTATTTCTTTTCGGCCTGATGAGGTCGAATACGGGTGTCTGAGACTATGAAAACAGGATGAGCAATACAAAAAAAAAGGACACAACGTAATGGAAGGCTCATCGTTATTCTCTCTTACGGTTTTTTGCTCCATGATTGTTTTTTTTTTTTTATTTCGCTATTACCCAACACCGTGTTTTTTCCACGAACTGGTGAAAAAAACAATTAGGTAGTAATGAGCCAGCTAAAACTTTCTGATGAACCTATCAATCGCTACCACGATAAAAAATTAAATAAAAGTTAACTGATGGGATGAAGCAGTCGTTGATGGTAAAGTTCTTTGAGGTAAATGATTTTTAGAAATTTTACATAAATCGAAGTGGAATCTTTAAAAACTAATTTTTCTCTACCAAAAATTATATTGAAATATATCTTCCATTAGCCAAGTAGAAATTAACTATAATTTATAAATTCTACAATTTATTTTGAATTCAAAACAAAAAGTTTTCTTGATGAAATATCTGAAAAAAAGTAATAGAAAACATTTTTACATCATTCAGCCAGCGCTCACACACTTTTATCCATGGCTAAAATGCAAAAATTGATTATCATTTTTACCACCCAAATGTTAACAACAAGAACCAAGTTGGACTGAATGGGAAAAGCAAAAGACAAACATAACCCACGTCGCCCACTGGGTTGACATGCGACCGTGAGCTGGACGCCTGTCGTGGCCCATCTCCTGTGGTATGTATCATCCGAACCCCCACAGAAGGAAAGTTGATGGAAAAAACCTTCCAACCATCCGTTCACCGTTCCCTCGTGTGTGTCTTAAATTTTACCTGATGCAATTTTTCGTGGTGAGCCAGCTATTTTGCCTTCATCAAGATCCGCGCTCCCCGACATCACCCAGGTGACGAAGGTGAAAATTCCCTTCACGGGAAAGACAATCGAAGATCTTGCCAAGATCTACCTCGAACAGAGCTGTAGGGTGGCAATGTGAAGGTGGTTGTGGTCCGCCGAAAAGCAAACGACACCCGCACTGCATCCTACGTTCGTATCCGCAACCTGAGGGTGAATAATAATTTATAAATTCGTATAAAAATTCCACACCACTCAGCATTTTCTTGTTTACGAACGTGACGTGACGAAGGCAAGTGGCGTGCGGTCGGTGTTTACTGCCTGCTTGAGTAGGGTGAAAATAAGTGTCCTACCTTTCGCGCGAGATGGAGCCGATCTGGTTTTTTCCACTTTTTCATGTCATTTAGGAGTTCAGGTTGAATACCTTGAGGCTAATTTTAGGAATCAACGATCGATACGGAATGAGGGATGGAATCGACCAAAGAAAGAAAGAGTGTCTGTGGGATGCTTAAGCACCCACACGAATACACAATGCCAGGAAATTTTGTCTTCCAACATACCGTTCCAAGGACTGTTTCAATTTTGTATAGAGAACGCGGGAAAATGCGACTAAGAGAACACCGCTCACAACACTATCCAACGTCGGGAAAAATACTTGGGAAAGGGGAGCAGCGGGAAAAGAGCCACGGCACGGAAAAACGCTCCGCGCGTTGATGTCGGCATTGCGATGAAAGATCCGCACAATCTTTCCCCCATCGAGCGCACGATCGTGGCGTGAAAGTTTGGCCTGTGGAAACGGAGTAAAAGTGCACGAAAGCCGAGGTCCGGGGTGAAAATGCACCGGCAACGGGGAAGGGGTGGCTTCGGAGGAAAACGACTATAATTCATTGGTAGTTTGTAAACAGTGCCACGAAGCCGCATAACCAGCGCATGAATGAGCGCGAATGGAACTGCCGCGGGATGTGGAAAACAGACCGTGAAGGATGCCGGTAGCCTTCGCCGGAAGAGGGGAGAAAATTTATATAAATTCCACCGCCACTGATGGATGAATTTTTGGGGTGCGATTTTTCCGGTAACATTTTCATTGCATCAAATAACCCCTGCTAAACCAAAGAGCAGGGACGGGGTGGAAAATTTTCATATCTTAGCTTGCCGTTGTTTGTTTAGACATTCAGCAGCAGGGTGGGATTTTCCGTTCAACTTCACGGCGCGGCAAGTGTGTTTACTAGAAAACATGCCCGAAAACTCGCTGCGCGGGAAGTGTAAACTTTCCTAACTCATCTAGCCGCGCTTCCACTTGCTCTCCCCTCCAGGGGAGGCGACGAGCTGAGTAGATTGAGCACTTGTTTTCGAAGGTCGAAGAAAAATCTTTCCCGTCCGATGCGCGCATCAATGAGCTTGGTCCGGTGATTTATTGATGTTTGCATTAACATCTGCGAAAATGAACTGCACTATTTTGGGGAAACCGGACGAGCCGGATTTTCCCTCAGCCGGAAGGCTGCAGCAAACCACAGATCAAAGCACGAGGAAAGTAAAAAATGACAAATCTCAAGCTGGACGGTTGGTGGTGGTGGGTCTGTTTTGTACAATTTTGCCCATTAATTAAGTTAATAGAAAAGTAAATAAAATAAACTGTGCAACAGGTCGTAAATCAAAAGTGTTTCACTTTGAACTCGTTCCTGACTAAACATATCCTGTTTTAGAAAGTAATTTTAGGTATAATAAATATAAAACATTTGAAGTATTCCCCTATTGAGTAGAAGTGGAATGATCGTAAAGAATTTACTGGTTTTATCAATTTATAGTATTTAAATATTTTTTCAATAATATAACAAATGAAAAGAAACAGGTTTTAAAATTTCAGGGTTTTACTAAGAATGTATAGCTTAAATGCATAATTATAACAATTATGTTTACGCGTGAATCATGTGTTCTGACATAGCAGGAGTGATTCGACCACAGTTAAAAAAAATCGACAAACTGCCAATTTTATTTATTTTTAACCAAATGGCCAAATTTTGACCGAAAAACAGTATTGATAAAGTATTCATGTTTTTATTAAGTTTCCGTTCGGTTTATCCTATTTGATTTTTTTAACTCAATTCTAAATTTAGTCAACGTACTTATTTTCTTTAGCAATGCAAAACTAAAACCAAAAACAACCGTACAACAAGTCACCGATAATTCCCACTACTGAAAAAAAGAAACAATAGGGTTCGATTGTTTCCAAATTCTCAAAATTTCTGGAAAAAGTTAATCGAATCAAAGTTTTTCCTTTCATCAAATTTTTTAGCAGTAATATTTAATATCGCATTTTACCGATATGTGACCGAATTCCAAAAACCTCTCAAAACTTAAAAAAGTAGCACAGTGAGTAAGTTGATAATACATGTTAGATGCAAAAGAACAAACGGCATTCCGTTGCCTGGGGACTTTGGAAATTTTTTTCCCAGCATCCCCTACTCAAAACTATTGGAAACACGATTGCCAGTAAATTTCCACATCATTTTTTTTCTTAAATCCTTTTTTTACCTCCTCCCGAGAATAAAAACCAATGGAGCAAATCTTTGTTTGTTGTGGCTGGCCCTGGGCGGAAAAAAGCTGCAACAATTCCCACGTGGTTATAAACCTTTCTTAATGTTCGCTCTCGTACCATTTGGTAGAGCAAAACAGAGCACGGAAATAGACAATGCAAAAGGAAGAGGAAGAAAAACTTCTCTCACTATAAAATGTGGTGCTAGGATAGGAATAAAAAACAGACTGTTGTTCGCCAACCCTACTGGAGTTCCGTGGTGTATCATCATCCCACCAACAGACGACGGGTTTTCCTTCACGTCGAATCATATAACATGGGACAACCGAGTGAAGACCTTTCGCTTCAAATTCGTACTTTAACGCCTTCCCGGTACGGACCGGAGTTTTAAGCTGGCCGTCTGCTTTCGTTTTTCCCGCAAGAAGGCGGAGGTTCCTTCCGGCAAGATCAGAAGATGGCACAAGCGGTCGGGCATGCGATGTCTCACACCGAAACTAGCCGCGTCACGGTACGGTTGAGGTGGAATTGTTGTAGTGCATTTTGAAAAAAAAAACAAAGTTTGATCATGCATGAACACTGGCGGAAACCGTGAGCGAAGGATATCGTTTGCGCTCGCCTGCCACCATTGTCAGACGGCTCGAACCCGAAACCCTTCGTTGGTTGGCTTTGGTTGGCCCCAACGGGGTTGGTTTGAAGAAAACAAAATTTATATGCACGTTGCCTGGCGGTGTGTAGTTTACATATCTTCACGAAACATCATACCCGGTCGCTGCATTTCGGGGTTTGTCGATATGTTTTCCCAACACCACTCTTCTTCAAACCGCGATAAGGTGCACCGGAAATGGCAGCATGTTTGCTGCACCGGCGCTTCTCGCGTTTCGGAGCAAATCGAAGAATTCGGTCGAGAATTTATTGAAGAATATTTAGAAATAGAAAGCCATTTCTAGCCGGAGGAATGCATTACCGATGAATTTTTCATCATTTGCAATGCGGTACTTTGACTCTGCGGTAGAACGAAACCGTCGGGAGGATCTTCAGAATGATTTCTGGTGAACTTTAATGCGAATTTCTTTTTGGGAAACTTAGCATTTTTTAAGGTTTTAAGAATAAAGACAAAAAAAACACAAGTTGGTGAAAATTTACTTTCTTAAAGTGCAAATGTTTAAAAACAGCAGCGCAAAATCTTAGTCATTCCTTCAAAGGCTGCAAAAAATGTGTTGAATAATATAAAAAAATCAATAATCAACAATATAAAAAAATTTAAAAAAATACAAATAAAAAAGTAACAATCATGTTATTTTATATTTAAAAACTTTCTTTTTCTTCCCAGGTATGTTTTTAAAGTAACACATTTTTATCACAAACTGTAATGTGCGGTCTTGTAAAAAAACCCAATTGATTATATTTTACTCATGTGAAAAAATGGCTTCCGACGTGGGTTGCATGGTTTTGGATGTCTGGCCAATTATTCTCATTCTTTAGATATTTTGACCCGTTTTCCTTTTTTTTATTTGCTGTCACACTCGTATTAGAACCTTTTCGGTTAGCGAACAATAACTATTTTTCGTGTCATGCACCGGATCGAAACCCATCGCCATCGGGCTTCGTTCAATCTGTTGCTCGTCGAATCCCCCATCGGTCCGCCTAGAGCCTCCTTTGCATTCGTTTTACCAAACCCATCCATGGCCAATGTATGCTTGCGTATGTTCGCTGGTGCAGCTTTTGAGCTTGGGTCCACTATCGACCCGGGTTTGCAATATGCAACAATCTCGAATGGGGTTTCTCTGTTGGCCGTAAAGCTCATGAGCGTTATGAATGGAATTGCTCCGGACGTAACACACCCGGTTAGCTGATCCGCAGCAAGGGGGAACCGTGTGGTACTTTCCGTGCCAAACCGGTGAACATCCTTCCCGAAGCTGAACTCCAAAAGTTAAATCCTCCTGCACATTCTGTCGGAGTGCCAGCAAAATTGAAATATTAAAACTATTAAAACCATCGCTTCACCCGGTGGCACGAAGTGCTTCCGAACGATGGAATGATGAAGCAACAAATATAAATTACTTCTTACTTTAATTCCTCGCATTCCAACTTCAGACGACTCCACGATGGCGACGACTCCAAGATGACGAGCGCAACTCGACCAACGTCGGTTCTGGAAGTCTGCAGCAGAAGGCAGTCGGACCGGACCGGGTCGTGCAGAAGTTATCGTTTGCATTTTTACGTCCTTACGAATGCCATCCCTTACCTGGATCCCTTCCTTCTACCTTCGGGGGCGATGTGTCTGCTCCAGAATTCACCGTCAGCACGACGGAAGACGCCGTGTCGCAGTCGGATTGGACCAATTGGGGAGATGACTTTTTTATTTGCCCTTTTGAAGTCGAAGTGTGGTTGCACTTAATCGCTGCTTTAAACATTCCATTCGGTTAGTTTCTTTATCAGAGTACGAGTGTAGCAATGATTCACTCGGTTATTTTTAACCGTTTGGGAAGAACTGGGTGCAGTACGTTTTTTCTTATATATTTCATAAACGCATTGCAGCCGATAAGGAAGGGAGAAACGCATTGAGGCCATTCCAAGATAACAACGCATTTCGCGCTTTAACTTGTGACGATGTGATAACATATTGAAAAAAAAAGAAATTGTTATAGTCGATTAAGGCGGTTATGTCTAATTTCTTCTTACGCTTTGCATGAGATTTTGACAAGCTGTGTCGAAGCAGGAATTGTTATCTCACAAAAAAACCTCTAATGTTAAAGATACACAACACATTCCTGCTCGTACGCTTTCTTCAAATATTTATGACTGACTTATCAACAACTTTCTCTTTTCTCCCCAATTTCAGCTTCTTTCCCCTGCACTGAAAGACTCATCCACCAGCAGTCAAGATGAAGATGTCAAAACTCTCCAATCAGACCAACTCGCAGGACCCGCAGGCGGTAAACTCGAGAGTTTTCGTCGGCAACCTCAACACATTTCAGTGCTCCAAGACTGATGTGGAGCGGATGTTTCAACGCTACGGCCGGTTGGCAGGTGAGTTAATTTCACTCGTTCATTTTTTTTTTTTGTTTCATTGCTCCGGAAGCAGTTTCCGAAAACTCTCCCAACCATTTATTTTACGAAATCCAATGATCCGTTCAGGTTTTAAGTTCGTTTTCAAGCTCGAGAAATAACGAAACGAATTCCATAAAATGGAAGGCTTTAGGTATGACTTCGTCTCGTTGAACCATTCCGATGGGTGAAATGGCATTTTCCCGGGTCTTGCATGCCCACCGCGCCAAGCCAATCAAGGGCATCCACATCTCCAGGGAGCGAACGTGAATCGATAAAGATTTGCCTGCATTTTGGGGGGGAGCGATTTCGGACTTCTCGACAGCACGACGGGCCATTTATCGCATCAATAATTCGTGCGTTTGATGTCACACAGAATCCACTTTGTCCACCTCACCGAACGCCTTGTCGGTGTTTTTCCTCCCCCTTGCAGCTACGGCACGCTACGACGGGGGAAATAAATCGATCAAAGTTCCCGACTCAGTTCTCGGTTTCGAACCTGAACCCCAGCGAACGTGTTGGAGGTTGAGCGAGCGAGTATAAACTACAAAATGGGGTAATTGAATTTGCAATAGTCTATTAGAGAAAGTTTCCAGTGGACAAGCGGTTCGTTTTTCGCTTCCTTAGCTTTCCTTGGCCCTGAAAGGAAGGGTGTGGTGTGCACTTTCGTCTTCGGGGTCTACTTTCTACCCGCGTCGCACGTTGCATGGTCAGATTTCTTCGATGCTATTGCTGCTGCCAAACGAAGGACGAAATAAAAACCAACGAGAAATAAGAACAAATCGATGCCACTCCAGACGTCCAGACAAACCCGGGGAGGCAGCGACTCCAGACGGAAGTCTCCGGACCGCCGATTGTCCCTTCGGTGTGGATAAGAGGGTGGAAAATCGTCTTAAGAAACTTAATTGTAAGCTGCTTTCAGTAGCTCCCGATTCCGACCGTGTCAAAGTTCGTCACTCTTTAAATGTTCGAGTGTTCTGTTCTGTCCACCATTTTCAGAAGTTGCACCAGTCCCGTGTCCAGTTTCCAGCAGTATCAAACATTTTTCGCTCTCTGTTCATTTCGGGAATCGATGAAGAGGAACATTTTCTAACTGGGCATGCTGGGAAAGCGGTGGTGGAAGTGCAACGAAAACAAGTAGGAAGAAACGACGAAGTACAGAGAAAAGACTGAAAAACACGAATCAAACAAGCACCAAAGAATCAAACTACTATTAAAGTTCATTTAAAGGATAGAAAATCCATTTTCCAATCGCGCTACTAACTATTGAATTGAAAGTAGTGAAAAGTGGAGGGAAGTAAAAAGTTCCCGGGATATTTTTCACAGCGAAGCAGAAGTAAATGGATGCATTAGGTTGCAATAAAACTTGTTCGTTTGCAAGATGAGCAGCACAGATTTTGTTTTCGATTCGAACACACCCTTTTTTAACCGCAATGTGTTTAACGAGCAAATGAGAGACATTCATGCGGTATTTATCTTCATTTGGCACAACTTGAAAACTTGTTCCAAATATGTTCGACGATTGGATTCTGGGAAAAGTTTTCCAAGTTGTTTCTAACCTTTTCCCGCCTCAAATTGCAACCCTTTTGGTCTCATTATGATGTAATTTTCGAACAAGAAAAATCAAGTTTTCCCCGTAGCTTGTGCCTTTCGGAAAACTCCGTTTACGTTTCGTTTGTCGGCAAATGTTTTCGACAAGCGACAAATAACACGATTTAAAAAAAAAGGGGAAAGCAATGTACAGCTAATTCTTTACAAGAACTACCCTAATGGAGTTGAGAGTCGCAGCCGAGGTGTGGAGGGATTTCACACCTTGTCAAACTGTCATGCACAATGCAACGGAAATGGGAATGCAATTTTCCAACAGCCAAGATCGACTCCTGCAAACTCACACGACCGGTTTGCGAATCAACGACCCCATCGTCGACTTTTCCGCGTTCTCCTCCCTGAATGGTTGTAAATAAAAGTTTATTGCATGCTTTTAATTAGAAACTTTCTTAATAGTTTCTTGGCAGCCAACCGGTTTTTCCTCGGTACTGGGTGAGTTTTCCACGGCACAGACAGGGTGTTATGCGCGTTTTCGTTTCTTTTTCATTTCCAATGTTACTGGTTGTTTCACCTTTCATTTGCACCACCCAACACTGGTTTATGATAAACCCGTTTGTGGTGTTTTTCCGCGTGTGGTAAAAAATATCAAAAAAATACACACCTTGTTCGGCTTTCCGATCCCTTCAGCCATCCCTGTAAGGGGCAAAATACGCGAAAAATACGTTTCGTTGCGCGGTTGATTTGGGTTTCTTGCTTCTTCAGGAACCGGAGGGGCCCGAAAAACTTTATTCCCGGAAAGCACGATCATTACAGTTGGTCATGGCGTCGCTACGCGGCCCGGTTTGGTACACACAAAGTTTCGGGGGGCTAATTTTCATACGTTCGCGTGGTGTAACCGACTCGTGCGCGAGGTTGGGGAACAAGTTTTGCAAGTTTTATCAATTTTTAATATCACTCAACTCGTGCGCTGGTAATGGAAAGGAAGTTCCTAGGCACAACGAAGATACACACATACACACACTGTTTATGGTGTCGTTCGGTTCCGGTGTTCCGGCATCCCTCTGCCATGTTTTGCCGCGTTTTGATTGCTATTTTGCGCCTGCAATGCGACGCCAATTGCAGACAAAGAAACCGCCAAATTGGTGATCGTTAGTTTTTTCGGGCTCATCACATGGCGACGAGAGCCGGCACGATGAAAAGCCCACCGGCCGGACCGCGGCGATGGCCATTTTCTGGTGACGCGTTGCAGTGGTCCACTGATTGCGTCATTACGCCGGCGGCTGCAGCTGCACATGCACATCCGAGCGGATGGAAAATAGTCTCCCGATGCGAAGGGTAAATAAATCTCACATAACGAGATGCTGAACAAGAAGTATCTGGACGCGAGAATTATTCTCTTTGGTCGGGCCCAACTCTTACGCCACCGGGACTCTGATCTGATCCGATCGAACTTGGCCGGAAAAATAGGGCTTCGATGCGACTTCGGACAGGAGACAGATTACAATTTTTCAAACGACGCATCCAGCCCGAGGGTTTCCACAGTGAAATGGATCTGGTTTTGGGTGACCGAGTGGCACGTGAAACAATTCCCTTCTAACGAACGACTACGGTTGCGCTGGCTTAGCTCGAGATAATTCCATCCACCAGCGATGTCCGACGGGCATCCAAACCAACACTATCACCCTTCATCGTACCATCAGCAGTAGGAATGAAAGTTCTGTTTTTTTGCAAATCTTTATTCCATCGCTTCGATTGGGTTTCAACATGGAAAAGCGATTTGATGAGTTGTGAAAATGAATAGGAAATAAAAAGATTCAAAACTCTACCATTCGACGGTGCATTTCCGCCAAAGCGCCATGTCTATAGGCAAGGATTGGAAGGGCCTAAGCTCGGGGTGGATGTAAAAATACCAATTTTCCAGTGATTAACTGCACATTCATACGCACGGCCATTGAATAGTGATCGGAGTTAGAGAGGTGGGAAACGAACAGTAGGATTAAAGTGCATTGTAGTAACTGATTCAATAAACAGATATTTGTTTTATTTTTTTTAGAAAATTCAATATCTTTTCTAGGTGTAATCTTTTGAAATGAAAATACATGGAAACACAAAGGTCGTTAATGAGTGTTGTAAAAATTTGGTTGCAAATTGACCAAATTGTTACACATAGATAGATAATACGTTCAATACTAATTGTTAGATGGATAATACGTTCAATACTATTCCATTTTAATCAAAAACAACACAATACGCACAACACTGGATAGTTTTTCATTAACTCAAGCCAGGTTTTCCTTGTTGAAAAGTTTTTCATGTCATAATTACTAGGAAACTCGAAAAAAACTCGAACTCTACAAAAACCTAAAACAAATTTTTGATGGATAGTTACGGGATGGTTTTATTGTCAAATCTCGGAAGCTTTAGGATTGAGAAAAAACATTCTCCGTTTTCTATTACGTCGAGTAGGAGTCGTCAAAATCGAACCGAAATGATAGAGATACGAATTCCAGAACGTCCAGATAATCCTTTCCCTATTTTCCGCTGCCCATGCATGCGTGAATTATTCACTCGATGAAATTGGGATTTTTACTTCTTTGTTTTCCCACTGCCTCGACGAGTGTGCGAGCTTTGATTCGAATCGATACCTGCACCATCCACAATCATATCGGCTGGAACAGTCGCACTGTTGGAAAATGCTCCCGGGCACGGACTGGACAGCTCGTTTCTCTTTTTCTCCCCTCTTCAAATCCCCCGTTGGCATGAACCACGCCGCTGACAATGGTTGCAACTCTTTTTCTAGGATCGCTAAAAAATGTATCACATTTTACCGCGTGCCACTGGGAGTGCATTTTCCAACCTAAAAAGTAAAAACAAAGAGCAGCAGGTGGTGGAATTCTTGTTCACACAAAACTTTTACATTCACCGAAACACCTCGGAAAAGTGCGTTACACGGATGATTTCCACGGCTCAATTTCAGCCGTCTAGCAACGGTTAGCCCATTGTGAGCTGAACAATTTAAAATCATCAATATCGTTGCGTGAAACAGGGCATAAAACTGGTCCTATGCTGAAATTGTTTCGTGCCTGTCTTGGGGATTTGTTTTCACAATTTTTCTGGCACAATCGGGTAAAAATGGATAGCGTCTGTTGGGTGAAAACTCATCTGTCTCATTTTTGTATGTTGGTTTTTACCTCTTCTCGCATTTCATCGATCAATTTTTTAACATTAACATAATCTTCATCAATGTTCGGTAGTTTAATTTGTGTACTTTTTTTCACCCTTCATTCACAGGAATTTCCATGCATAAAGGATACGCATTTGTGCAGTTTACAAATCCTTTTGATGCTCGGAACGCATGTCACGGTGAGGATGGTCGAACGGTGCTCAGCCAAACGTTAGGTAAGTAATATTATTCGAGAAGTAAATCAAATATAAAAGGGCTCCATGAAAAATCTATTATTTTTATCAAAATAATATACAGGTCTAAGACCCAAGGAGTTTTATAAAAAATCATATATAGCATGAAATCCTCGAGCATTAAACGACCATGTTTCAATGTGAAGCATACCATCAAGCACATCCCTTACTTCCATGCCGATAAATAATTAACTTTTAATAACATATCGTATGGTGCAGCAGATAGTTCACAGATTACTTCGCTTAAACAAGCTTAACATGAATTCAATTGTACGCACCACGCAAAAAGGAAAAGAAAATTATGCCTTAATTTCCATAACCCAGCACCGGCAAGCCTTCGTGAGCGTGTCCGACCCGGGGTGGCAAAATTGGACCAACTAAAAATGGATACATCATGTCATGATTGTTGCCCCTTACCCAGCTCACATTGTCCCCCGAGCCGGCACACAAAAACCCGAGGCCCGAGCGCCCATCATCAATCATGGGTGGAAAATGATAAAAACTACGGCAACGGCGGAAAAGAGGAAAAAAACTTTCGCTGTCATGTCATACATAAATTATTTTCTTCTCCATCACAAACTGGGTAGCAAGTAAGCACCGTACCGGGCCCGGGGTGGAAATACATGCATTTCCCGACCGACCGACCGACCGACCGGTTGGTAAAAGTGCGTGCCAATACTCCACGCTATGCCGATGCTCTTTTGCCCGGTTTAGTTTTCCCCGGCACGATGGAGGAACTTTTAACCGTTCGCTTGGACTAACCCTTTTTCGCCCCTCCCCCCTTCACCCCATTTGTGAAGGCGGGTGGATTCGTAACGGAACAAACTGAGGCCGGGCACCGTTTTGTTCGGAAACATAGGCATAGCAATTCTAATGCCACAATGTAGCTACGCTAACTATCGGGAAATCCGTGCTCCAGTTCCTGCTCATTTGTTTCTTTTAAAATATGACGTGCTTTATGATACGCTACAAACATTTTCAGCACGAATAAATTAATCATTCGGGTTCAGGAATTCGAATGGAGAACCGTGACCTCATGTAACATTCTATTTAGTCCTAAGCCTTACATTATTATGGTGTTATTTTCTTGCTTCGAGATCGAAATATTTCCAACGAAATCTAAACGTAAATTAGTGTGAAATCTTTTGATTTATTTCTTTCTTTATTTATTTATTTACTTATCTATATAAGAAAGAATGGTCTGGCCCTATTCTTTCCGTTATGAAAGCTATTTTTGTCATAATTGTACAACTGTAGTAATTTAATAGGAGACCCTACTCTTTTCGTCCACCAGATAAAGGTGCACATTATAAAAAAGAAGAGATTTGTAACAAGAGCACTTTTCAATGGCAAGACGCTTTGATCTAGCTTGCCCACCAACGTCACCGACATGGTAATCTAATTTTCTCGGCTAATTAATTTTAAGCCATTGCTAGTGGCATGATGCGGCACATAAAATTTTTAACGTCACATAATTACTATAATACGATTAACAGCCACGACGAAAAAGAACACGCAGCGTTGCTTCGGTTTGTCTAATCTCGCACGGCAACAGCTGTTTTTCGCTGCTTAACGTAATTCCGTTTTTATCCGCATTCCTTGTGTGACACGAGAAAAACAGAGCGTGAATATAAAACTGTATCACGGGATCTAGGAATAATTTGGTTTAACAAAAAAGGCCCCCTCCCCTAACTACTACATTATGCCGTAAAGTAGAGGGAATGTTCGTTGGTAGCTGGCAAAACTTGCACGAAGTGAAAAAGAAATCGGGAACACGAAGTTTAAGATTGTAGGAAAACGAATCTTAAAGGCGAACTTTAAGCCGGTGGTGATTATGATACCACGCCACATTTCCGAGCCGTATCGATCAAACTTAACAAACATGTGTCCCACGTGTCACCTACTTTCACAACGGTGCAACAGCCGTGGTGGAACCGTGCCATAAGAAACTGCAACGGAAAAGCAATGCTGTCACTCTCCGTGCCAGGCCTTTCCACTTCCAAATTGACAGGTTGATTCCAACGCACTCCCAACACACAAAACGGATGAAATTATTAAGCAATTAAACCGGTCCGCCCGCAAGGTGGGAAGGTGAAGGTACCGGCACACCAACCACACACGTACGTGAGAGTGTGTTTTTATCCACACCGAAAAGGTGACATGGCTGGGATGGAAATGTTCTAATTTTAAAGTGTCTCGAGCAGGTCGATTAACAGCTGCCGAGAGTGATTGGCCGGATCGGGTGGGATCGTTTATCCGGAGGACGCGAAAAGTGAGTTTTCCCCCGAAAGCCAGTAGAACGGTGGTGGAGTAATGCTCCACTCCACGAGTAATAAAGTTGAGCAACCTGTACGCATGATTGGCAGGTGGGAAAAGTCAAACATTTGCGGGGAAGAAGCGATGATGAGTCAAGTGGGTTATTATGTTTTACTCTGGCTCGCCTCGATTGGATTGTTTGTTATATTTATTAATGCATAGAGTAGATATTTTAAAACAAGTTTAAATATTCAAGGAATGCTTTAATATTCTTTGTTTCATTGGTAAAAACTATCAACCATTTTTTTAAATCAAATGTTTACTATTGCATGCCCTTCTAGGTTGTTATTTTCTTATCAAGATCGTATCTATTCACATACAAAGCTCAAGCACGTGGCCTTATGTCACGATATTTGAGTCACACCAAAGTCACAGACACAGCTAAAGCCAAATAAAATTAACTTTTAATGTTATTTAAAGAACCACAGACGATCTTTTTCTGGCATTTCCGTCCATCCAGCAACAATGGAACGATGAAAATAAATCTTAACGAAGCAGGGAATCACAAAGCTGACGAAACATCTTCACCTTAAAGTGATCATCACTGTCTCGGTTTTTTATTTTGATCTTTAAGTTTTCCTCTTCCCAGCGTCCTGCTCGACACCGGCGACATTAATAAACTGTCCACCTTGGCGGTGGCCGCCGCAAACACTTGCGGTGTCCGTCCGGACGCGTCGATAAAAATAGTTGTTACGATCGTACGAAAATTTATTTTTCATGTATCGTGCCATGTTGCGACCAGCAGCGGTAGGAAAATTGGTGGTCACTCTGGGACGGCCGTGCCGCGTGGTGAGCATTCTTTCCAAGAATTCCCAGAATTAAGGCATCGATGACGCGTAGCCACTTACGCTCAGCGAAAGAAATAAACTCGCCACTCAAAACGCTGGCGAGAGACGATGGCGTCATGATGCCATACACTCACACACACGCGCGAGCGCGCGCCCGGTCGGATTCCCGGTTGTGGTTCATTGTTTGCGAAATGACGCCAGAATGACAATTGAACTAATTATAATTAGCCGAAACCGCGCTTGTTAGTGAACTATCTCCGTCACCGCCAACCCATACAAGGTCCGCCTTCCGCTGTCACTATCCGTCCCCGCCATTGAGGGACGAGTTCATAACTTTACCCACCAAATGCCAAACGGCGAACGGGTGGCCCTGGGTTGGGCGAAAAGGGAGGCCCAACACTAAAATTAACTTCCCAAAAATGTCGCACGTCTGGTCGTCTAGCATTTCAGCATTTGAAGTTGCCCTCATTAACATTCCTACAGCGAGCCCTTTTTTGTGACCCTGTTTGTTTGTTTTCTTTTTCTGTCACTGACAACTGTTTTTCACTACCATTTTTCATGTTTTTATTTTTTTCTTCCCCCACAGATGTGAACATGGTGGCAGAACCCAAACCACACCAAACTGGCCGGAAGCGACAGAACAAATCTAAAACCGGAAATGATTGGTATGTAGGACTGGCAGGGCAGCTAAATTATGTTTAAACTATGTTAATTCAGTTTTATACTGTAATTGAATAGTTGCTACTTAGAAATTTAACCCTTTGCGCTCGAAAGCGTTTTCGCCCGCGCGAACCAGCAACTCGAGGCGAAATCGACCAAATTTGCTAAACGTGTTACACGTGCGCGCATTAACTGTTTTACTCAAAATAACGTAGAAAAATGTTCCAGTTTGGTAGTTTATTTATTAATTCATCCTTTATAACACAATTCAATATATTTTATGCTTTGTAATTTGTCTTGGTATGATATTCAATAAAACAATCGCCGAGATGCATTCGTGGTTTATCCGGACATGTAGTACAGTAATAAGTAGTTTCTCGCCTACCTCCAGGCTTGGTGCGGTTTGAGCAAACCTTGCAGTCTCTTTTTGGCCCTTTAAGAATTACATGCAGCTTCCCATTCAGTCGTATTTCATCGTCATGCGTTGCACACGCTTGTACTCGTTGCTGGCGATATGATCCTCTCAATTGTGTAATAATTGTTTTTACGAATTGCAAGTGGCTTAGTGGCTTTTTCCCTCTTTTGGTTGTTTCTTGTTTATACAAAATGTATGAATTTACCAGAGAAATTTCCATCCCCCAAAAAAAAAGCTTACGCCACCATTTGAGCGATTTTCTCATAAAACAATAGGTTGATGCGTACTGATCCGCTCGGTCAACACCACCCATATATTTTATATAGTCCAATACAATATTAGGTTTCTTGACCATCACATCCACGCCACCACGTCTAATTCTTTTCACCGTCGTCATTCCTGTGTTACCTTTCGTTGTCAAACAAGTGACAACTCTCTTATCTTTCCACCCCAAAACTAGGGTGTTTCCGCGTCGATAAGCGATCGTACGATTTGTCGAAAAAGATGGCTTTTTTATTTCTTTGGGCAATTCTTTCCTGTTCGTTAAAATTGTACCGGTAAGACTGCATTTCAATTTGGCTAGTTCTTGAGCTAATATGAAGCTTGTATAGTATCGATCCGTGTACATATGGTGCCCCTGAGCACTTGGAATTTTATCTAACAACATTTGGTACAGATGTATTGGTATTCTTGATGAAACTGGTAAATCGGGTCTGACCAAACGGTCTGTGGTGAGTGATCCATAATATGGCAAAATGCAGCAAACGTAGCCAGTCTTAGAGTCAGCTAGAGTATAAACTCTAATGCCCCACTTTGTGGGTTTTTTTGGATTGTACGTGATGAACGAAATTCTACCCTTGAACTTTACGGTTGATTCGTCGACACATATATGCTCGCCTGGGGTAAAATAATCCAAAAATTTTGAGTTGATATACTCCAAAAAGCAGTTTACTCGCTGCAGTCGTGTTCGTGGATTGGTAGTGTGGGTTGGAATAGTTTCCAGATGAAGCATCCAAAATATTTGAGAAAATCTGTCTCTGGTAAAGGTTTCCGAATAGAATGGAATTTTGCTTATGATATTTTGTGACCAATATTCTTGTAAATTTGCCAAAGGCATTGTCCCCATATTGATAACCACAGCAAGAAATGCCCAGAACTCTTCGTTGGTAACATCATGCCAATTACGCCATATGGATGTTGACGATAGCGTCTTTCCTTCTAATTTTCGTTTGGCGTAACTGTTCGTTTCACGAACAATTTTCTCCACTAGGTCATTTGTGAAAAACAGTTTGAAAAAATCGATTGGTTGTTGTACATCAGAAACTACTTGTGTAACTGCAGGGTTCACACCAGCTACAAATTGCTCGTTTGGTGATACTTGAACGTAGTCTCCACAAAGTACCCAGGTTGAACCGGTTGTGCCATCGGTAGCTGTAATTTCTCTTACTCTTTCAACATCACTTTCAGAATCGGTGTCACTTTCTATGATTCTAACTTTTCGACTTCTAACACATCTTGTTTTATCGCTGTCTTCCTCACTAAATTCGTTCGTTTCACGGCATAAGCCACCAGCAATTTGTGTAAGTTCATTATCTAAACTGTTAAATTCGAATTCGTCCGAGCTGGAGCTAAGCTGATCTTTTTCCATTTTGAGATATAAATTGTATTTTGTTGCTCTAAAGCTGTACAGAATGCTACTCAAATATTTAAAAACAGCAATTGCTTAACGTAAACAATGACAAAAAGTGACATATGTCCACTTTTAACGTTGAAGCGCATGGATCAAGAACTGCAAATTGAGTAAGACTTGATCGGCACATCAGCTTCAAACCGGCTTGGCGCCGTAGCAGCGCCGCTCGAGTTGGTGCTATGCTACTGCTGGGCGCCGTATCGGCGCCGTTCGAGTGGAAAGGGTTAACATTGTTTCTATTATTGTTTAAAAAATGTTCGTATGAACTTTTTTTTCAACATTTTAGTTAAAAAAATTATCTTTGATCATCTCTCCGTTTGTTTAAATCATCTAATAATCTCTCCATTACTCCTTCTCTCTATTTTCAGGGATTATTACTACGACAGGTAAGTGCTACGGCATCCTGTATTCATTTTTTCTCCCAAACCAGTACTAACAACCCGGTGGAAAACCAGCTGCTCAAGACTTCATCATCCATCCCGGGCGATAATCACTTTCACTTGCCATCGTCGGCTTTCCCTCCGCCATTTTTCCACACATGATTTAACTAATTGGCCACTTTTATGGTGCGTAACGTGCATGCTGCGACCGGTGGAGCATGCCATTTCCAGCAGCTGTGGCGTGCAAGATTGCGGAAGATTTTCTCCACCCTTCGCTCCCATTATCTTGTCCTGGAAAATAGCGTCACAAGAACGCCACCTCGAGGAGGGTGAGGGGCAGTGGATAATATTTTTTTCCACCAACATAATTCTACCAGTTTCCGCTCGTTGTCGTAGCGTTTAATCGCGACGACAGGAAACACTAAAACGCGCCGGCAGCGGGCAACCGGAAAATCATTAACGCCGTTTTTTCATTCACCTCCTCCACCATGAGATTTGTGAGTGGGAGATTTCGTTTTAACCGCGCGAAGGAGGGAAAGCGTTTGAAAGCGTTTATAAAAATGAGTTATACACATAAAATAACGATGCATGCGAGTGGGTTAGGAGGGGGCCGAAAGGCTGCTGGAAAACGATGTCGTTAAAAGTTTTCCTCCAAGCTTCTTCACCTTTAGTACATTCCTCGTTTCTCTGCATTCGAATTAGCCAAGCTGGTAAGGAACAGTATTTTCATGTTCCAAATGCGATGCAACAAACTTTACCACCCCTCAGCATCCTCCACAATCTGGTTTCCTTGTTCGTTCACTTGCTGATCCTATTTTCCCCACAACTAACACTATTCACTTTGAAAGGGAGAGGAAACAAAAGGCGATGAATTTTGAACAGCAATCCTTTTCCTCTGGGAAAAAATACTACGAACAACCGGGAAATGTGGTGCAAACTATCAAGCCATTTTTGACCGAAAAGAAAAAAGCCAAAATTTTCTACCCAAATTGGGAAAAACGAACCTCGCCACTATTTTCCCTTAGCTGCGGTTCATATGGAAATATGAGCCAGTTAGTTGTCCACACAAGGGGTGTATATTTATATTTTTTTACCACCTTGTTTTCGCTTAAATGAGGCTGCGGAGGATCTACACCCGCTCCTTCCATTCGAGGGCGATTTTGGACAACCTTTCCGACTTTGCCCCCTGTTTTTTTTTCGTCCCAACTGTGGAGATCACTTTCCCCGACCGGATGACGCGGTTTTCGGTTCCAAGAGCGGTAACGAGCGACCTCAAAGTCGGGGGTCGGGGCAGCAATTTCGGGCGGACGGGGAAAGGCTAAAATGAAAGTTTAATCTTTTTATTACACGCCGGTCGTTTTACTCGCCCATTCATATTCATCGCCGTCGGAGAAGGATTCCCGTACGAAAACGGGTTTGACTCGAAAAGAAAAAAGGGAATGGGAAAAATCAGATCCCATGTCTGCCAGAGTGTTTCACGGGTTTTTCTTTTTCGTCCCCTCCGTCCGGCAAACCGACTTTCGCTGCAACCCGAAGTGGTGTGCATCGTAGCCAATTTCACGAAAGCATCAACCCGCAACCCCGAGAGCCACTTTGTGCGGGACAACCACATTGTTTACCATCCGTAAATCGTGCAACCAAGTCCGCGCTCAGGATCTCGACTGCAGCTGGTTTTTCGGACCGCATCCTTTTACTGCGGGCTTGCGACCGAAGTTAATCTTTTGTGGTCATTAAAGCTTAAGCAAGTTTTTATTCACTTTCCCGGGGAGTCAGGGTGAGGAAGAGAGAGAGAGAGGGTTGAGACTCATGGCAAATCGGTTACGGACATGTTTACGGTTGCTATGAACTTTGGCCGGCAGGACGGTGTAATAGGGCCTGGCCACGCCATGCTTCTACCCGGCCATGCAATTTCATAAGTTTTGATGAACTTTCCAATTACATTAGGGTAATTATCTGCTCTTGTCCACAATGCGAGCGGTGGGCAATAATTTGAAGGAAAAAAATCTCAAAGGTTTTACGAAATGCAGAGTTTTTTTAAAATAAAAATAGCTCTACAGTTTCTTTTCCAGAAAATTAAAGATTATTATTTTAATCAACGAGAATTGATTTCGATGAACTGAAGCCGATTATTTAAATAGCTTCTTGTTGAAAATGTATCAGGATGGCGAAAGTGGTATTATCTTTACCAAAGAATAGCTAAAGATAAAAGTTGCTAACAATAAACATAAGAAATAAATTACCACACGGTTAAACGCTCGCAAGTTCTAAGCAATGAGCAATTTCACTTAAATCTGATCGTATCAAATGGACATTACACGTGCGCTTGTTAACTTTCTATGAGCATTAATTTACCTTTACCGATTAACTGCCCACCCGTTCTATTACCCTTTGGAGGGAAAAAGATACATCAAACGGTAAAACTAGGCAATACATTACTATTAATTGCTATCAATTTCATTACGACGTGATGTATGGTCGCTATCAAACCTTTCCGTGTCACTCAAATGACTTCTATCGGTTTGCTACCGGGTTGGCGGCCATTTCCACCCGATTGGCCGTAAACATTTCTCTTCCAAATCCACCCCCCAACGAACGCCGCGTAACGTCGTTCGCAATCCATTACCAACGAGTGTGCTTCTTAGAAAAGAAAAAAAGAACAAGGAAATAAACAAAATGGACAAAGTTTATTTATTTTCTTTTCCTCGACGAGGCCGATCCGGCCCCTTCTGCTCAGGCGGAAGTGAAAGTTGAAGGTTAAGTAAATCTACAAACAAATTACACGTTCGTGTTTCACCATCGCATCCCCCAGCTGCGTCGCAAGGGGGGGAAAATTCGAATCAAAAATCGAAAAGATAAACAATCAATTATTAATGAAACAAAAGCGAGAATGCTTCCACCCACGGAACAATGCTTTGTTGCGTGGCGAATCGATCGACTTCTACGACTGAATACAAAGCAGGACGAGAAAATCGAAAATGTGGAAAGGAAAACTTTTCCGGGACTGGCCTTCGTATATCGCTTTGGTATAGAGTTTTTCCAACCAACGAAGTTGCATGTTGTTACGTCTTCGAATTGTCTTTCTTTCGAGCGGCATCAAAATCCATCTCACGCCGATGATGGCCAATTCCACAAGCAACAAGCGTGTTCCGTGGTTGCTTCATCTTTTATTTTGTTTTTCTTGTCCCATTTCCAAACCCGAGATTGAGAAGATCGATTCATTCTCCGGCCCTCCCTTCTAAATGAAAATCCACCGGGCGCCTCCAAGCAAGGCAAGGTCCGCTTGCGAACGATGGCGATAGATTTCCCCAACGATAAGCCCCGTTTGTTCATAAATAAGTGAAATAACCCAATAAATCTTCTAATGTAATCTTTTAATAATGTTGATTTTAAAATTTATGAGCCTTTGCTCAACCCCTCGACCTTGCGGAGGGGAGGGTGGGATGTTTTTTCTTCGCTTCCGGTTTCGGTTTCGTTTTGTTGAGGCTGAAGGTCGGTGTCAACGTGCACCCGAATCTGAGCCGTTGAAAGGCGGTTTTTTGAAGGCGTACGTTTGCGGATGAATTTTTCATTAACCTCGCACAGAAAGAAATTACATCGAAGAAGTTGAATCAAAGTGCAAAAGAGGTCGGTTCTGGGAAAACTGTTAGGGAAAAGAGATCAGTACAATCCAAGGACCAATAAAAGCAGCAATCAGTATGGAAGATAAGATCGAGATTTGGTAAATTATTGAATCCGCTATGATATTTATCAACAGCTTGGACGAGCAAGAGATAGTTTAAGATAAGTAAATTCCAAATAAAAATACTGCAATGATTTGCAAGAATTACATTATTCCGCAGGCAGTAGGTAAATTTGATATTAAATATCTTGCAAATCAGTTCTTAATCAGTTGCTGACTTTGCTAAAAATGTATCTTTCTTCTTATTTTTTTTACCTACTCTTCCAAAAGGATAGAGGATTCTTTAGAGGGAAAGGTAGCAGTTGAGAATTCGGCTATTTAACTTGATCCAAAAACTCAATACCAACACATCGTCATTCACCTTCGGAACCATCTTCCTTCCCCTTGGCTGTCGTGATGTTTCACTTTTATCGCTCTTTCAAGACGTCACGCATGACTGTCCACACTTTGCCGCAAGGTCCCATAATTTCCCTAAGCCCAAGAAAATGGGTTTCCTTCGTCTTCTGTTTACCGGTTTATTTATGTTTTTTTCTTCTCTCTAATCCACTTTCATGCCCCGTCACTGTTTTCATTGAATGCCATGCCATTCACTTTCTAGCCTCGAAGGTGGTTCGATTCGTCTCCCTTTTGCTTCGCAGACAGATCACCTTTCCATAAAAAATTCCTTCCCATCCAACGTATCTTTTCCCCCCAGGGGCCTAAAGACACCGTAACGCTTTCCTCCTTGGACGCGTGTCCTTTCGTGACAAGGAATCGTTTCTGCTATTTTTCAATCTATTAACCACCACCACCAGTACCGGCACTAACGTCTGCAGGCGCTTCCTTCGTTCTCCTGCTGTGCATTAATACTCTCTATTCCTGCCGGGAAGGGGAGGAAAATGGAAATCCATCCAACCACCACCTACACACCGACTCACCCGAGCGCCCGTTTATCGAGCTATCATAATCAATTAATATCCAGTTTGTCTTGCTTTGAGTACACTTTCACTCCCGTTGGAACATCGACCCACATTTGAGCGGGGGGGGGGGGGGGGGGGGGGGGGAAAGGTCATTGAGGAGGATTTCCATCATATGGTGGATCGATTCCTTGAAGAATAGACCAAGACCCTGTACCCTGCGGTGGGACGAAAGTCTTTGGCTTATCCGACCTCTTATTTGTTTTCCCCCCTCCGTTTGCGTCATTTCGCCTCCGCAGTACGGGCTCATATCACGCCATGAGTTGGCACGTTTGCGTCACCCTGTGGTGTATTAACTTTTCGACTCACTTTATCGACCCCCCCGAAAGCCATCATCCCCTGCTTTCCGGAGCGAAGAGCCCCGGAACGGGCGTTGCACGAAGATCGTGATCCGGAACCATTCCGCTTCGACGCGCCCCTGCTGTGAAGAAGAAAAATTAGCCTTTCCTTCACGCTTTCCTGGGAAACTCACGGGCAGGAGGGGTAGCAGGAATACTCGTATATCGACATTAACCCCGACCTTCAAACCGTAGCGAAGACGGCCGAAGACGATGATACGCACGAAAGTAATCCAACAGCTTCTTCTAATTGCCAGTGCTAAATTATTTGATCAATAGCATATCAATTTGCAAGATAAGTTCCGAAGGCCTTAGGAAAACGACGTTCTCGACAAACAATGCCAATGGAGCGAAGGACTGAATGATTGATGACTACTGCCATGGGACTCGTTTTCCATACGATGTTGAACAGTAACAAAAGAGGAGGAGAGGCTGCGAGAAAAAGAAAGATTCTCGAAAAGCATGGAAAAGGTACCTAAAGAGGATTATATTTATCAAATCAACAAAATACAGGGATCAGTTTAGATCAAAACACTGACAAACGCTCACCTTAACGTAGAGAATTGGTTTGAGAAGGATACAATTTTATTTTAAAAGAATTGGAATCCCATACAAAAGTTATGTAAATATATATGGGCTATACACATACTTTATTTGATTTTGAATAATAAAAGCAGTACAAAATCATAGGCATATTAGACATGTTATCTAATTTGGCGATCCCTGTCCCGTATGAAGAGTATCGAGCTTCATAAGACACTGTTTTAACACAACCGAAACATATGAGGTCGTTGTTAACTCTTTTAGATATTATTCAGGCTCGTAGATCACCTTCAAGTGCGGCTACGGAACATCATTGTCGTTGATTTCAGTGAATAGTTGGCACGTGGAAAATTGCTCCAATGAACACCTTTTTTGTCGAGGTGGTTTCCTTTTTGATAATATCGTCCGTTCAAATGGCTGTAAGGAAGATAAATTCAGTGAGACGCTATTACAATGTTTGAGCATATTTAGCATAACTGTACCTGTTATAACATTTGTTGAACCACCATGCTCCCTGGTATGCTATTGCACAATTTTCCATCCCTTCAGTTGGGTTATTATCTTGATCCTTTGTGGAGAACTTCATTCCATTGTGGTGCGTCAATGAGTCACCAAAAGCTCCCGAATACTTTCCTACAGTCAGCTTATACTTTTCCTCCTCACTACCAATTTTGAATTCGTCGTACAACGCGTAAGTCGAGTTTCCTTCGAAATCTTCTAACAACACCAACAGCTCGTGCCGCCCCGATTTCGTCATGACATGAAGATTCTCCAAACCGAGCCAGTGCTCTCCATTGACGTCACCGAATCCATTTTTGTAACTTTCCCAATTCCGGTAAAAGTCCACCGATCCATCGATCCGTCGTTGGAAGACGGTCCAGCCACCGCCTAGATTGTACTTGTTTTCGAAGTTGCAAAGTACCATGAAAGGCTTTTCAGTGCTGCCGTGAGGACGAATGTAAAAAGTGCCACTAGAGGATGATTTTATTTCATCACATGATGTTGGAACCAACCGCGTGTTTGGCTGATCCAAAGCATTGGAAATTTTATTTAACTGCAAGGAAGTTTCATTTGAATGTGTTGGAATACGAACGTTCCATACCTTTTGTGTTTTTGGCAGCACTGTTTTCTTTGGCTGTCAATATGACAGGAAATAAAAAGTCCCTCGCACTCTTGCTGCTGGACTACGAAACGAGTAGCACGTGTTTTTGGTTTTCTTACTAAAATCCCAACAGGTTATGGGCCCAGGCCGTGAAGTTATAGAAAACCAATAGTATTGTCGCGTTTTGTGAGTTAAACAATTGACCGCGAACCTTCTCTTTTTGTTAGTAAAATTGTGTGTGACAATGGGTCAAGACAGTATCAATTTCGACAAATTGAACGGTCGATCGAACTTTTCGACCTGGGAGAAGAAGATGCTATCGTTTCTGCGCACGCGAGATCTCTACAAGTGTGTACAGCCAGCGCCGAACACCGAGAAGGATGAGGACAAACTGTCGCGGGCAGTAGGATGGATCTTCCTGGCATGCGAAGATCATGTCACTCACCACTTCGGGAAGGACGATTCACCTCTTCAAATATGGGAGCTGCTGCGTAAGACGTACGCTGAATCGGGCCAGGGTCTGCATCTGCAGGCGGTTATGACGCTGTCGCACACGTATCGTACGGAGTGCGATACAAACGATGAATACATCGGACGGATGATGGAGGCGTGGCGCCGTTGCACCGAAGTAGGCATTGTTTTCGAGGACAACATTGTGGCGCTATTTATGGTGGGAAACTTGGGTCCCGACTATGAAGCGTTTCGCCAAAGCTTGATCGGGAGTGGACAGAAAATCACTGTAGAGAGAGTGAAATCCGGTTTGCTGGAGTTGACTCCCATTGATCGGCAGAATCCGAGTACGGCGTTTTACTCTGGAACATCCGGTAAAGAAGCAGCAAAGAAACCCTTTGGAATGAGTGGCCCAAAGAAGGTAAAGTGCTTCGGGTGCGGCAAAGTGGGACATTACCGAAACAAATGCCCGAAACTCGTGTCAGGTTCGAGGAATCGAGAAGCAGCAGATTCGGCTGATGCAAGATGTGCGTCAGCGTTTCCAGTTTCACCAAAAAGGTACCAGTACACAAATGATTGGTACCTGGATAGCGGAGCATCTTGCCACATGACAGCGCGGCGGGAAATTCTTTGTGATTTCCATAGAGCTAACGTGCAAGGTGTGATGGTTGCAGACAACAGAAAGCTTGACGTTGTTGGTGTTGGTACGGTGTGCCTATCTATCGATGGTCGTGAGATAACCCTGAAAGATGTTTTGTATGTGCCCAAACTTAAAGCTAATCTGATATCTCTCGATGCAGTTTCCCGATCTAATCATCGTATTGAATTGGAGGATGGCGTTTGTCGTATTTTTAGCAAACCAGAAGGAACGCTTGTAATAGAAGCCAAGTCGTCGGGTGGAACGTATAAGGTCGACGCCAGCGATGTAAGGTGTGCGCTTGCAGTGAACGCAGAATCTGGTGAATGGCATCGCAGAATGGGACATTTGAGTTTTGGAGGACTCAAAAGGATCCAGAAAGCTGATGAGAACTTCAATTTCACCGATACACGTGAGTCGATTAATAACTGTGAAAGCTGTGCTGAAGGTAAACAAGCAAGGAGCGGATTCCGGAAGAAACAAGCAACCTTAATCAAGTCGCGACACATCCTGGAGTTGGTTCACGCCGATCTATGTGGGCCTATGAGTGCATCATTGGGAGGTGCCAAGTATTTTGCCGTGTTCGTGGACGATTTTTCAAGGAAAGTGTTTGTTTCCTTTCTAGCTGAAAAATCAGCGTTAGTCTCAGCGTTTCGAGACTTCGTGACGAAGATGGAAAATCAGACTGGTATAAGGGTTAAACGTCTGCGTTCGGACAATGGTAGGGAATTAGTAAATTCGGAAATGGATAAATTTTGCAAAGGAAAAGGCATTTTACATGAAACGACAGTTCCCTACACGCCCCAACAAAATGGAGTGTCCGAAAGGATGAACCGAACCCTGATTGAGAGAGCCCGATGTATGCTGCAAGACTCAAAGGTGGACAAGAGGCTTTGGGCCGAGGCTGTTAACCATGCCGCTCATCTTGTAAATCGATCAGTTAACCGGTCGCTGGGCAACCGCATTCCTGAAGAAATATGGACAGGCAGTAAGCCAGATTTGTCTTCGTTAAGGACGTTTGGAGAGCAGGCCATGGTTAGTATTCCCAATGTGATGCGCAAAAAGTGGGACCCGAAGTCAGTAGAGATGCAGTTCGTGGGATATTCGGACAAGGTTTTTCGTTTCTATTGGCCCAAGACGAAGCGAGTGTACACCAGTCGAGATGCGACATCCTTTCCACAAAGACCATCGAAAAACGGATCTTTGTTTATAGTCGATAACGATGACGACGGCGAACGTGTAACTAATTCAGTTGGGGCGTCTGATCGAAAGGTAAAAGAAAATAAGGCAGATACAGCCGTTAAAAACGAAGATCAGAAGGACATCGATACTTCCCAAGAAGCGGATTATGAAGACGCTGAAAATGACATCCATGACGATTCCGAGGAGAGCGCAACGGAAGAACTACCCACTTTGAGGCGATCGCAGCGAACAATTCGCCCGGTCATACGCGACGATTACGTTTCATACTTCACCAGAGATTGTAATCCAGAGGACCCGAAAGATCGAAATGACGCGTTGAGTACACATGACGCGAAACTCTGGGAAAGGGCAATGAGTGAGGAGTTATCTTCGTTCCAGAAGAATCAGACCTGGACATTAGTGGATCTTCCTGAAGGGCGCAAAGCCATTAAAACGAAATGGGTATTTAAAAGGAAGCGCGCAGAAGATGGCAGTGTAGTCAGACATAAAGCACGCCTAGTTGCCAAAGGATGCAGTCAACAGTACGGCGTTGATTATGCTGAAACCTTTTCCCCAGTAGTTCGTTATGGCTCGCTACGTCTATTAATTGCAATGGCTGCCCAGAAGGGCATGAATATTGACCAAATGGACGCAGTTACAGCGTACCTACAAGGAAAAATAGACGAGGAAATATATGTAATGCAGCCCGAAGGTTTTGAAGATGGCACTGGCAGAGTTTGCAAGCTGAATAAGGCCATGTATGGTCTCAAACAAAGTGGACGTTGCTGGAACAGTTGCCTAGATAAAGCTTTAATCTCATTCGACCTCAAAAGATCAGCTGAAGATCCTTGCGTCTATTACAATAGCAACAGCAGCTTGATAGTAGCAATATATGTCGATGACATATTGATTTTTTGGTCCGATGCGAAGGTACGTGATAAGCTTAAGGCCAAACTATCTAAAAATTTCTTTATGAAAGATCTTGGTCGAGCCCGAACTTGTGTAGGTATGACCATCACATATGATGATGATACGATCAGCATAGATCAAACCACATATGCAAAGGAGATTATTCAGCGCTTCAATATGCAAAATTGTAAACCAGTCTGTTCGCCCTGCGATATTTCACATCAGTTAGCTGCAGCCACTGAAGAACCTAATGATGACGTGCCTTATCGTGAAGCTGTGGGAGCCCTACTTTATCTGGTACAAGGGACTAGACCCGATTTGGCCTTCGCCGTGAGTAACGTTAGCAGATACAACGACCGGCACGATCATACACATTGGACAGCTGTCAAAAGAATCTTGAGATACCTCAAGGGCACCGTCGATTACAAAATCTGCTATCGTCGTGGATCGGGCGAAAACCTTAGCGGTTACGTCGACGCAGATTGGGCTAGCGAACGAGACACCTGCAGATCGCATTCCGGCTATGTCTTCAAGTTGGCAGAAGGAGCTGTGTCGTGGTCGTGTAAACGGCAGACATCCGTCGCAGTTTCCAGCACTGAAGCAGAATACGTTGCCATGGCCCACGCAACGAAAGAGGCGATTTGGTTACTCCGTTTTGTTAATCAGTTCGAGGAGCAAAAGATGATTAAAATGTATTGCGATAATCAAAGCGCTATGATAATGGCTAGTAGAGAAGCTTACAGTCCTAGAGCTAAGCATATTGACGTCAGCTACCATTTTATTCGAGAATTTGTCAGTAAAGGCCTGGTACATCTCGAATACATCCCATCCGCGAATAACATTGCCGATGGATTGACCAACGGAGTGAACGGCATAAGAATAAAATTTTGCGTTGAAGGCTTCGGGATATGTGCTTCCAAATAAATGTTGACATGGTATGGTCCGAGTTGGGGTGTTGGAATACGAACGTTCCATACCTTTTGTGTTTTTGGCAGCACTGTTTTCTTTGGCTGTCAATATGACAGGAAATAAAAAGTCCCTCGCACTCTTGCTGCTGGACTACGAAACGAGTAGCACGTGTTTTTGGTTTTCTTACTAAAATCCCAACAGAATGTAACATTACGATCTGAGACTGGATGGATTCAATGTTATTCTGAAGTTGTACCAACCGACTTGGAGATTCGTTTTTCTTGCTCTTTGATCACGTGCTCCATGCGATGCTTGATCTCTTCCAATTGCTTCCCGTGATACTCGAGGGAAAGCTTCAAATCATCCAATATTTCCTTCCGAAAATCGATCATAGCGTGAATAACCGCTTCCATCACGGTTGGCGCGTCACCATCAGCCATCACCTGCTCGTTTAATGTCATTGTTATGTTCAACACTAGGCACAGATACACACTTGTGATCTTCATTGTAAAGTATTGACTTCTCGTAGCACAAATCACTTTGCGAAGGTCTCGGTTTGAGTACTGGCGATATACTGGCAGCATAATCCTGTTACAGGGTGCCATTCAAAACAGAACGATATAATCACGAACTTTTTACCCAAAGAAACTCGTTGCTATCTACGAACTAGTCAATGCCTAATTCAATGATTCATACGGTTCGTTGGTGTCGAAAGTTGTTAACAATAACATACATGACTCACGACTCCTACCCACACAACACATATGCATGTAAATCAAATATCAACTTGAAATAATCGTACTTCTATGCAATATGATTGAATCGTAAATGATGCTAAAATAATGCTTATACGTACAAAAGTGGAGGCGCTAACCGTACATTATTCAAAATGTATACAGTCTGACAAGAAAGTATCCGTACAGTCACCAATTTCAACTTCAAGCCTAGTTATCTCAGCGACTACGTGACCTAGGACAATTATTTAAACGACATATCGTAGATAAACTTCTATTCTATCCAATGAGGTCTTAACATTTCGAGAAAGTTACTTGTAGTTCACTTTGTTCTATAGAAACCCAAAAAAAGGCTCAAAATCGATGACAAAAAAGTATCCGTACACCCACCTTTCTTGAAGAAAAACACCGGTTTGGTGAGGTTCTAGTTGGCAAAATATCAACCTAGTCATTATTTTGAGTTATCAAGTGTCTAATAGTATGGCGGCAACAATTTTATATCCTCATTTAACGTGAAATGGCCGGTGAAACTAGGCAAACAGCTGCAACCGATAGAGAACTATCTTTTTCATGTGATGTAAAGGGAACCTAACTTGGCAAGTTTATGAACCCTGTGAAAAATCTCATGCTAAGTCTCAGGAACTTATAATTTGTCAAATTAACCAGGATGCAACTAGACTAAACCCTGCAAACAGACATCTTTCGTGGTTACTCAATCGCTATGGAAGGGTGATTGCTCGAAAAGCTATGAAGTCCTCCATACTTAGAGTTCTCAAACATGACGAACGAAGTGTCTAGATCATCAATCATATGATATGGATTACAACTCTTAAGAAGGTTTTTTGGAAATAACAATTACATTGCATAATTGTACGTTGCAAACTTTTCGTTTCTTAGGAAAGAATAAGGAAGACTGGGGATTAGAAAATCGCTGTATTTTGATGCCATTGGCGTGTAGGCTCAGTGTTTTATACACTATATATAGACTTAATACAGACAAAATTAAGCAATTTTGGCCAAAAACGAATAACAATAGACACCAGACGTCGAACTCAACCATCAGTACGAGCAACGTTGTTCCAACGATAAAACACAGTAGTTGAGATTATGTGTTATGGTGTTCCAAGGCCATAAATCGAACTGGAAATATTGAATTAACTATGAATCATCTGTGGGACATAGTCTACTTCGCCCATTTTGTCACTTGGACAAGCCATGCCTAGGATAAACTTTAAATGTTCAATAATATGGTCTCTGAGTAAAATAACGATCTCTAGAATAGGCCATGTATTGTCTAAGAGTGACCACTTTATGAGACCGTACAAGTGTTAACGATACTCCCAAAGTCTCCGGAATCGATCTCTATACAACATTTGTCGAAAGATACCTAGATTTACCATCAACGGGACATTATGTTGATCTTAGTAGACATCTTTAGAACTATTATGGAATCGGGTCAAATTTCCAGCATCTTTCGATAAGAAAACTGGTAGAAATGACACCTTGGCACTTGTAGGCTATTATTGAGGCACGTGGCATTGATTGCACCATATTGGCACACAATGTACGGATGGCATATCATCAATACTCATCATGTACGGATACTTTTTTGTCATCGATTTTGAGCCTTTTTTTGGGTTTCTATAGAACAAAGTGACCTACAAGTAACTTTCTCGAAATGTTAAGACCTCATTGGATAGAATAGAAGTTTATCTACGATATGTCGTTTAAATAATTGTCCTAGGTCACGTAGTCGCTGAGATAACTAGACTTGAAGTTGAAATTGGTGACTGTACGAATACTTTCTTGATAGACTGTATGTTTAGTCGTATATTTTCTAAGTCGGCATCATATACGACTTACGATATACATCAGCCGGACATTGCTCGTTTATCTATACGTATGCATAAAGAAAATCGTATTACATTCTTAATCGGCATCATATGGAACAAAGAATATACATTGCTCGTACATTGTCTATGCTTACTGCGATTCCGATTCGAAAAATACTAATATGTGATTCAATTTCTTCAACTTAATACGACTTCGTGTTGTGTGGGTAATCATAGATGGTAAACAACAAATCACAAAAAATTAACAAAAACTGCACCAATACAAAGAAGCATTTGCGTTTCATAGTACCACCACTATGTTTCCATCAGTTCCGTCCTTACCCGCGCTGCCGAGATTTATCATCAGTGCATTTTTTGTATTAGAAGCTTTTAAATAATACATGAATTGAAATATCTGATTTCGAGAAATTCAAAAACGCTACAGAACACACTACAGCACTACATGGGGCTTGTAGAAACATCAGTATACTGTCGTGAAACAATTTTGTAAAACCGATTTTTTCAAACATCGGTTCGGATAGTGAAAATCTATTTTTGCTAATGAATAAGGCAAATATAATAACATAAACACATCATGCTGTATATACCTTGAAATATAGTGCACGGGAAAGCGGTTTCATACAAGATCAAATAAATACAACATGTCTTATTTACAGTGTTGGATAAAACTGGTTTATGGCGTCCATTATTCTTTCTTGAGCATATTAAATTTCCTGTTACAAGACTAGTCCGATATACTTCGTCCATTTTGATAAAAGTTCACGTTAAAGACAAGACTAAATTCGCTTTGCATATCCATACAGTTACATACATACTTTATTTGATTTTGAATAGTGAAAGCAGTATAAAACATTACCAAATTGCCAAAAATCTAATCATAGGCGTTCCATTTTGTTATCTTTCTTGGTGATCCCTGTCCCGTATGAAGAGTATCGAGCTACATAAGTCAATGTTTTAATACAACCGAAACTTAAGAGGTCGTTGTTAACTCTTCTAGATATTATTCAGGCTCTAAGATCACCTTCAAGTGCGGCTGCGGAACATCATTGTTGTTGATTTCAGTGAGTAAATGGCATGTGGAAAATCGTTCCAATGAACACCTTGTTTGTCGAGGTGGTTTCCTTTTTGATAATAGCGTCCGTTCAAATGACTATAAGGGAGTTAAATTGAACATATTATTAAAAAGTTATACAAAAACGTTAAAGAAATTTAGTATGAAGAAATGTACCTCCAAAAGCAACTTTTGAACCACCAAGCACCCATATAATTATTCGCACAGCCACTTTCACTATCACCTAGATCATTATCTTGATCCTTTGTAGAGAACTTCATTCCATTGTGCTGCGTCAATGAGTCATTAGCAGTTCCCGAATACTTTCCTACGGTCAGCTTATACTTTTCCTCCTCACTACCAATTTTGAATTCGTCGTACAACGCGTACGTCGAGTTTCCTTCGAAATCTTCTAACAAAACCAACAGCTCGTGTCTTCCCGACTTCGTCATGACATGAAGATTCTCCAAACCGAGCCAGTGCTCTCCATTGACGTCACCGAATCCATTTTTGTAACTTTCCCAATTCCGGTAAAAGTCCACCGATCCATCGATCCGTCGTTGGAAGACGGTCCAGCCACCGCCTAGATTGTACTTGTTTTCGAAGTTGCAAAGTACCATGAAAGGCTTTTCAGTGCTGCCGTAAGGACGAATGTAAAAAGAGCCACTGGAAGACGATTTTATTTCATCACATGATGTTGGAACCAACCGCGTGTTTGGCTGATCCAAAGCATTGGAAATTTTATTTAACTGCAAGGAAGTTTCATTTGAATGTAACATTACGATCTGAGACTGGATGGATTCAATGTTATTCTGAAGTTGTACCAACCGAGTTGGAGATTCGTTTTTCTTGTTCTTCGATCACGTGCTCCACGTGATACTTGATCTCTTCCAACTGCTCCGTGTGAAACTCGAGGGAAAGCTTCACATTGTCCAATATTTCCTTCCGAAAATCGATCATAGCGTGAATAACCGCTTCCATCACGGTTGGCGCGTCACCATCAGCCATCACCTGCTCGTTTAATGTCATTGTTATGCTCAACACTAGGCACAGATACACACTTGTGGACCTCATTGTAAAATATTGACTTCTCGTGGCACAAATCACTTTCCGAAGGTCTCTGTTCGAGTACTGGTAATATACTGGCAGCTCAATTCAGTTGCCGTTGAAAGTTGTTAACATCAGAGATTGACTCTCGATTATTAATTACAGTCGGCAAGCAACAAATCACTAAGGCTTAACAAAAATTTCACCAATATGAAGAAAAGTTTGCGTTTCACAATACCACCACTATGTTTCCGTCAGTTCCGTCCAAACCAGTGCTGCCGAGAATTATCATTAGTGCATTTTTTTTGTATAACAAACTACTAAATAATATACGATTTGAAATATCTGATTTAGAGAAATAAAAAAAACGCTACAGAACACACTACAGCATTACATAGGGCTTGGAGAAACGTCAATATACTATCGTGAAACAACCAGTTTTGTCCAATCGATTTTTTCAAACATTGGTTCGAACTGTGATAAACTATTTTTGATAGTTAATTAGGCATCGAGTGAACAGCAAAACATAAACACTTCTCACTAGGCGATTTCGAGCAAATCATCCTAAAAAATGTCCTACGTGCAGAGGCGGATCATAGGGTAAGCAAACTAAGCAGTTGCTTGGGGCCCCGAGCTTTCCAGGGGCCCCGTCGTTTTGGCCCATGTTTTTATTCTTTTACAACAGTTGCTTGTTCAGCAAATGCGTGATGGGGTTATGAATTTACTTTTGAATGAAAGTAAATCTAGAACATGAAAATGTCAGAATGATCCAGCTTATCTGAATTGTGTTTTGACGCAAAACAGGTGCCATAGTTGTTTAGGTTAAAATATGAGATTGATGCACAGGCGTACATTAAAGAGATCAGTCTTGAAATTTGATAAAAGAAGAGGAAAAAGCTCACAATAGTTTTAGGATATTGGACATGAATTAGCAAAATGTGCTGCACATTTCCAAATATAGTAAATATGATTAAAATTATTCGTGATTTTTCATTTTTAAACATTTCAAAATTGTCCATCTTGAATCGCAACAACCAATTCATTAAAAAAAAATAAAAATCAATCACTTGTCTAATTGGTTAATAGAAAATGATATTCGTGGAAAAAGATTCTCTCGAAAGGTTATTGATGTTTTTGCATTAATTGAGTCTTTGCAAACCAGGCTTTTAGCAATGCAGTTTTTCAATCAAATACCACTAAGGAAAATTGTACGTTAATTTAAATTCGATTCCTCAATAAAAAATATATGGTTTAATCAAAATTGAAATTTTAGAAATTTTGGGATATAGAATTGAATGATGAAAGTATTGCATGTTTTTGGGGCCTCCAATTTATAGCTGCTTGGGGAACCTAGAATGCTTAATCCGCCTCTGCCTACGTGAAACAAACATCGAGCATCGAAAAAAGTAGGACGTTTACTCGGGCGTACCACGGTTTTAGGACGAGCCTTTTTTTTTTTTAGCTAGCGGGCTTATGATGCATACACCTTGAAATACAATGCAAGGGGAAAGCAGTTTCATAACAGATAAAAATAAATATACCATGTCTCATTTACAGCGTTGGACAAAACTAACACGCGACGAGCATTTTTCTTTCTTGAACATATTTAATTTCCTTTTGCAAGACTAGTCCGATATCATTCGTCCATTTTGAAAGGTAATGTTAAAGATAAGGTTAAACTCGCTTTGCATATCCATATGGTTTCTACACATGCTTTATTTGATTTTGAATAATAAAGACAGTACAAAAATTACCAAGTCACCAAAAATCTAATCATATGCATATAAGATTTGTTATCTTTCTATGCGATTCCCGTATGAAGCAGTATATGCGAATGATTCCCGTATGAAGCAGTATTGAACGATAACATAAGACACTGCTTTTAAGACAACCGAAATCAACGAGGTTGTTTTTCATTCTTCTATTCTCTGCGGAACAACATTGTCGTTGATTTCAGTGAGTAGATGGCACGTGGAAAACCATGCCAATGCACACCTGTTTTGTTGAGTTGCTTTCCTGCTTGATAATATAGTCCGTTCAGATGACTGTAAGGGAGGTAAAATGTTTTCACTTATATTAAAATATTGTATGAATCTTTTAAAAAAATGGTATGAAGAAATGTACCTGATATAGCAACTTTTGAACCACCAAGCTCCCTTAAAAGAATTCGCACAGTCACCTTTACTAGATCGATCATTATCTTGATCCTTTGTAGAAAACTTCATTCCATTGTGCTCCGCCAATGAGTCATTAGCAGTTCCCGAATACTTTCCTACGGTCAGCTTATACTTTTCCTCCTCACTACCAATTTTGAATTCGTCGTACAACGCGTAAGTCGAGTTTCCTTCGAAATCTTCTAACAACACCAACAGCTCGTATTTTCCCGACTTCGTCATGACATGAAGATTCTCCAAACCGAGCCAGTGCTCTCCATTTACGTCACCGAATCCGTGTTTGTACATTGTCCAATTCTGGTAAAAGTCCACGGATCCGTCCATCCGACGCTGGAACACAGTCCACCCTGCGCTGCGATTGAAGTTGTTTTCAAAATTACACAAAACCAAGATAGGCTTTTCAATGTATTCATAAGGATTGATGTAATAAGCTCCAGTGGCGTTGGATTTGACCTGACTACATGAGCCAGGCGTATTTAAATCGTCAAATATTTCTCGAATTTCATTGTTTTCCCTTTTCAATCGTTTTTCTTGTTCTTCGACCATGTACTCTACGTGGTACTTAATCTCTTCCAACTGCTCCGTATGAAACTCGAGGGAAAGCTTCAAATTGTGCAATATTTCCCTCCGAAAATCCATCAAAGCGCGATTAACCGCTTCCGTCACGGCTGGCGTGTCACCGTCAGCCATCACCTGCTCGTTTAATATCATTGTTACGCTCAACACTAGGCAAAGATAAACACTTGTAAACCTCATTGTGAAGTATTGAATTCTCCTAGCACCATCACTTTCCGAAGGTCTCTGTTCGAGTACTAGGAATATACTGACAGCACAATCTTGTGCCGAGGTGCCGTTCGAAATTGGACGATATAATCACGAACTTTTCACCCAAAGAAACTAGTTTGATTCGTTCAATGATTCATTCGATTTTTTTTGCTGTCGAAAGTTGTTAACAACACATACATCAGACCTTGACTCACAATTTTACTCATATATGGTAAGCAACAAATCGATAAAAATGTACAAAAACCACACGAAAACAAAGAAAACTTTGCGTTTCGTTGTTATTGGCTGTTAAACTTGTGTTGTGATTAAGAACTCATAGATAAATTTTATTTAATAACATAATGTTTTTCGTTAGAGTCAATGTTTTTCTACGCTGTGTGGCATCTAGCTAGTTCCAAAGCCGCCTCACACATGTCGTATCTTGACTACATCGCTAAACAGTATATTTCACCCCTATAGTACACCCCAGTGACGGTGGTGTCCACCAAATTCAAGCCACGCCTGTCTGATGCTGCGAGCTGAGAGCTTCGGCCTTTTGACCGAACAACTGCAGTTCCATCTTAACTCGCGCAATCGTAGTATATGTTGTCGATCTATTTTTTTCTTCTTGGCATAACGTCGACCGTAATCCGGGAAGCAGCGGTTGGCACATGTTTTCCAAAAAGGGTCAGCAATTCCGGAAGCGCGGGCCAGATAACGACGATTTTATGTTTTCAAAGTAATACTAAACTCTTATGTATAGATTATCAACTTCCTAAATAGTAAAGTTATATAAAAGTGATGATAGCTAGAATATTTGAAATTTTATCTCTAAACTTATTTAAACATTTTCATTTTCATAGAATTATGATCAACATATACATTTTGGATTATTGTACTATGAATTGCTTTCTTGAATTGTACTTGCATTTAATCCATTTCAATAGCCTACTGTTGAACAATCGATCTCGGGAATGTGCTTTTCTGTATTGTTGAAAATAACTCTTCCAATTTCATAATCCTGTCTTTCTATGTTTTATAACCGAAAAGTAAGTGGTACTTTTATTACCACTTCATTGTCGATAATAAAATAGCAGACAGTATTGCTATTCTAAACACAAAACTACGTGAACATCACGTTGCTAGAAAAGCGCATCGTTGATGGTTGGAGATGAATATATTTTATCTCATCCATTTGTTTATACTTGCATATTTTTTACGTGTTTCATTTTGTTAAAAAAACTAGACTTCCAACCACCGAGCAAACCCTAAATGGCTGTGGGAGAGACGAGCAAGAAAAAAAACACAGACAAACTTGGAGTATGCAATGACAGAAAAAACTGGGCTACATTACAACAACAAGGCGCTCTACTGCGAGTAAAAACCACCCCACGGAAAAAGTTGGATGCAAATGGACGGTAAAAAAGGAAAAACAGCCACCAAACACTGCCACCAGCGGATCGTCCTTTCATCATTACTGCCCCGAAACGCTTTCCACGCTTGGCGGTGTAAATAATAGAACAAAAACAAAGATAGAACCCAGAAAACAAAAGGGAAAGTTGTCGCATGCTTTGTTTCCCATTTCCTTAGGCCTACTTCGACGAGAGATGAGTGTTGTATTTTTTATTATATCCCCACGCCTACCATTTTCCACGCAACGACCGTGCTGTCATTGTTCTTTTTTTCGTCAACCTATATTTTTTAACATTTTTGATGTGGTTACTGTTTCGCTTTCGCACCCAATGGCCATTTTCAACCCCTACCCTGGGGGTGGGAAAAGTATCTGGTTTATATTTGATGCCAATACACCGGGTGCGGTAGAGTTTCTTTCATCTGGCTGTTTGTTACTTACAGCAAAAGAAAACAAAAAAGAAAAACCGGAAGCAACGGCACACCGCCGACCGGGAGATGAGCTGATTGTATAATTTTGAATTTTAATGACGCGCGTGATTGTCGTCCGGTCTCGAACTGCATACCGTTTCGAAACGGTATCAATTTTTGTTTCTGTTTTCCTACTCCTAATTTCCTTCCTATCCTCACGTCGCAGTCTCTCTTGAAAATTGATAATGATGGCTTTGGTGACCGTCTTTTTCCTTTCGGTTTGGCTTTCGCTCGGTGGGGCGAAAAATTGCTTTCTTGCTGCCAATTATGGCCCGAGAGCGGGAATCTCTTCTGATCCATCAGCAAACAGGAAGCTAATTGAAATTCATCTCCCCTCGGGTGCGATAACGATGCAAATTAGGTTAGTGACGATTCGTTAATTTTTCTATCCTCGCTGTATATGTTATTGGAAGACAATACTTTGAAAAATGATTTTATTCAATTATTGAACAATATTTGGGGTCTGTACAAAAGGATATAGTGTTTTAAATAGCATCAGATTGTTGAATATTTTCAAGTGAATCTGATAGTAATCTAGTTCTATTCGATCGTGCTGCGAAGAAATTAAATATTAACAAACCCATTACGACAGGGACTGTTTGGAATAAATATTAGCATAGTGGATTTCGTGAAGTCTCACTCTACCTTGACGCCAATATAGTTTCTCATTCTTTGCAACACCGAGAACAATACCTCCGCAAATCGTCAATCGTCTTTTGTGCAAATAAAACAATTCCGTAAGTCAATTCTATAGTCTTTTGCACGCCATAGTCTGCCGGCATTCCCGTTCCGGGCTGTTCCTTCCTCCCTAATGGGTACGATTTAAATCATTTCCACAAACACATTTCCGCCCTCTGGTTGGCACCTTGCCGCATGTTGACTCAATCACTGTCTCGGAGTGTGAGGGATGAATGTGTTTCTTCGTTCGACTCAAGTGTTGTCATACAATGCTCCAACGAACCTATTCACATAGCGCCCCGCTGGTGGGAATGGCGGGGAGGAGAAGTGGTTCTTTCTTCTACAAACAGCCCAAGTGGCCTCTTGTATGTGCCATCGTGCTGTTCGAGCGAGAACTCCTCCTTCTCCTGCCATCGCTTCGAACGCAAAAACCCGATAAGCAACTTGTCATCCGAATGACAATGAACACACTTACCCGACCCCGATTTTCCCCGGAACAGCAACAAGCTGTCTCGGCAGCGCCAGCACCAGCTGGTTTGAGCTCAACCGTATCAAGTTTATTTTTCCTTCAGTTCGCGTCCTTTTTTCCTGCCATTGCTTCACGGAGAAGCGGAGCGAAACTTGTGGCGCACAAAGTTGGACCAGTGTTTCCCCCTGGAGCATCCGATGGTGAACGGTTTTTCCGTCGTCAAATGGAACTACAATGAACTCCACCGACCATTGCCACGACAGTTGAAGTTGCACAGTACAACAGCTAAACAAATAATCATTATATTGTAATTTAATTGAACGGACCAAAGTTCAAAAAGATTCGCCCGAGTTTATTTTTCTCATTCGCCTGCTTTCTCTTTTTCCCACTTGATTGAACCATCCTTGGATTGCTTTCCCCTCTCCAATTGGGATGCATCGAGATGGGAAATAAGGTTTTTCCACCTGAATATACTCCGGTATTATTCCCATCTTTGCTTGTAGCCACCGGAAAAAACCCGGCACCTTCAATTGCAGATGCCGGGGAAAACGGTGTTGGTCGGGAAAAGTTTGCCCACTCATTATCATCAACAGTCGGCGTCATTAAGGACGTGCTTGTGGGCTGCTGCTACTGCTGCTGTTGGCACTTTATGCTGAATTTTCCTTATGCGGCGCAAGGAAAGCAAAAAGTTACGCCACCTAATTGTTTGTTTACGCTGTCGTTTCATTTTATTTGATTGATCCAACATTTGGCACCTCATCAACACCAGCTGGGGGGTGGTCATTATTCGGTCATGAGGAAAAGTTTCTTTTTCGTCCGCTTCGCCCGCTCAAGTGATATGCTCTAATGAGGCAATTCTGTGCCGTCCCTCTTGTACCTTCTCCTTCCGCAGTTACTACGCATCGACACTCTTCGGCCCGCTTCAGCAGCAACCGAACTCGCAACCCCGACCCCTCAAACGGCAACGGTTGATGGCTCCCGGGCGCATGGGAATGACACCCAAGTTGAACGGTGCCGGGCCCATCCTCGGACACGGACATCCCCAGCAACAGCAACAACAGCAGCAGCAACAGCAACAACAACAGCAGCAGCAGCAACAGCAGCAACACATGCAGCTGGCGGCACACACCCAGCAGCAACTGCAACAACACCTGCAGCAGGCGGCCACGAGTCCGGTGGCGAACGCTTGCCAGCAGCTCGGCAGCTTCTACAACCAACAGACCAACCAGATCGGCTCCAGCAATGGCGTCCAGATGGGTCCGCTGGCGAACGGGGGGTGCATCGGCTCGAACGGGTACATCAACAACAACAACTGCATGATGAACGGGGTCGAGCTGGGCGGAAATGTGGTGGCGGTGGTCGGCGGCCCTGCGGGAGGTTGCAACATGTCGAGCTACACCAACGGCCAGCACGTGGTGGGGCCATTCAAAACGTACAGTGAGTATTGGCTTTTCCACTTTTAACCTTCAACTTAAAACTAATATGAAGTATTTTAAACGCATCGAATTTTTCACTTTTAACCTTGAACTTAAAATTAATATGAAGTATTCTAAACGCATTTTTCATATCGGTTCAAAACATAACAAACCACAATTTCTCGACGTTCGAAATGAATCATTGAAAAATAATTTAAATGTTATATGATTTCTCAACGTTCATATAAACGTTCAAATCTGTTTCTAATTATTCCTACCTTATAATAGCTTTTACCTTTCTTGGAAGACATAAATAATACCAAATTATGGAATAAATCAAAAATATGTAAGGTACACAGTGGCGGATTTACATTCTTGGGGGCCCTAAGCGGTAAAATGAATGGGGCCCCCGCACTACCGTAAAAAGTAACAGATTTTCGTCTTGTTTATATGCTTTTTAATAAAATCAATGTTAGATATCATTTTATCATAAAAAAGTTTTCTGGCTGACTCCTCGAAGTTCTATCTATGTTGTTTAACAAGTCTTATGCAATAAAGAATTTTTATTAAAAATGGTATGCAGAACAAACGCATTGCTTACATTGAAATTGTTTAAGTTTTTCATTCGCATTATTTTATTCTTATGCTTGATAATTTCCAAAATTTTGTTGTTTTGATGCAAATATATGCTTGTTTACAATTAATAAACTATAAAAAATGTATCTTCTGTTACTCTTCAACTCTGATTATATACCGGACCAAACTTTCTTTATTTTATTATGGTTCTTAGCATTAACTTTTATAGGACAAAGTAAAAATATCCACTATTGATCAGTTACAATTACAGCCTGTTGTGAACTGTTCGCTAAGCATTTTTCGAGTGTCTTTGCCGGACCGTCTAGTTGTGCACCGATAACTGCACAGGGGGTGCCGACTACGTCGACGGACACCGTAGATAGTGCCAACTTAAATATTGACCTACGCACTGTACTCGATGCAATCAGGAAATTAAAACCATCTTTTGCTCCCGGTCCGGACGGTATTCCCGCCGTTGTGCTAAAAAAGTGTAGCACCGTCATTGCTCCCTTACTGCTTAAACTGTTCAGTTTATCTCTAAATTCGTCATCTTTCCCAGCAGTATGGAGACAGGGCTGGCTTGTTCCCATTCCCAAAAAGGGCAATCCGTCAATTGTCTCCAATTATCGTGGCATCTCCCTTCTATGTGCAAGTGCCAAGGTGCTTGAAGGGATTGTTCACTCGTCCTTACTATTCAGTTCCCGGAATTGCATCGTCCCACAACAGCACGGGTTCTGCCCTAAACGCTCAACCCTAACTAACTTACTTTCTTTTTCAACTTTTATTTCCACCAAATTTGAAGCCGGTTTGCAAGTAGATGCAGTATATACTGATTTTAAAGCAGCATTTGACCGCATCCCTCATGCGCGTCTCCTTGATAAGCTGTCCAAGATGGGATTCGGCATATCCATTGTTGGATGGCTGGAGTCTTTTATATGCAATCGTTCATTTCGCGTCAAACTTGGATCTCATCTCTCTCAACCTTTTTCCCCTGCAGCTGGGGTCCCTCAAGGTAGTGTATTAAGCCCTTTACTTTTCGTTTTATATATTAACGATATCAGTGCTGTCCTTCCCCCCGACTATTTCTTGTGTTACGCAGATGACATCAAGATTTTTATGCCAATATCATCTCCCAGCGACTGCATGAGTTTGCAAAGGCATCTCAATCTTTTCAATGTATGGTGTACAGAGAACAATGTGACCCTCTGTCCAGAAAAATGTAATGTTATATCCTTCTGCCGCTCTCGGTCCCCGATCCTTCATACGTACTACCTAGACAACACTCAAGTCAGCCGGGTTAGTACGATTAAAGACTTGGGTGTGTTACTCGATAGTAGATTAACCTTTTCGGCACACATCGACGCCGTCATCACTTCGGCCCGTAGAGTTTTGGGCCTAATTAAACGTATGGCAAGTGATATCTCCGACCCATTTTGTCTCAAAACTTTATTCTGTTCGCTGGTGCGCTCAATTTTAGAATACTGTGCTGTTCTATGGGCCCCTACTACAAGATCTGGTATCGACAGGTTAGAGGCGATCCAACGATCGTTTACTCGATTCGTATTTCGTAGGGCGGGGAACACCTCCCCTTTGCCACCCTACGAATCTAGATGTCAAATGCTGGGTTTAACAACATTGGAAGCGCGACGCACCTTAGCGCAAATTATGTTCATTGCCTCAACCCTCTCCAACGCGTTTGATGCCCCTCATATCCTTTCTGCTGTGGGTCTCGCTGTCCCTTCCCGCGGTCTACGCCCTCGTCAACCTTTATCCATTCCTACACGCCGTACTCCAGCCGGTTTTAACGATCCTCTTCTGCGCGCTCTGCGTCTTTTTAATACTCATAGCCATCTGTTTGACTACCATATCCCACTATCCTCCTTCAGAGCCTGCCTCCTAGAATCTCTTATATCCTAACCCACCCTATACTCCTATTTGTAACCCTCTCCCCTGCGGAGTTCTAGCATAAGTAAGTTGTTAAGTCTGCTGGCGGACAACTTGAATACTGAAATAAACAAACAAACAAACAAACAAACAAACAAACAATTTATTACGTGTCGATCATAAGAGCAAATTAATGAATTCTATCGAGTATTGTTTAAGTATAAATTTTACAAACTTGGCCGCTGAAGGTTCGGGGCCGCTCAGTCCGTGCACCGTTAAATCCGCCACTGAAGATACATTGATCTTAGTACATTCAAAATCCCATTAATTTATAAGCATCTTGTTCTTATATTTAAACTTTCTTTTATCAAAGTCGGTTACCTTTACCAGAAATTTACAAATAATCTCTTCCTTGAATTAAACATCAACTTCATAGAAATAACAGTTAGATCAGTAAAACAGTTAAAACTCAACAGAAGACAAAGTAAAATAGAAAAAATAACTGGAGCACATGCTTCCAATGACTTTAATCTGTTGCTTGCCATAACAAGCGGAGTGAATTAAAGTGAACCCCTTCACATGCGGATGTTTACACCACCTTTGATGCTAGAAACCGGCGACCGGTTCAAATATTGATTGCCACAAAAAACCCACATTCAAAACAGCTCCAACCAAGGATGGCCCAGTAGAGAGGTGGCCAAGGCTACGCAAAACCCCTCTATCCACTTGTTGTCCTTCGGCTCATCCTCGAGAGAAGGATTACGAGGGAAGGGCAAGACCAAAAAACTCCTTGACGGCCTCATTCCGTCCACATTTACGGGCACCGGAAGTCGCTCAATCCCATCGCATGCCGGCATCGTGTTGGTGTCGAAGGCATCGTTCAAGCGTACACCCTGGGAAGGGAAGAGAGAGAGGGTTGGGTGGTCGGGGTCAAAACGGTTGCTCGCCGGCAAAAGTGCTCCGGTTTGCCGCCGGCCACTATCTCGACGGCCGAAGAAAATGGTCTCATTTACAATTCATTGAATTTACATTCATAATTATACTCCTACCATCCAATGCGGGCCGTGACGGACGAAGTTTCCCTTTCGGTGCGCCCTTCGGCCCGCTCCCTCCAGAAAGTGAACGGGTTTGGCTGTTTTTTTGTATAGCGAACTCCATCTTCTGTCCCTTTGGAAGCATGCTGACGATGCTACGAAAGTACAAACCTCCGGCGGGCTTCTGTGTACCGATGCGAAACTCCATGCAACTCGCAACTTGTCCTTGTCCTGCCGAGCGCTCCTTTCCTTGAGGCCTTTCCACCGTAAAGTTTCCACCGAACGGTTTTCTTTTGATTTTAACGATGATTCGGTCGTGTAATGAACTGTGGCGAAAGCGAACGAGAAGCGACCGACCGACCGATTCCTTTACCAACCCCATTAAGGAAGCATCCTTGGGCGATCAACAAGCCGTACGCCTTACCAACCGGAAGCGACATTCTGTGTTACGGGGGCAAAGCACCCTTGCGACGAAAGCTAATGACTGTACTCACCATGGACCATGGCTAGGTTCCAGTTCAAGAAACGATCTCTTTCGCACACATATACTTTCCTACTTGTCTCTGTTAGAAAACAGGACCCTCAGAGGGTCAAACCCTCGGTAGGACGAAGGAATAGAATCTTACCAATTTTGAGGAGCGAGAAAGAGAACCGACGGAGAAAGTTTTCATTACAACCGAGCACAATCTTTCGGCCCAATGTGGAACGCCGCAGGACATTCGGGAAGAAAATGAAAACGGGGAAAACCCGGGAACTGCCTCCTCGGGTAAAGGAAAAAGGAGAGGAAGGGCGCGAAAAACCGGCAGGACATATCTCTCCTCGATGAGGTGTTGAAGTTTGCCTTATCGTTGTTAATGTTTTATGGGAAATGGACTGGTGTTGCTGTGGAGGGCTCGTCTTGGGTGAGAACATTTTGTAACCAACAACTTCCGCCCACGATGACTGAACGACCTCCTTCCCGCCACGAGCGGCCTTTCCTTGCTGTGAGGCGTGGAAAACAGGCGTAACGGCAAAAACAAGACATAAATCATGCGGTGTAATTATGTACAGTGTCGGTGTGATTAAGATTTGTAGGACGTGAGATAAAAAATGACGATCACGTTGGAGCGTGCTGGGCTCGAGGGCTTTCGCACCATGACGTCCAGCCGCTTCGGCAGCTTGGCGGGAACGCATCGGAAAGACAGACAAGGCAACAAGAAAATTGGAGTAGCTAGTGTTTTGGTTTATGTTTTTGGAAGGCCTATGGAGTGTTTTTTTAACCAAATTATGAAAGTATGACATTTGTTTTATTCTGTTTTCATATCAAAGTGAAATATGCCAAAATGAGCAAAACAAAACGGTAAACTAATTAAGCTAACTTTGTCACTCTCAAGAGGAATACGTCAAAAAATCCCATTGTAACGATAATTTTATCATGATATACTGTTTTACTTTCGTTCGTCGTTATAAACAAAAACAAATTTTAAAGATCCAAACTATTTTAACACGTTCTTGGAAGATATAATGATAACAAACACGGTTATATATTTGTAATATTTCATAGCTTTACTCTCAATAGCCTAAAGAAATACTGACTTGGTGGTTTTGTTTTTCAAATTGATAATGGTTATCATAACAGTTGAATGGCATTTTATGTATTTTTCTTTAAGAAAAATAAATTCAAGTAGCAAAACCTCAACATTTCAAAGTTTTCTTTTCATATTCAAATACATGTGTTTTTTCAATTGAATATTGGGTTAACATTGGCTCACGACAGTAGTGCACGAAATTATTTGGTCATCATTTTACTAAAATTTTAATGTTCTCCAGATATCATTAAAACGATTTATGATTCTCTGAAACATGCAACAATGTTACAGGCAGTTTCCAAACAAGATAATTTTGTAAAAATAAATGGTTTTTAAGTTTTCATCGTGAAAATAAAATGAACGAAACAGAATAAAGTTGAAAGTTGTCTTAAATGTTTAAATTTAAGAAAGTTTTGAAAACTATAACCATGTTTTTGTCCATTCCGAGGTAATTTAATGAACAAACGTTATTTTCTTAAAAAATTACTTGCACTTTTAATTCGACAGGAAATATACGACGAAAAATTTAATACATTTAAAAGCCATCTGAAATTTACCTATTTGTCTAACCCCAACTTACCAAGCCTTACACGAAATTTGTACCATTTTCTTCATCTCGAAATCATATTACGTTCTCCAATCCCCCGTCTTACCTCACAGCAACCACATTGTGGAGCGATTTTCTTTTTCTGACGAGACTTTCCCACCGCAACTACTCCTTCTTGCATAGAATTTCCTGCCTTTATCGGGTAGGCAAGGGAGTGGAAAACGCCAGCCGTCGAATGCCTGTTGTAAAATTTTCACACCTCCAAGACTTTTGCATTTTGTGTGTTCATTTGTCTGGCGGTGTGCGTTTATGTGAGAGAAAATGTGAATCGGGAACAAAAGAGTTTGAACTACTCGGTGCCGAAAAATTGGCCGCATTTGTGGATGCCGGCATTCACCAGCCTTCAACATGGAAAATGTCAGTGGCAGTGGGTAGAAAACCCCTCACCACAATCGCAACGGGGTTGACTTTTTCCCGCCTGGAAAACGTGGTTGCCTTTTCGTTTTTCTCACCTCATCTGGATGAACTAAACCTATCGTCGTTGTTTTCCGTGTTTTCCTCCCCCATTTCCAGTTTCCCACGCGCCAGTTCGTCTGTTTACTTCTCAACCAGCTGACAGACGGTGACGGTCGGAAAAGTAACACCTCCCGTGCTCTTCACCCTCCCACTATGATCCATTTTACTCGACTCTTTCCCATCCTCCCGGTGAGGGTTTGAGATAGTTGATGAAGTAACACAAAAGACTCGACGCCATACTACGGCTTCAAAGGTTCCAAAGCCGATGGAGAAGCGAAAGGGATATGTACTGGATCCGGTAGACAACCCGGAAACGGCTACGACGGGTACGACGCCTCATCTTCTGCCTCCATGCCCTTCCCGACTCCAATCTCCTCCCATCGGAAAAGGGCCAATAAAATGAACTTCTTCTTTTTCGCCATCGTCACCACTATATCGCTTCGGAGGAATCGGAGTGCGGAGTTCACTAGCCTGGCAATATGAACCTACCTCTACCTCGCAGCATTCCCCGCCCATCCAACCACCACCGAACATGGCACGATGATGAAGCACTTCGGGCTCGAGCTTCCGTGTTTTCCGAGCTTCCGAGCCGACACAAAAACCGTATTTGTAACAAATAAATGAATGGGGTCGCTCGCTAGTTGATAAAATATTCATATTTTAATTAAAGCACGGAAATAAAACTAGCTGATGATTCAGGCCTGCATCACTGGTGTTTGTGTGTGCGTTTTTTGTTATTTTCTTTCAATGTACGACCCCGATTCAAACTGTAGCTAACCGGTTTTCCGTTTGTCTGCGTGTGCGAGTGTTTCGAAACCATGCAACTACTTCCGGTCCTTCCTTTTTTCGTTCCATTTCCATCGAAGTTGGCGATGACGAACGTGCGGGTGGTAGCAGAAACTGCATCCGAGCAGGATATTCGGTGATTCCGATCCTGTTTGATGCCGCTACACAACTGATTTGTGTGCACAAACTGATGATGTGTTGGTGGTGGTGATGGGAGGCAGTAAGGTCGTAAATTTCAATCTCTGCCACGTGCATAACATATCCTCGAGCAGGCAGTCATAAGGTACGAAAGGAAGAACCCTTTCCATCCCACCAAAAGGGGAGATAAGCCGAAGGGAACGATGCGTGTCGGGAGATTTTCCTGTTCGTTCCGCATCGTCCCTACCTGTTTGCAGAAACACACACACCACCAGGCCATGGGAATCTGATAAGGATATAAAGGGGATGTTGTGGGTAAAATTGGATAATAACAACTTCCGCCGCTCGGGTGCCTGATGGGACGTTCCGCGACACCTTTTTGAACTCCGGTTTGAACTTAACCCCAACCGACACCGATGGTGTGTGTGGTTTGACTCGTCCCCTGCCATCTTCTGACGCTATATCTTTTCTTCTTCGCTTCCCTCCCCAAACAGGTAATCCCGATACACTGATCTGCGGCAACTGCCGGGAGCTGTTCACCGACCTGACCGAGCTGCTGGATCACAAGCGTAGCTACTGCAAGCTTCGCTTCACCTGCAAGTGTCTCAGTACCTCCCCGGTGCAGAAAGTTTGTAAGTTTGCTCGGAAGCCGTACCACCCTGCCCCGTCGTGTCCGCTGGCTGACCTTGTGGATGGTCTTTTCCTTCCTGCAGATCCCGCACCCCACGCCAAGCTGCTGTGCGTCGCGTGCAAGGACTCGTTCTCCAATCCGTGGGACTTGATGGTGCACGTCCAGGCCGCGCACATGGTGAACATCTACGAGCTCGGCTCGGACGGGGCGTCGGGCGATGACAGCAAGACGTCTTCGTCCTCCTCGTCCTCCTCCTCCTCATCATCGTCCTCGTCCTCCTCGTCTTCGGCAGCGTCGGGTTGCGATCGTACCCCCAACAGTACGCCCACCATGCCCGCCTCACCCTCGTCGGCCCAGGAGCTGGTCAAAGTCAACGGTAATGGGTTGGCGGGTGGCAATGGCGTTCTGCCGATGGCCACGAACGGAGTGCACGAGCTGGACGACGAAAAGCACGATCATGTCGAGGTGAGTATTGGGAATTTCATTTCGAGATTTATGCTGACGCGCATCATGCGTGCAAGGAGTAGTATAATTGTCAGCTTACAATTCACAACAATTAGACTCCAATTGGTTGAATTTGCTACCTTATTTATTCATCGCGGTGGGTCTCGCAGCATTATTATTGCCTTCTTCTTCATCTTCTTCTTCTTTGTCTACGAGGTTATACACCAGTACGGCTGTTGAATCCAGCTTCCTGAGCTTTCGCCAGCTAACCTGGTGATGTAGAGCTCAGAGGGACCGGCAACTAAGGCCATATGTCCCCATTATTATTGTGCAAATAACTTAGATTTTAGTGCACTGGAAAGCTATGTCATGACACAACAGCAGATAAACAAAACAAAAATAGTTTTGCATTTTTCTTTCTTGAAAAAAATTTAATCCCTTTTGCAAAACTAATTCGATATCCTTCGTCCATTTTAATAAAAGTTTATATTAAAGACAAGGCTAAACTAGTTTTGCAAAGCCGTGCGGTAAACACACATACTTTATTTCATTTGAATAGCAAAAGCAGTACAAAACATAATTATCAAAACTCTAATCATATGCATAAAAGAGTTGTTATCTTTCTTGGCGAACACTATCCCGTATGAAGCAGTACCGAACTACAATAGACATTGTTTTTAACACAACCGAATCTTATGATGTTGTTGGTAACTCTTGTAGTTTTTATTCAGTTTCATACCAGTCACCTTCAAGTTCGGCTACGGAACATCATTGTCGTTGATTTCAGTGAGTAGTTGGCACGTGGAAAATTGCTCCAATGAACACCTTGTTTTTCAAGGTGGTTTCCTTTTTGATAATATCGTCCGTTCAAATGGCTGTAAGGGAGGTAAATTGAACGTATTATTAAAAAGATATAAAAAAACGTTAAAGAAATTTAGTATGAAGAAATGTACCTGTTATAGCAATTTTTGAACCACCAACCTCCTGCAAAGGTTTCTGCGCAGCCATGAGACATGTTATCTAGATCATTGTCTTGATCCTTTGTAGAAAACTTCATTCCATTGTGCTCCGTCAATGAGTCACCAGCGGTTCCCGAATACTTTCCTACGGTCAGCTTATACTTGTCCGCTTCACTATCAAGTTTGAATTCGTCGTACAACGCGTAAGTCGAGTTTCCTTCGAAATCTTCTAACAACACCAACAGCTCGTGTCTTCCCGACTTCGTCATAACATGAAGATTCTCCAAACCGAGCCAGTGCTCTCCATATACGTCACCGAATCCGTGTTTGTACATTGTCCAATTCTGGTAAAAGTCCACTGATCCGTCCATCCGACGCTGGAACACTGTCCAGGCACCGCTGCGGTTGAAGTTGTTTTCAAAATTACACGAAACCAAGATAGGCTTTTCAATGTTTCCATAAGGACTGATGTAATAAGCTCCAGTGATGTTGGATTTGACCTGATTGCATGAGACAGGCACCAACTCGCCAAGTATACTTCGAATCTGATGGTTTTCCTTTTTCATTCTATTTTCCTCTGATTTGTTTTCTTCGATCACTTGCTCCACGCGGTTCTTAATCACTTCCATCTGCTTCGCTTCCTCCTGCAGATCTACGATCCGAGACTGGATAGTTTCAATGTTATCCTGAAGTTGCACAACTCGGCTAGTCATTCGTTTTTCTTGTTCTTCGATCTCGTGCTCCACGTGATGTTTTATCTCTTCCAACTGATCTGTGTGAAACTCGAGGGAAAGCTTCAAGTTGTCCAACATTTCCCTCCGAAAATCGTTCAAAGCGTGAATAACCGCTTCCATGACGGTTGGCGCGTCACCATCAGCCATCACCTGCTCGTTGAATGTCAATGTTATGCTCAACACTAGGCACAGATACACACATGTAAATCTCATTTCAAAGTATTCGATTCTTTTAGCACAAATCACTTTCCGAAGGTCTCTGTTCGAGTACTGGCGATATACTGGCAGCACAATCGAGTTACAGGGTGCCATTTGAAACGGAACGATATAATCACGAACTTTTTACCCAAAGAAACGCGTTGCTATCATCGAACTAGTCATGTTAGTTTCAATGATTCATACGGTTTGTTTGTTGTCAAAAGTTTTTAATTACACATTCATCAGGACTTAACTCACAACTTCTAAGTATGGATGGTGCGTAACAATGCGCTGCGTTTCACAGTGCTAGTAAAAACGTTTCTATTGTGCACTTTTTCTAGTCTAGGGTATATTTTTAACTGTTGAAATTTTATATACTATGATGTAGGTAAAATTTCTTATGTTCCCTATAAGTGAGTTAAATATGTCTATTTCGCACAGTATTGATAAAACTCATAGGTAATGATAATGACGAGTCTCACCTCTTACCCCAACATAGGTTTCAAGATGGCGAAGTTATCTTAAAATATTTGTCACAAACTTTTAAGCAAATAATGAAATGGCGGTATGAAAGACCATTCATGAAAAAAATAGCGGTTAGTACAACTTTCAAAAGACAGAAATCGTGGAACCACTTTCCGGTGCACGGCTAAAAATGCTCTCTCCTTTTCGTGTAGCCGGTATCTCCATTTTCCATATTTGAAGGAGAAATACCTTTTTCCAGCGTTTTTGATGGATAAATTCAACGCATCTGTCACTTGATTGTACAAGAGCGACAGATGCAGTTTCTATAGAAGGATCAACTTCAAATTACCACTTTTAAGCGCGCGTGTCTCAAAGATATTCATGTTTTGTTTTATTTACATTTAACTTTTTTTAACAAAAATCTCATCATCAGCATCCGTGAGATCGTGATGACGAGTGCGATGTTTACAAACATTAAATTTCGATAATATACAACTACAAGACATTGCACATTCTACTGGATTCTACTTAACAACCTGCTTAACGTATATGGCAATTACGAATTGTGAAAAGTTGGTAAACCAAACATTGAAATTCTTTAAGAATTGTTTACATTTTAATATTTCATTCTCTTATTTATCTTGTGTTTCCAACTTTGTTTCCAGGCAAACATCAAAACATAAACACTTTACGACGCCTATTATTATCTAGGACTATAGTGCACAGGAAAGCGGTTTCATAACAGATAAAATTAAATACTCCATATCTCATTTACAGTGTTGGACAAAACTAATTCACCACGTTTATTTTTCTATCTTGAGTATATTTAATTCCCTTTTGTAAGGCTAGTCCGATATAATTCGTAAATGTTCAACCCCTCTACAGTTGTGCTCTAGCCTGGCTCGGGTAATTTTTTGTCGCACGTTTTGATTCTACTTTCGTTGCGCGTCGTTCATTTCGAGTACACCTGCTTCGAAAACACGCTCTTATGTGTTTGTAAATTTTTATTCATATTTTTGAGACTAATTGACATAATTGAACCAAAGTTTTTGCTCGTTATCGGCAAATTATTGCTGCTTACAATCATTAATAATGACTATGCAAACTGACCATCATTTCATTTCACTTCATCAAAAACACCTCCAAAATTTTAGGAAAACGTTTTCTTCTGTTTTAGATCAAAAACTATACCAAAATGTGAAAAAAACAGTGTGACAATTTTGATGAGCCATTATCTCAACTTGACAGGACTGTGGAGAAGTTAAATAAAAATTAATATTGAAAACAATACTAAACCCGCTTTCCTATCCATATGGTTTATACACATACTTTAATCAATTTTGAAAAGTAAAAGCAGTACAAAACATTACCAAATTACCAAAGTTCTAATCATATGCATATAAGAGTTGTTATCTATTTTGGCGATCCCTGTCCCGTATGAAGCAGAATTGAGCTAAATATGGCACTGTTTTCAATACAACCGAATCTTATGAGATTGTTGTAGTTGATTTTTTTTAGATATTATTCAGGCTCTTAATCACCTTCAAGTGCGGCTACGGAACATCATTGTCGTTGATTTAAGGGAGTAATCCGCACGTGGAAAATCGTGCCATTGAACTCCTTGTTTGTCGAGGTGGTTTCCTGTTTGATAATATTGTCCGTTCAAATGGCTGCAAAAGAGGTAAATCAAACAATTTAGCTATTATTACAACGTTAGAGCATATTTTGCATAAAGAAATGTACCTCCAATAACACCGATTGAACCACCAACCACCTTTGTAGCGTTCTGCACAGCTTTCTTGCGAGTTATCTAGATCATTATCTTGATCCCTTGTAGAGAACTTCATTCCATTATGCTTCGAAAATTTGTCTATAGTGGTTCCCGAATACTTTCCTACGGTCAGCTGATACTTTTCCTCCTCACTACCGATTTTGAATTCGTCGTATAACGCGTAAGTCGAGTTTCCTTCGAAATCTTCTAACAACACCAACAGCTCGTGTTTTCCCGACTTCGTCATGACATGAAGATTCTCCAAACCGAGCCAGTGCTCTCCATTTACGTCACCGAATCCGTGTTTGTACATTGTCCAATTCTGGTAAAAGTCCACGGAGCCATCCATCCGCCGTTGGAATACCGTCCAGCCACCGCCCAGGTTAAAGTTGTCATCGAAGTAACAAAGCACCAAGAAAGGCTTTTCAATGTATTCATAAGGATTGATGTTATAAGCTCCAGTGGTGTTGTATTTGATCTGACTACATGAGCCAGGCGTATTTAAATCGTCAAATATTTTTCGAATTTCACGGTTTTCCTTGTTCAATCGTTTTTCTTGTTCTTCGACCATGTACTCTACGTGGTACTTAATCTCTTCCAACTGCTCCGTATGAAACTCGAGGGAAAGCTTCAAATTGTGCAATATTTCTCTCCGAAAATCCATCAAAGCGCTATTAACCGCTTCCATCACGGCTGACGTGTCATCATCAGCCATCACCTCCTCGTTTAATATCATTGTTACGCTCAACACTAGGCAAAGATACACAATTATGAACCTCATTGTAAAGTATTGACTTCTCGTAGCACAAATCACTTTCCGAAGGTCTCTGTTCGAGTACTGGCAATATACTGGTAGCACAATCCAGATACCTAGTGCCTTTCGAAACAAAACTATATAATCACGAACTTTTTACCCAAAGAAACGCGTTTCTGTCATCGAACTAGTCATGTCTAGTTCCATGATTCATACGGTTAGTTGGTTGTTGCACGTTTTTGACAACGCATTCTTCAGAGCTTGACTCACAATTTTTATTTATAGATGGTAAGCAACAAATCGTTAAAAATTAACAAAAAATACACCAATCCAGACAAAACATTGCGTTTCACAGGACCACTGCGTTTCATCGATTAGAAATGGTTCAACTGGGCACTGTCCGTAGTTTAGAGAACTGCATTTGCTGTTAAAATTGTATAAAATGTGATTTAGATTGATCATACCTTGACTACATCGCTGAACAGTACATTTCATACACATTAGGCCCGATAGTGAAAATCTATTTTTGCTATTGAAGTAAGCAAACATTCAAAACGTAATCACTTTATGATGCATATAATTAGCTGTACGAGAGGACTGACTATCCACGTACAACAGGGAAACAAGTCTCGTAAGCCCTTAACGGGCACGCATGACCAAGAATTCGTTACGCCAATAAGAAGAAGAATTAGCTAGAATTTTAGTGCACAGGAACGCGGGTTTCATAACAGAATCCAAAATTATACCATGCCTCATTTACAGTGTTGGACAAAGCTGATTTACGACGTGCATTTTTCTTTTTTGAGCATATTTAATTCCCTTTTCGCAAGTCTAGTCCGATATCCATCGTCCATTTTCATAAAAGTTAATGATAAAGCCAACTTGCTTTGCATGTCCACATGGTTCATACACATACTTTATTTGATTTTGAACAGTGAAAGCATTACAAAACAATACCAAATTACCAACAATCTAATCATAGGTATATAAGATATGTTATCCGTTTTGGCAATCCCAGGCCTCTATGTAGCAGTATCGAGCTATTTAAGACACTGTTTTTAACTGAGATTGTTGTAGTTGATTTCTCTAGAATTTATTCAGGTTCGTAGATCATCTTCAAGCTCTGGTACGGAACATCATTGTCGTTGATTTCAGAGAGTAGTTGGCACGTGGAAAATCACGCCATTGAACACCTTGTTTGTCGAGGTGATTTCCTTTTCGATTATATTGTCCGTTTAAATGACTGTAAAGGAGGTAAATTAAGCAATTTAGTATGGTGCTATTACACCACTTGAGTATATGTTGCATAAAGAAATGTACCTGAAACTGCAACTTTTGAACCACCAACCTCTTTCATCTTTTTTTGCGCAGCTTTCTTCACTATTGCTTAGATCAAATGTAGAGAACTTCATTCCATTGTGCTCCGTCAATGAGTCACCAGCGGTTCCCGAATACTTTCCTACGGTCAGCTTATACTTGTCCGCCTCACTATCAATTTTGAATTCGTCGTACAACGCGTAAGTCGAGTTTCCTTCGAAATCTTCTAACAACACCAACAGCTCGTGTCTTCCCGACTTCGTCATGACATGAAGATTCTCCAAACCGAGCCAATGCTCTCCATTGACATCACCGAATCCATTTTTGTACATTGTCCAATTCTGGTAAAAGTCCACGGACCCGGCCATCCGACGCTGGAACACTGTCCAGGCACCGCTGCGGTTGAAGTTGTTTTCAAAGTTACACAAAACCAAGATAGGCTTTTCAATGTATTCATAAGGATTGATGTAATAAGCTCCAGTGGTGTTGGATGTAACCTGACTGCATGAGCCAGGAGTTCGCAACTTGCTAAGTATTTTTCGAATTTCATGGTTTTCTTTTTTCATCCTGTTTTCTTGCGCTTCGATCACGTGCTCCATGTATTGCTTGATCTCTTCCAATTGCTTCCCGTGATACTCGAGGGAATTCTTCAAATCATCCAATATTTCCGCCCGAAACTTGATCATAGCGTGAATAACCGCTTCCATCATGGCTGGCGCGTCACCATCAGCCATCACCTGTTCATTAAATGTCAATGTTACGCTCAACACTAGGCAAAGATACACACATGTGATCTTCATTGTAAAGTATTGACTTGTCGTAGCACAAATCACTTTCCGAAGGTCTCTGTACGAGTACTGGCGATATACTGGCAGCATAATCGAGTTACAGGGTGCCTTTCGAAACAGAACGATATAATCACGAACTTTTCAACTAAAGAAACGCGTTGCTAATATCGAACTAGTCGATGTCTAGTTCAATGATTCATTTGGTTTGTTTGCTGTCGAAAGTTGTTAATAACACATACATCCGAGCTTGACTCACAATTTGCTAACCCTAGATGGTAAGCAACAAATCGCTAAGGCTTAACAAAAATTTCACGCTACAGATCACACTACAGCACACATAGGGCTTGTAGAAACGTTAATTTACTGTCGTGAAAAAAATGTGTAAAACAGTTTTTTCAAACATCGGATCCAACAGTGAAAATCTGTGAAATAGGCAAACATAATAACGCAAACACATCATGCTGCATATACGTTGGAATATAATGCACGGGAAAAAGGTTTCATACCAAATCAAATAAATATAACATGTCTCATTTACAGTCAGATAAAACTGGTACAGTTGGATAAAACTGGTTTCTGGCGTCCATTTTTCTTTCTTGAGCCTATTCAATTTCCTTTTGCAAGACTAGCACGATATATTTCGTCCATTTTGATAAAAGTTTAAGTTTGAAGACAAGGATGAACTTGCTTTGCATATCCATACAGTTTCATACATACTTTATTTGATTTTGAATAGTGAAAGCATTACAAAACTTTATCAAATTACCAATCTAATCATTAGTATTTCATTTTGCTATCTTTCTTGACGAACCCTGTCCCGTATGAAGCAGTATCGAGCTAAATATGGCACTGTTTTCAATACAACCGAAACTTGTTGTTAATTCTAGTTATTATTCAGTTTTATACATGCAACCTTCAAGTTCGGCTGCGGAACATCATCGTCGTTGATTTCAGTAAGTAGTTGGCACGTGGAAAACTGCTCCAATGAACACCTTGTTTGTCGAGGTGGTTTCCTTTTTGATAATATCGTCCGTTCAAATGGCTGTAAACGAGGTGAATTAAAAATTTTATTAAAAGTAGTGAAGTGAAATTAAGTACGAAGAATTCTACCTATTATAGCAACTTCCGAACCACCAACCTCCTGCAAAGGTTTCTGCGCAGCCATGAGACATGTTATCTAGATCATTGTCTTGATCCTTCGTAGAGAACTTCATTCCATTGTGGCCCACCAATGAGTCACCAGCGGCTCCCGAATGCTTTCCTACAGTCAGCTTATACTTTTCCTCCTCACTACCAATTTTGAATTCGTCGTACAACGCGTAAGTCGAGTTTCCTTCGAAATCTTCTAACAACACCAACAGCTCGTGTTTTCCTGACTTCGTCATGACATGAAGATTCTCCAAACCGAGCCAGTGCTCTCCATATACGTCACCGAATCCGTGTTTGTACATTGTCCAATTCTGGTAAAAGTCCACGGACCCGTCCATCCGACGCTGGAACACTGTCCAGGCACCGCTGCGGTTGAAGTTGTTTTCAAAGTTACACAAAACCAAGATAGGCTTTTCAATGTATTCATAAGGATTGATGTAATAAGCTCCAGTGGTGTTGGATTTAACCTGATTGCATGAACCAGGCGTTCGCAACTCGACAAGTATTCTTCGAATCTCATGGTTTTCCTTTTTCATTCTATTTCCTTGAGATTTTTTTTCTTCGATCACGTGCTCCACGCGGTTCTTAATCACTTTCATCTGCTTCGCTTCCTCCTGCAGATCTACGATCCGAGACTGGATAGTTTCAATGTTATCCTGAAGTTGCACAACTCGATTAGTCATCCGTTTTTCTACTTCTTCGATCACGTGCTTCACGTGATGTTTTATCTCTTCCAACTGATCCGTATGATACTCGAGGGAAAGCTTCAACTTGTCCAACATTTCCCTCCGAAAATCGATCATAGCGTGAATAACCGCTTCCATGACGGTTGGCGCGTCACCATCAGCCATCACCTGCTCGTTTAATGTCAATGTTACGCTCAACACTAGGCAAAGATACACAATAATGAACCTCATTCTAAAGTAAAGTAATTCTCATTGCACAAATCGCTTTCCGAAGATATCTGTACGAGTACTGGCGATATACTGGCAGCACATTCGAGTTAAAGCGTGCCATTCGAAACAGAACGATATAATCACGAATTTTTCAACTAAAGAAACGCTTTGCTAATTTCAAACTAGTCGATGTCTAGTTCAATGATTCATGCGGTTTGTTTGCTGTCGAAAGTTGTAAACAACGCATTCTTCAGAGCTTGACTCACAACTCTTAATTCCAGATGGTAAACAACAAATCACTAAACGTTAACAAAAACTGCAATCCAGAGAAAAGTTTGTATTTCACAGTGCTAGTAAAAACGGCACATGATTATCTCATTTTCAGCAAAAAATTTGACTTGGTAAGCAGAAAATTGAAACTCCTTAAAAATGCCATTATTTAATGTGTATTCAAATCATCGGATTCGATTGTTAAATCTTTGTTTGCAATTAGGCAAACATTAAAACAAGAACACAAAAAACATTCCTTTTAAAAGAAATGTACAATAAAACACATTTACAACCCCTGTAAATCACAAATACCATCTAAAATCAAAGATTTATGTGGTATTTATGCTTCTTAAAATTTATTTCCTCCCGTTTTCAATGTTCCAAAAAATCAATCGATACATTTGCATCACTGCCTTTCGGTATCGATAAATTTCTCCGAATCGCATTTCAGCACATTAACATTGACACAATCAAACCGAGGCAATCCCCCCGGGAACGAACACCGAAGAGCATGTTCCCGTAAACGAAAACAACGACCGACACTTTGTAAACGGTTTATCAACGCCAGATACTCAAATCTGATACTTTCTAATCCCGTCACGTCGATAAAACGGTGACACGGCATTCCTTTCACTGTCGGTCGGTCGGTCCATCCCCCGAAAATCCGGTCCCAGTACGTGACATCGAGCTGAATCCGTATGTCCGGCCTCCCTATTGACCCCTGCCGTCCTCGGGCCTCGTCCCCGTGGCGTCCCGACCCGAACTGGCCGATATGTAACTGATTTTAATCAAGAATCAATTACTTTCAACACCACTCTCGGCTAATTCTTTTTTCCGGCGTGCGGGGGGAACTTCTTCGGGGCGATCCCCCACAAACCTCGAACGTGACGGAATTTCCCATTTTCACCGCTTTTTTACGGATTACCGGCTCCACATTACTCGCTGCAATTTCACCATTTCTTCCCTTTTCGTTGCGGGCAGCCCCGGCGGGATTCCTGCTCGTCCTTCCATTCGTCCTCTTTCGGCAACTCAAGGCACGAGAGTGTCCTGCATTCCACTCTCCCTTCCTCTGTTCTTCTTTCTCGGGACGAGGAACAGTGGAAACTAAACCAATCGGAAAAGGCAACGGATTCGAAATTCGACAAGAATCCAATCCGGACGTCATTTTTAATCTTCTCAAGCTCATCTCGAGTCTGGAGAGGAAAAAGAGTAGAACGCGAACCCCGAGGACATTTCCAGTTCGTGTTTTTGCTGCCACTTTCCCACCGTGCGCTACATTGAAATCGCATCGCAGCATCGAACGGCCCGAAATGTTCGGCCTCATTGCGAACATAAAAATTTATTCGAAACCATAAAAATCACTTCGAGCTCGACGGCATCGGGTGGGAAAGCAAATTCGCCTTCGCATTGGAGGCGAAAAATCGACATGAATTCTTCACACTACCAATGCTTGCTATCTTCGCCCATTTGTCTACCCTACACCCCTCGTCACCCCCCAATCCACGCGAACGCGTAATCTATTTCCTATCGAGAAAACCATTCAATCTGCATCCGGTAGGGGGATGAAGTGGGATGTTGTTTTCGGACTCCCGGACCCACCCACCCCTTGGCGAACATAAGCCCGTCCAGAAAAGGGAAAAGGCAAATATTGGAATATCGTCCCGAACGATACCCACTCCGAGCAGGCCTCAAGCAAGACATCATGTAGACACACACACACACACACACACACACACACACACACACACACACACACACATTGGTGGGAAAAGATTGCCTCTGGAAAGACTAGGCCGGATTATGCATTTACGGGTTTTCCTCCCCCTAGGAGACTGGGAAGAAACGAAAGCTTAAGCTCGACAGAGACGAAAGTAGACTCGTGTGGGCGGGCATGTGGAGGTGTTAAAGCCAAAGATGATAGCATCAATATGTTGTACATGTTTTACTGAGGCTAGAGTCATTGGGGGTTCTTTAGCAGGGAAACTATTTCAACCCAGGTCAGTAGTTAAACTCTTTCAATCTGTAGCGTGATGGGGGCGTTTTGATTCAATGTAGCACAGGTGTTAAGAAGAGTTGGTGCTTCAGACCTTTACAATAATAATTCTTTTTTCTTATGTTTCATACATCAAATAATTTTAAATTTGAATCAAACAACAATATTAAAATAAACTCCCATTTCGTATGTTGTGTTAAGCCTTTTAGATTTCAATTTACTGTTACTAATCTATTTGATTTCAAATTATTCTTAACTAGCTTGACGCCCCGCCGTTGCTCGGTGACGAAGGGATTGAGAAAATAATTATGGTTTTACTCTTTACTTGAAAGTTTGAATTAATTTATTAGTTACAATAACGGCAAATTTAAATGTATGAAATTTCATGAATTTCCCTGTGATGTATAAACCTTAGGGTAACTATGTTGGATACACCTTGACATTTGTTTACATGCTTGTTTTGTAAGTGTTAGTAAAACTGAGTTTAAATTGTAAAATTTAGATAATTTTATCAAAAAGTGATCAAGCAAAACCTTCAACAACATCAAGCTAGTGATCAAGCAAACCTTCAACAACATCTGCAGTACTTAAACTTAATGTGTGAAAAGTTTCAGAAGCGACGGTTCAGTATTGGTCGAGTTTTTAGTGTACACAGAACTCCATACATAAAAAAAGCTAAAATATGTAGTAGAGAAGAAGATTTTAATCAATCTTCGATACTTAAAAACCCTTAATAGTTTGATTTCTCATTTAACACGTTCCGTACCGCGTTCTAGTTCTAAAAAGTTTTTGACCCATAAATACATGAAAATGCAACATAAAAATTATTGTAATATTTTATATAAATTTTTTGGGAAGCTAAGTTTTTGCTTGGTCTTTGAAAACAATCGGTTTAACAAATATTATAAACAAATTGTAATTAAAAAAAATGTACTAAAATTTGTGCTAAAACGCTTGGTACGCAACGTGTTAAGCCATGAAAAGGGTAGCATAAAAAACCAAAGAAGAAAACCTAAATGTCAAACATTCTAAGCGTTATCAATAAATTGCCTTCGAAGGAGCTCTAGATTACTTAATGCATTTGAACAATTCGCAGAATTCAAATCAATCATGCATGCCTCCTCAACCTCAGAGCCATCACTCATTCAGACATTCAGCATCGGTTGACCAACCGTCCACCGTTGCGGATATTCTGTCCAGACGATGCCCACGGTGCTTACCAATACGACTTGGGAAGGGATAAAAGCTACCCGAATAGATCCTTCAAAGATCCTGCTCCTCCACACAACCAACAAGGAAGGGGAAAATTGGTCGAAAAATGTGTGGTACTGCAAATTGAAAATGAAGATTTCAGATTAGTGCTATCAGGTTGAATCTTTTTCCCCTGTTTGCAGCCCCGGATATTTCCTTCCCTCTAGTCTCGCTAGTTCCACTTCAAAACCACTCGCCCAAAGACGAGTTACAGAACGAAAGCGTTCGCTTGCCTTCTGTCCAAGATCCATTTCGGAAGGGGAGTTTACGGTGATAGAAGTGATACTCCTGTGCCGTGGGACGATCTTAGCCAAACCAGGGCTTTCTTTTTTCTTCGGAATGTTCTCACGGAACTTGCAAAACCACTCGCCAATTTCCCGCTCTTTCTTCAACCTTCCCTCACCGCGATTCCATTCTACGTGAAACTAGTTTTGGACTGCATTCAAAATTCAACAGATTTATCCCGTGCTAGTCGTTCGGAGTGCCAACATTCCGTCCCCGTATCGTCCGTGTTTGTATGTGACGGTTTCCCGATAGATATTTTCATTTCTTCCTTCTACCTCACTTTCTTCACACACAGTCACTTAACGCCATTTGTCTGGTGTGAAAGACATCGTTATCCTTGGGGGTAGTAGAAAAGAAATCTGATCGAGCAAACGGGACCAACTGGCATACTTTCACACACGTGCACTTGCCTTGTTCCTGTTTTTCCCTTTCCTTTTTTCCGACCTCAAACAGTGCCCGTGAGACTCGAGCACGCTTTATGTCCTCGTCGAGGTTGACTGGCCGTTGAAGTGAAAACAGCATTTTCTCCGTGTGACTTTTTCCTTCTCAGCAGATTCATCTAAATGTCAGTGTGTTTGTGTTGAATGTTTGTTTCCATTTTTTGGAAGCATATTTTCGCGATCGGAAGCTGGTCGGAAATCTTCAACGAATTTCGGTTCGACCGGCCGGCGTCAGTTTATCAAGAAAGTTTGATCTCTCGCGGAAAAACATCGCGCGAACAGATGTTCGTTTTCCGCACTCGGTAGCCGTGGCGTTCCCGGCACCGAGTTTCCCCCTGGGAAATGGTTGATTTGTTTCCCACCGTTATCTCACTCGTTTTGGACTCATGAAAAGCAAACGAGGGAAACAAACTTTTGTGGCAAATAAATCAAGATATCCTGTTTCGGGTTTTCTTTCCTTTCCGCCTTTCGGATCAGAGACGATGGCGAAGTTTTTGGGAAGTTACTTTATCGTGATGGTCCCAATGTGACTGGAATCGGGGCGATACTTTTGGGGCGGGTGGATTTCAATGTTCAAAGATATCAACAATATTATTCAATAAACTCATTTGTCAACAAAGATACGTTTTAGTTGTAGCGAAGCTACAAGTTGACCGTCTTACTTTTTCTTGTCGATTTCAGTTCAGTTTGTTTAGAGTTTTATGACTCTCTTTTTATTTTTAAGAATACTTACTTATTCTGCTATTATTTCAGTACCAGTTTTAAATTTTTTATTAACAAATATCAAAGCATTATTTCAATAGACTGAACATTTTAGTATGTTTCCTAATATGAAACGAAAGATTTGTAAATATATTTTATTTTTTAACTTGTCAAAAAAAAATTTAAAATTGTAAATATATTTTATTTATATAAGAAACAAGGTCATTCGTCGTTTAAAGCCTTACAATCAAATAAGGAAAACAAATATCATTCTACATAAATTATCTTTGAACTTATCAGATTATAAATAAATACATGAGGCACCGGAAACAAGGTGTCTTGTTAAAGCTTCTGTTTAAAATTAATCCACACGATTTGCTGATTGCCAGCCGTCGATAAGCTTCACACCAAGCTGGCCACTTTTTACCTTCCTGCTTGCAAATGCAGAATGGCAGGAACAAATATTCATGTGCTGCTTGGGAACATAAGTTACCGAGTTACCTTCCCCTAACCGGTATGTGGCGATGATTCACCCGGCGCAAACTGGGCCGTAGTCATACAACTCCAACCAGTAAACCGCAGACCACAGCGTCGAAAAATTCCACCAAAGTCTCATCCATTCATCGTCCGCTCGTATCATGCCGGCGACGGCGGATAGGTTTCGGTCTTCTTGAGCGAGTCGAACATTCAGGGCATGATGTCGGCCACACCTCACGTAGCCGGCCCGAGAGATAGTCAGTTGTCGTGACTTCGGCGGAAGCGTCGGTGGTGGAGGTACGGTCAGCGATATGCAACATGCCCTGCATGCCCGACATTGCCCGACCGGTTGGAGAATAAAAGAAAGCGAGGAAAAGCATACCGACGAGTACCGGGAGATGATAAGTCCAATGATAAAAATATATTATTCATTCGAAATAATTTTCCTAAAAGGTTCCAGCCCTCCTTCCCTCGCAGGGTATGTTTGTCTTCGCTGACCACTGTCGATTTGGACGTAGGCAGGATGGGCACCATTTCCACCAATTTTCCCTTTTCACCGTCGAGCTCACGATATCTAACTGGCATTCAGTATCGTCCGGTCACGAACATCCGGTCCCGACGACGGATTATAAACCGGACCGAGTTGAATCGGAAAACCATACGCCCTATGCACCTCCGCGCGGAGGCTTCCAAGGCAACGAGGGCTCGTCTCCACCGGCACTGGAAGGATTCCATTCCGATTTATACCTTTCGTTGTTGGTCAACAAAACGAACGAGGGAATTAAAACGGGAATCCTGGATTCATCCTTGGATAAAGACGATAAAGAGGGGCGGGAAACAAGTCCACCATCTGAAAGGACAATCACTACAGTGTGTCCGCGAAATGGAAATTCAGAGCCCAGAAGGAAGCTCTCATTGGCCTCTTTGCCCTCCGGCATCCTTGCATCGTTCCTTCTGGAACGTGCCTGTCGGTTTGCAGAATGGCCTCTATTTTTATCAGCACCGCCAGCTTAAAAGCTGTATGTCAGGCTTTATGGGTTACTCAAACAGCGCCCATTATCTCATTTGTCGATCTAATAAAACGGTGTGTCCTTTGGCTTAGGACCGTGTGGAAAAAAAATATAGACTCAGAGGTTGACGTGGGTTTTTAGGTGTGCCCCGTTACCCCACTATAACGCCGGGGAGTGGCCATTCGCGTACGGTACAATCTATGCTTCAATCACGACACCCGCCCCACATTATGTTCTGTCCATCAGGAGGTACTTTATCTGTTTTACAACGCGAATTTTTCCCTCCTTGTTCTCCCGCTGCAGGAAACGCAATCGCAGGCGACCCTCGGTTCCCCGGAAGGTCTCCAGACGGCGTCTTCGAATGAGGACATTTCTTCGATGACCGATGCGACCATCGGCTGCAATGGGAAGGTGGAATCGTCGGTGCTGCACGCGAATGGATTCGTTAATGGTGGCATGAACGCACCCGGGCTGAAGGAGACAAACCCGCCAAGGGCATGCATCATGACGGCACTCAGTATAGTAAGTAATCTCGATAGCTTATCCACTGAAGGAGGTCCTTATCGAAGGGCGTTTTTCAGGGCACGTATCTAACATCAAACTGTTTCCACATCGTTTTCCATTACAGGACACAAAATCCAACTCAGATGCACTGAAAATGGTAACGTCTTCGATGGGCATAACGCTTACTAATGGCGCTACCGTTACAGCCGTTACGCAGTGAATTGTTTATTGCCGATCTTCCGTAAAGATATTCATGGCTTCCTTTGTGGTCTCCTGTGAACATTGTAATTCATTTAAGATGATTTGATTGGACCTATAACATTGAAATAGTTTTAATAAGTAAGTTTATGACTTCTATTGTTTCAGCCCAATCTAATGATATTTCGTTCTCTAATGTTGTAAAAAACTTTACCTTTTCTCTTATCAAATCTTATTGAAAGTTTCATTGAAGTTTTGAAAAAATATCCTTTCTTTCTCGTTATACATTTCTCCAATGATTTCGTTTTGCATGACGAAACATCTAATACAACAACACATCACCCGTTCTTCTAATGAGAGAAACGAAAAGTATTCTATTGACGTAGATAGTAAGGAAAGAAAAATAAAAAGTTGCTGCATAGATAAGACAAGGAACCATAAAATACACTGGATAAATACATACACGCACACACAATATGCTACACTTAAGCGTTTAAGGAACGGCCGAAAGCACACAAAAAACGGAAGGCTACAGCGCTTCATCTAACGCTTTGAAAACTAAAACAAGATTATAATAAAACTGAGACAAAAAACAAACAAACAGTTAAAGAAAAGCTAGTATGAAGCTTTTGTTAAACCGGAAAAGCCTTTCCAACTGCTCAGAGGCGTATAGACGAAGGTAGGTACCACGACACGGTGAAGCAGTGTTTCAAAATTCCAAAACGGAACGATAAATGAATACAAAACAATGAGAGCTTATGGTATGATTTATGTTTGTACTGTATTATGATAGCAAAATCCGTGAGGGTAGGTGTTGGTTTGCTTTAGTGACTTTTGAACAAACAAACATAAGGTGCACGTGGTGAAGAGTACGATAGGGAAAAGAGCAACGGAATAAATCCTCTTTTAGTTACCAAACGTCTGTTGATTGGATAATACCCGTAAGGAGCGACAAAAGGCAGAACAGACTTTCAGATAAAACCAAACGTACGACAGAACGACAAACTCCGCCGGCGTAAACAGGCGTAAGGGAATAGCTAGGATTTGACATAAACAGGGTACACAATCTCTCAGTAGGACTTCTTCGAAATCCTTACTCATCCGCACAAACACAAGCAACACAATACGCCGTTGATCCTAGCATAAAGTGTTACGTGTACATATCACCCCAAAACCCTTAAACTCGGCCTCGGAAACGGGAGAATCGACGGCCACTTATGGTGGCTTTCCGTATCTCAAAGGATTCGGCATTGACAAAATTCCACCAGCGTCAGTGTTACAGTGGATTAAATGACTTACTTTCCCCTCCTTCGCATTCTATCACACTAAAGTGTAGGTGAAAATAAACAAAGTTGAACATAATCAAAAGCAAAGGCAACTAAGACGGTGAATCTTTGATGTTTAACGTAAGTGAGCTGTACTTGTAGCATCAATACTGTTTTAATCGTTCCGTTTAATTGTTAAGAATATCAACGCAAATATTTTACACTTTATGAACCTTTCCCATACAGCCATTTTTAATTGAAAAAAGTAGTGAGTTTTCTGTCGATCAATTGAATATTTGATTAAAGTTAGGATTTGAATAAATTTACTATTTATGACCCTAACAATTGTTTCAATGATATGTGTTTAAATGTGTTCCCCAAGCAAATAAACAAACCTTTATAGTTTTAACTGTTTATCAGTTGAACAAGTTTTAAAAAAAGCGGCACTCTAATTAATCTTTCTATTATTGAAAAAAAAACACATGCACACACTAAACAAGCACTTTATAAAATCAGTTTTACTTACCACCGTTACATCGCTCGTCGGTTAATCTCTCATTTGCAATGATAATTAGCTGGTTCGGAATGCGATTTAGTTTTAGCCATAACTCTGTGCCATGAATAACCATAATAACTGTGAAATTGTTACAACTACGCACCAGCAAAGTTACGTTCGGCGTATTATTTTTTTGTTTTCGATTATCTTTCATAACTGCAACCAGTAGCAGTTGGGGTTCAAAATCAAAATCTGATAGGAGTTTTAAAGTTTCTGCCCGTGGCTCGTTTCATTTAAAGTGCTCATCTCGCGAGGCCCATTTTATGCGCAATCCCGCGTTATCAGGGCCGTTTGAAAAATGCTAAATTAATTACAGCATTATTGTTACTACCGGTTATGCGATCGGCGCGCACTCGTTGTACGTAAATTCAATCCAATGCATCAGATACGGTTGGCCGGCAAGCGCAACCAAACACGCACACAAACATTTGCGGGCTGATAAACTCCATACGATTCCCTCCTGGGGCATTCTGTACCACCAAACCCATCCCCCCTCCCTCCTTTTGCCCATTACAAATGCCAACGATTCCTGTCGCCAATACGTGACGTTAAAAGTTCGTCGGTTGCGAGTGCCCGGACGCCCGCCGATACATTATTCAAATCCCTAAACGAGTTGTTATGTTATTATAAAATTGCCCCAGCACGAGATATGCCAGCGAAAGGATGTGCACTAGTCTATCCTCCACTCGCCAAGCGAAATTGAATTGCTTTACACCGTGCACGAGGCCATGGATTGTTTTATCATGAAAATGAACCAGCTTGCGGTCACTGGTTGCATCATGCAGACGCCGCGCTCATTATCGAAGTGAATTGTGAGTCAAACTCGTTGCCAATGGGTTTATTTCTCAACTGATTTGCCTTTCGGGGTCACAGCATACGTTTGTTCAGATTCAAGGGCACGTAATAATCAGATATGCATACACACATACAAAATTGAACGAGGAAAAAAACTAAACATTAAAGCAAAAACCTACAAAAAGTAAACCAAAATATATAAATATTGTCAATATGATACATAAAACGGAGAAACAGATAATATAAAATAAAAAAGAAGATAACAAAATAATTGTAGAACTGTTCAATCGTGTGGATATAATTTAATTTGCATTGAAGTCTGTATCCATATATCACAACTGATAGTTAAAGTTCGCTTTTTTGGTATAAAAGCAATCCTCTACGTTTCTTCCGGGATCAAAACAAACGGTTCTCTCATCCCGAAATATTCTGAAAACTATCGATTTTATATGACTCTTCATCTCGCAGCCCTACGTTCCTCCTGCATGTGTGGTGGCTTTCAACGAACAACAGTGCCCATACCAACACCTCTTACCACGCATTAGCACTTCCCTTGTTGATGGAATTCCGACATGAAACACATAATTTAGTGCCGGGGAAGCAGCGGGGGAGAGATATTTGATCGACTTCGAGCGAGGAAAGTCCATCGTCAGCCGTCCGTGGGGCTCAGCAAATCATCACAGTTCCTTGGCCGAGCAGGATGGCAGAAACTTTCTCGCCTTCTCGACGTCCCGTCGGCGAAAAGATTATCCTGTTGCTGGCAACAGCGCACCGGGGCTTGGCAATCTTCATAATGCAATCGTCAGGAACGGCGTCGGAGTCCGTTTGGCGTCGGTGGTCGCTTTTCCTGCACGTCATTCGCTCACTTGTTTCCTGCCTTTCTGGCTTCCTTGTAGAGAAAATAAAGTTCGTCTTTCGGGAAAAAACGGGGCGAATCGGTAGGAAGGATGTTTTATCGATAGAACATGTGAATGTGGGCAGGCTTTCCTTCGATTGTGACTGTATCAACGTTCGGTAAGTTATAATAGTGAAAAGCACTTATCATCGCCCTTTCAGTTTGGTAGCCGGTTTTATATTTCTTGTTTTATTTTCAAGCTAACAGATCATTTACTTCTTTTACTTACCGAAAAATAGTATGATAGGTTAACCACAATCAAGTTAACTTTGATTGTTTTCTTGAACGTGATAACAGAAAATATGTTATTTTTTTAATCATGTTTATAACCAATTCATTCGTGTTTTGGACAACTACATCCCACCTTTTAACGAGATTTAAAACTAATATCATACCTATTTAGCTCAATGTCATTTAAACCGAAATCTATTTTTTTTTCTCCCAGATAACGATTTCACACAAGGATATTTTATAATACCTCAATTTGCATTTTAACAGAGAGAAACACAAAAAAAACCGCATCACATCACACAACGCAACAGCAGTCAGTCAGGCTTAATTAAGCCACAAACTAAGCTACTGATGACAGTGAAAAAATTGGCAAAACTAAAGTAGGTCAACTCTCAGAGGATCCTTGAAATGTACACACACACACTAAAAAGACACAACCAACTGTCGGTTCGCATTTAATCATAATGAATCCGGTCGACAAACAAAATGTAGTTTCCACCTGAACCACCAAGTGGTGAAAGAAGAAATGAAAGGGAAGGAAAGGGGGAACCAACACTCCGTACTTGCCACTTTCCGACGCTGTGAATTTTCACACCAACGCTCACACGCATCGAAACATCATTTACGCGCGAAGGTTCCGCGTCGGCACAGGCTTAAATTATGTCAACGATAATGATGTGTACGCCGTAATTAATTGTTTAAAGTTTATTAAAAATTATCATAAATTTTATTTAATTGGATTGAACTTTCCGCAAACGGTAGCCGCAATTGTGCGCGCACACACTGCCAGAGGGAAAATAGCACAGTGATACATACAAACAAACGAACTACAAAAAGGGTGGGAAATCCGAAGGCCAGCGTCACAAATAAACCTCATTTGCAACCACCGCCATCAGGTGACGTAAGGCGACGCATTGCAAATGAGTAGTTAGCATATGGATTGATTCGACCGAGGAGTGTTGAATTCCGATTCCGAGGGCTTACATTCTCCATGACCGACGGGGGATGCCATCACCCAGAGCGTGTCATCCGGTATGCGAGAGTCCGGATGGAATTTAGTCTCGGTTTAAACCCATCGAGCAGAGTTCGAGGGGAGAAAGGACAGATAGGAAGACAATCCTTTGATCAGCGATGGCAGTACGTGTCTCCTGTGGGACGAACAACAGTGTGTGAAATGTTCGCCACTAAGAGATTGACTTTGTATATGTTTGCTTTATAACCGCAGCTTTACGTTTACCGACATTACTATTAAATGGACATTTGCTTCTTAAGAGTATTTTCAGGTTTCAGCTCAACTTATTCGTCGATTATTTGTGAAAGTTTTTAATCGTTTCACCTGTTATGGCAAAATGAGGAGACCAAATTTGGCCCTATTGAATTGACAACAGGATAATCACAGTATTTGATCTTTAATGTGTTCAACAATAAAAATTTACCAAAATCTGACATGATGTTTTTATTATAGCTTGGTTGATTTTAATAACTATCTCAATCTTGTTTTAAACTTTATACTCGACGAACTATTATTAATAACAATAAAAAAAGGAACAAAAGCATATCCTTTACAAGTATAACCATAATGCTGCAATAAACGATAGTGTGGTAGTTTGTTATAATAGTTTAGTAAGTTATTTTTGCAACTAAATAGTTTATGGAAGTGTATTTAACTTATCCATAAATCTAGCATAATGAACTAGGTTGACGTATCAATTACTGAAAGCATAGTATACCATTTCATTTTCATATTATTTACGCTTATTCATAATTGGTCATTAAAGTTCGTAGACACTTTAACATTGGTTTAGATGATATTTCCATTGTAGCATTTCCTTGAGAAGAATTGTTATGGTGTGGAACACTTGCGTTACGAATACAATAACCAATGCAATTCAAACATAATGGCAAAAAAATAGACTGTAAAGTTATTTCGATCGTTTTATGAAATAAAATAAATTGCCATAATCCATTTTTAAGTCAGGTTTTTTTTGAATGACACGTTCGTTCATTATATAGTAAGAAAAAAAACCAAAAGAAGAAATTAAATTGAAACCGCTTTCTGGGAATGATATGAAGCTTGAACTCCGCGCACCTCGTCGCAATCCGATAACTAACTCCTGGAACAAAAAACGGAATGCCTTCAAACCGGTGCCTGTTCCTGATGCATGCCTACTGTGCACCAGGTAGAAACATGATTTTTCCTTTGTTTGCCAATTTATTTTCCCTTACGATAACCACACGCGCCCCAAACATCCTGTGTCTTTGATCGGGTTTTTTGAAAATAAAAAATCATGTTCTTCACCCCCACTCTTCGTAGCGTTTTCTCCAAAGACACTAGCCAACCCCAGTCCCTTGAGACTTTCCCGCGCGGATGCTGCCCAACCGAAATGCGATGATACCATCGCCGGCCGGAGTGCGCTCTGGCGATGAAGAGCGTGCGATAAAGGCTCGGCAGAAGCGATACGAACAAGCAACCGTGATCAAAGAAGTAATGATAAGAAAATATTTTCGTTGACAGTACAAAAGTGGCCACAAGCTCTTTGAAAATACGTTTTCAGTTCGATGAAAAAAAGCAAACTCTTGGAAACCAAAGGAAAGCAAAGAAAGACTGGTTGACTTTCCACAATCTTTCAACGGCAGGCCCGGTAGGAATAGGGAATCTCCCCCACCAGCTCCACGACAGTCACACGGAACACCGGAACGTGAACGTGACATGTAGATAATTGGCTCGGTGGCAGATCTTTCAGCGCGAAATGCTTCTTTCGCAAGCGATACAGCGAAACTGCGGGAACAAAGCGAAAAACCAACAGGTTCAGCAGGTTAATGGTGTCGTTAACTGTAAAATTATACTCTCTCAAAACAACTGCTCCGCCTAATGATACCCGCGCCGCATCTCGGTACCCTCCCGGGTTTAACCGGGGGTTTTTCCTACGGCCCATCAAAGCTAATGGGAACGCCACCCCGGGAACCGGTTTGGGAGAAATTATGAAAAATCCATCATCCCCGAGCGGGAAAAGCCGTGGATAACGGATGTCTCGCGATGACCGATGATAATTGGAAAAATTAGGGCCGCTGGGGCAACAGATGGTTCGTCATTAGTCTTCGATGGCGCATTTAACGGATGTAGCAATTAATGGATTTCATAAATTCCCACCGCCTCGAAAGGGATGCTGGCTGGGATCGCATTCTTTTTCCACTCGATCACTTTGTAATGGATGTGTTTCTACGGAGAAGTTGTATATTTACTCGATTTACTAGTAATAAATGTAAAAGAAGTGTTATTTATAGTGAAACTAGTTGAACAACCAACAAAACAAAAAAGTAATAAAAAGGCATAAAAAAAGTAAAAAGCAAGTACACTAATAATTGGATTCAAACAGATGTATGTATCTTTTAATTTTCCTAAAACTATTTAATGAAATCGGAAGTTGGGTTCATTCTCAAGTCTTAAAGGTTATTGAATGATATTTCCTCTATAATATTGAGCTTAGTTTCTATTTGTATAGTTGTCGTTAATTTACTACAATAACAATTTACCCACTCCGGTACTTCTAGTTTCACGCATTTTCTCTCTGACCCGAAAAGAAACACGCCAAACACAGAAGCTGCGAAGTGATTTGTTAAATTGTGATATTTATCATCCCATTCCCCTCCGCCAGATGGAGCCGATGCTGGCGGTCCACTGGCCATGGCACTTAGTGCTGAGGTGATGGAGGCTTCAACCGCAAACTAGTGCCCAAGAGAGGGCCGGGAAAAAGAAACCATCGATGATGTGGACCGCAACATATTTCCTCATCACTCCCTTCCGACCGTTTTCGAATTATTAGAGCATAGAAACACTTCAACGGGAATAAAGCGCCTTTCCCCCTCCCGACGCAGACCAATTATTTCCACGCTTTTCCCCCCGTCTGGAAAAGCAGCACAATCCCCTCTGCTGCGAACCTCTCATTGTTGTGGGTGAAAATGTTGTGTACGTGGCTAACGATACAAACACACTCCGAAAAGCCCCACGAGGAATCGACGAGCGGCGCCACCCGTTGCGGCTTTTTTGTTTGCCCCGGGGGTTCGAGGTCCGAAAAGCTGTCGTTACATGTACCGTGCTGGCCACAGTAGTGAGAGGAGCAGACCACCCTCGGGGGATCGGATGGTTAATGAGTCAGAAAATCACCCAAAACACGAGTTTCCTTCTCATTAGCAGCGCTGTTTCCCGTCGGCTCGAAAGGCTCGGGCCTTCATCAAGGCTAGAGGGAAGAACGTGAGGGGTGTGAAACATAAACGCGTCATCGAATGGATTTCGTGACCGAGTGTGTATGTGTATGACCGAGCGGGAGTTTGAGCGGACGCTGTAAGTACGGTGATTAGTGGTTTTTAATTGGTGGTTATTTTTTATGTGTCACAAAGCCCTCCCCCACCCCCCAACATCCACCCCCCATTCGTCCCATCGTGTCCGATTAGTCGTTCTGTGGGAATTATTTTGCATTAATGTCAGGCATGTCCTTTGACTCTTTTCTAACCGAAAACATAAAAAAAGATTGATAAATGAGGGAAGACGGTATAGATGTACGAAAGGACCGATTGTTATGTCACGCTAGAGGTGAAAGAGCTAAAGTGAAAGAGAGGTAACAGCCACGACCCGATTCTCTAAACATTACCTCCGGGATGGGTTGGCAATTTTGGCAAAAATGGAATACAATTTGGCAAAACAATTAGATGCTCGCAATTTAATCCACCATTTAATGGCCCAAGCCAGAAGGCTTCTGTTCTGGCCAAACGTCAACTTCACGCGACGTGGAAGAAACGTAGCGCACGACGGGGGAGGTCCTACGGTCCACCGAACGGAATGATTTAATTGTCGCCTTTTAAATAATAAATGACCATTTTGCTTGGCCGTGCAACCGGATGCTTGATGCCGTTATCGTATTACTGTTCGAGGAATCGGACGCTAATGGAATCCGGTTGTCGACTCGGTTCCGGTCGACCGGAGCCACCTACACAAAACCCCAACCTATTTGGTGATTGGTTTTCGGGACGCTTGTAAAGTGCAACAAATCGCGAACGGAATTTGTTTGTTGCTAAAATGGTTGATTGAAGATCAGTACCGCAAAGGACCTAACATGCGCATAGAAAAAAAAAGTCCAATAAGCTCATAATAGGTAGTCATAAACGGTTGTTGTACCAATGAAAATAGAAGAAGAAGATACACTTACACTTTCAATTTCATTTATTTTATTTTTATTTTCAATGCCGTTACTCAACTCCATTGGTTGCTCTAATTCCACAAAATTAGCAAAACAAAAGTACTGAACTTATAAGCTATGCCGTTTTCGATTTTTTCTCAACATTCCCGCTATTGAATGCTATGAACTTCATTCCGTTGTGATTAGTCACTAACGTTCCTAAAACAGTTAAGTCCCACAGTGAGCCTGTTCTTTTCTACATCACTCGAAATTTTGAATTCGTCATAAAACGCCATTTCGTCATGCGCTTTATGACAAAAAACATTTCTCTAATAACGAGTATAAAATAAGCAGTCAAGTAATTGTTTTACATAAGTACAGGGTTATTCACATGTAAAGTTTTCATTACGCACTAATTTGACTTTACGCACTAATCTTTGAACCCACCAGAAACATAATTCATTACATTATTGAAAAATGGTTTATTCACACACAGCTACAGAAATGTTTAATTAATTATTTTCGTTGATTCTGTAAAAAAAAACTGTGGTTTACGTAACGCAATCTTCAGATTCGTTTTTTATATTTTTTTTATGTCCCTTGACTTTGCCCCTTTGCATTATTACTGCTTACTGTACATATTGTTATTTTTACACTAACTCAGGTATCCGATTAATCAAATAAAGTTTGAATAATTGTTATAGAATGACCATACATCCTTGGTGGTAGTAATTACAACAAAAAGTTATTTTAATTAGGTAGTGCAATTTGAAAAAAAGCGCTATAATCTTATTTTAACCCGCTTTTTGTGTTCTTCCATTATACACTTTGCTTAATATTTTATTGATTGTTCTAAAAATCAATCACAGCGTGAATGTTCGATGCCATCAAGGTTGACTCACAGCACTTACAATTCAACACATAATTTTACTTTATTGGTCACAAAAATATTCCTTCGATAGTGAACTTAGTATTAGTAATCATGCTCTAGGTTTTCATAATGGTTTTTGATGGTATGCAATTAGAAATTTTGTTCTGCATTGTTGAAAAAGGCAATGTTTTCCGTTATTACTCATTCTTTAGATTCGGTTTTTTAAGGTTTATGTATCACGATTTTGCCAACTTTAGTCATTTCTAATGCGTTTTTGTTGTTTTTTCACCGTAAATTTAAAAAAATAGGTATCCAGATATCCAACATTCAAACAAATGTTTCTTTTTAATGTAAAACACAACACAACAAAACAGATGAAAAAGGGATTTCGTTCAACGAACATCATATTCTGCAATAAAAAAAGGGTTACACGCTACCAATCAAATTGAAACATCATTAATTACATTTCGCAACAGGACCCATCCTTTCACTCAACCATCAAACCATTCACGTAAAATGCCAATAATCATAATTGCATCACGCTCATTCCCTCCAACAAACGGAGCATCTCATGCCGCCCAAGAACATAAGAGTGATGAGTAATCGTGAGGAGATCAACAACTAAATCAACCGAACATCCGAGGTCCTACAACGGCCCAACAGCCTTCCCCCTTTCCCCAAAACGACAAAACGACCATCGTCAATTGAGCGTATATTTCTCAACGAGATAACACACATACACACGTCCAAGGGCCTCGGAGGGAGGAGGATGGAATATTTTCCCGGAAGCGGAGGAGATCACGGCTGCCCAAATACACTTGCTCTACATTTCATCTTTTTACGATCGTTCGTTGACATTTTATGGCTTTATTACTGGCGTCGTCAGTGTCCCGGAGAAGCGAGCAGAACCAGCTCGGAGTGTGTGTACATATGGGAGTTTTCATCGTCGGTGATGAAATATTGCGGTAAATTTCTTCTTTTTTCATAGCATATTTTCGTTACTCCATAAAAAATGGTCCAGCTCCCATGAACTAGTCAATAATATTTCCTCTCCCGAAGAAATACCTCGACTGTGCCAAGGCAGAGTGGAAAAGACAAGGCAAATTGTGCACGTGGGAATTAAACGAAAAAGGTAACGCCGGAAAAAAACCGTTTTCCACACCGACTTTTGCTTCGCTGTTCAGGTAAAAATACATAACGGACCAATGTCAGAAGGGGAAAAAACAACACATTTCTTTTCGGGACCATTTTTGCTACGTTCAATTTTATTTATTGATCGATTTCCAAACTTATAAACCGTACCTTGCATTCCCAAGAGTAGTATAAAAACTTTCCTTTCGTTCCAATATTAATTGACTCACGGCGAGGCTGGTTTTGCAAAAAAAATCTTGCTTCAAAAGCGTAATGCTTTGTGACACTTCGAAACAGCAAAGATAGATTGCACGTGTTTGGTCCAATCGGTTGGCAAAAATTGTTTGGCTCTTATATTTTTATTTTTTTGAGAAACAGAAATGGAAATGAAATAATGCTCGAAAATGGATAGCTTGTACGTGGAGAGGAAATGGCACGAAAAACTTTCCTACCGTCTTCAATTCCGTCTGCTTCTATTAACGTGCAGTTGACTTCATTTACCCCTAAATGAAGAGACTTTGGAAAAGGAAAATTGACATTTAGTTTCCTTTTGTTCTTGGCTCACAATCCGGCCCTTCTCGCTGAACAACCCAAATGGCCAACCAAATGCTAATTGTTATGCTGCTAATGTTTTCCGCGAGGGGTTGGTTAACCGTCGGGCCACCTCCATAGGGCTCATTATCGTATTGTCGGAGGAAATTATTCATCCGCATAAATGAAGAAATTATCATACTTAAGCAAAACTAGTCCCATTACAAGTTATTCTTGTCGCGTTTCTGAACTCGACGACGATCGTCTTCGAAGTTTCGGCTGATGACGAAAACATGTTCTATCGTTGTCTGTTTAATCACTCGTTACTTTTGTGTTAGAAAAGTATTTTTAAGCATAATAAGCATGTTACGCTTTAAGACAAAAGCTACAATTAAATTTTACGCTACGGAAAAAATACACAAACTAATGAATGTTTTTCTTACTAAGCAAAGAAGCAAAATGGAAACGATAAATGTTGACAAAAGAAAACGTAATTGAGAACACAAACACGCCTCAATGAATAGAAAAACAGAAGAAAAGGAGGTAGTCGATAATGGATGTTTTGACACCAAAGTTCATTTTTCATAAATTACAACTTAACTTTTGCAAATGATATTTCCACGCGATAGCGAAAAGGCAACGCCAAACAAACAATGAAAAAAACAAAATTGACCCCCAACCAGCAGTGAACTCTCATCAGTAATCGTTACGTTGTAATGCATCCATTCGTGGGTTGGGTTTTTCCATCGTCAACCAACGAAAGTGAACAAAAAAAAAACACCGAAAGTTTCCCGTTTCTTTCACACTCGCTGAGCGCTGTTCGAAAGAATTACAAAACACAAATGAAAGAATGAAGAAAAATATTTGATAAGGACTACGGAGTCTCAGCACTCGTGCAGTGGAAAATTTTTCCGCCCAACACGGTGGGAACTTTAATGTAATTGTTTTGCTTTTCCGAACTCAATCAAAATTTCCCACTTCTCGATGATGAAGAAGCTCTCATCGTCGGCTCATTGGCAAGATGGGTGTACTGGGGAAGGTACCGAATCTTCTACTCGGCATTATTTGCAACTGACTTTGAGATAAGAAGTCACCCTGCGTTTTACAACAACACCTTCAATTTTTTTCTTATTTTGTTCCATTTTACTTTTTGCTTTCCTTCGCTTTACAAATCGCAGGACCAAAGCATCTGGTGAGTTTTTTTCCTTATCTCTTCCTTCAAATCTCTTTGAGTGGAAATAAGAAAATGAAAAAGACGCGAACAGAAATTGATTTTAACATGAAAAAATTGAGAGTAGAAATCATGCCATCCTACAACGGAAGTAAAGAGAAAAACAAAACGCTCAAAAAACCACTTGCACTAAAACTTTCACTTCTTCATCCGAAACCGACCGCGACCGAACGCTGCGTATGTTGTCTTAGGCACCGAGTTGACGTAAGTTGAGGTTGAGAAAGAGCAAAGTTTTTGCCGGCTCCCTGACCCGAGTCCTTTGCCAGTGCAATCCTAGGGAGGGTAAGTTGTTCCACAAACTTTTGAATTTTCATTTTCAATTCCACAAATACAAATGGCGGGTAGCTGTGCAAAAACAACCACCAGAAAGAAGCCAAGAAACATGGGGAAAAAATGGTAAAAACACCTAACTACAAGTATTGGGAACAACGGAGAGTGCCAATGGAAATCATTTTTCTCGAAACCAGTGTGTTTTTTAGTTTTGTTTCACTTTGGAACAAATTTTCGTTTGTTCTTTTCCATCGTCTATACGAAAATTCTTTCATTTTCTAGTGTTCTATTTCACACTTTTTCTACTTGTTCTGTGTTGCCCATTACAGAGCAAACGTACAAAAATAGTACAATGAAGGGAGGTTAAACTTTTCGTATTATGTGTTAAATAGGAACACTTTAATGTATAAATCAAGCTAATGATGATTTCGTGTCTGGCCCTGGGTATTTTATTGGTTTTTAACAAGGGAATGAATATAGGTTTAAGCAATCATGAATTTCCTCTTAACCTATTTAACCTTTTCTTTTTACTTGGGAAAAAACGTAGAAAAAAATTGGTGAGGACGATCAAAACGCGTCGTTGGAATTTGTTAAAACAACCAGGCGCCTCCATTAATGTGCACCTTGATGATAAGATGTCATTGTGTATTTAATCATGATTATCAACGATATAAACGACAGTTTTGAATAAAATAAAATAAAAATAATATTTACTTAGTTTTATATTAGCATCTAGTACCTTTTCCAAACGATCCAACGTTGAACTTAATTTAAAGTCAAATTAAATGTCTCCTCTAAGTACATGACTGAAAATAAAAAAAGATTTGAAACTTTCATAATTTTTTTCAACTTGGTATGCAATCTCCAAGTTCTTTTCCAAAATGTTTTATTATCACTGCACGACGAATCATATTTTCATTATTTTTGCATACTTGAAGTGAACAACCAGGCGTCTCCATTGTAATTAAACAAGTTAAACCCTCTGAAGTTTTTTGCCAAGTAATCAATACATTGTCCCCTACATGGGTTATTATCTCAAAGACATTCCTTAACCCTCCACAAGCCATAAAAATAAAGACACATCAAAACAGTGACTTCAAGCCCGGTCTCTTATCGGGCCCACTCGAACCAACCCGTTTCTGTGTGAAGTAAAAAACTGGCAGCTTTTCAGCTTCACGAAAGGCTCACCACTAGCGTAGCGGAACCTCCACGTATCACACCGGACCCCACCATCAGTTCAGTTTCGCTCGATAGCATTGGGTTCCGTGCTCGATAGACATTGAACGGGATACACTGGGCGCCCCCGTTCGGAAGCCAACCAACTATGACTGCTCTAATACACACTAAAAGCACCGACCGAGTTCTCCTTTAGAAAACTCCATCTACTTTCACCCCAAACTCGACACAAAATCCATCCTTATCCGCCAACGAATGGCTTCATCATCAGCGCCTGCCACGTTGGTTCGTTCGTTCGCTCGTTTCGTTTCGTTTCGGTTCCAGCGTTTTCCCTCCAACCACCAACCCTTCACCGGCCCTCTTCCCCTGCACTAAGGCTAAGCACGCGTGAAAAACATTTAGCTAATAAGATGAAACTATTCCGCCCGGAAACGCCCAGATGATGGACGAGTCCATGAACCGTGACGAAGCACCGAATATATGTTGATATGTTGACAACATAACTTTCCCACTTTTTCACTCCAGCTGGTGCCGTTGGCAGTGATGATAACACAAGGGATGAAAAAAAACTCCCCCAAAAAAAAGGTTCCACCATCAGTAAGTCAGTAAGTTACGGTTTGAAAGAGCAGGAAAAAGTGGATTCCAAAAAGAGAAGGCTCACTGCAGATAATTTCTTAATGTACCCTCCAAATGGAGCTAATCCTTTTGCCTGTGGATGCGTGAATATTAACATTTTAACACACCGGCATGTTGCGACAAAACAGAATCCTTTGGGAGATCTACCTTCGTTCGATGAAGCTGCTGAACGATCAACATTCTATTGGGAAAGGTTGAATAATATCTATAAATATTTAAAAATCTTCTCTAATTTCAGCTTATTGCAAATATGTTATAATAACTGTCACTTCCAAAATATTTCAAAAAGCGAAAATGAAAGCTGTGTAAAAAGAGATAAACCAATGAACTGATGACATGTAGTCAATGCTTTATACTCTTTGCTACATTAGAAACTAATCATTCCCATCCTCTGCTAGTTTCATTTTGGGAGATTTATGGGATCAAACCTTTGGTATTTTCTGCTGTACCATACTTTTAAACCTTCACCAACGGATCATTCCAATGGTAACATTACGAGCAGGAGAAAAAAGATTCTGGTGTGACGTGCACACCATTGGAAGGTATTAACACCTACCATAAAAAATGATCTAATGTGACTGAGCTGTCCAGGGTGAGTCAGCGCGGGATGGAAGAAAAAGAGCGATGTTTATAGACCAGGGGTTGCCAAAGCCCAGCTCCCGAACTGATGTTATCCGGCCCGTAAGTTATTTGGCTACGTACGAAAAACACATCTCAATTCTTATCGGATTTGTTCACGATTTTACACTAGTTTTTTTTCGAAAAATGAAGATTGGGTTCATTATACGGAGTGTTCAGTTCTAGGCGACTTCCTCGTATAGTTTTTGTTAAACTTTGCCCATGTCATTTGTATTATTTATATTTCCGAAATGTTCCAGTCTCGTTAATCACATTCAGTGGAGATAACTCATTTGTTTTGCATCTAAAATAGCTAAATTCAAGGAATACGCTTTTCGACCCTATTACGACCGAAATAAAATATGGGTTGGAGTATTGAAAACATCTCGAAGCGGAGTTATTTACTGAAAGTACACCAATAAAACCAAGAAATTGTAAAATAATTTATGTTGAAAATTAATTTCAAGTGAAATTTTAAAAATAATTAGAAGTACTTCAACCAAACATTTTTACGTTGAAAAAGTATCAACATCTCTAAAATAAAGCCTGTCTCATAGTAAATTGAGCCAAAGAAAGCGCGCTACTGTGGCGCCTCTAGTAGCGTCAGCCGGAAACTAATATTTTTTGTAGTATAAGTGAATAGTAACAATGAAGTTGTGCAAGTTTCAGACCTGTACTATTGTTTTTCGCTAAATGCCGTATAATGGAAATTCATCGATCGAAAAATTTCAAATATTTTGTATCATGCCTCTTTTTAATGAACCTTTACTACTAACAAATTTGATACTCTATCCAAAAGGGTTTGGTAAGTAATCCCATAATGGTACTAGTACCAGTAGTAGTTTTGGTGGAATAAAATCCAAGCTTTACGAAAAAATAAATACAATAGCGTCCCAGTTTGAAATATTATCTGATCTTCTACGGAGTGTTCGAAAGATAAACTTTCCCACTCCATAATGTACTGGCCTCAAAATTCGTATTTTCCAAACGGTACTAATACGCTGGATTCCTTAAGAATGTATAAATGATGGAGCCTAGCCCTGGGTCGGCTCATCCCTTTTTGCTGGGGCTTGTGAAACGAATACTCCAAATGGACGCTGCAGACCCAGCCAACGTAAACACGGGGACGTTCGGTGCATTCGGTGCGTTTATGGTGCCAGACTTTGTGGCCGTACGCCAGCTTCGACGGTCCAGCTTTGGTCAACAGCTTGATCCTGTTTACGCAAAACAAGCCGCAGCTAATCAGAGAACCATTTTATTTATCACCGCACCGGGTTCGGTCAGCGCGTGTGCAATTGAATGGGTGAAAGCAGAAGAGGGTCGTTGGTCGTTGGCACCCGGAAAAGCCTATTTGTCCCCGGACTGCACGTGGAAATGACGCGTACGCACGCAATGATCCGCTTGCGTGAAAGCGCAGCGTTGATGTCAACAACCCGGGTAAGGCATGAGCGCTCGAACCACTGCTCGAGGCATACATTTATCCCCCAACGAACTTACTTGACGTTCGCCGTTTCCATCCATAAATGGATTTCATTTTCACTAGCACACACACCCGAAAGGGCTCTCCTCGACCGTGAATGCCAACAACATCCCACGAAGAGACGCATTTTCATTCGCAGCAATTTTGTCTTGCCCGCAAAGGATGCACCCGGGAGCCGGATGTAGTTTAGTGCATATTTTCATTATGGCGAAACACTTTGCAGCCTCATTTGACATCGGTCGGTTCGGAAAGGGGTGACATAAAGAGTTGCAAATCAATAACCGAAACAAAATATGCGCATATGGGAAGCAGCACGGATCTGTCCGGTTCGAAACGGTTGCATCGATAGCTCGATGTCGCTAAATTGGTTAGAATTTTAGGAATTGATTTGTTTACGCCTACAAATTTGTTAGTATAGGTTTTTTGTGTCATTTTTACAAATTGAGTTATATGTGGATATACTTGATAAACCTGAACTTGTTAAGGTAATAAACATAGAAATACACACTCTTCTCTTCATTTATTTTTAATTGTTTTCATGGTGTCATTCTTTCCTCGATTCGATCCCAAAGTGCTAAATTTGATTTATTGGCAATTTAATCATAAACTCGCGCTGCTCAATTAACTGTAAAACGATTGTTTGTTGCAACCTTTTTAAGTGCTTCAATTACACTACGCTATTGAATGATATTGACAAATGAAATCGAATGCTCTCCGGGCCACATTGCGCTGCAATGATAGCACAGTAATAACAACCCCATTTATAGACACCATAAAAGGTCATCGAATGATAAACAAAAGCGCGCGGTGTGGAGTCCTTCGGTGGCTTTGCCGTCCAAGCCGCAACATTTATGCTCCATAAAAAGATGCATCTGGGTGGAAAAACAACGGCACAGGTGTTGAAAGATCAACAGAAAAACACACTCAATCCGGTGGGAGCCCAAAATATAGCTGCGTTGCAATGTACAGAGAGGTAAAAAGGGGCAACGCGTTGAATTTTTGAAGTACGGTAGGAGTTATACATGAAAAAGGAAAGGTTACCAAAACGAACCGAATAAGTGGCAATCAAAAGTTAATGTTATAGAGTTGGGCTGGAGGTGTGAAAAGGGAAGATGAAAGTGCAGTTTACGAAAGGCAAACACCAAAATAGGCCCTCACACAATAATAACCATGTGAGTGGCAGTTAAAATGTTTTCCGCAAAAATTGTACATGCAACCAGAAAACGGTGCTTTCAGATGTTTGAAGTGATACTTAAACTAACAAAAAAATGCAATGGAACAGCAATCCTTATCGGCTACCACAGTGGGGTTTTGTGGGAAAAATTCAGGGAATTCAACACACGAAAATATGATGTTGATGTCGTCCCGAATACGCACAGGACATTATTAACAGAAAAATATGGCACCACTTGGGCCAACGCAATTGGTGGAGAAGATAAAATTAAATCCATTCAGTTTAAAACCTGTTCTGGGCCGGAATGGTTTCGCCGAGGATGAGTGTTACAAATGAAATACTTATGGAATGTGTTCATTTGTTATGCTGTTTGCCTGAGCTTTACGACGTTGCATCAACACGTCTTGTTGAAATTGAATTACTTAATTTATTTTAACCCTCACCGAAACCCACGAAACATTTTTTTTAGCAAATAATAAGGTAATGTAATTTAAATTGAAAAATGCGACACGTGAGACATTTTACGAGCACAATAAAAAAAAACATTTCAACGAGAACAACACTTCACTTCGAACTGCGTCAACCGCGTCACGCGTCGCTTTATCCCAGCCATATTTACAGCCCAAACAATTGACGTTAATTGCACAATCAAACGGTAAAATATCAATTATTACCCTATAATCTGTAATTTTTGCCAACGATGCTACTGGTCACCACGACCGAAGCGGCTAATTGATTGAAATTGCTCGCCAGCAATCGGTTGTCCATCAATCAGGGGTTTGATTTTCCTGCAAACTCAATTACGACACCCTTCCACCGAATGGGCTTGCTAGCAACGAAAGGAGGCAGCATCCGGTTTGTCATCGTGTTTCGACGGGCGGCCAGCGATAATCTAATTAAACAAACGTATTCAATCAAAAATGCTATGAAACAAACGCACCACCTACGGGAGATGTATTTAAACGAACTTTACAGATCTGAAGCGGGTTCAAATTAAAAATATTCAGTTTTTCTCTCGAATAGTTTAAAAACATCAATTTTATTGCATTATGGAAATTATAAATTATGCAAAACCTGCCTTAAAACAACAGATGCGTGGGTTTATTGGGTAGTTTGTATTTTATGAAAACAAATAGGGTAAGTGGTCTATGACCAAGAGAATACAAAGGCCAATGAGTAATTTGGCCATTCTGTTACATTCAACTATGGGAACCATACCACCATTACAGGAGTTACCAACTCGGAAGAAATATACTTTTTTTTCGTCTATTTTTTATGTTTTTTGGTGCAATAGATGTTTTCCTGAAGAAAAGTCGTGTTTCGATCATAATTGGTACAAATATGTAAAATATTGTGATCTTAACTCTTATAAATTACATCATATTGTTAGTTACATTAAGTAAGTGCACACTATGCCAGTATTTTGACGATTAAACAAAATGGCAAGGAAAAGAAAACAGAAACAAACAAACTTAGATGGAACTTACGAACAACAAGTATTGTTCATGCTATTTTACATGTGGTTTGAAAAAACAATGGTTGCCTAGATCAACTCTCAAGTGTTTGCTAGGTGAAAGTAAACTTGTAGCTAGGTAAGAACAGTGTTTTGTATGAAAAATAACAATTACTAGAAATGGCTGGTCTGTGCCCCACAATATCCTTCAAGAGCAACGCGCCACGCCAGCACAAACTGACTTTAATAATAATTTCAAAATTAAATTAAAAAAAGTCTTCGTCGTCTAGCCAAGTGCAGTTGATTATTTACCCTCACGGTCCGGTTTATTATCCTTCCGAACAAGGACGACTGTGCCCCGAAGCGGTCAATCTCGTACCGTTGCCCTCGTCGTGTGCAAAAGTTGGCAGCAAAAGAATCCACTCCGGTTGAAGGTGCACAAAAAAGCATCCCAACTTTATTTAACCACATACACACACCTGGCACAAACAAGCGTAGCAAACATATGATACAGCGTATCAGTTCAAAACCGGACCAGCCAGCAGAATGGAACCGAGACGGTCGCAGTACTTATGCTGTAGTTTATTATTGAAAACATTTGTACTCATAATAATGCTCCACCGTCTACACCGGCTGTGAACTCGTCTGAAAGAACAGAAACAGGTGGAAGGTAAAGGGTCCATTGCGCGCACGGAGACGTTTTCGCGGCAAAGAAAAGCACAATGGCACACAAACAACGTCAAAGTTGCAACTCGCACCGCAAACAAACGATCACGACCTCAGTTCTACCGATCCCGACCTTTATAGCGAAAAGTATATCAAAAGAAGGTAAAAACGAAGCGACTCCCATAACCACAATATCGCAGCTGACTCATACCTAACCTCCTAGCGAACCGCTCCCTCACCAAACCGTGCAAGAAACATAAATCGGTTCAACACAAAGTAAGCATAAGGTGTGTACAGTCACGGTAGGTGAAACCGTGAGGCCGGAACGGTAACGAGAGTTTAAAGAAATCCTTCCGCCTCGAGGGATTTCGGGGCGTGTTTGTATGTGGCAGTGCTTGTTTGGCTTGTTTGCGACGATTGCTCCCGTTAAAAGTGGCCCCCTTTCGCCTAGCGCAACAACGACGGCGGTTAATCCACTGCGGCGTGGAATTAGAAAACTGCTTTCAAAAACCTCGACAATAAAAAAGAACCAACTTTCCCGACAGCGGAACGGTTGAAGGTTTGTTTATTTTGTCCCGATTTCAGTTTTCACAACTCGCATGCCACTTTTTGCTTCTTATGTTATCCACTCTACACCACATGTGTGCTACCTTTACGGCCGCTGGAACGAGTTGCGCCGACTTCCGGCTGTCGGTCGGTTGAAGGACATTATTTTTCGTCCATATGTTTCTCTTTTTTCCTTTTTCGTGAACTTTTCCGTGAAGAGAAAAGGCCCGCGTCGGAATGGTATCACATTCGGTGGGGGGGGGGGGGGGGGGGGGGGGGGGGGGGTGAAAGAAGCAAAGCTTTCTTTTCATATACTCGGTTTCTCATTAAAGGTATCTGCAATTGGTTTCGCGTTCAAGCAATTGTGTTTTGCGTTGAACTTGTCTGGATAAAGTTCATGAAAAAGAGTTTGCTTCCTAATTTTACAGTATTGAGAACGATTAACAAACAATGTTCGAAGGATTTGTAAAAGAAAAAAACAATTTTGCTAGTAGTTGTAACCATCTTTACCATATATCACACATCTCTAACATAAATAAGGCATTATGAAATTGAAGATATTCCACAATAATTTAATTTTTTTTTACGATAATGCTATGAAGTCTCTCAAAGTCTCCAAAGTTGTGCAAAGGCTCTTGCAACTTTGTACATTGCCCAAACTAATGATATCTCTTAGCTTCGCGCAAAATTGCAGACATATTGTCTACCATAAGTACATCTTAATCCACCGATTCACCAAAGCGAGATACCATAACGGGCCATCAGCGCGCCCCGCAATGTGTCCCGTTGAGCTTCGCCAAAGTCAAATACCGCTCGTTCGGGCCACTTAACTCCACTTGAACCGATTAACCATCAATTTTCATCGGTATTTGCTCCCCGAACACCCGGGCCAGCTCCGGTTTCCGGCTCTCAAAACTCACCGCAGCTCAAGTCGGATAAATTCCTTCCGCAAACATTTGCTCGCTTTTATTTATCTTTCCCATGGTGCCTGCCGCTGGGAACAGTCCACCGGATCCTTCAAGCATCCTCGAGGACACCACAAAACGAAGCATGCTCACTTCGTCCAGGGGATTCGGTAGAGGATCCCGGTGGTTCCATCCTGTGGCGGAGAAAGACCGATTACGGTCAACTGATGCTGGTGGCGACGATGATGATGATGATGCTGATGGGCATGATGCTGCTGCTTTTGATTCCGGCATTGCCTCCTTCGCTGCCCTACGCCCTTTTTATCCTCGGGCACGCGATAAGTAAGTAAGCAAGTAAGTAACCGAGAGACCGGATCAGTGGAGTGTAGTGTGAAAAAAATGGACAAAAGGGCAAAGTTCGTGGAAGAACGGAACCGGGTAAAGTCCTAGGTTCCGCCTCGCGCGGGGTGACACTTCCGGGGTGGATTGAGATTTTTTTCTTCACCCTCCCACGTGCGTGAAAACGGTGGACGAACGGCGGTAACTGAAAAGTTGCTGTTCAGGTTCACTGACCACCCGCCGCTCGAACGCTCGATGCTCGGGAGCTGATGAGAGACAGGGAAAGTGCAAAACCGGCTGGAAGAGAAATAAAAACCGCCCCGGAAACGGAACACTCCAACAATGAACCGGTGCTTCTGAAAGGAATACCGCGAATGGTACCGGAAGTGCGCAACAAAAGCGAAAAGCAAGCAATACTCTTCTGCGAACAAAAAAAAGGAAATGAACCGTCTGCAGAAACAACCTGTTGAAGGGGGTTTACTTAACGGACTTAACGGAGACGACATCGGGGCGGAAGTGGTGGCTTCTGGTGGAAATGCTTACATACCTCATCCGGCAATTCCGGTGGTTGGCACTTCACTCCTTCCGGATCGCAAATAAAAGAAGTATAAATCACGAGAAAATAATGATGAAAAGTTGAAATGTGTTGTCGATGTCACTCATTATGCTATTTTGCTGCGGATCTGGTTATGCGATCGTATCTACATCGCATCGATTTTTCTTATTAGCTCTCAAATGAACCATTTCGGATTCATCCTAATTTTCGTTAGTATGTATGTCGGTATAGATGGTTAATTCTTTATCGACAATGTTATCAAAGTAACAGTTAACAACTAAGTCCTTATACGTTGTATTCTATTTCCATCTGTCTTGTAACAAATTTGTACCTATTTCTTTACATTCCAACATGTGTTTGGAAATACTTGAGCACTTCCGGGGCGCTTAAAATCTATTTTAGTGATATTGTTTGTTATTTTATATCCGAAAAGATCAACATATTTCTCTTTAAAGTACTAACCGATTGTTTTACGATTCAAATATATTTGTTTCAGTCGAAATAAAAACCAAAGACGAAAATTAAACCCACTCCAGGTTGATCCGCCGTAGCAGTACTCTTTCCCATTAAAGACGCCACGAATCATGGCAATAAAATATCGCTACAATACGTTCCGGCTTTCCGCCGGTGGCCTGGAACTGTCATCGGCAGAGAAATCCGCAAATTAGTTTCTCACATTGTCAACACACAGTTTTCGAAGCGGCAAAACTTTACCCAACCGTCCAACGCCACACATTCTACCACTCCGACCATAGCTGGGGACATAGTTTTCCCCGCGTGTTTGCCTCCCATTTCCTTAGTCTTTTTCATTTTCTCAGTAGAGAATGCCACTCGTCCCGATGCCACTTTTCATATTTTTTCCGTCAACATATAACAAACCCTCCCAACCCAAAGAAGCGGTCCTGCGCGGGAAAACCCGCCAGTCCAGCATCGTGGCTATACACAGCTGTCATCAGTTTTATTAGTTGCTGGCGGACCTAGAACCCCTCCACCACTAGCCAGCTTCCATTCCTCCAACAACGACGTCTCGGTTGAGTTCGGCCACAACCGAGTCGAATGGGTTGAGGCTTTTCCTGGCCACACTTTTAATCTTCCTCGTCATTTCACAACGTTTTACCACAGTTCCAGCGATGCCCTTGGGGTGCCACAACTACGGCGACGATGACGACGACGAGGGTGGCTCATTTTTCAGCCGACTGAGATGCTTACCGAGACTCCTCGGTTTGCCGGTTTGCCCGACGGCCACTGGACCCGACTTCTGGTTCCATTTCGATTCCATTCCCACTCCGCTCCCGTATGCGCTTCGGATCGTTGGAATACTTTCCTGCTTCCATGTTCCTGCAACAGGACGATTGCTCAGCTTTCCTCATTCGTTCTTTTTGCTTTCCACCCCTTTTCTATCCTTTTTGTCGGTCAATTCTTCGCCACCGTAAATTTCTTCAGCCTCGCCAGTGCGTCTGGATCCTTCATGGGGAAATTTATGTTTCATACTTATATTAAATATGGTTTTGCGGTTTCCTCTTTAGCAGCCGCCGTTGGACGATGAGCGATGGTTCCTATTGTACCCGACTGATCCGGCCGGAAAGGGCCGAGTGCGAGTGGAAATGTGGCGGAATTGAAACCCACCGTTTTGTGGTCAGATTAGAGCGATCAAATTGCTGCACACCGAAGTTTTGAGGAAGCAAGCACTCTGTGTGGGATCGTATAATTTTATAAATTTGATTTGCCACCAGAGGAAGAAACAAAACGAACGTTTCAAATTGCCTTTAATTATAGTTACTATTTTCCTGCCTTCACAGTCTCGATTTGTTGTCGGAAATTCAATTTATTTGTAAAGAATATACGAACGTGATATCAAAAACCTTTCCTTTTGTCGGGAAACAAACATTACTCTATGGTTTTTGATTACATCCTTTAAATAACAGAGGCAAATAAATTCGTGCGAATCACAAGCCGCTTTGAATAAAACCTCGCTCGTTTCCGACAAACGCCGGTTCGCCGTATATCAATTCATCCGCTTGTTGTCCAACCATTGTTATCGTTTCGTAGAAATATGTAACAACGAGTGCGTTTGAACAAACCGAAACTAACAATGCATCATAATCCTCGAATAAAACACGCGCAACCGTAATAAAGACAATTCGGTAAAGCGCACACCGGCTCGGTAATCAAATGAATATTTATGAACTGACCGACAAAGGCGAGCATCAGTAACACTGTCGATGATCCTTGACAACCCTTGCGGAATAAAAAGGTGGTAAATATAAATACAAACGGAACGAAAGTAAAATAAAAACGCTGCCTGCATCAACTGGTAAAAGATTAATCTTTTCAAGCACTGCCTCTCGTGGAGCGATGCTGGCTGGGATTTAAGAGCATGAATCGGTAGCGGTAGATACAGCATAAATTTCACCTTTTATTGCCTCCGGAATTGACTCGCGAAAAGCTTCATCATCATTACCATCATCGTCGCCGTAGTCGTCGTCATTTCACGGTAACCGTTTTGTGCAGCTCAATTGCAATGCATCTGGAATTTTTCCCTTTTCGCCTTTTATCCTTTCACGGGCGAACAATTTGTCGTCGGAACATTATTTTTCCGCTAGAACTCCTTAATGTTCTGCGCAAGACATTGTTGTTAGCGTAGTTTTATATGCTTGCAGAAAAGGATACTTTTATGTTGCTACGAAAAAAAACAATATGGGTGCTTCGGGCTAATGTTAAACATGCATGTTTTATCCATAACCGCCCCGAGCTCTTAAACCTGTCATCAGTTTCGTGAACATTCCTATATGGGCGGCTTTCAGTCGGTCTCACTCAAACAGGATTCTACCGTAATTTACGCATCCACCGTAAGTGGTGCGTTCCGCTCCTTCAGTCAACTCTGAACACTCCCACTCTCCCCACCGGAATAGGTTAACCGAAGCCGGCCCGAATTGGCAGGAAAAGGACGACGTTTTTATTTTAGGCACGCAAAGGCCCACCGAAGTCACGCAACAAGACTCAAGGGCGTGCTGTTCCATCAGGGGAAAGTATGCTTTCATGCTGGAAAACTCAACGGAAGTTGTAGGCGATACTTTCTCCCAAGGGATTTTTCCTGGTACAACATGGAACACACTCTCTTGCTCTCTTTTTTCGTAGTTTTATTTATGTTGGAAGCTGCTATGGTCGAGCTGTGTTGATGAGTAAAAAACGAGGCTAGGATTTCTCATGACATGCCAACTTGTTAATACTCAAGACTGATACAATAACAGAAAAGAGTTCAATGCTTCCAGCAGAAAATATGTATTTAACGATATTGCATTATGAAAACATCTTTTACATACGTTCTTTTGAACTAAACTCTTTCTACAAAGTATTGAGGAAAAAGAAATGGCTTGAAAATGTAGATTAGGCAAGACACACACTTTGATCGATTCACCTGATAAATTTAGTTTTTAATGAACGGGACTACAACTAAATTGTCACTAGTTATTATCTACATCCACAATGGAAAACATTGAATAGCAACTGCAGGCGGAGCATGCAAAATAATAACATAATAAATCGAGTTCCCTGTCGGTTAATTTTGAACTCCATTCAAATATTGTTAGTGGCCCAATTCAACACGAAATCAATAAATTTCGCTGGTATTCGAATACAATCAACGAGTTTATTCCGGTAGACCAGCAACAGGAGAAAAAAAAACCTTTATCTTTGCCGCACGTGTTTTTACCGATCGGTTAAAAAAAGAGTGGTAGAAAATATTTAACGAAATAATTGGCTCCCCGGCGGGAAAGATTTTGTGTTTCGTCTTTTTTTCGTGTGGTGGCGCGTGAAATGTCACACATCAGTACCACGTTGACAGCATGTGGTGGAAAGCAGTGGCATTTATTTGCAGCTGAACTCGAAATGTATTAATTTCCTGTTTTTATGTTCGGTCGATAATCAAATGCACCCAACAATAAAGCAAAAATCAGTATTATTGATGGGAATGTAAAATGGCGCATTGAAAAACGAAAACCCCTGTTGAGTTGCTGATTATATCGCTTAAAATTGTACGGAACGGGTAACAAAAGCAACGCGCGGTGGAAGTGACATTTCCAACGCCACGAGCGAGCAAATAACAACGTTCAATTATGTTGCGAGTGCAATTGATTCAAAGTAAGTAACAACATCAGTTTTATTTCAAAGCATCCCTCGGTGATGTACTCATTAAAAGTTGCATATTTGAAAAATGCATTCATAAAATAAATAAAAATCTAACGGAGTTTTTCCCAACAATCATCCCTTATCCATGCCTGGTCGTGAGAATGCGATGTCTATTGGTATGAATATATTTGAGTAAACAATCATGAAACGGTTTTTGTATGTTCAGTTCATTTAGTAATCATGGTATGTCTATCATATCATTGAATAGTTTATTTAAACATTCATTATTTAATGTTTGTGAATTGTTAGTTCTTAAAATAACATATTTATTCAAGAGTAGATACATTTAGAACACACAGCAGCTTCCTTTAACAGTGAAACTAAATAAACCGTTTCAATAAACTTAATGCGTAGCAATTAGAAAAATGTCCTTGCTGTGCCCTAATGTAACTCGATCGTAACTGGAATACGACTGCCAGTAATACATGTCTTGACGGTCCGTTCCACCCCCATTTAATTACTACGCACGCAAACCCATCCACCAATCGGTGCCGGCCCACCATTTTTCCACAATAAGAGTTTCTTTTCTTTTCCCCATTCTTTTTTCTCTCCTCACTAGATTGACAAGAACACGCGACGGTGGTAAAAACTTTTTCTAACGCAAAACTCGTCCAGCCCTTCAAAAAGGCAAGCTGCACTAGCCGGGTTGGAAACATTAGCAAAAACTTACGATGGGAGCTTGATCCGGGGATGGCCAATGTGGGCTGAATAATTGAAGTGCGTGCGTTGTCATTGTCAGTAAAAACAAAAGTAGGACATCGTTGTGTTCTGGCTACGATTCCCAGAGTGGTTTGCCGTTTTCTTCGTGCACCACGGCGCTGTTCATAATAAATTACTATTGTTTCTAGTGGATGTACTATGTCGGATGGTCTCGTGAGTGGAGGACTTGAAAAAAGATGCCCAGCCCCAGCGGCCGATCGGTGCAATATCCGTTGGGTGGGTAATTGTTTGAGGCCATACCAGCACTGGACTTTATAGCCCTTGTTTACGCAATGTGCTAAGTAAAAAAAAAAGTACTAATGAAAGGGAACATAAGCAACGAACATTTTAATATAGCTACACGGTTGTCACTGTGATGTTTAAGTCGAGGGTCTTTTTTCAATTACAAAATACAAGAAAAACTTGAGTTAAAACATCTAATTGTATATCCTCGTTCATACAACCAATAACCAAATCTAAAATGGGTTCAATCCTTTATTTGTAACGTAGAACACTGTCTGCATGCGAAAAACCTGATTATCATGAGTTGGGAAAGTTTCAGTAATGACCGGAGCGCCATAAACAATAAATCCTATCCCACCGTTGGGGCCACACTAACGACGCCTGGGATGGAATCCATTACTAATAATCGTGAATCATCATAAACACGGTACACACACACACACACACCAAACGTAAAAAAAAACAAACCGTGCTCGCACACATAATAAACACCACCTCGGGAAGTAACTCGCTAGCTAATTCCAATTTTACAACTCAATCAAATCTCGGACGATCTCGGTGATGGTCATTGCATAAATTACACATTTCATTTCTCCATTTGCCAGCGAGCACCGGCACCGGAGCTCGGTTTTGACCACCATGTTTGCTGCAGAGCTCGTCTCCGGACAATAATCACCGCAGCGAGCGCCGGAAAGAAGTGCAAAAATTCATCCATCAGTACTTGGAACCTCCGAACAGTGGCAGGAGCAAACGGCACTCGGACCCGGGAATCAGTTGGGATGGGTAGCAATTTTCTACAAATTTCCTATTCATGCACACTCGAACGCAAACACTCACACGTGGACCTCACACCAACATCGGTCTCCGGTTGCCATTTCCGTCCAATTTCGTTTCCAAATAACTTTTTAATTAAACACCAAATGTCAGCCCAAAGTCTACCGTTGTGCGCCCCGGGAGTCGGTGGACAAGGACGGTCGGGCAATGGCAATGGCATAGCCGAAAGCCGGGGGTTTGCTGGCCCTGCGCATCATTGCTCTGTCGCAACTATCAACGATCCTAACGGTATGGAGCCATGTTTTCCTTCGTTTTGTTTTTTTTTTTTTGTTTTTTTTTTATTTTGCACTTCCCTTGTGGAGGATCTTTTCATCTCGACGGACAACGCGCGCCGAAACGGCACGAAGAAAACAAAGATTTTCCACAAACAGCGAACTTAAAACCCATCTGCATCGTTCTTTTATATTTTTGTCCCCCCCACATTTCCATTTCCGGTCCAGCACGGACCGGATTGCTCAAGGGAAACGGATGCTGCAACACTTTCTGGTCGTCGGCCGTAATGGAAGATTGAAAGGAAATGGCCGGAAAAATGGTACCGAGGGACTGGGCGTGCATGGGTAGTTTTCCATCCAGCAGGCAGGGTGAAACAAAAAAAAATGGAACTGCCTACTCTACGGAAAGGCCCCCACCATGTGCATGTCTTATCGGGCACATTGTCGACTGTCGAAATGGCATTTCGATCGATGGTTTCACTTTGTCGAAAGTCTCCTTCCAAAGGCCTTCACTAAACATCTGCCAGCCCCCCCTCGCCAGCCAACCCGGGGGGAGATTAACACGCTTCCATAATTTGATGATGACTCTCTCGAGATTTACAAATGTGGAACGTAGTTGGTTAACACCTTTCCGGTTGGCCACCGGTTCGCAAAACGAAAGCACCGGATGCTACACGGAATCTAATTTGTACCTTTTCCGTACCACCTTCTCGTCTCGGGCGAGAGAATTAAAGTCAATGTACTGGAACGGCCGGACCGGATACGGTGCTGCTGATGGTCCAGGTTGGGAAGCAAGCGCACTCAGTTCTCACCTTTTAATTAAACTGCTCATCATCATCATGACCGGAGGCTCGTTGGCCATCGATAAACTGGCAGGTTTATCAACATCCATCGGATCGAACGAGCAAGTACGTACACGAAGGCATACCATAAACTTTACGGAACACCACCAAGGCACCAAGGTAAGGCGTTCAAAGTGTCGTTTGAAATCAATCGTGCTGCACACGGTGTGGAGCTGTGGAAATGTGTCCAAGCCACCACGGGGAGTCCAGGCCACAGTCAGTCGTCCTCCGGCATCGGCATCGATGTGCGTGTTCCACTCCTCGCACCGGGAAGCCCCCGAAGCGAAGCGGCACTTCATTTATGGGAAGCTAAAATACAATTTAACCACATTCGCGATTGCCGGAGGCAGAAGCTCAAACGGTCCGCATGCCTTCCCAGCCCGGTTGACAGTCGTAAAATGTTCCAAATACCTCTTCGGTGGCTGCCTTTGCGATGATCCGAGTCCAACGGACGGACGGATGGACGATCGTCCGGTTCGATGATGTAAGGTATTAGTTTGCAATCATTCGTAACCACAGGGCAATCAAAAGCGTACGTTATGCGTTCGATGCTATCGGCATAGTGGGCGAGAAGGTTCTATAGAATTGGACACAAATATCGTGACAGAAAACCAACATATTTTTTCATAAACTTTTATGATTGCATTCAAAAAATTAATTACTACAAAAACAAAACTAAAATAGAATTAATCGAATTAACGTTGAAGCACTTTTATTATTTTGACCTGTGCTTAAACTATCACGCACCCGTTGTTCTACATTGTGCATCAGACGGAGAAGCACCTCTGGTCACATGCGTTTGGTCTGATAATAAATTTGAACATCCTTCCTGCTGCAAAATCTCTCGGGTAAAATTCATACAAAATAAGCTTCTTTAATCTCGACTTCGACGGCTTCCAAGGAAGTGCAAGGCTAACAGCTCTTCCTATGCCCGCTTTCCACTCACTTGTCTATCTTTTCATCTCTGTCCCGGGGTGAGTGAGAAAGGCTCCCGGGTTCCAACCTAGAGAACACCGGCGGCAACCAAAGCCTTCAGCTTTACCGATAACTCTTCTACGAGCCGAGCGAGCTTCTCCTCTTTGAAACAAAAAAGGAACGATTCATCTGTAGCTTGCTGTAAAAATACATTCCTTCCATTCGGTTCCAACCTAAACCTTCAGGGATGCACACCTGAAACATCTCCAACCTCCGAACAGCTCTTCCGCCTGGAGGCGGTACCCGTACTGAAATCATTGTCTCTCGCACCTGAACCGTTAACATCGACCGGAATAGCTATTTTTCGATTTTACACGCCGTAGGGATTTGCTTCACCTTCCTCCACAGAATGCACCCGGTAGGGATGCAACATTTAAAATGTTTTCGATGTTCCACAGGCGGCGGAGCGATCGTCCGCAATCCCACAAAACAATCCTCAATCAAACTGCACCAGAACGCGTTCCTGCAGCTCGACGGAGAGGGTTCAAAGAGGTGGATTCAAGGATAACCCAAGCAAAAAGGAAAAAGGTGTAGTGGTAAAACAAAATTCTAGTTCACAATGCCCGCAATCTATTGGAACGAGCTTCGAAAAAGTTCTGAGAGAAGGTAACAGTCGTAGGATATGACCAGGGCACAGGATTTTCCTACGTAGGGTTCAGCCTAAAAATTTAAAAAATATAGCATTTCGATTCCCTCAGTAAACATCTGATAACAAGTAAAATAATTATTTATATAGGAGGAGGTGAGTATTCTTATTAAACATGTTAATCCAAACATTATTGTTAGAGCTGTCTAATAACGAATATTCATACGAAAAGCCCTGTATGAAGGTGCTGGGCAATTCGTTTACTTTCTTTCTATTTCTTCTTGTACCTGAGCTTGTTCGAGGAAAACGCAAAAAACCACACTAAGGAACATATCTTCACCATTCGACACCTGTTTATTCAAACGATAAATTCTTTTGAAGTACTAATGCTAAAAGCTCCCCGAAGGCTTAACAGAATTGGATTACTCTAATCTCAAAAATGAGGTAAACCGGGAACCAATTGCTAGATATCAAATCATGAGTTTCTTTCGTTGAAGTGAAATAAATACATTGTGATGAATGTTCGTGCGAAGATACGATGATGATGATGATTATGAGCCCCACCTCTTACCCCAACATAGGTTTGAGCAAACAAGATTAATACAACAATATGGTTGAAATAAATGTGTCTTGAATAAGTATGCAAACCAATGTTATTTTGCGAATAATCTTAAATCTGTCACGGATCATCCCCATAAACATAACCATAATATCTTCTTTAGATTATTACAATTCAGATGGTTTCGTTATTCCTTCTCCCTCTTAATTTTGCCCGTTCTCCATTATTCGTCCTTTTTCTCCTCAGTTTTTTTAAGTGTCGCATAATGGTTCTTTCCTTACCGGACTTACAACGACACGACGCCGGCTACCGAGCTGATGAATGCTAATTCAATTACCAGCGTTTGACTTGGCACTTTCAGGCAGACCAGCTCTCCACACTTTTTTCCCTTTCGCACGGCACGTGCAACATCCTGTAAAGAAAGAGTATCATTTTCCTAACGGCACACAGGGTATTGCCAGCATCCTCCATCTTCATTACCAGTTGCTTTAATTTTAATCTAATTTCATGGTTAATTTTACTGCGATGCCAACGGCGAGAACTTTGTCCTGGAAGCGCGTTCTTTCGCACGAATCTGGTTAGAATGGTGATCTTCTTACAAGGACGAGGAAGCCAACCATTCAAAAGAAACAGATAGTATGGCTTTCATCCATAGCATAGCACTGTAAAAAAGAAATTTGTTACAAAAAAGGCAAATACAATATGAAATAAAAGTAAAATTTTACATTCATGGACGACAATATAGTTCAGAGTCGACGAACAGATGGAGGTTTTATTATTATTGATATTTTAAATTGATTGTAAACTCATCCTAATTTGAAACATACCGGAATCTACAAGAGTGTAGTGTTTTTACTCTTCTGCGTTGGCCCGAAGCACTTTTTGAGAACTGTGTGCTTGTCTTTTTTGTAATTCGGTATATTTTTTGCTTATGAATTTTGTTTTTCCTTGACATGTTTCCTTGTCATTTTCGATTTTGTTTAATGCGTCATTGCATTATTTCTGTAGGTATTGCATTGCAACATTGCAATGATCTAACCGGGGTGGTAATATATGCAATATAATATTGCAATGGCTGTCACTTTTGGTAGAAGCCCTAAAGTCTATTTCATTGCATTGAAAGATTGCATACGTCTTCTAGCAGCTTTTCGCTTATTCTATTTTCAATCAAAACCAATTGAAACTCGGTATGTTCAATAGGAATGGACCGAATCGAATTTTCCATTTTGGTTTTTGACTAAAAGGAAAAAAAACTAACCACTATATGACCGTAACTGCTATTTCGTAGTCATGCACAAACAAAACACACAACTACGCAAAGAACAATTATAACCATCGCTAGCTAAAAAGCATCCCTTTGCACAATGGACAGACAATTGAAAAATACCACCGCGTGTCTGTACTCGCAGAAGCAAACGGTAACCAGGGTAACGAGCCACATACATATACACCTACAATCCACATGGAAAGTCACGGAGAAGGCTTAAGCAGAATTAAAGTTTCCCTGGTGACGGTGTTTTGTTTTCATCTGCTGGATTCGCGGTTGTTATTGTTGAGTCTGATTTTCCACCCGGTGTTGCACCATCGTCACCGAAACCAGCGGCGGCCATGTCACCGGCAGCATATCATCGCCCATCGAGCGTATCCTGGTACGTCGGGAGGATGGAAAGGGAAAAAAAGTAGCCAGTGACAACGTAGCCTCGCTCGGATTCATTTGGGACGTATGGTCCTCGTGCTGATACCGGTGCTGGTGATGATGATGATGATGATGGTGTCATCAGCACTGCTAAAAGGGGATGCAGCGGAGAAAGGAGACCGAAAGGAGTGAACAGTTGGTAATATTTTTTCATTTTTATGCTTCAACACTTCACCACCCGTAGCCATTTCCATTCGATGTGGAATGTTGGTGGAGGCGGTGTGGAAAACTCCTGCGACACTCGTCGAGAATAGGAGAGAGTGTATTCAACTGTTTGTTAATGTTTGTTTCATCCATTCCGCGGGACCAGATTTACACCCTTCCGCGAGCCCCTCGCCAGAAGACGATCGGGGAAAGAACCGCCGAGTGGAGGCTTTTCTCAAGTGGCCACCCACACGCGCACTGCTTTAGCTGCTGTACGTAGTTGGGTGTTTCATTTTTATGTACCATTGAGCGTCCTGATGAGTGGATACTTAGTTTTTCCTTTTGGATTATGTTGTTTGATTTTATTGTCTCTTTCAACCGTGGCACGACATGAATTAAAATGTTAAAGCCAGAAGAGTTCCTCCATTACTTACTACATTGTTATTTGTTTTTCTTTGAAACTTTAACAAAATCTTTAAGGCTGATAATTTTGCTATAAAAACATTTAACTGATTTTATCTCTCATTATAATATGGCCTATAGCATACCTTATTATTTTTCTCTCCATTTACGTGAATCCTTCACCTTTTATCCAATCTATTAGATTTTTTACTTCAATTTCTTTTAGAATCGTAATTGAAACCGTCGTCGGATCACTTCACACGCCCGGAATCACTGTTAAATGACGTGAATTGAGATTTATCGTCGGCTCCAGTTAATTGTTCTGAAAAGCGTACCAACCAGAGGAAATCTTAGGACGCTCTCGTGAAAATCCTTGCCACAAATCTACACCATTGCATTAACATGCGCATTGCGGGGGCCTTTGAAGAGGAGGAAAGCGTATGAGAACAAAAAAATCGATTTAAATTTTCTCATTTGAAAATAAATTGGTTTCTTTTTCTTCCACCGATTCGTAGCGTTAGGCGAGATTTCTCCGCTCGTATCGCAGAAGGCGTGGGTTGAGTAGGTGATTTATTTCAAGCACGAGCAAAACTAACCCTAAAACTGAGTACCGATTGTTTTCCTCGAACAAACGCAATGGGTTTACGGACATAGGTTCTGAAAATTTTACTGAAAAACCTTACAAACAAACGACTACATCAACCGGGCAGCACGAAGGACGAGATGGAGGAAATGTTCATTAACGCCAAAAAAGGGCGCTTATAATCCATCTCCACTCTTGAGGTCACTTGCCATTCCCTGCCGGGAGGAAATGATGGTAATATTTTACATTTAACACAAGATTTCTTTTCAATCGATTTTGCGAATCACGGCTCGATCTTGGACCAGTTCACCCCGAGGGACGAACATCGAGGGGTGGATCGAGGTTGGGAATGAAAAATGTTTCCCCTCACCCACCCGTCTCAAACGATAGGTAAAGATTTGTTCTTTCACTTCGACACTTTGTTCTTTCGCGCGTCGTTGGTCACGTGCCAACTTTATTGGAAGCGATCCCGACATTAAACAATCAATATTCCCGGAGTCAACAATCAACAGATTCGTTCCGGCAAAGGAAACATCCCGCACGAACGTTAATATTGATATAAGACAGGGTTCTGACTCTGGTTGCGATAGTTGACGCTTTTTCTTTAAATATGTTAGTTTTCCATCTTCTGTTTCATTTACCGGTTAAGTTGATTTATGTCTTTACTTTTCAGCCGTTCTACAGTTGTATTTTTGACCAATGCCAATCGGTTCTTCTATCATTTACCAAATTTCTTTACGTTGCATATGCTTTCATTACATTGCTTTAAACTCTCTCTTACGTTGCATACTTTAAACGTCCTTCAATTGTTTATTATTTTTTTCTTATTGTAATAGTTTAAAGTATGCTACAGATGTGATTTACTTTTTCCATTGTTAAAATAATTCTATAGTGTTGTTTCTATTTGTTTCGTTTTACTTATTCTACAAATATGAACTTTGGAACTCATTCGTTATCCATTCTTCTTTGCCCCTCACATCAGCTTCCCCATCCCGAAAAGTAAAACCCATCCCGATTTCGAGGGCAAATCTAATGAGGCTCACATTGCAGAGCGTAAATCATTTGCAAATATTCATTTACATTCGCCCCTCCAAGCATCTACGGTCTACCTTCGTCCCAGGGTGATCATTACGACTGTTCCTTGTGAGGCTAGTATGAAAAAAACCTGGCAAACTCCTCACACACATTCGAGCTACTGCCTCGGAGCCAGCCAGTCCCAACGTTAGGGCGCCGATTTCCGCTTATTGGCTGATTTACTATCACTTTCACGCCACCAACGGAACGCACAGTACACGAACGTCGTGACCCCGAAAACCGAACCTCCCGTAGATGGGGAGCATTTTTCTTTATCTTTATTTGCCGTACGCCATCGGCACGCCGTTATTGTCGATGTGGCGTTGAATTGCCAGAAGCGAATCGAATCACACACAGACACGCAGGGAAGTCAGAGAGAACCGCGAAGAAAGGGCACCCTCGGGAAGGGACCCAGTGGCAGCCATTGGTAAGGAAATCAGCATAACTGCCTCTCGTATTGCATGAATATTGAAACAAAATACGTTCGTTATGCATATGCCAATGTGTTCCGGGGGTTTGCGAGAAGATGTCTTCCTCAAGGAAATAGGTCGAAGATATTTTCCATTCCTTTTTGTAATACGCGTAAAAGCAGTTTATATTAGGGTTGGCGATATTTAAACAAAATTCATTTTGACAAAATGTAAAAGCCTGTTTAAAGATTTTAATTTGCAGCTTTCGTTAATTGTAAAACTACTCGCTGAATCTCAAGCTACCATTTTTAAACTCATACTACTATAGCAACGAATGAAAAATTTTAGTTTTCTCTAGAAATGTTGTGTTTGGAAGTGGTGGTCAGGTTAGGCTTCAGGATACATTTGACAGTCTGATCTGAAAGTGTTATGCATTTTATTCATCCAATAGAAAGGAAAAGAATTTTAATACAAACCATAATAATGTGCTAATACCTGCAACGGGTGATGTTCGATGAAAAAACTTGCAGTCATAAATATGTTCTGACGCTCAACCAAAATTGATCCAGATCATTCAGCGGTTAGACTTCACTATTTGATATCACCCCCATCTCCAAACCATATATCAACTCAACGAAAGAAAGTTCTCATATGCACCAGAGCTAACAAACCGTCTGTCTGTTTGTTCCAGTTCCGGTGAGCCAATACCGCGTACCGGTAGACAACTCCCAGACGGCTATTCGCCGCATAAATCCTATGTTCCTCGAGCATCACGAACGAAAACATACTTCTTATCTCTACGCTACCTTTAATGCCTGCGTCCTGGACACGGTACCCGTACCCGGTACGTTAGCACCTTCCTTCCATCCCTCAGCAGCCCGATGAATAAGTTATGGCTCGGATGGGAACCATAAGACAACAAACAAACCCCCCCCCCTCACCCCCCCCCCCCCCCCCCGCCCATCGGCTCATCCCTCCTGGAGGGCAACCCAGGATTGTGTGCTTTCGGAGAGATTTATAAAGGATTAAATTTTATCTTTCACTCCACCACCAGGAAGGTAAGCCACCGGCGGGTTACCAGGTTGTCTGACCGGAAATCCAGGCAAAGTGCCAGCGGGTCCACACCCCGCATCTCAGCGGCCAAGGTGGATCACTCGTGGTAGGTGTTTACACGGAAAAACCACACAAGTGTAGTTACTTAAGCAGCTCAGCTATTTTCGGCCCAATATATCCGATGGATGACGGTTTGTTTGCGGCACTTCTCAGACAGACTACGCAAGGGTGGGCCAGTTGAAGCTCGATATGTTGCCGGGTTTGGAAGTGGATTAATGTCACACGCACCGAGTGCTAATTTAAGCGCTCGCTGGCCAGGGAAGGGGAACTCGAGTTTTCGTACTCCGAAAACGGACGTTTGCTTCTTAGACGATGAAGTGTCCATTTCGACGACTTCACGCAACATCTATTGGCCTGCGGTCAGCTGGCGAACAACATTCCACCAGATCCTTTGGGCGGTGCGTTCATTATGGCATATGGTTGCCGACATCGCGCCAACTTTGCAACATCGCCCACATCGCGAAGGACAATGAAATGGAAAGTTCTAATTAATTACGTCCATAAATCACGGTCAACAATAACGGAATAATTACCAGAACAATGTGTCGATGAGTTATGTCTGCTAAGGTTGCGCGGGAACGGAGGAACGGTGAAGTCTCTGCTCGACAGCGCTTTCGGGTGCACTTCTCTGTCGATGTGTAGGCCCTATGTAGCTCACTGAACGAAGACGTCGGCAATCCTTCCACCCAATTGCCAATGGCGAACGCGTTACTTAACGCTACTATTGTTTCACAACGAGACCAACGTTGAACGATTGCTGGATGGTAAATGTTAAAGCGCACTAATCAATCCAATGAACGTGCACTTCAAGACGTTCACCGCTGCTGATTATGATAATGATGTATTGTTGCAAATCAGTAACAAAGCGCTTGAAATTGTTACGAATTAGCAAGCGCAACGACATGTCACAATCTGGTAGGATTGGAATTGTTTTATTTTAAAATGTAACTACATAAACAAGCTACAATCAGCAAATAAGTTTAAATTTGAAAATTAGCTTGAGTTCTTTGAAATTGGTCTTTTTTAGACCATTAATGTCATCTACATTACATTATGGAAATCTTAGGATATTTCACAAAGTTTATTTTTTATTTTATAATTTAGGCACAGCGTTTAAGATCTTACATGTAAATGATGTCAATTAGTATTTATTGTTTAAATATTTATTTATTGTGTATTATGTGTCATAAAAAAAAATTTGTGAATTTCTTACAAAAAAATAGTCAAATTGATGTTCATGTCTGGAAAACCCTTAAATACTTCTAATTCTTTCAATTTTATTCTTAAATATTAAAACTGCTCGTCAACAGTAAAGTATGTAAAGCGTATTTGCAACATACGCAAAAGACGCAACGCGTGAAAGATATTCTTGGCGAATTTTGGTAAATAAATATAAGAAAGGTTGAAACACATACATATAAAGAAATTACATTTATAAACAACAATAGGTTCGCATGATATTTTATCACAAAACAGATGTTCTCTGTTTCATTGTATAGATTAAAAAAAAACTCTATAAATTAATCAAGGGACTTTTTTAAGGTAGTTTTATTGTCCACACCATATATGCATAATTGGGGTAAAAGCAGTTGAATCTATATTTTTTCGATATTGCAGATACTTCTATGACAGATAAGTTTCTCTTTAAATTTCGTTGCCTTACCTATAATTTAAATTTCGTCATGTTCCGCAAATCCACATATCTCATATTTTCAATTAAATTTTCAGACATCGTAAAACGACCTTTCGATCATGCCATTGATAAGACCAACATCCTTCTAGCAAATTCTTGAACCACACCGTACGATTATGACATCAGGAGATTATCGCTACATAACGCGTTGCATCGTACCATAGACATGCGAATCCCTAACGGGCTACCATAGGCTGCCATTGCCGCTAGCTTCCACCGATAAGATTCCACAGTAAACGGCGACCGTGTTGCCATTATCACGGTTATTTTTTATCACCCGTTGTACTTTCCACCAAAACCCGCTAAAAATCGTTATCGTTAAACGATGTAGCGAACCCAAACGCGGGCTTGTTTGTAACGGCATCCGTAATCCGTTCGCTCTCGATCGAAGATTTTCGTTCCGATAGCGGCTACATTCGGTAATTGATGGTTCTTTTTCTTCGTTTTGTTGTTGTTCACTTCGATTCCGTTCAACGGCTCGCCATGATAACGGCACGTGATAATCGGTAGGGCGATGCTGATTGGGGCCAACAATGTTGCGAACAACAATTAAACGCTCGTAACGTTTACGCACCAACGCCGTATATGCTGATATAACGTGCTGCTGATGTGGACCATACTGAGCCCGCAACGTCTCGACGATATCAGGCTGGGCACTGTTGCTATCTTAACGGCTTCTGGAGGCCGGCTTAGGACTTCGTATATAAAGGATGGTATGGGGCCTGGAAGCGTTAGGTATTCCGTTACAGTCTTGCAACCCAGTACAACTCAGTCAAGATGCGCAGTCTACTCGTACTCCCCATGCTGGTGGCCCTTGTGGCTGGAGCAACCCTTGACTTCGACCACTACTGGACCGCTCAGGAGGTAAGATCTTTCAGAGAACAACCAACTCTGACAAGGCTTGACGCACGCGATTTTAATTCAGATCAACGCCTACCTGGACGAACTGGTGGCGGATTTCCCAACGTTGGCAAGTGTGGTGAATGTTGGAACCAGTACCGAGGGTCGTCCCATCCGGGCGCTGCGTGTCAGCAAGGATAACGTTGCCACCCGGCCTCTGGTTATCGTAGAGGGTGGCCTTCGTGCCCGCGAATGGATTTCGCCGATGTCTGCTAGCTACATTCTGCACGAGATCGTTGAGCACTACTACGAATTCGAGCACATCCTGGACAACGTGAACTTCTTGGTCGTACCGCTGGCTAACCCTGATGGGTATGAGTTCTCGCGCACCCCAAACAACCGAATGTGGGTCAAGTCGCGTAGCGTTAATGGAAACGGTTGCTTCGGAACCGATCTTGCACGTAACTTTGGCTACCTGTGGAATACCGTCGGTGGAAGCTCGAATGTAAGTAGTCCCCTCCGAGACCCATCATTCCTTCACGAATGTTCTAATCCATTTTTCTTATGTAGCCTTGCTCGGATAGCTTCGTCGGAACGGCTGCCTTCTCTGCCCCTGAGACGGCCGCCCTGCGGGATTTCATCCAGGCCAACAGTGCCAACCTGGTGCTTTACCTAAGCATTCAGTCGGCCGACCAGATGGTGCTCTATCCGTTCTCGCACAGTGCCATGACGAACCCGAGCAACGTGGCCGAGCTGCGCTCGCTGGCCAACAGTGTTGCGCTGACACTGATGAACCAGAATGGACGCATCTTTACCGTCGGTGGTGCTGGATTGTTGCAGCCGGCCGCGTCGGGTAGCAGCATCGACTATGTGGCCGGAACCTTCCAGCCGAACCTGGTGTACACGCTCGAGACCGGTGCTGGCGGCACCACCGGCTACGATGTTCCCGAAGCTCAGATGGCCGAATACCTGAGCGAGACGACGTACGGTTTCCTGACGATGGCGACGTACGTTGCCGACAACAAGTGAAGCGTTTGTGATCCTGGACACTCTACTCTTTAGCAATAGGATTTTCTGGAGACGGCGGAAAGTGGGTTTTGAATAAATCTTATACTTTTACTACACAATTAAACTGCGCTTGTGTTTGTCAATCGTTTTTTCAAGGCATTTGATTATTTTCAATGAATTCTTTGTATCGCAATAAAGGAACAATATGCAATTATTTGACATACTTTTCCTTTAAATTCTGTATTCCAGGAAATCCGTCATTGGAATATTAAATCTTAACAATACTCTCAAAGTTTCATCATTTTTTTTTCGTGCCCTCATATAATTCCTTCACAACGTGCGTGAAGACAAAAATCAAATGAAAAAGCAAAGGTTCAAAATGGTTTTACTTTCCTTTTTCCGGGGGCGAAATTTCCCACGAGTGTAATAAACATACATTATCAATACATCCCATTTCATTCAGTGTCGTAAGATCTATAAAGCGATAAAAGACCAAAATAAAAAAAAGGAAAGGAAAGGGCGAAAATAAGACATCGGAAATCGTAACATCCCCATCTGTCCTCGGTTGTAGGTGGGCTTTCCACTTGCACGTTTTTTTCAGAGAAAATAGAAAAGAGTGTGGAAAAACTTTAAAGTGGATTTTTCACTCCAAGATGTACCGAAAAAGATTGGGACTAGATTTTCCTTCCTCTCTGTACAAACCCCTTTACCTTCGACGAAGGTTTCCTTTTATTATTGGCCAACTTTTTCTCAGGCTGTCGAAAACTTTCGCCTAGCTTTCCTTTCTCTTTCCCGGCGATCCGAAGCAGTCGGCGACTTTGGAGAGATAAATCTTTTGACAATACACCGTAAACAAGATAATGCCCCCACCGAGTGGGAAGGGTAACTGAAGATGTGAAAACATCATAAAACATCACACCGTGGGTTTTCTTTTCCCTTTTTTTGTGGAGGAGTATGTATTTTTCTCATCTCGAAAACATACGTTCTCTTGCTGTCCCGGCCTGACCTAACGATATCCTAACGATACTTGAACAACTTCTCCATTCTTGTTCCGTTATTTTCTCCCCTCCCTCGTCATCTGTTGTCGAACGTGTCGGAAGGGATTCCCAAAGTGGGCTGGCTTTCCACGAAGGATCAAAGATGGAAAAACAAACCGCAAGCTCCAGTGAAAACGTGCAGTGTTGCCAAACTGGTTCACGATGCCCCGGTTTCGGCCCAAGTTTACGACTCATTGCATACTTGATGCCTTTCCGTTCTACGTTGGGTTTTGCACTTCTCAACGCGATTGGGGCGATAAATTATGGAAAATCTAATTACCCTTGCACACCACGTGGTTGACGCAAGGTTTCTTTCAGGTTTATTTGCCCTTCAATTTGATCGTTCCTCGAAAGGACCATTAAATCCATCCATAATGTACCAACAAGTCACGAACGGCGAACCGCTTTCGTCATCCGTGTTGTCGGGATTTTCAGTTCGCTTGGGTTTGGCAACACTGGTGGAAAAGTTTTTTAAACACCCGGATACCGGAGGGAGGATCTCCAGAGGGATGCCAGTGCCTTTCATCGTGTGCACCCAAAGGATCCAACCCTGCCCATGTTGTTCCACCGTTTCCGACGTATTTCTTTATAAGCCAAATAGCTTTTTATGATATGTGGGGTCGCTCCAGCCAGCGGCCAGCTCCCCCCCAACGGAGCGTAACATTGGCGCAAAACAACGATAACGGGAACCGTCTGGCACAGGATGGAACGAACATGGGAAAACGAGTGCGACGAAGGGAAACAGAGTGATGCATTTTGATGAGGATTCGATGTTTGGGAATTTGTGTCGGGTTTTTTCTCACTTCAAAACCCATGGAGTCGGGGTGTTTTATTTTAACCTCGAGACGAATGGTGTCCGGACTGTTGAAAAAAAGGGACAGAGAGTGTGTGTGTGTGTCAGGGGAATACTTACTGGTTGAATTGATGCAAATTGAAAGGTTTCACATGAATAGGAAAACGGAAAGGGTTAAAATTCTTCCGCTTTCCGGTTGTTGATGTGGGAATAATGTTTCACTTTCGTTCTTTCACCTTCCCGTAACATCGTGAGTGTGGTTAACCCCGTAGGACTAATTTGTTAGAAGGTGTGTGCATTAAAAGATTAAATATTGTTCGGTGAATTGATGGGTATTTGGCACATTTATAGGTAGAGATTGATCAATATTAAATTTTTTAGGTTTTGTTGAATAGTGTTTCAAGTTTTCATAAGTGTATTCGTCTTTTTATGGTTTCCTTTTTCCTTATTTTGTAACATTTCCCCTTGCATTATTTTGCTTACTGTTTTTAATCTGTAATCCTGTTGTCCGTTACAGAAACCAAAGTTGCACAATAAACCATATCCGCACTAACGGCTTAGCATGCCAAAACCTATTAAACAAATAAAACTTTCCTCTTCCGATAAAAAAAAATAGTCCATCCACGGATCGAAAAAAAAACCTCACCGAACCAACCGACCAACCAACCAAACGCCTAACTTTCGATTGTCTCATAAATATTAATGACAGTGCCAGGACGACCAACTGGCCAGTGAGAAGCGGTGGGAACAACTTTTTGCTCACTGTACCGTTTTTTTTTTTTTGTTTTTGTTTTACTCTTACCCACCGCAGCCAGCCGCAGGAATCGAACGAGCGGAAAAACCGCTGCCACCCTCAGTTGCCCGCAACCATTTTCCACGTGGTGCGGTTTGCTGGTGCGGTTGAATAATTGATTAAAATTTATCGTGAAATTCAATATCGGACATTATCGAGTCTATTACTTTGTGCACTTCCGGCGAACAGATTGCTTGATTTACTCATCCGCCGACGGTTCGTGGAGTAGAGAAACTTTTTAAGCCTATACTTTTGTCCCCGTCCCTTGTTTCCCCTCCGTACAATTCGTATTTCCTAAAACCTCAGCTAGGATCGGCATTGAAACGTCCAATGGCCTCGGGAAGGAAAATGGCCCGAGCACTGAGGGTAGACTTTTCCAACTAGTCTACCAGCTTTTTACGTGTTTTTTTTACTCTATCTATCTGCACTCTCATTTGCAATTTTAGTTTTATTTATTCTTCCGCTGTCTTCGACTTTCGCCTTTTCAAATGACAATGACAAGACTGAAAATGCCGACCGGTGGAGCATAAACACAAAAGGCCATCAGCAGCAGCAGCAGCAGTTCATCTAAGGAAAAAAGGCAACGAGGAAAAGCCTTCCGACCCACTATGGAAGTTTTGTTTCGACGGTAGGAAAAGTTTTCCACTGGTTTCCCTCCCCGAGCCACCAGCGTTCATTTGTACCATTGCTGGGCCAGGACGCTGTCGATGCTGTGGCTGGCTGGCTGGATGGAAATATGGCCCACACCGTGATAGAAAACAATTACGTGATAATAAAAATTTATATTTGCATTGTACCGCCCCGGTTGGGGCAAGAAGACTTAACAAACAAAAAAACGAAGACACAGACTGGGAAAACGCGAGCTGAGCTTCTTATCCTCGTTCGACGCTAAACTTTATCCACAATGAATAAAGTGCCAATGAGGCGCACGGGTGGAAGAAGTGAGACTCCAGGAAGGAATCGGGTGGGGGTGTAAAAATCTCATCCCTGGTTTAGCATCCCCAGCAAGGCCCACCCCGGTCTCGTTGGAGCTTCCGTTATTTGTTGTCAACGCAAACGGCCAATTGTTTATGGCATGGAGCGGAATGAACATGGGCGGACCGGGTGGACAGCCTTCGATAATGTTTATGATTTATGTGCCACCAGAGCGGAAAAAGGGCGGACCCGAGATTCTGTTGCTGATCCCGTTTAGTCCGTTGCTTTTTTTTCCTTCCTTACCGTTTGTTCAAACCGATTGGAGGCCATTTGGAGCGAAGCCGCCTGGATGTATGCAATATCCCAATAATATTCGCATTTAAATGCATAACAATAGCAACTAATGCGATGCGCTGAACACGCTTTTCCACGTCGGTGAGGGGAGCGAATGGTCCCTTGTGTTGGGAGGTGTTGAAATTTATGCCTTCGTTTTTAGCAGGACTCCCATTCGGCGGTGTGGGCGCCGTTTTCTTTACATCATCGAAGGAAACGGCTGGCCACGCGATAAGCGACACGAACGTGGTCGCAACGGTTAAACGAAACGTTATCACACCGGCCATCGTTGTGACGGAATACGGTGCCCGGACGTGGTAAGTAGCGAAAGAAAGCGTTTCGCGGAGTGGTTGAAAGAATGCAAAAATTCACGACACACCACCATTTCGGAACACCAAAAGGGTCCTTTCGGCTGTGGGTGAAAGGCGAAATTAAGTGTAAACAACAACAAATTTTACACCCCTACCTATTAAAATGTCATTAGCAATCGTTTAACGCCTCGAGCAGTGTGACTCAACAGCGGCCGAGAGGAAAAAAAGGGCAACGGCCATTTCTGAATGCGTAACGGGCAGGTTGCAATAAAAACCATACTTCTTCATCGCAAAACAAGTAAAACCTGATCACTGATAAGGCAGCACGCAATATGTTTGGCGTGAAGTGAAAAAAACATGCAAATAATAATGATCGATAGAGCAAATCGATTTCTACCAATCATTTACAAACTGTTTATTTTGTTTTAGATCGCAAACAAACGTTAATTATATTAGCGGAAAATATTCATTCAATGTGCTTGATAAACACGCAACGCTCATTAAACACATTGTAATAGCAATGGGTAAAAAAAAGAATGAACATAATACACATACTTTGATTTTTCTGGTTTTATGCCGTAACGGCAAATAAATAAAGGGAATGCGTGCGCCTTTTATACGATGGATTTATTTCAAAATATAATTTTAATGCTTTGAAAATCACCTGCGAAGATTCCATTTCCATTAAAATCCTTATTAATTTCTTATAAACTGTTTTGTGACAAACATAAAAGAAAAGGCGAAAACGATTCAATGGATTACGTACGTAAACAAAAAGTTGCAACGAGCCGATCAACGAATAATTAGCTACACCTCGATGATAAGAAAGCTTTTGCATTTCCAAGAAGCGTTATCGCTTACGTTGAAACGATAATGTTTTATTGCTCTACACTAGGGAAATGCTCATTCAAGCCGGGACACTGAGCTGGCGATTCCGTATCAGCGATCGTGTGCCTACGATAGAGACAGTGTGCCGGCGTGCTGCCCGAACACCTTGAACAACTCGAACGTCTGTGCCGTTACGCGGGGCAACTCGGACGCAGGCAGATCGAATCCTTGCGATCCTCCACCGGTCAGCTCGAGCGTGTACGCGAACGGCACGCCGAGGTTGTACGCGTAGTCATCGGTCGCACCGGTGGCCGTGTAGAGAATGTCCGCTGAGTTGCCAACCTCGTACGTTGGACCACCGGCCGCCACCAGTGCATCCCGGGCCTGCTCGCCAAGCCGCTGGAGGTCCGCTTCGTTCGGTGCGTGTAGGAAGTCGTAACCCCACGGCCACAGGATCAGTTCACCGTACGTGTGGACCGCCAGGTACACCTTAATGGCCGCCTTATAGCGATCCATCAGCGCGATAATGGTTTTCGTTTCGTTCTCCGACGACGCCTCCTTGCCGGCGAAGTTGTTCGTACACTCGCTGGTCGTTCGATCCCACTGGAACGGGAAGTTGCGGTTCAGGTCCACGCCGTAGCAGAGCACGTTGCTCTGCACGCGGTTCTTGCGCCACAGACGGTTCTCGACGTGCGTGTACACGTACCCGTCGGGGTTTGCGACCGGTATGATGACGTAGTCAGCATTCTCCAGCTGAGCCCCATACTCTTCCGAGTGTTCAACGAACTCGTGAATCATGTACATCACCGACATCACTCCGGCCCACTCTCTGAAAGGCGAACGATCGAGAAGCATGATAAACGACGGTCGTCTGGAATGCAGATAGCCTGAGGCTTAACGTTACTACCTACCGTGCATGAATACCTCCATCAATGAAAACAATCGGACGGGTCTGATCGATCTCGCCACGCGTCGAGATAGTGATGGCCTTAATGGGGCGACCTTCATGCGTCTCGCCAACCTGCGATACACGGACCAGCGATCCATAGGCAAGAGCCAGCTCGTCCAGATAGTCGTAGATTTCGTCCAGCGTCCAAAAGTGCTCGAAATTTACCGTCGAGCGGGAGTTTGAGTCACGTTTGACACGCCGGTTGTGTTCCTCATTACGACGGTGTTCCTTGTTCAGCATTCTGGTAACATCGGAGAGGACGTAAGAGATCATTCCCGAACCCGAGGCGTGGGATCACGTGATACTTACTCCTGGACGTCCTCCACCACCAGATCGTACTCGATGTCGTGGCGTTCGAGAAACTCTTCGACGGTTTTACGCTCCGGTCGGGCCACCATAACCCGTGCGTTCCGGTTCAGCTTGGGAACGTCCCAGAAATCCACATCGGCTATGGTGCGCCATTTCAGCAGCTCCGTCAGCTGCTCCGACGTTTCCGGCCGTACATTGTACACCTCAAACCTTTCAAGTGGCAATAAAACATCATTGTTTAAGTAGATCCAGAACAAACAACAAAAATCCCACTGCTCTTCCAAACGTTGACACAACTTATCCAACACCCGGTACGCACTCGTGGTAAGAACCGGCTCTGGCCAAGGCCAACAGCAGCAACTGGCAACCAATCAGCGCGACCAGTGACTTCATCCTTCCTTGCTCATCCGCTGCCGAACGTCAACTGGCGGAACCGAACCGGTCAAATCGCCTCTCGCCGATCCATGCCATGCGAAGTTCGTGCTGAATCGCAAGCTTATCTCGTCGGAATCATTATCTTCGACCCGCCTTCCCGTGTCCCTGCAGCTGCTGCTTCTTCTTTTCGAATCGATTGAGCGTCTCCGAACCAATATTGACCCAATCTCGATAGGGCGGACAGAATGAATTAGTTTATTTATCGCCAAAACGGGTGTTATCGGGAATCGAGTGGATGTTTGTGAGGGGTTCTTTTATTTTATTGATACTATTAATATTGCACGAGCACGAGTCTGTATACGAGCATAAGGGGGGGTTCTGTTTTTTTTTGTTTATTACATTCTTAAAATTCAACACCGATTTCGCGTTTCAAACGTCCAACATACACAGTTTAGGCATCGATTTCCTCCTTCTTCACCGGTTCCTTCTCCGGCTCCTCCACCTTGACGGGTTCCTTCTCCGGCTCCTCCACCTTGGCGGGTTCCTTCTCCGGCTCCTCCACCTTGACGGGTTCCTTCACCGGCTCCACCACCTTGACGGGTTTCTTCTCCGCCTGGACCTTCACACGGGGACGCTTGGACACGGTCTGCGTACCGGCGAACTCTCCGAACACCCGGACCATCTCGAACGCCTCACCGGCAATCTTGGAGATCTGCTCGATCTCGATGATGAAGCCATATCCGCGCGCACCACAGGACAGCTCGAGCGTGTACGCGAACTCGACACCGTAGCTACCGTAGATGAAGTCATCGCTGCCGTTGGCCGGATAGAGCAGGTCGGCCGCATTGCCCACCGCGTATTCCGTACCATTCAACTTCTGGACGGCACGGGCAGCCTTCAGACCGAGATCGTGCAGGGCACCGGCGTTCGGTGCCAGCTGGTAGTCGTACCCGTACGGATAGAGGATGTAGTCACCGCAGGCGTGCAGCGACAGGTACATCTTGATGGCGCGCGAGTACTGGGCCATCAGCAGCATCAGAGCGCGCGTTTCCTTCTCCGAGGCTGGCGCGTTGCCAGAGAAGCCGTCAGTACAAGACTGCAAGGGAGCGAACATATAGATGGAGAATTTTAGAACACTCGATCCGATAGTGTATAGTGTAAAACAAGGACTTAAATTCTTAGCTATTTTTAAATTACTTAATGATTAATGAACTTTGGGAACACTGTGTCTCTACATTGAACAACAATAGACTGAACTTACGTTTGAAGTGTATCCCCAACGGAATGGGAAGTTGCGGTTTAGATCAACACCAGGGCACAGTTCGTTGTCGGTATAACGGTTCTTACGCCAAAGACGATTCTGCCAAGGTAGTAAATAAAATGATTCAATAAAATGATACATAACGTGATACCCGATGACATCTTTTTCCAGAACATAGTACTCACCTGCTCGTGGCTATACACATAACCATCCGGGTTCGCCACGGGCACGATGATCCAGTCGGTGTTTTCGAGCAGCTCCGAGTTGTTCTCTGCCTTCTCGGCCAGCTGGTGGATCAGATATATCGCGGACATGTGAGCAGCCCACTCACGCGCATGGATACCGGCGTCGATCAACACCACCGGCCGGGTCTGATCGATCACTCCCTTGCTCGAGATGGAGATCGCCTTGATCGCACGGTTCTCGCTGGTACGACCGATCTCCATCACGTTCACCGTCTTCGGGAACGCCTTCGCCAGGTTATCGATGTATTCGTAGATCTCGTCCAGAGTCCAAAAGTGATCAAAGTCGATCGGGTCCATCTTCTGTACGATACGCTTGCTGGTGACGTTGCGCGCCAGCTTGCGTTGCTCCTGCTCGTGGTCAAGCAGCGACTGGACGTTGTCCTCCACCAGCTCGAACTCGATCTCCTGGTCGTCGAGCATGCGCTCGAAGCGCCGTTTCAGGCCCGGATTGATCATTACCGTCAAAGTGTGGTTGAGGCTGGCGTAGCTCCAGAAGTCCAGCGAACCCGTATCGTACCAGCTGTGCAGCTCCTCCGCCTGTTCGTCATCGTTTACGATCAGCTTGTACAGCTTGTAGCTTTACATACGACAGAAGGGAAAAGAAGCGAAAAAATAAATCTATATATACTTTCAACACACACAAACCTAACCACCACTACGGAAGGCCCACCTATGCCTTACTTTTGGAAGGTTTTGACTTGCGCCTGGCAGCCGAGGCTGACGGCTAGTAGCAGCAGCGCCGCTGCGAGTAACTTCATCGTTTCGGAGTCCTGTGTCGACTGTCTCGGGTCCGTTGCGAATGCAGTCGTATAAATTGGGTCGCACACACCACAGATAAGAGGGCCGGTAGACGTGCGGAAACATTTTCATGCAACACATTTTACATGCGGTCAAATTTCTGTAATTGAAATTTCGATAATATCAGGAACTACAGTCTAATTTGATAGGCTGGCTGTGATACTGATAAAACTGCAAGTGTTCACGGTGCACGACCGTGTTCATTCTTGACTCCAAGGTAGGGAACTAATATGGAACTCGGAAGAACGTTCTACAAATATTCAAAAGGCAAAACCATACATGTAAAATGTTACGTTATTTTATTTGGCAGCTTCTGTATTTCTTTGCAAATACTACACTAAACATTATTGGCCATGGTACGGAAGATCTCGAAGGTCTGCGTGGCGACGGCCAAAATCTGCGAAGCGGGCAGATCGAAACCTTGGCTGCCACCTCCGGTCAGCTCGAGTGTGTAAGCGAACTGGGCGCCGACGACGGCCGCGGCATAGTCATCGCTGCAACCGTTGGCCGTGTACAGAATCTCGGCACTATTGCCAACGACATACCGGGGACCACCGACAGCGGTCACCGCATCGCGGGCTTGCTCTCCGAGGGCAATGTGTGCGGCCTGGTTTGTCACTGGCACGAACGGCCAGGCGTAACCGTACGGGTACAGGATCATGTCACCGTACGTGTGCACTGCCAGGTACAAGGCGATGTTCGATCCATACCGGCGCATGGAGTGGGCAAGGGCTTGCGTTTCCAATTCTGAGAACGCCGCCGTACCGGTGTACGAGTCCGAACACGCCTGCAAATTGAATGAAGCAGACGACAATAGTCAGCGATGCACGATAAGGTCACTAACCTTAACAATTGAAACCTACATTAGTAGATGCAACAAATTGATAGGCCCAGTTACGATTTAGGTCGATACCAGTGCAGAGGATCGTCGCAGGGAAGCGGTTCTTACGCCACATGCGGTTGTCGGTGTGGGAGAAACCGTACCCATCAGGGTTCGCCACGGGCACGATCACCCAATCCTTGTTCAGCAAATCGGCATAATCGCTCGAGTGCTCGACCAGCTCGTGGATCAGGTAGAGGACCGACATCACACCAGCCCATTCACTGTAATCAATCAAAATGGTTATCTATCGAAACAACCAACGTACGGTCCTATGAAGTCTGCCCTTACCGTGCGTGGAGGCCGCCATCGATGAACACAACCGGCTTCGATCCAGCCACACCTCCGTTAGTCGAAATGCTGATAGACTTGATGGGATTGCCCAGATGGGTTGATCCAATCGTCTCCACGCTCACCAGGCTCGGATAGGTGCGTGCCAGCTCATCCAAGTAGTCATTCACTTCCGCGTTCGTCCAGAAGTGCTCGAAATCGACCGTGGCACGTCCAGTGGCATCCTTACGCCGACGGTACTCCTGATCGTACTGCCGTTCAGCTTCAATGGTGCTGTTGGTGCGATCGATAACAAGCAATGATCAACTCCGATTGAATTAGTCGATAACGCTTTAACTCACGCCTCAACATCCTCGATAATGCGCTCGTAGGTGAATCTGTTCGCGCTCAGGAACCGCTCGAACGCGTCCTGCAGAGTCGGGTGAATCATCACACGGTAGCCAGCGCGATCCCAAAAGTCCACCCCCTTCCGATCCTCCCAGCGCTTCAGAATGTTATGCTTTTCGACACTATCCACCTGGATGCTGTACACCTTATAGCTGTAACGACACAAATAATCCCCTCACATAGGGTTAGCTTTACTTCGTATTTAATTTTGGAAGATGTCATTCCAACTCACTTCCGATAGGACACCCGCTCGGTGGCACCACCCTGGCTGAGCAGCGCGAGGGCCACCAGCGCAAACACGGCACAGAACTTCATTGCTTCACAAACCGTATCACTTCACACCACGCACAATGATGGTGCCAGCGCGGCTAAAATCGCTCAATTTATACCATTGCGGGAGCCATATCCTGATAATCCCCTCCCAGCTGACCACAACACAAGTCACTCTGACGTAGGATAAATGGCCCAAAAAACCCATAAGACACAGTCCAAGATTGCGTGTACAGCCAACCTTTGTTTCATGCCGTAATACTACAGCGAGGTTGTATATCCCTACGATTAGATATGGCCGAACGCTTGCGTAGATCGTTCAGTAAGACAAGCGATCAAATGAGACGCAATATTTGGACGCCAAAGAGGAAGGAGTCTCGAATTCTATGACATTTTGCGAATGAGTTTTATATAGTATTTATGGCTATAAATAGTATTTATGGCTATAAATAGTATTTATGGCTAACGGGTGAATGGTTCAAGTTCTTTTAATCTTCTGTATACCAACCGAATTTGTGACGCTTATTCCAAATACTTAAGTAACATTACTGAAATTGAAAGACTTAATCGTTTCAATCGCTTCTCGCAACGGTACGCTCTTGGATTCATTAATCGTATTGGTTGATAACGTTTCTTTATCATGTCATGTTATCGGTTGCTGATGGCAAACTGTTTATCGATCAAAGTAAAATTGCCTTTCACGCCAATACCAACGCTCTAGGTGTACGGTAGTCTGCAGTCACCTTCCCTACAGATAGTATGGCGCCTGGCAATTATGATAAGCGATACATTGCGATACGGCCTCACACCTAGATTACTATGCGCAGAAGCTGTTTTGTAAGCTGCCACTGGAGAACAGGATGCAGATGCTCTACACATAATTGCAAATTGTACCTGCGCCGGTTGTCCGGTTGGGACGATGAGATTTTGTGTGATAAGTTTCTCGGAAACAATCCAAAGACATTGGACACCTTGTTCATATTCTGAGAAAAAAAAGTCATTAGCAAAAAAAAAGTACAAACAAATGCATATTGTATTTCTTATCTATGGAAAACAGTTTTTAATTTAAAAATTACATTGGGAAGTCTTTTGGTTGTTAATCGTCTCATAATTGCGCCATAACGCTCGACTTTAGGATCAAAAATCATTTTCGGAAACGGATCATTTTCGATTTTGGCCTTAACTCCATGACTTAATGTTTCCAGAAAATCCGGTCTCTGTCAAGCATTTTGTATGCGAATAGCTGGACTTTTGTAACGTGGTACAGAAGAGTTCAAAAAACACACAAGTCGGAAATTTTTTTGAAAAATTACGTTTGGAAAATGACCATGACTGACTACTCCAAAGCATTCGGGCATCGTCCGAAGGCATTCAGTTCCAATGTTTTTCAAGCAAAAGTTTATTGTTTAATAATCATCCGCCGATTGCGCCACTATTCACAACATAAGTATCGAACACTTCTCGTTGAAAACTGGTTTAAAGTTTTCAAACAAACAGTCTCGAAAGATAGCTTCAGGAATCAGCTGCTTCAAGAATGTGAAGCGCTAATGTAAGCCCCAGGCTGGCTGTTCACTTTTATTAAAAAAAAACCCCCCATACACATCCGCCACCCTTAGAAAGGGGTGAGTTATCAGTTGATAGGACAATATTATGCATCCTGCAGCTACTTAAATGAGGGGAAGAAAAAAGTATTTGAAAAAAACGTGCGCGTAAACGATCCGACCAGGTGAAGCTAAAAAGAGATAAGCAAAATTAAAAATAACATCACCACTGCCACAGAAGCTATTTTTCACTAGCACACAGTTATAGGCACTCGAAAAGGAAAAGTACCCAACGGATACGTCGAACTGGCCTAAGGGTTTTCTGGTATTACTCCAGTCGGCTGCTCTAAATCGCACGGAATGACCAGGGACTCAAGAGCCACTCGAGGTACAGACCCGTCCCCTCCCCGATCGCGGGTGGCACGTTCGGGAAGGCTTTGTGCAAATAGTTCGGTATTCACGCGGGGTACTTCACCTAATCCGCAACCGTGCCAGCGTCAAGTGCATGCACCATTGCATTGCGAATCGCTTATCGCTTACAAATACCATCGGCAAACCTATGATTCCGATCGATACTTACCTTCATTATAAAATGAACGCTCGGAGCCGTCGGTTCAACCAGTGTTCACCCGGTGGTCAATCCGCGTAGACAGTGATCGAAGATGTCGTTCCCGAAGCGAGCATTTATCCACCAGGCCGGTCTACTGCTGGCGGTACTGGTTGTCGTATTTAGTGGAGCCGTGGCCACCGAAAGTGGAAAGAAATCTTACACTGGGTAAGTGGCTCCAATTGTGGACCTGTGAATAATTAACATCGGTCCGCCGGGATCGATTGGCTTTGTTCCTTCGACTGCCATTGAAGCCATCGGTGTTAGTCAAGCCCTTGTTTTCGTTTCCCAAGTCACTCACCTTTCGTTCAAGTTCAATGTTTTATTTTTGCTGATAACGTGACGTGTGCCGATCACTACTGGTGATCAGGAGATGGCGATAACCTGTAATGGTGATGAAAGTGATACTTTAGTTTATTTAGACATGTTATGATCCAACTCCTTCCAGCTACAAACTGTTCTCCGTGCGACAGAATGACCAGCACCAGATGGACTTCCTGCGACAGCTGCAGCAAGCCGTCGAGGATCTTGACTTCTGGAAGCTTGATCGTGTGCCCGGCTCGGAGGCACACGTCCTGGTACCGCCGGAGCAGGTCCACACGTTCCAAACCCTTTTGGCAGCAGAACGAATTCCCCATAGAGAGATTATCGCCGATTACTCAAGGTATGCTGGAATCATGACCATAGGTTCCACAATGTCTTCGTTACCCTACATATCTATGTTCCGACAGGACTACGGATGACTTCGTGTTTGCCTCGGTGCGGTCCGTGCCACGCAAGAGCCCAATCCTGACGAAGTACCTCCGTTACCAGGAAATGGTCGACTACCTGCACAAACTCGCCGTGCGTCACTCGAACCTTGTGACCGTTTCGTCGATCGGCAAGTCGTCCGAGGGCCGGGACATCCCTGCCGTAACCATTCGCTCGCCCACCTTCCGGGCACGTCCGAACGCCTCCCAGCCGGTCGTGTTTGTTGACGCAGGAATTCATGCCCGCGAGTGGGCAGCCCCAGCGACGGCCATGTACTTGATCAGCGAGCTGGTGGAGAATGCGGCACAGCATGCGGATCTGCTCGAGGGACTATCGTGGACCATCGTGCCCATCGTCAACCCGGACGGGTACGAGTACAGTCACGAGCAGCAGCGTCTGTGGCGCAAGACCCGCCGGCAGGCCGGATCTAGCTGCTACGGTATCGACGGGAACCGCAACTTCGATTTCCACTGGGCCGAAGTGGGTGCCTCCAATATGCCGTGTGCCGATACGTACCACGGGGAGCACTCGTTCTCCGAGCCGGAAACACGCGCCATCCGGGACGAACTGTTGCGGCTGAAGGGACGCTGTAAGTTCTACCTGACACTGCATTCGTACGGCGAGTACCTACTCTACCCGTGGGGATGGACGTCCGATCTGCCGGAGAGCTGGGAAAAGATCGACGAGGTGGCACAGGCCGGTGCATCGGCAATCCGTCAAGAGACCGGCACAAGGTACACCGTGGGCAGCTCGACCAATGTGTTGTACGCGGCCGCCGGAGGCAGCGACGATTGGGCATTCGCGGTCGCCGAGGTACCAATCTCGATCACGATGGAACTGCCTGGTGGAGGATCGGCCGGATTCAACCCACCACCGTCGCGAATCGAAGAAATAGTGAAGGAGTCCTTCGTTGGCATCCGAGCGATGGCGCTGGAGGTCGCCAAAAACTATTCCTAGCAAAGCCATCTCAACGCATAGGGTTTTAATACTTGTAGGCATAGTTGGAACTAGCTTAGTTGGTTACTTTAAAAACTTGTTCTACTAAATAAAGGTGGGCCAATGAAATAATGCAAACCATGTTCACGTGTAATCTATAAAATATGGGGCAAATCTTGACTCAAACAAGAGTCCAAGCGAGAGTGGGAACTCCAGACAGATTGCATGTGGTCCTAGAAGCAGGTTGTTGAATCAATGGCAACCATTTAATTGCCTTACAAAGGTTAATCTTAATGATCCTTCCCATTTCAAAACTTTCGTGACATGCAGTTTTATAGCCCAAAACTTTTCTAAACCCATACCGAGTTCGTTCCGCCTCTACTTTCGGCTCGCCACCAACGAATCGATGGAATCGATTGCGAGTCAAAGGTTTGGAAAGGGGACGGCCCACCTTCAACGCCAATTTGGCGCTCGTGTCGTCAGAATAGATCCTCGCGCACGGAGGACTACACCTGGAAGTACGTCACCAAATTCCAAATGTCATAACCCGTCGGTAACCAACTCCCTTCCTCCGCCACTTACATCGAACCCAACACGGGCGTTCTCGCTCGGAAGTCGTGGAATGTCGTGTTTTACGAACACTTTCGTTGTACCCTTTTTTTCTCTTGTTTTGCTTTTCCATTTTCATTGATAACTAACGCTCCCGCCGAGCTCGGGTTACGACCTCCGCATTGGGGGTGCCGCTGGAAACAACATTCCAACGTCTCATTCCAACGCCGCCGGCTATTTACTTACTATCTTCCTTGACAATCCTTCCGGCCCTGTAACGGCGCGTCGACTCCTTTGCTCTTGCGTCACGGAACTCGCGACGTCGTTCGCTTGAAGAAAGCGATTGTAACCCTTCCACCGTGAAGTTCGGGCCCCGGAGGGGGACAGAAGCGGAGAGGGTATATTACGCCAACCACATTTGGACCCTTTTTGGTGGTGGTGGTGGTTCGTTTCGTCCTGCAAAGGAACACAGATAGTATAGTAATCGTGGCCGAATTTCGTTTCTAGTAAGGCACCCAAATACCACGTCTGGTGCCTTCGGGAGGTTGGAGCATGAGTTAGTGCTTGTTTATTTTCAAAACGAAGAGGACGCCTCCAGAAATGTAGATCGTGTTTTTCGTGAAACTGTGTCAAAGTTTTCGATACCCCGTTTAGTTGAGAAACGATTAAGTAAAGTTAAATGAAAAAGCAAAGCAATCCTTGGCTACCCGTGACCTACATAGATGTCTATGTTACGGAACCATACAAATTGGAGTAATTTACCAAGGGCTGTTGTGGTACCCCCGGAAGTTAAATGAAGAGTTTAGTCCCCAACGATATGAGTGGGATATGTGAAAGTTTAAGTTAAAAAGTCATCTGGGATAGCGTTACCATAGGCAACTGATCAACCGCTAAATTGAGGGCACACACATTAGTTACAAATCTCTTCCGTGACTAAATCTCACCTGATTCCAAAGATGGCAGTTGATTCGGCGAAACTCTTCCAGACCTACCAAAGTCACGCGGACATCAAGCGCTACCTGGACGATTTGCTAACGCGGTTCTCCAGCAAAATGGAAATATTTTCCCGTGCCGAATCGTACGAAGGGCGCGAAATACTGACCGTCCGTATCTGCTCCGATGTGCAGCAGAAGCGTCCGCCGGCCAACCGGTGGTGCATCCTGATCGACGCCGGGATACACGCCCGCGAGTGGATAACGGTTTCGGTGGCGCTCTTCATCGTACAGCAGCTACTCGAGAAGGATGCGATCAGTGCGAAGAGCTTCCGGAGCTTCGAGTGGATTATCTTACCCCTGCTAAACCCGGACGGATACGAGTACAGCCGGGAGCATGTAGGTCATTTACGGTGATGATTTGTTTTCTTCACGCTACTTGAACTTTTTATGGTGAATCTCGTTCTAGAATAAAATGTGGCGCAAAACACGCCGTCCGCTTGGGCACAAAAGCCAGCGTAGTTGCGTTGGGGTGGACTGCAATCGGAACTTTAACGTGGCCTGGACGATCGGATCGACCCGGTTCTGCTCGCTACTGTATCGTGGGGAGCGGCCATTTTCCGAACGTGAGACGAAAAATGTGCGCGATCTGTTCCGTAAGCTTCGACCTTCGTGCAAGTTCTACCTCTCACTGCATTCCTACGCCAAAGCGATCCTCTATCCCCGGGCGTACACCAGGTATGGAACACCGTTTTCCTCCCGGATGATTGTCACCGGAAAAAGAAACTTCTAACTCCTCCTCCCCCTCTCCAGAACCCTCCCACGGAACTGGCAGATGCAGCAGACGGTTGCGGAAGCGGGCGCCGAGGCGATGAAGAAAGCGACCGGCGTACGGTACCGGTGTGGCAGTGCGTCCACCGTGCTGAACCGCCCGATCGGTGGTTCCAGCATCGATTACGCACACGACATCGAGAAGGTACCGGTCGCGCTCGTGATGGAGGTTGCCTCGAAGGGTTTCCATCCACCCGAGGCGAACATCGAGCGGATCTGCGAGGAAAGCTGGATCGGTATCGGGGCGATGGTAAACTGTCTCGCCGGCAGTTTCCGCACCGTCCTCCGGGGCAGTGGAACGTTACACCTACGCTGAGCAAAAAAAAACACCCCCACGAACGCAAATGAAAGAGTAAGCTCAATTAAATTTCTAAAAATATTTGTCCATTTTATTCCATTTTACGCATGATTGCTGGTTGGAAAAAACCGGGTGGCCAGTCACTATTCTTCTTACATACCAACAGCCTAAACGCCCAATAGATAGTACGAGCCCACTGGGAAAAGACCGTGCGGGAAAGTAACCTGTGTATTCGTGCTTTATAAATTCCATTCCATAGCGACTTCGACGAAAGGGACAAACAGAAATCATGAATTCCGGCGCAAGGGTATGTCAGTGTGAGAGTGTGAATGAAAATCCAATAATCCAAAGTGTTATCCATCTGTTAGTATAACATCGTTTGCAGTAGAGTACAGCTAGTGGAACGCGTTTCAGTTAAACCGATTAATTCTCCTCCGGCCCTTTCTTACTCTATCTTCAATGGTCAAAGTGTCGGATAGCTACCATCAATCATCATCAAACGAAAGAAGAAAAACGAAACAGAAAATAGTGTACGAAAAATTGTAATTTTCCGCCTCTTAGAAATAAATCCCACGATCGAGCTCTAACACGTGGCGCTGGTTCCGTACTTGAGGCGTAGTTTTTCGTAATGTTTTTTGTCCTGTGAAAACAAAGCAAAAAAACGCGGGGTGAGTAAGTAAAACAGACGATTCAAAGGCTTGGGCCGTAAGGTTCTCACTCACCTCAGTACCGACAGATGGTTTAATGTTTCGTATCGCCTCGAGAAAGTGTGCCAGGGTGACGGTGAGGGACATTTCCGCCTGCTCACCACCGTCGTCCGTCGTCGTTTCCTCCTGACCGCACGCAACGATCGAATCTTTGAGCGTTTGTAGCGACGCTTGCCGCACGAGCCCGGCCAGATCGGCTCCGGTGTAGCCCTCGGTAAGCTCGGCCACCTTCTCGAACTCCACGTCCGCGGCCAGCGGTGGTTGGGTTCGGTTTTTCGTCAGCGCTCGCAGTATGTCGACCCGATCGGTCAAAGCGGGGAGCCCGACGTAGAGAATCTTATCCAATCGCCCGGGGCGCAGTACGGCCGGGTCGACAATGTCCGGCCGGTTGGTTGCGGCCATAAGAAACACCCCCTTACGCTCCTCGATACCGTCCATCTCGGTGAGCAGCTGGTTGACGACACGCGTACCGGCGCTTCCCTCGGCCGTATCGGACCGCTTCGGGCAGAGGGAGTCGAACTCGTCGAAGAAGATAACGCACGGGGCGGAATTGCGCGCTCGCTGGAAACACTGTCTTACGGCGCGTTCCGATTCTCCGACGTACTGTGAAAATAATACGTCAACAATTAATCTTTCGCGTTAATTCCTCCAACTCCGCCACCACTACCTACCATGTTCAACAGCTCGGGGCCTTTAACGGAGATGAAATTTATGCCCGCCTCGTTAGCGACCGCTTTGGCAAGCAACGTTTTACCGCAACCCGGTGGACCGCAGAGTAACACCCCGGACGGTGCGTTCAGGCCGAGCATCTTCAGCCGCTGGGGGAACTTGACCGGCGCGAGAATGGCCAGCTTCAGCTCCTCCCGGATATCGCCCAGCGAACCGATATCGTTCCAGGTCACGTCCGGTACGGTGATGAATCCTTCCCGCTTCGCCGATGGCTGCACGGTTCGGAGCGATTCCATGAAATCTTCCCGCTCGATGCACAAACCTTCCAGCTCGTCCGTCGGTAGGGCGTTCTGTTGGTTCAACAACATCTCCATCATCTGCTCGAGTGTGGTTTCCTCCTTTACGATGAGATCCTTCGTAGGTACGACGGGTTCCTTCGTAGATACGACGGGTTCCTTCGGAGGTACCACCGATGTCAGCTGCGGGTTGTCCACTTCCATTGCAGCTTCCTCCCCCTTTTCCTCGCTCACTGTGTTTGTCACCTGCGTCTCTGTCGTTTCCTTTTCACTCTCCTTTGTCTGCTTTTCTTCCTCCGCCATTGGACCATTGGTGGATTTGTTTTCAGGTTTATCCACCTCGGCATCCTTCTTTGTATCTGCTTCAACAGGTTCCTTCACCGACTTCACCGGTTCGTCCTTGCTCGTTGGTTGCCCATCAACATCCATTTTTTCTGCCTCTCCTCCAGCGGAAGGTGCTACTTCCTCGGTCGATGTTGGTACGGCCTTTTCCTTCACTTCCTCGGTGTTTGTGTTGGTTGTTTCCTTCTGCTCGTCGGTGCTGGAAACCGGTTCACTGACCGGTGCTGTAGAGACGTCTTGGTCAGTTACCTTTTTATTACTTTCCTCCGGTTGATTGACGGTCGCCGGCGGCTCGGTGTCCATTTCAGCAGCTTTAACGGGTGAATCCTTCTCGCCGTTCAACTGTTCCGTCTCATTTTCCGTTGCAATTTCTTCATCTTTGTCATCGTCAAGGTTTACCACTTCGTCGACCTCATCATCTATGGCCACTACATCGTCCGAGGTGTCGTCTTGTAGTTCATTCGCTTCCAGTAGCTTCTGCTTCTTTTGCGTAAAAAGACTGAACCAAAGAAAAGAAAGAAATATTACGAAGAGCTCTACACGAAGTCATCCAAACGCTTACCGTTTGATGGCGGTGTTGGCCGCTCTGGTGGCCAACGCGAGCAGATCCGCACCCACGTAGCCCGGTGTCAGCTTGGCCAGCTCGCCATAATCGATCGAGTCGGCAATTTTCAGCTTCCGGCAGATGATCTTCAGTATCTGCAAGCGCGCCGTCCGATCCGGTATACCGAGCGATATTTCCTGATCGAACCGACCGACACGCCGGAGGGCCGGATCAAGGGAGTCGGCCCGATTGGTAGCGCCGATCACAATCACCCCTTCGCCACCTTCAATCTTACCAAGATTGTCCAGGCTGCTTAGCAGCTGGGCAACGATGCGCCGTTCCATGTCCTTCTGCGCGTTGATGCGGTTGGATGAGATGGCATCAATTTCGTCGATGAACAGTACGCACGGTGCGTTCGCAGCCGCCTGCTCGAACACCTCCCGTATCCTTTCTTCCGACTCGCCCGAAATACCACCGATCAGTTCCGTGGCCGGGATTTCAATCATTTCAATTTTTAATTGCTACAAACGAGAGAAAAGAACCGTATAGTCAATTACCCAAACAAGAGGGCAAAAATGTGTCCCCCTTACCCCAGCGATGGCCTGTGCAAGCAACGTTTTGCCCGAACCCGGTGGGCCGTGGAGCAAAAATCCTCTCGGCGGTGGCAACCCAATGTGGCGATAGATTTCCGGGTGCTTCACGTGCAACAGCAACTCGCACAGATCCTTCAGAATACGATCCATCCCTCCAATGTCTTCGAACGTGGTGGTCACTACACGCGGGACAATTTCCTTGCGGTACTTTTTCGCCATACGCTGCTGTCCTGCTCCGGTACCGTTCTGGTTTGTTCCCGACTTGTTTGGTTTGTTCGGGCGACTCGCCGCGGAATCGGCGGTGGAGTTGTTGTCCTTGTTGACCTTCAGTGTGTTCCGCAAATGTTGTGCCATCGTTAGCCCCGTTTCTTCCACTCGTCGACGTTTCGGTACCGGTGGGTCCTTGTCACCACTACCTTCCGGGCCGGACGCACTACCGTTGCTCGATTCATCATCCCGTGTGTTATTGGTGCGTGTAACCTTCGTTACCGTTACATGCTTGTTGGATGTGACGAATGCTACAGAGGAGGGGAAAGAAAGTGTTAACAAAAATGTTTGTAAATATGAACTGACAAAGAGGCCCCTTCCTAGGGCCACTCCATACTTTGAACAAAGTTTGATTTTTCACCTCCCGAACGGGAACCATCCGGCGCCTGCTGCCCGCCGTCCTCCTCGTCGCTACTGATGTCGATCGCTACCTGGCCGCCACCGCCGCCGCCTCCGCCACCGGCCGTCGACTGGTCCGCAACCGCGCCCATCACCTGCGACGCCGGTGGACGGTTGCGATTGTTCATGTACAGATTCGTGAGCGTATCGTTCATCTGGGCCCGGCTGTTGGCCATCGTTTCATCCATCACTTCCACATCCGACAACGCTTCGTCGTCGTTGTCCGACGACGGATTACTGTCCAGCCCGTAGCTATGGAGCACCGTGCGGTACGCTTGTTCCACCAACGTACGGAAAACACCGGCTTTACGACGGTAGTACTCCCGGTAGCGTTGCTGGAGCTCGCGTGCCATCACACCAACGTCCACATACGTTTGGTGTACATTCTCTTCCAAATACTGTAAAGATAAAAATCGATACAAATCGATAGGGTACGACGAGTCATGGCTACCCATTGCTCTCGCGCTTTTCTACATAACCTCCGCCTACTGCAAGGCGCAAGCGAAGCGCTTGTTGTACGGCCTCCCGTATGCTTACCTGCTTAACGCGCGGTATTATCATAGGATCATGCGCAAAATGTTGCGGTTTTTTCTGCATCATGGTCGCAAGTAACTGAACTCACAGTAATAACACTAAAGTTAGGATCGTCCTTTCGATTTCAATCCTCGTTCCAGACGCTAATTTGTACGGGTACCGATCCGCTAAACCGCGATATTTTTATGAGTTTGACAAGGCATTCGTGCATTAGTGTTGGCAGCATGGGGATTGGGAAGACTCGACGATTCGCTCCCTAGACGGATTCGAAAGGATTGAGTCCCATTTGACACATTTTGATTTGTTTGGGAATAATCATTAGAAAAATGGTATTGCTATTTGGAATGGTTCATGAGAAGATTCATAACATTAAAAAAGTGGACCTAAATGATTGTTCTACATAAAAAATTGTGTTTTAATTTTTTATTAAATGTCTATCCCAGTTAAATTTATCTTTTGCTGCTAGCTGATGGGAAACTGGTATTTGACAGCTAGTAAGTTTAAAATTTAGAAAACAAAACAATCAACCGTCAAACAGAAAATTAAACAATTTTAGGCGCCATTCAACGCCTTGTGGGAACAACAAATTTTCGCTTTGATAAATTTGTTAGTTCAAAAAGAAACATTACCAGCATGTCATCAAACAAACGGATAACTTTGCCGCGCCGAACGCAAGAATTTGAAATCCCCGTTCCACCGTCCTCAGTGAAAAAGCCACAAAAGTAAGTTCACCGTTTCAAGAACGTTGGTTTGGTCACTAAACATTTCGCTTGGTGTCACCCGCAGCCGTGTAAGCAGAATCGCGCAACCCTTACGTAAATCCACAAAACCAGGGCTCGGTCAGTTTGGTGAAAATGGACGCTCGCGATCGATGGAAAAGGGGCTCAGTGGAATGACGCTGGGCGTCCCATCTACGGCGACAAAAAAATCGCTCAACCCACGGAGCAGTAGCGTAACACCGCGCCTCCGAACGCCATTGCGAAGCGTCGGATTTGCTGGGAATGCGGAAAATGCCCTTCAGATGACCATCCCCTCGACGGTGGAACGTGAACGGAGTACGGTGGACGCGCAGAAAATATTCGACTACCTGGCACAAGCGAACGTGCCCGATCTACCGAAGGATTTCATTGACCGGCGCAGCCTGAAAGCGATGTCCATGAAGCAGTTTCTCATCATCGTGGCCCATCTGTTCCGTCAAATCGGCGGCAGTCGGTACAAAATCGGATCGAACTTTATAGAAGACATCCTGAAAGTGATCACCGAGCTGCAGTGTCCGTTTACGGTGAACAAATCGATGCTGAAAACTCCCAGCGCACCGCATTCGATACACCAAGTGATCACGATGCTCTCGTGGTTGATCGACCTCGCACCCCCGCCCGTCAGCGGGTCAGAATGGGCACCGAATTATTTGCACGCGTCCGAGTTCCCATCGCAAGATTACACCCATTTTTTCTACCAATCCGCGATGGAAATCTTTCACCTGTGGAATCTGAAAAAGGAGGAAGAATTTGGCGAACAGGTCGACACCATGGTCGACCGACTGGTGGCGTGCAAAACGAACGGTCTCAATCAAAAGCAGGTCCACGAACGGACGGCACAACTGCAGCAGCAGCTGGAATCGGTCAACGCCAATCGTCCGGAGGGTCAAACGCGCGAGCAGAGCTTTGACGGCGTGCAGCGGGAAGTTCTAGAAAAGCAGCGCGAAGTGAAACAACTGGCCACCGAAACCAAGCAACTCGCCAAAGAGCTCGAACGACAGGAACAGGAGCACTACAAACGGCAGGATCAGTACTATGACTACGAAAAATCTATCCGTGTGCTTAAGGAAGAGCTGGCCCGGCAGGAAATGACTGTGGCCGAACGGGACGAGATGAGAAACCTCATAACGCGCGATAAGAATATTGTTGCAGCGAAACGGAACGCCATCGCGAGCCTTGAGGAGGCATCGTCCGACCATCAGATCACTCTGTCCCGGCTTATCAAGCAAAAGATCAATTTTATCTCCGAGCTCAACACGAAACTGTGCAACCTTTCCAATGCCCTCCAGCCGGACATTCTCTTCACACCGATCGAACTCAGTTTAACGACGGAAAACTATCCGGCTTTGGAGAAAAGCTTGCTTGAACTCGAGCTACAAATGAACGAGATCTTCAAACAATACCACGAGCGGTACGCCAAACTGTGCCAGGAAAAGTGTCGCCTCGAGCAGCGGCTGTCCGACATTCAGCTCACCTTGCAGCCGCTGGAGGCAAAGATCGGCGGCCAAACGGCACGCCTGCAACGGCTCCAGCAGCAACGGGACGCCATCACCCGTCAACTCACCGACCTGGCCATGCGTGCCCACGAGCAGGAGAACTGGCAGGATCGGGAAAAGCAACTCGATCAGGAGGCAGAAAAGTTAAAGCAACAGCTGGAGAGCAACAAGAAGGCCATCGAGAAACTGGCCCAAAACAAGCAGCAGTTGATGGAGGAAGGATTGGAGCAGTGCCGGGTTGCGCTGGCGCAGAGGCAACAGAAACTGGCCGAGTTTACGAGCTACGTGGAGGGATGTGAGGCGATAATGGAGAACATTTGTGACGCTTGCTCGCCGGATGAAGCGTCTTCGAATGAGACAATAAATGAGTCGTGAATAAACGTTTTTCAAATTAAACAATTTACGACTACCTTTCATCTAGTTTATTATTTTTAATTTGAAGAGCAAACATCACTTGAATTTAGTTAAACGATGGAATTTTACACGAAAGATTTTTGAATTTTACACAAAAAAAAAAATACTGTTCCCAAGAATGGTCGTCACACATTAAGATGCAGGCTGCCCACTAGAATTTACTTTTCACCTCCTCATAGGAGACACAGTTTGCCTCCACGTACCGCACAAACCGAACTGCGTGTACGGCAGCACAGTTCATCAGCGCCAGTACGTCCTCTTCTGCCCGGTGTGCTGCCACAAGCTCCTTCCCTACGGTACGTTTGTAAATTTCGGCAAGATTGTATCGTTTTTTCACCCTTGCTGGTGATCCTTCCGTCTCCGAACTGGACGTTTTATCATCGAATGCATCGTGAAACAGTCTTTTGCGTGCGTTTGCCGTCCGAGAGACCGGAATGTCGCGTTCGCCCGGGGAAGGTGTACCTTCCGGTGTAACGTTAAGATACTCGCGTAGCGTTTGCTTGTACTTGCGCTCAACGTGTGCACTTCGTGGGGTGGTTTCATTGCATCGCTGCCGATCGTTCATGCCATCGTTTTCACGTTCTAGTTGTTCCATGATACCGATGGTTCGATACTCGAGTTCCGGGATCTCACTGTCAAGGCCTTCATTGTTCTCGAAGTACGATTTTTCCACGTCGGCTTCAATCTCCCGGAACGCTGGCAGCGAATCAACCACATACAGGAAACTGGGCAGCATAACACCGATCCGTAGCATATGTTGCTTGAGAAGGATAAAATCAAATCTGTTGCCATTGTGAGCCACCAGGCAGGCGGGTTTCTGCAAACGGTCGAGGAATAGTTTCACCATTTCGCCTGCGCCTCCATCGAATTTGCCCTCTCTTTCCAGCAAATCATTGTAAAGACCTATAGATGAAAGGAGAACAATGTAACGATTAGCTGATAAGACGATTTCCAAATCCGGAAACGTTTCACGATTAAACACGTTCCTGTGGCTTGCGAGGAACCGATAGTAATGAGCCGCGAAGGATTGAAACAAAGCGATAATTTGTGCAGGACACGGGGTAGCTCGTTCACGCACTCCAGCAGATGCTCCCGGCTGCATGCCACCATCGACAGTTCAGTGATTTTCGTTTTGAAATGTTCATATTCTGGCAAGCCCGTCGTCTCTAGGTCGAAGAACACGAACGATTTTATCTCCACCATTTCGTGCAATGAATGGCAGTATTTGATCTTCGCATTCTATTACAATCTGGGTCACTTTCTTCCCAGAAGAAAGTTTTTCGTCCTAACCGTGTCATGTGTTAACAAGTAAACTATTTTAAAATAAAAGCCCCAAGCAACGGTTCGCGAGCTGGTAAACTGTTGTTTACTGTTGTGCTGCTTGTTGTTTGTACAGTGTTTTTCTCGGAAAACTACATACGTTACATTCAAATTATCAACTGTTGGTTTCTGAATATAACTGTTACACACAAAACTTTTAACGAGATTTGGACGATGTAAATTATTCTTGCTTTTGAGGCAGATGACTTTGCATCCATGACTCATGACGTTGGTTGAACAATTTTAATGATAATTTATCTTTTTACTTGAACAATTTCAATCTAGAAACAAAAATACTGTAGGTACTTCCGATGACAATTTGCATTCTCCCATCAGCTAGCACAACAATCAGTCAAACAATATTTTCGAAATTTAAAAATTTTAAAAATGACATCACATTGAGTTATTAAATAATAAACTTTTTTTTTTCATTACCCAATTATTTCTTTTATTATATTAACTCCCGTGGTTAAATCTACACTCCCTCTCTTCCAGCGGACATCCATCCGGATGGTTGGCAAAAAACCAACAGACTCTCTGTTTAAAATTGATGGGCTTAAAATTCTTCACTTTTTTCATTTTCTTAGCAAGCCCAGCATCAGGGATCTCCGATACTTTCGTCGGTATTCGAATCTGAACCGTTCCACTTTCGACGCGGAATATTTGATGGTTATTTCTCAGCAACGTTTGTAGTCCACCACATTCAGCCTTCAGGGCGGTCAGCTGTTCTTGGGGTATCGTTTTGACGAGATTGGCAATCGTGATCGTGCCTCCAGAGTTCCAGTTAACATTGGTGAACTCGGGCAGTACTTTTCTTTTGGCCAACAGTTCGCCAAACACCAGCATAACGATTTTATCTATAACGGAACGATCAACTTGTGTACAATTACGAACCTTTTCCGTACTTTCACGCGGCTTAAAGCTGGAAGACCAAGTATCGTTGACCGTATTTAAAGGCTCATCTACTGATGCATTTGTAACTTTAGTTCTATCGTTAATGAATGCTTGTATTTTAGAATCATGCTCGTCATGAACCGATGCAGGGTAATTTCGAGATCCTCCAACGAGACACGTTCGCTTGGTGCTCGGGATTCTCAATCGATCCGTCTCCACGCGAAACCCACAAATCTCCGCTATGTGATTCGCATAGTTCAAAAAATCACCATACTGGCTCAGGTTACAGTTTTGCCGTTGATACTTGCTCCCATCGAACTCGTAGGCACAGCATGGAAGTAGAAAAAATCGGCACCTATAAGAACTTCTCGCCGCAATCACCGGAATCCACGGTGAAAGTTCGTCGGAGTGATTTCCTATTATCCAGTCAATGTCCGGAAACAAAGATGAGTTGGATGGCACAAGTGTTTGCTCACGCAAATATACGACCCCAGATGGGTAGAGGTCCCAAAGTTTCCGTTTTCTTAAGTCAATGCCGTACCCTCTGTGGCCCTCAGAGGCGAGAATATATACAAGCAGGCCATTGCCACAGCCTATGTCAACGAAAGATTGCAGCATATGTTCACCAGTTTCGGTTCGTTCCTTCCTCCACAGCATCAGCAGATACGCGGCAATGGCTATATCCTCGAACACGAACTTCTGTGGATCGGTACACTCGGGCCAAATGGACACCATGGACAAACCATACTTTTGCTTTAGCTCATTGAAAAGGCAATTGTACTCTTCCAAGTTGTCCACTAACGCAAGCGAGCGGATGGATGAGGTAGATACACCGGTTGCGTTCGTTGGCACAGCTGATTCCATCCATTTCTGCATCCTCCCAAGCAATATTTCACGTAACCAGAATATTGAACGTTCGTCATTGCTCTCTGCTGATTCATAACGGATCGATAGGTTGTCGTCGATGATTTGCAACGAAAATGCAAATTTTGGAAACAGACTGTTTTCTTCCCCGGTTTGCCTGCATTTTAGAAGAACCGAGCGGGAACCATAATCTACAACATAATAATAATTAGTTCATAGCAAGTGTTCAAATTCATACTACCCACCAATCAGTCCAACTACATCCAGCGTTTGAAAAGCTCCAATGTTCTTCGGAATGAGTCGATTCAGTACAACCACTCCATCACTTCCTTTCTGCGACAATTGGTCAACGGAAGCATGGTCCCGAGCTTCTTCAGTCAGCTGCGTATTTCTCTGGGCAAAAATCTGCCTGGTTTGATCCACGAATTGTTCCAGCGGTACTGCACAGAGATCGTCCAGTAATGCATGATCAAACACTGGTCTCTCGGTATGTTGGATCGTCAGGAGAGCCAAAGTTTTAACACCAAACAATTTCTTATTAACAACGTGCGTTTTGAACAGATAAATATCTACAGCTTTCCAGAAATTATGCACACAATCTTTTCGTACACTTGTTTCACCAATAACCTGTTCAAACATCTTTGTTAAATTATTTCGTGTAGCACGTCCGAGAAAAATGTAAACAAACACGTTGCCTGACTTTTCGAAAATTAACCAAATATTCGAACATGAAAACCGTTCGGACTAGTGGTGTGAAAATCATAACTCTGTACAGAATCGTATCTTTGGACTCAACTCCGGTCTAAGATCCGGATCTTGTAATCCGGATGATGTAATCATATGATGAAACGGTAAAAGAGTAAATGAGGCCCCGGGCTAGATTCTCCTCTTCCTGCTGGTTCACATTAAGCGCCTGAAGCTATGCAAAGCGCGACACATGCATTCGTTTCGAATTTTTGAACGCTAACGGTTCGCTTAAAAGAACATAACGGTTTAAACTAATCACCCAGTGGAGGTTGAATGCGGGTTAATATACTTTTACATGTTAAGTTACTAGTAAGTAAACTATACCACACATGATGGACAGCATGAAACAATGAGTTTAGCCGAAGAAATGATTTGGAAACGGCGGCGCGCCCGCAGCGAGCGAAGCGAGCGGACTGCGCTAGGTCTACCGAAAAAGAGAGTTTGTTATAGTTTTGAGAAATAAGGGGGGCCCGTGGGCCCCCCTCATACCGCACCCCCTAGGTTGATTGCGTAGCCGAAATTAACGGTTCAAATACTCGTAGGTTGAATTTAACGAATTAATGTATCACCAATTGCATACATTCAGTTTAAACGTCCACAAGAGGTGTAGCCACGATCGAAAACATGGCGGCCGGGGCCTCATTTACTCTTTTACCGATGAAACTAGTGAATGGCTTGCGTAAGAAAGTTTAGAAAAAGCGCTACCACCTTAGTTTTCAGGTTTCCGGCGACTTGTTCGACTCACCTCGATACTGGATCGAGCCATACCTCTGCAATCAGATTCGGATCAAGTCTTAATCAAATCAGGTGTGAATCGAATTAAATCTAGTTCTTGGGAAACAAATCAAATCTCATTCAAATCCCAATTTGATCAAATCTGATACGAATCAGTCAAATGGGATCCAATCCTATAGAATCCGTAAAAGGCACAAATCTTCCGATCCCGCTTGTGCCACCACTAGCCACAATCTGACGCATTGTTTGATTTTACAAATGTCGCGACGGGATAGCATCTTCGTTCTTTGAGAACGCAATCGAAAAGTGGTTTATTACGATAAGCAACGCGAATCGGGTTGCGAGAGAAGCAAAGTGTACAGTTAATACAATTGACACATCTGTTGAAAATGTAGTTTGTCCCCAGCGTACGCCCGTTGTACGATTTATTGGTTTGTTTTGGTTTCGCGTCCCTTGAGGCTTGGATTGCTGCTGCGTGAACAAGCAGCAGATCGTCTTCCAAGAAGCAGTTTAAAAAAGTGCAAATGCTGTTCGAAGCGCGGTAGTGGCGTAAATTTCTTATTTGATATCCTCATTGTATGTGCTGGAAGCATCACTATGCTCAAATAGTGTACAATTTTGCCATACATTGTCGACCATCCAGTTGCAAGGAAACAGAAAAGTTTACAATCGATTTTTGCCACCAAGCGTGTGTGTATGTGTGTGCGTGTTTGTGCGCTTGGTTGCGGAGTGCCAAGACCAGTTGTATCCCGTTGTGAAGGGCTTGGAAAGCATAGGCAAATCGCAAACGGCATCGAAACCCAAAGTTCTGCCTGCTAGGCAGCTGCAAGAGCATTTGGAAAGGAAAACATTCGGCACGAAGAACGTGTTGGGAGTGGAAACGGCGGAAATCGGATTAGGGTGAAGCGGACGAGAAAAGGAACCGCTTAAAAGGAAACCGGCAGAAAAGGGCGAAGAAGTGAACGACGCCAAAGAAATGGAGATTACCGACGACCGTGTTTACGCCGCCGAGAAGATTATGAAAAAACGTGTCCGAGCGGTAAGTGTGTTGGTGTGAGAATGGGTTGGAAATGTTCATTGCGAAAAATTTAAATTATGCCGTATGGGCGGCAATTTTGTTTATTCCCAAAAATCTACCAAAAGTAGTACATGTTTATAAAAAGCGCTCCTATTACGTCATTATGCTTTGTTCAATTGATAGACACACAAGCAATCTACCGGTGTAACCTTAGTTACACGATGCCACGAACAACATTAAGCATACAGCAGGTGGTGTTTTCCACACATCGTAATATGCTGTCGATGCACCCAGCGCACATACACATTTATGCAACATAGGCAATTGTTAGCCAAGCTCCCTTCAAATATAGCGTGTATGCATGCTGAACGCACTTCCCTGTGGAGAAGTATAAACCTTTTTTTTCTTTCTACGAATGCAGCTGACCTTGACTGGCGTGTGCGTGTGTTTGCGAATTTACCTTTTTGCGACTCCGTTTTTATGCTGCGAAGCGCTTCCCATGATGACGAAGCCGGCGTCGCTTTGGAGGCAAATGTTTTAACGCCCCGCGGTGGAGTGAGCGAGATGGTTCCGGTTTGTTTTGTTTAGTTTTTTCCTTTCTTTTTCATCGATTCCAGTGCCTCGCGATATGAAAATAAACTATTGCGCATTAATTTGGTATTCGCGAACACACTGCGTTCTCTAATGTTTCCCTTTCTAGCGATACCGCCTGTACATGGAAGGGTTAACGAAGGATTATGGGTAGTTTTCTTTGAGTTGTATCTTCTTAGTATTAAAAGTTGTCATGTTTTCTTCTGAGATTCAGCTTTTCAAATTAATTTTCACGATATTGTTCGGACGAATATGTTTTGAAAAACAATGGAGTGTTAAAGACGAATGGTCCTTATTTTATTAAAACAAAAAAATTAAGTTTTAGAAGTTCCAGTTAACAGTTGTATTTTCAACATAATTCTATGCTAAAAGAAGAATAGATAGAACAGGAATATAGAAAATAAAAAGTTCAGATAAAATAATTCTAAATCCCGTCCAACAATCATCGATTGAAAATTACTCAATTTCTAATTTGTGGTTGAAATTTCTGTACGTTGTGTTACAATATTTCAATTTTAACATTTAAATATCATACTTGTATGCGTTTATTAAATTTTTTCTTTTTATTTTTAGGGCAAAGTAGAATACTGGGTTAAGTGGAAAGGCTGGAGCCAACGGCACAACACCTGGGAGCCGGAGGAAAACATTCTCGATCCTCGGTTGATAGATATTTTCCAAAAATTGCTCCGCGGACCCGCAACACCGAAGCGCAAGAAGAAGGCCGTCATCGAGGACTCGGACGATGATGATGAACCGGCACCGGGTTCTGCCTCGGCAACCCCCGAGCCTCCCGTGCCGATAAAGAAAGAGGATAAAAAGGAATGTGTGCCCGTGAAGCGGGAAAAGGAGGAAAAAACACACCATCACCATCATCATCATCATCACCATCACGGAGCGCAGGGGAGTGTTAAGAAGGAAAAGGACACTGGCGCTGGTGTTAGCGGTGGTGGTGCCGTCGGTGGATCAACTGACGGTGGTCTGAAGCGAAGCACCAGCACTAGTCCAAACAACGCTTCGAAGGAGAAATCCGCCGGAGAGGGAACACACAGTACCGCAACCCCGGGCGGAACGGTCGTTGGAGGGACACTGGTCGGTGGTACGGGCGCCCAACTGCACAGCCTAAAGATATCGATCTCGTCCGCCGAAAGCGAAGCGAACGATCTCGACACAAACTCCAACTCGAGCGATGATCAACCGCTCAGCCACAAGGATCTGGCGGGCACGAAGCGAAAGGCGGAAGTGCTCTCCAAGGGTGGAAAGGTGGGTGTGACGATAAAGACATCCTCGCCGGACGACGGCGGTATCCTAGCGAAAGCGCAACGGCTCGAGGTGTCGCCGTTGGCACCCATCAGCGCTACGGCGGCCGCTGCCTCGACCGTTGCACCGATCAGTGCCCCCGGCGGTAAGCTGGATCTGAAACCGGTGGCCCCCCTCTCGCCCGACACGCCCGCCTCGAGACCAGAATCGAACATTCCTCCACCGGCCGAAAGCAATCAACTACCCGGTGGCGGAGCGGCCGGTCCCGATGAACAGCGGCAGCAACCACCGGCACCACCACCACCTCCTCAACCGAACGCGAACCAGCGGTTCAACAATGAGTGCCCGTTGATCAACGGTAGCAACAACAACAACAATATTAACAATAACAACAACAATAGCATCAACAAGCATGTCAGCAACCTGTCACTATCGCCACGGGCCGCTCCGCCCCGTCTCTGGTTGCCAAAGTCGCAGACGACGAACCAGGTGTTTATTACGGATGTCACCGTCAACCTGGAAACCGTCACCATTCGCGAGTGCAAGACGGAACAGGGTTTTTTTAAGGCGAGAGAATTGCAACAACAGCAACAACAGCAACAGCAACAGCAGCAACAGCAACAGCAACAGCAGCAGCAGCAGCAGCAGCAACAACAGCAGCAGCAGCAGCAGCGTAAGGAAGGAGATGTTTGCAATTAGGAACCACCAGAACGACCGTAGACCGGAACCGTCATCATGTATTCCTGTACCTGTGGAACAGCAAAAGTGCATTTGTTTTAGTAGACAAATTTTTCCAAATGTCTCCACATAAAATCAAACAAAATCATTCGCAATTGAATAAGATGAAAAAGTCCTCTCGGGTGATTAAAGGGGTTTGCAGGTTTACTGAAGAAGCAATGTGTATATAGGTGTAGGGAACGTTGAGATTGCTTTTAGGGGTGGATAGGGAACGTGATTGTGGTGGTACTACATTTTTATCAGTTTTACATGGATGAGAATGGATATGATAGGAGGGAGCGTCTTACGACACGCAAGACTCATTGGTTCATCTTTTTTTTTGTTTTAGTTGTACATACAGTTTTACGATCTTTAACAGCGGAGAGGCTGCAGGAAAACGGAAGGATAATTGAGCAAATAATGGCTAACATTTCCTTGGATGCACAAAAAGGAAGAAAAACACCCGTTTTCTTTATCAAAAGGTTCCAAAACTATAGATACTTAGTTTTCGTTCCACTTTGCAATCTTTTGCTGAAGTAACAGATAGTAAGCAAAAGCAGAGGATCGTTCGACAACAACGGAGTCCTTGTCAATGAAAGTTAGTTTTTGGCTTGTTTTCAACCTCTTTGTTTCATGAACCTATTAGCGAATAGTCAGGTGCATAATGAGTTTAGATTTTCTTTCATTCTTAATGGTTTAATCGTATTCTGATAGCAAGCTTTTGAACGTATCGTTCTTGTGCACAATTCCACTAACCCCCCTCCCAGCGAGAAGTTTGGTTTCTCAGCTCAACCATTTTTTGCTCGTTAAGAAAGCTTACCTACGGAGGACAATGTTTGTTACAGTTACGTGCTTTTAGTTATCTCTAAAGAAAGATGGCACAACCATTAAAACATTCGAGCAATGTTGTGTAGCATTTAAGATTCCTTTCGCCAAAGGAAGTTCCACAAATGGAAGGAAGATTTACTTTACGACCAAACCAGTAAAATAGAAACGCACCCGTTCGCACCAGTAATTCTTTTTGATATCGAGCTTTTTTTCTCTCTCTCTCTCTTTTTCTTAGTATACCTACGGTAGGGACTGTTTTAAATTATATAATCTTAGTCATAAACAGTCGAGTATTTGTTAGATTTTAATTTTTGGAAAATAATTCTAGAGGTTATAAGAAACGGATCATGGAGGAGAAACGTAAGTTGACGAACACGTTTTAGACTTTGGAATTTCATTTAAATTTTATTTATTTGTAAGTCTGTGTAAGACTTTTTTCTTGTTGGCATTGAAACCCAACTAAACGTAATATATGTTTGTCAAGATTTGTCGTAGATTCGGCACTAGGGCTCGAGGCACACGTAGGCCAAGAAATCGCGTATCTAACTGCTATCTTTCCCATTGGGAGGCACCGATTCACTGGTGCATTCCGGTTCTACCAAAAATTTATTATTTCTTAGCTTAGCTAGTTTCTGGAGGGGAAAATGAAAATCATCAGCGAAACTTTCTAGATTTGAGACAACAAAAAAAAACTATACAATGCGCGAAATTATTCCCTGTCAAACAGCAGAGGCATGTAACTAGCAGGGTCTGGCTGTCGTGCTCTATAGGGGCAAATGGAAGATGAAATCGGAACGAAACCTATTTTGCCACCTAACTTATTACACCTTACTATATCCTACTTTAGAGTAAGATTTTTTTTTGTCTATTTCAATTCGTTCTACACATACCTGTTGTATCTCAATGGAACCGTAGATCAATTCGGCCAACTTGAAACAAATATCGAAATCTAAAAACCGTCTGTTATGGAAATAATATAATCAGCATTCAATACATTGTCGATACGCTCCCAAAATGTGGAAAATAATGGCATAAACATAATGGATGAGCAATACACCCCGTGTGACCACCTCACACACCCCCGGACTCCTGGAGGTCCCGTGCAGCCGAGGACGGGAGGAGTACATCATTTTACACTTGTAGTCCGTAGTGGAATCTCTTTGAAACAATGATACAATAAGCAACACATATTCCGCTATTTATACGACGGCGCATAACTATCTTACGTAGTTTATAGCGGGTAGGAACCAACCACTACATCTACTGTTATGATAATGTAAGGAACTAATTAAAGACGGCATCTGAAAACCAACGCGTGTGTTCTTTTATTCTGTATGTAACTGGGTAGGCTAGATTAATTTTAATCTCGATTGCATATGATTATGATTTTTATAGTTCGTTCGAAAATGTTGCTCTAAGGTTGAACCAAACGGGGTGGGCAAGATTAATGGTCCGGAACGTGTTTTCTATCAAATCGTTGCATACTTGGATGCAGCTTTCAAACATGAATTTCTTTTCACGGCATTGCTTCACTTTCCTTGCCTCCGTTTGACCTTGTTTGTTAGAAGGTGTGATTTTTCGCTATAACTTCGAATCATCATTTTCACGGATTTTAATAAGCAGTCCCATCCTTAAAATCCTGCCCAACTAGTAAGCAATTAGTGTCGACCCGATCTCGTCAAGGCGTGAGGCTTCTCCAAACCGAGCCAGTGCTTTCCACTAACGACTGCGAATCCATATTTGTACTTTTGCCAATGCTGACAGACTGTCCAGTGTCCAGCGAAGTTAAATACGTTTTCGACGGTGCAAAGCACATAGAAGCTCGCCTCAACGTCCAGCGGACGGAGGTGGAAAGTGTCGGTGGAGATGAATCTAATGTTGTGCTGTCCAACGTCAGGTCCAATAATTGTTTTTCTATTCTGATATTCTGCAGATTCTGATTCAGTTCCACTCCGTTCGTAATTCATTACGTTTCTTCTTTCTTCTCTGCTCCATGTGATACTCAATTGAGATTGTCCAAGAATTTGCCTTCGAAAATCAATCATAACGTGTAAGATTACGATGCCATGACGGTTGGCATGTTGGTTTGGGCCTGAACCACTGGGGTCCACTTCAAATTAGCTAAAATGCACACAAGGCACAGAACAATCCTTCATTGAATGGCATTTTATCAAGCTTCGCTTTGGATCTCCCCAGAGGTTTTTTTTTCCTATTTTCTATTAGGAACTGATCGTAGTGATTTATTTCACTCGTATATCAATCCTTTAGATTACTTCTAGACAAGACGGCTTGAGTTTGTTAGCGATGAAAATCAGAAAAGTTATTGAAGCTTGAACACACACAAGTCGTTGACTGTTCTTATGTTATGTGCAGCACTTCCTTTAGTATATTACTTTTTGTAGTATTTACTACTAGAATTACACACGATTGTGTGATAACTTTTTCAGATAAAAAAAACCAGCAGCTTTGATCAGAATTTGCACAAACAGTTTGGCCCTCAACCTATAAGTCATTACAATGTAACTTAAAAATGGAAGCAAAATGGACTTTTTTTTTCTTATTAATTTAGTTTTTCTTCGGATGTTTAAAACCACAATACGCAACCTTTTGTTTCATATATATTCTCTTATATTTCTCTCATAAAATAGCTTCCTATAGAATATGTGTATAGGCATAACTTATCAGAATATTGCCCGCACATTACAAGCCACGGTACGGGCTGCTCTACGAGAGACCCCTTCATACGGGGCCATTGCCGAGCCAAACACGTGATTCACTATACCGGGGGAAGGCGGAATCCATCACCATCCATGTGTGCCTGAGAGCAACCGTCCGTACCGATGATTATTTATGTGCTTTCTTCCTCTACCGTTTGTTCGTTTACATGCTCCTCGATGCTAGTGGATGATGGGAAACATACACGTGGGTCCACTAAACGGGGGCACTACATTTGAGCAGCGGGACAAAGGATACTCGCTAGAAGCACTCAGCAATCTTTTCTACTCTCGGGCAAACAGAAATTGGCGCCGAAGGAATGAGCTCCAAAGAAAATATTCCACTACCACAAGTAACAAAAAAAAAACGTAAGAAACTGTAACAATTCAAAGCGCTCCAAATATCAACAATATAGCACCGGCTCAAAAGCGGAGAAAGCGGCATTATCATCTGGGCAACGATTCATCGTCGCGTTAACAGTAACCTCCTCCCGGGGGATGCCGGGGGAGAGAATAAAGCTCGAACGGAAGGGGACACGGCGGGAACGGTGTGCGGCAAGAAGCGCTTCGCTGTGTGCGCGAAAGGGGAGGGAATGGGAAGAGAGCCCTGTGTGGCCAGTTGTACGTATCAGCTCCTGCTTAACTTTTGCACTTTCGTCGATTCTTTTGCAGCGTCTCGACGCGTGTACTGATCGAAAATGGAAGCGAAAACTGCTCCTCGATAATACCGACGGCCATCGCGGTGGCGACGAACTGGGTGAGAGAAATTTCCCACGGTACGTCCGGTGCGTTGCTGGCAAAACCACCTCCCCCTCCACCCGATGCCGACCGGTGGCGGGGTGTACGTTCCGAGCTGGACGACGACGGGTTGCCGTTCGGATCGAACTGAAAGTGGGTGAGATTGGGAGAAGGTAAAAGGTTATGAGTTGTGGTCCATCTCTATAGGAACGGTATACGTACGCCATCACCTCCCACTTCCACTGCCGGGTAGGCCAACTGGGTGAAGCTATCGTTACTGTCATCTCGCCGATTGAAGGCGGCATCTTCCCCGAGAGCGATTAACGTTTTATCTATGTAAGGAAAGAAGAGAAAATTTATAAATTGTCGTTCAAACACCCCTTCACAATTGATGGAACCTACAGGACGTTTGAACCTCCTGATCGGTCACCTTCCGATCCTTGTTCAGTATCTCCAACAGTGTCGTCCACAGCGAGATAAAGTTCTTCTGCGTCATGTTCGGAATGGTTTTGTACGTAAAGTTCGAGTCCGGATCGTCCAGAAAGATGCGCAGGCCACTGATGCTGCGCGCTTCCGTCCCGGTCCGACGGCTTGCACTTTCATCGAGACTACCGTACCGATGGAACCCAAGATCACTAATGTCCGAACGCGAACCGAAAGACTCCGCCTCACCCAGGTTCGCATTGGCAGCGCCGGTGGCCGTGCCCGACGTTCCTGCAATCGAACCACCTCCAACCATCAGCGTACCGCTAGTGCTGGGCAGATCCACGTAGAATACGGAGGACGTTTCCCCCTCACCGACGGACTTCGATTCGTCCATCGAGAGGTTCGGGGTAGCGTTGAAATGGGAAAGGGAAAGATTCTCCACGTCCGAGGTGGCCTCGAGGCTTATGTCGATCGGGGACGGGAGTGACTTGAGCGTCTCGAGTGGATTCTCGCTGAAGAAGCTTTCCGCTTCGGTAGCGACCTCGGTGTCCGAGTCGCGAGATTCGCTAATGCTGCTCGTCTCGAGTTCCTGCGTGGTCAGCAGCGGTGGCAGGTGCAGGATGTACAGCAGCTTCAGCTTTTCCGTCGCCCGCTTCGAACAGATGATGCCGATCGCGAAGATCAACTGCTTGAATTCCAGGTAGCCACACGATTGCTTATCCATCAACTGCGGGGGGAAAAAACGGGGGTGAAAGATGAAAATAAATAAACACCCATCGTTAAGAAGCTCATCACTTACCCGGAACAACTTCTCTGAAATGTCGATATTCTGACAGTGTCCCCAGGGAGTCAGATCGACAAACAGCTTTCGAAACGTTTCATAGTCGACCCGGAAGCAGTCGTAGCGATTGTCCCGGAATCGTTTCTTGGCATCGTTCAGCACCGCAACGTCGTACACCGGCTCACCACCGCTCACCGACGTTGGACGAGATCGATTTTTCAAGCTAATCTTTTCGTCCTTCGTGTAGCACAGCAGCATCCGCAGCTCGTCACAGTCGAAGTACCTTAAAGTTGAAGTAAAAAACAGAGACCACAGTCCTTAATAGTTTAAAGAGTGTTTTCAAATTGGAAATGTGAAATTCATTTTTCCTTTTTTCCTTTGCCTCGAGCTAGCGGAGATAAGTAAAAATGAATAAAACAAAATCACTAACATATTTAATAAAATCATGAAGAAAAACGACGCTGTAGCAGCAGCAAAAAAAGTTCAGAAAAGCCTAGTTTTTGTTAAATAAAATATCATGCCGTTTCCGAGATATGACGAAGGAACACATGAAATGACCGCTTTTGGATTCTAGAGGTCAAATTCTGTTGAAGCTAACCTTACCCATTGTCTTTGTAATTTTTTATCACACTATTTTCCAGATCCTTCTCCAGCTGGTGGACGGTCAATCGGCGGTGTTTGTTCCGCAGTTCCTCAATCTTCTGGGATGTTATTGCTTTGCCGAATTTCAGATATGCTTCGTAGATCAGTGTCTGCACTGATTGACTCTAGATACGAAAAATGGTTTGTATAGAAACTTGAAATGTCATTTCGGAATTCAAAATTAAATTATGTTTACGCACTTTGACTTGCTGCTTTTCCTTGTCCTCAATCTTGATCCGCTGAACCTCATCGTTGAAGATGCCGGACAGGAAGTTGGAGAGCAGTTGCATCGCCTCGCCGTCGTCGTTGCAGTTGAGCAGCTTCTCCTGGTTCCATTCGAGAATTTTTAAAGCTATCTGTGAATCAGAAGATAGAGAGGGAAACAAGGAATATAAGTAAAATGGACCGATCGCGCGATCTTCAATGCCTCGACTTACTATGAAAATCACTTTGGCACCATCGCACAGAAAGCAGTCGATGATGTGCAGGGCACTTTCGTATGGCATCACGCTGAGAAAGATGGTCAGGAACCAGGAGAGCGAAATCATCCGTATCATCCCCAGTTCGGCCAGCTTGACGTGCAGATTCGGCAAGTGACTCGCGATCAGCTCGTCCAGCAGTCCCTGGTCGATCTGGGCCCCGACCACGCGATCGTTGTAGTAATCGGGTAGCAGCGACTCGCACAGGCAGCTCAGTATCCAGAACGCGTCCTCCTCGTCGCAGTAGATCAAAAACACCGACGTCACGATGTTCATCGCCTGGCAGTATCCAATTTCCGGATTGCGCAATGCGTACGCTTGCAAGACACGCCGCAACGCCGTAATTCCAATGCTCGTCTGGAACGCTGGGTGCTCTGGCAACGAGCGATGCAGGTCACGCTCGATCTCCTCAAACGACACCGGATGCTGGTCCTTCGCCTTCGTAACCAGCTCCTTGTAGAGGTTCGGATGTGTCATTTTCATATGGATCGCCCCGGAGAAAATGAGCCACACTTCTCGTCGCAGGTGATCGGGAATGCCCTCGATCACAAGATTGATCGTGTCCGTGGTACGAAACATCGAGATGCCTCGCCCGTACATCGAAAAGTGTTCCTCCCAACGTTTCATCTGAGGATATGATAAAGAAAAACAAATTACGTTGGTCGTCAACATCCTCCACGTTCTAGCTATTTACCTTCTCCGCCTGAAGTTCATCAAAGGCGCGATTGTTCGGGTCCTTGAACAGATGCATCAGAGGTTCCTGTTTGACCCAATCTAGATCGTCGGGTACACGGGCCGGTCTGAGGGAGATAGGACAAACCATTACCTGTATATTATGTAACTGACTTCTTAAAATTTTCTGCAAAACCGTATTATGTCTAATGAGATTCAAACGTCAAAGTAAGGAAAGGATCGTAGCATGCCATCATCACAAGTTTATAACCCATACTTACGCGACAGTTTTGGAAAGTAGTTCCGAAATTTTGTTTATCAAAAACTCGCGATCGAGGATGTGCTGCAGCACGAAAATGTTCCCGTCAGAGGTGGTGATAATGATTCGATTGCTGAACCTATTGTGAGGATCTTCGTTTTTTTCCACGCTCTACAAGAAAAAAAAAAGAAAGCGAAAATGTTATGATCCAACTATAAAGCAACAACGGTAAAGAAAGGAAACTTACAACAATCTTACTCAGAGGAATAACCAAGCTAACCATCGCAACGACGTCACTCTTGAAACACAAATAATTCTGCGACAAGTAGAGTATACCTTCGATGTGCTTCTTTCTGTACGGTGCCCACAGGGACGCCTTGATGCGCCCGTCCAATATCTCCGTTTTTGGCACCCGAAAATGTATCCGATACTCGTCCGACTGCTGGCGCGCGGTCAGATCGCGCAGCAACAGCGTCTTCTGGGAGACGTTTTTCTCCATCTTCTTCAGTATGACCGGATCATGGTCGACGAGCGGCCGGTCCGGGTCCTGTATCATCTTCTGCATCGTCAGCTTGCTCAGCTGCTCGATCAGCTGGTACACTTCGCTCGGCGACAGGAGAAACATAAACGTGTACTCCTTGGTGCTCTGCTGCCCGGCCCGGATCGTGATCGTGTTGCCCGATTTCTTGATCTCGGTTAGCTCGTTGTAGCGAAAGCAGAGCTTGCTTTCCGAGCCGAGTATGTATGAGTAGAAGCATAGATGATTGAGCGACAGGTACAGCTGGCCCTGTCGGGGAATCTTCCGGAAGTAGCTGCAGTAGTAGTAGTTGACCAACTTCTCGTCCTCGGGCATGCGGAACTTCTCGCGGAACTTGTTCACCGCCAGCTGGAAGCTGGTGGGATCGTTCTGTTCCTCCGATGGTTGCGTGCGGTGCGCCAGCAGGGATTGGATCTTGCAGATGGTAAAGTTGGTGATCTCCGCCTCCTCCATCGAGTCGCTTTCCATGTCGCTGATGACGCGGAACAGATTCTTCGCCAGCCAATCCCAGTCCAGCATGATCGCTTCCAGTGTGATGTCAGCGGCGATTTCTACAACCCCACACCGAGAGAATAAAGACGAAACAAAGCAGGATGAAACGGAGACCCGTCATCGAACCATCGTTGCTCTCCGGGCGGATCATCGGCTTATCGCGCTGAAACTGATTCAGCTCCTAGTCTGCACCGCATTTGATAAGCGAGCTCGCACTGAAACGCACTTACCGAAACACAGCCCCGTCGACGGTTGGTAATGCAAAATTCTGTACGGCGACGGTTTTGTGTCCAGCACGTTGTCCAACGTGCCGACCAGCATCGACGAGAATCCTCGAACGCTTCCATGGCCCTTCCGGTGCTGAAGGAAGAAGTAGCGCGACGTTGCTTTGGTCGTTTCGTTCACCCTGTTGAGAAGAAACCAAACACCACCGAGTTTTTTTTTAAGAGAGACGGCCAATGGAACCACTGGACGACATTTCCTATCCAATCGCTTAGGACCACTCATGCGAACCAAAATCACAATCTGAATCACACCCCACACCCACTGTTGCGGTAAAGGATGGAGCAGCAAAAGGGGGGATAAAAAAAAAACTAGTCCAGTGACGCCCGGAACTTACCACAATGCAAATGGCATCGAGCATTCTCTCGGTGGGATCCACATCCTCGTTCCGGCGATGGCAGCTTGCGGTGCCTGGTGCTCCACCCGAAATAACCTTTCCGTCACAGACTGCTTCGCGTGTTCCAGGAGGTTACATGAATTTAAACAGTTAGTAAACAGTGCAGCGATATGAAAGAAGAAGCGAATCGTAGTACATTTTTGTTGTGCTTCGTTAACTATCTGTCAACGCACTAATCTTGAATGTGTATTTTTGTTCCGTCGTGTGTAGGGGCATCGCGGGTAGCGGGTTGCTGGTGTGTGTGATGTTTTGACATCTACGACTCTGAGCACTCGACATGGTGATGTAAACCGAAGAGGAGGTTTGTTTTGATTTTGGTGCATTCGTGGGATTTAAACTTTCATATTTCCGTTAGTAATCATTATGCAATCAGCTGATAACATTTTTTTTTTTATGAATCATTTATGAATGTCTACCTTGTGCTATTATACTGTATACAACTTTACGTACTCTATAGATAAGAAATTTTACGAGAAATATTCATAACATTGTGATTTTCAAATTATGAATTTAATTTAAAAAAAAATCTTTTACTTTCAACATTATTTAGACGACACACTCAAGTATGTTATTTCAGGATGTTATGTAATAGATTTTAAAATCAAATTTTAAAAACTTCTATCGCAAAACAATCTTCACCTGCAGTCATGGTGCAGTTAGAATGGATCTCATTTGCTGCACTAAGAAACAGTGGGGAAAAATCAAAAGCCGACCTATGAAAAAATGAAATTTTTTAAAAAAGAATGACTATCACTAATTTTTTTTAACTAAAACACTCATAAATTGTCTAGTTTTGTTCTGTGAAGTCTACGAGATCCCTTTGCTATTCTATGTTTTATAAGATTCATATGCGAAGACTATTTTTAAGGAAATCGTAGCCAGTGCTCTGGCTCTTCTCTTGATTTCAAAATATTCTTTTGCCCCTGCGGGCAAAACAACGATTCGGTAATTACGAAAGTCGGTTGACCTCCATTCATTCGTTTTCAGGAAGTAAAGGTGTAAGTAAAGTCTCACTTTCTATCTCCACAGGCCATTTACACTCATCCCTCGTTTAAACATCTTTTACATAAAGGTTCGGTCCTACGGGTCCGTAGACGTTGGACACGCAATTAGCGGAAGTACCGGAATGATCTATTCAACCGTAACAGCGGGGGACGCCCTTCAGTGTAAACTATCCCGGGCGCAGTACGTTGGACAAGTGAGAGTAAGAAATGGTACGCTGCTCCGCCTGCTTCCGGTGCACGTGTATAGACAATCCCTTCGCCGTATCCACGGTCGAAGGTTTCCTTCTTTATGGTCGCTTAGTCAAACAGGTAAGTAAACAATCCATTTATTATTCATAATATTTACACAGAATATTATTTCCCCTCTAGTCATACTTTTATGTTGATCGTGTTGCCCGCAGCGCTTTTAGATGGGTTTTCCCTGTTCCCGCCCACGCTCTTCGTGCGGTTTAGGTTTTATCCGGTTTTTCGTTTGACTACGTTTCCTGCGACATTTGCCAGCATCTTAAAGGGTGTCGTTCACCCAAGGGATTTTAGAAGTATTCTAGATTTTTTTTACCAAAAAATCACATATCAGCGATAGGTCTTCTGCTAACAAAATCATTGGAATCGAATGTCGGAATTATTTTACAAAAAATATGTGTAAACATTTATGGTAACACCTAACTTTTCCACCAACCTGATACTGGTGTCTCCCCAACACCTCGCTGTCTCATGGTTTCAGCAGCCGGGATTTGGTGACTGTTGATAATCCGTCCGTAACATTGCCATCCGGAGGGATGGATACCGGTGCATCGCCAGCTGGATCCTGGTGCTACTAACGGTGTCGAAATACGGCCCCACAGAAATTGATTGCAATCCATTTCGCCGGAAAAGCTCAATCAATTCGATTTTTCTTCGATTTTTCGATTTCTGCCGAATAAAGTATGTGTTGCAATTGCAAGGGTTGGATCTGTTTTATAGTTTTCCACGGTCCTCCTTTCATGCCGGTACGCTCTACCATCGTTTATCACTAGGTGTGCTGCAAGCGTCAGTTGAGAGTGAGTGTGATAAATGGCAATTAGTACGTGCTGAAACAATTGCTCTTAAAACATCGGTGGATTCACATTGTGAGCAGAGGACGGTAGACTACGAAAAATTCCACCATGTGCAACGAAGCAAATGTGGCCAAATGCCGAAACAACATCCATGGGAAGCATTCAAAAACATCAACTCTTAAAAAAACTTCATGTGGGCCCAAATCTGTGGTGAAAATCCCTCAGCTCGGCCACATCCGTTTCATTCGTAAAGATAAAGCTCCACCAGCATGAAGTGTTCGGAACGGAAACTGTGTGTGAACGGAGAAGAGGGTATCCGGCAACGCTGACACGTATAACGGGGTTTTTTTTCCATATTTTTTTGTTTCCTGCCGTTTTCCTTGTATTCGCTTTGCCCTCCAGTTTTCCACACATTTATGCATTTTTGGTGTTTTGCGGTGAAGCGAAGGCTTTGATTGTACCCATTGCATCTTCGTATTCAGGACCTCTTTGGGGATTGTTTCGGTGCACTTCCGGTATCGTTAGAGCCACAGAAGCATACGAAATCTGGCACAGACCGACCAAAAATGAATTGTATAAATGGAAATTTCGCACGTAGAGAAAGGTATGGAATTTTTAAGGTATGGGTCTTACCGTTTTTTGTATGGTTTTTTAAAGCTTTGGTGCAGCAAGGATTTTTTTTTAAAAGTGCAAATATGATGGGATAATTCTTTGTGCTTTACCAACCACTGTCGTTTTCAAGTGGCTATATAATTTACTAACCAGTTGAACGACCTGTAGCTCTTGATAACATCCTTAATGTGACGATGCTAATGATTTACAAAGGGTTTTAATATTATTCCATCTTCATGAGAATGATTTCATTAGTATTCGTTTCACGAAAAACCTTGCTTGCCTTTACTTTTGACATTCAAGAATATTTGAGTACACTTTGAATTATATGTGTATTTATTTTAAAGCAAAAAGAGCGGAATGGTTTTTTTCTGATTCATTTTTCAAGCAGAACAATAGCATACTTTTTAAAGTTACAATGGTAATGGCAAAACAAACCATAATAATTTGAAATATATTTAGCTTTGATTGTGAAAATATGTAACAACCTCCAGGCTATGAAATAGATAGATTGAATCGATATGCCTCTGCAAAATTGCAAATCGTTTCTTTTCCGTCTTTAGTTTTCTCTTTACTATCCAAAGCGGAAATGATTGAGTTTCTCATCATTTAGTGTAATCAAAAAAATGCAGTATTGACGAGAACGAACGAACAAAGATTCAAGAGAATGTAAAAAGTTGTATTCCAGTGGAAAATACAAATGCATTAATCTGATAAATGGTTGCTTTAAAAATGAAAATGCAGTCAGCAAACAGGAACATCGATAAATGATGATCGAGGAAAATTGATCCTGGTCTTTTTCGGAACAGCATAATTTACCGTATCAGATAAGTAAAGCCAGTGAAAGAGGAGGGTGGAATTTGGACCCGAACCTCCTCCCTCCACCACACATGCCTTACTACCCGTCTTCCCCTTGGTCAAACCCACTTGCCTGTACCTTACCAAAAGCACCTTAGACATTCTTCGTTATCGGTGGGCAAAGGAATTCCCTTTCATTCATTCTTAATACTCGCACTTTCTTCGTTAGGTTTTTTCGGTAAGTAAACTAACGGCCCCTTAACCCCATTCAGCATTGTATAACGTTTGCATTCCCCTATCGTTTGCTTTTTTTAGGATTTCTATTTTCGGACCCTGATATCGTATCGTCTCTGGTGATAATCCACCCTATAATGATACCAACGGCTACGCCCCAAGGTTAGACGTTAGGCACAAAAGGATTTTCTAACCTTATGACCTGCAAAATTACATTTGTGCTTTAAAAAAGGAAAAGGAAAACTTCTGGTCTATGCTACAGGTCTGTAGAAAGATAGGCTTTTTTAAGGTGGAATGTACATAAGGGGGCGGGACATGGAGTACTTAGCGACTCGTAGCTTGTTAAATAACGGAGCGACACATGTAATATAAAATACCAGTTGATTTATAGTTATCCCTCGTGCTGATTGGTTTGGCTTGGGACTTTTGAATGGAACACAGCGTGGTAGAACTGCAAAATGTTTAAATACAGTGGAAAAGTAGACACTAGCACTCGTTGTGTAGATCGGTTCTAAATGGGAGATACATTATTTTCCGTAGCTCATTGAATGAAGCAAATTCTTAAACTTCGCTTTAGGCTTTCCTTGAGGGTTATTTGACCTTCTTCAAAGAACTCAACGCAGCAGTTTGAAGAAGTATTGCTCGTTGGTTTACTTATGATATCGGCTTTTTTTTGTAACAGTTTTTTAAATAGCTTCTCATATTTTTTTGCCGCTGAATTGCTCACGCTGCGCATTCGTCATTTGATTACTATATTGCAATCTAGAATGGCGGCAAGCAACTTTTGAGTTCATAATGTTTTTTTCTGAACCTCTATCAAATAAGCAACGTTAAAAATATTATTGTTTTGTTTGAAAAACATTAATATTACGCATTTTCCCAAATGATTTGGAAATTTCAGAAATAATGCTCATCTGTTAACCTCATCTCTCACTTATTTAAATTCTAAATGATGCATACCATGTGAGCATGGGATTTGGTATTTCGTGTAAGGTGTAGATGAGTTGTTAGTGTTATACAGTACTCTTTTAAACTTATTATTTATCGTGTATGATGAAGTTATAAGCTCAATTTTCAAATAAATTATCATTTAAAAAACTCAATTATTCCGTTTGTTTTTTCTTACTTTCACTTCGTCAAATTTTTTTGCGTTGCTTCGTTGCACCTTTTTTTGGATAATAATAATTTAATAATAATAATAATAATTCGTTGCACCGTTCCGCCTTGACGACGGTTGGAGTAGTTTTTTACGTCATAAAGCTACAAGAAATCATTTTCCTTGCTATCATAAGGACATGTGTAGTGGGTGCTGGCCGCTTTGAAAAGTCACAGGGTGTGGTATACACATTCGGATTTCCACGTTTCTTCAGTTGCTTTAAAAGTGTTGCCAGGAAAGATTTTCATTCTGGGTTTAATTAAACTTAAATCGTTTTTAATTAAATCGTTATTTTATTTAGACTCGTTATTTGACATTTAACCCCTTCACAGGCTCAGTATTTTTTTTAATTTTTTGTAATTTAGATCAGTACTATGTTAAATTTTGTTCAATTTCTTCGATTAGTATCGCTTAAAAGAATTAAAATGTACAAACATGTAATGACATGTTTTTGAAGCAGGTGTACTTAGAATAAACGACGCACAAAAAACATAGAAACATAACAGGTGACATAAACTGCCCGAAGCAGGCTCGGGCAAAACTGTGAAGGGGTTAATGCAAAAAGTTACATGAAAAATTCCTCTTTCGTTTAAATAAATCACTATCAATCAGTAAAAGGAGCTTTACAGCACAAACTGAAAGCATAAATCAATTTTAAACGAGTCACTTTCAAGTGCGGGTGCGGAACATCATTGTCGTTGATTTTAGCGAGTACTTCTCACGTGGAAAACCCTGCCAATAAACACCAAATTTGTCGACGTGGTTGCCTTTTTGATAGTACGGTCCATTCAAATGGCTGTAAGGAAGAAAGGAAAACAACATTTGAGTGAAATATTAAATTATATGTTTGAGTACATTGTGAATCCAAAAAACGTACCTGTGAGAGCAGCTTTTAAACCACCATGCTCCTTTGTATTTCACAGCGCAGCTGTCTTCAGCAATATTTAAACCATAAACTTGGTCTAACGTGGAGAACTTCATTCCATTGCTTAAGGTCAATGCATCACCAGCGGTTCCGGAATACTGTCCCACGGAGAGCTTGTACTTTTCCGCCTCACTGCCCACCTTAAAGTTTTCGTACAGCGCATAGGTCGAGTTTCCATCGAAATCTTCCAACAGCACCAATAGCTCGTGTTGTTCCGATCTCGTCATGATATGAAGCTTTTCCAAACCCAGCCAAAGCTCCCCATTGTTGTTTCCGAATCCATTTTTGTACATTGTCCAATTCTGGTAAAAATCAACGGATCCATCCATCCGGCGCTGAAATACCGTCCAGCCACCGCCCAGGTTAAAATTGTTATCGAAATTGCAAAGCACTAGGAAAGGTTTTTTAATGTTTCCATAAGGACTGACGTAAACAGTTTCAGTGGTGTTCGATTTGACCTGATCGCATGATCTTGGCAGCAGCTCGCTACTCATCTCGCCAAGTGTTTTCTTCATTTCGTTGATTTCATTCTTCATTCTGCTTTCTTGATCTTCCATCTTGCGTCCCATATGAACATAGATTTCATCGAGCTGCTCCGTGTGATACTCGAGCGACATTTGCAGATTGTCCAAGATTTCCTTGCGAAAATCGATCATAGCGCGAACGATCGCTTCCATTACGGTTGGCATGTCAGCAGTCGGAGTTTCTGCTGTCACTAATTTGTACAAAATCAAACACAACAGCAACCTTTTTAACGACATGTTTCACAAACTTCACGTAAGACTTTTCCGTGGTTCACGTCCAACTTTGTTTAAAGAACTGAACGTAGCAGTTAGCTCAAATCCATCTCATACCTTCCAATACCTTTTTTACTTTAAAGTTCACAAAACGTTTCTTAGTCATGAGCTCGGAAAGGGCTATTTATCAACGTGTTTTTGATAATTGTGCTTACTAAAAATGTGGTGAATGTGTGTTACAACCAATGTCGATATGTGTTGGTTTCGTTACGCACTTCACTTATCTTTCACAGCACTTGAGTCAGGCTGGTTTTGCCAACATGCATAAGTCATGCATAGTTTACACACACACATCATGAGCATACTCAAATTCAATTTCCGTCATTTACGCAAAAAAACCTTTGGCTACGAATTTCTCGTTCCAAAGGGTGATTTTTTGTCTCAACTTTGCTGCTAAAATGTCCTCCCAAGTAAATAGTCATGTAATATTCAATGTTACTAGTGTCATCTTTATTTTTATAGATATCATGTCCCTCGGATAACGAGTGGGGATGCTAAGTAATTCATTAAATGAACAAGAGTGCAACAAATTGAATAAATAACTAACGACGTTACAGAAGTCAGGAAGGAAAACTCTCACTTTTTACAAAAGTTAAATTTCTTCCTTTCCTGGGGGTGCCCATGGCGCAGCGGTAGCGCGAGGAAACACCACGCCACAGGTGTGGGATCGAATCTCGAGTCTGGCACCCCCCGGTTTTACGAACGGCTGACCACCGATCTATAATATACCGTCTTTCGGTCACACAAACTCTCTTCGGAGAGAGGCCTTGTTCCACTAGGGGATGTCGTGCCACATAAAAAAAAAATAAAAATTTCTTCCTAAATCCAAAGTTGCCAACTTTACATGAATTGAAGTTAGAAAAAGAGGAGACTGAATAGGAAAACAAAAACCCCCGTAGACAAAAGAAATGAACGAAATTTTATGGACCCCGTTGTGGAGCAACAGGCGCTTCTGGGAGGCGAATTGGAATAGATGAAGTTGGTTAACACTCTTCTTGATGCGGCTAAAAACGGTACACATGGTGTGAAAAATGCTTTCTAAATGAAACGGAAACTTCCGCTTCCCGTCACGGACTTTCCGGAGCTTACAGATTATTCTGAAAGATAGTGCAGAAATCATGGTAGATTCGAAATGAAAAAACGTGATTCTTAGAGGAACGATATGTACTGAACTGGGAACTTTTCTGGTAAAACTCAGTACATCGGTAAACGGTATCAACGTATCAAGAAGTAGAAGCTGAAAGACGTACGAAATTTGGTTCACAAAAATCAAACACAAAACAAAAAGCATTTCCTATTCAGCCCGGAAGGGAAAAGTCGGGTGTAGGGATAATGTCACATTCGTTTAGCTTTCAGTGAGACGATTACTCGCGCGTCGAATCGGCATAGCAGGACTAAACATAAAACAGAAACTAAGAAAGAAGACGATTTGGAGGAAAGCCTTCCCGCATCTGTCAAGTGCAGGAAAGAATCAAGTGAACCTACACACTCGGCATTGGTTGGAAAGAACTTTTTCCGTTGGTATCCCTTTGTTCCTTGCATCAATCCTCTCAACCTAACCAAGTGAACCATTGAGATGGAAAAAAGCCATCCGTTCCAAGGGACGATCATTTCTTATTTCCGCTCGACAGGTGCGCGTCTGCACAGGACGGCAGTGGACAGGATTTTTCCCGAGATTTCCTACCATCCCCGAACAGCCCTTTCCTTACGAGACAGGCTTCGGCTTAGGAATGGCGCATTCTTTTGACCCTGTCCCAAGGAAATGGACCGTAAATTGGATTGGATTTTATACGTTTCGTTTTGTTTCGATTCCTTTTTATGTTGTGGGAGATTGGAACGGGGGCGGGGTGCCACTGGGATGGATTTACACCACCGTTTCGACCCAATTCGTCCACCTTCAGGAAGGATTCGATGATCTGGGAGAGATAAACGTAAACTGCGGGCATATTGTTGTGATGCAATCGTATGTAAGTAATGATTGCATGGGCCAAAGAAATGTAAACAAACGAAAAGACATACAAACAAACCAGTCATCACTCCACAGTTGTCCGTTGAAGGACCAAATGAAGGAAAACATTATTTAAGAGATTTAGTATTACTTTCACAAAAACTACGCACATATTTGATGTAAGCTTTAAGGTAGTGCTCAAATCAATTGCGCTTTAAATTGTATTCGTGGGTTTTCTGACAACAAGAAACTTTTTTATAGCAATGGTGGTTTCAGATATACGAGTTATTTTCCTAACTATCGCATTTTTTATTTAAATAGAAAACATTAATAATGATATGTAACGTGTTTTGACATCCCCAAACCAGTTTTGGTGAATGGAAACAAAATTCTTGCCATTACTTGAAAATTATTGTTTGTTTGTTGATTTCATCTAAACATTTGAGGATTCCTACAAAATTGGACGACAGCAAATGTGTCCTAAACATAAGATTTAGTAGTTGAGTTTTTATTCATGATTGATTAATTTTTAACCTTCAGATCTACAACCGCCTACCTGGGTAAGTTTTGCCCTTTTATTTTGCAATTACTTCGAATTGAACAGTTATATCGACTCGAAATTCCTGGAATGCCTCAAGCAACATGTTCTCTATCATTCTGCCGAAAACCGGCTTTTTATTTTTATTCTAAGTATTTTTTTACACCATTTTTCTATTTATACCCCTTAAATCTACAACCGCCTACCCGGGTAAGTCATACGTTTTGCACGAGAGTTTATATTTTTCTGTACCAAGACAAACCACCAGTAGGTGAAAGGAGGTGCCCCTCGGGATTTTCTTTTTATATTTATATTGAAAACAATCCAAATTTATCTAAGACACACTATGAAAGACTGTTTTACTCCTCGAACTCCTCGAACAATTAGTAATGAGATAAACTCGAAGACGATGTACAAATATGCAAATTATGCTACATTTTGGACCACACAGCGGCAACGAAAGCATTCTAGGTGAACTTTCATAATTTGCTGCACAAAATAATAATTTATTAATTGCAAGAAAATCATGATGCAACGGGTTGAATTAAATACAAAAGAAACTGTTATCGTTTGAAACAAAACGATCGAATTTATTTAGGAGCTAAGTTTTAAAATATTAAGGCTTAAATATCAGTTGTAACAATGTATAATGAAGAATTTCCTCCAGATATGCCACTGAATTTACTGAGGAACATGAACATTTCCAAAACGTAAAATTCAATAGAAAAATATTTCTACATCTTTGAAATTTCAATTTATAAGCAAAAATGTTGAAGACACCAAGAAGTTACTTCACCAGAAACTTAAGAAGTATAAACAAACACAATAACTTATTGAAAATGTATGGTTTACAGAGTTGGCGATTGTAGATCTATGGGATAAAATATATTTGAATGAAAAAATTACTTACTTATCGAATTTTTAATATTATTATTTGAATGGGATGTGTTAGAAAACATTCTTAAGTATCATTACTGAAAATTTCAACTCACTACGGCATCTAGAACAAAAGATATTAGCTTTGAAGCACAGCAAAATGCAAACCCCCATACAAAACGTATGGCCTACCCGGGTAGGCGGTCGTATGTTAACGTAGGTATTTTTGGTCGTAGACCTGAAGGTTAAAACAAATTTAACCTCTGGGTGGATTAACTTTTTCTTCTTTTCTTCTGCCTCGCGAAACATTATTAAGCGAAAGCCCCACAAGCCACCTTGTGGTAATTAGCACGTCAACCCATTTTACGCTGCGCCAGAAAACAAGTCCCAAATTTGGTTCAAATCCCGCGTTAAATGATTTATGACGTGTGACACGACAGCTGACAAGCTGGCATCATCTCCCACGTCCATCTTGGCTTGGGCCAGCTGCGCCCGTTCTCGAAAACCAACTCCAGCAGTAGGACTTTGTTTTATAAATTCAATAAAAACTAAGCACGCCGGATGTGCGAGTCTTGCCTCGGGAAAATTAAAATTATTTCCACCTGCAGCGTCTCACAGTAAAGCTCACCCTGAAAGGAATTTTCCCTTCCTTCGTTGGGTTTTAGTATCTCGTTTTCTTTCTGCAGGCTCTTTGTGTTCGGTTTTTCGTTCACGAACTCTTCGCGAGCGGAACGGAGTGAGTCTCAATGCAGCTGGGAGGATTTGTTTTTTCTTACCTTCCTGTGTGCTTGGCGGTAAGCCAGGGGAAAATTAAAATAAAATTAAAGGAACCCTTAACAGAAACGTCCCACCCGCCAAAAGAGGTTCGTTCGCCATCGCAGCGTGGTTTCCGTGGCAACCTTTGGCTGACTTCTTCCGTTGGCTTCCGGTAAAACTTCAACAATATTTCTTACCCCCACTAGGACGGAGCTTTCCTGCTGAGCCGTCTTTCAAGCTTCTCCTTCACTTGATTCCGTTCAGCTCAACTTTTGGCTTTCATGGCTACGTTTCTTGCCCCAGCGGGCTACATTCCGATGAGTTTCCTTTCGGATTACGAACGATTATCTCGAACGGTATGGTTCATCTGTATGATAATTTAATCATGGTAGGATGAGATTTTTTTTTATACAAGCACGACAACACCCGGTCCATCAGTAATGTGGAACAAAATGTGGCTGAGGTAAAGCAAAGCTGTTGAAAGTGCGTGGCCGAACAACAAAAAGTAGAGTGTGTACTTTTTCAGGTTGTTTTTTGTGAAACTGGATATTTTTGTTATTGTTTTCATAGGTCTATTTCAGATTTGAGAATTATTTGCAGTTTCTATCGATTTTTTCTCAATATTATTGTTTTGCTTTATACTAGGCATTGGATTCAAAACAAGCTCAAACGTCAACATGCTTTTTAATAATAATTTTGCTTTTTTTTTTAAACCAAGGCCAGGAGGCTATCGTGTTACTTTTTTATGCCTCTCTTTTGTTAGTGATTAACGTTTAAAAATAAAGATCATGATTCGTACGTCCATTGTCTTTTTTTCCTACAGCATTAAAAAAACAATCGTTGTTAACATTGTTCCAAGACGTATTATTATCGGTGGAACTTGCAGTACAGAAAAAAATGACACAACCATCAACTTGTTACAATACGAACGATAGCTCCCTATTTGATGATTCTCGCTGAAAGGGCTGTTCCGTTTGGTTCTTGCTTTTTATGGAATACGATTCCATTAACTCTGCAACACCTTCACAGAAATGATAGTAATGTGAAAATGAGAATGTCGACGGGAAACTCGCTAAGCAAAAGGCGGAACCGTTAACCATTTAACCTTAGTACCCGTAACATGTTTCGCTGCAATACTTTACCCGGTTTATGTGCCTCCAGTAAAAACCGAAACAGGAAGTACAAACAAGTAAAGTCTAGGGAATAAAGGGAGAAAAACAACAGGCCCAAACTCAAGCACCGTCAGAAGGGGTTTGGCTGATTCGAGTGCAAACTAGACGGAAGTTGTAATGACGATAATACACGTGTTTATTTGAGTGCGTACGAGATATCTGCTCTGTGCCGTACGGGTTTCCACAACCTCAAAGGCACCGTAACAAGCTGGAAGCAACAAAACGATGCGCTCGGGTGGAAAGTGTGAGAACACGAGAATACTTCTTGCAACCAAGCAGTCTGGCAAATCTGATAAAACAATCACGTCCGAATTTACGGGAACGTGTCAACGAGAAGAAACGGGCAACGGTAACAACTTCACACGGTATTTTTCGCGATTTGGTCCTATTCTTTCCTTCAGCACTCGACCCACCTGATTATTATTTTTCGTAAAAAAGTAAAACTACAGCGATAGGTTGAAAAGAAAGTTGGGTTCTGTTGCGAGAAAGTAAAAATGGCTCTTCATTGCTGACTTGGCATCGTTCGTATCCATTGTGAGATAATTATATACTTGCTGGTTTTTTTTGCTAACGCTTGGCATTTGAGGAAGATTGCACGGAAATTAGAACGGAATTAATACCATGTTAAATCTTGCTGCGGTACAAATTATTCTGACTGAAAATACGCCATTTTCATAAATTCCTTAAAATGGCTGACCAACCCAATGTCCGCTAAAATCGATCAATAGAAAATGTTATGGCGAGCCTTTAATTTTGGGTCTAGTCTGACAATTTCGTTGGCAAACCGGATGTATACCAAAAAAACTGCCGAAATAGTTCATTCCATCTGGTATTTCTAACGTTCCTTCAATTTCTAATGGAGTTTTCTACCTTGTTATTACCAAAACGAAAACTTCCTTGACAAACAAGGTGTACGTTGAAATAATTTCCCTCGATACAGGTACTTGTTGAAATCAACAACAATGATGATGATCCGAAATCGCACTTCAAAATAATAAAATAATAAAAGTATAAACAACAAACTCTCAAGTTTCATTCGCGGCAGAAACAGAACTTTATTCTTAACTTAACTTTAACTTAACTTAATTTACGATAAAAAGGCAAATAAAGTTTTGTTTGTCACGTAATGTTTCAATATGTTCACACAAATATAAAATTATATGTATGTGGGATATGAAGTTCATAGAAACGTAATGATCCTGGAAATTCATATCCAAATATTTAAATTCACTTTGCATGTTTTATTATTCATTATCGCACCTTATAATAAAAAAACACAAATCAGAATATAGAACATATAGAACTTAATTTACATTCATCAAATTATTAATTATTGCTGCTTTAATATCGGCTGATTTCAATTTCCATACCTTACGTAAAACTCAATTAGTCGTAAAACATGAAGGAAATGCCCAAAGCTGAAATGCGGTGAATAATGATAGCGATAAAACTTGCACACTAACAGACACACACACACGGTAATCTCTGTGGTGTTCCGTTGAGTGGTTTTCATGCTACAGATAAATTATTGAAATATCTCGTCAAGCCACTTTTCGATGCGATGCAATATTCAATTGACCCGAAATTTTCTCTTTAGCGACAGTGTATGCAAATGTGTTGATACCATGTTAGCCATTTCTCCGATGATCACTGACACGCCCGGTCTTCATGACCACTTTCAAAACCAAAAGCTTTTAGGAGCTTTCTAGGTCAGTTCGGTCCCGTTTTCGCATCATTCTCAGCATTGTATCCGCCTTATTCGTTGGAACAATGTTTTAATGAGCTGCCATCGTTCCTTGCGAATGAATAATCGAGTCAATAAGTCACTACCACGTGGAACGAAAAGAACGTTTCACCGAGACCTACTGATATCGCTATTTCTACATGCTTCTAGCTAATTTAAAATGCATTGCGAAACACTCCTCCTCCACCATAGCAAGTAAATTTCGACAACTATGATCTATTTTCGTTCAATGTTTCGAATCTGATTGCGACCAACATTTCTCGCGTTGAAAGGATTATCTTTTTCTTACTCGCGCAAGGATTAATGTTGCTTCTAGTTTTGTCTGGTGCACTCATTTGCATTCCCAGGTGACTGAAAAAGGTAACAGAAACATAAGTTTTCCATTTATTCTGCAACATGCCAGTTTTCTCACCCACCGGTGCTTACTATCCTTCCGAACACCGAAATGGTACAAAAATAGAAGCTGGAATGCTTTCCACCATCATTCTTATTTTAGGCAAGAGCGTTTATAGTCATCGATGAGCAGATAAGTGTTTCCGTTTTTCATTTCTTTTCCATTCGTTTGCATGGATATCGTTTTTCCTGTGAGCTAAAAGAACGTAATCCTTATCGATTCTACAGAAAAAATCCCTATGCAGGCAAACTGCATGGCTTTGTTCGGAAAATCGCCATTCGAGGATATCGGGAGAAAATTGATGGTAGTGGAATGAAAAGTTAATTCAACAAGAATTCCAGCCCATCTACCAAAACAGGAAAAAATAATGGGATCTACATTATCTACCAAAGGAAAAACAGAGTAACAAAAATGATCGATAGAAAGGAATTACCTTTCGAGTGATGATTATTTTTATACAAAATAAGTTATTCATTTGGATGACTTTCACCAATAACTTTAATTTCTTCCAAACTTTTACAACAAGAAACGATTCGTTAAGCAGTTGTTTTTTTTCTGGAGAACCGTCAAATCCATGAATTTCCACTGCACTAACAGACTGCATGAAAGTTTTGCGCTATGCAGCTGCATATTTGCACAAACCTCATTCCAAATCTTTGATCTGTATTTGCGTACAATCGTGGAAAAAAACAAACATGCCAGCAATGTTGACGCAGTATGTTTCCACGTGGTGTTCAACCAGATGTTGTTAGTGCTACAGATAACCGCGGGAAACTTTTCAGCATTCTTTGGAGGTTACATTTTGATTTGGGCATTTTTGAAGAGTTCTAACCGTTTCATCCGTTCGAAAGCACTGAATGTTATTGGTCTTAATACATTCTTCATGAGGAAGCATGTTTTAATTATTCACTCAAATGAATTGTTTTTCTGTTCTTTAAAGTTTTCGCTGGATAAACAAAAATAAAATCAATTTAATCCTTTTAGTGCGTCCTTAATGATCTATTTTCCAATGACAAAAAACATTCGTCTACAGGCAACGATGAACGTGTTTCAGTCGTCTCTTTTTTTCATTTTTACCGTATCCGAATGGTGAAACAAATCCCCTTAAAATAAACTCTTTCCTCTTTTATATTTCCCTCAGTTTGCTTCCAAAAGTTTTTTGCTCCGCGGCATCAATCGCGTGGTGCGGATAAATTATTGAGTACGCCTCAAATATTCATAGGCACAGTCCATTCGGCTCACACGTGCATCCGTCCCAGGAGCGTGTGCTTGTGAGCCCGTCGCGTAAGATTAAGAAACACTCGTCGACGTTGAGTTACTTGTCTTGCCCACTTCTTTTCCGGATGTTCCGGATGTGGCGTCTTCAACGAGGAAAGTAGGAGTGAACTTGACACTACTTCGTGTTTTAGTTGGGGAAGTTTGCACCATTTCGCCACCAGCAGTCACCATATCGGGACAGTCATGGGCACGTAATTCGCTAGGTGCACTCGAAGTACTTTCATGGAGATTAAAATTTCATCAAAATTTAATACTCTTGTAAACGCCGCATATCGTCGTCCCGGGCACCCCGTGTTGCGATATATCGTTGTAATTCCAATCTCACATGGGTGTTGTTCTATGCTCTATCGCGTCATTCTGGCTCCCAGTGATGTTTCCCATCGGACCACGGGTAATCGAATCGGCAGGCGAACGGAAAAGAAAATTAAAAACAACTTTGCAGTGCAGCATGTCGTGCATGCTTTCGACGTGGGGATGGAGAGGGCCATCGAGTCCGGCCCGGCAAACCACATCACGGTTGATCTCGTCCGCCTCGCATATCCGTCAATCCTGGCCGGCGATTGCCGACATAAGTTAATTATGTTCTCGATTTTAATGTTTAATTTGGCAGTTTAATTAAAATGGTCTCCTTTTTCCGGTGGTAGCGTCGAAATGGACACTCGTTAGCTGCCGGTACCGGAAAATCCCTGTTTCCCCCTCGGTTCCTTTCCGGTTCCGGTGAATGGGATGCGGGGAAACACGTACACACACACACACACATACAAGCACACTCTGGGAAATTTTTGGAAATGTTCCAAAACTCGAACCGTCAAACCGGTCAGCGCGAGCTCGAAATTGAACTGTCTCAACGTGGATGACGTTCCGCCCGTTTGATCACCCCCCATCCCGGGTTTGGACTTTCCCGCCCTTGAATGGAGGCGCCTGGTGTCACTGCCACTGCCGCGGCAGCAGCCCGTTTTCGCTGATTGTCATGTTCGAATTTGATATTGATTTTAGAGGCCGAGGCAGAAATATCGGCACTTCTTTCTCCGACCCTGCAGATTGCCGTGTTCCCCTCTCGTAACAAGCGCGCATTTGCGTATGAATGCGTGACGCTAACAAATCGAATTTGTCAACATAGATACCGGACCGACCGGGTTGACGCAACATCTACACCGCACCGCCGACACACACACACACCCATGTACCCCGTCCAATGCTGCATCAAATTGCATTCATTGCCGTGCCTAACCGCCATGTTTCTAACTTCTAACGAATGTTAATGGAAAGGGGGCTAATTTGAATATGAAACAATTTGAAAATGGCACCCACCTCGGACACGTACCGGGCTCCGGTTGGCCACGCGTCGATCCTGCTGCAGTCTCATTAGCAGCTGGCTTGTAGGTTTGCGGTTGGTGCGGCCTCTTCTCGAACCAAAGGAGACGTACGTTCTCGCCTTAACGTAAGAGGTTTGGGGTTGACTGCATCGAGCTGATTAGTTCATTGTATCATTTGTCAAATGTAATTGATGGCTCGGTTCAGTTGCATCGGTAAAGGTTATTTGGAAAGGAGAGTAATAATTGAAGCGAAAGTAATTTAGAAGAAGTTGCCGCTAAATGTTAAGAAATTAAAATCAAGCTTCCTTTTTCACTTTTAGCAATTTTGCAAATCAAAGTTTATTTATTTTTTTATTTTGAACATGAATTTTTCTTTTTTACAAGAAACAATATATTATAGCATATGTTTTCGAACTCACAATAGAAAAACAAAATTAAAAACTCTGTGTTTAGCAACCAGTAGGAAGTAGAACATAAATCAGATCGTCTTGTAGGCACATATACCAAATTCGTTAAGCTAAAAAGCCATCGCATGATGCAACTTTCCGCTGAACGGCTAATCTCGAACAGACAATTCACAAACTAATCTCGAGCGCATCCAAACCCGTTCCAAGCGATAAACAAATTCGCACTAGAAGGCATTTCAGCCGTTCGATGGGAAAGCATCCCTGAATCGATTCCGCAGTCAACTGTAGAACCTATACCTAGGCTTCCAACCGTTCATCCGAAAAGAAAACAAGAATACCCCGAAACTAGAAGCTTTTCCAGTCCAACACCTACCGTCGGCAGCCAGACGACGAGACACGCCTCCCTCCAGCTGACCGGAAAATCCATTTTGTCCCAAAACCCGACGGTGTACCGCTTCCGGCATGTTCGGCTTGGACGACGGATGGTTCTGTTGGGCGGGCGGCAGGTTGAAGGTACACGAAACAAGCCCCAGAGGTATCAGTGACCAAAGCCATAGTGGAAAGCCCACCCGTGCGGTGTCAATGATGGGTGTGTTCGTGCCGAACGAATACCCAAAGCTTCCACGAAAACCTAACTCGCGTGGAAATGTGGTTGGGTTTTTTGGGCGCAAAAGTGACTTTTTCCCTTCCTTTTTTCCTCTCCAGGGGGGACTGCTGTTGTGCCAATTGTCGCGGTGCAGTGATTCCGTGTGAAGCTGTGAACCGGCGTCATCGGAAGCCTTTGATATCATGAGAATTTTCGTCAGTTACTCACGAGCCAAAGTGGACGATCGCAAGGTCCGCTGGGAAAACGGGTTGTCCGGGGAGGATTTTTTCTTGAAAAACTACATTCCTTTCAACGTACAATCATTCATTTGTCTGGGATTGAAAAGGCATGTCCTCCAATATGCCACCGAACAAGTGGCAGCTGTTTTGGAGGCAGACCAACGATTATTCGTCGTTTTTTTTTTCAATGTTATTGAGTACCTTACCCAACTTAAACTCATGGGATGCTTTAAATCGAAACATGACGCTCAATTAATATGTATTTAAACATCTTTTGCATGATAAGTGGTACTATATGCTAACAATTAAGCAAAGCTTTCAACCTTACTCGTTTAAGACATTGAAAGTGAACTCAATCTGCTCGATGTTTTCCTCCCAACTCGACACAAAACACACGTCGGTTGGCGGGAAAACGGGTTCAAGTGGAACATGGCACAAAGGAAGGAAGAGGAATGGCGGCACTCAACAAAATCCACAAAGGTTTCACGCTCCGCTAGCATTAGCATAATGATCTGAGAAAATTAAAATAATTAGGCAGGAAATTTCCGACAAATCGGTAACGCTGCCGAACACCGCACCGGGAGAAACGTGACGAAACGCGGTCTCGGTGGAAGGTAAATGTTGGGGCAAAGGGTCTTGGCATGCGGAAGAAAACGCGTGAAGAAAGGAATCTTACCGAACGGTGGCGAGGTTGGCGGAGCGTGACATTTATGCGTAAGCGAAATCTCTCGCCATCGGATCGGGGTGAAGGTGGCAGCGGTGGTGGTGTGTTTGTGCCGGTAATGAGGACTGCTCCATTTTCAATTGCCATTAGCGTCCCTTGGAGAGACGATCGCTTCTCCTGAAATGGCTTAAAGGGAGCGCTGGAAGATTGCGGTCGGCAGTATGATATGTTTTTGTTTGCCTTTCATTCCAATTTACCAACCGAGTGATGGAATAATTTAGCGACTCGGGTGGGTGGCGGGATTAAAAGGCTTTTGTAGATGTCAAGATTTAATTGGAATGGAATATTTTTATTATTTTATTTAATATTCTTTTTTACTGTTTGGTGTTTTGCTAGATGGAAATCCTCGCGCACGATATCTATTCACAATTGATTGATACCATTCCTTAAAGCCATTTCTTTTTCACTTGATTCCCTTTAATATCCCACTTATAGCAATGTTATTTTCCGAATCTTCGTAAAGATCGTCGAGTAACAATCTTCAACACATAAAAAGCTTCTTGGAACTCCAAAGTTCAACGCTTAATGGACCAAAGTTGTGCCTAATGCAAAAGCAAATATCGTAATCCAACGCAACCCGCCACATCGTAATCGTCTGAGCGCAAAGCATAATGAAAAAGTTATACCACTACCAGCTTTGATCCCCTTCCTGGCGTCTAGGGCGAAAGTGAGGAAAACTTGTATTAATGATAAATTCGCATCCATCCATTAATGGACCAGAATTGAATAAATATCATTCGTCCAAACTATCATCGGGGAAAACTTTTCCACCCATGTTATGGGGCGGATGTTTTCTTTTCGTTTTTGTCGGTCTCGATTTCCCGTTCTTTATCGGACCAGCGTTACATGGTGGGAACTGATCAATCGAACAACATATTCCCCTTCGGCTGCGTATGGGAAAAGGAAAGTTTGCAAGTGTCTACCATCAGCCATGAGCCATCTACTCATTTCCACGGACCATTCGAAGATAAATGCGTCCGACAATGATGTGAGTAAATTTGTGAACGGAAGGAGGAAAGAAAAAAACATGATCCACTTGATTCACGGCGAACCCATTTTTCGCGTTCAGGACGAATGACGGCCCCGAAGCGTTGGTGGAGAAAGGCGAATCCGATAGCGAACGTCAAAGTTGGATACTTCATTTACATCATTAGAGTGAATTTTCCGACTGCCGGCAGGATGCGGACCAAAACGCAACTTGCCTGCGAATCCATTTGCGAAACGAAGAGAAGCTCCCGAGTGTCGAGGCGGATGCAAACGGGATGCCGCCCAGACAGGAGGCCACGTGGATGAAAAATAGACTCGCCAGTCTGCTTCACCAATCAATCATCTCAAGTTGAGCATCGTCGACTTCAATATTATGAAGCTACTTAAAGTGCCATCGTTAGCGTTCGGCGGTAGTGTACACATCTACGGTCGGTTATACCAATGCTTTCCCACGTGGAGCCGGCAATGGCGCCTATGCTCCATGTAAAGCGGAAGCGAGTAGGCAAACCGCGCGATAGAGACATCCCGATTGTTCAGAAAGAAAGTGGCGCCTCGCGATGCGGCGAGATGAGAAGTGAGCGAGCTCCATTCACCCGGTTCTGAGAAACAAGGTGTTGAAATCAGGTTTCGTACGGCGCATGTTTGACGTTTCTCATGTGGAGCCCGAGCGAAACCGTGTTCGTGAAACGCGCTAAACCGACCGACATCTCAGTACGCTTCGAATCGTGGTGTCGTACGGAACGTGTTGGTGCATTTGTGTTGTGTGCTTGGTGGTCGGTTCCGCTTCAGCGGATTATCGCTGCGATCTCATCGACGCAGAGCCCCATTAGCGAAGGTTCGTACGGTGCGAGTTGATTGTTCCCAATTAGCCTCCAAAGAGGTCGTTGAGCACAATAAGTAAAGCCATTTCGAAAAGTGAACGAAGGTGACTGTTGAGTAAATCAAGTAAAATCCTCGTGAAACAGTGAAATATCGTCATCTGTAGTTTATTGAAGTTCGTACAAAGCGTACACTACTGTTTCAGCTTGTTCCGCATTTCGTGAAGCACCGGAAAGCGTTGCTAACTTCACAGATGTGTCACACATGACGGCACTTACTGGGCCTTGAATGTAGCCAACCGACTGCTTCACTGTTACTACCGGTACTTCGCGTTTAATATATTGTGTGTTCAACAAATGGGAAGTGGAACGCGGATGCTCTTCGGCGGTGAAACTTTCGTACACAATTCCCATCCCCCTCACGTCGGGGGATTTGATTTATTTAGCGAGTCGTCTTTGTTTGTGCTTGTTGAAATATTGTGAATGAACGAGTGCCTGTGTGTGATTGTGTGTAAATATTTTACGTATTTTGTTGTTACAAACCCCCGTAAAGTTTCTGTGCTTCCTAATGAAAAATAAATATATTTAACGAGATGAATTGCTGGATGAAAGTTTGAAAGGATCGTTTACCGAAGTTGTTTGTGTAAGGTTGAACATCAGGAACCGCAATAAGGAATACGTGTGTCCCGTTTACAGTACCAACATCGAAGTAGCTGTAGAAGGATTTCATCATTTGTTATTTTGTTCACTTCGTTTGTTTTGCAGTTGTCGTGCAGATTTCTTCGTAAAACCGGATATAAAAAGATAAATTTCAAAGCAAAGGTAGGCCCAATTTTGCTTTAGAATACTTTTTATTGTAAGAATTATCAAATCTTTTCCGAAAATAAATTCATCCTATAAATTTCCTCCCCAGTCTTTTGCAGTATAAATCGGTCACACACTGTATTATCGTATCTGCAAAGCATCATATGTGGAAACTGTTTTTTACCCCCACATAATGTTCTTGTTGTCGGGCGCTTCTCGGCCGTATCTGTTTTGCTCGCCGTGTTCGTCCTTAATGTGAGTTTGATTTGCATCCTTGTCGGGAAAGCACGTTGTGCTAGTTTTCCTCGCCTTTCGCTTATCTCAGTTACCTGTGCCTTCACCCAAACCCTCCGATCGCTCCCATCTCATCGTCCACAAACGTTGCGTTTCGATTTCGTTGCGAAAAGGGAGATGGGCGTTTTGCAGACAGGGTCGGCGAAAACATACAAAATGGTGCCGGGGTTTTTAGCGAGGTAGCGCGACGGGGTCTGGCGCTCCATCGACGCCATAATTGTCCTTGCCCCGGGTCTGAAACGCTCGAGGTTATCAACAACAACAAAACACACCATGAGACATGCACACACAAACTAACTTCCCAGCACGCATACTACGCTCTGGGTTACGCACACACAAACACACCGTCATCATCATCGAACGGCGATCGGTCGTTTGATCATGCGACAGCTCCCCTTGGAGCTTTGACATGCAACCCTTGGATGCGGCAAAACATTTGGAAATGTTTTCCTTAAAGTGCACAATGGTGGACCAATGAATTACTCTACTAACTATTATAATAAATTAAAGTAATCATAAGCCTTAAAATATCCAAAGTTCGCTTAATGGTTCGTTGTATTAGGTAAAGTTAATGAAAATTGAATTTATATACGATAACTTTCTTTGGCAAATATTTGAAGCGAAACCAGTTTTAATTGTCCGCTAACTATCAAACGCTTGTTGAAACGAACCCCAGTACTTGTGAATATAAGTGCTTTGTAGTTTAATTTAATTAAATATGTACAGATTTTGTATTTTGAAAATCGTGTGCCATCTGTAAAGAAATATTTTTATGATTCATTTTTAAAATCAATGAAAGTCGTTTTTATTAATTTTGGCATCAAATGGGGAGCAAGCAACAATTTGAAATTTCATCCTAACAGTTTTCATTTGCAAAATTCTGGCGGTAACTTTACATTAAAATTTGAAAATATTGACTATCTTTTAAAAATCATCCTATGCATTATTGTTCAGCATAGAAGCGTCGCCAAACTGAGTCCGCCCTGGAGGGTTAATGGATGGCCTGTGCATTACTGCCGCATATTCCTTCCAACCATTTCCGTCTGCCCCACATCGCCAGGTTTGTGTCGTGCTGGCCGATGGTGGTGGTGGTGGTGTTTGCGTGTGCACTCCATCTTCCGTTTATGCCTTCACAACGGGCCTCGTTTCCCTTTCCCATTTACGGACAGATCCGTCAGTTCGCCATTAATTCGGAATCGGAGTTCGGCCTTAAAAAACCCCCTCGCTTCGGCCCGGCGGCTTTTACAGAACGCAAATGGGGAATGGCGATCTTGAGGGAAACGACAGGGAAAGTGGGCGTTTTTTGGCAGGGGGTGCGAAAATGGTTTGCGGTATTTGTTTGGGTGTTGTTTGTATCCGTCAGCGGTCGAGTCGGGGCCCGGCGGCTCGCGATGTCTAATGGCGAAGACCATTATAAACGAAGCCGCCTACCCGGATCACGTCTCGTTCGATGACTCCATGACAATCACTGCGCTCTTGGAATGTTTTTGAAGAAATTTAAAAGGCTTAACTTATAAACAATTTCTTATAACTTTTAAAAAATAATATATTCCAAACGGTATATGTTTAATGGTACAACATTTTCCAATGAATTCAAAATAATAATCTTACATTGATAATGTAACTAGTCTACATTAACAAATGGCAAATGGGTTTAATTTAAAAATTAGCGGTCACTCCAACCCCAGTTTGACGGGATGACCATATCCCCAATTCAGTGGACACCATGCTGCGTAATAGTTTCGATAGTAACACACAACCGGTTTTTGTCCACATTCACTTGTTTCCTGGTGGTTTTTCCTGCACTTGACTCTCGTTTTTGCCTGTCCGTACGCTGGCTAATGAAAAACATGTTTGACTTATTTTACGATCTCTGCAGCTTTTGCACGTGTCTCGCATCCGATGGCCTAGAATAAACATTTGGACGAAAATTTGACCACTCATAAAGCGAGGTCTGGTGGCAGATGGGTAAGAGTTGGGGGCCGGAATAAAATTAGATTGACTTCATTGCTGGCAGTAACCTGGTGGTAAATTGACGATGTCTGTGTTACTGTGCTGGTGGCTTCGGATTAATGCGTCGCAAATGAATTGACCACCATTTTGTGCAAATGGAACGTTGGGACAGTTATGGAACAGCTGGAAGTTTATTGGAGCACGTTGTGAAATGTACACCCCTTCTGTAGATGCTTATTTTAATGATATTTTCATCTCATTTATTAACAGTCAATACAGTAAAGCATCGTTATTATTGGCATATTTCAAACGTGCTTTTCCATTAATTAATCCATTGAATTTCATTGAGTTCAAAGATAATAGCAAAATACATTGCTAAATGCTTATTCTTTAAAAATCCACCTACCCTGCTTGAATCATCAAAACGGGTCTCAAATTAATGCTTTCATGAAACTTTATTTTTACTACCCAAAATTAAACGACTCCAGAAAGTTTCTATCGGCTGTGAAAAACCACTCCATTCACGGTGAACCAGAAAACACCTGCTCCCACAAATACCGGCGTGCAAAAAGATGCACCTCAGAAATGTGTTCCCCGCTTTCCCGTGCCTCAACGTTCACCCGTTGCCATAAAGACCTCTCCGGTATATACTGCACCCACCGAGTCATATGCATATTTGATGCACTTTTTAGGAGCATACGGGCAGCTTCTCCGGGAGAAGAGTTCTTGTTTTCGGCAGGACCGGTAGGACCGGTTTTGCTGCTTTAAAGTGCACGTGGGCAGAGCTAGGGGATTTTTCGAAGGAGACGTCGTCTGGCGAGGCGGGTTTTGTAGACACTGCAAAACATTCTGTTTGCTCCGACGGTGGTTGCTTAAGTGCATTATGCAGGTGTTTAAATGTTTATATTTACCGTGTGTGGTGCTGATGGTGAAAACGATGCTGAAACTAATGCTTTATAACACCCTCGTTGTAAAGGTGGTAAACCGAGCGTCTCGGGATGCTGGTGGTTGTGTTTAGATTGCTTTGGCTGGGCGTGAGCGCATAATGTTTGCAGTCAATTAAATAATCTCCCCGGAATTGGATGCCTTACCTCGGATGCCTTGCTGTTAATCACCTTATTCATAAAAAAATATGTCTGTGTAAAGCAATTTTTTTAATCGAAATCAATGTAAATTATAGGCTCTGTACACAATCACTGCAGTCTCAATAGATGTTTTTCTCTTGAATTGTTCCAATACGTACATTCCAAAGCGGTTCTATCACCTTCAAATGATCTCGTCCGCTCGTGTACGCTGCGAGGTAGTATTTGCAAGATTGTTCGCGACGTGCCGGAGGAGTTTGTAGCGATGGGAATTAATTACCCATGCGGAGTCGGAGTCAGGGGCCCTCATCACGTGGCTTCGTGTGTCGCCGTTTAAGATGCGCGTCGGCATCTCAGCTGTGCTCGTGGCCAAGGGCGGTGAAGTCATTCAACCATTTCGTGCTCCACAATTAGCGGGAGAATGTTAGTCATAGCTCCTATAAGGGAGTCATCTGAAATGTTGTGTTTCTTTCTTGGAAACAGGTGCTTACGTGACATGCCATAACCTTATCAATTTATTTTATTTCAAAATTATAAACCAACTTATTGGTATGATTTAATTCAAACTCTACTAAAATCTACCTAAAAATATTTTATTTTTTCCCTATGAAAAATGTAAAAAATCTCCCATCAAAATAAATAAAATGCAACTAAATTTGTTCAACATTGGCATGAATCCGTGTGTTCATTTGCCTCTGACTCTGGTGGTCGCAAGATGTTCGCCTATCGAAACACATTCGGTTCGTCAATGTGACACGTTGAAAGTTAAAAATAAAACCGTCCGTTTGACCGTCTTCATTAATACACAACCTCCATTTACACTTTCCCTAACCCAACCCTACTCTGCTCTGGGGGGAAATAAAATCCAAAGCGGATAGCTGCAAAAAGAAAAATCATCCTCCTTGACATTAGAAATTGTAAAATATTTTCACTCGCCCATAGCGCTCAACTAGTGCCAACATCTCTACCGGGATATGCTTGTGTCTCCTGAGACAACATTGATTCACGGACTGGCGCATTCAGTTTTGGTTGTATTTTATCGCTCGGTTTCGGTCGTAGCTCCCGGTACCTTCTCGACTCCAGGGACACAACTCAAGTTCGTCGTCCCAATTTGACCCTGAAACGTAGAATTGACTTCGACGGCATCCCATCGCAGCATTGTAAATCGCTGCGGAAATAAGCTGTTTTCGGTGAGTGTGAGCCGGATCATGTCTGTGCCAGCAAAGCGGAAGACCTGGCGATTGTATCGCGGCTGTTGACAGCTGTCATTACTAACTCGGCGCCCAAGAGTATCGCCGTAGTTGACTTAATCTCTGTCCAATCGCAAACACCACGGTTTGCTTTTGCGTTGGATTCCGCCGGATTTACCCAGCATCCGATTGGGATGGTCTTTGTAGCCCAACAATTCCTGCCCTTCAAGTGGAAGTTTATTCTGAGAGATTATTCTCGTTTGCCGTGCGGTACAGACGGCATTGCTGCCGTTTGTTTTTGATTAAATATTTGCTTTCGGTTGGTTCTCCGGTCTTGGGCGGGATGAGCTTATCAGCTGTGTGCTTCTGTTTGTTTATTGACCATTCATTGGGACGGGCTTCCTTATCAGGTTTAATTTCCATTGAGAATAGAAGCAGAACTACAAACATTTGATTAGAGTGATGATGTTCGAAGAAATGGTAAAACTAATAACATTTCTATAACTATCACACAGACCTCTGAAACAACATTTCCTTGAAATAGTTACCGGAAAGTCGATTATTTTTTCAAAATGCCAAGCTTGTTTTCGCAACAATTTCATCTCCTGCCTAAGCCAACTCTTTCACGCTAATGGATTGTTATTTTATTGCACTCCAAAGGGTAATATGAGCTGCGTTACGACACGAACTTTCACGAAAAAAAAGCGTGTGTCTCCTGCTCCGGTTTCCAAAGTGTCGTTAAGATGTTTCCATTTCGCAAAGCCTCCGTTGAGCCGGTGTCGCATAAATCATATTTACGATATAAATGAGTATCCAAAAATAACTAAGCGCGTGGCGAGAAGTTTTCCCCAGTTTTCATATGTAGCACGGTGGCTCGCATTCGTATCGGCACGACGAAATCTGTCAAATAAATTGCTGTAAGTTTCTTACAGTTGCGTACAAAAGTCAAACAAAAACGTTGAAATATGGTATGTTTTTAGTAAGCAAAAATTCAATCTACTTTGGTAAAATGTTATACACCACTGGATGACTTATACCGGATTGTTTCAGCTTCAAATTCAACTCTTCTATGTGAATACATTTCTACACGAGCCCATCCATCGTCAATTTTATTTATGACACATATCAAGCCCTATCAATCCACTCTGCTACTTATTCAGACGAGCTAAATCATCATTGTTCGCTTTTTTATTCTGGCAGCACAGTAAAATTTATCATTAGTTTTTCCACATACACCTACCCATTTCGCTGCTGATATTGACACGATGGTAACATTATGGTAGGCAACTTCATCATATATCCTCTCGTTCAGCGCTACAGTCGGGCAAGAGCCCGATGCTCGTTAATATTTATTGTTTCATTTTATTCTCCTGCCGTTCCTGACGTGACACATCGGTAGCAAAAAGGTAATACTGTCTGAATGTAATTTGTAGTCGTAAAAACCAAGGTTACGTACAGCTTGCACGTTGATACGGGAACATGCTGACGCATTGAAACAATCATTTGAAACCACACAGTAAGGGCAAATGGTAGGAGAAGAGGTTAAAATTAAAATTGGTTTCTACCAAATAAGCCTCGGAGGGTTGATGTGATTGCCACCTAAACACTGTGCCACCTAATGTATGTATATTTTCAATAAATGTTTACTTATTATATTTCTCGAGGCTTGTAATATAAAGCTCGCATAAATGAAATAAATTGTATGAAAGGAAAAAATAATAAATAAACTTTTTAACTAAAGGGTACGAAACTAGTCTACCAAAAAGTTGTCCTCGTTATGTTGTTGTATGACGAGACGGGCTGACGAAACAAAAACCAAAGAGCTAACCACCCGACAAGCAGATTATGTTGGACATCCCAAGACAAGTATCGTCGACTTTGGCAGGGGAAAACCTTTCGCCAAACAGTCACTTGGTCACAAGAGTGATTAGTTGAAGGCATGTAAAAGCCGGCAAACGCTCGCACACCCAACGCACGCGACCTCTTGCTCACTTTACGGTTTGCAGCTAAGGTTAAGCCAACAAATCGTGGTGTTCTTTTCGTAGCTCTCTTGTTGCCTCGTTCGTTTCGTTTTCCGTTCTCGACCTACGCGAGCGTTTTGTTTACAACGGACGCATCTCCACCCCCGTGGAGGCCCTTTTTTCTCGATTCCAACACGGCAAAAACGTTGAATGATGCGGAAAATTGTGGTCGCTTCCCCGGCCGGGAAGGAAAATACCCCGGGTGAAAATGGGAAGGGAGACGGTGTGAACATACGCACTTTTCCCTCTTAGACAAACACCTGCATCGTCCGGCTGGGCACTCACCGGGGTGGGGGGAGGAACAGGGGGAAAAAACGTTTTCCGTACGACGAGAAAAACCGGTCGCTCCCAAACTGTCTGCCGCATCCGCAGCTTGGCCGAGAGCGCCACCACAAACAATCAAACAGAACTAATGATGTAAACAGTCCATCAGTTCGGGAACGGCTAGGGCGACCCATCCCCCTCAAGTCTGTGTGTGACGTGAACATCCTCCTCCCGCGTGGATAAACACAGTTGGCCCTTGGCCGTCGAAGGGAAAAGACACATATGCACCCACACGACCGCGAACACGAACTGACGTCGGAATTGACCGAAGAGAATGAAGAAGATCAACGTTAATTAATGGCAATTGCCGGTTGACATGCGTCAAGAGCAAACGCGTCAGCGGGCGAATGTTTTGAGTGGCCATTTTCTTTCCGCTCGGTTTTTTCATTCGAGTATCATTTGGAAGCTCCAACACTACCAAACGACACGGTTTTTGGAGGGAGGATCAACGTGTTATGGCACACCCTCGCTCGGTGGATGGTTTTTGAGCTGGGCAACAGTTTGTCACATGTCACGGGCGGGTCTTTTTGTCTTCTGCTCCATGGCACACCAAGGGAAAGCCCTGGTGCCGTTCCGTGCAATGTCGGGGTTGTGATTTTTTTAACGACAGCTGTAACAACACACTCCCGACCGTGGGCGAACTGGTGGCTTATGGTTCGCGCGTTTCGGCACTCGCCGTTTTCGTAAGGCAGTTCATGTTTTATTCAGTGTGACCGATGATGATGGTGTGTTGTGTCGGTGAGTGAGTTCTTCCACGGGCAACTTCTTTGACTTTTTCGGCTCACTCGTCCCGGGGTTTTACTTAAGCACATCTCCCGTGGAGTAATGGTGATGTGCGTTGTTAAGTTCCGCCTTGATTTAGTCCCGTTTCGTGTGCGATGAATTACTCGTTTTTTTTTACCCACTCCAAGCTCACGCCGACCATTGCTGGTATGGTATGGATGTCGTGTATTGGTGGTTTATCATTCCCGCGTGTCTCACTTGCTTCCGCGTCCGACACTGCTGACCTGACCGAGCCGTCCAAAGGACGTCCACATCGTCGCCTGGTTTGTCTTGCCCTTTGCGGAAAGTCACCGAATGATTTGGTGCGCTGCGTCAACCTGTGAGTGCCGGAACGTGTATGCATTATTTATCGAGCGACGCACCGGAGGTGAATGGCGGAAGAAAATTACACCGAAAGCAGGACGACAACGATGACGCACCAGTAGTCATAATTTTCACCGTGATCAAACATTGCCCCGGTACCTTTGCCCCTCTCACCCGGCTCCGGAAAGGCGGTTCCGGTTCCGGTCGCCCAAAAAAAAAAGGGCAAACCTCTGCCAATGTAAACAAATCCCGCCGGGGAGTGGATGGATGGTTCGGAAAATCGGTGTCGCAAAAAACGCTTTGACGCAGAAACGATCGGCAAAGATATCCGGAAGTTTATGAAATCATTTCCCGCCCGGGGAAACGCCGCGCTTAGCTGGGCGGGGTTTTTTTTTGCTCGGCTGAACGTTTCATAAAGTGATTCATTAATCTTTTCGCACCACCGATCGAGTGCTCTCATAACCGTGGGATTTTTTCGCACCGAAGCGAGTGGTATTTTCATTTTCGGATACCGTTTTCCTGTTACGCTTTATTTTCTTCGCACGTGTGTGGGAAATTTTCCCGGGTGCAGGTGTTGGGTTGTGACGGCGAAGATGTAACTTTCCCAACCGCGATCGGCAAATCATTCACGCATGTGATTCGTTTTCAATTAAGCCGCCATCAACCGCTCTTGAGCGCGTCGAACGTTCCGCTTCATCATCGTCAAAATTTTAATTCGGAATTTGATTGAAAAACTTGAGAAGGGAATTTGATTTCGAAACCGACGTAAACGGAGCAAAGTGATGGAAACAAGATTCAACTTGAAACAATCTTTCAACCGTGTCAATTTGAGCAACTGGTTTCCGCTGGCAGATTAATATATCTTGAAAATGATTTTCGTTTCGCTCGCGGAATCACCGAAAGGTGTTTGAAACTTTTGCCTGGGCGTAAAAATTCAAACCGATTATGGTATCATTCGGAATCTGTTGAGCGCTGAAAACTCTCCGTTTGAGTAACCCATTTGTGGAAGTCAAACAATTTTACAAAATGGCGCAAAGCCGTGCAGCTGATGATAAGAAACCAAAATTGTTTGTACACAAACGTGAAGCTGGAAAACGTCTTCCACTATCGCGTTCGAGGATGCTAGAGCTGGATCGATCAAAGCGGAGCGGTTTTGCATCGAATTTTCCCGCCCAAAACCACCCGGCTACGGCATGGTTTTATTTCTCTTATCCAAACATTTTCCATGTGAAAATATTTACATCCCATCCGGGCGTTTTTCCGCCCTCCCCGACATGCGCGTCATGCCACCGTTCCCGGCGAATGGAACGGCACGTAATGGAATCATTTTACATTTTCCCTAGGATTTCCACTCCACCCAGGGTGGGGGAGCGGGGAGGATTATCAACCCGCCTACACCGGCCCTTTTTCTTGGCTTGGGAAGGTTTCGGTCGGACCAAAGTGCGGCTGTGCTAAAGGGAAATGGAAGAACAAACAGACCGGATCAGCACACGCAGGTTGGAGTGCGTGTATCCTCGCGGGTGATGAGGAGAATGCGTGCGTTCCGTGTGGGGCCAGTTTTATAGCGCCATTTTTACGCGCCACGCAACTGCACGCCTCGCCGGAAACGATGTGCGAGATACATTTTTCATGGTGGCCACTAATAAAAGATCATCTCGAGGTGGTGTCCCGTGTGAAAGGGCCCCGAAGGTGTTGTGCCTTTCGGCCTTGGTGTCGTTGCCGAGGGCAGCAGGAGTATCATCGTGCGCTGATGACGATCATTATTCATGGAGTTGTGAAGCAAGAAGTCAAGTGAAGAACCTATTCGTTTCCAGAACGTGGAGTACAACGTCACGCTTTTCACAAACGAATATCTTTCTTTGCTTAACGTTTATTTTCTTTTCATGTGGGATGTATCCGTACGACAAATATTTCTCGCAAACATCAGCTAAATCAGCATCGTAATAATGCATATTTGGTTTCGTTATTACGCATTCCACGCGTTACTAGCGGCGCAACAAACTGAGGCGATTTTATATGCGATCGTTTTCTCGCCCAATGCGGCCACAAATTCTACAGGCCTCCCATTGCCACAGAAGCCGTATGTTCGTACGATTTTTATCTAGATTCACACATCTCACAGGCTGGCAGATATCTCGGAGCCAGCCGAAAGCGGGAAATGTGGAAGGATAAATTCCGCCGGCCGGATGCTGGTAGGCCAAGACGTTTCGCCTGTCGCTCGGTAAATTTACAGCGCAAACATGCAAATAAAGATGGATCGCACTCGACAGTTTTACGTGCCACCGGCAACGATGGAGTCCCCGGGTACCAGAAGGACGTACACGCACACATACACACGCGCGCGCCCAAGAAATACATTTGATGTGAACAATGATAATGTGAAAGTCAAGGCGCAAGTAATGTTCCACGCCGTTTTTGGGCCTTTTGATGACGACGATTGTGTGGAAAATTATTCCACGCGTCATATTTTCAAGTGGGTGGTGTGAAAGGAAGGGGTGGGTGGGGGAGGGTGGTGGATTGGCAAACACAGCGATCTGCATGCCCGGCCCGATCTATACCACTTTATTGCGGCGAATTGCCCCCCGGGAGTGACGGCTTTTCATGTGGCGGTAAGCGTGCAATAATCGTAAATACTGTGAAATTGGATGAATGTTTTACGGGAATCTCCACTTTCCGCTACGATTGGCATTTTTACGCCTCGAGAGTGCGCGGTTGTGGCAATGGTTATGGTTGACAAATTCGACGCTCCGCAGCTCCGTGGTTTGGGAGCGAATTGATTTAAGGTCCCATTTTATGCTGGCACTTTGAGTACTTGGAAGGAAATTGAAGTTTCTTTTAAGCAAATGATTTTAAAATTTATACCTACCTCTCGATTTACGGCCGTTCATTAGAACATTTTCTGGTTAACCTTTGTAAAATTTAACATCTTACGCTTGATTTAAAAAAATGAACTTGGTATTCATTTTATGTAGTGATTTTGGAAATTTATCCAAATACCATTTAGCTTTCAAATTTAATGCTATTGTATAGCTCTCCAAATTTTCACACTTAAGTTATGGCTAACCATTTTTCTCTCTTTCATCTTTACAGGTATGTATTATTTTCCGGTTGAAGTGCTGAAAATCCTTCCTTCCATTCATCCGTGTACGATGGTTGTAAGAATTTCCCCCACCAACTCTTGCTGTCACTTGCAGCGTCGAGCCTGTGAGGAAAATAAATTGTCATCTTCCCTCAAACTGTCACTCAGCCTAAGAACGGCCTGGGCTGGGATTGGAATTTGCGACTTCATCATCCCTTCTCGTCGATGCCGAATTGCGATTCTTCCCGACGACGGTAATAACGTTTCCATAATAACAAACATTCCAGCGCCACCAGGCGCCTCCATTCGGAAGGAAATTCGGCACCAGGCGCCTCCATCCATGCATGCATGCTCAGGGTGCGTGTTTCCAGTGGGTTTTGAGAAGAGGCTAGGTACGAATATACACCGATTTCGAGCGAGTCAATCTCGAAGCTCCAATCGCCACAGCACAGGCGCACGATTACGCTAACGAACCCTTCGTGCAAATGGCGCGCGCTGTCGGGACCGGTCTCGTCGTTATTTTCTCATAATTCCATTTATTCAAATTGCCATCTAAATCTGCTCCGCGGGTTTGCGCCGGTCGCGTGTGCCGGCGAGAAACGATTCCATCCGTGCACACGTTTGTGTCGCGCCGCTGTGATTTCGCAAAGTTCTTTACTTCATTTGCCGCCTCGAGCGTCTCTGGGTGACTTCAAAATTTAAAATAACAACAGCAATCTTGGCTGCCTGGTTGCGTGTGTGTGAGTTTTTGCTCCCGCTCGTGTTACACGTGTTCCATTTAATCCGGGGCCTGGGCGAGACTGTTCCGCTACCGCAGCGGTCGTGCGAGCCCATAAATTGATAAATATGAAAATGAGCTTAAAATCTCGGCCGAACCGAAACGATGTGCGAACGCTCCGCTTGGAATCGCAAAGCCGGATTCGCTGGCAAACGCATCCATGGCCTGATTGCGTCGAAGCCTTGGTTGTGTTGCGTCGCACACAATCATAAACATAATCTTCTCAATTGAGGTTGCGCGCTTGCCTTTGGTGGCAACGGATTGGTCTTGTGTTACTTCCAATACTTTTGCTACGAGTAGTTCGTTTAATATTAGTTGGAAAATTTGAAATTGAACCTAAACCAAACATTTGAAGGAGGAGCCCCCAAACTGAAATATAAAATTGTATTCTATCCGTTGAAACAACCAAAAGGTTGTGAACACAATGTAATAAATTTTCGTCAACACAATCTCGTATATCCTGGGTTAAATGACTACTTCCAAATGGATCCAAGCGAACCATCTCTGCCCGCTTTTTAGTTTCATTCCCCCGGAGAAAAACAAACGTTCACCGTTGCTTTATTGAAGATCGCTTCCACCGAAGCGCACGCTGCACAACGCGACAATCGTTTTAACTCCCGCTAGAGATTGTTATACAAAAACATACTGCAAACCACGACGACCAACCAAACCAACGCCAAAAGAGAAAAGGTCGCCCAAAGGATCGACCCAATGTTTTCGGTTTCCCGAGTGGTGGTCCCGGAACAACCCCATTCCCGGGCAATAAATACGCTTTCGTTTAATGAACACACGCAATATTCCCACGCCAGTTCCGGCGGTCCCAGCGTTGTTCGTATATGTTTGTTAGTGTGTGGATGAAGAGGGATTCATTAGCAAAATGGACGGTCATCCATAAAATTAGCAGGACGCAGTTTCGCACGCAACATAGAAAATCCATTTTATGTTCGCTACGGATTTTGTCTCTTTTCAAGGATTAGATTCCCGGGCGTTTTTTAAAATCGCTTAAAACTTGATGTTCTTAACTCGGAAATTGTGCCTTTTTGGTTACTTTAAGTTTCAAATGAAGGCCGGGTCAGCTGAGCAATTTCACCGCCAAGCCTTGAACAACGGAATTGCCTATCGAAGCTCGGAAGATCATCGCAAACTTCAGTATTTTGGTATGGCCAGAGACGGTCGTTACGCCATACCGTTTATTAGTAGAATATTTAATCATCGAATAAATTACTAAACCAAAGTCAAAAACAAACACATCCATGTGGAATGAGTAGATAAATAAAGCTTAGTTTGTTACAAAAACGCCGAAAACAGTAATCCATTTTTTCAAAGATCTTGTGTGACAGTGCCTTGCATGGTTAATGAAAATTAATAGTAGCATCGGGATTCAAACGAAAAAAGATCATAACGAAACTAAAATATATCCAAATAGGATGTGAACAGCAGAATTTGGTAGTGACTTCTAAGCAAAATGACCTAAAGCTATGATCAATACGAAACAAATGTGGAAACTTAAAGTTTAAACTATAAATTAGAGGGAAGGTCTTTGACAAAGTTTGATGGGTTCAAGGGAAAATGAAGCAGGTGGAAAATGTAATTCTCAAACCATGCAATATGCCTCTTCGTATATCCTTAAAATATCTTAATATTTCTTGCCACTTCATCAATAAAGTCAACTTATGAAAAATAATTCATCATTCATTAGTCGTTTCCAAAGTCCGTCACGATTCGATCGAGAACTGGTTTGCGTCACTGGACCATTAATTTATGTAATTTAGAAATCAAATCTGTACCATCGAAGACAAAGTCTGCGCGAGACCTCTCTCCAACTTTGTCCCTGATGGTGCTATAGATAGTTGAAACTTTTAACCACTTGGTTCGCGAACAGCTTCTGTTTCCCGTGTTGCTGAAAGCGTCTCATTATTTCCCTCACATCCTCCACTTCTTGAAACTTTGTAAAACCCAAGCGTTGCCTGGAGACAACTGCGAGCTGACAAGCGGTTGACGGGTTAATTTGCCTTCGACCGAATATTCTTTTCCCTTCGTAACGACAAGATGATTGGAGTTTCAAGGCGGCCACCTTTAGGGAAATGCCCGGCAAGCATCCCGGCGACCGGGATGTTGAAAGTTTTCCCCCAAAAGACCGAACCAACCGATCCCGTGCCAGCCAGCTGTGGGCCCGCAGGCGTTTCGGATCAATTTACGGCATCGATGAAGCAAAGCCGCGACTTTTCAGTTTTGTGGTTGCTCGGGGCTTGGTTGAACCGGTGAAAACTTGAAAGCGGTGAAAACCTCGCACGGTTTCGGTTGGGAAACTTTCGTTCTATCCGAAGAAAGCTGCCAACAGAAAAGGCCTTCGATCCCGCACAAAGATTGATTCCATGGTGACGATCTAATTTGTCTTGAAAGAAGGAATCTAATTTGATTTAAAAGGTTAGATTAATTAGGCTATAGTGAAGAGTTGTGGGCTTCTCATTTTCTTCAATCTATTTTACTATAAATTAGATTTTTAATTGAGTTTGAGCTTTGTTTTAACCTTCAATAATAGAATATAATATAAAACCGACTTTTTATAGATCCTAAACCTAGTTCTTTTGAACAAATAATAAGGACACCTCGAAGCCAAAGAGAGCAATCTTTTCGGTGAGTTATGGACCTCTGACGCATTAAAAACTCATCCACTCGATTATACACCGCTTTCCTTCATATTTTCCATAAACAAACCGTTCCTTTACGATCGAGAACACGTGAAGTCAACCCAAATTTATGAACCATGAGGGCCCCGAAAAATTCATCGCTTCTGGGGAAACACTTTCCCACCTGCACATAAATCGCACATAAATAATCCACGGACAGTTGTGTGAGTATGGTCGGGGGGAAACTTACAACCACCTGAACATGCCCTAATTTTTCATCTTCATCATCCATCATAAGGTCTTTGGCGAGGTAGCAGCTGCTTGGCGTAAAAACTTAACCGCTTGAACTTTCTTCCAAATTTGAATGGTTTGCAAAGAATCTTGAAACTCGCTTGAAAGGATCTTCAAAAATGATCCTTTGTCTTTCGCTGCTTCTTTAAGAGTCACCTCGATTTTCTGGAAAAACCATTCCTGGACGGCGCTGCACGCTGGGTAATAAAGTGACTTAATTTCTTTCGCTTATCAGATCGTAGCTGAATGCTTCAAAATAACAACGCCCTTAACCGAGCTAGGGGAAAGAATGAAACTGGCTTCTGTTCTCACGCTCGCCCCACCGAGGTACTTACCACGCACACAAACATACCCACTCAAAAGGGTGGGACGCGCGATTAACGACGATACTTGAGAGGTTTTAATTCGCTGCCATAAAAGTGTACTGCTGTTATTACATTGCCACAGCTCGAGCCGTTTTGCTTTAGCGGCGTACAAGTAAGGGTATGACCGAACGTGGAAGGGTGGGGTGTGCCAAGGGATCTCGGAGCAGCACATCGCACGTCGGTAAAAAGTGCTGAAATCAAATTAAACTTCACCGAACCACCAATCGAGACAGGCAGCAAGCTCCATCGTGAGGCCGAAGGCGCTTTTCTTCGTCCCCAAAGACGACTGACCTTTACTTTTTCATTTCTTCGACCACCACCACTACCGGAATGGTCTCGAAAGGAAGCTTGAGCGGACCGTTATTGCTTCCCACCGGTGGGTCATTATTGTTTTGTACCCCACCCCAGAAGCCCTCGATGGCTCCCGACAGCGTGATTGCAGCGGACCATCGTTCGACTATCAAAGAGGAAAAGAAACCAATACCAGACCACTCCTTCCACCGGGGAAGTGATGAAAGTTACCTACGAAAGCACGCAAGTTGGGCAACTTTTCAAAGCATCGTCAGTGCCGAGGAACTCATAATCGTCTTATCTGCTTCACGGTCGCTCGCAGCAGCCCGGCTGCCTGTGGGGTTTTGCCCTACCGCTGCGATGGCACGATGGCGATACTCGTCCGGCACGTGTGTGTGTGTGTTTGTTGTTATTTTCCAAACACTGAAACAACAGAAATAATTAATGCAACATTCTTGCCCTCGTCGGAATGGGTTCCGAAAGGTTTGCACGTGGCACAACATTTGCCGATAGAGTGTGTGCCATAAGCGGTGCATCAGAATCGAATCAAATTGCTCTTCGGGAATGATGTTTTAATCAAACCACTTACGTCACTTTCCAGAAAAAAAGATTTATACTTCCCATCGCCTTCGGCTGAGCTCGTGATGGAAATATTCGGCCTGCAAAACTTTCGATCGAAGAAGATTTTCAAAGTCAAAAAGAGTCATAAAACAATAACAAAGTTGAAACGATCATATGTGTAGGAGGCGCACGTCTTGACGGGAAGAGAGTTATTTGGGCTAAACTTTTTCTTTAGTTTCAGTTTCAAGAGCCAATATGTGGAATATTTAATCTCGAAACTGAACAACATTCTATACAGACGGTCCCGGTGGAAAAGTCGGATTTAGAGTCGACTTGCCGTACACTTTGTTTACAGTTGCATTTGCTTCCTTGAGGCAACTTTTGGGTAGTTTTCCGTTATGCCTTTCGAAAACATACCCTTTCGTTGAGCAAGAACCTAATATTTGGTCCTTTCTTTTTTCTTAACTTTTTTTTCTGACATCGCAAGAAGATACCCCGCAAGAAGCTCAATAAAAGTTGACATTTATGGATTTGTCTTTGTTTCGATTGTCCCTTCCTTCGAGGCAATAGAGTTCAAGGATTCGGAATGGTCAAATGTAGCTTCCTTGAAATCGCAAAGAAGAAGGTTGACTGTAATAAATTCGAAACAAAATGTCGATTCATAAGGTTTACAGAAGCTTAAATCGATATTTTATAGTTTCCATGAAATCAAAGGTATAATAAACTGTTTGTGTTAACTCTCTGTTGTGTAGCATTATTAGTTTGTCTATATGCTTGTCTATAGTAAATATTCCTTATTTAAACAAAAATGTTATCAAACCATGTCTTCGTTGTTGTAACAAACAGTTTTACTATGTTTGCTTTTTTCTTCGGTGTTCTCTATTTATGGCAAGTATGTTTGAATACATTTTCCAGTCAAATATTATATTTTCTCCCGGAGAAACATGTCCTATCAAACTTTACACAGAGCTCCTTTCTTCAACCGAGAAACAACCTGAAACGCAAGCCCAAGCCAAACAACTGCATACGTATGGGTTGGAAAAATAAGCCCACACACAACAGCCTCCGTCTCGCCGCAGGCTCCGGGCTTAGCCCAGTGCTGCATAAAATTTTATCACTTTCGGGAATGTTTCTTGAAAGATATGTGTTTTACGACAGCCGCCATCTTCAGCGAAAAACCCCTCGGAAAAACCCAAAGGTCTGTACGGCCGGTAACGTCTTCACGAACACACGGGTCCGACGAACACACACAGTTCTGCTTTGGAGACGAGTTTTTCAGGGAGGCCCAAAATCCCCTCCTCCCCCCCGCGCGCGATTTCCATCCAACGCCCCATTTTTCCTCCCGTCGGCTCGACGTTGGCCGAAGTAGAGTTGGTTAGTTGTTTATTATTTCTGTCCTTCAATGTGTTCCCTCGAGTGGGTGTACCGAAAAAAAAAGGAAGGATACTGACGGAGGCGAGGAAGACGGTCGTTAAACTCTCGGGCAACTTAACGCCAAGGCGTCCCTTTCCGTAGCCCGTCGAGAGACCCGTCCCCGCAGGCGGCGGTCAACGGACAGCGAGATACTAATTTCGATAAAGAATAGGGTCCCATCGTCAGATCGTTGAAAAGTTGAACGCAAACTTTTGACAGTCGGAACCAGAACGGTCGCTCTCTCGTGACAAGTCCTTGCCAAGTAAAGACGAAAACTGGAAGCCGGCATCTTACAAGGGTTGTGCATGTCCCTTTTTCCGCTTGTCTCGCACCGAATTTCGCTCCGCCTTTCCGACGTCCCACAGTGTCAGGTGTGTATTTCGTGTTGACAACTTGCGGAACGACGAACGAATGAGTTGTTGGGGCCGTTTCGCAGCGGCTCCGTATCTTATCGTAAATCAACTCATTTTTTGTTCACCTTCCGTTTCGTTAATCAACCCTCGGCTTCGTCCCGCGCGTTCACGAGCTCATGACAGGTCGCATGCAGGACGACAATTTATTGCATTCCTTCGGTGTAAAGGTCCGAAACGTTGGAGGGTCGCTCGGTTTTGCGTTTATAGTGGAGTGTGGTTGTTAAAATAAAAGTTTGTGAGTAGAATATTGGAGTGGTAGCTTCTAGACAATTTTGTCTGTCGATTAAATATATTAAGATTAAAATTTTAAAACTAGTTATTACTATGTAACCAATTCGATCATTGAACAGAAAATAAGCATTTTAAAAGGACAGAAATAAGCTATAAAAACTCTATTAGTTAAAATACTCTAATAAACTTTAGTCAAATGACTAAGTCTTCTTAAGAAAACATGATATTTTCACATAGACAACATAAATATCGTACAAGATTTCAAATAGGCTTTTATTAACCCCTTCACAGTTTTGCCCAAGCCTGTCTCGGGCAAGCGGATGGAATTTGTACTACTTTGCCCGAGCCTGGTTCGGGCAGTTTTTTGTCGCACGTTTTGTTTCTACTTTCGTTGCGCGTCGTTTATTTCGAGCGTACCTGCGTCTAAAACACGATCTAACGTGTTTGTAAACTTGTATTCATATATTTAACACTAATCGATGCAACTGTACCAAAGTGTTGCTTATTATCGGTAGTTTTATTGTTGATCACAATAACAAATAATTAATAATATATGCAAACTGACCATCATTTGATAAAAAAAAATCGCTAAATTTTTCGAAAAATATAATTTTTTCTTCGTTTCTAGATCAAAAACTATAGAAAAACGCAAAAAACAGTGTGACAATTTTTTGAGCCATTTTCTCAACTTAGCAGAAGGGGTTAATCAATGTTTCTTTTATTTAGAGTAGAAGACAGTCAATGTTTCATTTTCATCCTGTACTTCATTTTAATTCTTTCACGTCACTTTGACATGTGAAGACTTCAAACCTAACATTCTATTATTGACATTTTTAAAAGGAAGCAATATCATCACCATGTTCATTCCATTAGTGTAAAATAACATGCCATCGACAAAGGACATTTGAAGAACTCCGCGAGCAGGATTGACGTGCGCTAGTCAAGGTGATGCGATTCGCGGTATCTTCCGCCGTGGAAAAGAATGTATGTCAATCCGGAAGCTTCAAGTGACAAGTCACTGTGAATAAAAATTCACCTTTCCGCCGCCCGTGGGCGGAAGCGAACGTCAACCAGGCCCACGCTCTATTCGGTCGGCGCTCGGTGCCGATTGCAATTAGTGCTAAAAGCAATCGATTATTCGGCCTGACCTTTTTCCGACGTCATTTCATTTTTTTTAAATCGCTTTCTGGTTTCCTTTCCATGATAGCACCGCTCGAATGAACAGGAAATGTTTTTTTTTCCTTCTTTTTTTTGTGAAAATTTTTCTTTTCCATTCCATCTTTTCCCGCCACCATCTTGGTGTCCCACGTGCCTTCTTGCCCGCGGGTCATCGATCACCGTCGTCGGGTCGTCGTAGGGTTAATTCGAAGGGGCTGTTCAGCAAAAAAGGGCCCCCACCAATTTTCGGTCGTGACCGATGGCAAAAGGGCACCGGAGAAAATGACTTTCCTCGGTGTACGATGGACGAATGTGACATAACTCTATCCTCATCCGTCCCTTTTCCCGACGTGGCTTTGAAGAGTTTTCGTACGCAAAAGTGGTGAAGTTAGATCCTTTTTCCTTTTTCCAATCATCATTTTTGAAAGCGGAAGAAGTATGTGTGTGTTTGTCCGTGTCCGGGTTGTCAAAAATATTTCCTTTTTCCATCGTGGGAAAACATACCAAATATGTCTGTATGTTATTAAATGGTATCAAAATGTTTCTTTTTCCTCAAACTCCATTTATTTTCAAGAAGGATTGACGAGTGATGCTGAAAAATATGTATCAATTTTCGTCCTCTACCGTGCGCATCTCTTATTGTCGTTTGACTTTTTCGATTTTTCAAGCACTCTTCAACCTTATCTTCACACACAAATTTTCTTTTCCATCCCAGTGTGATCCCTCCGATCGCAAGGCACGCACGTTTCCATGTAAGAGAGTTTTCGTTTTCATGTGGAAAAGAACAGAAAATTTCGCTGCTCAAAATTTTCCTACAGCATTTTCCCACCCGTCACGGTCAAACACGGGTCGGTTTTGACAAACACATCAAGCGAATGGGTTCATTTGTCTTTCTGCGTCGCCCCGTTCGCCTTATGAGGAGCAGGCACCCTCAAGAATTGTCGTCGTGGAAAAACGATGTTCGATTTCCCATATTACACCATCGCTGTGCGCACACGGGGCGAGTGTGGCTGTCATCATTCTCTAGCGGTGTCATTTTTCTCCATTTTTATCCTGGCCCAGCAGGGCACGTATTCGGAGCCCTTTTTTATGGCATTGAAAACGAGTGTTCCCGGAATGTTTAGTTTTTTTTGTTCTTTCCGCCGCCGAGCCCCGTCGAGTTCTTTATCAGTTTTTTTTTGCACAACGGACACACACACACTAAGGCAGAGACAGACAGACAAAGAATATGCGAGGATGCGAGGGGTTGAGATTTACTCGGCAGGGGTTGATTGTGGAACGTGATTCTTTTCTTGTCCGTTCGAAAGGAAGAAAAAAACGTTGGAAAGGACGCGTGAAAACGTGTGCGTGCTTCACATCGATACGCTATCGGACGGATCCCTGCTGCGCCTTTTTGCATGCCCCAAAGCTACAGTTCCTCGTCTCGGAGAAGGGAGGTGAAGGCACGAACACAATGGTGGTTTGCGGTTTTGAAATTTTCCAACCCGTACGCAGCTGGTGCCCGGTGTTCATGACAATCATGACAACGATAGCTCGGCCCCATGGACAAAGGCGCATCCCTGCGGTGAGGGATGCGGGATGCAAACCATCCACAAAGTACATTTTTATTGCCCCGGCATGTCGCCGTTTTCCCGCTGTGACTGTGTGTTCCGGAATGTGTCTTTATTTATTTTTCCATTCGCTCGTCTCGTTTTTCCCCGGAATTCCTACTTTCATGGGAAGCGGACCGAAATGTCATGACAGAACTATCGGGCTGCTACTTCTTGCCTAATTATGATTCACCCTCGGCTCGATTCGCCGTTGCAACATCGTACAAATCTGCCCCGACCGATTGCGAAATGCACGATGATATGGCGCTTTCCCGAGGTTCTAGGGGGGGGTTTTCCGCCAACGCTGTCGAGGTTCGGCCGCCGTGTTTGCGCTCCGCACACGCCACACCGCAATTCATTGACCCAAATTGTGTGCGCTCGGCGTGCACGTTTCCCACGCCAGAGACCTTGCCCGTGACAGTTCTTTCATTTGCGATCGTCATAATCCGGGCGCGATATCCGATTTAGAACTTCCGCTTCGTTTCGCAAACATTAGCAGCTCCGTTGGTGCCGGTTGGTGCCGGTGGTCTGAGGTTTTGAGGCACGGCGTGCTGATGTTTGTGATGTGCTTCCCACCCACCTCGACCAACCCCCAAGGGCCAGCTTCCTCGAGCCGGTATTGTGCTATATTTTATATGAAACACTAGACACTCACCACACGCCGACATGCGAGAACGAGAACTCCGGCATTAGCAAACCCCCCCCCCCTCCCCTGCCAGGGGAGCGGTTCAAGGATCGGCTGTCGGCTTGTTTTGTGCCGCAAGTAACCGCAAAGCTCTGCGACTGGCGCTTTCCCCCCACCATCAACCTCGTCCGCCATCGCCAAACGGAAGCGGCTGTTTCCGGAAAATCGAAAATCCATCATCCACTGCATCTATGACCCTCACCTAACCTTCTCCAACCTTCCACCTTGGGGTGCCTGGGGCGGAGGGAGGGGAGGGACCTTGGATCCACTTTTCGGGTCCTCCCCCCCCCCTGCACCCCTTCTCGCACCCTCCCAGCGTAAAACGAAACCACAACTAATAGCACACATCATTATTTTATCGCAAGCGATTCTATTTGCTCCACCCTCTCTCCCACCCAAGGTGGGTTTCACTCCCCTTCTCTGATTTGGGGGAGCGGTTTTTGGGAAGATTCGAATCATGCTGTGCGCCATCCGTACGCCATCTAGCCGGCAGCCTGGAGGGTGCTATTCTGATGAGCCGTTTCGATGATGTCATTCGGCCAGATATTCACTCGAGCTCGCGCTCTTATATTTCCGCCCGCACCACCCATTGCACCCTCGGTGGGTTGTAAACATCGGGTGAACTAGTTTTTGCCAGGCCTAGAACCGACTGCGGGGAAGAACAAGAGCACGAGCGGGTGCCAACGCAAGACAATGTCCTTATTTCGGAGGGAGGGCGATGTATGTTGAAGCCCAGATTTACTGGTTCGTCCGAAGGGGCGAGGGTAAAAGCGAAGGAAAACCGACGAAACCTGGGGAACCGGGAGTGGTTCTCCCGGTCTTGTCCATTACCATTTACAGTTTCATGCCGTTGTGCGCGCGTTTCCTGTCCATTTGCCATCGACAACGACCCGACAGGATGGAGCGTCGTAAATGGAGCGGGGCATAACTTAACCGGTCGATAACTGGCGCGGCGGGCTCCACGCAACAAAATGTCATTCTGACGAGATTCGTCGCATTCGCGAGGCCAACCTTTATGATCGATCCTGTGCTCACGGTACGGAAAGTGAGGGAACGTTTGCCGGGGCCACCCCAACAAGGATTCGAAGTCTTTGGTTTGGTTGCCTAAATTAGGATGTCCAAACAGCAAAGGCGAAAGGCGGAGGGGAAGGCTTATCAACCGACCGTCATCATCATCCGGCGGACGTTCCGGTTTGTCGGACAAAGTGTAGCCAAAGATCAGACTGCGCTGATAATGAGAGCCGCTCGCAGGACATCGATGTACCGACAATACCGGCCACATGGTTCGGAGGAGGAAAATCCAATGCTCCCGAGGAGGGGGATGTGCCCGCCTTGGGCGGTGGGGGAACTCGAGAGGAAGGGATGGTTTGAATGCGCCCGAATTTATACCCCAAAACCCTACATCGCAACGGCGTAATAAACCTACATATGTTATCATCATCGCTAAGTGCGAGTGGATGGAAAATGCGCATTTGCTTCGTCCAGACAGATTGTACCCGAGATTGTACGGAGAGTGGGGAGGCTTCGTTCCGTGGGAACGTGTGGAGTGTTGTGGGTTGGAAATTGAATACCTCGATTCAGCGCCGGCGAGATTCGGGAGATTCGTACACGAGATGATCGGATTGCGAAATTGATTAAACCTTAGCCGGGGAGGTTGTCAAGGGGACTGGGATTAGTTTCACTGGGATCGTTGAAAAAAAAGGGCAACCGATGCAAGTGTGTGTGTGCGAATTGACATTAGTTGTCTCAAATTCCAAACCATCGAAAGCATCCATGTGCATCGAAACTTCGCTTGTTCATGGTCTTATGGGGGTTTCACGGTGCTTTTCGCGTAATCAATCTAATCTCTATATGTAGACACTGACCGTAAGCAACGTAACAACATAAGGTTCTTCCTAATCAGCATGAAATATATCAGACAGCTTATAGCGCGGAAAACGCTTAACAGGAAGTAGTTGAACTGATTATTTGCGTGTCAGGATTCATGTATCTTTGCCATTCCTACGATTGCTTAAATATTTTTCAAAAACTAACTTTATTAAAATCAGAGTAAGGACTATCATATAATACAGCTTCATACAAGAAAGGTAATACAATTTTGGTTTCCAACAAGAAATATCACGGCTAGTTTTAAATGCTTTACGAGTATAGCTCAGCAAATAAATCTAATAGAAGCCTTAGGAAAATTTTCAAATGTTTCCAAAAACGTTAGATCTTTGATGACAACTTCAATTGTTGAATTAAAAATCCTACTTATTTCGATTTCTAATTTAAAAACACACCAAGTTCTTTTGACCACTTCAACGGGTTTTAATGCCCTTATCAGACGAGGATTTTATCTGTCATCTTTGCCCAGACTTTTACTGCCAAAGTAGGCTCTGGCAGGGTGTTTGACATAAAAATGATATCCGCTCGTGTAATAACGCAAAGTTCCACAAAATGGAGTTATTTGATCATTTTCATGTTTGAATTTAACGTTTTGTTTGTTCTAGAGCAGGGATGTCAAACATACGGCCCGCGGGCCACATCCGGCCCGCAAGAACATCGGATCCGGCCCGCGGCCCCTTTGAAGCAATACATCGAATGTTTGGATCTTTGAGTATTAGCTTTTGTATGAATAGCCAAATGTTTTTTGGTGAATTGAATGAATTGCAAAAGAACTGAATGAACTTCAATTCAAACAATTTCTTTAAGAAAGTGATATACAACTTTGATACACAACACGCCGATATATTGCGTTTGACAAGAGCAAAACATTCACATAGATTTTCGAGACAAGCGAATAAATAGTGATATAATAAATACAAAACAAACGTCATGACCTACAAGAGCATTTTAAATAAAATAACAGATGTGGAGCAATAAGTTAGCTGTGATAATAATGCACATTTACTTATTTGATATCTTAAATTTACTAAAAATCAAAATGCACAATAGTGTTAAAGCAACCTTATCTTTTACTGAAAGTTGTAAATTTTATAAAAAGTAATATAATATTTAAAAAATTTGAAGGTGTTAAACACGATTGAATGTTTGGATCAAACCACACTGATAAGAACATATTTTCATCAATCCAATCAATTATATGGTTTGGCCCGCGAACCTATTTTGGGCGGAAATGCGGCCCGCGAGGTGAAACGAGTTTGACACCACTGTTCTAGAGTAATGAACAAAATCTGTTGCAAACAACAGAGCAAAAAATAAACAAATCGCCACTTTGACATATAAATTTCAGTCGAAAGAAAATCGGAACCGGTCGTGCCCAGTTCCGATTTTGAGGAAGGAATGTATCTGTCAAACGCGTTTGGCAGAAAACTTCTGGAAAAATATGACAGATACATTCCTCGTCTTATAAGGGTATAAAGAAGAAAATTTAGCAAATTGACGATAAAAAATCTTATGTAGAAATGAGTTTTACATGCAGAGACTGTAAAACTAACCAGAATATTGGTTTTTGGAAAAGAAATATTGTATTATGGAATTGATAAGTATTATCCTTACTACTGCCTGTATAACCAGGTTTAAGTACTTATCGAGCATTCAGTTAATTATCAGGAATTGGCGCATTCGACCAGCTTTGTACCGAAATTTATGCCTCCTGCCTCACCGTTATTGGATTTGGCGCGAAGTAGAAAGTCTTTCTGATTGAACAGTTTAATTTACCTACTGCCAAGCCTCTCAAATCCTCGGTACGCTCGTTTCTGTTGGCAGCCGGAAGGTTATAATTAAAATGTACAATCTGTGTGCCAACCGTTCGACATTCGTCAACGAAACCTGATTGGAGTGGATATCCTTACGGGGATTGCCGTCTCCGCATCGGCCGTGTCCCCCTGATAGGTGCCCAGAGTGGAGGCAGGTTGGACCAGAATCAGGTCACATCACCCCACCGGTGGAAAGCGGAATGTATCCGACCGGTGCAGCGTACCGCCAGAAATCAATTTACTTAGCGCATTCGCGCGCACCAGTAAGAGACTTTATGCACCCGTTCTCTGTGATTGGATTAGTGTCGTCCCTGCCTCCACAGATTCTTGCCCCCCTTTGTTCCTTTCGCTCGGTTCCGTTCCATTGGAGCTGTGTGTTTCTGCCGCAGTTTCCATTACGCTAAGCGTTTTCTATCACCATTAAGAGGGAAGGCCCGCCGGGGAAGGTTGAAGCTCACTCGCAGGGAAACGGGCGAAGCAAACCGTTGCATTTCGCACGACACCGTGAGCCACCGAATCATGCAAACACCGTTCCGACCGAACCGAACCTCGAAGGATAATGAAGAAAAAAGGGCTTTCCAGATTCCCGGCCACGACAGTTAGCGACCGGAAGCGGTGTTCCCAATTTCGTTCGATTGCATGTTTACACTCTGCCGGCAGGAATTAACCACTCTCCAGGCCACGGTTTCCTGCCCTCGGACCGGTACCCGGTTTGCCCGGAAAAACACACCGGCACCGTTTCGGCACATTTTTGGCAGCGATTCTAATTTGCCGGCCGAAACATCGGCGGCATCGATAATTTGATTGTACGTCGCGCGAAACCGGGTGAAAACGCGATAGTGTCAACGTTTGCGAACTCACCAGGGGCGGAGGGGGGAGGGGGAACCTCTCCTTTTCCGGTCCGAGGAAATCAATACTCACGACACGGGGGGTTTGTTCGCCCAATCGGGTGCATTTTCCGAGTGACGAGGGAAAAGAAATGAAACGTTCGAGCGAAGTACGTAATTCAATCGGAGGCAAATTTCATTCACAATTCGCGTTGCGTGATTGTATCGTTACCTTTCTGATGATGAAAGTAGAAAAATCAAATAGAAGACGGCGGAAACTATGAGCAAATTTGGCAAGGTTTGTTCACCTTCCTTGCAGGCCGGGTGTCCTAGTTTCGCTAGAGCATGCAAAGAAAGGCATAATTATAGAACTGGAATTTATTGATTCAAACAAAACTTAAAACTTTTTCCAAAGGATACGAATCTCTTGAAAGTGTCTGACCATCATTGATTACATTAAAGAACATAAGGAAGTTTAGCATGAACTTTAAAAAAAAAAAAAGATTTTTCACTTCAACTTTTCGCTTCAAGTGAAACTCAAATATCTTAAACCAGCGAGCCATAAATTACGTAACAATTACTCATTTATCTCGAGCCCTAAACGCCTCTCGACAATGGCAACATTTCCAGAATTCTCATGTCAAGTGGGAACTTCATGCTTCCACTCTTTGCGCCTAACTACTTCACTCATCACCAAAGGTTGGCATTTCGCTTGTTTCGCTTCAGAAAAAAAGGTAAAGGCAAAAAATCTCCTCCTGATCCAAAAGTACAGCAGTGGTAGCATTCGCCTGTACAAGCCTGGGGAATGCTCTTTTTTTTGTCCCCTTTTGCGCACGATTAACGTCGTAAAGAGTGTGCCCTCTTCATGAGCGAAGGAAGCAAAGTGGGGGTGCAAAATTAAAAGTTAGAAAAAAAGAATGCAAGTGAAGACGGACATGCCAGAGCGTGTGGAGAGCGCTGGAAAAAAGGAGGATGAAAATGAAGAAAACGAGGAGAAAAAAAAGTCCTGAAATGAGGTTGGTGCACACTCTTGCATGCACCAGAGGAACGTTATTAATGCCAGCTGACGGGTAGACAAAGGGGAGTTTAACATGCATGCAGCCGGAGAAGTGGCGCCGAGTGGAAATCATCGGGACCATGCGCTTGGATAATGCAAGACGAACCCACGAGCGGGCGAAAATCAGAGTAAAAAAGGGGCTGCAAAAAATACAAGAAGAAAGGAAGCGTAAAGTATTTCAATACCACGAGCGTGAGCTTGAATACCACCGAAGTGGTACTCCAGCGGCGCCACTCCACAATGCCAAACGGATGGCACTTTGCGGCAATTCATGCGCCAAGATAAGCGAGATTGGAGTGAAACACACAAAACATGAAAAAAAATCCATACTTTAGACACGAAGAAGTTAAAGTTGGGAAAAAAAACACTAGGATCCTTCTGATAGCTCCCACTTTTCGCGAAGATAAGGTCACACGTGAAAAGTGAAATATGCTCTACAGCTTGTGCCACCGACTTACATCCTTCCAGCTTCAAAGGGCACGGGGGAATGTGCGCCCGAAAAGGGTGTGCGGGGCGAGATTGTGCTAGTTTTCTTGGATTAGATTTTCCATTGCAGTAACACTTTGCGGTGCATGAAATGAACCTCTCTTTCGCCCGCTTTCGATCGACGGTCCGATTTATCGCCACCCGCGTGGGGGGGATTCACTTTAACGACCTAATTGCGAAGCGAGTGGAGAATAATTTATTCCGCACGTGAACTTGCAAAAGGAACGAGCATGCATTCCAAGCGCGCGGGAAATGCAACGAAAGGAAAAATAAAGTGCATCCGCAGAGTAGCATAAATAGACGGACCGACCTTTCCCTAACTACAACCGAAGGATGGGGTTTTTTTTGTTGTTGTTTGTTTGTTGAGGGAAGTGTTTTGCGCCACGCCACGCTACAATAAAACCAGGCCACAACAATTGACCCTGACCTTACCAAAATGGGAGGAGGGAGGGTAGCGGTGATTATGATGATGCAACCGTCCGAAGCTGGCGAGAAACACGCTTGATTGAAGTACACTTTCACCTTCCCACCAGCCAGGTGGGCGGAACGGAATGAATACACACATCGTACCGGACCGAAAACGAAAAGCGGAAACATAAATCCCCGTTCAGCAGGACCTTCCGGTCGTTAGCATATTCGGCTGCTAGCGTGGGTCATGTTTTTGCGCGCGGTTTGATGGGCACTTCTGAGAGGTAGGAAGGAAACGTGAAAAGGAAAAGGAAAGTTGAGAATGATAAGAGGGTACAGGTAAAAAAAAGGAAGTGGAACGTGAACGAGGGCAAGGGTCGAATTTGAGGTCTTTTGGGTGCTTTATGTGGGATCATTCGGGGCTGACGAGGTCAAGCGTTCATACGTTGTTTAAATGACTCTCGACAATTTAAAGTTAAATACCAATTTTAAATAAAAGTTTTAAAATGTTTTCATCCAGCAAATGCCACGGTTTTTCCACGTGACCGAATAACGCCCAAACATTTTTCCATTCCATTTTGTAGATCGTACGAAATCGGTTTTGCCCTGCACTCTGCCCGGGTCAGCAGTTAACTGCGCCATTTTCTCCTGCTGGGAGGCAACGACGGTGACGGTGGAAAATTGACCATTGAACTATAAATAAGATCCCACCATCCGGAACCTTAACTCACCGGGACCCGCATACACATTTTCCACCTTGCGGACAACGTAATGCGCTGCACAAATGCACCGCTGTCCACTCGCGGGATCGGGGAAGGTGGGCGGGTATGTGGGGTGCGAAGGGAATGCAATTTATGCTACCGCTACTTATCTTTCGACATGCAGAATGCAACTGTTTTGCATATGTGGGGGCCGAAATCGTTTCGTAACGCGTCGTTGTCCGTTACAAGCAACCTGCCTGAAGGACCTTAGTCCACGTACGGAAAATTGGGCAAAAGGTAAAGCAAAGTGTAGGGAAAAGCGGGGGAAAAGAACGAATAAAGAGTGGTCGCCTTTTTTTCACGCCACTGCTCATACCTGCATGCCGCAAAATAGTGGATCGTTTTTCATCCGGAAGGTCGAGCAGGAAACGGTTCATGGTGCGGGGGGAGAAAAAGCGAACGAATAAAAAGATAGGTAAGCAAAGATATGGCAAAGCTTTCACAAACGAACCCATACGCCCGGACTGACCACGACCTCGATCTTTCCGCAGAAACCAACCAGCGTAACATTAATTCCGAGAAGAAAAGAAAACAAATCTGTGGCTTACTTTCGCTCGGCGCTTATTTTCCTTTTCTTCAACCCGCATATCTTGCAGCGGAGCGGAATGCAATCAAAGGAGTAAGAGTGTGTACCGTTTCGGTTATCTTTCACGTGGCACTCTCTTTAATATGGAAATGGTTTTCCCTTGTCAACACCTGACATGTCATGTTTCATGCAACGGAATGGGAAATCGGAGTTCCGAAGCGCGACAGAAGCGGGTCGCATTTTTGATGAAAAGATTAAACTTAAATTGAAGTTCCATGGACCGAAGTGCTATCTTTGTGATCATCTTAGTTAATTAAATTCATATAATACTCGTTGTCAAAACTGATACCCTGTCTCTAATGTTAAAATACGTTATTCGAACTATAAACACAAATATTCAATTTTTTCAGTCACAAATAAAACAACTAACAAACCCATGATGCGATTTTTCACTTTACGGAAAACAAGCCCGCCTTGTCTTAGCACTCGCTCCCGCTCGGCTCCATTTGAATACAATTTCCCGACCGAACCAATTTGCCCACAATCTGCATGACCGTACATCATGCCACGGCTGTCGGCACTCCCAGCCCGACCCTGCCAGGGCGACACACAATAGCAAAAATGCAGATAAGCTTGGCCGCTTCGTTCTTTCCTCGGCTGTTTAATTGAAAAAATGACACTTCAGAATAATGGCACCACTATCGCGCGAATCTGTCGGAGAGATGAGGGGAAAAAAGCAATTCAAAGTGGAAGAGTGTATAGAAAACAAATGAAGAAAAGTTCGGTTCTTCGCACAATCGTCATCATCCTTCCAGCGCGTCGCGCTGGCCTGTCCATCGCTAAGACGCATTATGGAGATTTTCCCACGGTCATTTCATATTCCGCCGGCATTGTTGCGGAAGGTTAAAGTGTCGGGTATAAAATATTCATTCGATGCTTAATCCGGTAGTTTTTTGTTGTTTTCCTTTTGTTTGGCAGCAAAAATTGTTATTGCCTGGATCAAATTTGTTCTATCAACAACTGGACTTGCTTTTCCGACAATGTGTGTAAAGGGAAATAATAAGTTTTACTTATCATAGCTCTTTTCAATTAAATAACATACAACGCAGAGGGGGACCATAGGGTAAGCAAACTAAGCAGCTGATTGGGGTCTCGAGTTATTTTTTATTTAATATTGGAATTATTTTTATTATTTTGCATCAAAGTTGCTTGATTTATCAAATGCGTAATTTGGTTTTGGGTTAAAATATTACATTGATGCACAAATATAAATTAAAGAGATCGCTGTAAAGATTTGATTAAAGAAAAGAAAAATATTCAGAACAGTTTAAGGATAATGGACATTGATTAGAAAAAGTAATGTTCAGAACATTTCCAAATGAAATATTTTGCTTGACATTATTGGTCCTTTTTTCAAACAGACCACCGTCAAGGTCTATTTTAAAACATCTAAAAAAATGTTGAAATAAAAAATAACAAAATAAATTACTTGAAAAGTTATTAATGGTTTCGCTTGAAAAAAGGGTCTAAATAATGAAACATAAAACTGAAATGGTGAATGTTTTGTATGTTTTTGGGGCCTTCAACTTAAAGCTGCTTGAGGCCCTCAGAACGCTTAATACGTCTCCGATACAACGTATACTAAAAACTTTCACAGATTCATTAGATGCATTGTTTTAAATAAATAAAAAAAAACAGTTGTATTCGAATACATCCGTTAAAAAACAATACATAGAACAAACGACCCAAGTCACATTCATCTTTTCCAGCAAAGCGCTCGCATAACCATACAAAAAGAAACTATTATTATGTTAGCGCTACTGCCAAATAATCGCCTGGATTTCCTTTATCTCATGGACCAAACTTCATACAATGGAACCGAAACAAACTCATATATTTCTTCATCGAACTTCCCAACCCCATACTCAACGGGATGCATACATTTCAACCCATGCGAAAGAAAGGCAAAATCGAACGGGAAACGGGAAAAACACCATCCAAACCGAAACGGCAGAAGCGCAAAGAACCGCTGGCCGAACAAAGAAGAGCCAGTTGTAGAGTATCGATTTTATTCTGACCCAATTATCCAATATTTTCTGCCGCGCTCCCTTATGCTTGTATAGATGTCGAGGAAAAGCGACCCGAACCGGGGGACGGTGTGGGGAAAATGGGATGTTAGGGGGATACGACAAGCGATTTCGTTTGACTCATCGAGCGGACGATGTGATATGCATGTGTGATGATTGATTTTCCAACCCGTCCAGATCATCGCTCCGTTGAAGTTCGAAGGAATCACTTGCTTTCTTTTCGATCCCGCGACGGAAAACTTTCCCCCGGCGGTTTTGGGCATATCTGCCGTCGACAGCTAATGACAACATGTTCGAGAGCTTCGTGGCAGCTATCGTGCGAAATATATACACCACGGGGAACTGCTTCAAATCGCTGTCAGCTTCTTCTTTTTCCCCCCCGCCATGACTCAGCTCGACAAGAAGCAAATGTCTCTGATCCAACAAACCGGCTTGGAGAAGTTTGTGGGTTCGGAAATCCTGCCTGTGAAAAGTCAGCCCGGTCTCGCAGCAGCTGGCGTAGTTTCGGAGGAAATTTTCCTTCCCTCCGTCGCATCGAATGTCATTCAACCGACTGGAAGGAAAGCGTACTGCCACAATCCACCGGTGGTGGGCTTTATCGTGCAGATGCAACGGTTTATCTTGGGGCCGGTTTGCCGGTTTGGAGAACGAATTTTCATCGAAAGGATCTTCCCATCGTTCCGCCGGAGCGCCCGGAGATAAAGTATCGTTTATCCGTATCAGTTGGTCGGACGTACTGAGTAAGGCAAAAGCGAGAAGAAACGTCACCCGGTACGGTAAAGTCGTCGCCATTCCTTTATCCTTGGCCTCGGGCAGGATGCGATACCTGCGGCTTCAACGTCCTGGGGATCACCTCGGGGTCGGTTGACTGCTTTTATGAAAAGCACACGTAAAGCTAATACCCGAATAAAGTCGTTCGGTTAAATTTCGTCTTCTCGAGCGGCAAAAGAGAATTACCCACAAGAAAGGCGCCTCAACTGCGTTCGCTCGGACAAAGCTCCGGGAAGTAAAAAGCCACACCGAGCAGCGGGACAACACCGGGGGGTTTTGTCGCTTAACCAGAGATAAAAACTTTCCCCACCGTGACCGGGACGTTTCGGAAACAGCGTGGAGGAAAAGGTACCGGAGTAAAGATATGAATTTATCAAAAACCCTCCACTTTCCATCGGAGTGGCGCGATACGAAGGAACGAAAGGGAGAACGAAATGAAATTCCATATTTTCCTCCGGTTCATTTAGTCGACATTCGACACTCACACAAACGAATCGAACGATCAAATCCTTCACTCGAGCAAAAACTTTCACTCCCGGTGTCCCGTCCGTCCGGCTTTTCTTCGATGAAAAACATGAGAAAACAAAAAACCCCGCTTGGCCGAAACAAGACTGCGCATGATTGTGGTGGTGGTGCGTGCATGATGACCGAACGGGAAAATGGCATAGAAAATCCGCACGCAAACACAGACGCAAACACACAAACACCACCAAGCGCCAGCGGGAAGGATGACACCGCACGAGAACGCCACTCCGGAACAAAGGAAAATTCCACCCGAGTAAGAATAATGCGACGCACTCGAACGTAATGAGGAAAAGGAAAGGCAGAAATTCCCATTTTTCCTCGGCTACCGAAATTTCCCAGCGCCGGTGGTGAAAGTTTTTCGCCGGCTGCAAAATCTTCGGGAGCACAGGGTTTTTGTTTGGTCGCCAAGACGCCCGAAGAACTGATGAACCGTTACCTAGCGCCTTAAGGAAAAAATTATACCCGGAAAAACTCGCTCGCCTTGCGTTCCACCACGCGCCACGGTGGTACACTATTTGTTTAGGATTTTACGCTCCGTTACGGTTTCATTGTTGAGGAAGCGTAAAAGTTACCACCGGCCAGCGTCGTTCGGCGTTCCAACTTTCACCTTCCTGTGGCAGATTCCTGCCGGTTTACCGTTCCGTGTGTCCGACCAAGTTTTCTTCTGTGCACCATTTTACTACCGTGCCATCGAGCTACCGTTGAGACGGTAAGCTGAGCTAAGCTCGTTAGCTTCTTAGGTAAACTTAGTGCTTCTCTGGTGGTAAACTTGAAAGGCCACACCGAGGTCGAAACTGTCTCCAAGAAGTTTCCCTGGATGGTCATGCATTATTTTGAATAAAATTCTTCGTACCCGGAAGTGTTTTGAAGGCGTATTTTATACACTTAGTTGATTTATTTACTTATTTCATGAAAGAGTTTTTTCTAAGCTTGTTTGGTAAGTTAAAACTGTTTGGTTTCATTTTTATCGTCTCACATAATTGTTTTGACAATTTTTCAATTCCAATAAACAATTCTTCAAGGTAATTATATCTACTTTGTTTTACTTTTTGATTTATAACGCACTTAAACCGTTCATTTTAACTTTAATATCCATACTTAAACCAGTTTCGGAGGTCAAAATTTCCCCAAATTACATCGCCATAAACATTCCCTTCCCGAAAAACGAATGGCTGCTCTCTAAAAATTCCAACGGCCACTCACTGGAACAATAAAACATGCCTCATCCTTTCGGTCATCATAATATATATTTTTATGCTTCTCATAGCTTCCGTCTGAGGGAGGGGGGAAAAAGACATTGATCGCCATCGCTTTGTTCCGTGCGCACAATGGCACTGCAAGAATGTCCCATCCCGAGAAGTGTTGGCGGAAATAATGACATTAATATTTGGGAAATTTGTGGAGCAGTCATCCCGCGAAAGTGGTGGTGGGGTGTGGGGCGAAAAGAGAACCCCACTCAAGCACAGGCCGTTGAGTGTTGAACTAAATATTATGAGAGCATTTTTTCTTATCTGTCCTAAACCACTATCACTGGGTTTTTTTATTCGTCCTTTCTTCAACTCTTTGGCACACGAAAGATGAATGAACAATGTGCAGTCGTCGAATGTCACACGATGTCACCACGATGTGCCAGCCCACGGCCCTGTATTCTGTCCTGAAAAACTATGTGGTTTCACGGAAATCGCTTCCTTTTTTTTCCTTTGCAAATGAGCACATCAGTTCGCTAGTGTTTGATAGCGAAAGAGAGGGGAAAAAGGGAACGGCGAACAATGATCTAGTAGCGCCAATGGTGTCACAAAACCGCGAGACACAATTGCCATCGAACGCTTGCGGCAAATTTGAGCGGAAGAAAAAGGGGACATGAAAATGTCAAAAAAAAACCCCGGAAAAACTATCACGACAAAAACCCTCCCCTCCGGGGCGGTCGGGTATCCTCGGACAGAGAGACAATTGCACGCGCCGACCGAGTCTACCGATGGAACCGAATTAAAATGAATGCCCTCGCGTACCGGGGGTAACGGCCTGGAAGGAGTGTCAGTTGACGTTTGACAGTTGGAAAATAAATAATCCATAGTGCCCCCCAACTTTCCAACGTACCTCGAACTCTGGCTGTGGTTTCGTTTTATCACGTTCGCTAACGCTATAGCGGCCAAATGGATTGTATACAGCACGAATGCTGTGTCCATTCAGAAACTGTGGCGCTTTTTCGCACGGCACTAAAGAAGACTAGTTTTGTGGCGAGGCACTTGATTAATTAATCAGATTCAACGACCAGAGCGGCGTGAAGAATAGTGTTTGGCAAATACCAAAAAGACACCTCGCGTAAAAAGCATTAAATAGGAAGGGAAAAAATAAGCGGGTGAGAAGAGATAAAAACTCCAATAAAATTATACACTGTTGTTAATTATTTGCTTTAATCCTTTAACTCGTTTTAGAGCCACTTAAAGATGACTTAATTTCAATACATAAAAGCTCTAAACAAAAACTTTGCTTCGTCATCTAATATGAACGGAGAAAGAGAATTTTTATAGCTCAAACATTCGAAAACAAATTGTTTAATCTCATGTAAAAAACGGTTTGCTAACGGGCTTCTAAATAATTATTTTTTTAGCATAAATTAATATATTTCAGTAAACTAGTTAAAAGAAAAAATCAATCAATTTTTGTCTTCCATACAAGAAATATTGACAATAATGAAATTCTTCTCAGCTTCCTATTTACGCCTCAAAATCACCACAGACAGCTAACCAACCGCTCTAAACGTGACAGCTTTTCGTAAAACTCTGTCCCGTAAGAAACCGTTCCGTAACCAGTTGTGGTCGTCCCTTATCTGCCCCCCCCCCCCCCCCCTCTCACCCGCATCGGCGGCAACGGAAGCATAATTTTCCAATTTATCAACTTCATCCGCTTCGGCCTCCCTTTTGCCGAACTTTCGGCCTCATTTGTCAACAACCGGGCGCCTCCATTGACTCGGTCCAGCCTCGGGCTAGCCGTGTGATGGATTTTACTCACCACGTCCGGACACATACAAACATACACACACACATACTCTAACAAAAATCGATCATCACGTTTCGCTTCGGATCCCGTTCCCCTGGTTCAATTTACAATTTTACAGTTCAATTGAAATAGTATGGGTTTGGGTGTGTTTTTTTAGTTCGATGTGAAATCCTACACCACGACCGCTGCTCCATTATACTGCACTAATTTCATTATTTTCCCATCGAGATGACCCGAACCAGTGGTGACAAATATTTCACTCGCATGAAACGCATCGGGCAGGAATGGCGAGGAATGGGGAGGAAGCCCCAGTTCGAAACCCGTTTTCAGCTGACTACAGTTAATACTATTTGTGCAGAATTCGGACAGTTTGATTGTGGGTCGGATAAAATATGCATGCTACGTGGCGTACGTGGTCGCTCGGTGGCATTCGGTGTCGGAAAATTTGTGAAATGAAAAGTGCACAATCGGATCGGGAAGCGTCCTACCGGTCAAATGGTGGAAATTGTATTTCGATTTGAGCGTCTTCAATGGTGTGCGAATTGTGGACAGTCAATAAATTGCAGACTTTGCGTTAAAATATAATCCGCTCAGGAGGAAATGGGACGAAGAGGATACATTTGAACTAATTTCTTGTAGAATGGCGCTTATCAAAATGTAATTTAAGTCATTATCTTTTTGAAGGATGAAAACGAGCACTTGTTCATACACAATAATAAGGTTATAAAAACTAGATAAATTATTGACCGTCATACAACAGAAAGTGAACAATTTTAATAATTTTATATCATCATCAAAACTTTCATGAATCTTCCACTATCCTCCATACTAAACACGATTCAAACAACATAAAAGGTAGCAAATTACTACACATGTTCACTTCTTCCCACTATCGCCCGCTCCGAAATCGAATGAATTCCCAAACTAGCCACATATCGATTGCGTAGATTAATTACATAAATAACCCGAAGTCTCTCATTTGTTGCTGCATTCCCATTTTAATCGCACATCCATTTTCTGTACGTTGTCGTATTTCCATCCGACGCTAACGAATGGACCGGCCAAAGAAACTGCCAGCTGCGTGCTTAATAAAATTCTTTATCAATTTATGGACCCCATAAAACAGCTTATCAATAGGCGCTACAACTGGTGGCACGCAACGAGCCCGGCGCGAGCTCTCAATATACATGCACTTTACCCTCCGCACGAAGGGACAGTGCGGGGTCGCTTTACCGCTCCTAGAAGCTCACAAAACACAAAGACCTAGCGCTTGTACCGCGCGTGGTCTCGTAAAAGAAACACGTCCCTTTTCCGACCGGCGGCCACCAACTTGGGCCTCCGATCGTTTCCCTTTTGTCAGCGGGCAAAAATTATTACCACCAATTTCCGGTCGAGCTAGCACAAATCACTGCGAGCGGGACAGCCCACCAGCGAGCTCGGGGCAACCCGTACGCGACCGTACGTGAAACCCCGTCGAATCCTGCCAATTCCGGTCATTAGGCTTCCGAATTCGATCGCAAATCGGTTCCCTCGGTCCGGTCGGCAGGAAATCAATTCCACGCTCGCTCGTTTCGATTCTTCGCGGAAACGCGGAAAGAAGTAACGCCACCGAACATCGTGGCACTAAAAGGGGTTTGTCGTCCGTCCACCGTTCCAACTCTACCCTTTCCAACGTGCCGCACGGAGTCTTGTTTAAGACCTTTTAGTGAAAAATGAGACATAACGCACGCATGCCGCATGGAAACGTGTCACCTTTCTTTCACTTGGCTACCGCAGCCAAATCGAATCGAAACAAAGACCAGGCGTCTCCATCGGCAGGCGGAAAAAAAGGTACATCGTGTGACTGATGCGCGGTTTTTATAGGTAACTTTTTTCCTCGTTCGTCCTCGAGCCAGAAGGTTTGGATAAAACGATATCACTCATCGATCAGCGGCAGGCAGAAAATATAGCATCCCTAAACATAATACCCCGGACAAAGTAATCGCTTTTATTACGCCATTTTTGTGGGGTTTCTTTTCCCTGTTCCTTGTCCAAACGGGGCACCCGGATAGGGAGGCGTGCATTTGATCGTGTTGGTTGCAATAAAACAGTAAGAAAACCACCAATACAATCAAGGTATACCCTGGCCACCAACTTTTATGGGGAAGGAATCAGTGGTGTTTGTGGAAAACGAGCTGGAGGGAAAGAAAGAATGCGAAACCGATCGAACACGTTTTACGCCCGCAGGACGATGACACAGCCAGAAACCGCAGCTCATCACGATTCTTTTTTCTATCACGATCACAAAATATGCTCTTTCCATCGTAGGGTGTCGGAAAATGGCCACCAGATGGGAGGCGTCTGCGCCATTCCGCGGTGGCACAAATTATTTCTTATCAAATATCAATTATGTCCACCCTTCGGAAGGGGGATCGGACGAATCGAATCGTGACGCATCAATCTCCGAAATACCATCACCACCCCAAAATCGTGGTAGCACCGCGGGAAGAAAACTATGACGTGACAGGCGAACGATGGTGCATGGTGTCCCATTTAGTCATCGCCATAATGTTATCGATTCCCATTTGCGGCACCCGGTTTCAGTGGTATCGTTTGATCATAAAAATTAGTTAACGAAAATAGAAGTCTCCCTGCTCGTGTAACGGGTTTCATAATAGTTTTCGATGTCAGGGGAAAAATAAATCTAGGAAACGTTCTTCTACCCGGGTTTCTCGCTTATTATTTATTTGCCTTTCACAACTTAACATGTAAGAGGATAATGCGGATAATTTACAATTACTATTCAATTGTCGACCACTCTTTACCTTCTCGCAGTATATTTTTTTCTCAACCCTCGAATTTTCCCTACCAAGTGTAGAAAAAAGTCGTGTCTCCCAAAAGGGCGAAGGAAAACGGCTAACAAAAATAAAAAACACACCGCCATAACTCATGATCATAACTTTGTCACGTCCTTTTGTCCGCGGACCGCATTGTTCCTCTTCTGCGCATAAAACCGCATTTGAAATCGTAAACTTTCCGGGCCCGAGCGTTTCCGTCACCGCGTACCGTCCTGGGACATTGTCTCGTATTTATCAGGAATAAAATATAACGAAACCCTAACCGCGCTAAACCATAACGAGGTGAACTGGAAGACAATGGAGAAACAAAACAAATCATCACAATACTCAACCCCTACTTGTCGGAAGGAATTTCTTCGTATCCCTTTGATGTGCTCAATGTTTGCCCAATTACCTTCAATTGGGAGTCGCTTTGGGTTTACGAGCCTAAGGTATGATTGAATTACGACGATCGTCTTTATTTAAAAACAACTTTGCGAAACGAATGTTAAATTTTAGCTGTCATTAACCATAACCAATTTTTTTCTAATAAAAAAAAGCATTTCGTTTGTATAAAAATAAAAAATCCTGCACTAAAAGAAAACTTCACGAAAAAAGTTGCATGCTTTCTGAACCGAGTAACAGCTAGCCGGGTTCACAAGCTATCACATAAAACCAACTCGACAGCAAAAATCTATACATCATCAGCGCTGTTGCTGCATTGTTAAAAGTTCATCATAAATCTTCCGGAATAGCTGTTGCAAAATGTGCTATCCCAAACTTTATCATGCAAGTGGAAGGAAGAAGAAAAAATCACAACGTAAAACATATATACACACACACATCACGGGTCAGATCGATAAAAGAAATCAAGCCAATCTTTTCGCTAGAACTTTTGTATCAACTTGTTGAAAAACGAGCTGGCCAGCAAGTGACAGTGGGTCCCTCCAGTCAACCGTCCAACCGAACGTTACTAAAACTTCGACGTTTGACTCGCGTGGCACGGATAATAACGCCGCTGCTCTTCTTGGTGGCTCTCGTATGCTTTACGATACATCCGACCCCGCCCGGAATCACGCCGGCTCGTACAGCAAACAACGCGCCCGCCAGCTAGTGCGCCATAAAAACGGGCCGGATTTCCGACATAATTTAATTAATTATATTTTATTACTCTTAGCCCGCTCTTCTTGCTATGGGAAGGAAGCTTTTTCTTTCTTGCTCTTCTAATGGACGTGTTTTTTTATCTCTCTGTTCTTCCGTTTCTTCTCTTCCACAGTTCCACGTGCGTTTCGTAATCCAGTGGCACACCGTCAAGGACTCGTCAAAGAGAAACACAGTGATTTGAGACATAAAAAAGACCGGGACTTTGAAAACTCTCGTCCCTTAAACCCAACAGCGGCGTCAATCAGAAAAACCGCTCCGTTAGGGGATCAGTTCGTACTTTTTTTTTCCCGGTTTCCTAGCCGCCGAAAAGCATTTCCCGAAATACCACCAACACCAGGTGACTGCGGCCCTGTCACCCCCTCACGACCCCCCGGGAAGGATGGAACTCTCGCGGATAAAAGCCCTTTACTGTGGCATCATATTTCAGCTGCTGTTTACCCTCGCTCTACCGCTGCCCTACACAAGTGAGTATCGCCCTCGGTCTGTCTGTCTGTTTGCCTGTGTTCCTTCCCATTCCTTTCTCCTCCAACTGAACTACTTTTCCGGTTGCTTATCAGAAAGCAGACCAGAACACAAAAATCCCAATCCTCCCTACGTGTCGGTTGATTGATTGAACCCACCAGCAACCGATCCAAACCGATACCGAACATTCCCGTTCCACAACCACGAAAAACACGAATGAACAATTTTCCACGTGCGGAAAACAACAAAAATGAGGAAAAAGGAACTACAAACGGCGGTAGAAGTGAAATTCCTTGGGGAAGCGTTGTGAAAGTTACTTTGTAACACGATTTACCTCGCGTGGCCGGAAGGTTGACAGAAATTTGCCACTTTTATTTATTGCCTTCTAATGATCCATGAAATGAGCTTTTCGTGTGAGCGAGACGGGCGGGTTGGGGTTGGGGGTGGAGGGGAGTTTTTCGCCTCCCTCCCCTCCATTGGCATAGCAGACAATCGGACGGCCCAGTTTGATCCATTTCCGTGATCGGTCGGAGGTCATATCCGGAAGAGAGGGGGTTTCTTGATTTTTATAGCACGAAAATGAGGCACCCAGCAGAGTTGTGTTGGTTTATTTGTGGGAAAACTCACGTGGTGAATTGAATGTTGTTATAATTTAAGTAGAAATTTGATGAACGCAAGGTTCCGTTATTAATTCTTGAATTGAAAGTAATTTATATCATCCCTCGTTTATGTTTGAAAACCCATCATAACTCTACTGATGAATTTCAAACCAGTAAACATAACGATAAAAAATGAGTAAATAATGAACAAATTTAAATTTGAACAAAGAAATTTAATTTAATTTACAGTAAGTTATTTATTCTAAACAATATTTGATGATTGAAAAGAGTTCAAATTACCCCTCTTTTATGTTTTAAAACCAATGATAGTTCTATTGATAAATGTGAATCCACAAAATATTAAGCTCAAACATATAATTTTACACACAATGAATATAATATAATGTAACTGAGTAGTCAACAAATCAACTAGCTTGTATTGCTTTATCTAGAAGCTCTCATAAAAATAACCAACTAATGGACGATTGTTTTCCACTGGAATGTTTAATTACATTTGACCAACTTTCTGTCATCTTCCCCTTCCAAGCGGGCGATGATGCCAGTGTCAATTAGTTGCTGTAGCACAAAATAGCATTCCTAGAATATTTGGCAACGCACTCTCGAGCCGCAATTGAGCGTCAATGGCATCTATTTGTGCTTTTTCCCACACCCATGATCGTGCAGCATGGAGGAAAGTACGGTCTGTACGTACGGTTTGCCAGCCAATATTCGCCTTCCGTATCGTCGTTTTCGATGGAGGCAAAAATTGCAAAGGAATATCCTAGTGGTTACAACCAGCCAAAGCCGGTCGGCTAACGATCACCCACGAGAGTACGGACCGGCATCGAGGGGACAGCGGGACTGGGTAGACTGACTGACAGGCGTTTAGTGTGTCTGTGTGTGTGTGTGTGTGTGTGTGTGTGTGTGTGTTCGTGGGAAGCAATCGCAAACGTTGGCTCAAAGCCCGACCCAAAATTGCCAGTGAACGGAAGGAGCAAATCCGAGAATGCAAAGGATTCAAATAGGAAATCGACATTCAGCTCGGAAGGAAATGCCGAAGAAAAAGCAACCAGAAATATGTGGCCAAAATTTGTATGCACATCGATGTGCAACAGGGTGACACACACACACACACACACATAGTCAGTGAAAGCAATAGGATCTTTAGTTCCGAAACAGCGGGTCGCTTGGGTATCAACTCACACACAGCCACAACAAGGAAGGTTCAGCCAGACCGGGATCGTTACGAACCGTTTAAGATTGGAAGGAATGCTGGTTCCTAGTTGGGTTTTTTTCGGTAGCTTTGAATAGCTTCGGATTGGGCTAGAGAACTGTTGTAAGTGTGCATGTGGTGTTGTTGCGTTCTGCGAACCTGCTGGTGGTGGAAAGAATTGGCCTTTTTATCCCCTGGCCGTCCAGGCTTTCGGCGGCTTCCGAGTAGCGGACAACGATGTGCCCTCGTAAATATATATAGCGCGTTGGTGTAGGGGTCTCTTCGAGCCATTCGTTTTGGCCAACACATGCCGAGTGCGCGCTGCTGTATAATTAAGTATGGAGATACAATGGCATACATTTTCTTTTTCGGCCCTCCCGAAAACAACCGACGCTTCGGTTATCCACTCGCTTTGGAGGACGACGGAGAAGGGGGTCGGAGAATGTATCCACCGAAACCCGTGGACAAGTGATAATTTACGGTTATGGCTTTTGACATGACATCTGTTTGTGCTGCTGCCACCAACACCACCAAACTGGGGGGCGGAACACAAACCGTTGGGTTTATTTGTGCCAATGGAATCCGGCGGACTTTGCATGGATCCCAGAGCGGCTATGGATTTGAATTGAAATTAAAATGAGCTCGAAACAAGGAAAAGATGTGCGTTATTGGGAGGAAAAAGGGTAATCATGGAGTGAGCCGACAGCATACAATTTGAAAGCGAAGGAAGGAGTTTGAGATGTGTGAAGAATTTTAATCAACTTCGAAAAAACACATTTCTCAAACAAAACTGATACCAAAAAGTGCATTAGTTGGAAAAATAAAAGATTTAACACCAAAGTTTTGACAAAATAGAGAAGGAAAAATAAAATTAAACTTAACAAACACACGGAAATTTGTCCATTCAAAAATCGCACAATGAAACAATAAACTACAAGCTTTAATCCCATTGAATAGAATTAAATTTTCAGATACTTCCAGTTCTGCCATTATTTAGACTTTCTGTCAAAATGTAAATTTAAATTGGCACTTCCTGCAACGCTTATCTTCCCGCACGCACTGGCGGTATCGTTTTTCTAAGCTTCATTAGAAAACCAGTCTGCTCGAAATTGCTCATCGTTACTGAGAGCGTCATGGTGCAGCCAAGAGCCACCGCTGATAAAATGCGAAATCAGCACCAGTTCTCCTCCTCCATTCCCAAACCATAAGCTTGTCACATCGATCGGAACCAGTTCATCCGAACTGGCGGAAGCTAGCAGTTGGTCAGCAGCATCGTTGACAACAAACAACACTTCCGTAATCCCTTCGCAAAGCTTGAGAGGGGAGTTCGTTTTCATTTAACGTTCCTGCCAGAAAGTGCTGCGGTCAGCCTCGGAGGGCACACTACGCTACGACTCTCTGAAGCGATCGGAGTGCGGTCCAATCGGGAAGTCCGGTTCGGTTTAAATTTCCCTTCGATGCTGTCGATTGGGGTTTTTGTAATCTACTCCACCTCTCCCTCCCCGTTAGCAGAAGGAGTTTCATATCCGGTTCCGGTCTCGGCACGGGGATGCTATACATGAAAATTATCTATTCCATTAGCAGCACACAGACGGACACACCACAGCAGCTCACGTACGCCCTGGAAGAAAACACATTGTAACGCAAATTGCTGGTCGTGCAAAGAAATAGAGAAGTGTGCTGCCATGCCGGGGTAGATAGCATTGCTGATCGTCCGGTCAGTGCCGTAATTGCTGGTACATTCTAAATTGGAGCACGACCACCGTAAGATCCTCTTCAATCCCACTTAATGGCGTTCGAAGGCGCTCGTAAAGCCCTGGCAATTTGCAAATCACAATAGATGTGTTTTTGCATACGAGCCAATATTTCTAGCTGATGCAGGATTTTACGATGACATATCATTTTTTCCCATTTTATAATTGTCCTAAGCTTCTCTATTAAGATATATCGAAATCTGAAACGTGGAAAACCAAAATTAAAGCCTCCATCTAATACCAATGCAGCACAAAATTTTATGCAAAACGAAGCATACAATGTTCTCTTTATGGCGATTTGTGTTACTTTTGCATAATTGAACAAAACATACATTGAAAAGCCAAACCCAAACCGTCATAATATTTGCTTTCCCGCCCTTCGCAACGGAGGCCCTTTTTTCAGCCGGCCTATTCGTCAAATATTTAATCCTCATCGCACAAAGCCGGCCCAATGCTGCGTTGCTCGTTCGGGAATAATTTACCCCCCAATGAGCTTGCAAATGAAAAATTTAAATTAAACCATCTCTCTGTGTCCTTTTTTTTCGAAGTGAACGAAAAAAAGCTGCGTGACCCGAAGGAATTTGTGCATCACGTGAAAATTCCTACTGTCGCCGGTTAAAATAAAAGCGAATAAAAATCGCGCTACTTATAATTAATTTCGCTCCGTACTGGTGGATTTTTCGTCCGGTTGACTCATTTCCGCTCGGATAATATGTGCGGGATGTTGCTGAATATTGGATGAGTGGAAAAGAGTGTTTTTTTTTATTTACCACGCACTGTCAAAGTTTATCTCCTGCCCTTTTTGGGGACGTCAAGCTCGTCTCTACATATTGCAACGCTTTGGCCTGTTTGTTGTGGTAAAAAGTATTTACGATAAACTCGTACAAACACGAATGTAGGTTGTTTCATTGGTAAGGGTATATGAGTCATTGATAAAGTAAGTCTTCAATTATGTATCCTTTTAAATAATTAAATATTTTCAATCTTGACATTAAAATTTAGGTCTATTTGAGACAGTGGCTTTAAGAGCCACGGTGAATCATTCTTTCGCGTAGATTCGTTACTTAATTAGCATTAACTAAATCCCCCCACAAGCTCAAGACCGTTAAGTAATTAATTCTTTTCTCGATTCGATATTGCCCCGCACCTTCGCTACGTGGAGTAGGTTAAAAAAAGATTTGAAGAAAAAAATACCGTACTATCCGAATTCAGTTGAGCGGAAACGTGCTTCGGAACTGTAAGTGGAAACTTTCTTCTCACTTAGCCGCGCACGTGCTTTACAATTTCTCAAGAAATTGTGTTCCACACAGAATTGTCCAAGTGGAATATTTAAACGCAGTCCAGTTTGGGTGGGGATGTGGAAAAAGAACACACAAGAAAACGTGACCGGACGGTGCAAACCCCGCCCGTCCCTCACCAATGTTGAGCGCCGGCATTTTTACACGACAAAACAATGCTCGGATTGCAACAAGAAATTGGAGCACGTTTCATCCACAGCATCCCTGCAGTGTCGACTCTGCACCAAAGTGCTACCGCAAAAAGGAAAGAAAAACGTTCTGGAAAAAAGATTAACACACACACACAAACACACATACAGAATTACATACAGGACCGCTCAAACAAGACAAACAGAACGCTCACTGGCACTCGTCTCAAGATCAGTCGTGCAATCTTAAATCGATTTGACGAACCAGTACACACTTCTCCTTGTTTTTTTTGGGAGCCCCAAAAACCTGCCCGAAAGAAAACCAGCTCGAGCGGCAAAAAGAAACATCTCAACTGGATGTGGTTGCAATTTGTACTAAATGAGAAAAGCGTCCGGCGAAAGAAACGTGGCTGTTTTGTTGTGCCTTTGTCCTAGATACATTGTTTCTTCGTTGGCTCGTCATTATACAAAATACTGCCCAACCCTTGAAGTGGTAGTAGTAAATTTTTAGCTATTTGCTTTCTTTGCCTAAAAAAGAAAAAAAATTTAACAGAAGGCTATCTGTTTTTTTTGAGAATTTTTTGGAATTTGAGAGGGAATTTTTCTGGTTTACCTGAAGTAATTGAAGTAAATACTTTGTGGTAAAAATAACAGACTGTCCTTCTGAAAATATGAAAAAATATTTTTTCTGTTAGTGCATCCAACAGACATGTGAAAAAATCTTAAATCTACCAATCCAAGCAAACAGATGGTTTTCCAACGCCCAAAAAAAGTCTCACCGAACCAAAACAGAAGCCATTGCTACCGAAGGGTTGCTTGCTTCGACGGCCGAGGTTGCTTGGATGGAAAATATGTTTAATGTTCGTAAATTTAAATTTCAGCTTATCTGTCCGTCGTCACCGACCCTTCCCCTTCCCACCTTACCTTCGTCTGGTATCTTGTTCGCATTCCCCTTTCGCCGTAACGCTTCATCCTTCCAGCCAGATGGCTTTGGTTGCAGTTTTCCTCCTGCATTTTGTGTGTCTGCGTGTGTGTGTGCCGTGCTTAATGTTCCGGGATGCTACTGGGGTCTGGGACTTTCCGTTACGGAGAGAATGGGCTTGTATTTTTTTTTTTCTGTTTCGTACACCAACTTTCTCACGAACGCGCGGCCGAAAAGCTTGTGCGAAACGTCGAAACTTTTTCACTCACGAAAATGTTCCACGAAACTCTTCCACCGCTGGGCGAATGCCGAAAGTTGGAGTGGTTTGTGCAGGAAGAGGGGAGAGTGTCGGTAAAAGTTGTTCACATTATGCTCACGCCGGAGGGAAAACCGGGTAGGCGTGGATTTTCCCGATGCATCGGCACGTGTGATGCGATTGTTCGCTGGAGAATCGTTATTTTTCACCGGCTCTTCATGTGACTGTCGGCTTAGCGACAGAAACGCCAACTTTTCCACCCCTCCAAACCAATGCACGCACATGAATTCACACGATTGAGAACACTACCATCGCTCGTTAGTTACGTCAAACTTTTTCCCCGCAAGGGAGGAAAATGTAACTACCGTTCCCGATTTCGGGTGACGTAAGGAAAACTTTCATCCTTCCGACTCATCCAACCGTATCCTTCTTCCCCTTCGTCACTTATTCACATTATCTCTTAGCACTTAGCACTATTTCCGACCAAATAGACGATGGTGGTACCGGGCCTCCCAAGGGTCGCACCGATGGAAACCCTTTCAACCATTTTGTTACATTTTGTAACACCCGTTACGTCTTCAACACGCCATCACTTATTCACACCACCTCCGGGGGTTTTTTTGCCACCCGAACACCTTCCAGGGTACTATTATCCACCTCTATCTTTGTGCTTGTGTGTGTTTGTGTGTTTAAGACCGTTGGGAAAGTTGTCGAACTTTGATTTGCAGCATGAACACCCAACCGAAAATGGGTTGCTTTCGTGTTTTCTAGGAATCCTGGGAATTCAAAAGCTATTACATTTTTATTTGAACATTTTTCAACAAAATAATCTGTCGAAAAGGAACAACATTAATTTGAGATACCATTGTTATTTCAATTTCATATTAAAAAGTTTGTTTTTATCAAAATCAGATTGAAAGAGTGTCGTTTTGACAAATACTTTTTTCAAGTATTATTTTGCAAAACTATTGTTATAGTATCTCCAATGAAGATCAGTTAAGTAAATCTGTTCGATAAAAATACCTTCCTATCTGCACATCGTTAATTTTCTCACATTTTTCCACCGTCCACTATAGCTTGCTCGTCCCGATGACGAGGTTTTTCGGCAAGACACGGACAAATTGATGAGCGAAAGAAGCTTCCCGAGCGTTCCGATAATGCAGCACAATTTATCGTTCCCTTCCCATTACGATACACACCTTCTCTCGTCTTCCCAAAAATGTTGTACAAGCCCCAACATAAATATCCCTTGCAGATGCCCCTATCGTAGTGGTATGTGTGTGTGTGTGGCCTAAACTGGCCTCTAGGTAGATTGATGCAGTAGTTACCGACACGGACACTTTTCTCGTCGATTACGGCCTCTTCAGTTTAGTTTGCCTCCCGTGTGCAGTGTTCTTTTTGTTTTCTTCCAGTTTCCCCCTGAGAGCACGTTTGTGGGCGCCATTTTTCCAACGCCCAAGCACAGGGTCATTATTACTACGCTCGTGCATGTTTTACTTGATGTACTGCATCAATTTTTTGGCCAAAGGCAACGTCATGTACGTTGGGTTGATGTTAAAAAAAGCAGGCTCCAAACCGAAACAACGGACTCCTCGTGTATCGTGTGCACAGTGTTTTACCCAAAGACGAACGTACGTGGGCCCCTTTTTTCCGGCCAGTCACTGCACGTACGAGACGGGACGAAAAACGCCGAGCCCATATATCTAGGATCTCTTACATAACCTCTAAACTATCGAATTATCCTACGTTCCATCACCGTTCGCCACAAGCCGGAGTGAAAAAGGATCATCCCGCCGAACTCCGCTGCGGTGCCCGTCAACCATTAGTCTAGCTTTTCCTTCGCTTGCGGTGTTTGCGGTCTCGTAGCGTTGGGTGAAAAGGGAGTGTATGTTATTTTTTTTTAGGTTTTCGCCCATGGCTCGGTAAGATTTCAATTTAGATAGCACCACCGAAGCCACAGCGACCACGTGCAGTACAATTATAAAATATTGCCCCCTAATCTAGCCTCGCACCTTTCGGGACATTCTCCGAGCTTAGCTTGTCGATCGTTTTGTGGGAAAGGTTTTTCTGAACTGTTTGAAAGGAAACCCGAAAATCCGAACCCGAACCGAACACAACCTTGCAACGAACACATTATTATTTTGGCGTGGAAAACATCGCTGTCGGACTCAAAATTCCCACGATGCAGAACAGGGAATATCACTTGAAAGACCAAATATTTTATAGCATTTAATTTGCAGGGCTTTATTAGTTTTTTTTCCACCAGGAAGTGGTTCCTCTGGTAACCCACTAAACTGACACCACAAACCACACACACACACACACACACACCTCCACAAACAGTCGGTCAGCTCGAGTCAATCCAAATCCGAACCGTCCACTCGCACGACTCTTTAGCCGACGCGATGATGGCGTGTCACGGAAGTCACTCGCCCGCCGGCCATTAGTGGCCTCAAATGTCCCACTTCCCTCCCCCAAAACCGACCCGGCTTCGTGTGACGTTCCGTGGTTCCGTGGTACCACGAAAGTGGAGCCCATTTGTTCGCGCTATCTGATGTAGTTTCAGCTTTTAAAACGGCTTAGCCCACTAGCAAACACGGTCGCCTAACTAACCTGAATCAACATTAATAACGGCAGCCAGGCCGGATGCTACGCCGACGGCGCCGGTAATGAAGGTGATGCGCTACCGACAGGCCCGGTTGAGGCACTTTTCCTTAAATGTGGTTTTGAGCATGGTGGAAGTGGGAGGATGGAAATAGGTCCTAAGGTCAACAAGCGAGATTTGTAGTTGGTTGAAGGGTAGCAAAAGCGAAGGACGTATCTGGTTTCGGGTGCAAATAAACTAGGTTCATCTAGGAGTACTAAATTTCCCTTTGACCCTTTTTTTTTGCTTCCGGATGCGGTGTAGTGCCTTTCTCGGTGAAACTCTATTTAAAGACTGTTCATTCATAGCGGGCAGAAATCAAGGTAGGAGTTAATGCAAAACAGCTATTTGATGATACATTTTCGAGCAAACTTAATTTGTAAAGAATGTGCATTAATGCTAAATTTCCTTATTTTGTAAGGATTTTCCGGAGTATAAAAAGAAGCGTCATGCATTTTGCTGACATTTATAAACGACATTTATTGCAAATAATGTTGGCAACTCTTTTAAAGGCTTAAGACTCTAAACAGTTCATTTATCGTGTCTTAAAAATGAATGAAATGATGATACAGTGCTCAAACTACTCAATCATCAATAAAAATGCTTTTTTTAAGATTTTGTGGCCTGTTATTATCCATTTTTGAGCAAATGGTAGACTATTACATAAAAATTTCACGAAAAACTACCTGTTAACTTTTTTTTATAATTTTAGAAATAAACAGTTGTCTTCAGTCTTATTTTTGCATACTTTGATTGATTCCTAGCAGAACTTTTAATTGGATTCTTTTCAAAAAGTTCTCCTCCTAAGATTCAATTCATCATAAAATAACGAAAAATTATACATTTTAAGTAGAAATTATAATTTCAAAAGTAGAATTACAACTACAGTAGTTTGTTATAAGTACTTGTAATCAAACACATACTACTTCTAAAAGTTGTACTTTTGTCATGGCAAAGTTAAATATTTTTTTCCATGTTTATTCGAACACATGCATTGCAGTTTGCTTTTAGTATAACTTTATTAAACACCGAGTATTTTCCAAGCCCTTCCAAACTAACCTGTCCTACTCTCCATCATGGAAAACTTCTGCAGAATTTGTCCTTGCTTGAAGAAATGGGTCAGATTATGTTAGTACAGTGGCTTTCGGGATTGAAACACAAACCCCCACACCCATCGGCAATCGCAAGCAACAACCCACGTACGAAGGACACAGCTGTTCCGGGGGTATACCTAAGCGGCACACGTAGCACTCGCGCAAAGAAATTGAGTAGTATTTACCCAAAAAGTTGCCTCGGCGGGCATCCATTTGGTTCCGGCACTCCAAATCTCACGTGCGAGTGCACATGTTTGTGCAAATAAAATGAGGAAGCAAACGATTATTCAACAACAAGAAACACTCCTCCACTCGGCCTCGGCGGTGAAGATCATACGTGTATTGGCCGGGGAACGGCGCCACATGCGCCAAAGAGAACCGGCCGGCCAAGGTTATACTGTCTTGCCTGGAGGCTTGCGGACGAAAAAAAAAACGTCTTGAAAGTTTCGCCACACCGACCAAGAGGGAAATGCTCCTTCCCTTCGCTTAAGTTCGAGCTTTTGTCAATACGAAGCCAGTGGCCACGGTGCGGGTTTGTGCATCCTGAAGGGAAGTGTTTTAAATTTTTCCGGCTCTCCAAACCGGCTTCACTGGGTTTAGTTCTTTTTTCCCCTTCCCTTGTGTATATTTTCCAGGGTTTTCTCCCACATCTGAGGACACGGCGAAGCGTGTGCGATTATGGTTAGTGCATAGTTTTTAACCTTTTATTTAGCTCCGGCAGCCCGAAGTGGGTGCACATTATACTCCGGCATCCATACATCGCAACCGCCAACGCCAGCCAGAAAAGCGGCTAATGCAATTTTCCCTGCTGCGGACTATCACATGCTCGTGCTGGCGGAACGAACTGTTTGGTTGGCGAATGGTTTCGGGCGCGCATATAATCATTAGGGTTAATTTGTTTTAAATTTTGTGCATGGCCACATTTTGTGAAAAGTTGCTCGAGGAAAATTCCTACCGAAAGGCAAATCTCTGGTGGAAAAGGGAAAAAGTTTGGCTTCACGTACGACAATGGAGCGTTGCTGTGAAACAATTCACACTAAACTTTAATTAATATTGTAATTAGACAGTTTGGGGGTGTGAAATTAATTTTATAGGAAAGTTTAACTACTGTTTCCCTGGATACGCGGAAGCAAAAGATTCAACACAATTGCCATAAACTGATTAAATGGTTGGTTAGATGGTTTTCGAAAATATAACAACGATCAAAAAAGACCTAGGTTAACCTATATTGAATAAATAATTAAAACATGTATTTATTCCAAATAATCCCGTTCGTATTAAATATTACAAACCTTCCATAAAAATAACGTTTCCCCCAAAAGAGCGCATTTTATGAACTGCCTTCTACCGTCACACGCCGCAGGACATTATCCGCCATGGATCGTGTAGGGCCATTATTTAAAGACATCCCTTCCGAGTAAAATGCCATCAATCTACCGCCGCACGGCGCCTAACATCGGCGCGAAAAGCGTTTACTGCTAACGAGCAACGGCAAAAGTGTGATTTTGATTGATTCAACCAATTAACGACAAAACATTTCGCCTCCTCCCCCTTCTGCGGGGCTTTGGCTTCTCGCACCATCATTGGTTTAACTCACGACTTCTTAAAACGATCCGACAAAACGAAAGGAGTGGCGGGTGGAGGGATGGAAGGGGGAGGACGGAAAGCTGCTCGCGGGAAAATATGTGCTACCGAATGGAAGATTTGCCCGAAGATTTTCCCCGGTGCCCGATGATGGAGTGTTTGTAGAGTTTTGTTTTGTTTTCCATCGTCATTTTTCCTTTTCCTCTAGCGAACAACGTAAGCGAGCCGGAAAAACAAAAAGCTCCATACAGGAGGCAGATAAAGGGATCTTAATTTGATTCCGTTGATTTCGTCCCCGCCGCCCGATTTCCCATTTAAATAACGTTCATATTTTACGGGCTTTCACTTTCGACCTTTTTGGTATGTAAATTAAACCTTATAAAAAGAAACGAACTTCCGCGTTCGGATGGATTGAAAAAGAATTAAAATTCAACAATCACGCCATCAACCAACGAGGGTAAGGAAAAAGTTGATTAACTTCACGCTGGAATTAATTGCTAAGTCAATTTTCCACCCACTTGAGGCGCCAGCCTTTCATTCCCTAACCGAAGCACCTGCTGGTTATTAAAATTGATTCATCTCACCCCCGCACTGTGACAAAACCACTTTAGGGCACGGTATCCGTCGTGAAAAACTGCTCCACTCCTACACGATGGCGCAGACGACATCTAATTTTTTTTTCTTCTTTTCTATCAAACTTTGGAAAATGATTTTTCTCTTCCGTTCTTTTATTCGCCTTTTGCGAGGTAGTACGCACTGGCTCGTACTTGGCACGCTAGGAGAGCGTTGGCAAGAGTCTTGCGTGTTGCGTCCCCTCGTAGGGAAAGCCAACAGGCAGATGGGGAGAGGAGGGAGGGGGGCACCGAACAGGATGCTCGAGTGGTTTAACAAACATTCCATAGATTCCATTTCTTAATCGGATCACGACGCCAACCGACACTGAAAGCAAGAAAACCGAGATGCCTCGTGGAACGACCAAAAGAGGGGGGGATGAGAGATCTTTTTCATCCATTTTCCCTACCAAACACGCCACACAGATATTTGGAACTTTCCCGTCTTTTGTGTGCGTGTGTCTGCTTGAATCTGTTTGTGGTTCTTGCTTTGCCATCGGCACCTGCCGACGTTTCCCTGCCCCATCCCGATGGCTCGGTTTGAGCTATTTCTAATAGCAAAGAATGCAATGGCTTTTCCGTTTGTCCCGGGGACAAACTCCCACTAGGAGTTGGGGAGCCGTCCGTTGTGGGGTAGCGTAAGAGGAACGACCTACAAATTGATATGCTAATGCAAGCTAATAATAATAAGGCAATCATAATCTCAAGCACACTTGCTGTGAAGGAAGGAAACCCGGAGTGAGGGAAAAGGCCACACGCTTGTGGACAATACGACTTCCGGTGCTGTTCGACGAATTTCCCCCTCGGGCTGAGAAATACGGACTCGTAAGTTCACCTAGGACTTACCGCTCGGCCACCGGCTTCTTACTAACCGCACCACAAGGACTTCATTCGACGACAAATTTTCCCGACCAAGCAGGTTATTTCTGTTGCCCTTCCACGACAACGAAAGGAAACACGCGCGTATTTTCCGAAAGCACCATCATCGTACGGTCCCCGGAATGAAGTTATCGTTCGAAGCCACTTCCACACGGTGCGGGACAGCCACTTAAGGCTTAGCGGATGAAGCAATAACCGTTTTCGATAAAATGTCCTTCCTCCTCCTCCTCCTTCTGCCCATCAGACAGGAGGCTTTTCCCGGCTATCGCGGAGTGGTTTAAATTTTCACTTAAAAATTAATAATGCCCGCTTAAATTACTTTCCACCTGCCCGTGGAGGAAGTTTATAATCGAATAAAAACTGATTCCATCCTACGGGTGTTTGTGTTGGTAAGAGGGGTTTTTTGAGTTCCTAACCCCTTTGATGCCCCTTCCAGTCACAGGTGTAAGGTCTATAGTTTTCCCATGTTTTTTTCGATGTGCAAAGGAAACCCACATCATTCTTTCCAATCCCAAAACCAAAAGGTGAAACAGATATCATACCGCACCAAACCATTCCGACATCAATCCCCGGGATTTTGGGAGGGGGGGGAATGGAACGTTGTTCCCGTCCCGAATGGGATATTGGGCACTTCCGGTTCACTGGAGACGAACGGTGAACGGATGAAAAACTTCTCCGGTCGATCAACTTCTTGGCGCGCCACCGGCATGATGCAGCATCTTTGCACCTGGATTGGAGGGGGCAGGAGAAAATAAATATTCATCACTTCCACTGGCTGGTCTTTTCCATTTTTCGCATCGCATCGGAATTTGCCTTTTTTTCTTTCATGCCTATTTTCCGCACAGGCATGTGCGAGAACATAATAATTTTCGTTCAGCTCGTGAAATTCCCCGGTGAGCGGTAAATAAAATTGCATCGCAATCGATTACGTACCGGTGAGAGCCAGCCGAGGTTGTACGTGAATTAGCGTGACCTTTCGGTCCACCGGGGCAAGAAAAACCCTATTTCGTTTTTGGCTTAGTTTTCCAATCATTTTAAACAACGCCAGTATGGAAGATTTAAAGCGCAAAAGCATATTTTAAATGTTACAGCACTCTTGTTCCTTTTTGTTTATAGAGTTTTTGATTTTTGAAACAGATAAATTGTGAAATTATTTTTAATGCAAACTCCTTCGCAAAAGAAGCACATCTGACCTTTCCATATGGCCATCGAGCCAGCCGGTCGAATCACGTGGAAATATGCTTCCACGGGAGTACATTCCGTACGTGCCGACACGTCGCATGCACCGTGACGCCTTTCCAATTTGCTCGTGTGTGTTCCATTCGAACTGGAAGCCTTAACGAATTTGTTCCGATTGGAGAAGAAAGACCAAGAAACAGTACATCTTCTCTTCCTCTCTTTCTCTCTCTCGATTGCCTCCTCGCTTCCAAAGGGATAGAAGTCGATGGGATTTTCCGCAGTTGATTAGTTACTCTGACCACGTACATGGGTTGCGGGTTATAATTTGAATTCAAACGGAAGGACTTCCACTTCCACAAATTTTCACTCCCTTGTCTCCCGGGGGAGGAATTGGTTGGGCTGCGTGTTATTGTGCTCGGTTCAGTGGAGCTTCCCCAATTGGATAGCATCTCCCTTCCTCCGTCGAAAAAAAAGTCATTTGCCGAAACATTTGCTGACTTGCCAATGATAAACAAAAGCTGCTGACCTGCCGAGCATCGCACCTTCGTGTGCATCGTGGCGTTCGTGTGCCGCTTCGATGACTTTAATACGGTCCGTGATTGTCCGACAGTTGCCGGGTATTCGAGCTTCCGGCGATGTGCATCCGAACGTGCCGGAACAAAAGTCCAGTCATATTTGTGTCAAGGTAGATTCGGTCGACTCACTACGGAACCAAAAACGGTAGATAGAAGAAGAGTTTTAACAGATTGAAGTATTATCTTTGGAATGACATTAAAGGAAATTTCGTTAAAAATTTTCCCACATACTTTTTTGTAAAGAAAATTCTTCCCGTAGAATGGATTTGTTCATCAAAATCTCAACTCTTTGACATTAAATTAGTCCACCCCAAATCAGCGTTGTACGTGGATGAATTTAAATTTCAACGATCCATCCCGCAGAAGAATTCAATTCCGCCTGGGACCGACATTATGCTGCTCATTATTCATCGCACATCATCCGCGTCCCGTGCCGGTGCAGAATTGTGGCAGGCTTTTCCTTCCCCATCGCAGGCGACCTTTACCACGAACGAGAACAAGTGAAAACACACAAAAATTGGCCAACCACTAGGTTTTGGTGGGGGAAGGTTTTTAGCTCAGTATTAGGGAAAATGTATTCGTTTTTACTGTTCTCTTTCGCGACCCCAATTCGGTGCAGGATCTATGTTTTCTATGCGCGCAGCAAATCAGCGATCCCGAATTCATCTGGTTTGATTGATTACCGAAAGATGGATTTTTCATGTGGAAGTTTTTCGTGCAAAAGAGGAGGCTGTGGGGAAAAAAAACATCACATCAACAAACACACATCAAAAGCAAAACCGCACACATACACACGGCCTACCAAGTTTTTTTTCCTCCTGCCAGCGTAAAAACAACGTTCGAAAAAAAAACATTGCCAAATAACGCCGCTGTCTTTTGCCATCGGAATTTTCCTCCGAAGCAAATAGTATGGCCGCTGGTGGCGGAAAATCCCCCTTTCCGGACCTCTGTGTCACCGTGTTTTCGTTATGAGTTCCCGTGATCCACTTTACCGGACACATTTTTTCCACATCCTTCATCCTTTTTCATCCTTCCCTTTTTTTGCTCTCGTAGCTCGACGCTCGGTCGTGTTTGTGATTAAAAAACGTGCCCTTAAAAATGGCCGACCGAATTTCGACCATCGGGTGAGGTCACCCTGAACGGGAAAGCATTCCACCGAGTTTGTGTACGTTTGTTTCAGCCTCCTCCCAACCGGTCTTCCCTTGGCTTTATCTTAACTGCCCACAAGCAGGCGTTCTCCGGGCATCAAAAGCGGGCTTGGGTGCATTCGGATCGATACAGGATGTTGTTTCTTCGGTCGGATAATTGAATTAAAATTCATCGACATCGGACGTTGGTGTGGTTTTGCGACCGGCCATTGCATCGGCCCCCGGCATTGCATTCCGTACTAATTGCCCACGATCGATGGCGGAACGGAACCGAACCGAAAAGTGGGCCAGGCGAAGCTCCCAAAAACAGCGCCACAATCAACGTTAACAACAACGTTGTAGAGCTGTCCTTGTTCTTTCTACTAGCTTGCTTTACCTCCCTCGTTACTCCAAAAACGTACCGGACGCCATGTTGGAAACGGTGTATCAATTAGTGCAATTGATCGGTACTTCTTCAGTGGCCTTCAACAAATTGACCGACACAAACTCGGAAGCACTATCCTATGCGGGTAATTATGATGAGCTGCTAATGAATAAAATAAACAGACAGATGCGGTTAACAAAAATCCGATAAAAACCCTTTATAGTTCGAACCAATCGAACCAATTGGGTGGAATGGATGAAAAGCAAAAAAGACCTACCCCGGGGCATAATTATGACAATTGACACACCATTTTAAATCCATTAGCATAAATTTACTTTGGCTACAAATTGAGGGTCCTTTCCTTCCCGCCGCAAACGCCGCCCTCCATGGCAATATTTACTTGAACATAATTAATTAACATCAATTATTTTCGTTCTTTGGGTAGTTTTTTTGCGAAAAGTGTATTTTACCCGTGAAAAAAAAACAGAACGATCGTTTGTGTTCTGTGGAAATTGTTTACGGTTTGGTACAATAAATAACACTCACACTATGAATCATTCAAACGTGCTACAAAGTTTCACCGACCTATAGCTTCATTAAACATTGAAATGAAATGTTACCATTTCGTTGGAACTTTCTGTGGTAATTTCCAAGTCAATTGAAACACATGTTAAACAATTTTATCCATGTGCACTGGGGTACCTCAAACATGAATCATCGAGAGTGCCATTTACATAATGGCCACCGTCTCTATTTCGCTTCGGCCACGCACCGGACAGACGGACGAAAATTCCCGCCCCTCCCGGTGGAAATGCTAATCACGTGAATATTTATACCGTTACGCACCGTTACGCCAGACCTCGGTGATTTAGGTGACTGACCGCCTGAACCAACTGCCGGACGGAACTGCATTTCATAAACGGCCGTATCATAAACCCCAGATTTTTCGTTTTGTTTCGTTTTGTGTTTTGTTTTTTTTTTGTTCTTTCCGCTTATCCGCTGTGCATAGATTTTATTGTTTCCACACCCCCACTCCCTCCCGTATATTGTATCCACTTGCACTTCCCGCCTTCCCCATGCCAATTCCTCATGCACCCTCCCCACAAAAGAGAAAAAAACAGCAAGAAAATAACCACCTCCATGTATCCTGATTTTGCATTTTCTTTCTTTCTTTCTTTCCCGTGCGTTTTTTGCATCATTCTTTTTCCAGAGTATGGCCGTACCTGCAGCGATATCGGTTGCCTGTCCAGCCAGGTGTGCGTGATGGTCCACGACTCGTGCTCGCTTGGGCAACGCGAGGGTAACGATTGTGGCCGGTACCCGACCTGCAAAAAGAACACCGATCCCAGCGTCAATGCCGGACCGAGTGGTAATTGAACACTTCGTTGTTGTTTTTTCCTGCTCCTCTTCGTTCTATCCACTTCTCTCTTCTAAAGCCCCCTTTAAAAGAGTGTTTCTCTTCAAAAGAAAATCTCGACTGCAGGTAGAACGGCGGTCCCACAGGATCGTCACTGAGTCGTTGATGAAACGCGAAAGAAAACTCATGGAAAACGTGAAACAAAACTGAGGACAGAAAGCGGAACAAAAGAAACCGTACGAAAGGTAGAATGTTTTGGCAAAGATCGAAGGCACGAGCTGAAAGAAAGAAACCTTGCCACAATTTCGAGAAAACATTTCTTCATGGTTTCATGTTTTTCATGGTTGCCATTCTCACCACCATAGCATTGCATGGAATTTAATATTTTTATGGTTCCAAAAATACTTTATAAGAGTTCATGTGTCGTCTTAAAGTTTAGGCAATTTATGGAATGCTTTACATTAAACATGGAACCAGTGTCCTAAGGACTGGTTTGTTTGGGGATAGTAAGGAACTGGATTGAGTTACGAGTCTTTCCTTGCTCCAATCATGCATGATCTCTAGGTCTACTACTTAAGTCACATGCAACTGATGGGGAATTTCTTAATCACAGGGCATTAAATAGTGTTGTAAATATTGTCACCGACGGTGTATCCTTCCAAGTTCCCTGAGTTTCTACCTCTTCCCCAAGCGAACTCCCGAACCAGTGTCTCAAGCGTCTCTTTCTCTACTCCCCTGGCCTTCCCACCGACCTTCCTTCTCTTGCAGGCGTGCTCAGTCTCAACCCGGCCCCGGACAACACCCGGGTGGTGGGCGGCAAGGACCCGAACTACCCGAACATGCCGATCGACCCGAACTACATCTTCGGCAGCGTCCAGACGACGCGATCGCCCTTCATGAGCAACTACCCGCAGCCGGGCGCTGGCAGTCCGGCCGTCTTCCAGCCACTCTACCCCCCGCTCAACCAGCCCCCGGTCATCCCGCAGGCCCCGTTCAACTTCGGCGCGTCGCCCCACAACCCCTTCTATCCGCACAATCCCAACCCGAATCCCACCTCGACCGAACCGAGCCTCTGGAATCAGTTCCTCTACAACAAGCAGCCGGACAAGCGACCGCGCAGTGGTTCCCCGCGAGCCGCCGGCGCACCGCACAGTCCTCTGCTGCTTCTACTGTTGGCCACCCTGTCCACCGTCCTTCCGCTGCTCCCCGGGAGGAGCCTCTGGCGGCTTAGCACGCAGAGGATCGCTCCTGGAGCCTTATAATTCCCTCTCCCTCCGTGGCACCCTTCCCCTCCCGTTTCCGTTTGCGTACTGCAGCTCTCTTCTCGTCCACACCACACTCCGTTCACTGCCCATTATTAACTTCATCTTGTGAATAACCGTGGAGTAACCAAAAAAAACCGAAACCCGCTCCCAAACCGCGGGAGTCGTTGTTTTATCGTTGCATCATTTTTGTACATTTTCTAACATACAGGAAAGAGCCCTCTAGCAATTTATTAGACTGTGGAAACTAAATTCGGTACACGGCAGTGGGGGAAAACTCGCACCGAAAGTGGTACGAAATGCGAAAAAAACATATGTTATTAAAACACAGCACAGAACAAAAAAAAAGGATGCACTTCCGGTCAGTGTGTAACACGGCACCGTCTAATCACGAAGCACATCCCATCCCATGGTGGACGAAAAACCGACGTGTATGGCCAAAAGCAGCGTATCTGTTAGCAATCAACGAACGAGGAGCGGCTTGTGGAAGCTTACTACTAAAGCCGCTGAGCATCTCACCAGCGAGAGGGTTTAGGGTGGCAAATTTGTAAAAATATGAAAATATACTGTCTTTAAAATAAAAAAAACACACACACCGAGTCCTAACAACAGTTGATCAGCGCACCGAACCAATCTTAACACTGTAAGGGAAAATTGAAAAACAAGCAAAAAAAAAAACAAACTGCAATCGTTACTTTGCGTCAAGCAAACCCCAGGTGGCCCAACGGCAAACCAAGTAAAATGGTACATTGTAAGAGCACTGAAGCATAGGAAATGGAGAAAAAAAGAAACAAAAACAGCAAAATAAACTAACACCAATTGTAGCATACACCACAAAATAAACACAAGCCGATGGAAATCCGTAAATGAATCCATTTTAGCAAGTCAATGCCATAAAATTTGCAAAAAAAAACCGACGATTGAACGAAGAAAGGGTAAATTACTTTACTAAAACCCAGTGACTAACTAAGATAAATGGTGAAGGGAAAATGTTAGAATGTAGAAAACTCTAATTAAAAAATGGAGAAAATTTACACAAGAAAAAAAACAAACACCAGATGAATTTAACACTGATGGTAAGAAAAGGAGGAAAGAGGAAAACTTTAACAAAACAGCTATTATATCTTCCACTAAACCGTGAAGCTAAAGTTCAAATTACCGAACATATTCAGAACGTACTTCGACACTACACAACACAACAGACGGTCACCACGGTGTGACTTACATTAATGGAATACAGGAATACTTTAAAAAAACATTTGCAGCTGGCAGGTATATAGAAAAAAAAAATGGAAAAATCGATGGCCCATAAACTAAACTATCTTCTAGAATCAGAATAATCAGTCGGAGAAAAGTGAAGTGAAAACCCGAAACAGAACTTTGTGTCCATAGAAATAGAACAGAGAAAAATGCAACAAGAACGATTGTTAAGCAGAATTGTCTCCAGTGAACGGAACATTGAAGAAACAAACCCCGAAATATATGCAACTCAAGCAGCAACAGCAAAACAAATGAGCGCAGCGCCAACAGCCTTATACCTGATTATGTAGACCGGAATCTACCGGACACAAACCCGGACTGGCCGATCAACGAAAAGCACATAGTTTCACAATCCGAATTTCGCTGAGAATCACGGGCGAAAATATGTGTCAAGTATGTAGAAGGGATCCGTGTACGGCTAAAGTAATACCGGAAAAGGAATGTGGAATATTTGAAGTGAGCAATTTTCTGGTGCAACTAGAAAAATACTGTATCTGGCCGACAAAAAAACTAACGTATCGTGAATGTGTGAAAAAAGGTAGAAAAAAGTAAGCAACAAGGCCGCAGGCTGGGCCAAATGCTGACGAAAATAGAATCTGATCGGTTTGGAGTAGAAAGCTAGAGGGAGGAAAAAATGGCCAAGCCAGCACAGCACAGAGAAGAGGATGTGAAAAGTAAAAACAAGCAACACAAGGCACACAAAACGATAAAGCAAAGCAATGGAAAGAGAAAAAGAGAGAGAAAAGTAAGAATGAATAAAACAGACAACAGCAAAACTAAAGAAAAAAAAAGAAATCTAGCGAAAAACCTGAACTGATAGAAAAAGAAACAAACACGGTTGGAATTCTGGTCGCTCCAGGTGAATGGCTTCGGATGTTGCAGCAAAGAAGGGAAAAACCCCCCCGAAGGAATAACCTTTCTCCGAGAGTAGGTCAAGAATGGAACACAAACGCAGACAGGCACACGTACCGAGGTGCACCCCGAACCGAAACCGATGCTTTATGGTGCGGTTTTATCCGACGGTGAGTTTCCGGGAAAAGCTGCCCCAGCGTGGAGGACGATAATCCCGCGCCGACGGCCAAAAACCAGAATGGGAACCTAATGCTAAAGGATCATCGTGTCGAGAATCAAAGCCGTGCGGAGCGCCCGGGAGGCAGGTTGTGGCCCCGATGTTCAGATGACATAATTCCGTAAGTCCTCTGTAAACACGGTGAATTAACTTACTGGCAGGACCGGGTTAGAACGGTTAACCCGGGCGGACGGTTGGTAGCAAAATACTAGCAGTGTGCTTTTTCTTGCCCCTTTTTTTCCTTTTTAGGACGAGTAGTGTCTTCCTTTCGAAAGGTAAATCCAACCGTAAATTTTTGCCCTTCTTTTTTAAGCTTCATATCGTGAAGCAATATCCCTTGCTAAGTTGTTTTTCAGTCTGAATTATTGAAGAAACGATTATCTCAGTTATCATTGAAAATACGGTCATTAACGTTTTTCTTTTCTGATACTGTATAAGCAAGAAATGTTCGTAACTTCGTTCGTAACCACAAGCAAGGTTAAATTGGGATTATTATTGACTGTTTAAATTTAGTATCCATGGTCACAATGCAAACTAGCGATCGAATCATGTAAAAATTCAGTCGAAACATAAACAATATTGGCCGAAAACACAGCAGGCGCAGTTCCAGTATATTCCTTTTACCCGGAGTGAACCAGAAATCCAACCGAATGCAACGATCATGTAAATAAATCCTTCGTAGAGCGATAAAACAGCGGAGCGCACCGATGTGAAGAATGTTAGAGAAACGAAATCATAAATGCATAAACATTTTCATTGCAGTCATTATTCTAGCGTACGCGTTTTTCATTATTTGACCATAAGAAATCACCCGTTTCCTGTCTGTTTCCTTGTTTACATAGTCTCTAAGAGGGGAATCGTACTTTATACTCTACTATTTAAGACTTGTTCATATTTATGTTTCTTTTGTGTTTACGTCTATGTTGCACATTGTGAACGTCCAGTTTCATTTCTTGTAGTTTTTTAAGTTCTAAAAACAACCTGGAAATGCCACCTCGTTGGGATGTATTTTTGGATCTGTCTGCACGGAAAAAACACCCGAGCTTGGAGCTCCATTTTGTAAGAAATTATTATTAAAATCTTTAGCCCCCCGGAACTATTCGTGCGCAAAAATCAAAAATACAATCATCTTCTGGCGTGTGTCAATCAGTAGTTGCTAAGTACAAACCGATTGGTGGAACACAAACACACACACACACACACACAAACATTCAAAAATCATCAAAAACCAATGAATCATTTTGGCGAAAATCTAAAACTGGAAATGCGCTCGGAAAACCTTCCCGCATTTAATTGGTTTTCAAGTGCAGGTTTTTTGTTTGTATTCCGATTCCGTTGTTGCTTTTTACCCGTATGTGTTGTTTCTTTCTTTGTACCCGCTTTCTGTCGCAATGTTTCGTTTCTGTGCTTTTGTATCATTGTATTTTTTTAAGCTCCTCATTTCGTGAGTCTTTGATCCAAATTTTATTTTATTTTTTATATTTTAATGTTGAACCTCAACTTCACGCTTTTCGATCACCCCTTCCTCGTCCTTTGCTATGTCCGGCCGATCTTCCTTGCAGCGGGAGCAAGCAACGTGTACAACAACGGTCCACGTCCGTCGGCTCCGGTCGGAAATGGTGGGGACGATGATGTCCTTGGAACGCTCGGTCTCAACCCGAACAATCCGTACGGCCAGCGGCCGACACCGGCCCCAACCCGTCCAGCTTCGTCCGGTGGACTTTATCCGTTGCTTCCGACCGACAACAATCCGGGCAATCGCTACGGTGGCGGAAACAACGGCTATAACGGAGGTGGTGGAGGAAACAACGGCTATAACGGAGGCTCTGGAGGAAACAGTTACAACGGAGGTGGTGGAGGTTACGGAGGAGGTGGTGGTGGTGGATCTCGACCGGGACAATTCGATGGCGCCGGTGGAAACATCGTCGTGCCGACGCAGAAACCGCCCGCCTCGAGCGGAGGCTTCTTCGGCGGAATCCTGAGCGGTGTCCAGAATGCCGTCTCGAACGCGGTCAAGCAGCAGGTCGGAACGTACATCAACCAGCGACTCGGCATTGGACCGGCGGCCGGTGGTGCCGCGGGTGGAGCCGGTGGACTCGGTGGCCTGTTCGACGCACGCAACCTCATCGACAACAAGAAATTTGGTGGCCTGTTCTCGGAGAACAAACCGGCCGGTGGTGGCCAAGCTTCCGGTGGTACGCCCGTTGCCGGACCGGGCGGATATCCGGTGACCGTCGATCAGCGTACGTCGGCCTCGAACTACTACGCCCAGCCGCAACAATCGTACGGCCAGTACAACGCCGGCACCCGTACGACGGCACGCCCAGGCTACGGGTGGAACTAACTCTACCCACACCAATACTCACCTCGCACCAACGCCACCGCAAGGGCAGCTATATATCGTACCCTATAACCTCCATATATGATATTACTTGGCACTACATGAAGAAACAAACGAGTGTATACACAACATGCCAAACCATTTCCACTCGACAATGTCCTCCGCCTTCCAATAGCGTAAAAGTGCCACTTGCCTCGGCTAGAATTCATTCGGGTGGAACATTCCACGCTAATTTTGTGTGTGTTTTTAAGCAATTTTTCGAAGCGGGTAATGCATCGCTCTTTACAACAACTATTGTTTTTCTGTGCATCTATATACTTTAACTGTGACTAATCAAACAAAATAAAACACAAAAGCACTGAATGGGTAAAATAAACTAATTTGTGCACCGTGTTTGGCAACTTCAAGTTTCCAGTAATGTTTGTGTCAAAAATATTTTACTTATCGAAAGAAGAAAAGAAATGGTAAGTAACATGTTTCAAATTTTTCAAAACATACAAAACTAACTCGCATATTTCCAGTTTGGTACATTTGTTATTTTAAATGTCTGCCATTTGTTTTTAAATGTCTACCAAATATCTTATTTTTATTGTACCAATATTTTTTCGATGGAGGCGCCTGGTGCTTTAAGAAAAAATACAAAACTGTTTCGAAAGCGGCATCGAAATGGAGTAAAAACAAGTACACTTGACTTGAAAAATGAAAACGAAAATGAAACGAAGAGGGAATTGAAAGTGATCTTAAGTCACTGAAATGATTAAAAAAAACATTCTGATTTGCAACAGTGTAGGTTTTTACTAAAACCATAGTGACCGTCCGTTAGTAATTACTTTATTTTGGCTCGTAAGTTGGCCAATTGAACCATCAACCATGAAACCTGTACTATTTCTAAGCACATTTCCTAACTCGTGGTATATCACCATCATGCTTTTAATTTACTTCTTTTAATAAATGGAGGCGCCCGGTACTTCACAAATCAGAGGAAGTAAATAACCCAATGGAAAGAACATTATTCTTGAATTGATTTACAAAATTAATCGATCATTTGAAACAAATCAGAATATAATGGGGAAAAACACTGTTGATACAGTGACTAACAATCCCATAGCAGAAAAAAAGTCAATTAAAAACTTGCAACCTCACACAAAACGAACAGGTCAACAAATTACTCATCATCATGCTGCTCCCGCTTCTGGCCATCGTCGACCTCTCCTAGGTAAGTAGAGGGCTGCCCATGCCGAAATAAAAACCAAAACACCTCCCTCAAGCAGTTTACAAACTTTCAACTGCTGGACAATGTTGTTGTAGATGATTCTTTTCTTCATGCACTCGTAGGGGAGAGAACAAACAACCAACCAGAATCAGGTCAAAAGGAAAGCGCCCTCAGGTACACGCCCGATAAGGGGGGAAATATTTGCCTGTTTCTGTAGCTACATTTCCACTTTTTTCCCTATTCCCGCATTTCGCATCCATTCCTGCATGTAGAGTTTTATTTGTTCTCTTAGGCGCAATAAACATTTCCCCCCAAAACCGAGGGAGGCAGAGGTCAAGTCGAGAAAACCCGTGCCGTGTGTCTGGTAAAACAACCCCACCCCGTGCCACCGCTTCCCCATATGAAGGAGGGGAAATAAATCCATTTCGGTTTCGTGACGCGGTATTTGTGCCATTTTTGCTAGACACAACTTTCCATCATACCGTTACCGACGGTTCCCTTCGGACCTCCCGAAGGGCGATGGTGTACCGCAGTACGATGGAGTGGCGAAAAACTTTACCCCGTCCCCCCCCTTTCGCAATTCAACTACCCATTCTCCCCACCCACGGTACCGCCCAGAACCGGGCGATGTTCCGAGTCGTACGTCAACTTAATCGAAAATTGTCTGCTGGAATTAATTAAAAGTTTTCCGATTGCAATACATCGGGTCCATCAGAGCCGCCGTGTGCTCGAGACATTCCGGCCGGTTCGGCCACGTTTTTCGGCCTCCCCTTCGATGCAGAAGGAATGCATCCGCGACCGAAGAAAAAAAGGAACCGAGGAATCCTCCTCGACTGGCGAAACTATTTTAGCGCAAACGTTCCCGGCGGTTCCACCCACCGTTATTTGTTTGTTTTTCTTTCCGCACCAGGACCGCTTTGGCATCGAGTCACTCATAATTTAGTCCTCACCCAACCCGGAGTTGGAGTGGTGGTCATCCAACCCGGACAGAGTGTGGACACCCGGCCATTGTGGAAAACATAACTATGCTTTTCATTAAACTTTCCAGCTTTCCTTTACGGTCGAAGAGGTTTGTTGGTAAAGTTTGAAATGAAAATGCACTCCACCCAAAGGGGGACAGCAGTTCCTCGGCCACGCCGGGCTTACAATCCCGTCCACCATCGTGTCCTCTAGAGGAACTCCTGAAACGGTTTGATGAAGATGGAAGGAAATTTACATCGTACCGCAACGTACCGGGCGGGAGAGAAATGATTTCCTGTTTTGCCGACAGTGAAAAATGGACGCGAAAGGCATCCTGATGTTGGTGGGCTGGTCTTCCGAGGATGTGTCTTATGTTTGCCAGAACAAGTAACTCACACATGGACAAGGTAACGGAGGATTGCCACACCCGAACAACATCGACCATAGAGTTGTACAAAACGAAGAAAAATTGGGTGAAAACAAAGAGAAACAGATGGAATAAACGAGTTTAAAATAATGGGCAGTATTGGAAACAAATAAAAGAACATAATTTCACCTTCTCGCCGTCAACCTGTGTTTGACAAACAAAATTAAATATAAAATGTAAAAATATCATTTTGAAATTAAAAGAATAAGAAAGTGTTGTTACCAAAAGTTACCAATAAAATATACTATACCGTGTAAACAAAGTTAAAACTGGTGGGAGCGAATTATTTTCCTTCCCTTTGGCCGAATGTCGGAAATGATGTGGTGTAAAGTTGTAATCAAGGTATTATTCGGTCCTCGGTTATTTGTCCCACACTGCTGCCAACCGTCTTCCACTGTTCCAAGGGCGGAAAAGAGGGAAAACACATTTCCACAAAACAGGATGTGGCCACACCTGCAAGCTTGAGAATAGTTCGCCCATAAACGAACTTCCGAGCCCCACGATGGGTCTGGTTCGGTTTCATCGGTTTTTCGCAAGGGCAAAAGTTGTGCTCCTGCGAAAAACTAGTACCGGAACGGCATCTGTATTGATGGGGTGAATAGACTTTTTCCCGCACCAACTCTCCATAACAACCAAAGGCCCAAACGGTGGCTAAATGGCCAGCTGGAATAAGAAAAGGAACAAATGGATGAACAAACGATCTATTAACCTTTCGGTACTGTTCGTCGGGAAAGTCTCCAGCGAGGGAGATTTGGCAAGTTAAAACGTGAAAGTGTTGTAGTCAAAGCGGTTTAATGTAATAGGGAAACAGTGTCTTTATGCACGTGTTCAGAGCGTTCTTGCTCATAGAAAAGGAGCTCAAGTTTGACTATTGGCTTGTTTTTAATTTACATTAAAAGTACTATCACGAGTTCAAGAAAAAAAAAACTTATCGAAACATAGACACAATGGTTTTCCAATATAGGCAGCGCTCTGTGAGCTATCGAACAAGACAAACACGACAAACACGACAAAAAAAAAACGATCAAACCCATGCAATCATATGGAGGTGCTCTGTCAACCTGCATCGAACATGTCAGACAAACACGACACAGAACAAAACAGTTTGATTTTGTCGTGCAGGGCTGTATCCCACTGTGAAACTGTTATACCTTGTGTATTCTGCTACCTTGCTGCTTGGATGAGTGACAGTTCTTCACGACAAGTCGCAGAGCACCTCTCCGACAGTGTCGTGTTTGTCGTGTTTGTTGGACTGTTCACAGAGCGCTGCCATACTCTTTAATCAGGAACATGAGCTGATAGTAGATAATGGTTAGAATGATCAGATCGAAGTAAATATAAAAGAAAAGAACGAAAATTGAGCATTTGCTGTAATCAAATGCATTTCATTTTTGCATTTTCATGGCGCAAATATGCGTAACGAAGCTAAATAGTGATTATCTTTGAAATAGCATCTTTGAAAATTTTAAACATTCCTAGTTTTCAAATCCAATTGTTTAAGACAATGGAATTCAGTTCCACCAGATGTACAAATTTCCACCAGATGTGCAAATGCAAAGATGAAATAGGTTTGCAAAGAAAAACACCTTACCATAAATATTCTCCAATCAATCCAAAAAGTTTCCATCCCTAGCGTTACTTTGAGCACGACATTTTAAATTGTTAATGTTCATTCTCCAGAGACCTTTTTCACCCGATCCTTATATTCCTGCATACAACCTTTGTTTTCCTTAACCCTTACACATGCTAATTACGGTGCGCTATAAAACGTGAAGTGGTCCACAAATTAGAAAACATTTTTCATCCAAAACAATGGCACTGGGTGGAACATTTAAGGCAATACTTATGCTGAGGTCCTGCACGACGTTTCTTTGCACGGAAGAAAAACAATAGGAAAAGATACGGTTCATACTCACCGGGGTTTTGTAAAACGCTGCAAAAATGGTCATCCATCAGCACGCTAATCGCACCACGAAAACAACCCTTCACGACACCTTTTCGTTTGTGTTTCTTCGAGTGAGGGACGACTGAAAAATAACACTATTTTTCAGAATTGTTTGGTTGTTTTCCGCTAGGATTTTAATGTGTTTACTTGCCGTGTTCGTTTTTCGGTGGAAATGATTGTCTTTTTCTTCACAGGTGATTTTGCCATGACATGTGGCTCTTTTACATACATTGCCTATGACACAATATGCTTTTTAATCGGGTCAATCTGCTACATAACATCAGCAACTATTCTCCTATGTTCTTGTTCAGTGGTAGAAGACACATTGCTTGACGAAAACAGAAAAAAACAATCGAAAACTTACGAAAACATACAACTCCAAACTCTATCTCTACTATTCTCCTTTCTTGTGGCCATCGGTAGAATTAGTTCTGTTAACATCGTTCCATCACCGCTTTTCGCCACAGTTTGTCTCAACCATCCGAGCAGCCTTCTATTGGCATGAAGTTGGCAAAATTTAACCGCAATGCTGACATGCTTTTCAAATGCAAATTACCATGTTTAAAAAATACCTCACCCTTCGAAGAGACGAACGCCCTGTGCGTCGTTTCTACTTTTCCTTTTTCTCTCTCTCACACACACACACGTTCGCACGCTAGAAAATGGGCAGAGAAATAATCCTAGTAGACTTCCCATGCCAACTTTACCACGTACTTCCGGGCGAATGAAAGGCGAAACGGTTAAACGGCTACCGTAGACGACCGTGAAGGAAAACTTTTTCTAGCGTTAGTTTTTCCCATTCTGGTTTTTCGTTCCGTTTTCCCCGACCTTCAATAATGAGCGGCCATATGTGTACGCTTTCTCCAGGAGGGGGAAAGGGCTTGCTGTTGAACACACACGAAGCAAGGTCTGTTGCGTAGCCGGTTTGTTTTCATAAATATGTTGATGGTGAGTTCGGTGATAACAAGCTTTATTTTGTATATTTTCTTCAACACCACAAGCAATGGGGCAAAGGTTTACGATGCCACTATAGGCTTTCGCTTTCCAGTACGGCCTGCTTTGTTCAACAAATCAGAAACTCAGTGCACAGTGGTCTTAGGACAGTGCAATGACGGACACGTTAAGGTAGGTTCAATGTTTTGATGATTGCTAGAATGAGTAAAAAGTTATTTTCTAAAGGATCTTCACGAAAATGCGTCGAATACAATAATGCTTTCTTAAATTTTAAACATGGTATCTAAATATCCATATTTTCAGAACCTTGGTGTGAATAAATATGCATAAATAGACACGAAAAAAAATGGTTAAATCATAAAAAAAAAAACTTATTTCTGCTACTCCAGAGGGCAAAACTCCCGCACTGTACCTCCATCGAAATCTTTCCCCCGGAAGGTGAAGGAAGCAAGGAACACAATTGCTCTAAATATGTTTACTCGTTTACCTTGCCTTGGTCTACCCATTCTTTTTCCTTTCATTCCCCAAAGTTTCCTTCGAATACATTAGCATACGGAAATGGTTAACAAGCCATATTTGGCCGTGTACCGCTTCACGTCCATCCAAGAATCCCTTCCACTTCCACGCTTTCTGTGCGTTGTTTATTTCTTCCCGTTGAAAGATTTGATCTCGGTGTATACCTTTTCCGCCGGCATTGCTTCCAAGTCTGGCCGGATTTGCAAATTGAGAAAATCTAAATTTGCATAGATCATCATCGAGCCCGCCATCGTTAGGCTAAATTCGTTAAGTTCTGCGCTACGCCCTAGTTTTTCCTCCCATCTCCATTTGCGCAGACCTGGCTGCCTTTCGCCAACGGCAACGGTGGTCAAGTCAATGAAAGGCAAAAGAAAAGATAGAAAACGGAGCCCGAACAAGATGCTAACAAGACCCGGAACAAGAGAAGATGGTGCAATTGAAGTGGACCAGAGTTGAAAGGGCCGACCCTTTGCGAATCCCTTTTACCAAAGTCACGGTTCGTTACTTGTCATCGTTAACATCGCCGGAGTCTCCGTATTTTTCTTCGATGGTTTGCACGTTTCGATTGTAAAAAAGGCGCATCCATTTGTATGTTATGCAAACCGTCGAATTTCAAGGAGAACAAATAGAAAGTATCTTCACAGACTGTTAGTGTAAGTACATGCTTCGGATACTTTTAAAATTATTTAAATTAGATTGAGATGATTAACATAATTTAAAAACCTCAAAAAAAAGTATATTTTTTTAAGAAAAAAAATTGTTCACCTTTGTATTATAAACGTAGTGGACATTTCTATACGTTATTAACATGATAAATCGATAATATCATGTATTAAATGCATTAATCAAAACAAATAATAGAATAAAACTTCAAATAAATTGAAAACGTTTTAAACGGTTGTATACAATATAGGAAAAAATAAATTAATTGTGTATTTTTTAATTTAAATTTTATAAATCCAACATCTGTATGAATGCAACTTAAGATAAATCAAACACCAGTTCGTTCACTTTATGCGACAACATTTATCTATTTTACTATTTTTAAACGGACCAATCCTCCGCAAGGAATGATTGGGGACCCGTTGTACACCGATTATTGGAATCATCACTTGCTTGTTGTTTCGATGGAAGACAAATGTTCTCTCATTGCACGTAGCTAAAGGTACGTGTTGGTGTGTTTTATATGGTTTTTTTGTTAATAAGTGTGTTTAACGCTTCGAGATAATTATTAACATCTGCTTTAGATAATTTGTTTTTCATTTCCAAGCTCCTTTAAGCTGGCAGGTATAGCGAGCGTGCAAAGGGGGTAGGGATTTACGTGCATTCAGTTTTTGTACGAAGCATAGCGAATGCTAATGAATGACAAATGGTGTCTTTACTTTTGCCCCGCACAGTCATTCGCCTGTATTTTGTTATGGCCTAGCCGTTTGTACGCCTCGCTGCTACTCCATGGCAGTTTTCGTTCATTCCTTGTTTCTTCCGTTTGTGCTGATGTTTTTTTTGTGTATCCCAAAAATATCGAAAATTTGTGCGCTTCATCTTCCCAGCAGCGGTAGTTGTTTATTTCACCTCCTTCAGCACCTGGTTGAACTTGTCCAGGAAGATGTCCACGTGCTTCTCGCCGAAGATTAAAGCCGGCCGAAAACGGATGCTCAGGTCACCGCAACCACCGGACAGAACACCTGCGGAAAGAGGGATCGTTCAGTGATAGGTGCATGATAGAGTTTTCAACTAAACAAGAGTACCTTTCTGCTTCAGCGCGCCAACGATGTCGTCACGAAGCTTCGGTGTGGCACAGTTGATCGCCAAGAAAGTGCCCCGTCCGCGAGTCGCACTCAGCAAATGTGGGAAGTCGCGTTCCGCTTGCACCAGACCCTGCTTCAGCTTGTCACCCGTACGGCGAACGTTCTCCAGCAGCGACTCTTGCTTGATCACACGAAGGATCGCCTCGAGCAGCAGCAGCTTGCCCGGATCGCCCATCCAGGTGTTGAACACGCGGTACGGCTGTGGCGGTTTCATGTGTGCCCCATGGTAGTATCCACCGAGCTGCATCTTCTTGCTGAACGTCACCACGTCCGGTGGGCTGGGCAGATTGAAATGTTCGTGGCACCAGATCTTACCGGTCGGACCGCCACCCGTCTGCACCTCATCGATCAGCAGGGCGCTTCCGTGTGCCTTGGCGATGCGCTGCAGTTGCTGGAAGAACTCGGGCGATGCCTCATTATCACCTCCCTCGCTCTGGATTGGCTCGACTATGATGCCGGCCACCGGAACGCCACGCTTGCCGTACTGTTCGATCAATCGCTCCACCTCGGCCAAACAACGGGCATCCTCTTGTGCATTCTCGCGTACATTCTCCTCCAGCGGATAGCGATACTGCGGAAACGGGGCGATCGGCCAGTCGAACGAGGGCACATCGATCTTGTGGATATACTTCGAGTGCGTCGTCGACAGGCAACCGAGTGTGCGCCCATGGAAGGCACCGTGGAAGCTGAGGATGCTCAGTTTCGGAGCACCGGGAGCCTGGTTAATCATGCACGATTGAATTTCCGCCTCGGAGAACGGGGTCGCATCTCCACGTTGCTTCTTCTGGTACCTGCAAACGTACGCGAAGGATATAATAAGTACAGAAACCTGGCAAATACAATATACTACAAACATGCCTTACCAAATAAAAATATTCTTGAACGCATTTTCGTTGGAACAGGAACCGCACATCATCGTCGTCACGTGATCCAACCCAACAGGCGCTACCGACATCAATACACTCTGCAGCCGATTGGGCCAGTCCTCGCCCGGGAAAACGCCCAAAGCCGGGCGATTAATAAGCGCTAAGAAATGGAAAGAAAGAAAACCCGATTATAAATAAGTTTGTATAGTATTAAACCCCCGATGAGATTAAAAAAGGGGGGTGGATATAATTTAAATTAAATAATAACATGACTACAAATAAAGTCATCAACCTTCACTCGGTAAACTGAATCAACCTAATCAGACACTCAATGAACCCTAACCACGAGCAACAATTTCCACATTGTACCAGACCATCCCTCCCTCCGCTCCGGCCACCCATTTTAGGCCATCATTCATTATGCCAGGCCCAGACAGCGAAGCAGTTAACCAATGTGCGCTGACGGCAACGCCAAATTATCATATCACACCACCCTTGCCACGCGCCACGCAGTTTTACTGATAAAAATACGTTTGATAAGGAACGGTTGGTGGTGCCGCGCGAAATGCACAATAAATGCATCAGTCCCGGCCATGCGTTGATAAGATTTTTGTTGCTTTCATAAAGCTTGGTAACATAAGTGCTTTGCAAAACAACAACACCGGGTGGTCAGATGGAGTGCGGGTTGATTAAACTTGATAAAACTTGATAAAACTTTGTTGATTATCTAATCTTAACAACTTTACAAGAGAAATGTTTGACTACTTTTAACCAGAAAGGGTTCGATGAAGTACTTACTGGAAAGATTGTGATCGTTCTGGAACACTTTCAGCAGCTCCTTGTGATTGTAGCCAAGTGGAATGGAAGAAATTTGGGTGTAGATGTCCAGCAGTACATTCCCATCGACGTCCTGCACATAGTTGCCGAACGATTTGTCGTAATCGACAAACATCTGCACCGAACCGGCATTCTGGAATAAAAGGTGATTTTGATTGAAATTCTTATTAATGTCTTGAAGTCCTTCAGAAATTTTTTTGTATCTACTCGGGCATCAATATCTTTAAATTGTCTCCTCAATGCAAGAGCACCAAAAATTTCATCAGTTCGCGACAATATAAACAAGCGTTATTGTTCGTTAAAAATAGCTCAGCGTGAAACGTGGTCAGTTACCACGCGGTGAATGAAAACGCCGTGTGGAGATATTAGGTGCGTTCGGGCGGGAAACCGTTCGAGAACCGGGAAAAATCGTAACGAAACGCATTTTCAAGTTCAAGACCGGTGCGTGAAGAGGAAGAAAAACGCGTGTAAAGAACGTCGTCATTATGGTAAATGACGATGTCGACGAAGCTCGTGGCGGCACAATAAATTCCATCTTAATGTCTAGAGGTCAGGGAACGCAAACCATCGTCATTAGCCGGCGCGTGCAAGAGTCAAGAACGAACCTACCAAAAAAAATAGTACCAGAGTTATTTATATCATTTTTGATCTCCACCGTAATTGGAGGCAGCGCACACACCCTCATCGTCGGCGTTTGGTACTGAATTTTGGTTTCATCTTCTTCGCATGGGAGACGGTCTTTTAAATTTTCCCTTTTTCTGGTGCTTGACATTACTACGTCCTCCGATTGCCGTTCCGGAGATGCAACGCTCGAGAGATATGTTTCTCGCGATGCAACCGTCGTCCATTGACACCATGATACGGGCCCCCACCAGAATCCGGACGCAGATTTGTTCCGGCGAGTAGCGTACAACTGATTGAAACCAATTCCCTTCAATTGGTTTCAATTGGGTAAGGTTCATGCGAAGGGTGTTGCAGGGCAATAGACGGACCGATCGCTCGTGCTGGTCGAAACCGATCCGGATGGTTGCGGGGCGATTGTTCCAGAACTGCGTCTTCTTTGAAAACGATATGCACACAGCATCCTTTGATAATCTTCGTACCTGCAGTTGATTCAGCTGCTGCAGCAAAGCCTTCGACTTCGGTCCGGGTACTTCTGTTTTGAGCGACGGTGCAACCGGTTCGGCCTGCGGAACGGCGGCAAAGTGACGACTCACTGTAAAATAAAGCGAACAACACGTAAACAACACGCCGTTAATTAGCACAGCTTTGCAGTGCCTCGGTCAAAAAGTGTGTGGAACAGACTCGGTGGACCCTTTTGGAGAAAAAAAAACAGGGTCGCTTAGCCCTTTGACACTCTGCACTTACACTGCACCATCCCACGGTGGCACCGTTGGCTGTCGGTGCGCCGGAGCACATCGCCAAGCTGTTTGAGCAACATTATTTCACAAACCCCGCAGGTGATACACTTTCAGCAATTGTACGAAAACTTTCGATTCAAAAATCGATCGGAAATCCCAAATCGGCACAAACTTCAAACCGATGTTTAAACGCTCATGCGCGAACCCCGACCTGGGGTACTTCACACACAATACTCTCCTGCAAGTGCGACCGGCGCGTATACACAGGCACGCTTTCGAAGCCACACGTCCGTTCGCCGTCGGAACAGATTCCTGTATGAGCGCCGCCGGAAGAGCAAATGTTGAATTTATCCTTCCCCGACCGGCGTTTAGTAGACGGCGCGGGAGTACAGAAAAGAGACGCAAACTCCATCTGGTTCGAACTAGAACGGTATGAGAAAAATTAAAGATCTTGAAATACTGAGAGAGCGATCTGAAAATAGAGAGACGGAGAGTAAAAGAGAGTAGACACTTAAATTGCACCGTGCACTATGAACACTCGGTAGTATTCTGTGCAATCGAAGGACAATTAGATAAGTAGGTAAAGAACATATTAGCTAAGATGGACTGTAAAATATATTCGATTAATTAGCTTACCTCATAACGTTTACGATAGTCATGAAATTAAGTTAAATTAAAATGCTTCTTGTATGTCGATGTTTTTTAGTTCCCTAACGGTTTTGGCATTAGTTCGTTTAGCGTGAATGCAGTACAGGATATAAAGTAAAATAAAGCAGTTCTTGATAACAGTAATTTCAGTAATTCAAAAATAAATTACACTCAGTTTTACATGAGTTTCAGTAAAACGGACAGGGTTTTGTTTTAGTACCACAAACTTTAGTTAAAATGATTTATTGACTATCTTAAATATTATTCGCCGCCAAGCTATATCAATGAAAAACAGATATTATTGTAGCGAAACTCTGGAATACGTGGATAAGTGCGGGTGTTCTTATGCTCTTAGTTCAACAGACTGGAAGCCTTCCTCCAGGAAACATCTCTGCGCCACGTAGCTAAAAAGTATATGGGAAAGAGTAAGCAGCTTGCATATCAAAGTATATCGCACTTGACCATTTACCTAGTATTTGTACCCCATCCACTATCGATATCATTGTTTTCCGCTGGAAATACCTTCTCCAAATCGGCGAAAATTCCGTGCAGATCCGACTGGCCACTGAACGTGATCTGTTGCAGGCGTTCAGAAGGTGGACAAAATACACTACAAACAAATAAGGGAGCCAACCAATAGAAGCACTCAGGCATGATCATTTGATGGATGAAAAATATTGAAAAGAGAGCAACTTACGAATCGTACAGATTTCGCAGCTGCACCATATGCTGCCCGTACGCCTTCCGCGTTGCTCCATTATCGTTGATCGTAGCCGACCAGTTCACGCACAGCGTCATGTGCCGATCGCGCTGATTCAACATCTGATTGAACTCCTCGTTGCTGCTCGGTTCGTACACGCGTATGTATTTCGTCTCGTGCTTGATCAGAAAACTGCCGACCGCATCGAGCGGTGGCAGGGTAGCGTTCGCTTCCGCATCCGATTCACGGACCGAAATGGAGGACAGCTTTTGCTCTACGTAACGCTGAAAGTTTCCATCGAACGCCACGTCCAGCGGGCGTTTTTGTAGATTGCAGCGCAAGCTGAGCGTGTCGTTCGTGCGCAAACCGGCACCAGATTGCAGCTTTGTGTGACCGGGCGTTTTAATATCTGTCCGGATGGAAGAACGGTAATTTTTAACTTCACTCTACTTCATTTCAGATAAAACTTTCTTTTCCGATACATACAAACCACTTTTTTCTTGCATAATTCATACGTGGAACAGTACAAGAACAGATCGTTGACGGTGATTTCTGTCATGAGCGGATGATGCACCTGGTTCAGATTTCTTACGTTCACATCAACTCCAAGCTCACGCTTCACCGGATGGCTGATGTTACAGTTGGCGTCCACAAGCAGCGAATCGTTTACGTTGAAATTCCACGTATGCCGTACAAGCCGATGCCTTTTGAGGAATAATGACAAAAGAGAGAAAAATAAAGCAAACATAAAAGCACATACAATAAGATACTCACTTTAACTTCGGATAATCCTGCGGCATGGCGTAGTAAATCATCATCCTTATATCCTTCTGTCCCTTGGTGTAGGGTGCCTGCAGCCAAAGGGTGGCGGTCTTCGTCTCATTCGGCGCGATGAAGTTACCATCCGCTTCACGGAATGCCCGGCACACGTACTGTTTACGTGCCTCACGATCACGGCCCACGCTTTCGATCGCCAGGTCCGCCATATCGCGCCTGATCGATAGCGGTATGTCACCCTCGCTCGGATTCAACAGCACGAACCGGGGATTATCGATACACACGTAAATGTCCCGTAGGGCACTGACGCCCGCATTTGTCATGTTGATCTTCAACGGAATCACCTCTCCGGCCAGCACCTCCGCCGGTGCCCGACTGAAGCTAACATGTAGTGCCGGTGCGGGGGGAAGAATTTCGATCTCGAGCTTACGATCAAACAGCTGCGGTGCCACCGGCAACACCTTCGAACCGTCTTTGGCGCTTGCAACGCGGATCGGTTGCGCTTCGAACAACTGTTTGCCCCACAGGGAGGGTACGTCACCCGGCGCGCCACCCGACGTCGGCTGTGCGGCCGAAAGCTTCCCAACGATGCCCAGAATGCGCAGCTGTCCGGTACAGCGCGGTGTTAGCTTCAGCACCAGCGTTTTCGTTTCATGCTCGCCGAAAGCGACCAGCCCGACGAAGCTCGTGGCGACGACATTCTCGATCTCGGACCGCTCCTCCAGGTTCAGTTCGCCCAAAAACAGGGATCGATTGGTGAAGATTTCTCCCGTCGCCTCCTTACGGAACTCCCACAGCAGGTTGATGTTCTCAAACAGTACCGCCGGCTTGATCGTGTTCTCCAGGTTGAACGCTACCTCGATCGGTTCTCCGTGCACCGAGCGAGGGTTCTCGGTGGCTGGTGCTTCGACGGAGAACAAGGATCTGGATGGGCGGAACACCATCACTGGCCGCTCGGAGGCCGTCTGCACCAGCATCTCCTCCATCTTGTTCCAAATGTGTTCACCAGTTTGTGTGGACTGTGGAGCGAAAGACAATTTCATTTTAATTACGTTATTTGTGCAAATTTTCAAAACCTTACCGTGATACTGATGTTTGTCGCAGCTACGTGCAAAGGATTCGAGACGGGCGGGGGTGAGGTCACCAAAACCTTCGTCATCGTCTGCACAATCTTCGGGAGCGCAATTGAGGGAATGTCGCTAGCTCCGTCACTTCCCTTCGCATGGAGCGCTCGCTTGGTGCTGAGATACTCGCGAAGGAAAAGGGTTTGCTGAGCGGCCGTTTGCATGCTCGACGGGCGCAACAAATGCGCCAGGCATGCGCCCGCCTCATCCAACTTCTTCAGATTTGACGCCTGCCGACCGATCGTGTACTGAATATGATCCTCCGCCAGGCTCCAGCCACGTCGATCGAAGACCTGATACGCCTGTTTGTACGTGCGGAAAGAGTGCTTCCTCTGGCCGACCTTCGAGAACCGATGTCCGGCGAGGACACAGTGTAGCGCATACTTGCGATACTGCGGTGGGTTGGCCAGTAGGAAACAATAGGACGCCTGCTCGAGCAAGAGTGCCGACCGGAGGTCCGAGTCTTCGCTCGTCATGCGAATCAACTGCTTGGCCGCCTCGCTGTATAGCTTCGCCGCCCGTAGGCACTCCATCGAGAGGAGGGTAGCGCGGGTAGCAAACTGTGGCAACTTGCAGCTATTCAGGTAGGTCAAAATAGCTTCCTCCATGTAGTCGTACGTTTTACGGTTGGCCGTGCCTTGCATGTGCGCAGCCAGGGCGGCCATCTCCAGGGCACCGGCGTAGTACTGCCAGGCGGAGTCCGCGTTAAAGTCCCGCTTCGCTTGATGATACGCCTGGAAGGCAAGTGCGTAGTGGCCAAACATGAAGTAAAGATCGCCGAGCTTTCGCGTCTGCAGCTCGGTTGATTCGTTCGTGTACACCACGGCATTTTGGTTCGTGTTTACACCCGGTTTGTTCGTCACGAACCAGCGCTTGGTGGCGCTCAGCAGCGATCGACTGACTCCTTTTTTGTTCGATATCTAAAAATGGAATCGAAAACAGCGTAAAACAAATGACTTAAACGACGAATTCATTCTAAGTTATACTTACAGAGTCATTCAGAGTTCCCACCAACCGCTCGACAAACGGAATCAATGCACGCACGGCAAAATCTTGCACAAAGTGCTTCAAGTTATCCAAATCACTGGCCGTAAGGAATGACCCGTGCGCCACCTCGATATCGCTCTCGATGGGCCACACGTTCGGATTGATCGTCTGCAGCGACAGACTATCGATGCTTGACGTTAGGCTCGACGTTTCCTGTATCTCAATGCCCGTTTCCTGCACCGGACTAAGCGGATGTGCAATCACTTCGCCCAGGACAACGCCGGCTTGTGAGGATGGTGGTGTGTCCAAGGTGCTACTGCTACCACTACCACCACCGTGCGAGGCCAACAAATTTGACGACTGCACCACGGTCGATGGCATACCCGTCACCGAGCCCATATCCTGTGGTGTCTTCGGTGCACTGTCGATGTCGCTCGTGGTGGCTCCCTCCGAGCGCTGGTGTTTCTTCAGATAGCGTAGCCAAGGGTCGGGACAATCCGCGGGCGCACCACTGTGCGAATTTATTTGGAGCAGGAAGCATTTATGTTCCCCGTATGACGACTTGAGCCCATCGAAAGCTTGTTGTGCCCTGGAAAACAATGGAGCGATTGAACGAATAGAATTAAATTCCAACAAATGAAGATCAAATGGTTCTTTGAACTCACTTTCCGATATCTCCCGAGCATCCATCGTGCAGCATAACGTAACAGTTCAGCGCATCAGTGGAAAACCACTTCGGCAGCCGGGGAGGCGTGATGCTTTGCATCATCTGTATTTTCTTCGTCAACTGGTTTGCCGTCTCGATCGGGTTCGGATCAATGCTAGACACTACGATCAGTGAGCATAGCAAGTGGCGCGTGAACTCGTGATCTGCCGGAAACTGAACCGTTAGAAACGTTTCGCGCCACTGTTCGAACCAAGGTTCCGCGGCCGGTATATCCACGAACGTGCCATCGTCCAGCTTGATCGGTTTCATCTTCTCCCCAACGGCGGACGTTACTGCTTCATTCAACATCTTTTTGGCCAGTATCGTTTGCGGTGGGCGCCAGTTAACGTCCACCACGTTGATGCGTAGCCCCTTGATAGAAACGCTCGTGCCAGCAACATCGCGAAAATGAGCTGTCGATAGCACGAAATCATAAAGATGTCAGAATAAATTACCGATTATTGTTTGAAATGGTGGAAAATCTTACCATCGGAGGAAAGCTTTAGGAACGGTTGTAACATTTCGACAAAGGAGAGATTATTCTTCTGACACAATTCCTCCGCCTGCTGCGAAACGATGGCACCGACCATCGGCGAGAAAATATTCTGCAGTATCTCCTTCGAGGAGTAATTTTGGCCAGTTAAATGAATCATTGTGACGGTTTTCTTCGGAGGTGCACTTTTCACATTAAAATAAGTAAGTTCCACTAGCGGCAAGAGACGAATTTCAGCACGGTCCGAGAAATTAATCGATTTCTCTTGCTCTACGTAAACAAACCATCCGCCCTTTGACGAACGACAGCTGATTGCACTTGACACATGGCGAAGAAGTTTGAATCACGCCCAAGGTGCCTACGAATATTTTACCATCAATTCTCGTGTGTACTTTTTTGCAACGGTGCGGTTTGAACTGCAATCCGAGAAATTACCCTACCTTGTACCGACTAAAGTAATTACTAACCCGTGTCGACGGTTCCGGTAAGAACGAAACTTCTGCGCGGGAAGGAGTTTTCACAGTTCAACTAAATATCAACAGTTGCTCAAGGCCTAAAAGATAAATACGGTCAATATAGTAAAGTGAGAACAAACATATGTGATTCGTATCAGGATGAATGAATATACGAGGCACACGCAGATTGAGCCGGAATGGTTTAACAAGTTCGATCGTGGACAGGAATGGGTTAACAAGAACAAAAGATATGATCCATTGCGAGACGTATATATTTATAACGAAGTCGGTAACAATTCCAACGAATCGAATGAGACGTCGACCGCGTTGAAGGTCGGTTTCCGTGTGTGCTGCATGACGGCATTACAGCATCCGCTGGATTATGCCAAAACACTCATACAGGTTGGTACCCGCCACCAATATGCGATAATCTGCAATGGTGAAGTAAAAATATGGTCCATGTTTATCCTATCTTCTACCTCAGCTCGGATACGAACCGATAGCTCCCCGGCTGGGTCGAACCCTATTCGGTGCGAGACGAATGATGCTGCCCAATATTTTTCAATACGGTATGAACCTCCCAATGGCCAATTGGTGTATGGAAAAATTTAATAAACCCTCGTTGTTATTCTCCCCTCTCTAGTGTACCACATTGGCACCGTCGATGGGTTCACGGGATGCTTCCGAGGGCTTAGCGCCAAACTGGTCGGAAATGTCCTTAGCTCGTTTTACGGCGAAAAGCTGGCCATCGGTTTGGGGCTAGTAGCTTCCGAGGAAAAGCGGAAGCACAGAGAGGAGAATGATTTTATTTGGTTCGTCTCTAATGTACAAAGTCATGTAGCAGTGCACTTTGCCGGTATCGTCATTTCTCAACCGTTCCACGTTATTTCTACTCGCATGATGGCCCAGTTCGTAGGTCGGGAGCAACTATACAGTGGATTGTGGCAATCGGTAAAGGTGATTTGGCAAACGGAGGGCATTACAGGGTTTTTTTCAGGCTTCGTGCCCCGTTTGATCGTTGAGCTTGGATGTATAGTAATTCCCAGCACGATAACTTACCTGTTCTGTCGGTACATCGAACAGAGTCGTACGCTCCGGAAAAGCGTGAATTCGATTGCTCAAATCACCGTCAAGAGCTGGCTTTATCCGTACCATGTCGTGTCGACCTGCATGATCGTGACTGGCTCAAGGTAATTCCCATGTGGAGAGTTGTCGAGCAAAACTAACGTTTTTTCTATCGTTTTTCTCCTCCTGAAACAGGTTGAAGGCGGGCAATCCGCTGTTGATGGATAATTTCTTCGAATGGTCTGATTGTTACGACCACAAGCGTGGTCTTTCATTATTTTTCCGGTAATTACATAGCACCGTCTTTACTTTGGATACCATTTTCATTTTTTTATCTTTCCAAAACTTTTAGCAAAGCACCGTCGTTTGGCTGGTGGTTTCACATCCATGACATCCATCCTATATTCGAAAATTGTTCCCGAGCACGTAGGCTGATTACACTTGACACATAACGAAAACAGTTTGAATCACGACCAAGGTGCCTACGAATATTGAGGTTTTACCATCAATTCTCGTGTGTACTTTTTTGCAACGGTGCGGTTTGAACTTTTTTGCAATCCGAGACGCGTCTAATTTCTTCGCCATAGTTAGTTAGAATATCTACTCACGTGGCCACAAAAACGATAAAAAAAACACGACAGTGACCTTGAGCAGAATATTCACTGATATTACCAACTGTCTAATATGTCAAACCGAGAAACATCAATTAGCTGGAATTTACCCTACCTTGTACCGACTAAAGTAATTACCAACCGTGGTCGGCTTGCCGGTAAGAACGAAACTTCTGTGCGGAAAGGGGTTTTCACAGCAAAACATCAACAGTTGCTTATGGCCTAAAAAATAAATACGGTCAATATAGTTAAGTGAGAACGAACACCTGTGATTCGTATCAGGATGAATGAATATACAAGGCACACGCAGGTTGAGCCGGAATGGTTTAACAAGTTCGATCGTGGACAGGAATGGGTTAACAAGAACAAAAGGTATGATCCATTGCGAGACGTATATATTTATAACGAGGTCGGAAACAATTCCAACGAATCGAATGAGACGTCGACCGCGTTAAAGGTCGGTTTCCGTGTGTGCTGTATGACGGCATTACAGCATCCGCTGGATTATGCCAAAACACTCATACAGGTTGGTACCCGCCACCAATATGCGATGTAATCTGCAATGGTAAAGTAAAAATATGGTCCATGTTTATCCTATCTTCTACCTCAGCTCGGATACGAACCGATTGCTCCCCGGCCGGGTCGAACTATATTAGGTGCGAGACGAATGATGCTGCCCAATATTTTTCAATACGGTATGAACCTCCCAATGGCCAATTGGTGTATGGAAAAATTTAATAAACCCTCGTTGTTATTCTTCCCTTTCTAGCGTACCACATCGGCACCGTCGATGGGTTCACGGGATGCTTCCGAGGGCTTAGCGCCAAACTGGTCGGAAATGTCCTTAGCTCGTTCTACGGCGAAAAGCTGGCCATCGGTTTGGGGCTAGTAGCCTCCGAAGAAAAGCGGAAGCACAGAGAGGAGAATGATTTTATTTGGTTCCTCTCTAATGTACAAAGTCATGTCGCAGTGCACTTTGCCGGTATCGTCATTTCTCAACCGTTCCACGTTATTTCTACTCGCATGATGGCCCAGTTCGTAGGCCGGGAGCAACTATACAGTGGATTGTGGCAATCGGTAAAGGAAATTTGGCAAACAGAGGGCATTAAAGGATTTTTTTCAGGCATCGTGCCCCGTTTGATCGTTGAGCTTGGATGTATAGTAATTCCCAGCACGATAACTTACCTGTTCTGTCGGTACATCGAACAGAGTCGTACGCTCCGGAAAAGCGTGAGTTCGATTGCTCAAATCACCGTCAAGAGCTGGCTTTATCCTTACCATGTCGTGTCGACCTGCATGATCGTGAACGGCTCAAGGTAATTCCCATGTGGTGAGATGTGTTGTCGAGCAAAACTAACGTTTTTTCTATCGTTTTTCTCCTCCTGAAACAGGTTGAAGGCGGGCAATCCACCGTTGATGGATAATTTCGTCGGATGGCATGATTGTTACCGTCACCTGTTGATGACCAACGACCACAAGCGTGGTCTTTCATTCTTTTTCCGGTAATTACATAGCACCGTCCTTACTTTGGATACCATTTTTATCTTTTTATCTTTCCAAAACTTTTAGCAAAGCACCGCCAGCCAAACTGAACGGTTCCACATTAGTGATGGAAAAATCGGTTCCACAACCGGAGCCGGCTCCGACGAACTCCAGCAAATTTTGGAACCGACTATAGGCTCCGAACTAACGGCTCAGGTTTGAATCACGACCAAGGTGCCTACGAATATAGAGGTTTTACTATCGTTTTTCGGGTGATTTTTTTTTGCAAAGGAATAATATCCGAAACCAAAAGTGTCTGATTTCCTCGCCAAATGCAGTTGGAATATCTAACATGGACAAAAACATGTTGAAAAAACACGACAATGCTAAACTTTGACCAGAATATTCAATTGATATTACCAACTGTCTGATATGTCAAGCCAAGAAACATCAATTAACTGCAAATTACCCTACCTTGTACTAACTAACGTAACTACCAACCGTGGTCGGCATTGCCGATAAGAACGAATCTTCTGTGCGGAAAGAAGTTTTCACAGCAAAACATCAACAGTTGCTTAAGGCCTAAAAGATAAATACGGTCAATATAGTAAAGTGAGAACGAACACCTGTGTTTAAGAACGATAGAGAACATCTGTGATTCGTATAAGAATGAATGTATATACGAGGGACACGCAGATTGAGCCGGATTATTGGTTTGACGATTTCGAACGTGGACCGGAATGGACAAGGAATGACAAGAAAAAAAGATCTGATCCTTTGCCAGACGTATATATTGTTAACGAGGTCGAAAACAATTCCAACGAATCGAATGAGACGCCGAGCGCTGTGAAGTTCGGTTTCCGTTTGTGCTGCACGACAGCATTGCATCCGCTGGATTATGCCAAAACGCTCATCCAGGTAGGTACCCGCCACCAATATGCGATAATCTGCAATGGTAAAGTAAAAATATGGTCCATGTTTATCCTATCTTATCTTTTCCCCTCAGCTCGGTTACGAACCGATAGCGCCTCGGCCGGGTCGAACCCTATTCGGTGCAAGACGTTTGATGCTGCCCAATATTTTTCAGTACGGTATGAACCTTCCGACGGCTGATCGGTGTATGGAAAAATGTCATCAACCCTCGTTATTATTATCTCCTTTCTAGCGTACCACATCGGGACCGTCGATGGGTTCACGGGATGTTTCCGAGGGCTTAGCGCCAAACTGGTCGGAAATGTTCTTAGCTCGTACTACGGCGAAAAGCTAGCCGTCGGTATGGGGCTAGTAGCCACCGAGGAGAAAAAGAAGCACAAAAACGAAGACGATTTTGCTTGGTTCATTTCTAATGTGCACCGTGATGTCGCAGTGCACTTTGCCGGTGTCGTCATTTCCCAACCGTTCCACGTTATTTCTATTCGAATGATGGCCCAGTTCGTAGGCCGGGAGCAACTATACAGTGGATTGTGGCAATCGGTAAAGGAGATTTGGCAAACGGAGGGCATTACAGGGTTTTTTTCGGGCATCGTGCCCCGGTTGGTCGTGGAACTTGGATGTATAGCGATGACCAGCACGATAACCTACCTGTTCTGTCGATACATCGTACAGAATCGTACGATCCAGAACAACGTGAATACGATTGCCCACTTCACCGTCAGTAGCTGGCTTTATCCTTACCATGTCGTGTCGACCTGCATGGTCGTGAATGGCTCAAGGTAATTCCCATGTGGAGAAACGTGTTGTCGAGCAAAACTAACGTTTTCCTATCTTTTTCGTCGTCCTGAAACAGGTTGAAGGCGGGCAATCCACCGTTGATGGATAATTTCTTCGGATGGCGTGATTGTTACCGTCGCCTGAAGATGACCAACGACCACAAGCGTGGCGCATCATTCTTTTTCCGGTAATTACCAAACATATTCCCTGTAGTTTTGCTTTAATTTCGATAACATTATCTTCCGCTTATCTTTCTAGAACCGTTGGCAGAGCACAACCGGCCAAACTGAACGGTTCCCCAGCCATCGCTCCATATCCAGAGTTCAAGTAAAAGGTACAGTGGTGTAAACTGCCCGCAAATGAAAAAGCATAGGGAGAAAAAACGAGGCCTACCTCGTTGGTTTCTACACAAGGGTGAGGGCAACCGGTACCCACAGTCCTTATGGGCATTTATCGAATAATGTGAACTGAACTCGTTTTTCAGACCCCAAAACCAGTCGTCTGGTATCGTATGTTTTTATTTTGCTTTTATGAAGTAGCATTTCAAGTTGATATATTTAATCATCTTCCCCCCCGAACTCAACAGTAAAATACTTTATTTGGCGTAGGAGATAGATATGTGCATGCAAAAAAATGAGAATTACTATTTCACCCCACGGAGTTGCCACAACTGAGGGGAAATTGTTGAAAAGACATTGAACAATCGGAATTCATATAGCTAACTCCACATTGCAACAGGGAGTAGTGGAACAGATAATCGAACATTATAAAAAAAGAGTTACATTTTTCGACAATGAATACCTCCAAAAGTAGTAGATGACAAACCATCGGAATAGCACGGAAATATAATTAAATCAAAACTTACAAAAACAAAAACAAAACCAACTAAAGCAAACTCTCTATCATTCCCACCAAGTTTTATATTTTTAGCCATTGGTGATTGATCTGTTGAAAAACATAATACTGGTGAAATGGAAACTTAGACTAAGGTACCCCACCGTACGGAAAGGAGCACGAAAAGACCAACGACGAGTGTGATGAGAGAATGGTGTGCGAAGAACTGTGAAGCCCCACTGCCCTGGCAGTACATCCGGTCGCAATTGCCATCGGTGAACCGTTGGAATTTTCGCTCAACGTCGGACCAGTTGCACAGACCGACGTTACACCAGTCCAGCATGAGTGGCTTTTCGTTCAGGAAGAATATAACACGCTCCGGTTCTCGCTGCTCCGCGCATCTGTAGGTAGAGAGATGCAGTTAAAGATTTTTCAACTTTTTAGCGATACCGGCGCGCAACAAAAGTGAAGTGGAAAAGCATTGGAAAATCTCGTAACGCTATACGTACTGATATTTTACGGCTGCAATGTTGGCTGCAAATGGAATGTCACTGGAGCGATACTGGCGGTATTTCATGAACGGATAATTGTCCGCCCGTGGTGGCGTTGAATCCTTCTTCGCCCCTAGCGCCGCCAGGAGCAGCTGGATTTGTGAGTCGTGCGTAAAGTATGCCACCACCGTCGGCTCTTCGCGGGACTTTAGATGTTTCAGCATGTCGGCCATGGCGTGGCATGCCAGCTCGGTGCTACGTTCGTAACCGTAGCTGGTTTGATAGTAGTACGCCAGATCCTCCTTGTACTCGAGCACGTTCACCTGATCCTGGGTGAACGCCGCACAGAACGGACTTGCCCGCGATATTTGCCACGCTTGCTCGAACCGGCAGGCATCCCACATATGCTCGATCTGCTCCACGCTCAGATTGTGCCGAAAGCCGAGCCGCTGCGAAATATCCCACACCGTGCCGGTGAACAGTGCCGTGCGGAAGAATTTATTTGCCTCGGAATTTTCGTCCTTCTTCTGGCGATCTTTGTTCGCGTCGTAGTCCGCACAGTAGTCGTACGGCTTCAGAAGGGTATCGGGCTCGGATGGCGCTATCGGTTTGACCCGCTGCGACTCCTCGCTGCCGAAGAGACCCTCCGCAAACGCCTTGAAGCTTGCCTCGGTGCGCTGAGTGTTGGTGTAGCGGAACTGTAAAACCAAAATCGAGGTTTGTGTAGAAACAAAAACGCTTGACACGTGGTCACACACTATATTCTCACCAAAAACTTGTTCGCATCGTAGCCACTGCCGAACAGTTGCCAATATTTCTCCTTGGCGCGCAGTGCCAGATATTTGAGATCCTGCCATCCCTGCTCGGTAAGCGTCGATTCGTACTGCGCGGTAATGTTCGGATCCCAGCGCCAATTTCGGAGGATTTCCAGGTCCTTGTCACACATGCGCCCATTGTCGGGCATCGTACGGCGTGTATAGTAATTGTCAATGATGGCATCTTGCAACTGTAGGGAAAAGTGTAATTGTTAGTAAAAGTGTGCAAACCATACTCCTATTCTATTGCCTCATACCAGTTTCAGCTGCGTTGGCATTTCCACGATGTCACCCTTGCTCGGAAGTCTAGTGCCATGTCGGCTAAGGAGCCAAAATTTTACCGGTGCACAGTCTGCAGGGGGAAGCAAGAAAGATGTCTCTTTAAAAACCAAATTTCACATAGTTTTTACATCCACGTCTACATACTCGGTACAATGTGCTGACGATCGGTGTCCGGCGGGCGGATGACTTCGTACATCGTTTTGGTGGCAAAGTGTCGCACTTGCTTCCGTTCATCGTCATCGTTGTAGCAGTACGTCTCGCAGCAGCTACTCCGCTGGGCCGTGATCACTTTCAGTGTGCACACGAGCAGCACAACCGACGCATGGAGCCTCAAGATCATTGTCGATCAGCTGGGTAAGTGAAAGAGGAAAACATATAATTATATGTTATAGATGCTAGAGCGATCAACGAAAGGACATTTACGAGAAAGATCATGTGTAGGACTCGCTTTAGGTCAAATTTTCGACCTTATCTGGACGAACGATTAACCCGATTAATGAGACTTTCTGGCTGGCACTGGGAAAAAAACAAGGCCAACGAATCGGCGGTAAATTGTTGCTTTTCTAAATTTGTCCAATAATTGCTCGTGTCATAAACATTTAACCTCGCACTTCTATCCTACTTCGCATCGCCGGGCCACCAAAAAAGCAACCTTAACGAACGCACAAATTCCTCGCAAACATTTGCCAAGGTTAAATATTTTTGCGCTATATAGCGATCAATTCACCTCGATCGATTAGATCATCTTCGTCGTTTTTGTAGATAGACGTTCTTTTTGGCACGTGGTATAGAAACACATTTCGTGTTTTCTTAGGGTAATATTTGTATTGAACATACAACGCGTCTTCCTTTCGTATAAACAAGCAACCAGGCTCAAACTCGTCTGGCCAATATGTATCATCGTTCGTTTGCGAGTGGCAATCAATTACAAGCTTTAGGTAAGAAAATGCTCAAGCTACCGATGAATGATAAGATGTTTTGTTCAATATCACTTGAAGCAACCATTTATCAACCACAACTGCGTGCGAAAAAATATCCATTGTCTTCAAACGCAGGCTTTCCCATCGTGCCGGCCTTTAGACATGTATTTCGCACGTGAGAGAGTTATTTTTATCACGTGCATGTTAAACTGTACACACTGTGTTATTTTAAAAGGTACGAAATGGGACACAAATGATCAATCATTTTCATGACAAAGGAGCGGATTGTGGGTGGTCTACTGAATACGTCATTCTCCTTACACTCGAATCGTTCTATTTGAATATATCATACCTTATGGTTACCTTTTTTTCAACAAAATTATGCCATTAAAAACAAATTACGAATGATCGTGCAATCCCGGCAATCGAGGCGGACAAATGCCGGCGTTAGCATCATCTGCTTCCGGAGGCTTCTGCTCATCAGCTCAACCGTCATCACAGCAACCGGTTCCGTTAGTTAGCGACCTTGGGAGCGAAAAGCAACCGAGCGGAAAATTTCGCTACCGGCTTGACCTCGAGCAACCTGTCGGTTGATGGTAAACCGCGGCCTGATCGTTCTGGTTCTGGACAATTGCGTCGTGTGAATAATTGCGCTGGATGTCGATGACATAATGCCAATGCTGACGATGGTGATCATCACGCGGCATCACCCTACCTATCGATCGTGTGTAAACATATGTGTACCTATGTGTATGTATGCCTGGCTTCCTGTGCTGCAGGTGATCGTACGCACCGTGCGAGGCGAATGTAGGGAGTGGCCAGCATAAAAAGAAAGGGAAAAAAACATAACGACCATGTGCAAGACCTAGCCCAAGGTGGGCCCAGCATGGGAGATAAATTTCACCAACACATCTTTCTGTTGTGAACATTCCATTCGATTGCTTCTTTCAACCTTAACCGGTTATTTTCTTTTCTTTTACCTGACATGTCTGTTCCATGCTTTTTTTTCTCCCTTTTTATGCTCGCCTCATTCTCCACTTATGCTCAATTCTATTGAAACAACAACGTCTGGGTTTAAAAACAAAAACGCGACCCCATTGTTGCGTTCGTTTTAAAATTTCCCCGGGACAAAGTGTCACGTATTTGTAATTCTTTTTTTCAAGCCACGTCGCGAAACATTTAAACTAATTGTGCAGCCGCCATTAATGACTTCGCCGTTGATACTGAAAAATCACCTTCAGAACGATCTTTATACGTACGTGCAGCGGTTATTTATTTTGCATTTTCACTTCTACTTACTTTTTCGATCCTTTGTTCAATTAACTTGTTGCACTGGTTAAAACTGTAATCTACAGCTCTCTCAGCTGTTCACAGCAGCTCAATGCCCTTTTTCAGCTTGATAACAAACGAAAACACAGCCACTTATAAAAAAAACAGTCAAGTACCGATTAAACGCCCACAAACACCACATAAATCATTAACGATCTACTCGCGGCGCGATCTTCCAGATGACTGAGGCGTGCCCTCATACATTTCCAACCTGAACCCGCGGTTTAACGGAGAAGTCGCGGGTTTTCTCGCGGCGCAAATAGATTCTGTGAGAGAAATTCACAAAAAATGCTTTCGAAATCGAAAAGCTTCTGAAGCTTTCATTTTCTCAGCTTTGCTATGTCTTGTAGATTAATCGCACTCGTTTTTTAAAATCTACAATCAAACACTTCCCTCGAGAACTTCGTTGATTTAAAAATGTTATTTTTTAAATATGTACTCTTTTGGGCTTTCAATTTCGCCCCTTTTTTCCAGAAGGAACCTCGCGCTATCTATTTGCGCGATCACTCGATCACGGGTTTATCTCTCAGATTGCATACAAATTTTAAAATTTCCGAAAACAAATTTTATGCAGTGAGTTAACGACTGTTGTTCAACTAGACAAGACTTAGTAATAAATATAATAGGAATATAAAAATAACCAACAAACAGTTTCGAGCTGAAAATGAAGTAAATTTACTAAAGTTTCCCTACAGCTTTACAACTTTAGCTTGAATGCAACTGGTGCGTGCCTTAACTAGAACAAGCACTTGAAACATTTCAGCAGATAACTCGAACATGTAGATTCGATATGTTGAATTTTGCGATGAAATTACGATACATTGCGCTAAGTAAAGAGTAAATTTATATGCGGGTTTTTATTGATCTAACTCCAAGCCATCAGGAGCCTCCAGTGCAGAGAGTTTCCTCAAATCCCAGATTAACCCTCCATCACCGGTTCGTTATGCATATGTTTGATGTTCAACGTTTTCGGATTACCAACAAGTGAACAAAAAGGCTAGTTTTTAAGTCATTTATTATGTTTAAGTTTGAATAACTTTCAAAATTGCGATAATGGGTACGCAAACTGTACGAAAGAACTTGATTGCATTGTGATTAACAGTCTCATGTTTAAGGTGCTGGTTGTTTAAGATATTATTCGCATGTCAAAAAGCAGCACGTGACGGATACAGTTTCGGTAAGAATTTTAAGATGTACACCATTTTGCGGTACATTTAAAAGTACTTTTTTTGTGCATTTTCATCTAGCATAAAATTAAGTTTTCAACCATGTTTGTGTGTTTTTTTTTTTTTACAGCCATCGAAGGCGAGCTACGAATCACTCGTTTCGCGTTAGATACTATAATATGTTTAATACAAGATTTATTTTTTCTTAAAACTTCTTGTAACATGGTGAGATACAATATTTGTAGACCGTTTGAAGCCTCTTTGAATGTTGTTGATGTGATTTTTTTCCAATTATTGTTTTCAATATGAAGGTTAAGTTATCTTGAAAAGTACTTTTATTTTGTGAATGTATACATGTGCCATTCAAAAACGTGAATTCTAAGCAATGCTTATGTCGATTGATTTATGTAAAAAAGCATATATTCGATATAAAGCGTTGATAACTGGTAACTTCCTGTAATGGCAAACAACCATGGCCTTTGTCTTGCTTATTTACAAGCAATTAAGTGTTATTGAAAATATTTATTTCATTATGTTTGTTTCTTGTTTTTCGAGATGTAGTATTTTTGTATAGTATATCCGATTTATGAATATTTGAATGCAACACATGATTTGATGGCTCTTCTTGCTATTAAGGCTTCCATAATTTCCTGATTATCTTTACAGCTTAGGTACTTTGTGTTCTCATTGTGACTGCGGATTCTATGGCCGCCGTGCGAAAAACTACACTAACGTGCCTTGCACACATTGGCCAGAAACTGGCCGAGCACATTCCCTCGCGGGTAGTACGTGCATACGACAATAACTTTCCCACTGCGCGTTTTGCTAATGCCCACGCCCAGCTCCTTCGTGCCCTTCCACACCATCTGCGTGAACTGGCCACCCTTGACGGCCGTGCGGGGCTCCACGTTGAACGTGAACTGCTTGGCCTCCTCGTACCACGAGCGGCAGACTTCCCTGGCGTTCGGCAGGGCATTCCGATCCGACGACCACAGGCAGTAGAGATTCTCGCCGTACTTGGAGTTCTGCCGATAGGTGAACCGATCATCCCTGGCTAATATGTCGGCCCATTGCTGTGCGTCGTTCACGAGCTCCTTGTGTAATCTAGAAGGGGATAAATTGATACGATCATGCGGACTGCTGGTCTTTTCCTCCGATCTGCCATACATACATCAAATTCGGTGCACCATGCTTCCGTCGGAACTCGTTGTGGTGCTTCAAAACTGCCACGCAAAATTCATTAAATTCATCCGGATCATTCTCGTCCACGATACGGACGTGTTTCTCCAGCTTAATACCGGCTTCGCCTTCATTTCCGTTCCGGTTTTCTCTCGAGCGCTGTTGTGCAGACGTCTTCGAAGTTTTACTATCCATTATCGAGTCCGTCTCCGTCTTTTTGGTACCCTGCATGGCCGCGGAAGCTTTGTCAACGATAATCTTAGGCACCTCAAAGCCTCCCAACGGTGGCACATTCTTCGCGAAGCTTCCAATGTAGTTCCCCGGGGGATCATAATTCGCCACTACAAACACCTGCCCCGAGCTGAAACGTTCGATCGGTGGAATAGAAATAGCTTTTTGATGAGCATGTCAAAGGTTTATCAGACGTGACTCACCGATTTCTGGCCACTCCCACCCCAAGCTCCCGGCTGTCCTTCCACACGACCTGCGTAAAGTGTCCCGTCTTGAGCGTAGCCGGTTCCTTACCGAAAACATGCAAATCGATCTCGCTGTACCAGTTCTCAACCGGTTCCTGGCCGGTGACGCTGACGCTGACCGTGTTTGACGAGCTCCACGAGCAGAAGATGTTCTCGCCGTACTGCGAGTTACTCCGATGGACCAGCACACCCCGGGCCGCTATCACCTTTGCCCATTCCTCGGCGTACCGGCAAAGGCGCTTGCAGAGCTTGAGCGGTGGCACCCCGTGTCGCGTCCGGTACTGATTGTGCGCCTTCAGACAGTCCCGCTCGAACTCGGTGTACATGGAGGCCGAACCGCGCCGGTACGACTGCGTTCCGTAGGACCGCAGACTGCCTATCGAGGGACTCTTCAAATGGTTCTGCAAGTCTTTGGTTCGGTCCAGCGACTTCGGTCGCTGCGGGGTTGAAGTGCCGATGGAGACCGTGCTCCTTGAAATGGACGACTGTTTTGCAACCGTTTTGGAGCTGGCCAACGATTGGACCGCACTGTGGGACGCCGCTGGTGCCGTGTTATTATTGTTCCGGTCGCACGCCGCTGCTCCACGTGTTCGCTCGAGCTCGGCGCTTGTTGTGAGAATCGTTCGTAGTGGGGAAATCGACAGCCTCGGCGACCCGGCCGACAGTTTTCCCGTCGATTGCGATCGACACATGTCGTTGTCGGTAAGATCGAACTTCTCCTTAAACACAACGGTTCGATCCGGTTTGTGGCCTTTGTACGTCTGTATCGTCTCCATGGTAATCACCTCGCACAGTGGATCCTGAATGGATAGGAGAGAAATTAGAATATTATCTACGATATACTTGAGCGGCTTAGACGATCCTTATCTGGATTTACTTGTGACAAGTGACAAGTTGATAGTACAACTGATTTTTATGCGAAGCGTGAACCTTAAAAAACTTAAAATAAGTACGTGCCACTTAATGTGTGCCAAGTCCTACCTTTTTGCTACCCTTGTGGTTGATGACACGCTGGTCCGTTTTTCTGACCATTACGACCCGGGAAAGGGCTCCACAGTCGTGCGAAGATCCTGCCGACGAAAGCTGCGTTATGTCCTTGGTGGGCCTCACAGGTCTAAAAAGTGTAATGAAAGCAGTTTAAAGCCATTGAGAGAAGTTTCACGTTTTACTTTTGGTAAATTGGTGGAAGATGCACAGAAAATGCCCTTAAATAATACTCTAAGCATATTTAACAACAACATAAGATGAACATGGAAACCTACAGATCATTATTTTTAATTTGCTTTCTTCACTGAAAAGCTGGATTAACAACTTAAATAATTTTTTTTTAAATCTGCAAATGGCCCACATAATTTTACGAAGATAATCAAACGAATCGCTTGCTTATATTGTAAATGTAAAAAAAAGATTTCGTTCACCAAAGCACTCGACTCACTTTAGCGTGTGGTACGTAACATGTTTGCTTACCGAATTCCACACACACACAAACCAGTTCTGCGTGACTTCATCTTTTGTTTTACTTTGTAATTTACAAATTCGCCTACAATTAACAGCAAATAAATGCTCTCATCGTCGAAGCCGAAATGTTGTTACATCTGCCAGTTTCATCAAAACAAACAACAAACACGAGTTGAAAGAACATTTCTTAAACTTTTTCACAGACCGCCACAAACTGAAATGAACATCGACTTGGTCATCGACTGGGGCCGACTTGCATTAGCCCGACCGACGACGTTACAAATGACGAACTTCAACCTCCGCTACCGACGGGTCCGTTTATGTTTATCAGGTTGACATTCCAAAGCACCCATAAATCGTAATGATGCTGATCGTGAGACTTTCCACTCCAGTTTGGCGAAGGAAAGGAAAAATCGCCCCAACCAGTACCAGCTTGATCTGGTGGCTTTTGGTCTGCACCTTACTCGCGACACATTGGCCATACCGACGCCCCGACTGGAGTAACGTTTCGTCACTAATTAATCTGATAATTGAAGCAGCACTATAATTGAAACATCATAAATAGTGGCTGCAATAAATAATTCTCAATTAGGCGTGGCTTGCAATCGCTGGCGAGCGGGCTTACCTATTTCTTATGGATATGGTGTGAAAATGTTATGGTATGTTTGCTCAAGTTCGCCGTCCGGTGGAGAGCATATTCACGTGCCAAACGATTTTTGCACAGCGACATTCGAAACAAGAAACGTATTGCGAAGGAAACGACCAGGTCCATATTAATACGGCTGACCATGGGACAACTTCGGTACTCAAATCCAATATGTTGGCCACATAGATGCCAACGGTACGATTTGATTATCTATTCATTTTGTTTTAGTATTTCAAGGGTGAACGTCTTGAGTTGAATTAAATTGGAAAAATAAATATAACACTATTTTCACTAATCTCCCTTTTCACAGCATGCATGCATCGAAGTGTATGTTTCCTTAAATTTGTTACTTTTGTTAAACACACTAAAATTAAATAACCCCCGTATTTAACAAAAAAACGAACGAATTCCACAGCTTCGAAGAACGGTTCCAAAGGTTTCCAAAATTCACTCCTACATGACTCATTTATTCGCCCACCATTATTTTGGACGCAAAGTCACTTTTATCGCAAGAGTAATGCGAGCATTCTTATCAACAACAACCTCCAATGTACTCGCACGAACAAGCACCGAAAATGAACGATATCAAACATTAAAGGTACAACTTTTGATAAGATAAGTTGAATAAAGGTCGACAAGCAAACAAAATTGCATCCTTTTGGATAGAAATTTAACGAAATCGTGTAAAGAAACAAGATGCTCATCGAGATCATTCCAGCATCCATAATATTTAAAGGTTTATTGTAACATTTCTAGTACGTAAATATGTTTGGTGTTGAATAAGTTTAAAAAAATACTTTTTATTAAAATGGTATCGACCCACCGACCTATCTTTTAAAACCATTTTCTCTTGTCAAGAAAGGTAGAGAAGGCATGATGGGCTGAAGTGATTAGGGTGCGTAAATGATATCATAAGGTAAACAACGCCGGATAAACAAATACTCAAGACAAGACAAAACTTACGTAAGCAAGTATACTTAAAATAAACGTCTTTAGAAGAGAAATATAATTAGAGCCAGTTAATAACTTTGCAACAAACCATAACTTGAATTGCACCCATTAATACTAGTTATTTATTGGCAACTTCCTCCAATGAACCGAGGAATGACTAATTATATCTCTTAACCCAGAAACATGAATTTTGAAACTTTTATTCACTTCAATATTGTTATTGTTCCATGTCAATCAAGCCTTTCAGACGAAAACGTGGCTGATCGTCTACGACAGTGGCGACATCGTTTCATTGACTCAGTTCCCAATGGCCCCGCTGATCTAATTGTGGAATTAGTGTAACCCACTATCGTCGTTCCCAGCATTTGATCAACCAAACGCCGCCGTAAACCACACTAATTGCGGTGTGATAAATTGTTCGATACGGGTTCGTTCCTCTTCAGCAGTCCATCAACGATAAGCTTATGCCCGAGTGAGATGCGGAAACGAGTAGGAGTAGGTAGTATTAGAATGATCTTTTAGGGGTGAGCCTAAGGTGAAGAAGGGAGTAAAAAAACTAACAAATAGTCTATTGAAAACGCGTCGCTTGCTGCCGATATGGAGGAAATGGACGATATTTTTTTTTTTTTTGCTTGCTACCAGTCCGAGGAACATGGTGCACTGTGCCATGTCCGCAAAAAGTCACACATGCAGCCACTCGTTAATGCGTAGCACATGCCGCAGATCTAATCACACACCAGCGTCACAAAACGGTGCCATTGTGCAATATTCACGACCTATATGACGATGTGTTTTTTCCCAGCCCATCCCAGCGCAATAACTCGATCCTCTTCGGCAGTAAAGACCATTTGTGCAAATTGCAACCAGCTTTATTTACTCATTCATACACGTTTCCAACACGATTGGTAGCTTAGAATGAATGTATTTTAAATTGTAATGTCTTTTGAATAGGCAAAAACGTTCAAATTGAATCTTAGTCCTGAGCAGAACAAACACCATTTAATTGTTAGACTAAAGACAGTGTTTAATACTTTGGCACAAAATGGTGCAAAAATGGTACAATGTATAATACTAGCCAATTTGCCACTATTTGACACCACATTAATTCAACTGCCTGTTTTCATTTTTACATGATACATGTTACCAATAGTATTGACATACAAATGGGTTTACAAGTAAATTAAAGGATCATTAATTCTACAGCCTGAAGTTCTGTTTGAAACCCATAATCAACACACGGCATCTAATGACAGCGAATTTTCACGGAAATGAGAAACAACCCTTATTGAAGCGTCTCGTTTGTTTTCTAATATTTGTTCTCACGCTTACTTTATGAGTACTGTGTGTAAACACCATATTTACCTGCATCTGGAAGCCATTTTCAAGCAGCAAACCTCCATGGTGCCGGTGAAGATTCCGATCGCGTCCGCTGGCCTGCCGAGAAGTAACGGCTACGACTCGCTATCCCCCGTGTACGGTGTTTACGGAGCGTTGTGTATTTTTATTCGTTTGCCACCAACACTTTTCCTCCCATTGCCGACCGTTTTAAGATATCAACGATGTGTTACTTCCATACACAATTTAACTCCACCGCAGGCACCTTCTCATCGCCGCATTTATGTCCGCGGTGTTCTAGCGCTGAACGGAAATGAAACGGAATGTATTTATCGAAAAAAGTCACCACAATTTCGTTTATTGCAGCACACAAAGTTCTTAAAACACCACCGCGCGCATGACACCGCCTGCTTCGTGACCTGTTATTCTAAGCACGTGTTGTTAACAACTAGTTTTGTGGCGTTTAGCTCCCGCGCCACGTCGGCGCGAAAGATGAGTGCAACCAACAGGTTTCGCTTGCGATCCCAACTAAATTGATAGCAGCGTACGTAATCATCTGTGGCCCGACTGATGTGGCAAATCATTTCCAGACAACAATAAGATCAAGTGCCACGATCACTAACGGCTACGCTAATGACCGTGCAGTACCAGCCGTAAAAGCCGTTGCAGTGCTTTAGTGCATCGGGGAGGACCGTGTTTGCCAAGGTCATTTGATAAAAGCAGTGTACTTTTACGTGCGGAATATTATGACAAAAGTCTCGATTTTTATCTAACAGAACACAGGGATGTTATTTTCCATTTTTTTACATTATTAGTAATGTAAAAATATTTGCTTCACTCGATCAATAAGTCTGAAGTATCTGGATGTGGACAACGGCAGAAAAGATTACCAATTAAATAAAATAAAAATGAGTTTAAAAGTTATGTTACTAAAAAGAGACTACACTGACAAAAAACTAGTCTTCTGGAAAAACTGACACATATTTTTTTCGTTAATTTAAAAAAAACATCGTCAACCGGAACAAATGTCCCTTTCCTATTGAAACCAGCCACGTATCGAAATGCTTTCGGGAGGAGCTATTTAGGGGTTTCCGCTAACCTGTCTATTTCCGCGCAGACCCCGACCAACTTCCGGGCAAGCAAACCATACGCGTGTGATTGCGTGTGCAGCAGTTTGCAACGACCTCGCCGGTATCAGTCGGGAACGCGAAACGAATTGTAAATTGGTGGATCAATTGTTGTCAACGTTTAGCGAACGACATGCTTTTAACAAATACCGTCCATTCTTTAAACCGAAGCGACGCTACCACCCCCATGGTCGCGGTCAATCGCCGTGGTTTTGGCTCCATAGATGGATTTGCGTACAATGAGTCGTTAAATACAAACCGAGAGCGATTATTCAAATAAAACCTAAAACCGTCGCTACCGCACGGTTTCAGCTTCGTAGCCGCGGTGAAACATCATTTTAATTATCTTTAAATATGGAAACTACATAACAGGGAGTCTATGTATTGTGCCGCGATGCGGTTGTGCCGCAATTACACTGTAAATCGGAGGGAAAACAACCTTGAACTTTATGCTAGACCTGGGCCTAGAGCCTTTTACCCCTGCCGGTGGGCGGTATATCTTACTAATGGTTAGTGGGTTTTCTCTTCTCGCGCCCTTAAACTCGTCCAGGAACTGAATCACCAATCGATCCACCATACTAAATTACACCGGGTGTGAGCAGAATGAAAAAAAACCAAAAACACTGGAAAATCGACGGGAGCTCATCATTAGTTGATGTTTTAAATATCGGTAGCTAGCCTCTTGTATTCTGCGCACCCCACTCCATATCACAACGCCCAAACTCGAAATGGTTGCTGTTTTTTGAGAACCAGTAAATTGGGGGAAAATCACTTAACCCATCACACAACATAAAATCACGTGGACAGAAAAAAAAAATTAAAAAACACTAAAACATATAACATGCACCCACGGCTGAGAATATGCGAACTATATTACACAAATTCTGTGAATCATGAATAAGTAATCTTTTCCCGGTAGGGTACACAGACGAACGGAAAGGAAAAACCAACTTATCAAACGACTGGAGCTCGGCAGCGTCACCCGCGTTACCGAAATGGCCGAATGCTCAAAGGGTACTGAATGTCTCGCGGCGTTATTTACTACGGTTCACCCTCCCCCCACATGGTGGAATCGAGTTCCGGCGGAATCTCGCGTTCTCTCGCGTTTTCTCTTGTGCCGAGAATTTGACGAGAAAAACACGTTCACCGGAGAAGATCAAGGTTACGCATTCTACTTCCCTGGAGATGCCGACACATGCTGCAACTGCGGCATCTACTACATTTCTTATCTCGTTTTTAGTATCTTTTTTTAAATATTTTTTCTCCGAAAATCACCAGCAAGCGTTATTTGTTCCACATTACAAGTTAGTACAGTTAGAAACTGATAGCGATTTCTGTGGAATAGCGTTCCACGTTGCCTTCCATAAACCTGTCAGCCGGTCGAAGCGGACGCTTGGTGGTTTGTAAAAATTAGTTCGCTTTCCCTTGTTTATTGCAAACTGTGAGCCTGTCAACAGGGCAAGATTTCTGCTGCAACACTTGAAAAGCAATAATATTGATCAAGGTTCAATGATATGCACTGAATTGTATACAAAGCAAATGGTTCGCTCGCTATGCACTTGGCTATGTTTGCACATTTACCCTCCGCTTTCGCCGAGCTCATGTTTTGCTCACGTACTAACTAATGTAAAAAGCAACTGTGTGCGGACGTACGAACACCAGCAAACCCGCACACCAACACCATCGATAACACATAAGCACGTGGCGGTTATGTGATTTTCTACACATTCATTGTAGTAAACGTGCACACTCTGCACAGGTCCGCAGTTCCTTGATGCTGCTTCTCAACCATATTTTATCACCACCGTTTTATATGCTGTGCTCCTTTTTCCGGGCAATATGATAGTTTACGTTCGATTGATGCCAAAAACCTGTCACTCGCTTTATTATGTTATTGCGGTGCACAGATGGATTCAAATGTTTTATCACAGGATGCCTTTTCACAATAAATTCATTCGAAATTCGATGCTGAACCCTAACTGAAGCAGCTACTACTATATTCAATTACTAAGTTGTTTTAATGTTTCTAATTAATTTTACCCATTATGGTATCAAATTCAAATCAAATCAATATTGTGTGCATTTAATATTTTTAACGAGCATCAAAAGATCATAACAAAGCCTTCCATTTTTGCTTTCCATTTTTTATTTTATCTCATCGATTTTTTTGTGTTTTAAAACTTTTTCCAGTTGTTTGTTAATACAGGGAATGCGAAAGGAAAAACCTGTGTGCATCTGTGTGTGCTCAACTTTTTGGTGCGTTTTCCAGAAATGACGTCAAGAATAGTTTTGTATCACTGACGATTTTTTGTTCCGAAGATGTTAGCGAATCATCACGTAAGAATGATGAAGCCAATAAATATTTTCTAAAAATGCAATTCACAATGGCCATACCAAAAAACGAGATCTCGTGTATTTTATTAGAATCTGTTTCATACAGAACTAACATCGAGATTCTTTGCAAATGAGAAATCTATACGAACTACGCTGCGAAACACCTTAGAATTGAGCAGCAGTGAGGTGGCAAGCCGTATGGGAAATAATTATCAGTCAGGAAAAAGCGCAAACTCCGTCGCGTCGGAGGAGCGTCGAGATGAAACGCAAACTCCGTACTTAAAAAGTTAAACTTCCTCAAACAACCAGTGTGTGGGGGACTGGAACACAAACAACGAGAGGTTAGTGAAAATTATAACAGCTTTGTATAACCAACCGGGTTATTTAGATACTTTTGTTTATTTTTTATTATAAAGATTATTTTTGATTACATTGACAATTATGTTTTAATTTAGGTTCGGGAAAGTATATAAATTAAAAAATATAATGAAGAAAAAACCCAAGCATAAAAGATGCTTCAGAACTATATTTCGTATAAAACTGTATCAAGATTATATTCTTGATACAGTTATTCTTTTTATTCAACACTTATAACTTTTGAGTTTGTCGTTTACTATTCTCATTGATTTTCACTTTATTTTTAAGTACGGTTTCGAAACATCATTGTCGTTGATTTCAGCGAGTAATTTGCACGTGGAAAATCAAACCAATGTACACCACTTTTAACGAGGTGGTTTCCTTTTTGATAATATTGTCCGTTCAAATTGCTGTAAAGTAGGAAACGAAACGGAAAAACGTAAGTAAGGCGTTAAATAATATGTGTGAGCACATTTTACCCCAAAAAAACGTACCTGTTGTAGCGTTTTCCGAATCACCATGCACCTTTGTAGTATTCTGCGCAGCGTAAGCATCGCTAAGATCATTATCTTGATCCCTTGTAGAAAACTTCATTCCATTGTGATACGACAATTTGTCAGTAGCAGTTCCGGAATAGTTTCCAACGGTCAGCTTGTACTTTTCCACCTCACTACCAATTTTGAATTCGTCATACAACGCAAAAGTAGAGTTTCCTTCGAAATCTTCTAAAAGGACCAACAGCTCATGTCTTCCCGACTTCGTCAGCTCATGAAGCTTGTCTAAACCCAGCCAGTGCTCTCCATTAATGTCTCCGAATCCGTGCTTAAGCAAGCCGTAGACGTTGCGAACTTGTACGCGCGAACAATTTGACAACCAGGCATTGCCTATGTTAAGGAAAGGAAACGAAGATATAAGAGGATATCCTTCTTTCCTTTCCTTAACATAGGCAATGCCAGGTTGTCAAATTGTTCGCGCGTACAAGTTCGCAACGTCTACGGCTTGCTTTATACATCATCCATTCGCGGTAAAAATCGACGGATCCATCTATGCGGCGCTGGAACACTGTCCAGCCACCGCCATAAAGCGCCCTGAGATTTATTGCATAAAGTGCTTTCCCATTTTCTTGGGCGAATCATGTCCCAGGTAAAGTTTGATTGGCTCCTTGCCCCCAAGCAACTCTCGGGTCTGAAGAGATGATTTACTTTGCTGTTGCTCTAATTTGCGAATCATCGCATCTCGAAGTTTCATCAACTTATACTCCATATGCTGTTTTATTTCCTCCAGCTGCTCCGTGTGGTACTCGAGTGACAATTGCAGATTGTCCAATATTTCCTTCCGAAAATGGCATGTCGGCTGCAGCTTCTCCTTCTGCTGTCCTAAGCGCACCAAATTGCACATAATCACACACAATAATGCACTTTTAAACAGCATGTTTCTCAAAATTACAGTTATAACTGAAACCCGAGTACACTTCCAATTTTAAAACTGTGCTTTGCGTTTTGCCAGCAGTTTAACTCTAGACTGCTCCGTCCAAACTTATACAAAGCACTGAACTTGCCAAGTTTGAGAAATATTGCTCAAAGGCTATAAATAGCATTTTATCTTGAATTTGAGCACGATCATTTTTCCAGTTTTACTTATCTCTGGCTTCGGTTGGAAGTTTCGGGAATCCAGCATATTTGCCCATTTAAAAATATGAATTTACAGCGTTCAAAGTTGTTTGGTTAAACAACGTTCTGCTCCGATTTCGAATAGAATAATCTCCAATGAAGCAATAGCCCATAAACTCTTACTAGCTCAATGTGATGGGATGTACTTAGTATTCTGGAGATTTCTCTGTGCTCCAATGTGTTTCGCGGTTTTATGTGGAAGCTACGATTAATATTTCTTTCCTCAATTTTCAAGTCGTTCAAACAGAAATATTATTTTTTCTACGCATCATATTCCCTATATTCATAAATTCGCTCACCAAATTTATTTAAAACAGAAATAAACATTTTGCAAGACACTTTCATTTAACGTAAAGACGTTATTTTGATTATACTAAAAGAAGCCTCGATTATGGTAACAATTTCAATGGCATTTAACAGCTAGAATACATCTGATGAAGGAGAAATTCTATCAAAAAATCGTTGTAAATTTGATAGAATATAACGATTAAAAACAAGAACCTTACAGATTTGCCAACGTAAGCCGAGTGCTAGTTAGAGGCAAGACTGCGAAACATCATTGTTGCTGATTTTAACGAGTAAAGTTTTCGAAATGTGTCCCAACTCACTCCATATCGATTATGGTCACCGTTTAGAAAATATGGCCCGTTCAAATGACTGCAATAGAAAAGAATGAAAAACACATTTGTATGAGTTGGTACACGATATGTTTGGCTACGTTTTACATGTGGTATACATACGAGTCCCAACCGGCTCCAAACCACCATGATCCTTTCCAGTATTTAGCAAGGTTGCCTCCGGATTCATCATTATCTTGATCAAATGTAGAGAACTTCATTTCATCATGGCTTTTCAACGAGTCACCAGCGGTTCCTGAATATTTTCCCACGGTGAGTTTGTACTTTTCCACCTCGCTCGCAATCTTGAATTCATCTTAAAGCGCATAGGCTGCGTTTCCTTCGAAATCTTCCAAAAGCACCAACAGCTCGTGTCTTCCCGATCTCGTCATAGCATGAAGCTTCTCCAAACCAAGCCAGTGCTCTCCATTTACGTCTCCGAATCCGTGCTTGTACATTTTCCAGTTGCGGTTAAAATCGACGGACCCATCAATCCGTCGCTGGAACACCGTCCAGCCACCGCCGAGATTGAAGCTGTTATCGAAGTTACAGAGCACCAAGAAAGACTTTAGAATGTTTCCATGAGGATTAATGTAAAAAGTATTAGTGGAGTTAGATTTGACCCGATTACATGAACTAGGAGCAAGTTCACTGATCATCTCGTCAAGTGTTTTTCTAATTTCTTTTTGCATTTTGTTTTCTAATTCTTGTATCTCATGTCCCACATGAACTTTGATTTGCTCCAGCTGCTCCGTGTGGTACTCAAGAGATAGTTGAAGATTGTCCAACATTTCCTTGCGAAAATCGATCATAGCGTGAATGATCGCTTCCATCACGGTTGGCATGTCGGCAGTAGCTTCTCTTTCTGCTGTCCATCCTAAGCGCACCAAATTGTACATAATCACACACAAAAACGCTCTTTTCATCGACATATTTCACAAACTTCACTCCAGAAGTTTCCGTGGAGTCCGTCGAAGGTTCTACAAACAACTGAACGTAGCATTTTGAAGAAATATCGCTCGAATAATAAACGATCGTAACCTTTGGAGCGATCATTTACTTCAACGCTCACAAAAAACGTCAAATTCATAATGTTCTTAGAATGAGCTACTTTTGTTACGATTTTTAACAGTTTTTCTCTCAAAAACTTGTTTGTTGTTCACTGCCGATAAGGATGTATTTATATTTTGTTACACTCTTATGTTTCATATTGTTTGAATCATACTTTTGTTTCAAAAAACTACCAGGTTTTGTTAACCATAAATGTGTTTGTCACACGATCATCATCAAACTGGATTTGAATTTGATGAAGAAGTTGTTTCTCAAATAATGTTCATTAAGTATCTTTTTTTATTCTTTGGTGAAACGATCATTACACATTTACCATCAATCAACCTAATTTATATTCTAGCCGGTATTCCGGGCCCGAACTTCCATCGTCGTGTTGAGGCAAATAAAATGGTCCCTTTTTTGTACTGTGCGGGAAAATAAGACTATAAACATAACTAGGCGACCACTTCGTACACGCTCAAACGGAAAATGTGCAGCTGAGCTATAGTTACTCACTTTTTTATGATTTCCACCCAACAAGCTTTACTTGGAATAGTTTTTCTGAGCTTTGATATATTTGACACCCTTGTTATAAATAGTTTTGCAAGTAAATGTTAACAAATGTTAGAAAATGAATTTACGCAAAACCATACCATTCCGTATGTTTCTTTGTTCCGTTCCGTTTACTCAGCTGTTTTTCCATAATTGTCTACAACAACATTTCTGCAATTCAGGATTGTACAAATAACCATTTTGCAGGTCAATGTTGATCCAGAATGTATCCTTTAATATAGAGGGATTGTTTCGACGATAACTATTTATTTCACTTTATTCGTCCGGTAAATACATTTAGTTTACAAAACCATGAAATTGAATGAAATTACTACATCTGAGAGCTAATTAGAGGCACGACTGCGAAACATCATTGTTGCTGATTTCAACGAGTACGAGTATCGAAATAAGTTCCAACCCACTCCCCATTGCTTATCATCACCGTTCAGACGATATAGCCCGTTCAAATGACTGTAATAGAAAAGAAGGAAATAACGATTTGTATGAGTTAGAACACAATATGTGTGTCTATGTTTTACATGTGGTATACATACGATACATAATTGTGTCCAAACCACCATGCTCCATATGTTTCAGCATAGTTGAAACTGGATCCGTCATTATCTTGATCAAATGTAGAGAACTCCATTTCATTATGGTAAAACAACGAATCACCAGCGGATCCCGAATACTTTCCCACGCTGAGCTTGTACTTTTCCTCCTCGCTTGCAATTTTAAAATCATCATAAAGCGCATAGGCTGCGTTTCCTTCGAAATCTTCCACCAGCACCAACAGCTCGTGTCTTCCCGATCTCGTCATAATATGAAGCTGCTCCAATCCAAGCCAATGCTCGCCCCTAAGGTCTCCGAATCCTTGTTTGTACATTGTCCAGTTGTGGTGAAAATCGACGGACCCATCAATCCGCCGCTGGAACACCGTCCAGCCACCGCCAAAAAGTGACCCGCTGTTTATCGTATTAAGTGTTTTTTCAAGTGCCTTGAACTTTAACTCATTTTCGTTTATCATTCTGTTTTCTAATTCTTGTATCTCATGTCCCACATGAACTTTGATTTCCTCCAGCTGCTCCGTGTGATACTCGAGCGACAGTTGTAGATTGTCCAATATTTCCTTGCGAAAATCGATCATTGCGTGAACGATCGCTTCCATCACGGTTGGCATGTCGGCAGTAGCTTCTCCTTCTGCAGTCCATCCTGAGCGCATCATATTGCACAGAATCACTAAGAGCAACCCTCTTTTTAACGTCATTTTTCACCAATTTCACTTTCCGTTCATCCCGTCCAACTTCGTTCAAAGAACTGAACGGGGGTTAAGCAACTCCAGCTCGCTCCATTTTATATATATTTTTTACTTTAAAAGCACAAAAACATTGTTTTGATTATGAACTTAGCAAATGAGCAATCAACTTTTCCAACAAATATAGTTTATGTTTCGTTGCACTCTTATATCATTTAACGTTCTTGTTACTGCTGATATTACTTATCTGCATTAAACATACATGGATTAGCCACGCACGATCAAAAGCAAACGGTTTCTGTTTTTGTCGTTTCTGTAAAACACTGTAATTTACGTAATTACTCATTCGATTAGATTGTTATTTGGAAGTGGAGTAAGTTATTCCAATAATAAATACATGCCTTCTGTGGTATAATTTCTTCTTCGATGGCGTAACGCCTATTTGCGGTCATGCCACCACATTAATGATTTACTAGGCTTTTCTCTTTTTCCTAGGTGGATAATCGGTACTCTCGTAGAAGGGAGGATCCGATCTCGTTTAGGTTTTGATCCTACGCCAACGAAGCGGTTCCCAATAGGCTGATTTCCCACCCGGCATACCCGCACGGTTGTTCTGTACCCACAATACAATTTTCATTACACGCATAATTTTTGGACTCGTTCAGTTCTAAAATGGTGATCTTATATCTTGTTGGCACCATTTAAATACACTTAAAAAAAATCTGAAGCACCTTTGAGGGTCTTCAAGGTTGAAGCAGCGTGGTAAAATTTATTGTTCCAAGCGGTATTTAAAATCATGGACCTATTACTAATAAACTGAGTCCTAGCTTTACCTTGCTATGCTTCTTTCAATCCTAGAAGTACTTCAGTTAATCCAGGACAGATGAATCATACCAAATGAATTTTCATTACACTTCTCGGTTCCATCCAATTCTGCTGCGTCTTATCAACCACTTATTCGGTCAACGATCATGTGCTACAAAGTACTGAGCATAACTAGAGAAACAATCGAGCGTGTTAAGGGAATTTATTGTATGTTATTAAAGTACAACGAATTAACTTATTGTAGGAAACCAATGGTCTTGATGTAGTTCATCGAAAAATAATATCTATAATTTATCAAACAGTACATTGGTTTGAAATCTTCTTCACAACCGTTTATAATAATATACTGTTAGCAATATTTTCCGTATCAAGAAACGCAATTTTTTAAAAGATCGAACAGTTACAGCAACAAACTGGACCCACAGTAACACAAACAGAGCGGCTTCGAGATAACGCTTGACCAAAGGAATGAACCCACTTAATGGCAATTTCATTGGGAGTGCGTCAGAGCGCAGTTTGAGTTGCAATCATCGTTATAATCAAAACTGCCAACTGGCGGCGAATGCCACATCCATTAGTCAGGGGTAAGCCTCGTTCAGTTTATCGCCAAAAGTGTGCAGCTTCGTGTGGAGTTGTTCATTTCTGTTCCGTCGTGCCAATGCGCTAGCTGTCTTCTGTCGAGACCAAGCCTTATAAAAACGAATGTAACGACTAAGTAATTTATGTTCAATCTGATTAATTAAATTTCAACTAACATCCGTTTACAAAACATAGGTACGGTTAAAAGTAATTCACTGTTAGGCCACACTCATCGTTCATGCGTGACACACTAAAAATGAGGTATTTGAACATCTGAAAAGACAACTTAATTTTATCATTAATTGATTGCAAATGTTTCGCCCAGTTACTCAATATTCCAACAACAGGTCCTGGACTTTCATAATGTGCTCCGAGCTAAACACTCTGCAGAACCTTTGGTGTTAGACCCTCAAATATGTCAATATGCCCAGCAATGGGCGAACGTAAGTATTCCTGTACTTGAATACCGCAACCACTGGCATATTGACTGCTATTAAACTCCCTTGCAGACGCTGGCGAGCAAAAAAGTTTTGCAACATCGTACCAACGGAAAATACGGAGAAAACCTATATGCCCTGTACGGAAAAACAAATGTCGACGCTTCCCAAGTAGTGAACGCGTGGTACAATGAAGTGAAATACTACACTTTTGGTACATCGCAGCCCCATAACTTTAGTCAAGTTGGTCACTTCACTGCATTGGTATGGAAGAAGTCCCGTAAGCTCGGTGTTGGCATTGCAGCCAAAGGTACAAACGTATATGTCGTGTGTAACTACGATCCACCGGGTAATGTTATGGGGCACTATCATCATAATGTTACCGGAAAATGAACTAAAAAGGTATACCTCAAAACAGGTGTTTAAAGTCTTCTACTTGAACAGTTCAACTCCGAATTTCCATTCATTCATTATATTTTATTCATGATGAAACTAACTAGTAAAAAATTAAATAAAACTATAAAAATAAAAAAAATTAATAAAACGACCCGCGCATCCACAACCTTTATTTTTTACAATTTGATTTTACTCGGTTAACACCCGAAGACGTACTGCGGAAAGTTATACATAGTTTATCGAGAAAAGCAATTATATCCTGAAATGTAAAAAAACAATCAATAATTAGTTTAACTATACTGAAATGGGCAGGCAACCAGACATAAAACGATGCGCACATTTGTTTCATACCGTAATCCAACTTCCTTCAAAACACTGCAGATTTCATCTAAATCAACTGGCTGATAAAGTAGAATACTACGCTGAAGTGCTACATTTTCAGATACTAAATTAAAAAACGCTATATGCAATGGAACTGGAACCGAAGCAATCTGAAAATAAAGTTAATAGTTTGAAATTGTTAGAAATGAAGAACAAAACCGGAGTAGCAAAAATCATACCTTTTTCCGTGGATTCAATGGAAGGTATACTTCATCAGTACCAAGATCCAACTTGAAAGGACAAGGATGAAGCAACGGATTGTTTTGAGATAATTCCTGTGAGGCATGATTCATAGGACGGGATGTTGGAGATATGCTATTTACTTTTGCTCTACTATGCATGCTGGTGATAGTGGAACTATTTTCCTTTTCTATCTCTTCTGCAATCCTTTCCTGCACATCTACGAGCATATGAGTTGCCTCGAATAAATGGTTGAGCACCCTAACAGCTTTTGGTCGATTCAAATCTTTCAGACCGTACTTAAATAGTTCCCGCTCAATTTGTGGTGTTGACATATTCTCATATGATGGTATTTCAAAGTCAAATGGTTTTACGCCTATTAAATACTCAGGACATCTTGCCGGCGACGCCATCAACTTAAGCTCAGAAAACTTGTCCTCGAAACGATTTGCTTTTGGTTGGTTGCATGCTGGTTTGGTCGAACAGGCCGTTTCACCCGTTGGCGAAAGTATAACATTTGACCGTTCTTTTTGACCGTTTAAATTATCCTGATACTGTATTGGCGATGAGAAGCCTTGTGTATCTTTATCCGGCTCAATAACTTCCAACTCAGCATCATCGACTCGTAAATTAGGAATTGTGTCTTCTTCTAGGTCATTAGCAGTTCCATCCATCACAAAAGGAGAGGGAAAAAAATTTACATGCCCGTCTTTATCGACAGCCTTTTCCAATGGTTGCGACGATACGGTTGCCTTGGAACATTCATCTCTACTTAAACTCTTTAAACTGTTTGTGTTAGACTTCTGCAATCTCAATGGTGGTAAATTAAACTGTTTTATTAAATTATCCAGATAAACGAATGTGCTTTCAGCGCAATTTGAAGGTTGCTCAACAACTTTAAATTCATCAGAAGAGACACATACAAGGTCATCATTACTACATGGTGGTTCTTGAGATTGTACTATAACTGTCTCTTGCCTCACCTGCCCCTCTTTTTGCGGTTCATGATGGTAATAGAGTTCTGTTTCATTTAAATTGTCTTCTTCATCGTTATTGATCTCTTCTATATGATGACTCACATCAACTGGAACTTCATCTATCGGTTCGTTTATAACAGTCTCACTTTTTGGGAGGTCTACGATAGAGTTCTCATGCCTCGAATCGTTGTTCTCGATTGTTTCATCAACACTAGGTGTATAATCGACGAGATCGACCGTTTCCACTCTATTAGCTCCGGTCTCTAAAGCTTCGCTGAGTCTTGCATCAATGGCAATTCTATTAAACGAAAGCATTTTCTCGCCACGATTTGATTGCACGGCACACACTCCGACCTTGTCGTTGACCACTGGACACTGGGGAATTTCTGCGATTTCCATACACTTGCTATTGCTTTTGACTAAAGGCTGGTCCGTCGGATTAGTATTGTCGAATTGTTCATGATCTTTTGAAGCGATGGCTCCTCGATTGGGTTGCTGTGTATCTTCTTTCGAGATGGGTTTCTCTTGGTGCACTTTCGAGGAAATCTTCTCTAGACCAAAATAGGAAAAAATAAATATGTAAACGTCTCTATGAGCATCTTATAACTAAGAATGGAAAATCATTTTTTCCAAGTAATATTACCTTCTTCGCTGGAATAGACTTCAAAGCTGACGATAGGTTCCATATCTGATTCATCAAAAATATTTTCCGTACTGCGATGTAAGATAGGCACTTCAGCACTGATATCCAAGACGATGCTACTCTCATCCTCAGATTCAATTGCGATTATATCCTGATTCTTCAAGTTGTCCTCACAGCCTTCCACTTCACGGGCAGTCAGTCCGCAAACAAATGGTATACTTTTATTTACTTGATCTTTGTCAAGATCCTTGTGCTCCTTTCCAGGTGATTGCGTTTCTGATGACGTATCTTTGATATTCTGCACTTCGCTTTGATTGAAACGCGTTTGTTCAGTTCGTTGTTTCAAAGATTGTTCCTCGATTACTTGTTCTTCACAGTCACCTAATTCTTCTTTTTCTCTGTCTTTCAAATGATTAAAGTGCACTATTGAACTATCCAAGTCATTAAACAAATCAGGAGACGCTGTCCTTTCTGCTACTGTAACATCTTGGCACAAACTTACTTTACCATCGATAAATGTTTCACACAGTGTTCGTTCAGGTGTACTTTCTCGACCAGGAATTTTGCTCCAATCCTTTAAAAGATATCCGACAGGTGCGGGATCCGTTTCCATGAGCTCTGGTACATAATACTGATCCAGCAGATGGGAGCTTGCTTGTTCGGTTTGCGCAATCCAAAACAAATTGCTTAAGCAAGATTGGACATTTTCAGTGGAAAATAAAGCATTGGAATCTGTGCACGGTGGTGTTATTTCATTTGGAAACATTTTTCTGGTTTGTCTGTCGATGAAATCGCGAAGTTCTTCCCTTGTCCTGAGCTGCAGATTTGTTGCGCGTTTATGCTTAATTTTCTTTACATTCTTGCATCCTGCTCCAAAAATCACGTTAAGGTCATAGTCGGTGTAGCTATTTTTGCATCGAAAACCGAACTGCTCCAAAGTAGTACGAATGCCAATTATTCGCCGTTCTTCGAAGGTACCCGAGGAGCTTGCGGAGGTTAGATGTGTTTCTTTACTAGACGAAGTACCAGAGCTGCATTCCTGATCGGCCAGCGACCGTGACATAGCCAACGCCATTTGCAGTTGTTCCGGATCGACCTGCTCCGACGCACTGTGATCTTTGATTAGCTCGTGCAGCACGTCGTAATCACTTTTGTATTTCTTAAATATTTTACGAATATCCGATTGATTCTTCGGCTTTCGCGGTTGTTTCGGTTTTTTTGCAGCCCGTTGAACTTTCGTTTGTTTTGGTTGGGGAACAGCATTTTGTCGCGACTCTTCAAAGTCATCATCCTCAACTATTTGGGTGTTTAGAAAGTTACTTATCAGTCCGTTTCCGTTCAGTGTTTTCTTCCGTAACTTGGGTAATTTTGGTCCATCGCTTGAGCAAACATCCTCTGATTGTGTTCTCCTTCGCAAATTTGGAACCGCTGGTTCTTTGTTGGAGTCATCTGAATGCTCGTCATCATTTTCTATGAACGTAGCTTGGCTGCAACTTTCGGCTGTGAAGAATTTGGACTTTTTGCAACTTCTCAAGATATTCTCGCTACAAGGGAAAAGAACAAAGAAGAGACAACAGGTCAGTTCATCTACTTATACTTTATTGACTAGTCTAATGCAAAGATCACCCATCCTTGGTTGATGCATTGCCGTTACCCCGTATTCAAGTCGTTTCCATCGCTCTGCTGTTCTGCGGCAGGCTGCATTGGGGCAGCAACATTACTGTCCGATTTGATGAGCCTCAATTTGGAGTACTTTAACCGTTTACTCATAGTTACTTTCTCGCTTGATCTTCCTTTTCCTCTTCGAGCAGCTTCCGGATGGTGTCCCCACGTTTGGGCGCAATCAAACTGAATCGCATCAAATTCTTTCGATCCACCTCTTCTTCAGTTTTCTCGAAAAAGTCTCTCCTCAGACGTTGCTTTAGATTGTCACCACCGATGTAGCTCACGACGGAGCTGGAGAAGAGAAAAATAGTAAAACATGGTCCGGTAAGGGAAACGAGCTTCTAAGATGCTTATCCTAGCCTCTTTTCGTTCAACCTACTAAAAAGTCGCGAAAAACACCGTACCGGCTGCTATGACAGCCCAAGCAAACTGGTTCCTAGTTTTGTATATCACTGTTCCCTTTGTACGGCGGGGTTTCCATCGACTAGCATCGATACCACCCATTACCTAGTCACACAAAACTATCAAGCGACGTAGAAGGTAACCCAAAACGTGTATTTTGTCTGTTATTTATGACCATAAATTTTACTAAGCACGATGTATTTGTTACTACACTTTCTGTTGTTCTGGTTCTGTCAAGTCAACTAGTGTTGGCAGAATCGGAATTCGGAAGATTCGAAGATTCGATCCCTTGACGGATTCTAAAGATTCGAATCCTTTTTGACAGATTCTATAGATTCGAATCCCGGGGGGTCCGCGACAGCCGAGCGGTTACGCCGGTTAGAAAATCGGCCCACGCCGGGGCTCACCACCTCGGTTCGACGGTTCGACGGCGACGGTTCGAATCCCAACCGAGACCGGACCCTCCCCTGTACGAGAGGACTGACTATCCACGTACAACAGGGAAACAAGTCTCGTAAGCCCTTAACGGGCAGGCATGACCAAGAGGTCGTTACGCCAAGAAGAAGAAGATTCGAATCCCATCTGACGGATTCTAAAGATTTGATTCGATTAGGACTCGAATCAGATTTGATTGGTTTGGGACTCGATTTGATTCGATTCTGACTTGATCTTAAACTGTTTGAATCGACTCACAATGATTTGAGCATGTATGATATGACGGATTGGGATTCGGATTCGAAGATCCGGATCTCAGAATGGATTATAATCGAATGATTCGAATCCCTGTAGGGATTCAGTTTCCCCATCACTAAAGTCAACACATGATTCAAATTCGATCCGTTTATAGTACTACTGGTTGGCCACTGGTTTAAAGCTGGCTTGAAGCTGGTTTGAAGTATGTTTTTAATTCGTATCTACATTGGATTTTTAAACAACTGAAATAGATCTGCCTGATAAAAATAAAATATTGGTGATGATAATCATAATCCTGCACAGCAAACCACCATTCCTTTGGTAGTGATCATGCCTTGAACGCTTCTTGCATAACGTATTCGTTCGATAATATCGGAAAGCGATAAGGTTGAGTTGTTAGTTAGAAAAAGATAACAACATAAATAAATAAACATCTGATTGCTGTGACAGTCATGCATGTTGTTTGTTGATAACCATTAGTTGCTCAAAGAAATAACTGTTCGATAGTCTAAAAACTTCATTGGAAAGTTTTTAACACACTTCGTAGTCCATAATTTGTAACTGTGCAGTGCACTTATATTTTTTCGATTTCAATATACTCCCAGCAAAGTATATGTGCAATAGTCGCAACTCTGAATCCCTAACTCCTGATAAAATTTGATACAATTATCGGCTGGGACGGAAAATCCATCTGTGTGTGATATACCTGATCGTCTACGCTAAGCCAGTCATAACGATATGGAAAGCTTCTCGCGGAGTGTTATTTCATCGCTTGAACCACATTTAAGTTAATCATAACCAATCATAATCATAACGTTATCGTCTGTTCGTTTCCAACGTGGACGAATCGTCGCGGTTCAATGTGATTTAATTTGTGAGTGATGCAAGCATCCCGGGATTCAGTTAAATCATCATATTGTTCGAATTCATTCCGGTGTGAAAAAGGCGTGTGTCGAACCAGCTTTCCCAATGGAAGAAACACCTCACTACATAGCTACACTCGATATAGGAACTACCACAATTCGATGCTTCATATATGCCGCAAGGACAAGTGGAGATCCGGTACCCATTGGGACGGCCTATGATCATGTAAGATTCATCACTTATCGTCATTTCATCGTATAAAACTGTTGTCGTTCTAAAATATTGAATTATATTATATAGGTAGAATTGCTCTATCCAGCACCAGGAAGAGTTGAAATAAACCCGGAAAAACTATGGACAAGTGTGTTGCAAACGATCGCAAATGCTACCACTGGTTAGTATAAGAAAAAAGACGTCTCACATTTTACCGTATCACAAATATCATTTTAGACTTTAGACTGTGTTGTTATCTAATCGGTAATCTGAAGGGATTACTTTCAACGTTTTATTCATGTTGCTATCACTCTTCATTCGTACAATTAATCTTTGAAAATGCATGGCGGTGTCGATTATAATATTATTTTTGTTTTATTGCTTTTAGATGCTAAATTGAATTTTGATCAACTATCCTGCTTGGCTATATCGACGCAAAGGAATAGCTTCACCTGCTGGAATCGAAAGTCCGGGCTCGTTTATCACAACTTTATCACCTGGAAGGATTTACGTGCCGACCAACTTGTAAACGAATGGAACAATAGCCTCACTTTACGATTGCTGAAATTCGGTGCCGGTTTCCTCTACTTTTTCACCAGAAGCAATCGTTTTCTAGCCGGAAGAGTTATCAAGCTAATGAATCCACAGGTTACATTGCGTTTGTCCTGGATCATTCATAACAATACGGTGCTGCAGGATGATATTAAAACCGGAGACGTTCTGTATGGTACCATCGATTCGTGGTTGCTTTACCGCTTGCGCCAAGGCACCGATCGCAGCCGCGAGGTGAATCACATCAGTGATGTAACGAATTGCACCTCTACAGGGTTTTACGATCCCTTTGCACAACAGTGGGCTGGGTGGGCATTGAATTTATTTTCAATTAAGGTAATTATAACTGCATTCAAATTTTCAACTAAGCTTTGAATGTGTTTGTAGCAACTGTATTATTTCCTTTGCAGAAAGAGCTGCTACCAACGGTTGTCGACAATTCCTACGACTTTGGTTACGTACACGAATCACTTTTGGGGGCCAAAATCAAAATTGCAGCTTCGATATCGGATCAATCGGCATCGTTGTGGGGTAATTGTTGCTTTAATCGTGGTGACGTCAAGATTACGATGGGTACAGGTTCGTTCCTCAACGTAAACACTGGCTCCAAGTGCCTTGCCTCGGTGCACGGGTTATATCCTTTGATCGGTTACAAACTGCGAGATGCGTCGAGCATGGATATCACATATCTCATGGAAGGCTCATCGAACGATTCGGGTTCAATAATCGAGTGGGCCATGAATGTAGGACTGTTCGATGATCCGGCGGAAAGTGCTGGCATGGCAATGTCTGTTCCTGACTCGGATGGTGTTCTCTTTGTACCCGCATTCAGTGGACTAGGAGTAAGTTGGAATGGTTTCATTGTTATTATACTTTAAAATACTAATATTTTTTTCTCACTCGACTTTAGCCCCCCATTCGTGATGATAGTGCTGGAAGTGGATTCATTGGCATCAAACCTTCCACTCGTAAAGAACATATGGTGCGAGCCGTACTGGAAAGTCTTGCCTTTCGTGTATCACTGCTGTACGACTGTGCCCTGAAGGAAACGGGATTCTCTTTTAACAGCATCAAAGTGGACGGGGGTGTATCGAAAAACGATTTCATCTGCCAAACGTTATCTAACCTCACCAACGTAAAGGTGGAACGAGGAGAAGTGGTGGACTCAACGGCAATGGGTGCAATGTTCATGGCTGGTTTGAATATCGGTATATGGCGCTCCAAGAGCCAGCTGGTGAGCCTACGACGAGTGGAAAAGACGTTCACTCCCGATCCAGAGCATAGGAACATTCAACTGAGACAAATTCGCGCCTGGCAAAAGGCTGTTGACAGATTTAAAAAGTGGTATATGTTGGAAGACATAAAAAATCTAGACTGAGTATGTGATATTTTATATGCAATGGTGAAAAGTACAATAAAAATAATGTTTCAACATTTTCCAAGTTGAAATTCTATGCAAATATGAAACACCATGCTTGGATTTAAATTTCAAATTTATTCAATAGTTTATACAAGTTCTACTCTGTCTCTTAATAGTTCTAGATGGCAACAAATGTACGATGAGTAAATGGTGTGAATCAGTAGTTCACTTAAATAGGATATGTGAACACTTAGGAATTTTTAATTACTACTGTAAGCATTTGGAGATGCAACCGATATAAAGGATCATCATCCGATTTGGTTCCTTCTAAATACCCCTAGCTCCACGTACCATTTACATTGAGATCTAATGGTATGAGGAATGCAGCAGTAATGTACAGCATTAAAATTACATGCAACAGCAGCTTACTTCGGTATTTACCCGTTTAGTCCACTTCCTCCATGTGCGACAGATCCTCGGAATCGTCCACCAACGGTGGGGCGTCTCCGGCGGCCGTAGTCGGTGCAGCGCTGCCACTGGTCTCTTCCGTCGTCATCGGCTCATCCTCATCGATTCCAAGACCGAGCTTGATCATGCGGTAGATGCGGGAGGCATGGGTTCCGGGCTCATCCAGCGAGAAACCGGAAGACAGCAACGCCGTCTCAAACAGCAGAATCACGAGATCCTTTACAGCCTTGTCGTTCTTGTCAGCATCGGCGCGCTGGCGCAGCGTCTCGACGATGGCGTGATCCGGGTTGATCTCCAGGTGCTTCTTGCCCGCCATGTAGCCCATGGCAGACGAGTCGCGCAGGGCCTGTGCCTTCATGATGCGCTCCATGTTGGCCGACCAGCCGTACTGCGACGTAACGATACAGCAGGGCGAGTCCACCAGTCGGTTCGAGACGACCACCTTCTCCACCTTGTTCTCCAGCACCGACTTCATCACCTTGCACAGGTTTTCGAACTTGGCCTTGTCCTCCTCGCGCTTCTTCTTCTCGGCCTCATCCTCCGGCAGCTCAAGACCCTCCTTCGTGACGCACACCAGCTGCTTGCCCTTGTACTCCTTCAGCTGCTGGATAACGTACTCGTCGATGGCCTCCGTCATATAGATGACCTCGAATCCGCGTTTCTTCACACGCTCAACGAACGCCGAGTTCTTCACCTGCTCGGTGGTCTCGCCGGTGATGAAGTAGATCTGGGACTGGTTCTCCTTCATGCGACCAACGTAGTCGTTCAGCGAGCAGTACTCATCTCCTGATGCCGACGTGTTGAAGCGAAGCAAATCGGCCAGCTTCTGACGGTTCTGGCTATCCTCGTGCACACCCAGCTTCAGGTTCTTGCTGAACTGATCGTAGAACTTCTTGTACGTTTCCTTATCCTCAGCCAGCTCCTCGAACAACTCTAGACATTTCTTCACCAGATTCTTGCGGATCACCTTCAGGATTTTGTTCTGCTGCAGCATCTCACGAGAAATGTTCAGTGGCAGATCCTCCGAGTCGACCACACCCTTGATGAAGTTCAAATAGTCCGGGATCAGCTCCTCGCAGTTGTCCATGATGAACACACGGCGCACGTACAGCTTGATGTTGTTCTTCTTCTTCTTGTTCTCGAACAGATCAAATGGCATACGACGGGGCACAAAGAGGAGCGCACGGAAGTCTAGCTGGCCCTCAACCGAGAAGTGCTTCACCGCCAGATGATCCTCCCAGTCATTGGTCAGCGACTTGTAGAACTCGCCGTACTCTTCCTGCGAGATGTCGTCGGCATTGCGCGTCCAAATTGGCTTAGTTTTGTTCAACTCCTCGTCCTCAGTGTACTTGACCTTGACCGTCTTCTTCTTCTTATCCTTCTTATCATTGTCGTCCTCAGCATCTTCTATTTTTGGCTCTGCATCCATAATGTCCATCTTTTCGTCCTCCTCAGCCTCATCGTCACTCACCTCCTTCTCGCGCTCTTTCTCCACCAGCAACTTAATCGGATAGCCGATGAACTGGGAATGTTTGTTCACGATCTGCTTGATCTTGCTCTCCTCCAGGTACTCCAGCTGATCCTCCTTCACGTGCAGAACGATCTTGGTTCCACGACCAAGCGGTTCGCCGGCATCCGTACGAACCGTGAACGATCCTCCGGCAGACGATTCCCACACGTACTGCTCGTCATCGTTGTTCTTCGACGTGACCACTACCTTGTCCGCGACCAGATAGGCAGAGTAGAAACCCACACCGAACTGACCAATCATGCTGATGTCTGCGCCGGCCTGTAGAGCCTCCATGAACGCCTTCGTTCCCGACTTGGCAATCGTACCGAGGTTGTTCACCAGATCCGCCTTCGTCATGCCGATACCGGTATCAATGATGGTCAGCGTGCCGGCCTCCTTGTTCGGAATGATCTTGATGAACAACTCCTTGCCAGAGTCCAGTTTCGTGGGATCCGTGAGCGACTCATAGCGGATCTTGTCCAGGGCATCCGAGGAGTTCGAGATCAACTCGCGGAGGAAAATTTCCTTGTTCGAGTAGAACGTGTTGATGATCAGGGACATCAGCTGAGCAATCTCAGCCTGGAATGCGAAGGTCTCGACTGCTTCCGGCATCTACAATAAAATAAAACG